>NC_140106.1:0-1200000 GCF_964237585.1 Gallinula chloropus
GGCCCCCAAGCAGCCCCTCTCAATTTGTGTCTGGGGGCTTTCGTTGGGCCTGGGACATGGGAGGTACCTGCAAGGTTGCAGTTCGCGTCCCGAAAAGCACTCTCCGGCCAACATGCCCAACGTCCAGCAACAGCTCCCAAACCGAAGGAGCCAGGACCCAAAGACCTAGCTGGCCTGAAGGGTCCCCGGGGGCCCGCAAGCAGCCCCTCTCAATTTTGGTCTGGGGGCTTTCGTTGGGCCGGGAACCTGGGAAGTGCCTGCAAGGTTGCAGTTCGCGGCCCGAGAAGCACTCTCCGGCCAACATGCCCAACTGCAGCAACAGCTCCCAAACCGAAGGAGCCAGGACCCAAAGACCTAGCTGGCCTGAAGGGCCCCCAGGGGGCCCCCAAACAGCCCCTCTCCATTTGGGTCTGGGGGCTTTCGTTGGGCATGGATACCTGAGAGGTACATGCAAGGTTGCAGTTCGCGGCCCGAGAAGCACTCTCCGGCCAACATGCCCAACGTCCAGCAACAGCTCCCAAACCGAAGGAGCCAGGACCCAAAGAAATAGCTGGCCTGGATGGTCCCCGGGGGCCCGCAAGCAGCCCCTCTCAATTTGGGTCTGGGGGCTTTCGTTGGGCCGGGAACCTGGGAGATTCCTGCAAGGTTGCAGTTCACATACCGAGAAGCACTCTCCGGCCAACATGCACAACTGCAGCAACAGCTCCCAAACCGAAGGAGCCAGGACCCAAAGACCTAGCTGGCCTGAAGGGCCCCCAGGGGGCACCCAAGCAGCCCCTCTCAATTTGGGTCTGGGGGCTTTCGTTTGGCATGGAACCTGGCAGGTACCTGCAAGGTTGCAGTTCGAGGCCCGAGAAGCACTCTCCGGCCAACATGCCCAACTGCAGCAACAGCTCCCAAACCGAAGGAGCCAGGACCCAAAGAAATAGCTGGCCTGAAGGGGCCCCAGGGGGCCCGCAAGCAGCCCCTCTCCATTTGGGTCTGGGGGCTTTCGTTGGGCCTGGGAACCTGGGAGGTACCTGCAAGGTTGCAGTTCGCGGCCCGAGAAGCACTCTCCGGCCATCATGCCCAACGTCCAGCAACAGCTCCCAAAGCGAAGGAGCCAGGACCCAAAGACCTAGCTGGCCTGAAGAGTCCCCAGGGGGCCCCCAAACAGCCCCTCTCCATTTGGGTCTGGGGGCTTTCCTTGAGCCGGGAACCTGGGAGCTACCTGCAAGGTTGCAGTTCGCGGCCCGAGAAGCGCTCTCCGGCCAACATGCCCAACGTCCAGCAACAGCTCCCAAACCGAAGGAGCCAGGACCCAAAGACCTAGCTGGCCTGAAGGGGCCCCAGGGGCCCCCAAGCAGCCCCTCTCCATTTGGGTCTGGGGGCTTTCGTTGGGCCGGGAACCTGGGAGCTACCTGCAAGTTTGCAGTTCGCAGCCCGAGAAGCACTCTCCGGCCAACATGCCCAACTGCAGCAACAGCTCCCAAACCGAAGGAGCCAGGACCCAAAGACCTAGCTGGCCTGAAGGGCCCCCAGGGGGCCCCCAAGCAGCCCCTCTCCATTTGGGTCTGGGGGCTTTCGTTGGGCCGGGGACATGGGAGGTACCTGCAAGGTTGCAGTTCGCAGCCCGAGAAGCACTCTCCGGTCAACATGCCCAACGTCCAGCAACAGCTCCCAAAGCGAAGGAGCCAGGACCCAAAGACCTAGCTGGCCTGAAGAGTCCCCAGGGGGCCCCCAAGCAGCCCCTTTCAATTTGGGTCTGGGGGTTTTCGTTGGGCTTGGTACATGAGAGGTACCTGCAAGGTTGCAGTTCGCAGCCCGAGAAGCACTCTCCGGCCAACATGCCCAACTGCAGCAACAGCTCCCAAACCGAAGGAACCAGGACCCAAAGACCTAGCTGGCCTGAAGGGGCCGCAAGGGGCCCCCAAGCAGCCCCTCTCCATTTGGGTCTGGGGGCTTTCGTTGGGCCGGGAACCTGGGAGCTACCTGCAAGGTTGCAGTTCACGTACCGAGAAGCACTCTCCGGCCAACATGCCAAACGTCCAGCAACAGCTCCCAAAGCGAAGGAGCCAGGACCCAAAGACCTAGCTGGCCTTAAGGGGCCCCAAGGGGCCCCCAAGCAGCCCCTCTCCATTTGGGTCTGGGGGCTTTCGTTGGGCCTGGGACATGGGAGGTACCTGCAAGGTTGCAGTTCGCGGCCCGAAAAGCACTCTCCGGCCAACATGCCCAACGTCCAGCAACAGCTCCCAAACCGAAGGAGCCAGGACCCAAAGACCTAGCTGGCCTGAAGGGGCCCCGGGGGCCCGCAAGCAGCCCCTCTCAATTTTGGTCTGGGGGCTTTTGTTGGGCCGGGAACCTGGGAAGTGCCTGCAAGGTTGCAGTTCACGTACCGAGAAGCACTCTCCGGCCAACATGCACAACTGCAGCAACAGCTCCCAAACCGAAGGAGCCAGGACCCAAAGACCTAGCTGGCCTGAAGGGGCCCCAAGGGACCCCCAAGCAGCCCCTCTCAATTTGGGTCTGGGGGCTTTCGTTGGGCCGGGAAACAGGGAGCTACCTGCAAGGTTGCAGTTCGAGGCCCGAGAAGCACTCTCCGGCCAACATGCCCAACGTCCAGCAACAGCTCCCAAACCGAAGGAGCCAGGACCCAAAGACATAGCTGGCCTGAAGCGTCCCCAGGGGGCCCCCAAACAGCCCCTCTCCATTTGCGTCTGGGGGCTTTCGTTGGGCATGTATACCTGAGAGGTACATGCAAGGTTGCAGTTCGCGGCCCGAGAAGCACTCTCCGGCCAACATGCCCAACTGCAGCAACAGCTCCCAAACCGAAGGAGCCAGGACCCAATAAAATAGCTGGCCTGAAGGGCACCCAGGGGGCACCCAAGCAGCCCCTCTCCATTTGGGTCTGGGGGCTTTCGTTGGGCCTGGGACATGGGATGTACCTGCAAGGTTGCAGTTCGCAGCCCGAGAAGCACTCTCCGGCAAACATGCCCAACGTCCAGCAACAGCTCCCAAAGCGAAGGAGCCAGGACCCAAAGACCTAGCTGGCCTGAAGGGCCCCCAGGGGGCCCCCAAGCAGGCCCTCTCAATTTGGGTCTGGGGGCTTTCGTTGGGCCTGGGACATGGGAGGTACCTGCAAGGTTGCAGTTCGCAGCCCGAGAAGCACTCTCCGGTCATCATGCCCAACGTCCAGCAACAGCTCCCAAAGCGAAGGAGCCAGGACCCAAAGACCTAGCTGGCCTGAAGGGCCCCCTGGGGGCCCCCAAACAGCCCCTCTCAATTTGGGTCTGGGGGCATTCGTTGGGCATGGAACCTGGGAGGTACCTGCAAGGTTGCAGTTCGCGGCCCGAGAAGCACTCTCCGGCCAACATGCCCAACGTCCAGCAACAGCTCCCAAACCGAAGGAGCCAGGACCCAAAGACCTAGCTGGCCTGAAGTGTCCCCTGGGGGCCCCCAAGCAGCCCCTCTCAATTTGGGTCTGGGGGCTTTCGTTGGGCCTTGGATCTGGAAGGTACCTGAAAGGTTGAAGTTCGCGGCCCGAGAAGCACTCTCCGGCCAACATGCCCAACTGCAGCAACAGCTCCCAAACCGAAGGAACCAGGACCCAAAGACCTAGCTGGCCTGAAGGGGCCGCAAGGGGCCCCCAAGCAGCCCCTCTCAATTTGGGTCTGGGGGCTTTCGTTGGGCCGGGAACCTGGGAGCTACCTGCAAGGTTGCAGTTCACGTTCCGAGAAGCACTCTCTGGCCAACATGCCAAACGTCCAGCAACAGCTCCCAAAGCGAAGGAGCCAGGACCCAAAGACCTAGCTGGCCTTAAGGGGCCCCAAGGGGCCCCCAAGCAGCCCCTCTCCATTTGGGTCTGGGGGCTTTCGTTGGGCATGGAACCTGGGAGCTACCTGCAAGGTTGCAGTTCGCGGCCCGAGAAGCACTCTCCGGCCAACATGCCCAACTGCAGCAACAGCTCCCAAACCGAAGGAGCCAGGACCCAAAGAAATAGCTGGCCTGAAGGGGCACCAGGGGGCCCCCAAGCAGCCCCTCTCCATTTGGGTCTGGGGGCTTTCGTTGGGCCGGGAACGTGGGAAGTGCCTGCAAGGTTGAAGTTCGCGGCCCGAGAAGCACTCTCCGGCCAACATGCCCAACTGCAGCAACAGCTCCCAAACCGATGGAGCCAGGACCCAAAGACCTAGCTGGCCTGAAGGCTCCCCAGGGGGCCCCCAAGCAGCTCCTCTCCATTTGGGTCTGGGGACTTTCGTTGGGCATGGAACCTGGGAGGTACCTGCAAGGTTGCAGTTCGCGGCCCGAGAAGCACTCTCCGGCCAACATGCCCAACGTCCAGCAACAGCTCCCAAACCGAAGGAGCCAGGACCCAAAGACCTAGCTGGCCTGAAGGGCCCCCAGGGGGCCCCCAAGCAGCCCCTCTCAATTTGTGTCTGGGGGCTTTCGTTGGGCCTGGGACATGGGAGGTACCTGCAAGGTTGCAGTTCGCGTCCCGAAAAGCACTCTCCGGCCAACATGCCCAACGTCCAGCAACAGCTCCCAAACCGAAGGAGCCAGGACCCAAAGACCTAGCTGGCCTGAAGGGTCCCCGGGGGCCCGCAAGCAGCCCCTCTCAATTTTGGTCTGGGGGCTTTCGTTGGGCCGGGAACCTGGGAAGTGTCTGCAAGGTTGCAGTTCGCGGCCCGAGAAGCACTCTCCGGCCAACATGCCCAACTGCAGCAACAGCTCCCAAACCGAAGGAGCCAGGACCCAAAGACCTAGCTGGCCTGAAGGGCCCCCAGGGGGCCCCCAAACAGCCCCTCTCCATTTGGGTCTGGGGGCTTTCGTTGGGCATGGATACCTGAGAGGTACATGCAAGGTTGCAGTTCGCGGCCCGAGAAGCACTCTCCGGCCAACATGCCCAACGTCCAGCAACAGCTCCCAAACCGAAGGAGCCAGGACCCAAAGAAATAGCTGGCCTGGATGGTCCCCGGGGGCCCGCAAGCAGCCCCTCTCAATTTGGGTCTGGGGGCTTTCGTTGGGCCGGGAACCTGGGAGATTCCTGCAAGGTTGCAGTTCACATACCGAGAAGCACTCTCCGGCCAACATGCACAACTGCAGCAACAGCTCCCAAACCGAAGGAGCCAGGACCCAAAGACCTAGCTGGCCTGAAGGGCCCCCAGGGGGCCCCCAAACACCCCCTCTCCATTTGGGTCTGGCGGCTTTCGTTTGGCATGGAACCTGGCAGGTACCTGCAAGGTTGCAGTTCGAGGCCCGAGAAGCACTCTCCGGCCAACATGCCCAACTGCAGCAACAGCTCCCAAACCGAAGGAGCCAGGACCCAAAGAAATAGCTGGCCTGAAGGGGCCCCAGGGGGCCCGCAAGCAGCCCCTCTCCATTTGGGTCTGGGGGCTTTCCTTGGGCCGGGGACCTGGGAGGTACCTGCAAGGTTGCAGTTCGCAGCCCGAAAAGCACTCTCCGACCAACATGCCCAACGTCCAGCAACAGCTCCCAAACCGAAGGAGCCAGGACCCAAAGACCTAGCTGGCCTGAAGGGCCCCCAGGGGGCCCCCAAACAGCCCCTCTCCATTTGTGTCTGGGGGCATTCGTTGGGCATGGAACCTGGGAGGTACCTGCAAGGTTGCAGTTCGCGGCCCGAGAAGCACTCTCCGGCCTACATGCCCAACGTCCAGCAACAGCTCCCAAACCGAAGGAGCCAGGACCCAAAGACCTAGCTGGCCTGAAGTGTCCCCTGGGGGCCCCCAAGCAGCCCCTCTCAATTTGGGTCTGGGGGCTTTCGTTGGGCCTGGGACATGGGAGGTACCTGAAAGGTTGAAGTTCGCGGCCCGAGAAGCACTCTCCGGCCAACATGCCCAACTGCAGCAACAGCTCCCAAACCGAAGGAACCAGGACCCAAAGACCTAGCTGGCCTGAAGGGGCCGCAAGGGGCCCCCAAGCAGCCCCTCTCAATTTGGGTCTGGGGGCTTTCGTTGGGCCGGGAACCTGGGAGCTACCTGCAAGGTTGCAGTTCACGTACCGAGAAGCACTCTCTGGCCAACATGCCAAACGTCCAGCAACAGCTCCCAAAGCGAAGGAGCCAGGACCCAAAGACCTAGCTGGCCTTAAGGGGCCCCAAGGGGCCCCCAAGCAGCCCCTCTTCATTTGGGTCTGGGGGCTTTCGTTGGGCCTGGGATCTGGGAGGTACATGCAAGGTTGCAGTTCGCGGCCCGAGAAGCACTCTCCGGCCAACATGCCCAACTGCAGCAACAGCTCCCAAACCGAAGGAGCCAGGACCCAAAGAAATAGCTGGCCTGAAGGGGCCCCAGGGGGCCCCCAAGCAGCCCCTCTCCATTTGGGTCTGGGGGCTTTCGTTGGGCCGGGAACGTGGGAAGTGCCTGCAAGGTTGAAGTTCGCGGCCCGAGAAGCACTCTCCGGCCAACATGCCCAACTGCAGCAACAGCTCCCAAACCGAAGGAGCCAGGACCCAAAGACCTAGCTGGCCTGAAGGCTCCCCAGGGGGCCCCCAAGCAGCTCCTCTCCATTTGGGTCTGGGGACTTTAGTTGGGCATGGAACCTGGGAGGTACCTGCAAGGTTGCAGTTCGCGGCCCAAGAAGCACTCTCCGGCCAACATGCCCAACATCCAGCAACAGCTCCCAAACCGAAGGAGCCAGGACCCAAAGACCTAGCTGGCCTGAAGGGCCCCCAGGGGGCCCCCAAGCAGCCCCTCTCAATTTGTGTCTGGGGGCTTTCGTTGGGCCTGGGACATGGGAGGTACCTGCAAGGTTGCAGTTCGCGGCCCGAAAAGCACTCTCCGGCCAACATGCCCAACGTCCAGCAACAGCTCCCAAACCGAAGGAGCCAGGACCCAAAGACCTAGCTGGCCTGAAGGGGCCCCGGGGGCCCGCAAGCAGCCCCTCTCAATTTTGGTCTGGGGGCTTTTGTTGGGCCGGGAACCTGGGAAGTGCCTGCAAGGTTGCAGTTCACGTACCGAGAAGCACTCTCCGGCCAACATGCACAACTGCAGCAACAGCTCCCAAACCGAAGGAGCCAGGACCCAAAGACCTAGCTGGCCTGAAGGGGCCCCAAGGGACCCCCAAGCAGCCCCTCTCAATTTGGGTCTGGGGGCTTTCGTTGGGCCGGGAAACAGGGAGCTACCTGCAAGGTTGCAGTTCGAGGCCCGAGAAGCACTCTCCGGCCAACATGCCCAACGTCCAGCAACAGCTCCCAAACCGAAGGAGCCAGGACCCAAAGACATAGCTGGCCTGAAGCGTCCCCAGGGGGCCCCCAAACAGCCCCTCTCCATTTGCGTCTGGGGGCTTTCGTTGGGCATGTATACCTGAGAGGTACATGCAAGGTTGCAGTTCGCGGCCCGAGAAGCACTCTCCGGCCAACATGCCCAACTGCAGCAACAGCTCCCAAACCGAAGGAGCCAGGACCCAATAAAATAGCTGGCCTGAAGGGCACCCAGGGGGCACCCAAGCAGCCCCTCTCCATTTGGGTCTGGGGGCTTTCCTTGGGCCTGGGACATGGGATGTACCTGCAAGGTTGCAGTTCGCAGCCCGAGAAGCACTCTCCGGCAAACATGCCCAACGTCCAGCAACAGCTCCCAAAGCGAAGGAGCCAGGACCCAAAGACCTAGCTGGCCTGAAGGGCCCCCAGGGGGCCCCCAAGCAGGCCCTCTCAATTTGGGTCTGGGGGCTTTCGTTGGGCCTGGGACATGGGAGGTACCTGCAAGGTTGCAGTTCGCAGCCCGAGAAGCACTCTCCGGCCATCATGCCCAACGTCCAGCAACAGCTCCCAAAGCGAAGGAGCCAGGACCCAAAGACCTAGCTGGCCTGAAGGGCCCCCTGGGGGCCCCCAAACAGCCCCTCTCAATTTGGGTCTGGGGGCATTCGTTGGGCATGGAACCTGGGAGGTACCTGCAAGGTTGCAGTTCGCGGCCCGAGAAGCACTCTCCGGCCAACATGCCCAACGTCCAGCAACAGCTCCCAAACCGAAGGAGCCAGGACCCAAAGACCTAGCTGGCCTGAAGTGTCCCCTGGGGGCCCCCAAGCAGCCCCTCTCAATTTGGGTCTGGGGGCTTTCGTTGGGCCTTGGATCTGGAAGGTACCTGAAAGGTTGAAGTTCGCGGCCCGAGAAGCACTCTCCGGCCAACATGCCCAACTGCAGCAACAGCTCCCAAACCGAAGGAACCAGGACCCAAAGACCTAGCTGGCCTGAAGGGGCCGCAAGGGGCCCCCAAGCAGCCCCTCTCAATTTGGGTCTGGGGGCTTTCGTTGGGCCGGGAACCTGGGAGCTACCTGCATGGTTGCAGTTCACGTTCCGAGAAGCACTCTCTGGCCAACATGCCAAACGTCCAGCAACAGCTCCCAAACCGAAGGAGCCAGGACCCAAAGACCTAGCTGGCCTTAAGGGGCCCCAAGGGGCCCCCAAGCAGCCCCTCTCCATTTGGGTCTGGGGGCTTTCGTTGGGCCTGGGATCTGGGAGGTACCTGCAAGGTTGCAGTTCGCGGCCCGAGAAGCACTCTCCGGCCAACATGCCCAACTGCAGCAACAGCTCCCAAACCGAAGGAGCCAGGACCCAAAGAAATAGCTGGCCTGAAGGGGCACCAGGGGGCCCCCAAGCAGCCCCTCTCCATTTGGGTCTGGGGGCTTTCGTTGGGCCGGGAACGTGGGAAGTGCCTGCAAGGTTGAAGTTCGCGGCCCGAGAAGCACTCTCCGGCCAACATGCCCAACTGCAGCAACAGCTCCCAAACCGATGGAGCCAGGACCCAAAGACCTAGCTGGCCTGAAGGCTCCCCAGGGGGCCCCCAAGCAGCTCCTCTCCATTTGGGTCTGGGGACTTTCGTTGGGCATGGAACCTGGGAGGTACCTGCAAGGTTGCAGTTCGCGGCCCGAGAAGCACTCTCCGGCCAACATGCCCAACGTCCAGCAACAGCTCCCAAACCGAAGGAGCCAGGACCCAAAGACCTAGCTGGCCTGAAGGGCCCCCAGGGGGCCCCCAAGCAGCCCCTCTCAATTTGTGTCTGGGGGCTTTCGTTGGGCCTGGGACATGGGAGGTACCTGCAAGGTTGCAGTTCGCGTCCCGAAAAGCACTCTCCGGCCAACATGCCCAACGTCCAGCAACAGCTCCCAAACCGAAGGAGCCAGGACCCAAAGACCTAGCTGGCCTGAAGGGTCCCCGGGGGCCCGCAAGCAGCCCCTCTCAATTTTGGTCTGGGGGCTTTCGTTGGGCCGGGAACCTGGGAAGTGCCTGCAAGGTTGCAGTTCGCGGCCCGAGAAGCACTCTCCGGCCAACATGCCCAACTGCAGCAACAGCTCCCAAACCGAAGGAGCCAGGACCCAAAGACCTAGCTGGCCTGAAGGGCCCCCAGGGGGCCCCCAAACAGCCCCTCTCCATTTGGGTCTGGGGGCTTTCGTTGGGCATGGATACCTGAGAGGTACATGCAAGGTTGCAGTTCGCGGCCCGAGAAGCACTCTCCGGCCAACATGCCCAACGTCCAGCAACAGCTCCCAAACCGAAGGAGCCAGGACCCAAAGAAATAGCTGGCCTGGATGGTCCCCGGGGGCCCGCAAGCAGCCCCTCTCAATTTGGGTCTGGGGGCTTTCGTTGGGCCGGGAACCTGGGAGATTCCTGCAAGGTTGCAGTTCACATACCGAGAAGCACTCTCCGGCCAACATGCACAACTGCAGCAACAGCTCCCAAACCGAAGGAGCCAGGACCCAAAGACCTAGCTGGCCTGAAGGGCCCCCAGGGGGCACCCAAGCAGCCCCTCTCAATTTGGGTCTGGGGGCTTTCGTTTGGCATGGAACCTGGCAGGTACCTGCAAGGTTGCAGTTCGAGGCCCGAGAAGCACTCTCCGGCCAACATGCCCAACTGCAGCAACAGCTCCCAAACCGAAGGAGCCAGGACCCAAAGAAATAGCTGGCCTGAAGGGGCCCCAGGGGGCCCGCAAGCAGCCCCTCTCCATTTGGGTCTGGGGGCTTTCGTTGGGCCTGGGAACCTGGGAGGTACCTGCAAGGTTGCAGTTCGCGGCCCGAGAAGCACTCTCCGGCCATCATGCCCAACGTCCAGCAACAGCTCCCAAAGCGAAGGAGCCAGGACCCAAAGACCTAGCTGGCCTGAAGAGTCCCCAGGGGGCCCCCAAACAGCCCCTCTCCATTTGGGTCTGGGGGCTTTCCTTGAGCCGGGAACCTGGGAGCTACCTGCAAGGTTGCAGTTCGCGGCCCGAGAAGCGCTCTCCGGCCAACATGCCCAACGTCCAGCAACAGCTCCCAAACCGAAGGAGCCAGGACCCAAAGACCTAGCTGGCGTGAAGGGGCCCCAGGGGCCCCCAAGCAGCCCCTCTCCATTTGGGTCTGGGGGCTTTCGTTGGGCCGGGAACCTGGGAGCTACCTGCAAGTTTGCAGTTCGCAGCCCGAGAAGCACTCTCCGGCCAACATGCCCAACTGCAGCAACAGCTCCCAAACCGAAGGAGCCAGGAACCAAAGACCTAGCTGGCCTGAAGGGCCCCCAGGGGGCCCCCAAGCAGCCCCTCTCCATTTGGGTCTGGGGGCTTTCGTTGGGCCGGGGACATGGGAGGTACCTGCAAGGTTGCAGTTCGCAGCCCGAGAAGCACTCTCCGGTCAACATGCCCAACGTCCAGCAACAGCTCCCAAAGCGAAGGAGCCAGGACCCAAAGACCTAGCTGGCCTGAAGAGTCCCCAGGGGGCCCCCAAGCAGCCCCTTTCAATTTGGGTCTGGGGGTTTTCGTTGGGCTTGGTACATGAGAGGTACCTGCAAGGTTGCAGTTCGCAGCCCGAGAAGCACTCTCCGGCCAACATGCCCAACGTCCAGCAACAGCTCCCAAACCGAAGGAGCCAGGACCCAAAGACCTAGCTGGCCTGAAGAGTCCCCAGGGGGCCCCCAAACAGCCCCTCTCAATTTGGGTCTGGGGGCTTTCGTTGGGCCGGGAACCTGGGAAGTGCCTGCAAGGTTGCAGTTCGCAGCCCGAGAAGCACTCTCCGGCCAACATGCCCAACTGCAGCAACAGCTCCCAAACCGAAGGAGCCAGGACCCAAAGACCTAGCTGGCCTGAAGGGGTCCCTAGGAGCCCCCAAGCAGCCCTTCTCCATTTGGGTCTGGGGGCTTTCGTTGGGCCGGGAACCTGGGAGCTACCTGCAAGGTTGCAGTTCGCGGCCCGAGAAGCACTCTCCGGCCAACATGCCCAACTGCAGCAACAGCTCCCAAACCGAAGGAGCCAGGACCCAATAAAATAGCTGGCCTGAAGGGCACCCAGGGGGCACCCAAGCAGCCCCTCTCAATTTGGGTCTGGGGGCTTTCGTTGGGCCTGGGACACGGGATGTACCTGCAAGGTTGCAGTTCGCAGCCCGAGAAGCACTCTCCGGCAAACATGCCCAACGTCCAGCAACAGCTCCCAAAGCGAAGGAGCCAGGACCCAAAGACCTAGCTGGCCTGAAGGGCCCCCAGGGGGCCCCCAAGCAGGCCCTCTCAATTTGGGTCTGGGGGCTTTCGTTGGGCCTGGGACCTGGGAGGTACCTGCAAGGTTGCAGTTCGCAGCCCGAGAAGCACTCTCCGGTCAACATGCCCAACGTCCAGCAACAGCTCCCAAACCGAAGGAAACAGGACCCAAAGACCTAGCTGGCCTGAAGAGTCCCCAGGGGGCCCCCAAACAGCCCCTCTCAATTTGGGTCTGGGGGCTTTCGTTGGGCATGGAACCTGGGAGCTACCTGCAAGGTTGCAGTTCGCGGCCCGAGAAGCACTCTCTGGCCAACATGCCCAACTGCAGCAACAGCTCCCAAACCGAAGGAGCCAGGACCCAAAGACCTAGCTGGCCTGAAGAGTCCCCAGGGGGCCCCCAAACAGCCCCTCTCAATTTGAGTCTGGGGCCTTTCGTTGGGCATGGAGTCTGGGAGGTACCTGCAAGGTTGCAGTTCGCGTCCCGAGAAGCACTCTCCGGCCAACATGCCCAACTGCAGCAACAGCTCCCAAAGCGAAGGAGCCAGGACCCAAAGACCTAGCTGGCCTGAAGGGTCCCCGGGGGCCCCCAAACAGCCCCTCTCAATTTTGGTCTGGGGCCTTTCGTTGGGCCGGGAACCTGGGAAGTGCCTGCAAGGTTGCAGTTCGCGGCCTGAGAAGCACTCTCCGGCCAACATGCCCAACTGCAGCAACAGCTCCCAAACCGAAGGAGCCAGGACCCAAAGACCTAGCTGGCCTGAAGAGTCCCCAGGGGGCACCCAAACAGCCCCTCTCAATTTGGGTCTGGGGGCTTTCGTTGGGCCGGGAACCTGGGAGGTTCATGCAAGGTTGCAGTTCGCGGCCCGAGAAGCACTCTCCGGCCAACATGCCCAACTGCAGCAACAGCTCCCAAACCGAAGGAGCCAGGACCCAAAGAAATAGCTAGCCTGGATGGTCCCCGGGGGCCCGCAAGCAGCCCCTCTCCATTTGGGTCTGGGGTCTTTCGTTGAGCCGGGAACCTGGGAAGTGCCTGCAAGGTTGCAGTTCGCAGCCCGAGAAGCACTCTCCGGCCAACATGCCCAACTGCAGCAACAGCTCCCAAACCGAAGGAGCCAGGACCCAAAGACCTAGCTGGCCTGAAGGGTCCCCAGGGGGCCCGCAAGCAGCTCCTCTCAATTTGTGTCAGGGGGATTTCGTTGGGCATGGATACCTGAGAGGTACATGCAAGGTTGCAGTTCGCGGCCCGAGAAGCACTCTCCGGCCAACATGCCCAACGTCCAGCAACAGCTCCCAAACCGAAGGAGCCAGGACCCAAAGACCTAGCTGGCCTGAAGGGCCCCCAGGGGGCCCCCAAGCAGGCCCTCTCAATTTGGGTCTGGGGGCTTTCGTTGGGCCTGGGAACCTGGGAGGTACCTGCAAGGTTGCAGTTCGCGTCCCGAGAAGCACTCTCCGGCCAACATGCCCAACGTCCAGCAACAGCTCCCAAACCGAAGGAGCCAGGACCCAAAGAAATAGCTAGCCTGGATGGTCCCCGGGGGCCCGCAAGCAGCCCCTCTCAATTTTGGTCTGGGGGCTTTCGTTGGGCCGGGGATCTGGAAGGTACCTGAAAGGTTGAAGTTCGCGTCCCGAGAAGCACTCTCCGGCCAACATGCCCAACTGCAGCAACAGCTCCCAAACCGAAGGAGCCAGGACCCAAAGACCTAGCTGGCCTGAAAGGGCCGCAAGGGGGCCCCCAAACAGCCCCTCTCAATTTGGGTCTGGGGGCTTTCCTTGGGCCGGGAACCTGGGAGCTACCTGCAAGGTTGCAGTTCGCGGCCCGAGAAGCACTCTCTGGCCAACATGCCCAACGTCCAGCAACAGCTCCCAAACCGAAGGAGCCAGGACCCAAAGACCTAGCTGGCCTGAAGTGTCCCCAGGGGGCCCCCAAGCAGCCCCTCTCAATTTGGGTCTGGGGGCTTTCGATTGGCATAGAACCTGGGAGCTACCTGCAAGGTTGCAGTTCGCAGCCCGAGAAGCACTCTCCGGCCAACATGCCCAACAGCAGAAACAGCTCCCAAACCGAAGGAGCCAGGACCCAAAGACCTAGCTGGCCTGAAGGGCACCCAGGGGGCCCCCAAGCAGCCCCTCTCAATTTGGGTCTGGGGGCTTTCGTTGGCCCGGGAACCTGGGAGGTACCTGCAAGGTTGCAGTTCGCAGTCCGAGAATCACTTTAAGGCCTACATGCCCAACGTCCAGCAACAGCTCCCAAACCGAAGGAGCCAGGACCCAAAGACCTAGCTGGCATGAAGAGTCCCCAGGGGGCCCCCAAACAGCCCCTCTCAATTTGGGTCTGGGGGCTTTCGTTGGGCATGGATACCTGAGAGGTACATGCAAGGTTGCAGTTCGCGGCCCGAGAAGCACTCTCCGGCCAACATGCCCAACGTCCAGCAACAGCTCCCAAACCGAAGGAGCCAGGACCCAAAGACCTAGCTGGCCTGAAGGGCCCCCAGGGAGCCCCCAAGCAGCCCCTCTCAATTTGTGTCTGGGGGCTTTCGTTAGGCCTGGGAACCTGGGAGGTACCTGCAAGGTTGCAGTTCGCGTCCCGAGAAGCACTCTCCGGCCAACATGCCCATCGTCCAGCAACAGCTCCCAAAGCGAAGGAGCCAGGACCCAAAGACCTAGCTGGCCTGAAGAGTCCCCAGGGGGCCCCCAAACAGCCCCTCTCAATTTGGGTCTGGGGGCTTTCGTTGCTCCGGGAACCTGGGAGCTACCTGCAAGGTTGCAGTTCGCGGCCCGAGAAGCACTCTCCGGCCAACATGCCCAACTGCAGCAACAGCTCCCAAACCGAAGGAGCCAGGACCCAAAGACCTAGCTGGCCTGAAGTGGCCCCAGGGGGCCCCCAAACAGCCGCTCTCAATTTGGGTCTGGGGGCTTTCGTTGGGCCGGGAACCTGGGAAGTGCCTGCAAGGTTGCAGTTCGCGGCCCGAGAAGCACTCTCCGGTCAACATGCCCAACGTCCAGCAACAGCTCCCAAACCGAAGGAGCCAGGACCCAAAGAAATAGCTGGCCTGAAGGGCACCCAGGGGGCACCCAAGCAGCCCCTCTCAATTTGGGTCTGGGGGCTTTCGTTGGGCCGGGAACCTGGGAGGTACCTGCAAGGTTGCAGTTCGCGGCCCGAGAAGCACTCTCCGGCCAACATGCCCAACTGCAGCAACAGCTCCCAAACCGAAGGAGCCAGGAACCAAAGACCTAGCTGGCCTGAAGGGCCCCCAGGGGGCCCCCAAGCAGCCCCTCTCCATTTGGGTCTGGGGGCTTTCGTTGGGCCGGGGACATGGGAGGTACCTGCAAGGTTGCAGTTCGCAGCCCGAGAAGCACTCTCCGGTCAACATGCCCAACGTCCAGCAACAGCTCCCAAAGCGAAGGAGCCAGGACCCAAAGACCTAGCTGGCCTGAAGAGTCCCCAGGGGGCCCCCAAGCAGCCCCTTTCAATTTGGGTCTGGGGGTTTTCGTTGGGCTTGGTACATGAGAGGTACCTGCAAGGTTGCAGTTCGCAGCCCGAGAAGCACTCTCCGGCCAACATGCCCAACGTCCAGCAACAGCTCCCAAACCGAAGGAGCCAGGACCCAAAGACCTAGCTGGCCTGAAGAGGCCCCAGGGGGCCCCCAAACAGCCCCTCTCAATTTGGGTCTGGGGGCTTTCGTTGGGCCGGGAACCTGGGAAGTGCCTGCAAGGTTGCAGTTCGCAGCCCGAGAAGCACTCTCCGGCCAACATGCCCAACTGCAGCAACAGCTCCCAAACCGAAGGAGCCAGGACCCAAAGACCTAGCTGGCCTGAAGGGGTCCCTAGGAGCCCCCAAGCAGCCCTTCTCCATTTGGGTCTGGGGGCTTTCGTTGGGCCGGGAACCTGGGAGCTACCTGCAAGGTTGCAGTTCGCGGCCCGAGAAGCACTCTCCGGCCAACATGCCCAACTGCAGCAACAGTTCCCAAACCGAAGGAGCCAGGACCCAATAAAATAGCTGGCCTGAAGGGCACCCAGGGGGCACCCAAGCAGCCCCTCTCAATTTGGGTCTGAAGGCTTTCGTTGGGCCTGGGACACGGGATGTACCTGCAAGGTTGCAGTTCGCAGCCCGAGAAGCACTCTCCGGCAAACATGCCCAACGTCCAGCAACAGCTCCCAAACCGAAGGAGCCAGGACCCAAAGACCTAGCTGGCCTGAAGGGCCCCCAGGGGGCCCCCAAGCAGGCCCTCTCAATTTGGGTCTGGGGGCTTTCGTTGGGCCTGGGACCTGGGAGGTACCTGCAAGGTTGCAGTTCGCAGCCCGAGAAGCACTCTCCGGTCAACATGCCCAACGTCCAGCAACAGCTCCCAAACCGAAGGAACCAGGACCCAAAGACCTAGCTGGCCTGAAGAGTCCCCAGGGGGCCCCCAAACAGCCCCTCTCAATTTGGGTCTGGGGGCTTTCGTTGGGCATGGAACCTGGGAGCTACCTGCAAGGTTGCAGTTCGCGGCCCGAGAAGCACTCTCTGGCCAACATGCCCAACTGCAGCAACAGCTCCCAAACCGAAGGAGCCAGGACCCAAAGACCTAGCTGGCCTGAAGAGTCCCCAGGGGGCCCCCAAACAGCCCCTCTCAATTTGAGTCTGGGGCCTTTCGTTGGCCCGGGAACCTGGGAGGTACCTGCAAGGTTGCAGTTCTCAGTCGAGAAGCACTTTCCGGCCTACATGCCCAACGTCCAGCAACAGCTCCCAAAGCGAAGGAGCCAGGACCCAAAGACCTAGCTGGCCTGAAGAGTCCCCAGGGGGCCCCCAAACAGCCCCTCTCCATTTGGGTCTGGGGGCTTTCGTTGGGCATGGAACCTGGGAGGTACGTGCAAGGTTGCAGTTCGCGGCCCGAGAAGCACTCTCCGGCCAACATGCCCAACTGCAGCAACAGCTCCCAAACCGAAGGAGCCAGGACCCAAAGACCTAGCTGGCCTGAAGGGCCCCCAGGGGGCCCCCAAACAGCCCCTCTCCATTTGGGTCTGGGGGCTTTCGTTGGGCCTGGGAACCTGGGAGCTACCTGCAAGGTTGCAGTTCGCGTCCCGAGAAGCACTCTCCGGCCAACATGCCCAACGTCCAGCAACAGCTCCCAAACCGAAGGAGCCAGGACCCAAAGAAATAGCTAGCCTGGATGGTCCGCGGGGGCCCGCAAGCAGCCGCTCTCAATTTGGGTCTGGGGGCTTTCGTTGGGCCTGGGACATGGGAGGTACCTGCAAGGTTGCAGTTGGCAGCCCGAGAAGCACTCTCCGGCCAACATGCCCAACTGCAGCAACAGCTCCCAAACCGAAGGAGCCAGGACCCAAAGACCTAGCTGGCCTGAAGGGTCCCCAGGAGGCCCGCAAGCAGCCCCTCTCAATTTTGGTCTGGGGGCTTTCGTTGGGCCGGGAACCTGGGAAGTGCCTGCAAGGTTGCAGTTCGCAGCCCGAGAAGCACTCTCCGGCCAACATGCCCAACTGCAGCAACAGCTCCCAAACCGAAGGAGCCAGGAGCCAAAGACCTGGCTGGCCTGAAGGGCCCCCAGGCGGCCCGCAAGCAGCCCCTCTCCATTTGGGTCTGGGGGCTTTCCTTGGGCCGGGAACCTGGGAGGTACCTGCAAGGTTGCAGTTCACGGCCCGAGAAGCACTCTCCGACCAACATGTCCAACGTCCAGCAACAGCTCCCAAACCGAAGGAGCCAGGACCCAAAGACCTAGCTGGCCTGAAGAGTCCCCACAGGTCACCCAAACAGCCCCTCTCCATTTGGGTCTGGGGGCTTTCGTTGGGCCGGGAACCTGGGAGCTACCTGCAAGGTTGCAGTTCACGGCCCGAGAAGCACTCTCCGGCCAACATGCCCATCGTCCATCAACAGCTCCCAAAGCGAAGGAGCCAGGACCCAAAGACCTAGCTGGCCTGAAGAGTCCCCACAGGGCACCCAAACAGCCCCTCTCCATTTGGGTCTGGGGGCTTTCGTTGGGCCGGGAACCTGGGAGCTGCCTGCAAGGTTGCAGTTCGCGGCCCGAGAAGCACTCTCCGGCCAACATGCCCAACTGCAGCAACAGCTCCCAAACCGAAGGAGCCAGGACCCAAAGACCTAGCTGACCTGAAGGGCACCCAGGGGGCACCCAAGCAGCCCCTCTCAATTTGGGTCTGGGGGCTTTCGTTGAGCCTGGGACATGGGAGGTACCTGCAAGGTTGCAGTTCGCAGCCCGAGAAGCACTCTCCGGTCAACATGCCCAACGTCCAGCAACAGCTCCCAAACCGAAGGAGCCAGGACCCAAAGACCTAGCTGGCCTGAAGGGCCCCCAGGGGGCCCCCAAGCAGGCCCTCTCAATTTGGGTCTGGGGGCTTTCGTTGGGCCTGGGACATGGGAGGTACCTGCAAGGTTGCAGTTCGCAGCCCGAGAAGCACTCTCCGGTCAACATGCCCAACTGCAGCAACAGCTCCCAAACCGAAGGAGCCAGGACCCAAAGACCTAGCTGGCCTGAAGAGTCCCCAGGGGGCCCCCAAGCAGCCCCTCTCAATTTGGGTCTGGGGGCTTTCGTTGGGCATGGAACCTGGGAGGTACCTGCAAGGTTGCAGTTCGCGGCCCGAGAAGCACTCTCCGGCCAACATGCCCAACTGCAGCAACAGCTCCCAAAGCGAAGGAGCCAGGACCCAAAGACCTAGCTGGCCTGAAGGGTCCCCGGGGGCCCGCAAGCAGCCCCTCTCAATTTTGGTCTGGGGGCTTTCGTTGGGCCGGGTACCTGGGAAGTACCTGCAAGGTTGCAGTTCGCAGCCCGAGAAGCACTCTCCGGCCAACATGCCCAACTGCAGCAACAGCTCCCAAACCGAAGGAGCCAGGACCCAAAGAAATAGCTGGCCTGAAGGGCACCCAGGGGGCACCCAAGCAGCCGCTCTCAATTTGGGTCTGGGGGCTTTCGTTGGGCCTGGGACATGGGAGGTACCTGCAAGGTTGCAGTTCGCAGCCCGAGAAGCACTCTCCGGCCAACATGCCCAACTGCAGCAACAGCTCCCAAAGCGAAGGAGCCAGGACCCAAAGACCTAGCTGGCCTGAAGGGTCCCCAGGGGGCCCCCAAGCAGCTCCTCTCAATTTTGGTCTGGGGGATTTCGTTGGGCATGGATACCTGAGAGGTACATGCAAGGTTGCAGTTCGCGGCCCGAGAAGCACTCTCGGGCCAACATGCCCAACGTCCAGCAACAGCTCCCAAACCGAAGGAGCCAGGACCCAAAGACCTAGCTGGCCTGAAGGGTCCCCAGGGGGCCCCCAAGCAGCCCCTCTCAATTTGTGTCTGGGGGCTTTCGTTGGGCCTGGGAACCTGGGAGGTACCTGCAAGGTTGCAGTTCGCGTCCCGAGAAGCACTCTCCGGCCAACATGCCCAACGTCCAGCAACAGCTCCCAAACCGAAGGAGCCAGGACCCAAAGACCTAGCTGGCCTGAAGGGCCCCCAGCGGGCACCCAAGCAGCCCCTCTCAATTTGGGTCTGGGGGCTTTCGTTGGGCATGGAACCTGGGAGGTACATGCAAGTTTGAATTTCGCGGCCCGAGAAGCACTCTCCGGCCAACATGCCCAACTACAGCAAAAGCTCCCAAACCGAAGGAGCCAGGACCCAAAGACCTAGCTGGCCTGAAGGGCACCCAGGGGGCCCGCAAGCAGCCCCTCTCCATTTGGGTCTGGGGGCTTTCGTTGGGCCTGGGACATGGGAGGTACCTGCAAGGTTGCAGTTCGCAGCCCGAGAAGCACTCTCCGGCCAACATGCCCAACTGCAGCAACAGCTCCCAAACCGAAGGAGCCAGGACCCAAAGACCTAGCTGGCCTGAAGGGGTCCCAAGGAGCCCCCAAACAGCCCCTCTCAATTTGGGTCTGGGGGCTTTCGTTGGGCCGGGAACCTGGGAGCTACCTGCAAGGTTGCAGTTCGCGGCCCGAGAAGCACTCTCCGGCCAACATGCCCAACTGCAGCAACAGCTCCCAAACCGAAGGAGCCAGGACCCAATAAAATAGCTGGCCTGAAGGGCACCCAGGGGGCCCCCAAGCAGCCCCTCTCAATTTGGGTCTGGGGGCTTTCGTTGGGCCTGGGACCTGGGAGGTACCTGCAAGGTTGCAGTTCGCAGCCCGAGAAGCACTCTCCGGCAAACATGCCCAACGTCCAGCAACAGCTCCCAAACCGAAGGAGCCAGGACCCAAAGACCTAGCTGGCCTGAAGGGCCCCCAGGGGGCCCCCAAGCAGGCCCTCTCAATTTGGGTCTGGGGGCTTTCGTTGGGCCTGGGACATGGGAGGTACCTGCAAGGTTGCAGTTCGCAGCCCGAGAAGCACTCTCCGGTCAACATGCCCAACGTCCAGCAACAGCTCCCAAACCGAAGGAGCCAGGACCCAAAGACCTAGCTGGCCTGAAGAGTCCCCAGGGGGTCCCCAAACAGCCCCTCTCAATTTGGGTCTGGGGGCTTTCGTTGGGCCGGGAACCTGGGAGGTACCTGCAAGGTTGCAGTTCGCGGCCCGAGAAGCACTCTCTGGCCAACATGCCCAACTGCAGCAACAGCTCCCAAACCGAAGGAGCCAGGACCCAAAGACCTAGCTGGCCTGAAGGGCCCCCAGGGGGCCCGCAAGCAGCCCCTCTCAATTTGGGTCTGGGGGCTTTCGTTGGCCCGGGAACCTGGGAGGTACCTGCAAGGTTGCAGTTCGCAGTCCGAGAAGCACTTTCCGGCCTACATGCCCAACGTCCAGCAACAGCTCCCAAACCGAAGGAGCCAGGACCCAAAGACCTAGCTGGCCTGAAGAGTCCCCAGGGGGCCCCCAAACAGCCCCTCTCAATTTGAGTCTGGGGCCTTTCGTTGGGCATGGAGTCTGGGAGGTACCTGCAAGGTTGCAGT
The DNA here is from genome assembly GCF_964237585.1 of Gallinula chloropus. Classification (NCBI taxonomy): domain Eukaryota; kingdom Metazoa; phylum Chordata; class Aves; order Gruiformes; family Rallidae; genus Gallinula; species Gallinula chloropus. Next base: position 20,277 of record NC_140106.1, read on the forward strand.
TCACGGCCCGAGAAGCACTCTCCGGCCAACATGCCCAACTGCAGCAACAGCTCCCAAAGCGAAGGAGCCAGGACCCAAAGACCTAGCTGGCCTGAAGGGTCCCCGGGGGCCCGCAAGCAGCCCCTCTCAATTTTGGTCTGGGGGCTTTCGTTGGGCCGGGAACCTGGGAAGTGCCTGCAAGGTTGCAGTTCGCGGCCCGAGAAGCACTCTCCGGCCAACATGCCCAACTGCAGCAACAGCTCCCAAACCGAAGGAGCCAGGACCCAAAGACCTAGCTGGCCTGAAGTGTCCCCAGGGGGCCCCCAAACAGCCCCTCTCCATTTTGGTCTGGGGGCTTTCGTTGGGCATGGAACCTGGGAGGTACATGCAAGGTTGCAGTTCGCGGCCCGAGAAGCACTCTCCGGCCAACATGCCCAACTGCAGCAACAGCTCCCAAACCGAAGGAGCCAGGACCCAAAGACCTAGCTGGCCTGAAGGGTCCCCAGGGGGCCCCCAAGCAGCTCCTCTCAATTTTGGTCTGGGGGATTTCGTTGGGCATGGATACCTGAGAGGTACATGCAAGGTTGCAGTTCGCGGCCCGAGAAGCACTCTCGGGCCAACATGCCCAACGTCCAGCAACAGCTCCCAAACCGAAGGAGCCAGGACCCAAAGACCTAGCTGGCCTGAAGGGTCCCCAGGGGGCCCCCAAGCAGCCCCTCTCAATTTGTGTCTGGGGGCTTTCGTTGGGCCTGGGAACCTGGGAGGTACCTGCAAGGTTGCAGTTCGCGTCCCGAGAAGCACTCTCCGGCCAACATGCCCAACTGCAGCAACAGCTCCCAAACCGAAGGAGCCAGGACCCAAAGACCTAGCTGGCCTGAAGGGTCCCCAGGAGGCCCGCAAGCAGCCCCTCTCAATTTTGGTCTGGGGGCTTTCGTTGGGCCGGGAACCTGGGAAGTGCCTGCAAGGTTGCAGTTCGCAGCCCGAGAAGCACTCTCCGGCCAACATGCCCAACTGCAGCAACAGCTCCCAAACCGAAGGAGCCAGGAGCCAAAGACCTGGCTGGCCTGAAGGGCCCCCAGGCGGCCCGCAAGCAGCCCCTCTCCATTTGGGTCTGGGGGCTTTCCTTGGGCCGGGAACCTGGGAGGTACCTGCAAGGTTGCAGTTCACGGCCCGAGAAGCACTCTCCGACCAACATGTCCAACGTCCAGCAACAGCTCCCAAACCGAAGGAGCCAGGACCCAAAGACCTAGCTGGCCTGAAGAGTCCCCACAGGTCACCCAAACAGCCCCTCTCCATTTGGGTCTGGGGGCTTTCGTTGGGCCGGGAACCTGGGAGCTACCTGCAAGGTTGCAGTTCACGGCCCGAGAAGCACTCTCCGGCCAACATGCCCATCGTCCATCAACAGCTCCCAAAGCGAAGGAGCCAGGACCCAAAGACCTAGCTGGCCTGAAGAGTCCCCACAGGGCACCCAAACAGCCCCTCTCCATTTGGGTCTGGGGGCTTTCGTTGGGCCGGGAACCTGGGAGCTGCCTGCAAGGTTGCAGTTCGCGGCCCGAGAAGCACTCTCCGGCCAACATGCCCAACTGCAGCAACAGCTCCCAAACCGAAGGAGCCAGGACCCAAAGACCTAGCTGACCTGAAGGGCACCCAGGGGGCACCCAAGCAGCCCCTCTCAATTTGGGTCTGGGGGCTTTCGTTGAGCCTGGGACATGGGAGGTACCTGCAAGGTTGCAGTTCGCAGCCCGAGAAGCACTCTCCGGTCAACATGCCCAACGTCCAGCAACAGCTCCCAAACCGAAGGAGCCAGGACCCAAAGACCTAGCTGGCCTGAAGGGCCCCCAGGGGGCCCCCAAGCAGGCCCTCTCAATTTGGGTCTGGGGGCTTTCGTTGGGCCTGGGACATGGGAGGTACCTGCAAGGTTGCAGTTCGCAGCCCGAGAAGCACTCTCCGGTCAACATGCCCAACTGCAGCAACAGCTCCCAAACCGAAGGAGCCAGGACCCAAAGACCTAGCTGGCCTGAAGAGTCCCCAGGGGGCCCCCAAGCAGCCCCTCTCAATTTGGGTCTGGGGGCTTTCGTTGGGCATGGAACCTGGGAGGTACCTGCAAGGTTGCAGTTCGCGGCCCGAGAAGCACTCTCCGGCCAACATGCCCAACTGCAGCAACAGCTCCCAAAGCGAAGGAGCCAGGACCCAAAGACCTAGCTGGCCTGAAGGGTCCCCGGGGGCCCGCAAGCAGCCCCTCTCAATTTTGGTCTGGGGGCTTTCGTTGGGCCGGGTACCTGGGAAGTACCTGCAAGGTTGCAGTTCGCAGCCCGAGAAGCACTCTCCGGCCAACATGCCCAACTGCAGCAACAGCTCCCAAACCGAAGGAGCCAGGACCCAAAGAAATAGCTGGCCTGAAGGGCACCCAGGGGGCACCCAAGCAGCCGCTCTCAATTTGGGTCTGGGGGCTTTCGTTGGGCCTGGGACATGGGAGGTACCTGCAAGGTTGCAGTTCGCAGCCCGAGAAGCACTCTCCGGCCAACATGCCCAACTGCAGCAACAGCTCCCAAAGCGAAGGAGCCAGGACCCAAAGACCTAGCTGGCCTGAAGGGTCCCCAGGGGGCCCCCAAGCAGCTCCTCTCAATTTTGGTCTGGGGGATTTCGTTGGGCATGGATACCTGAGAGGTACATGCAAGGTTGCAGTTCGCGGCCCGAGAAGCACTCTCGGGCCAACATGCCCAACGTCCAGCAACAGCTCCCAAACCGAAGGAGCCAGGACCCAAAGACCTAGCTGGCCTGAAGGGTCCCCAGGGGGCCCCCAAGCAGCCCCTCTCAATTTGTGTCTGGGGGCTTTCGTTGGGCCTGGGAACCTGGGAGGTACCTGCAAGGTTGCAGTTCGCGTCCCGAGAAGCACTCTCCGGCCAACATGCCCAACGTCCAGCAACAGCTCCCAAACCGAAGGAGCCAGGACCCAAAGACCTAGCTGGCCTGAAGGGCCCCCAGCGGGCACCCAAGCAGCCCCTCTCAATTTGGGTCTGGGGGCTTTCGTTGGGCATGGAACCTGGGAGGTACATGCAAGTTTGAATTTCGCGGCCCGAGAAGCACTCTCCGGCCAACATGCCCAACTACAGCAAAAGCTCCCAAACCGAAGGAGCCAGGACCCAAAGACCTAGCTGGCCTGAAGGGCACCCAGGGGGCCCGCAAGCAGCCCCTCTCCATTTGGGTCTGGGGGCTTTCGTTGGGCCTGGGACATGGGAGGTACCTGCAAGGTTGCAGTTCGCAGCCCGAGAAGCACTCTCCGGCCAACATGCCCAACTGCAGCAACAGCTCCCAAACCGAAGGAGCCAGGACCCAAAGACCTAGCTGGCCTGAAGGGGTCCCAAGGAGCCCCCAAACAGCCCCTCTCAATTTGGGTCTGGGGGCTTTCGTTGGGCCGGGAACCTGGGAGCTACCTGCAAGGTTGCAGTTCGCGGCCCGAGAAGCACTCTCCGGCCAACATGCCCAACTGCAGCAACAGCTCCCAAACCGAAGGAGCCAGGACCCAATAAAATAGCTGGCCTGAAGGGCACCCAGGGGGCCCCCAAGCAGCCCCTCTCAATTTGGGTCTGGGGGCTTTCGTTGGGCCTGGGACCTGGGAGGTACCTGCAAGGTTGCAGTTCGCAGCCCGAGAAGCACTCTCCGGCAAACATGCCCAACGTCCAGCAACAGCTCCCAAACCGAAGGAGCCAGGACCCAAAGACCTAGCTGGCCTGAAGGGCCCCCAGGGGGCCCCCAAGCAGGCCCTCTCAATTTGGGTCTGGGGGCTTTCGTTGGGCCTGGGACATGGGAGGTACCTGCAAGGTTGCAGTTCGCAGCCCGAGAAGCACTCTCCGGTCAACATGCCCAACGTCCAGCAACAGCTCCCAAACCGAAGGAGCCAGGACCCAAAGACCTAGCTGGCCTGAAGAGTCCCCAGGGGGTCCCCAAACAGCCCCTCTCAATTTGGGTCTGGGGGCTTTCGTTGGGCCGGGAACCTGGGAGGTACCTGCAAGGTTGCAGTTCGCGGCCCGAGAAGCACTCTCTGGCCAACATGCCCAACTGCAGCAACAGCTCCCAAACCGAAGGAGCCAGGACCCAAAGACCTAGCTGGCCTGAAGGGCCCCCAGGGGGCCCGCAAGCAGCCCCTCTCAATTTGGGTCTGGGGGCTTTCGTTGGCCCGGGAACCTGGGAGGTACCTGCAAGGTTGCAGTTCGCAGTCCGAGAAGCACTTTCCGGCCTACATGCCCAACGTCCAGCAACAGCTCCCAAACCGAAGGAGCCAGGACCCAAAGACCTAGCTGGCCTGAAGAGTCCCCAGGGGGCCCCCAAACAGCCCCTCTCAATTTGAGTCTGGGGCCTTTCGTTGGGCATGGAGTCTGGGAGGTACCTGCAAGGTTGCAGTTCACGGCCCGAGAAGCACTCTCCGGCCAACATGCCCAACTGCAGCAACAGCTCCCAAAGCGAAGGAGCCAGGACCCAAAGACCTAGCTGGCCTGAAGGGTCCCCGGGGGCCCGCAAGCAGCCCCTCTCAATTTTGGTCTGGGGGCTTTCGTTGGGCCGGGAACCTGGGAAGTGCCTGCAAGGTTGCAGTTCGCGGCCCGAGAAGCACTCTCCGGCCAACATGCCCAACTGCAGCAACAGCTCCCAAACCGAAGGAGCCAGGACCCAAAGACCTAGCTGGCCTGAAGTGTCCCCAGGGGGCCCCCAAACAGCCCCTCTCCATTTTGGTCTGGGGGCTTTCGTTGGGCATGGAACCTGGGAGGTACATGCAAGGTTGCAGTTCGCGGCCCGAGAAGCACTCTCCGGCCAACATGCCCAACTGCAGCAACAGCTCCCAAACCGAAGGAGCCAGGACCCAAAGACCTAGCTGGCCTGAAGGGTCCCCAGGGGGCCCCCAAGCAGCTCCTCTCAATTTTGGTCTGGGGGATTTCGTTGGGCATGGATACCTGAGAGGTACATGCAAGGTTGCAGTTCGCGGCCCGAGAAGCACTCTCGGGCCAACATGCCCAACGTCCAGCAACAGCTCCCAAACCGAAGGAGCCAGGACCCAAAGACCTAGCTGGCCTGAAGGGTCCCCAGGGGGCCCCCAAGCAGCCCCTCTCAATTTGTGTCTGGGGGCTTTCGTTGGGCCTGGGAACCTGGGAGGTACCTGCAAGGTTGCAGTTCGCGTCCCGAGAAGCACTCTCCGGCCAACATGCCCAACGTCCAGCAACAGCTCCCAAACCGAAGGAGCCAGGACCCAAAGACCTAGCTGGCCTGAAGGGCCCCCAGCGGGCACCCAAGCAGCCCCTCTCAATTTGGGTCTGGGGGCTTTCGTTGGGCATGGAACCTGGGAGGTACATGCAAGTTTGAATTTCGCGGCCCGAGAAGCACTCTCCGGCCAACATGCCCAACTACAGCAAAAGCTCCCAAACCGAAGGAGCCAGGACCCAAAGACCTAGCTGGCCTGAAGGGCCCCCAGGGGGCCCGCAAGCAGCCCCTCTCCATTTGGGTCTGGGGGCTTTCGTTGGGCCTGGGACATGGGAGGTACCTGCAAGGTTGCAGTTCGCAGCCCGAGAAGCACTCTCCGGCCAACATGCCCAACTGCAGCAACAGCTCCCAAACCGAAGGAGCCAGGACCCAAAGACCTAGCTGGCCTGAAGGGGTCCCAAGGAGCCCCCAAACAGCCGCTCTCAATTTGGGTCTGGGGGCTTTCGTTGGGCCGGGAACCTGGGAGCTACCTGCAAGGTTGCAGTTCGCGGCCCGAGAAGCACTCTCCGGCCAACATGCCCAACTGCAGCAACAGCTCCCAAACCGAAGGAGCCAGGACCCAATAAAATAGCTGGCCTGAGGGGCACCCAGGGGGCCCCCAAACAGCCCCTCTCAATTTGGGTCTGGGGGCTTTCGTTGGGCCTGGGACATGGGAGGTACCTGCAAGGTTGCAGTTCGCAGCCCGAGAAGCACTCTCCGGCAAACATGCCCAACGTCCAGCAACAGCTCCCAAACCGAAGGAGCCAGGTCCCAAAGACCTAGCTGGCCTGAAGGGCCCCCAGGGGGCCCCCAAGCAGGCCCTCTCAATTTGGGTCTGGGGGCTTTCGTTGGGCCTGGGAACCTGGGAGGTACCTGCAAGGTTGCAGTTCGCGTCCCGAGAAGCACTCTCCGGCCAACATGCCCAACGTCCAGCAACAGCTCCCAAACCGAAGGAGCCAGGACCCAAAGAAATAGCTAGCCTGGATTGTCCCCGGGGGCCCGCAAGCAGCCCCTCTCAATTTGGGTCTGGGGGCTTTCGTTGGGCCGGGGATCTGGAAGGTACCTGAAAGGTTGAAGTTCGCGTCCCGAGAAGCACTCTCCGGCCAACATGCCCAACTGCAGCAACAGCTCCCAAACCGAAGGAGCCAGGACCCAAAGACCTAGCTGGCCTGAAGGGGCCGCAAGGGGGCCCCAAGCAGCCCCTCTCAATTTGGGTCTGGGGGCTTTCGTTGGGCCGGGAACCTGGGAGCTACCTGCAAGGTTGCAGTTCACGTACCGAGAAGCACTCTCTGGCCAACATGCCCAACGTCCAGCAACAGCTCCCAAACCGAAGGAGCCAGGACCCAAAGACCTAGCTGGCCTGAAGTGTCCCCAGGGGGCCCCCAAGCAGCCCCTCTCAATTTGGGTCTGGGGGCTTTCGTTGGCATAGAACCTGGGAGCTACCTGCAAGGTTGCAGTTCGCAGCCCGAGAAGCACTCTCCGGCCAACATGCCCAACAGCAGAAACAGCTCCCAAACCGAAGGAGCCAGGACCCAAAGACCTAGCTGGCCTGAAGGGCACCCAGGGGGCCCCCAAGCAGCCCCTCTCCATTTGGGTCTGGGGGCTTTCGTTGGCCCGGGAACCTGGGAGGTACCTGCAAGGTTGCAGTTCGCAGCCCGAGAAGCACTTTAAGGCCTACATGCCCAACGTCCAGCAACAGCTCCCAAACCGAAGGAGCCAGGACCCAAAGACCTAGCTGGCCTGAAGAGTCCCCAGGGGGCCCCCAAACAGCCCCTCTCAATTTGAGTGTGGGGGCTTTCGTTGGGCATGGAAACTGGGTGGTACCTGCAAGGGTGCAGTTCGCGGCCCGAGAAGCACTCTCCGGACAACATGCCCAACTGCAGCAACAGCTCCCAAACCGAAGGAGCCAGGACCCAAAGACCTAGCTGGCCTGAATGGTCGCCGGGGGCCCGCAAGCAGCCCCTCTCAATTTTGGTCTGGGGGCTTTCGTTGGGCCGGGAACCTGGGAAGTGCCTGCAAGGTTGCAGTTCGCGGCCCGAGAAGCACTCTCCGGCAAACATGCCCAACTGCAGCAACAGCTCCCAAACCGAAGGAGCCAGGACCCAAAGACCTAGCTGGCCTGAAGGGCCCCCAGGGGGCCCCCAAGCAGCCCCTCTCCATTTGGGTCTGGGGGCTTTCGTTGGGCATGGAACCTGGGAGGTACATGCAAGGTTGCAGTTCGCGGCCCGAGAAGCACTCTCCGGCCAACATGCCCAACTGCAGCAACAGCTCCCAAACCGATGGAGCCAGGACCCAAAGACCTAGCTGGCCTGAAGGGTCCCCAGGGGGCCCCCAAGCAGCCCCTCTCAATTTGGGTCTGGGGGCTTTCGTTGGGCATGGATACCTGAGAGGTACATGCAAGGTTGCAGTTCGCGTCCCGAGAAGCACTCTCCGGCCAACATGCCCAAAGTCCAGCAACAGCTCCCAAACCGAAGGAGCCAGGACCCAAAGACCTAGCTGGCCTGAAGGGCCCCCAGGGAGCCCCCAAGCAGCCCCTCTCAATTTGTGTCTGGGGGCTTTCGTTAGGCCTGGGAACCTGGGAGGTACCTGCAAGGTTGCAGTTCGCGTCCCGAGAAGCACTCTCCGGCCAACATGCCCATCGTCCAGCAACAGCTCCCAAACCGAAGGAGCCAGGACCCAAAGACCTAGCTGGCCTGAAGAGTCCCCAGGGGGCCCCCAAACAGCCCCTCTCCATTTGGGTCTGGGGGCTTTCGTTGGGCCGGGAACCTGGGAGGTACGTGCAAGGTTGCAGTTCGCGGCCCGAGAAGCACTCTCCGGCCAACATGCCCAACTGCAGCAACAGCTCCCAAAGCGAAGGAGCCAGGACCCAAAGACCTAGCTGGCCTGAAGGGCCCCCAGGGGGCCCCCAAGCAGCCCCTCTCCATTTGGGTCTGGGGGCTTTCGTTGGGCCTGGGAACCTGGGAGGTACCTGCAAGGTTGCAGTTCGCGTCCCGAGAAGCACTCTCCGGCCAACATGCCCAACGTCCAGCAACAGCTCCCAAACCGAAGGAGCCAGGACCCAAAGAAATAGCTAGCCTGGATGGTCCCCGGGGGCCCGCAAGCAGCCCCTCTCAATTTTGGTCTGGGGGCTTTCGTTGGGCCGGGAACCTGGGAAGTGCCTGCAAGGTTGCAGTTCGCGGCCCGAGAAGCACTCTCCGGCCAACATGCCCAACTGCAGCAACAGCTCCCAAACCGAAGGAGCCAGGACCCAAAGAAATAGCTGGCCTGAAGGGCACCCAGGGGGCACCCAAGCAGCCGCTCTCAATTTGGGTCTGGGGGCTTTCGTTGGGCCTGGGACATGGGAGGTACCTGCAAGGTTGCAGTTGGCAGCCCGAGAAGCACTCTCCGGCCAACATGCCCAACTGCAGCAACAGCTCCCAAAGCGAAGGAGCCAGGACCCAAAGACCTAGCTGGCCTGAAGGGTCCCCAGGAGGCCCGCAAGCAGCCCCTCTCAATTTTGGTCTAGGGGCTTTCGTTGGGCCGGGAACCTGGGAAGTGCCTGCAAGGTTGCAGTTCGCAGCCCGAGAAGCACTCTCCGGCCAACATGCCCAACTGCAGCAACAGCTCCCAAACCGAAGGAGCCAGGAGCCAAAGACCTGGCTCGCCTGAAGGGCCCCCAGGCGGCCCGCAAGCAGCCCCTCTCCATTTGGGTCTGGGGGCTTTCCTTGGGCCGGGAACCTGGGAGGTACCTGCAAGGTTGCAGTTCACGGCCCGAGAAGCACTCTCCGACCAACATGTCCAACGTCCAGCAACAGCTCCCAAACCGAAGGAGCCAGGACCCAAAGACCTAGCTGGCCTGAAGAGTCCCCACAGGTCACCCAAACAGCCCCTCTCCATTTGGGTCTGGGGGCTTTCGTTGGGCCGGGAACCTGGGAGCTACCTGCAAGGTTGCAGTTCACGGCCCGAGAAGCACTCTCCGGCCAACATGCCCATCGTCCATCAACAGCTCCCAAAGCGAAGGAGCCAGGACCCAAAGACCTAGCTGGCCTGAAGAGTCCCCACAGGGCACCCAAACAGCCCCTCTCCATTTGGGTCTGGGGGCTTTCGTTGGGCCGGGAACCTGGGAGCTGCCTGCAAGGTTGCAGTTCGCGGCCCGAGAAGCACTCTCCGGCCAACATGCCCAACTGCAGCAACAGCTCCCAAACCGAAGGAGCCAGGACCCAAAGACCTAGCTGACCTGAAGGGCACCCAGGGGGCACCCAAGCAGCCCCTCTCAATTTGGGTCTGGGGGCTTTCGTTGAGCCTGGGACATGGGAGGTACCTGCAAGGTTGCAGTTCGCAGCCCGAGAAGCACTCTCCGGTCAACATGCCCAACGTCCAGCAACAGCTCCCAAACCGAAGGAGCCAGGACCCAAAGACCTAGCTGGCCTGAAGGGCCCCCAGGGGGCCCCCAAGCAGGCCCTCTCAATTTGGGTCTGGGGGCTTTCGTTGGGCCTGGGACATGGGAGGTACCTGCAAGGTTGCAGTTCGCAGCCCGAGAAGCACTCTCCGGTCAACATGCCCAACTGCAGCAACAGCTCCCAAACCGAAGGAGCCAGGACCCAAAGACCTAGCTGGCCTGAAGAGTCCCCAGGGGGCCCCCAAACAGCCCCTCTCAATTTGAGTGTGGGGGCTTTCGTTGGCCCGGGAACCTGGGAGGTACATGCAAGGTTGCAGTTCACGGCCCGAGAAGCACTCTCCGGCCAACATGCCCAACTGCAGCAACAGCTCCCAAAGCGAAGGAGCCAGGACCCAAAGACCTAGCTGGCCTGAAGGGTCCCCGGGGGCCCGCAAGCAGCCCCTCTCAATTTTGGTCTGGGGGCTTTCGTTGGGCCGGGAACCTGGGAAGTGCCTGCAAGGTTGCAGTTCGCGGCCCGAGAAGCACTCTCCGGCCAACATGCCCAACTGCAGCAACAGCTCCCAAACCGAAGGAGCCAGGACCCAAAGACCTAGCTGGCCTGAAGTGTCCCCAGGGGGCCCCCAAACAGCCCCTCTCCATTTTGGTCTGGGGGCTTTCGTTGGGCATGGAACCTGGGAGGTACATGCAAGGTTGCAGTTCGCGGCCCGAGAAGCACTCTCCGGCCAACATGCCCAACTGCAGCAACAGCTCCCAAACCGAAGGAGCCAGGACCCAAAGACCTAGCTGGCCTGAAGGGTCCCCAGGGGGCCCCCAAGCAGCTCCTCTCAATTTTGGTCTGGGGGATTTCGTTGGGCATGGATACCTGAGAGGTACATGCAAGGTTGCAGTTCGCGGCCCGAGAAGCACTCTCGGGCCAACATGCCCAACGTCCAGCAACAGCTCCCAAACCGAAGGAGCCAGGACCCAAAGACCTAGCTGGCCTGAAGGGTCCCCAGGGGGCCCCCAAGCAGCCCCTCTCAATTTGTGTCTGGGGGCTTTCGTTGGGCCTGGGAACCTGGGAGGTACCTGCAAGGTTGCAGTTCGCGTCCCGAGAAGCACTCTCCGGCCAACATGCCCAACGTCCAGCAACAGCTCCCAAACCGAAGGAGCCAGGACCCAAAGACCTAGCTGGCCTGAAGGGCCCCCAGCGGGCACCCAAGCAGCCCCTCTCAATTTGGGTCTGGGGGCTTTCGTTGGGCATGGAACCTGGGAGGTACATGCAAGTTTGAATTTCGCGGCCCGAGAAGCACTCTCCGGCCAACATGCCCAACTACAGCAAAAGCTCCCAAACCGAAGGAGCCAGGACCCAAAGACCTAGCTGGCCTGAAGGGCCCCCAGGGGGCCCCCAAGCAGCCCCTCTCCATTTGGGTCTGGGGGCTTTCGTTGGGCCTGGGACATGGGAGGTACCTGCAAGGTTGCAGTTCGCAGCCCGAGAAGCACTCTCCGGCCAACATGCCCAACTGCAGCAACAGCTCCCAAACCGAAGGAGCCAGGACCCAAAGACCTAGCTGGCCTGAAGGGGTCCCAAGGAGCCCCCAAACAGCCGCTCTCAATTTGGGTCTGGGGGCTTTCGTTGGGCCGGGAACCTGGGAGCTACCTGCAAGGTTGCAGTTCGCGGCCCGAGAAGCACTCTCCGGCCAACATGCCCAACTGCAGCAACAGCTCCCAAACCGAAGGAGCCAGGACCCAATAAAATAGCTGGCCTGAGGGGCACCCAGGGGGCCCCCAAGCAGCCCCTCTCCATTTGGGTCTGGGGGCTTTCGTTGGGCCTGGGAACCTGGGAGGTACCTGCAAGGTTGCAGTTCGCGTCCCGAGAAGCACTCTCCGGCCAACATGCCCAACGTCCAGCAACAGCTCCCAAACCGAAGGAGCCAGGACCCAAAGAAATAGCTAGCCTGGATGGTCCCCGGGGGCCCGCAAGCAGCCCCTCTCAATTTTGGTCTGGGGGCTTTCGTTGGGCCGGGAACCTGGGAAGTGCCTGCAAGGTTGCAGTTCGCGGCCCGAGAAGCACTCTCCGGCCAACATGCCCAACTGCAGCAACAGCTCCCAAACCGAAGGAGCCAGGACCCAAAGAAATAGCTGGCCTGAAGGGCACCCAGGGGGCACCCAAGCAGCCGCTCTCAATTTGGGTCTGGGGGCTTTCGTTGGGCCTGGGACATGGGAGGTACCTGCAAGGTTGCAGTTGGCAGCCCGAGAAGCACTCTCCGGCCAACATGCCCAACTGCAGCAACAGCTCCCAAAGCGAAGGAGCCAGGACCCAAAGACCTAGCTGGCCTGAAGGGTCCCCAGGAGGCCCGCAAGCAGCCCCTCTCAATTTTGGTCTAGGGGCTTTCGTTGGGCCGGGAACCTGGGAAGTGCCTGCAAGGTTGCAGTTCGCAGCCCGAGAAGCACTCTCCGGCCAACATGCCCAACTGCAGCAACAGCTCCCAAACCGAAGGAGCCAGGAGCCAAAGACCTGGCTCGCCTGAAGGGCCCCCAGGCGGCCCGCAAGCAGCCCCTCTCCATTTGGGTCTGGGGGCTTTCCTTGGGCCGGGAACCTGGGAGGTACCTGCAAGGTTGCAGTTCACGGCCCGAGAAGCACTCTCCGACCAACATGTCCAACGTCCAGCAACAGCTCCCAAACCGAAGGAGCCAGGACCCAAAGACCTAGCTGGCCTGAAGAGTCCCCACAGGTCACCCAAACAGCCCCTCTCCATTTGGGTCTGGGGGCTTTCGTTGGGCCGGGAACCTGGGAGCTACCTGCAAGGTTGCAGTTCACGGCCCGAGAAGCACTCTCCGGCCAACATGCCCATCGTCCATCAACAGCTCCCAAAGCGAAGGAGCCAGGACCCAAAGACCTAGCTGGCCTGAAGAGTCCCCACAGGGCACCCAAACAGCCCCTCTCCATTTGGGTCTGGGGGCTTTCGTTGGGCCGGGAACCTGGGAGCTGCCTGCAAGGTTGCAGTTCGCGGCCCGAGAAGCACTCTCCGGCCAACATGCCCAACTGCAGCAACAGCTCCCAAACCGAAGGAGCCAGGACCCAAAGACCTAGCTGACCTGAAGGGCACCCAGGGGGCACCCAAGCAGCCCCTCTCAATTTGGGTCTGGGGGCTTTCGTTGAGCCTGGGACATGGGAGGTACCTGCAAGGTTGCAGTTCGCAGCCCGAGAAGCACTCTCCGGTCAACATGCCCAACGTCCAGCAACAGCTCCCAAACCGAAGGAGCCAGGACCCAAAGACCTAGCTGGCCTGAAGGGCCCCCAGGGGGCCCCCAAGCAGGCCCTCTCAATTTGGGTCTGGGGGCTTTCGTTGGGCCTGGGACATGGGAGGTACCTGCAAGGTTGCAGTTCGCAGCCCGAGAAGCACTCTCCGGTCAACATGCCCAACTGCAGCAACAGCTCCCAAACCGAAGGAGCCAGGACCCAAAGACCTAGCTGGCCTGAAGAGTCCCCAGGGGGCCCCCAAGCAGCCCCTCTCAATTTGGGTCTGGGGGCTTTCGTTGGGCATGGAACCTGGGAGGTACCTGCAAGGTTGCAGTTCGCGGCCCGAGAAGCACTCTCCGGCCAACATGCCCAACTGCAGCAACAGCTCCCAAAGCGAAGGAGCCAGGACCCAAAGACCTAGCTGGCCTGAAGGGTCCCCGGGGGCCCGCAAGCAGCCCCTCTCAATTTTGGTCTGGGGGCTTTCGTTGGGCCGGGTACCTGGGAAGTACCTGCAAGGTTGCAGTTCGCAGCCCGAGAAGCACTCTCCGGCCAACATGCCCAACTGCAGCAACAGCTCCCAAACCGAAGGAGCCAGGACCCAAAGAAATAGCTGGCCTGAAGGGCACCCAGGGGGCACCCAAGCAGCCGCTCTCAATTTGGGTCTGGGGGCTTTCGTTGGGCCTGGGACATGGGAGGTACCTGCAAGGTTGCAGTTCGCAGCCCGAGAAGCACTCTCCGGCCAACATGCCCAACTGCAGCAACAGCTCCCAAAGCGAAGGAGCCAGGACCCAAAGACCTAGCTGGCCTGAAGGGGCCGCAAGGGGGCCCCAAGCAGCCCCTCTCAATTTGGGTCTGGGGGCTTTCGTTGGGCCGGGAACCTGGGAGCTACCTGCAAGGTTGCAGTTCACGTACCGAGAAGCACTCTCTGGCCAACATGCCCAACGTCCAGCAACAGCTCCCAAACCGAAGGAGCCAGGACCCAAAGACCTAGCTGGCCTGAAGTGTCCCCAGGGGGCCCCCAAGCAGCCCCTCTCAATTTGGGTCTGGGGGCTTTCGATTGGCATAGAACCTGGGAGCTACCTGCAAGGTTGCAGTTCGCAGCCCGAGAAGCACTCTCCGGCCAACATGCCCAACAGCAGAAACAGCTCCCAAACCGAAGGAGCCAGGACCCAAAGACCTAGCTGGCCTGAAGGGCACCCAGGGGGCCCCCAAGCAGCCCCTCTCCATTTGGGTCTGGGGGCTTTCGTTGGCCCGGGAACCTGGGAGGTACCTGCAAGGTTGCAGTTCGCAGCCCGAGAAGCACTTTAAGGCCTACATGCCCAACGTCCAGCAACAGCTCCCAAACCGAAGGAGCCAGGACCCAAAGACCTAGCTGGCCTGAAGAGTCCCCAGGGGGCCCCCAAACAGCCCCTCTCAATTTGAGTGTGGGGGCTTTCGTTGGGCATGGAACCTGGGTGGTACCTGCAAGGGTGCAGTTCGCGGCCCGAGAAGCACTCTCCGGACAACATGCCCAACTGCAGCAACAGCTCCCAAACCGAAGGAGCCAGGACCCAAAGACCTAGCTGGCCTGAAGGGCCCCCAGGGGGCCCGCAAGCAGCCCCTCTCAATTTGGGTCTGGGGGCTTTCGTTGGCCCGGGAACCTGGGAGGTACCTGCAAGGTTCCAGTTCGCAGCCCGAGAAGCACTCTCCGGTCAACAGGCCCAACGTCCAGCAACAGCTCCCAAACCGAAGGAGCCAGGACCCAAAGACCTAGCTGGCCTGAAGAGTCCCCAGGGGGCCCCCAAACAGCCCCTCTCAATTTGAGTGTGGGGGCTTTCGTTGGCCCGGGAACCTGGGAGGTACATGCAAGGTTGCAGTTCACGGCCCGAGAAGCACTCTCCGGCCAACATGCCCAACTGCAGCAACAGCTCCCAAAGCGAAGGAGCCAGGACCCAAAGACCTAGCTGGCCTGAAGGGTCCCCGGGGGCCCGCAAGCAGCCCCTCTCAATTTTGGTCTGGGGGCTTTCGTTGGGCCGGGAACCTGGGAAGTGCCTGCAAGGTTGCAGTTCGCGGCCCGAGAAGCACTCTCCGGCCAACATGCCCAACTGCAGCAACAGCTCCCAAACCGAAGGAGCCAGGACCCAAAGACCTAGCTGGCCTGAAGTGTCCCCAGGGGGCCCCCAAACAGCCCCTCTCCATTTTGGTCTGGGGGCTTTCGTTGGGCATGGAACCTGGGAGGTACATGCAAGGTTGCAGTTCGCGGCCCGAGAAGCACTCTCCGGCCAACATGCCCAACTGCAGCAACAGCTCCCAAACCGAAGGAGCCAGGACCCAAAGACCTAGCTGGCCTGAAGGGTCCCCAGGGGGCCCCCAAGCAGCCCCTCTCAATTTTGGTCTGGGGGATTTCGTTGGGCATGGATACCTGAGAGGTACATGCAAGGTTGCAGTTCGCGGCCCGAGAAGCACTCTCGGGCCAACATGCCCAACGTCCAGCAACAGCTCCCAAACCGAAGGAGCCAGGACCCAAAGACCTAGCTGGCCTGAAGGGTCCCCAGGGGGCCCCCAAGCAGCCCCTCTCAATTTGTGTCTGGGGGCTTTCGTTGGGCCTGGGAACCTGGGAGGTACCTGCAAGGTTGCAGTTCGCGTCCCGAGAAGCACTCTCCGGCCAACATGCCCAACGTCCAGCAACAGCTCCCAAACCGAAGGAGCCAGGACCCAAAGACCTAGCTGGCCTGAAGGGCCCCCAGCGGGCACCCAAGCAGCCCCTCTCAATTTGGGTCTGGGGGCTTTCGTTGGGCATGGAACCTGGGAGGTACATGCAAGTTTGAATTTCGCGGCCCGAGAAGCACTCTCCGGCCAACATGCCCAACTACAGCAAAAGCTCCCAAACCGAAGGAGCCAGGACCCAAAGACCTAGCTGGCCTGAAGGGCCCCCAGGGGGCCCGCAAGCAGCCCCTCTCCATTTGGGTCTGGGGGCTTTCGTTGGGCCTGGGACATGGGAGGTACCTGCAAGGTTGCAGTTCGCAGCCCGAGAAGCACTCTCCGGCCAACATGCCCAACTGCAGCAACAGCTCCCAAACCGAAGGAGCCAGGACCCAAAGACCTAGCTGGCCTGAAGGGGTCCCAAGGAGCCCCCAAACAGCCGCTCTCAATTTGGGTCTGGGGGCTTTCGTTGGGCCGGGAACCTGGGAGCTACCTGCAAGGTTGCAGTTCGCGGCCCGAGAAGCACTCTCCGGCCAACATGCCCAACTGCAGCAACAGCTCCCAAACCGAAGGAGCCAGGACCCAATAAAATAGCTGGCCTGAGGGGCACCCAGGGGGCCCCCAAGCAGCCCCTCTCAATTTGGGTCTGGGGGCTTTCGTTGGGCCTGGGACATGGGAGGTACCTGCAAGGTTGCAGTTCGCAGCCCGAGAAGCACTCTCCGGCAAACATGCCCAACGTCCAGCAACAGCTCCCAAACCGAAGGAGCCAGGTCCCAAAGACCTAGCTGGCCTGAAGGGCCCCCAGGGGGCCCCCAAGCAGGCCCTCTCAATTTGGGTCTGGGGGCTTTCGTTGGGCCTGGGAACCTGGGAGGTACCTGCAAGGTTGCAGTTCGCGTCCCGAGAAGCACTCTCCGGCCAACATGCCCAACGTCCAGCAACAGCTCCCAAACCGAAGGAGCCAGGACCCAAAGAAATAGCTAGCCTGGATGGTCCCCGGGGGCCCGCAAGCAGCCCCTCTCAATTTGGGTCTGGGGGCTTTCGTTGGGCCGGGGATCTGGAAGGTACCTGAAAGGTTGAAGTTCGCGTCCCGAGAAGCACTCTCCGGCCAACATGCCCAACTGCAGCAACAGCTCCCAAACCGAAGGAGCCAGGACCCAAAGACCTAGCTGGCCTGAAGGGGCCGCAAGGGGGCCCCAAGCAGCCCCTCTCAATTTGGGTCTGGGGGCTTTCGTTGGGCCGGGAACCTGGGAGCTACCTGCAAGGTTGCAGTTCACGTACCGAGAAGCACTCTCTGGCCAACATGCCCAACGTCCAGCAACAGCTCCCAAACCGAAGGAGCCAGGACCCAAAGACCTAGCTGGCCTGAAGTGTCCCCAGGGGGCCCCCAAGCAGCCCCTCTCAATTTGGGTCTGGGGGCTTTCGATTGGCATAGAACCTGGGAGCTACCTGCAAGGTTGCAGTTCGCAGCCCGAGAAGCACTCTCCGGCCAACATGCCCAACAGCAGAAACAGCTCCCAAACCGAAGGAGCCAGGACCCAAAGACCTAGCTGGCCTGAAGGGCCCCCAGGGGGCCCCCAAGCAGCCCCTCTCCATTTGGGTCTGGGGGCTTTCGTTGGCCCGGGAACCTGGGAGGTACCTGCAAGGTTGCAGTTCGCAGCCCGAGAAGCACTTTAAGGCCTACATGCCCAACGTCCAGCAACAGCTCCCAAACCGAAGGAGCCAGGACCCAAAGACCTAGCTGGCCTGAAGAGTCCCCAGGGGGCCCCCAAACAGCCCCTCTCAATTTGAGTGTGGGGGCTTTCGTTGGGCATGGAACCTGGGTGGTACCTGCAAGGGTGCAGTTCGCGGCCCGAGAAGCACTCTCCGGACAACATGCCCAACTGCAGCAACAGCTCCCAAACCGAAGGAGCCAGGACCCAAAGACCTAGCTGACCTGAAGGGCACCCAGGGGGCACCCAAGCAGCCCCTCTCAATTTGGGTCTGGGGGCTTTCGTTGGGCCTGGGACATGGGAGGTACCTGCAAGGTTGCAGTTCGCAGCACGAGAAGCACTCTCCGGCAAACATGCCCAACGTCCAGCAACAGCTCCCAAACCGAAGGAGCCAGGACCCAAAGACCTAGCTGGCCTGAAGGGCCCCCAGGGGGCCCCCAAGCAGGCCTTCTCAATTTGGGTCTGGGGGCTTTCGTTGGGCCTGGGACATGGGAGGTACCTGCAAGGTTGCAGTTCGCAGCCCGAGAAGCACTCTCCGGTCAACATGCCCAACTGCAGCAACAGCTCCCAAACCGAAGGAGCCAGGACCCAAAGACCTAGCTGGCCTGAAGAGTCCCCAGGGGGCCCCCAAGCAGCCCCTCTCCATTTGGGTCTGGGGGCTTTCGTTGGGCATGGAACCTGGGAGGTACCTGCAAGGTTGCAGTTCGCGGCCCGAGAAGCACTCTCCGGACAACATGCCCAACTGCAGCAACAGCTCCCAAACCGAAGGAGCCAGGACCCAAAGACCTAGCTGGCCTGAAGGGCACCCAGGGGGCACCCAAGCAGCCCCTCTCAATTTGGGTCTGGGGGCTTTCGTTGGGCCGGGAACCTGGGAGGTACCTGCAAGGTTGCAGTTCTCAGTCGAGAAGCACTTTCCGGCCTACATGCCCAACGTCCAGCAACAGCTCCCAAAGCGAAGGAGCCAGGACCCAAAGACCTAGCTGGCCTGAAGAGTCCCCAGGGGGCCCCCAAACAGCCCCTCTCAATTTGAGTGTGGGGGCTTTCGTTGGGCATGGAACCTGGGAGGTACCTGCAAGGTTGCAGTTCGCGGCCCGAGAAGCACTCTCCGGCCAACATGCCCAACTGCAGCAACAGCTCCCAAAGCGAAGGAGCCAGGACCCAAAGACCTAGCTGGCCTGAAGGGCACCCAGGGGGCACCCAAGCAGCCGCTCTCAATTTGGGTCTGGGGGCTTTCGTTGGGCCTGGGACATGGGAGGTACCTGCAAGGTTGCAGTTCGCAGCCCGAGAAGCACTCTCCGGCCAACATGCCCAACTGCAGCAACAGCTCCCAAAGCGAAGGAGCCAGGACCCAAAGACCTAGCTGGCCTGAAGGGTCCCCAGGGGGCCCCCAAGCAGCTCCTCTCAATTTTGGTCTGGGGGATTTCGTTGGGCATGGATACCTGAGAGGTACATGCAAGGTTGCAGTTCGCGGCCCGAGAAGCACTCTCGGGCCAACATGCCCAACGTCCAGCAACAGCTCCCAAACCGAAGGAGCCAGGACCCAAAGACCTAGCTGGCCTGAAGGGTCCCCAGGGGGCCCCCAAGCAGCCCCTCTCAATTTGTGTCTGGGGGCTTTCGTTGGGCCTGGGAACCTGGGAGGTACCTGCAAGGTTGCAGTTCGCGTCCCGAGAAGCACTCTCCGGCCAACATGCCCAACGTCCAGCAACAGCTCCCAAACCGAAGGAGCCAGGACCCAAAGACCTAGCTGGCCTGAAGGGCCCCCAGCGGGCACCCAAGCAGCCCCTCTCAATTTGGGTCTGGGGGCTTTCGTTGGGCATGGAACCTGGGAGGTACATGCAAGTTTGAATTTCGCGGCCCGAGAAGCACTCTCCGGCCAACATGCCCAACTACAGCAAAAGCTCCCAAACCGAAGGAGCCAGGACCCAAAGACCTAGCTGGCCTGAAGGGCCCCCAGGGGGCCCGCAAGCAGCCCCTCTCCATTTGGGTCTGGGGGCTTTCGTTGGGCCTGGGACATGGGAGGTACCTGCAAGGTTGCAGTTCGCAGCCCGAGAAGCACTCTCCGGCCAACATGCCCAACTGCAGCAACAGCTCCCAAACCGAAGGAGCCAGGACCCAAAGACCTAGCTGGCCTGAAGGGGTCCCAAGGAGCCCCCAAACAGCCGCTCTCAATTTGGGTCTGGGGGCTTTCGTTGGGCCGGGAACCTGGGAGCTACCTGCAAGGTTGCAGTTCGCGGCCCGAGAAGCACTCTCCGGCCAACATGCCCAACTGCAGCAACAGCTCCCAAACCGAAGGAGCCAGGACCCAAAGACCTAGCTGGCCTGAAGGGCCCCCAGGGGGCCCCCAAGCAGGCCCTCTCAATTTGGGTCTGGGGGCTTTCGTTGGGCCTGGGACATGGGAGGTACCTGCAAGGTTGCAGTTCGCAGCCCGAGAAGCACTCTCCGGCCAACATGCCCAACGTCCAGCAACAGCTCCCAAACCGAAGGAGCCAGGACCCAAAGACCTAGCTGGCCTGAAGAGTCCCCAGGGGGCCCCCAAGCAGCCCCTCTCCATTTGGGTCTGGGGGCTTTCGTTGGGCCGGGAACCTGGGAGGTACCTGCAAGGTTGCAGTTCGCGGCCCGAGAAGCACTCTCTGGCCAACATGCCCAACTGCAGCAACAGCTCCCAAAGCGAAGGAGCCAGGACCCAAAGACCTAGCTGGCCTGAAGGGCCCCCAGGGGGCCCGCAAGCAGCCCCTCTCAATTTGGGTCTGGGGGCTTTCGTTGGCCCGGGAACCTGGGAGGTACCTGCAAGGTTGCAGTTCGCAGTCCGAGAAGCACTTTCCGGCCTACATGCCCAACGTCCAGCAACAGCTCCCAAACCGAAGGAGCCAGGACCCAAAGACCTAGCTGGCCTGAAGAGTCCCCAGGGGGCCCCCAAACAGCCCCTCTCAATTTGAGTGTGGGGGCTTTCGTTGGCCCGGGAACGTGGGAGGTACATGCAAGGTTGCAGTTCACGGCCCGAGAAGCACTCTCCGGCCAACATGCCCAACTGCAGCAACAGCTCCCAAAGCGAAGGAGCCAGGACCCAAAGACCTAGCTGGCCTGAAGGGTCCCCGGGGGCCCGCAAGCAGCCCCTCTCAATTTTGGTCTGGGGGCTTTCGTTGGGCAGGGAACCTGGGAAGTGCCTGCAAGGTTGCAGTTCGCGGCCCGAGAAGCACTCTCCGGCCAACATGCCCAACTGCAGCAACAGCTCCCAAACCGAAGGAGCCAGGACCCAAAGACCTAGCTGGCCTGAAGGGTCCCCAGGGGGCCCCCAAGCAGCTCCTCTCAATTTTGGTCTGGGGGATTTCGTTGGGCATGGATACCTGAGAGGTACATGCAAGGTTGCAGTTCGCGGCCCGAGAAGCACTCTCGGGCCAACATGCCCAACGTCCAGCAACAGCTCCCAAACCGAAGGAGCCAGGACCCAAAGACCTAGCTGGCCTGAAGGGTCCCCAGGGGGCCCCCAAGCAGCCCCTCTCAATTTGTGTCTGGGGGCTTTCGTTGGGCCTGGGAACCTGGGAGGTACCTGCAAGGTTGCAGTTCGCGTCCCGAGAAGCACTCTCCGGCCAACATGCCCAACGTCCAGCAACAGCTCCCAAACCGAAGGAGCCAGGACCCAAAGACCTAGCTGGCCTGAAGGGCCCCCAGGGGGCCCGCAAGCAGCCCCTCTCCATTTGGGTCTGGGGGCTTTCGTTGGGCCTGGGACATGGGAGGTACCTGCAAGGTTGCAGTTCGCAGCCCGAGAAGCACTCTCCGGCCAACATGCCCAACTGCAGCAACAGCTCCCAAACCGAAGGAGCCAGGACCCAAAGACCTAGCTGGCCTGAAGGGGTCCCAAGGAGCCCCCAAACAGCCGCTCTCAATTTGGGTCTGGGGGCTTTCGTTAGGCCGGGAACCTGGGAGCTACCTGCAAGGTTGCAGTTCGCGGCCCGAGAAGCACTCTCCGGCCAACATGCCCAACTGCAGCAACAGCTCCCAAACCGAAGGAGCCAGGACCCAATAAAATAGCTGGCCTGAAGGGCCCCCAGGGGGCCCCCAAGCAGCCCCTCTCAATTTGGGTCTGGGGGCTTTCGTTGGGCCTGGGACATGGGAGGTACCTGCAAGGTTGCAGTTCGCAGCCCGAGAAGCACTCTCCGGCCAACATGCCCAACGTCCAGCAACAGCTCCCAAAGCGAAGGAGCCAGGACCCAAAGACCTAGCTGGCCTGAAGGGCCCCCAGGGGGCCCCCAATCAGGCGCTCTCAATTTGGGTCTGGGGGCTTTCGTTGGGCGGGGAACCTGGGAGGTACCTGCAAGGTTGCAGTTCGCAGCCCGAGAAGCACTCTCCGGTCAACATGCCCAACGTCCAGCAACAGCTCCCAAACCGAAGGAGCCAGGACCCAAAGACCTAGCTGGCCTGAAGAGTCCCCAGGGGGCCCCCAAACAGCCCCTCTCAATTTGGGTCTGGGGGCTTTCGTTGGGCCGGGAACCTGGGAGGTACCTGCAAGGTTGCAGTTCGCAGTCCGAGAAGCACTTTCCGGCCTACATGCCCAACGTCCAGCAACAGCTCCCAAACCGAAGGAGCCAGGACCCAAAGACCTAGCTGGCCTGAAGAGTCCCCAGGGGGCCCCCAAACAGCCCCTCTCAATTTGAGTGTGGGGGCTTTCGTTGGCCCGGGAACCTGGGAGGTACATGCAAGGTTGCAGTTCGCGGCCCGAGAAGCACTCTCCGGCCAACATGACCATCGTCCAGCAACAGCTCCCAAACCGAAGGAGCCAGGACCCAAAGACCTAGCTGGCCTGAAGGGTCCCCGGGGGCCCGCAAGCAGCCCCTCTCAATTTTGGTCTGGGGGCTTTCGTTGGGCCGGGAACCTGGGAAGTGCCTGCAAGGTTGCAGTTCGAGGCCCGAGAAGCACTCTCCGGCCAACATGCCCAACTGCAGCAACAGCTCCCAAACCGAAGGAGCCAGGACCCAAAGACCTAGCTGGCCTGAAGTGTCCCCAGGGGGCCCCCAAACAGCCCCTCTCCATTTTGGTCTGGGGGCTTTCGTTGGGCCGGGGACATGGGAGGTACCTGCCCGGTTGCAGTTCGCGGCCCGAGAAGCACTCTCCGGCCAACATGCCCAACGTCCAGCAACAGCTCCCAAAGCGAAGGAGCCAGGACCCAAAGACCTAGCTGGCCTGAAGGGCCCCCAGGGGGCCCCCAAGCAGCCCCTCTCAATTTGTGTCTGGGGGCTTTCGTTGGGCCTGGGAACCTGGGAGGTACCTGCAAGGTTGCAGTTCGCAGCCCGAGAAGCACTCTCCGGCCAACATGCCCAACGTCCAGCAACAGCTCCCAAACCGAATGAGCCAGGACACAAAGACCTAGCTGGCCTGAAGAGTCCCCAGGGGGCCCCCAAACAGCCCCTCTCAATTTGAGTGTGGGGGCTTTCGTTGGGCATGGAACCTGGGAGGTACCTGCAAGGTTGCAGTTCGCGGCCCGAGAAGCACTCTCCGGCCAACATGCCCAACTGCAGCAACAGCTCCCAAAGCGAAGGAGCCAGGACCCAAAGACCTAGCTGGCCTGAAGGGTCCCCGGGGGCCCGCAAGCAGCCCCTCTCAATTTTGCTCTGGGGGCTTTCGTTGGGCCGGGTACCTGGGAAGTACCTGCAAGGTTGCAGTTCGCAGCCCGAGAAGCACTCTCCGGCCAACATGCCCAACTGCAGCAACAGCTCCCAAACCGAAGGAGCCAGGACCCAAAGAAATAGCTGGCCTGAAGGGCACCCAGGGGGCACCCAAGCAGCCGCTCTCAATTTGGGTCTGGGGGCTTTCGTTGGGCCTGGGACATGGGAGGTACCTGCAAGGTTGCAGTTCGCAGCCCGAGAAGCACTCTCCGGCCAACATGCCCAACTGCAGCAACAGCTCCCAAAGCGAAGGAGCCAGGACCCAAAGACCTAGCTGGCCTGAAGGGTCCCCAGGGGGCCCCCAAGCAGCTCCTCTCAATTTTGGTCTGGGGGATTTCGTTGGGCATGGATACCTGAGAGGTACATGCAAGGTTGCAGTTCGCGGCCCGAGAAGCACTCTCGGGCCAACATGCCCAACGTCCAGCAACAGCTCCCAAACCGAAGGAGCCAGGACCCAAAGACCTAGCTGGCCTGAAGGGTCCCCAGGGGGCCCCCAAGCAGCCCCTCTCAATTTGTGTCTGGGGGCTTTCGTTGGGCCTGGGAACCTGGGAGGTACCTGCAAGGTTGCAGTTCGCGTCCCGAGAAGCACTCTCCGGCCAACATGCCCAACGTCCAGCAACAGCTCCCAAACCGAAGGAGCCAGGACCCAAAGACCTAGCTGGCCTGAAGGGCCCCCAGCGGGCACCCAAGCAGCCCCTCTCAATTTGGGTCTGGGGGCTTTCATTGGGCATGGAACCTGGGAGGTACATGCAAGTTTGAATTTCGCGGCCCGAGAAGCACTCTCCGGCCAACATGCCCAACTACAGCAAAAGCTCCCAAACCGAAGGAGCCAGGACCCAAAGACCTAGCTGGCCTGAAGGGCCCCCAGGGGGCCCGCAAGCAGCCCCTCTCCATTTGGGTCTGGGGGCTTTCGTTGGGCCTGGGACATGGGAGGTACCTGCAAGGTTGCAGTTCGCAGCCCGAGAAGCACTCTCCGGCCAACATGCCCAACTGCAGCAACAGCTCCCAAACCGAAGGAGCCAGGACCCAAAGACCTAGCTGGCCTGAAGGGGTCCCAAGGAGCCCCCAAACAGCCGCTCTCAATTTGGGTCTGGGGGCTTTCGTTGGGCCGGGAACCTGGGAGCTACCTGCAAGGTTGCAGTTCGCGGCCCGAGAAGCACTCTCCGGCCAACATGCCCAACTGCAGCAACAGCTCCCAAACCGAAGGAGCCAGGACCCAAAGACCTAGCTGGCCTGAAGTGTCCCCAGGGGGCCCCCAAGCAGCCCCTCTCCATTTTGGTCTGGGGGCTTTCGTTGGGCATGGAACCTGGGAGGTACATGCAAGGTTGCAGTTCGCGGCCCGAGAAGCACTTTCCGGCCAACATGCCCAACTGCAGCAACAGCTCCCAAACCGAAGGAGCCAGGACCCAAAGACCTAGCTGGCCTGAAGGGTCCCCAGGGGGCCCCCAAGCAGCTCCTCTCAATTTTGGTCTGGGGGATTTCGTTGGGCATGGATACCTGAGAGGTACATGCAAGGTTGCAGTTCGCGGCCCGAGAAGCACTCTCGGGCCAACATGCCCAACGTCCAGCAACAGCTCCCAAACCGAAGGAGCCAGGACCCAAAGACCTAGCTGGCCTGAAGGGTCCCCAGGGGGCCCCCAAGCAGCCCCTCTCAATTTGTGTCTGGGGGCTTTCGTTGGGCCTGGGAACCTGGGAGGTACCTGCAAGGTTGCAGTTGGCGTCCCGAGAAGCACTCTCCGGCCAACATGCCCAACGTCCAGCAACAGCTCCCAAACCGAAGGAGCCAGGACCCAAAGACCTAGCTGGCCTGAAGGGCCCCCAGGGGGCCCGCAAGCAGCCCCTCTCCATTTGGGTCTGGGGGCTTTCGTTGGGTCTGGGACATGGGAGGTACCTGCAAGGTTGCAGTTCGCAGCCCGAGAAGCACTCTCCGGCCAACATGCCCAACTGCAGCAACAGCTCCCAAACCGAAGGAGCCAGGACCCAAAGACCTAGCTGGCCTGAAGGGGTCCCAAGGAGCCCCCAAACAGCCGCTCTCAATTTGGGTCTGGGGGCTTTCGTTAGGCCGGGAACCTGGGAGCTACCTGCAAGGTTGCAGTTCGCGGCCCGAGAAGCACTCTCCGGCCAACATGCCCAACTGCAGCAACAGCTCCCAAACCGAAGGAGCCAGGACCCAATAAAATAGCTGGCCTGAAGGGCCCCCAGGGGGCCCCCAAGCAGCCCCTCTCAATTTGGGTCTGGGGGCTTTCGTTGGGCCTGGGACATGGGAGGTACCTGCAAGGTTGCAGTTCGCAGCCCGAGAAGCACTCTCCGGCAAACATGCCCAACGTCCAGCAACAGCTCCCAAACCGAAGGAGCCAGGACCCAAAGACCTAGCTGGCCTGAAGGGCCCCCAGGGGGCCCCCAATCAGGCCCTCTCAATTTGGGTCTGGGGGCTTTCGTTGGGCCTGGGACCTGGGAGGTACCTGCAAGGTTGCAGTTCGCAGCCCGAGAAGCACTCTCCGGTCAACATGCCCAACGTCCAGCAACAGCTCCCAAACCGAAGGAGCCAGGACCCAAAGACCTAGCTGGCCTGAAGAGTCCCCAGGGGGCCCCCAAACAGCCCCTCTCAATTTGGGTCTGGGGGCTTTCGTTGGGCCGGGAACCTGGGAGGTACCTGCAAGGTTGCAGTTCGCAGTCCGAGAAGCACTTTCCGGCCTACATGCTCAACGTCCAGCAACAGCTCCCAAAGCGAAGGAGCCAGGACCCAAAGACCTAGCTGGCCTGAAGAGTCCCCAGGGGGCCCCCAAACAGCCCCTCTCAATTTGAGTGTGGGGGCTTTCGTTGGCCCGGGAACCTGAGAGGTACATGCAAGGTTGCAGTTCGCAGCCCGAGAAGCACTCTCCGGACAACATGCCCAACGTCCAGCAACAGCTCCCAAACCGAAGGAGCCAGGACCCAAAGACCTAGCTGGCCTGAAGGGTCCCCGGGGGCCCGCAAGCAGCCCCTCTCAATTTTGGTCTGGGGGCTTTCGTTGGGCCGGGAACCTGGGAAGTGCCTGCAAGGTTGCAGTTCGCGGCCCGAGAAGCACTCTCCGGCCAACATGCCCAACTGCAGCAACAGCTCCCAAACCGAAGGAGCCAGGACCCAAAGACCTAGCTGGCCTGAAGTGTCCCCAGGGGGCCCCCAAACAGCCCCTCTCCATTTTGGTCTGGGGGCTTTCGTTGGGCATGGAACCTGGGAGGTACCTGCAAGGTTGCAGTTCGCGGCCCGAGAAGCACTCTCCGGCCAACATGCCCAACGTCCAGCAACAGCTCCCAAAGCGAAGGAGCCAGGACCCAAAGACCTAGCTGGCCTGAAGGGCCCCCAGGGGGCCCCCAAGCAGCCCCTCTCAATTTGTGTCTGGGGGCTTTCGTTGGGCCTGGGAACCTGGGAGGTACCTGCAAGGTTGCAGTTCGCAGCCCGAGAAGCACTCTCCGGCCAACATGCCCAACGTCCAGCAACAGCTCCCAAAGCGAAGGAGCCAGGACCCAAAGACCTAGCTGGCCTGAAGAGTCCCCAGGGGGCCCCCAAACAGCCCCTCTCAATTTGGGTCTGGGGGCTTTCGATTGGCATAGATCCTGGGAGCTACCTGCAAGGTTGCAGTTCGCAGCCCGAGAAGCACTCTCCGGCCAACATGCCCAACTGCAGCAACAGCTCCCAAACCGAAGGAGCCAGGACCCAAAGACCTAGCTGGCCTGAAGGGTCCCCAGGGGGCCCCCAAGCAGCTCCTCTCAATTTTGGTCTGGGGGATTTCGTTGGGCATGGATACCTGAGAGGTACATGCAAGGTTGCAGTTCGCGGCCCGAGAAGCACTCTCGGGCCAACATGCCCAACGTCCAGCAACAGCTCCCAAACCGAAGGAGCCAGGACCCAAAGACCTAGCTGGCCTGAAGGGACCCCAGGGGGCCCCCAAGCAGCCCCTCTCAATTTGTGTCTGGGGGCTTTCGTTGGGCCTGGGAACCTGGGAGGTACCTGCAAGGTTGCAGTTCGCGTCCCGAGAAGCACTCTCCGGCCAACATGCCCAACGTCCAGCAACAGCTCCCAAACCGAAGGAGCCAGGACCCAAAGACCTAGCTGGCCTGAAGGGCCCCCAGGGGGCCCGCAAGCAGCCCCTCTCCATTTGGGTCTGGGGGCTTTCGTTGGGCCTGGGACATGGGAGGTACCTGCAAGGTTGCAGTTCGCAGCCCGAGAAGCACTCTCCGGCCAACATGCCCAACTGCAGCAACAGCTCCCAAACCGAAGGAGCCAGGACCCAAAGACCTAGCTGGCCTGAAGGGGTCCCAAGGAGCCCCCAAACAGCCGCTCTCAATTTGGGTCTTGGGGCTTTCGTTAGGCCGGGAACCTGGGAGCTACCTGCAAGGTTGCAGTTCGCGGCCCGAGAAGCACTCTCCGGCCAACATGCCCAACTGCAGCAACAGCTCCCAAACCGAAGGAGCCAGGACCCAATAAAATAGCTGGCCTGAAGGGCACCCAGGGGGCCCCCAAGCAGCCCCTCTCAATTTGGGTCTGGGGGCTTTCGTTGGGCCTGGGACATGGGAGGTACCTGCAAGGTTGCAGTTCGCAGCCCGAGAAGCACTCTCCGGCAAACATGCCCAACGTCCAGAAACAGCTCCCAAACCGAAGGAGCCAGGACCCAAAGACCTAGCTGGCCTGAAGGGCCCCCAGGGGGCCCCCAATCAGGCCCTCTCAATTTGGGTCTGGGGGCTTTCGTTGGGCCTGGGACCTGGGAGGTACCTGCAAGGTTGCAGTTCGCAGCCCGAGAAGCACTCTCCGGTCAACATGCCCAACGTCCAGCAACAGCTCCCAAACCGAAGGAGCCAGGACCCAAAGACCTAGCTGGCCTGAAGAGTCCCCAGGGGGCCCCCAAACAGCCCCTCTCCATTTGGGTCTGGGGGCTTTCGTTGGGCCGGGAACCTGGGAGGTACCTGCAAGGTTGCAGTTCGCAGTCCGAGAAGCACTTTCCGGCCTACATGCCCAACGTCCAGCAACAGCTCCCAAAGCGAAGGAGCCAGGACCCAAAGACCTAGCTGGCCTGAAGAGTCCCCAGGGGGCCCCCAAACAGCCCCTCTCAATTTGAGTGTGGGGGCTTTCGTTGGCCCGGGAACCTGGGAGGTACATGCAAGGTTGCAGTTCGCGGCCCGAGAAGCACTCTCCGGCCAACATGACCATCGTCCAGCAACAGCTCCCAAACCGAAGGAGCCAGGACCCAAAGACCTAGCTGGCCTGAAGGGTCCCCGGGGGCCCGCAAGCAGCCCCTCTCAATTTTGGTCTGGGGGCTTTCGTTGGGCCGGGAACCTGGGAAGTGCCTGCAAGGTTGCAGTTCGCGGCCCGAGAAGCACTCTCCGGCCAACATGCCCAACTGCAGCAACAGCTCCCAAACCGAAGGAGCCAGGACCCAAAGACCTAGCTGGCCTGAAGTGTCCCCAGGGGGCCCCCAAACAGCCCCTCTCCATTTTGGTCTGGGGGCTTTCGTTGGGCATGGAACCTGGGAGGTACCTGCAAGGTTGCAGTTCGCGGCCCGAGAAGCACTCTCCGGCCAACATGCCCAACGTCCAGCAACAGCTCCCAAAGCGAAGGAGCCAGGACCCAAAGACCTAGCTGGCCTGAAGGGCCCCCAGGGGGCCCCCAAGCAGCCCCTCTCAATTTGTGTCTGGGGGCTTTCGTTGGGCCTGGGAACCTGGGAGGTACCTGCAAGGTTGCAGTTCGCAGCCCGAGAAGCACTCTCCGGCCAACATGCCCAACGTCCAGCAACAGCTCCCAAAGCGAAGGAGCCAGGACCCAAAGACCTAGCTGGCCTGAAGAGTCCCCAGGGGGCCCCCAAACAGCCCCTCTCAATTTGGGTCTGGGGGCTTTCGATTGGCATAGATCCTGGGAGCTACCTGCAAGGTTGCAGTTCGCAGCCCGAGAAGCACTCTCCGGCCAACATGCCCAACTGCAGCAACAGCTCCCAAACCGAAGGAGCCAGGACCCAAAGACCTAGCTGGCCTGAAGGGTCCCCAGGGGGCCCCCAAGCAGCTCCTCTCAATTTTGGTCTGGGGGATTTCGTTGGGCATGGATACCTGAGAGGTACATGCAAGGTTGCAGTTCGCGGCCCGAGAAGCACTCTCGGGCCAACATGCCCAACGTCCAGCAACAGCTCCCAAACCGAAGGAGCCAGGACCCAAAGACCTAGCTGGCCTGAAGGGACCCCAGGGGGCCCCCAAGCAGCCCCTCTCAATTTGTGTCTGGGGGCTTTCGTTGGGCCTGGGAACCTGGGAGGTACCTGCAAGGTTGCAGTTCGCGTCCCGAGAAGCACTCTCCGGCCAACATGCCCAACGTCCAGCAACAGCTCCCAAACCGAAGGAGCCAGGACCCAAAGACCTAGCTGGCCTGAAGGGCCCCCAGGGGGCCCGCAAGCAGCCCCTCTCCATTTGGGTCTGGGGGCTTTCGTTGGGCCTGGGACATGGGAGGTACCTGCAAGGTTGCAGTTCGCAGCCCGAGAAGCACTCTCCGGCCAACATGCCCAACTGCAGCAACAGCTCCCAAACCGAAGGAGCCAGGACCCAAAGACCTAGCTGGCCTGAAGGGGTCCCAAGGAGCCCCCAAACAGCCGCTCTCAATTTGGGTCTTGGGGCTTTCGTTAGGCCGGGAACCTGGGAGCTACCTGCAAGGTTGCAGTTCGCGGCCCGAGAAGCACTCTCCGGCCAACATGCCCAACTGCAGCAACAGCTCCCAAACCGAAGGAGCCAGGACCCAATAAAATAGCTGGCCTGAAGGGCACCCAGGGGGCCCCCAAGCAGCCCCTCTCAATTTGGGTCTGGGGGCTTTCGTTGGGCCTGGGACATGGGAGGTACCTGCAAGGTTGCAGTTCGCGGCCCGAGAAGCACTCTCCGGCAAACATGCCCAACGTCCAGCAACAGCTCCCAAACCGAAGGAGCCAGGACCCAAAGACCTAGCTGGCCTGAAGGGCCCCCAGGGGGCCCCCAATCAGGCCCTCTCAACTTGGGTCTGGGGGCTTTCGTTGGGCCTGGGACCTGGGAGGTACCTGCAAGGTTGCAGTTCGCAGCCCGAGAAGCACTCTCCGGTCAACATGCCCAACGTCCAGCAACAGCTCCCAAACCGAAGGAGCCAGGACCCAAAGACCTAGCTGGCCTGAAGAGTCCCCAGGGGGCCCACAAACAGCCCCTCTCCATTTGGGTCTGGGGGCTTTCGTTGGGCCGGGAACCTGGGAGGTACCTGCAAGGTTGCAGTTCGCAGTCCGAGAAGCACTTTCCGGCCTACATGCCCAACGTCCAGCAACAGCTCTCAAACCGAAGGAGCCAGGACCCAAAGACCTAGCTGGCCTGAAGAGTCCCCAGGGGGCCCCCAAACAGCCCCTCTCCATTTGGGTCTGGGGGCTTTCGTTGGCCCGGGAACCTGGGAGGTACATGCAAGGTTGCAGTTCGCGGCCCGAGAAGCACTCTCCGGCCAACATGACCATCGTCCAGCAACAGCTCCCAAACCGAAGGAGCCAGGACCCAAAGACCTAGCTGGCCTGAAGGGTCCCCGGGGGCCCGCAAGCAGCCCCTCTCAATTTTGGTCTGGGGGCTTTCGTTGGGCCGGGAACCTGGGAAGTGCCTGCAAGGTTGCAGTTCGCGGCCCGAGAAGCACTCTCCGGCCAACATGCCCAACTGCAGCAACAGCTCCCAAACCGAAGGAGCCAGGACCCAAAGACCTAGCTGGCCTGAAGTGTCCCCAGGGGGCCCCCAAACAGCCCCTCTCCATTTTGGTCTGGGGGCTTTCGTTGGGCATGGAACCTGGGAGGTACCTGCAAGGTTGCAGTTCGCTGCCCGAGAAGCACTCTCCGGCCAACATGCCCAACGTCCAGCAACAGCTCCCAAAGCGAAGGAGCCAGGACCCAAAGACCTAGCTGGCCTGAAGGGCCCCCAGGGGGCCCCCAAGCAGCCCCTCTCAATTTGTGTCTGGGGGCTTTCGTTGGGCCTGGGAACCTGGGAGGTACCTGCAAGGTTGCAGTTCGCAGCCCGAGAAGCACTCTCCGGCCAACATGCCCAACGTCCAGCAACAGCTCCCAAACCGAAGGAGCCAGGACCCAAAGACCTAGCTGGCCTGAAGAGTCCCCAGGGGGCCCCCAAACAGCCCCTCTCAATTTGGGTCTAGGGGCTTTCGATTGGCATAGATCCTGGGAGCTACCTGCAAGGTTGCAGTTCGCAGCCCGAGAAGCACTCTCCGGCCAACATGCCCAACTGCAGCAACAGCTCCCAAACCGAAGGAGCCAGGACCCAAAGACCTAGCTGGCCTGAAGGGCACCCAGGGGGCCCCCAAGCAGCCCCTCTCCATTTGGGTCTGGGGGCTTTCCTTGGGCCGGGGACCTGGGAGGTACCTGCAAGGTTGCAGTTCGCAGCCCGAGAAGCACTCTCCGGACAACATGCCCAACGTCCAGCAACAGCTCCCAAACCGAAGGAGCCAGGACCCAAAGACCTAGCTGGCCTGAAGGGCCCCCAGGGGGCCCCCAAACAGCCCCTCTCAATTTTGGTCTGGGGGCTTTCGTTGGGCCGGGAACCTGGGAGGTACCTGCAAGGTTGCAGTTCGCGGCCCGAGAAGCACTCTCCGACCAACATGTCCAACGTCCAGCAACAGCTCCCAAACCGAAGGAGCCAGGACCCAAAGACCTAGCTGGCCTGAAGAGTCCCCACAGGGCACCCAAACAGCCCCTCTCCATTTGGGTCTGGGGGCTTTCGTTGGGCCGGGAACCTGGGAGCTGCCTGCAAGTTTGCAGTTCACGGCCCGAGAAGCACTCTCCGGTCAACATGCCCATCGTCCAGCAACAGCTCCCAAAGCGAAGGAGCCAGGACCCAAAGACCTAGCTGGCCTGAAGGGCCCCCAGCAGGCACCCAAGCAGCCCCTCTCAATTTGGGTCTGGGGGCTTTCGTTGGGCATGGAACCTGGGAGGTACCTGCAAGGTTGCAGTTCGCGTCCCGAGAAGCACTCTCCGGCCAACATGCCCAACTGCAGCAACAGCTCCCAAAGCGAAGGAGCCAGGACCCAAAGACCTAGCTGGCCTGAAGGGTCGCCAGGGGCCCGCAAGCAGCCCCTCTCAATTTTGGTCTGGGGGCTTTCATTGGGCCGGGAACCTGGGAAGTGCCTGCAAGGTTGCAGTTCGCGTCCCGAGAAGCACTCTCCGGCCAACATGCCCATCGTCCAGCAACAGCTCCCAAACCGAAGGAGCCAGGACCCAAAGACCTAGCTGGCCTGAAGAGTCCCCAGGGGGCCCCCAAACAGCTCCTCTCCATTTGGGACTGGGGGCTTTCGTTGGGCCGGGAACCTGGGAGGTACCTGCAAGGTTGCAGTTCGCGGCCCGAGAAGCACTCTCCGGCCAACATGCCCAACTGCAGCAACAGCTCCCAAACCGAAGGAGCCAGGACCCAAAGACCTAGCTGGCCTGAAGGGCACCCAGGGGGCACCCAAGCAGCCCCTCTCAATTTGGGTCTGGGGGCTTTCGTTGGGCCGGGAACCTGGGAAGTGCCTGCAAGGCTGCAGTTCGCGGCCCGAGAAGCACTCTCCGGCCAACATGCCCAACTGCAGCAACAGCTCCCAAACCGAAGGAGCCAGGACCCAAAGACCTAGCTGGCCTGAAGGGCCCCCAGGGGGCCCCCAAGCAGCCCCTCTCCATTTGGGTCTGGGGGCTTTCCTTGGGCCGGGGACCTGGGAGGTACCTGCAAGGTTGCAGTTCGCTGCCCGAGAAGCACTCTCCGGACAACATGCCCAACGTCCAGCAACAGCTCCCAAACCGAAGGAGCCAGGACCCAAAGACCTAGCTGGCCTGAAGGGCCCCCAGGGCGCCCCCAAACAGCCCCTCTCAATTTGGGTCTGGGGGCTTTCGATTGGCATAGATCCTGGGAGCTACCTGCAAGGTTGCAGTTCGCAGCCCGAGAAGCACTCTCCGGCCAACATGCCCAACTGCAGCAACAGCTCCCAAACCGAAGGAGCCAGGACCCAAAGACCTAGCTGGCCTGAAGGGCACCCAGGGGGCACCCAAGCAGCCCCTCTCAATTTGGGTCTGGGGGCTTTCGTTGGCCCGGGAACCTGGGAGCTACCTGCAAGGTTGCAGTTCACGGCCCGACAAGCACTCTCCGACCAACATGTCCAACGTCCAGCAACAGCTCCCAAACCGAAGGAGCCAGGACCCAAAGACCTAGCTGGCCTGAAGAGTCCCCACAGGGCACCCAAACAGCCCCTCTCCATTTGGGTCTGGGGGCTTTCGTTGGGCCGGGAACCTGGGAGCTGCCTGCAAGGTTGCAGTTCACGGCCCGAGAAGCACTCTCCGGTCAACATGCCCATCGTCCAGCAACAGCTCCCAAAGCGAAGGAGCCAGGACCCAAAGACCTAGCTGGCCTGAAGGGCCCCCAGCGGGCACCCAAGCAGCCCCTCTCCATTTGCGTCTGGGGGCTTTCGTTGGGCATGGAACCTGGGAGGTACATGCAAGTTTGAATTTCGCGGCCCGAGAAGCACTCTCCGGCCAACATGCCCTACTACAGCAAAAGCTCCCAAACCGAAGGAGCCAGGACCCAAAGACCTAGCTGGCCTGAAGGGCCCCCAGGGGGCCCGCAAGCAGCCCCTCTCCATTTGGGTCTGGGGGCTTTCGTTGGGCCTGGGACATGGGAGGTACCTGCAAGGTTGCAGTTCGCAGCCCGACAAGCACTCTCCGGCCAACATGCCCAACTGCAGCAACAGCTCCCAAACCGAAGGAGCCAGGACCCAAAAACCTAGCTGGCCTGAAGGGGTCCCAAGGAGCCCCCAAACAGCCGCTCTCAATTTGGGTCTGGGGGCTTTCGTTGGGCCGGGAACCTGGGAGCTACCTGCAAGGTTGCAGTTCGCGGCCCGAGAAGCACTCTCCGGCCAACATGCCCAACTGCAGCAACAGCTCCCAAACCGAAGGAGCCAGGACCCAAAGACCTAGCTGGCCTGAAGGGCCCCCAGGGGGCCCCCAAGCAGCCCCTCTCAATTTGGGTCTGGGGGCTTTCGTTGGGCCGGGAACTTGGGAAGTGCCTGCAAGGTTGCAGTTCGCGGCCCGAGAAGCACTCTCCGGCCAACATGCCCAACTGCAGCAACAGCTCCCAAACCGAAGGAGCCAGGACCCAAAGACCTAGCTGGCCTGAAGTGTCCCCAGGGGGCCCCCAAGCAGCCCCTCTCCATTTTGGTCTGGGGGCTTTCGTTGGGCATGGAACCTGGGAGGTACATGCAAGGTTGCAGTTCGCGGGCCGAGAAGCACTCTCCGGCCAACATGCCCAACTGCAGCAACAGCTCCCAAACCGAAGGAGCCAGGACCCAAAGACCTAGCTGGCCTGAAGGGTCCCCAGGGGGCCCCCAAGCAGCTCCTCTCAATTTTGGTCTGGGGTATTTCGTTGGGCATGGATACCTGAGAGGTACATGCAAGGTTGCAGTTCGCGGCCCGAGAAGCACTCTCCGGCCAACATGCCCAACGTCCAGCAACAGCTCCCAAACCGAAGGAGCCAGGACCCAAAGACCTAGCTGGCCTGAAGGGCCCCCAGGGGGCCCCCAAGCAGCCCCTCTCAATTTGTGTCTGGGGGCTTTCGTTGGGCCTGGGAACCTGGGAGGTACCTGCAAGGTTGCAGTTCGCGTCCCGAGAAGCACTCTCCGGCCAACATGACCAACGTCCAGCAACAGCTCCCAAACCGAAGGAGCCAGGACCCAAAGACCTAGCTGGCCTGAAGAGTCCCCAGGGGGCCCCCAAGCAGCCCCTCTCAATTTGGGTCTGGGGGCTTTCGATTGGCATAGATCCTGGGAGCTACCTGCAAGGTTGCAGTTCGCGGCCCGAGAAGCACTCTCCGGCCAACATGCCCAACGTCCAGCAACAGCTCCCAAAGCGAAGGAGCCAGGACCCAAAGACCTAGCTGGCCTGAAGAGTCCCCAGGGGGCGCCCAAACAGCCCCTCTCAATTTGGGTCTGGGGGCTTTCGTTGGGCATGGAACCTGGGAGGTACCTGCAAGGTTGCAGTTCGCTGCCCGAGAAGCACTCTCCGGCCAACATGCCCAACTGCAGCAACAGCTCCCAAACCGAAGGAGCCAGGACCCAAAGACCTAGCTGGCCTGAAGGGTCGCCGGGGGCCCGCAGGCAGCCCCTCTCAATTTTGGTCTGGGGGCTTTCGTTGGGCCGGGAACCTGGGAAGTGCCTGCAAGGTTGCAGTTCGCGGCCCGAGAAGCACTCTCCGGCCAACATGCCCAACTGCAGCAACAGCTCCCAAACCGAAGGAGCCAGGACCCAAAGACCTAGCTGACCTGAAGGGGCCCCAGGGGCCCCCAAACAGCCCCTCTCCATTTGGGTCTGGGGGCTTTCGTTGGGCATGGAACCTGGGAGGTACATGCAAGGTTGCAGTTCGCGGCCCGAGAAGCACTCTCCGGCCAACATGCCCAACGTCCAGCAACAGCTCCCAAACCGAAGGAGCCAGGACCCAAAGACCTAGCTGGCCTGAAGGGCCCCCAGGGGGCCCCCAAGCAGCCCCTCTCAATTTGTGTCTGGGGGCTTTCGTTGGGCCTGGGAACCTGGGAGGTACCTGCAAGGTTGCAGTTCGCGTCCCGAGAAGCACTCTCCGGCCAACATGCCCATCGTCCAGCAACAGCTCCCAAACCGAAGGAGCCAGGACCCAAAGACCTAGCTGGCCTGAAGAGTCCCCAGGGGGCCCCCAAACAGCCCCTCTCAATTTGGGTCTGGGGGCTTTCGTTGGGCCGGGAACCTGGGAGCTACCTGCAAGGTTGCAGTTCGCGGTTCGAGAAGCACTCTCCGGCCAACATGCCCAACTGCAGCAACAGCTCCCAAACCGAAGGAGCCAGGACCCAAAGACCTAGCTGGCCTGAAGTGTCCCCAGGGGGCACCCAAACAGCCCATCTCCATTTGGGTCTGGGGGCTTTCGTTGGGCATGAAACCTGGGAGGTACATGCAAGGTTGCAGTTCGCGGCCCGAGAAGCACTCTCCGGCCAACATGCCCAACTGCAGCAACAGCTCCCAAACCGATGGAGCCAGGACCCAAAGACCTAGCTGGCCTGAAGGGTCCCCAGGGGGCCCCCAAGCAGCCCCTCTCAATTTGGGTCTGGGGGCTTTCGTTGGGCCGGGAACCTGGGAAGTGCCTGCAAGGTTGCAGTTCGCGTCCCGAGAAGCACTCTCCGGCCAACATGCCCATCGTCCAGCAACAGCTCCCAAACCGAAGGAGCCAGGACCCAAAGACCTAGCTGGCCTGAAGAGTCCCCAGGGGGCCCCCAAACAGCCCCTCTCCATTTGGGTCTGGGGGCTTTCGTTGGGCCGGGAACCTGGGAGCTACCTGCAAGGTTGCAGTTCGCGGCCCGAGAAGCACTCTCCGGCCAACATGCCCAACTGCAGCAACAGCTCCCAAACCGAAGGAGCCAGGACCCAAAGACCTAGCTGGCCTGAAGGGCACCCAGGGGGCACCCAAGCAGCCCCTCTCAATTTGGGTCTGGGGGCTTTCGTTGGGCCGGGAACCTGGGAATTGCCTGCAAGGCTGCAGTTCGCGGCCCGAGAAGCACTCTCCGGCCAACATGCCCAACTGCAGCAACAGCTCCCAAACCGAAGGAGCCAGGACCCAAAGACCTAGCTGGCCTGAAGGGCACCCAGGGGGCCCCCAAGCAGCCCCTCTCCATTTGGGTCTGGGGGCTTTCCTTGGGCCGGGAACCTGGGAGGTACCTGCAAGGTTGCAGTTCGCAGCCCGAGAAGCACTCTCCGGACAACATGCCCAACGTCCAGCAACAGCTCCCAAACCGAAGGAGCCAGGACCCAAAGACCTAGCTGGCCTGAAGGGCCCCCAGGGGGCCCACAAACAGCCCCTCTCAATTTTGGTCTGGGGGCTTTCGTTGGGCCGGGAACCTGGGAAGTGCCTGCAAGGTTGCAGTTCGCGGCCCGAGAAGCACTCTCCGGCCAACATGCCCAACGTCCAGCAACAGCTCCCAAACCGA
The DNA here is from genome assembly GCF_964237585.1 of Gallinula chloropus. Taxonomy (NCBI): domain Eukaryota; kingdom Metazoa; phylum Chordata; class Aves; order Gruiformes; family Rallidae; genus Gallinula; species Gallinula chloropus. The sequence continues at coordinate 57,113 of NC_140106.1, forward strand.
AGGAGCCAGGACCCAAAGACCTAGCTGGCCTGAAGAGTCCCCAGGGGGCCCCCAAACAGCCCCTCTCAATTTGGGTCTGGGGGCTTTCGTTGGGCCGGGGATCTGGAAGGTACCTGAAAGGTTGAAGTTCGCGTCCCGAGAAGCACTCTCCGGCCAACATGCCCAACTGCAGCAACAGCTCCCAAACCGAAGGAGCCAGGACCCAAAGACCTAGCTGGCCTGAAGGGGCCGCAAGGGGCCCCCAAGCAGCCCCTCTCAATTTGGGTCTGGGGGCTTTCCTTGGGCCGGGAACCTGGGAGCTACCTGCAAGTTTGCAGTTCACGTACCGAGAAGCACTCTCTGGCCAACATGCCCAACGTCCAGCAACAGCTCCCAAACCGAAGGAGCCAGGACCCAAAGACCTAGCTGGCCTGAAGGGGCCCCAGGGGGCCCCCAAGCAGCCCCTCTCCATTTGGGTCTGGGGGCTTTCGTTGGGCATGGAACCTGGGAGCTACCTGCAAGGTTGCAGTTCACGGCCCGAGAAGCACTCTCCGACCAACATGTCCAACGTCCAGCAACAGCTCCCAAACCGAAGGAGCCAGGACCCAAAGACCTAGCTGGCCTGAAGTGTCCCCACAGGGCACCCAAACAGCCCCTCTCCATTTGGGTCTGGGGGCTTTCGTTGGGCATGGAACGTGGGAGGTACATGCAAGGTTGCAGTTCGCGGCCCGAGAAGCACTCTCCGGACAACATGCCCAACTGCAGCAACAGCTCCCAAACCGAAGGAGCCAGGACCCAAAGACCTAGCTGGCCTGAAGGGTCCCCAGGGGGCCCGCAAGCAGCCCCTCTCCATTTGGGTCTGGGGGCTTTCGTTGGGCCTGGGAACCTGGGAGCTACCTGCAAGTTTGCAGTTCACGTACCGAGAAGCACTCTCTGGCCAACATGCCCAACGTCCAGCAACAGCTCCCAAACCGAAGGAGCCAGGACCCAAAGACCTAGCTGGCCTGAAGGGGCCCCAGGGGGCCCCCAAGCAGCCCCTCTCCATTTGGGTCTGGGGGCTTTCGTTGGGCATGGAACCTGGGAGGTACCTGCAAGGTTGCAGTTCGCGGCCCGAGAAGCACTCTCCGGCCAACATGCCCAACTGCAGCAACAGCTCCCAAACCGAAGGAGCCAGGACCCAAAGACCTAGCTGGCCTGAAGGGTCCCCAGGGGGCCCGCAAGCAGCCCCTCTCAATTTGGGTCTGGGGGCTTTCGTTGGGCCTGGGAACCTGGGAGGTACCTGCAAGGTTGCAGTTCGCGGCCCGAGAAGCACTCTCCGGCCAACATGCCAAACGTCCAGCAACAGCTCCCAAAGCGAAGGAGCCAGGACCCAAAGACCTAGCTGGCCTGAAGGGTCGCCGGGGGCCCGCAAGCAGCAACTCTCAATTTTGGTCTGGGGGCTTTCGTTGGGCCGGGAACCTGGGAAGTGCCTGCAAGGTTGCAGTTCGCGGCCCGAGAAACACTCTCCGGCCAACATGCCCAACTGCAGCAACAGCTCCCAAACCGAAGGAGCCAGGACCCAAAGACCTAGCTGGCCTGAAGTGTCCCCAGGGGGCCCCCAAACAGCCCCTCTCCATTTGGGTCTGGGGGCTTTCGTTGGGCATGGAACCTGGGAGGTACATGCAAGGTTGCTGTTCGCTGCCCGAGAAGCACTCTCCGGCCAACATGCCCAACTGCAGCAACAGCTCCCAAACCGAAGGAGCCAGGACCCAAAGACCTAGCTGGCCTGAAGGGCACCCAGGGGGCACCCAAGCAGCCCCTCTCAATTTGGGTCTGGGGGCTTTCGTTGGCCCGGGAACCTGGGAGCTACCTGCAAGGTTGCAGTTCACGGCCCGAGAAGCACTCTCCGACCAACATGTCCAACGTCCAGCAACAGCTCCTAAACCGAAGGAGCCAGGACCCAAAGACCTAGCTGGCCTGAAGAGTCCCCACAGGGCACCCAAACAGCCCCTCTCCATTTGGGTCTGGGGGCTTTCGTTGGGCCGGGAACCTGGGAGCTGCCTGTAAGGTTGCAGTTCACGGCCCGAGAAGCACTCTCCGGTCAACATGCCCATCGTCCAGCAACAGCTCCCAAAGCGAAGGAGCCAGGACCCAAAGACCTAGCTGGCCTGAAGGGCCCCCAGCGGGCACCCAAGCAGCCCCTCTCAATTTGGGTCTGGGGGCTTTCGTTGGGCATGGAACCTGGGAGGTACATGCAAGTTTGAATTTCGCGGCCCGAGAAGCACTCTCCGGCCAACATGCCCTACTACAGCAAAAGCTCCCAAACCGAAGGAGCCAGGACCCAAAGACCTAGCTGGCCTGAAGGGCCCCCAGGGGGCCCGCAAGCAGCCCCTCTCCATTTGGGTCTGGGGGCTTTCGTTGGGCCTGGGACATGGGAGGTACCTGCAAGGTTGCAGTTCGCAGCCCGAGAAGCACTCTCCGGCCAACATGCCCAACTGCAGCAACAGCTCCCAAACCGAAGGAGCCAGGACCCAAAAACCTAGCTGGCCTGAAGGGGTCCCAAGGAGCCCCCAAACAGCCGCTCTCAATTTGGGTCTGGGGGCTTTCGTTGGGCCGGGAACCTGGGAGCTACCTGCAAGGTTGCAGTTCGCGGCCCGAAAAGCACTCTCCGGCCAACATGCCCAACTGCAGCAACAGCTCCCAAACCGAAGGAGCCAGGACCCAAAGACCTAGCTGGCCTGAAGGGCCCCCAGGGGGCCCGCAAGCAGCCCCTCTCAATTTGGGTCTGGGGGCTTTCTTTGGGCCGGGAACCTGGGAGGTACCTGCAAGGTTGCAGTTCGCATTCCGAGAAGCACTTTCCGGCCTACATGCCCAACGTCCAGCAACAGCTCCCAAAGCGAAGGAGCAAGGACCCAAAGACCTAGCTGGCCTGAAGAGTCCCCAGGGGGCCCCCAAACAGCCCCTCTCCATTTTGGTCTGGGGGCTTTCGTTGGGCAAGGAACCTGGGAGGTACATGCAAGGTTGCAGTTCGCGGGCCGAGAAGCACTCTCGGGCCAACATGCCCAACTGCAGCAACAGCTCCCAAACCGAAGGAGCCAGGACCCAAAGACCTAGCTGGCCTGAAGTGTCCCCAGGGGGCCCCCAAACAGCCCCTCTCCATTTTGGTCTGGGGGCTTTCGTTGGGCAAGGAACCTGGGAGGTACATGCAAGGTTGCAGTTCGCGGGCCGAGAAGCACTCTCCGGCCAACATGCCCAACTGCAGCAACAGCTCCCAAACCGAAGGAGCCAGGACCCAAAGACCTAGCTGGCCTGAAGGGTCCCCAGGGGGCCCCCAAGCAGCTCCTCTCAATTTTGTTCTGGGGGATTTCGTTGGGCATGGATACCTGAGAGGTACATGCAAGGTTGCAGTTCGCGTCCCGAGAAGCACTCTCCGGCCAACATGCCCATCGTCCAGCAACAGCTCCCAAACCGAAGGAGCCAGGACCCAAAGACCTAGCTGGCCTGAAGAGTCCCCAGGGGGCCCCCAAACAGCCCCTCTCCATTTGGGTCTGGGGGCTTTCGTTGGGCATGGAACCTGGGAGCTACCTGCAAGGTTGCAGTTCGCGGCCCGAGAAGCACTCTCCGGCCAACATGCCCAACTGCAGCAACAGCTCCCAAACCGAAGGAGCCAGGACCCAAAGACCTAGCTGGCCTGAAGGGCACCCAGGGGGCCCCCAAGCAGCCCCTCTCAATTTGGGTCTGGGGGCTTTCGTTGGGCCGGGAACCTGGGAAGTGCCTGCAAGGTTGCAGTTCGCGGCCCGAGAAGCACTCTCCGGCCAACATGCCCAACTGCAGCAACAGCTCCCAAACCGAAGGAGCCAGGACCCAAAGACCTAGCTGGCCTGAAGGGCTCCCAGGGGGCCCCCAAGCAGCCCCTCTCCATTTGGGTCTGGGGGCTTTCCTTGGGCCGGGAACCTGGGAGGTACCTGCAAGGTTGCAGTTCGCAGCCCGAGAAGCACTCTCCGGACAACATGCCCAACGCCCAGCAACAGCTCCCAAACCGAAGGAGCCAGGACCCAAAGACCTAGCTGGCCTGAAGGGCCCCCAGGGGGCCCCCAAACAGCCCCTCTCAATTTTGGTCTGGGGGCTTTCGTTGGGCCGGGAACCTGGGAAGTGCCTGCAAGGTTGCAGTTCGCGGCCCGAGAAGCACTCTCCGGCCAACATGCCCAACGTCCAGCAACAGCTCCCAAACCGAAGGAGCCAGGACCCAAAGACCTAGCTGGCCTGAAGAGTCCCCAGGGGGCCCCCAAACAGCCCCTCTCAATTTGGGTCTGGGGGCTTTCGTTGGGCCGGGGATCTGGAAGGTACCTGAAAGGTTGAAGTTCGCGTCCCGAGAAGCACTCTCCGGCCAACATGCCCAACTGCAGCAACAGCTCCCAAACCGAAGGAGCCAGGACCCAAAGACCTAGCTGGCCTGAAGGGGCCGCAAGGGGCCCCCAAGCAGCCCCTCTCAATTTGGGTCTGGGGTCTTTCCTTGGGCCTGGAACCTGGGAGCTACCTGCAAGTTTGCAGTTCACGTACCGAGAAGCACTCTCTGGCCAACATGCCCAACGTCCAGCAACAGCTCCCAAACCGAAGGAGCCAGGACCCAAAGACCTAGCTGGCCTGAAGGGGCCCCAGGGGGCCCCCAAGCAGCCCCTCTCCATTTGGGTCTGGGGGCTTTCGTTGGGCATGGAACCTGGGAGCTACCTGCAAGGTTGCAGTTCGCGGCCCGAGAAGCACTCTCCGGCCAACATGCCCAACTGCAGCAACAGCTCCCAAACCGAAGGAGCCAGGACCCAAAGACCTAGCTGGCCTGAAGGGCCCCCAGGGGGCCCCCAAGCAGCCCCTCTCCATTTGGGTCTGGGGGCTTTCCTTGGGCCGGGAACCTGGGAGCTACCTGCAAGGTTGCAGTTCACGGCCCGAGAAGCACTCTCCGACCAACATGTCCAACGTCCAGCAACAGCTCCCAAACCGAAGGAGCCAGGACCCAAAGACCTAGCTGGCCTGAAGTGTCCCCACAGGGCACCCAAACAGCCCCTCTCCATTTGGGTCTGGGGGCTTTCGTTGGGCATGGAACGTGGGAGGTACATGCAAGGTTGCAGTTCGCGTCCCGAGAAGCACTCTCCGGACAACATGCCCAACTGCAGCAACAGCTCCCAAACCGAAGGAGCCAGGACCCAAAGACCTAGCTGGCCTGAAGGGTCCCCAGGGGGCCCGCAAGCAGCCCCTCTCAATTTGGGTCTGGGGGCTTTCGTTGGGCCTGGGAACCTGGGAGGTACCTGCAAGGTTGCAGTTCGCGGCCCGAGAAGCACTCTCCGGCCAACATGCCAAACGTCCAGCAACAGCTCCCAAAGCGAAGGAGCCAGGACCCAAAGACCTAGCTGGCCTGAAGGGTCGCCGGGGGCCCGCAAGCAGCAACTCTCAATTTTGGTCTGGGGGCTTTCGTTGGGCCGGGAACCTGGGAAGTGCCTGCAAGGTTGCAGTTCGCGGCCCGAGAAACACTCTCCGGCCAACATGCCCAACTGCAGCAACAGCTCCCAAACCGAAGGAGCCAGGACCCAAAGACCTAGCTGGCCTGAAGTGTCCCCAGGGGGCCCCCAAACAGCCCCTCTCCATTTGGGTCTGGGGGCTTTCGTTGGGCATGGAACCTGGGAGGTACATGCAAGGTTGCAGTTCGCTGCCCGAGAAGCACTCTCCGGCCAACATGCCCAACTGCAGCAACAGCTCCCAAACCGAAGGAGCCAGGACCCAAAGACCTAGCTGGCCTGAAGGGCACCCAGGGGGCACCCAAGCAGCCTCTCTCAATTTGGGTCTGGGGGCTTTCGTTGGCCCGGGAACCTGGGAGCTACCTGCAAGGTTGCAGTTCACGGCCCGAGAAGCACTCTCCGACCAACATGTCCAACGTCCAGCAACAGCTCCCAAACCGAAGGAGCCAGGACCCAAAGACCTAGCTGGCCTGAAGAGTCCCCACAGGGCACCCAAACAGCCCCTCTCCATTTGGGTCTGGGGGCTTTCGTTGGGCCGGGAACCTGGGAGCTGCCTGCAAGGTTGCAGTTCACGGCCCGAGAAGCACTCTCCGGTCAACATGCCCATCGTCCAGCAACAGCTCCCAAAGCGAAGGAGCCAGGACCCAAAGACCTAGCTGGCCTGAAGGGCCCCCAGCGGGCACCCAAGCAGCCCCTCTCAATTTGGGTCTGGGGGCTTTCGTTGGGCATGGAACCTGGGAGGTACATGCAAGTTTGAATTTCGCGGCCCGAGAAGCACTCTCCGGCCAACATGCCCTACTACAGCAAAAGCTCCCAAACCGAAGGAGCCAGGACCCAAAGACCTAGCTGGCCTGAAGGGCCCCCAGGGGGCCCGCAAGCAGCCCCTCTCCATTTGGGTCTGGGGGCTTTCGTTGGGCCTGGGACATGGGAGGTACCTGCAAGGTTGCAGTTCGCAGCCCGAGAAGCACTCTCCGGCCAACATGCCCAACTGCAGCAACAGCTCCCAAACCGAAGGAGCCAGGACCCAAAAACCTAGCTGGCCTGAAGGGGTCCCAAGGAGCCCCCAAACAGCCGCTCTCAATTTGGGTCTGGGGGCTTTCGTTGGGCCGGGAACCTGGGAGCTACCTGCAAGGTTGCAGTTCGCGGCCCGAGAAGCACTCTCCGGCCAACATGCCCAACTGCAGCAACAGCTCCCAAACCAAAGGAGCCAGGACCCAAAGACCTAGCTGGCCTGAAGGGCCCCCAGGGGGCCCGCAAGCAGCCCCTCTCAATTTGGGTCTGGGGGCTTTCGTTGGCCCGGGAACCTGGGAGGTACCTGCAAGGTTGCAGTTCGCATTCCGAGAAGCACTTTCCGGCCTACATGCCCAACGTCCAGCAACAGCTCCCAAAGCGAAGGAGCCAGGACCCAAAGACCTAGCTGGCCTGAAGAGTCCCCAGGGGGCCCCCAAACAGCCCCTCTCCATTTTGGTCTGGGGGCTTTCGTTGGGCATGGAACCTGGGAGGTACATGCAAGGTTGCAGTTCGCGGGCCGAGAAGCACTCTCCGGCCAACATGCCCAACTGCAGCAACAGCTCCCAAACCGAAGGAGCCAGGACCCAAAGACCTAGCTGGCCTGAAGGGTCCCCAGGGGGCCCCCAAGCAGCTCCTCTCAATTTTGTTCTGGGGGATTTCGTTGGGCATGGATACCTGAGAGGTACATGCAAGGTTGCAGTTCGCGGCCCGAGAAGCACTCTCCGGCCAACATGCCCAACGTCCAGCAACAGCTCCCAAACCGAAGGAGCCAGGACCCAAAGACCTAGCTGGCCTGAAGGGCCCCCAGGGGGCCCCCAAGCAGCCCCTCTCAATTTGTGTCTGGGGGCTTTCGTTGGGCCTGGGAACCTGGGAGGTACCTGCAAGGTTGCAGTTCGCGTCCCGAGAAGCACTCTCCGGCCAACATGCCCAACGTCCAGCAACAGCTCCCAAACCGAAGGAGCCAGGACCCAAAGACCTAGCTGGCCTGAAGAGTCCCCAGGGGGCCCCCAAACAGCCCCTCTCAATTTGGGTCTGGGGGCTTTCGATTGGCATAGATCCTGGGAGCTACCTGCAAGGTTGCAGTTCGCGGCCCGAGAAGCACTCTCCGGCCAACATGCCCAACTGCAGCAACAGCTCCCAAACCGAAGGAGCCAGGACCCAAAGACCTAGCTGGCCTGAAGGGTCGCCGGGGGCCCGCAAGCAGCCCCTCTCAATTTGGGTCTGGGGGCTTTCGTTGGGCCGGGAACCTGGGAAGTGCCTGCAAGGTTGCAGTTCGCGGCCCGAGAAGCACTCTCCGGCCAACATGCCAAACGTCCAGCAACAGCTCCCAAACCGAAGGAGCCAGGACCCAAAGACCTAGCTGGCCTGAAGGGTCGCCGGGGGCCCCCAAGCAGCCCCTCTCCATTTGGGTCTGGGGGCTTTCGTTGGGCATGGAACCTGGGAGCTACCTGCAAGGTTGCAGTTCGCGGCCCGAGAAGCACTCTCCGGCCAACATGCCCAACTGCAGCAACAGCTCCCAAACCGAAGGAGCCAGGACCCAAAGACCTAGCTGGCCTGAAGAGCCCCCAGGGGGCCCCCAAGCAGCCCCTCTCAATTTGGGTCTGGGGGCTTTCGTTGGGCCTGGGACCTGGGAGGTACCTGCAAGGTTGCAGTTCGCAGCCCGAGAAGCACTCTCCGGACAACATGCCCAACGTCCAGCAACAGCTCCCAAAGCGAAGGAGCCAGGACCCAAAGAAATAGCTGGCCTGGATGGTCCCCGGGGGCCCGCAAGCAGCCCCTCTCAATTTGGGTCTGGGGGCTTTTGTTGGGCCGGGAACCTGGGAAGTGCCTGCAAGGTTGCAGTTCGCGGCCCGAGAAGCACTCTCCGGCCAACATGCCCAACTGCAGCAACAGCTCCCAAACCGAAGGAGCCAGGACCCAAAGACCTAGCTGGCCTGAAGAGTCCCCAGGGGGCCCCCAAACAGCCCCTCTCCATTTGGGTCTGGGGGCTTTCGTTGGGCATGGAACCTGGGAGGTACATGCAAGGTTGCAGTTCGCGGCCCGAGAAGCACTCTCCGGCCAACATGCCCAACTGCAGCAACAGCTCCCAAACCGATGGAGCCAGGACCCAAAGACCTAGCTGGCCTGAAGGGTCCACAGGGGGCCCCCAAGCAGCCCCTCTCCATTTGGGTCTGGGGGCTTTCGTTGGGCATGGATACCTGAGAGGTACATGCAAGGTTGCAGTTCGCGGCCCGAGAAGCACTCTCCAGCCAACATGCCCAACGTCCAGCAACAGCTCCCAAACCGAAGGAGCCAGGACCCAAAGACCTAGCTGGCCTGAAGGGCCCCCAGGGGGCCCCCAAGCAGCCCCTCTCAATTTGTGTCTGGGGGCTTTCCTTGGGCCTGGGAACCTGGGAGGTACCTGCAAGGTTGCAGTTAGCGTCCCGAGAAGCACTCTCCGGCCAACATGCCCAACGTCCAGCAACAGCTCCCAAACCGAAGGAGCCAGGACCCAAAGACCTAGCTGGCCTGAAGAGTCCCCAGGGGGCCCCCAAACAGCCCCTCTCAATTTGGGTCTGGGGGCTTTCGTTGGGTCGGGAACCTGGGAGCTACCTGCAAGGTTGCAGTTCGCGGCCCGAGAAGCACTCTCCGGCCAACATGCCCAACTGCAGCAACAGCTCCCAAACCGAAGGAGCCAGGACCCAAAGACCTAGCTGGCCTGAAGTGTCCCCAGGGGGCCCCCAAACAGCCCCTCTCCATTTGGGTCTGGGGGCTTTCGTTGGGCATGGAACCTGGGAGCTACCTGCAAGGTTGCAGTTCGCGGCCCGAGAAGCACTCTCCGGCCAACATGCCCAACTGCAGCAACAGCTCCCAAACCGAAAAAGCCAGGACCCAAAGACCTAGCTGGCCTGAAGTGTCCCCAGGGGGCCCCCAAGCAGCCCCTCTCAATTTGGGTCTGGGGGCTTTCGTTGGGCCGGGAACCTGGGAAGTGCCTGCAAATTTGCAGTTCGCGGCCCGAGAAGCACTCTCCGGCCAACATGCCCAACTGCAGCAACAGCTCCCAAACCGAAGGAGCCAGGACCCAAAGACCTAGCTGGCCTGAAGAGTCCCCAGGGGGCCGCCAAACAGCCCCTCTCAATTTGGGTCTGGGGGCTTTCGTTGGGCATGGAAACTGGGAGCTACCTGCAAGGTTGCAGTTCGCGGCCCGAGAAGCACTCTCCTGCCAGCATGCACAACTGCAGCAACAGCTCCCAAACCGAAGGAGCCAGGACCCAAAGACCTAGCTGGCCTGAAGTGTCCCCAGGGGGCCCCCAAGCAGCCCCTCTCAATTTGGGTCTGGGGGCTTTCGTTGGGCATGGATACCTGAGAGGTACATGCAAGGTTGCAGTTCGCGGCCCGAGAAGCACTCTCCGGCCAACATGCCCAACTGCAGCAACAGCTCCCAAACCGAAGGAGCCAGGACCCAAAGACCTAGCTGGCCTGAAGAGTCCCCAGGGGGCCCCCAAACAGCCCCTCTCCATTTGGGTCTGGGGGCTTTCGTTGGCCGGGAACCTGGTATCTACCAGCAAGGTTGCAGTCCGCGGCCCGAGAAGCACTCTCCGGCCAACATGCCCAACGTCCAGCAACAGCTCCCAAACCGAAGGAGCCAGGACCCAAAGAAATAGCTGGCCTGAATGGCACCCAGGGGGCACCCAAGCAGCCGCTCTCAATTTGGGTCTGGGGGCATTCGTTGGGCCTGGGACATGGGAGGTACCTGCAAGGTTGCAGTTCGCAGCCCGAGAAGCACTCTCCGGCAAAAATGCCCAACGTCCAGCAACAGCTCCCAAACCGAAGGAGCCAGGACCCAAAGACCTAGCTGGCCTGAAGTGTCCCCAGGGGGCCCCCAAACAGCCCCTCTCCATTTGGGTCTGGGGGCTTTCGTTGGGCATGGAACCTGGGAGCTACCTGCAAGGTTGCAGTTCGCGGCCCGAGAAGCACTCTCCGGCCAACATGCCCAACTGCAGCAACAGCTCCCAAACCGAAGGAGCCAGGACCCAAAGACCTAGCTGGCCTGAAGTGTCCCCAGGGGGCCCCCAAACAGCCCCTCTCCATTTGGGTCTGGGGGCTTTCGTTGGGCATGGAACCTGGGAGCTACCTGCAAGGTTGCAGTTCGCGGCCCGAGAAGCACTCTCCGGCCAACATGCCCAACTGCAGCAACAGCTCCCAAACCGATGGAGCCAGGACCCAAAGACCTAGCTGGCCTGAAGGGCCCCCAGGGGGCCCCCAAGCAGCCCCTCTCAATTTGGGTCTGGGGGCTTTCGTTGGGCCGGGAACCTGGGAAGTGCCTGCAAATTTGCAGTTCGCGGCCCGAGAAGCACTCTCCGGCCAACATGCCCAACTGCAGCAACAGCTCCCAAACCGAAGGAGCCAGGACCCAAAGACCTAGCTGGCCTGAAGAGTCCCCAGGGGGCCGCCAAACAGCCCCTCTCAATTTGGGTCTGGGGGCTTTCGTTGGGCATGGAAACTGGGAGCTACCTGCAAGGTTGCAGTTCGCGGCCCGAGAAGCACTCTCCTGCCAGCATGCACAACTGCAGCAACAGCTCCCAAACCGAAGGAGCCAGGACCCAAAGACCTAGCTGGCCTGAAGGGTCCCCAGGGGGCCCCCAAGCAGCCCCTCTCAATTTGGGTCTGGGGGCTTTCGTTGGGCATGGATACCTGAGAGGTACATGCAAGGTTGCAGTTCGCGGCCCGAGAAGCACTCTCCGGCCAACATGCCCAACTGCAGCAACAGCTCCCAAACCGAAGGAGCCAGGACCCAAAGACCTAGCTGGCCTGAAGAGTCCCCAGGGGGCCCCCAAACAGCCCCTCTCCATTTGGGTCTGGGGGCTTTCGTTGGCCGGGAACCTGGTAACTACCAGCAAGGTTGCAGTCCGCGGCCCGAGAAGCACTCTCCGGCCAACATGCCCAACGTCCAGCAACAGCTCCCAAACCGAAGGAGCCAGGACCCAAAGAAATAGCTGGCCTGAATGGCACCCAGGGGGCACCCAAGCAGCCGCTCTCAATTTGGGTCTGGGGGCATTCGTTGGGCCTGGGACATGGGAGGTACCTGCAAGGTTGCAGTTCGCAGCCCGAGAAGCACTCTCCGGCAAAAATGCCCAACGTCCAGCAACAGCTCCCAAACCGAAGGAGCCAGGACCCAAAGACCTAGCTGGCCTGAAGGGCCCCCAGGGGGCCCCCAAGCAGCCCCTCTCAATTTGGGTCTGGGGGCTTTCGTTGGGCTTGGGACATGGGAGGTACCTGCAAGGTTGCAGTTCGCAGCCCGAGAAGCACTCTCCGGCCAACATGCCCAACGTCCAGCAACAGCTCCCAAACCGAAGGAGCCAGGACCCAAAGACCTAGCTGGCCTGAAGAGTCCCCAGGGGGCCCCCAAACAGCCCCTCTCAATTTGGGTCTGGGGGCTTTCGTTGGGCCGGGAACCTGGGAGCTACCTGCAAGGTTGCAGTTCGCGGCCCGAGAAGCACTCTCCGGCCAACATGCCCAACTGCAGCAACAGCTCCCAAACCGAAGGAGCCAGGACCCAAAGACCTAGCTGGCCTGAAGGGTCCCCAGGGGGCCCGCAAGCAGCCCCTCTCCATTTGGGTCTGGGGGCTTTCGTTGGGCCGGGAACCTGGGAAGTGCCTGCAAGGTTGCAGTTCGCAGCCCGAGAAGCACTCTCCGGCCAACATGCCCATCGTCCAGCAACAGCTCCCAAACCGAAGGAGCCAGGACCCAAAGACCTAGCTGGCCTGAAGAGTCCCCAGGGGGCCCCCAAACAGCCCCTCTCCATTTGGGTCTGGGGGCTTTCGTTGGGCCGGGAACCTGGGAGGTACCTGCAAGGTTGCAGTTCGCGGCCCGAGAAGCACTCTCCGGCCAACATGCCCAACTGCAGCAACAGCTCCCAAACCGAAGGAGCCAGGACCCAAAGACCTAGCTGGCCTGAAGGGCCCCCAGGGGGCCCCCAAACAGCCCCTCTCCATTTGGGTCTGGGGGCTTTCGTTGGGCATGGAACCTGGGAGGTACCTGCAAGGTTGCAGTTCGCGGCCCGAGAAGCACTCTCCGGCCAACATGCCCAACTGCAGCAACAGCTCCCAAACCGATGGAGCCAGGACCCAAAGACCTAGCTGGCCTGAAGGGTCCCCAGGGGGCCCCCAAGCAGCCCCTCTCAATTTGGGTCTGGGGGCTTTCGTTGGGCCGGGAACCTGGGAAGTGCCTGCAAGGTTGCAGTTCGCGTCCCGAGAAGCACTCTCCGGCCAACATGCCCATCGTCCAGCAACAGCTCCCAAAGCGAAGGAGCCAGGACCCAAAGAAATAGCTGGCCTGAAGAGTCCCTACAGGGCACCCAAACAGCCCCTCTCAATTTGGGTCTGGGGGCTTTCGTTGGGCATGGAACGTGGGAGGTACATGCAAGGTTGCATTTCGCGGCCCGAGAAGCACTCTCCGGACAACATGCCCAACTGCAGCAACAGCTCCCAAACCGAAGGAGCCAAGACCCAAAGAAATAGCTGGCCTGAAGGGTCCCCAGGGGGCCCGCAAGCAGCCCCTCTCCATTTGGGTCTGGGGGCTTTCGTTGGGCATGGATACCTGAGAGGTACCTGCAAGGTTGCAGTTCGCGGCCCGAGAAGCACTCTCCGGCCAACATGCCCAACGTCCAGCAACAGCTCCCAAACCGAAGGAGCCAGGACCCAAAGAAATAGCTGGCCTGGATGGTCCCCGGGGGCCCGCAAGCAGCCCGTCTCAATTTTGGTCTGGGGGCTTTCGTTGGGCCGGGAACCTGGGAAGTGCCTGCAAGGTTGCAGTTCGCGGCCCGAGAAGCACTCTCCGGCCAACATGCCCAACTGCAGCAACAGCTCCCAAACCGAAGGAGCCAGGACCCAAAGACCTAGCTGGCCTGAAGTGTCCCCAGGGGGCCCCCAAACAGCCCCTCTCCATTTGGATCTGGGGGCTTTCGTTGGGCATGGAACCTGGGAGATACCTGCAAGGTTGCAGTTCGCGGCCCGAGAAGCACTCTCCGGCCAACATGCCCAACTGCAGCAACAGCTCCCAAACCGAAGGAGCCAGGACCCAAAGACCTAGCTGGCCTGAAGGGCACCCAGGGGGCCCCCAAGCAGCCCCTCTCCATTTGGGTCTGGGGGCTTTCCTTGGGCCGGGAACCTGGGAGGTACCTGCAAGGTTGCAGTTCGCAGCCCGAGAAGCACTCTCCGGCCAACATGCCCAACGTCCAGCAACAGCTCCCAAACCGAAGGAGCCAGGACCCAAAGACCTAGCTGGCCTGAAGAGTCCCCAGGGGGCCCCCAAACAGCCCCTCTCAATTTGGGTCTGGGGGCTTTCGTTGGGCCGGGGATCTGGAAGGTACCTGAAAGGTTGAAGTTCGCGTCCCGAGAAGCACTCTCCGGCCAACATGCCCAACTGCAGCAACAGCTCCCAAACCGAAGGAGCCAGGACCCAAAGACCTAGCTGGCCTGAAGTGTCCCCAGGGGGCCCCCAAACAGCCCCTCTCCATTTGGGTCTGGGGGCTTTCGTTGGGCATGGAACCTGGGAGGTACCTGCAAGGTTGCAGTTCGCGGCCCGAGAAGCACTCTCCGGCCAACATGCCCAACTGCAGCAACAGCTCCCAAACCGAAGGAGCCAGGACCCAAAGACCTAGCTGGCCTGAAGGGCACCCAGGGGGCCCCCAAGCAGCCCCTCTCCATTTGGGTCTGGGGGCTTTCGTTGGGCCGGGAACCTGGGAAGTGCCTGCAAGGTTGCAGTTCGCGGCCCGAGAAGCACTCTCCGGCCAACATGCCCAACGTCCAGCAACAGCTCCCAAACCGAAGGAGCCAGGACCCAAAGACCTAGCTGGCCTGAAGAGTCCCCAGGGGGCCCCCAAACAGCCCCTCTCAATTTGGGTCTGGGGGCTTTCGTTGGGCCGGGGATCTGGAAGGTACCTGAAAGGTTGAAGTTCGCGTCCCGAGAAGCACTCTCCGGCCAACATGCCCAACTGCAGCAACAGCTCCCAAACCGAAGGAGCCAGGACCCAAAGACCTAGCTGGCCTGAAGGGGCCGCAAGGGGCCCCCAAGAAGCCCCTCTCAATTTGGGTCTGGGGGCTTTCCTTGGGCCGGGAACCTGGGAGCTACCTGCAAGTTTGCAGTTCACGTACCGAGAAGCACTCTCTGGCCAACATGCCCAACGTCCAGCAACAGCTCCCAAACCGAAGGAGCCAGGACCCAAAGACCTAGCTGGCCTGAAGGGGCCCCAGGGGGCCCCCAAGCAGCCCCTCTCCATTTGGGTCTGGGGGCTTTCGTTGGGCATGGAACCTGGGAGCTACCTGCAAGGTTGCAGTTCGCGGCCCGAGAAGCACTCTCCGGCCAACATGCCCAACTGCAGCAACAGCTCCCAAACCGAAGGAGCCAGGACCCAAAGACCTAGCTGGCCTGAAGGGCCCCCAGGGGGCCCCCAAGCAGCCCCTCTCCATTTGGGTCTGGGGGCTTTCCTTGGGCCGGGAACCTGGGAGCTACCTGCAAGGTTGCAGTTCACGGCCCGAGAAGCACTCGCCGACCAACATGTCCAACGTCCAGCAACAGCTCCCAAACCGAAGGAGCCAGGACCCAAAGACCTAGCTGGCCTGAAGAGCCCCCAGGGGGCCCCCAAGCAGCCCCTCTCAATTTGGGTCTGGGGGCTTTCGTTGGGCCTGGGACCTGGGAGGTACCTGCAAGGTTGCAGTTCGCAGCCCGAGAAGCACTCTCCGGACAACATGCCCAACGTCCAGCAACAGCTCCCAAACCGAAGGAGCCAGGACCCAAAGACCTAGCTGGCCTGAAGAGTCCCCAGGGGGCCCCCAAACAGCCCCTCTCCATTTGGGTCTGGGGGCTTTCGTTGGCCGGGAACCTGGTAACTACCAGCAAGGTTGCAGTCCGCGGCCCGAGAAGCACTCTCCGGCCAACATGCCCAACTGCAGCAACAGCTCCCAAACCGAAGGAGCCAGGACCCAAAGAAATAGCTGGCCTGAAGGGCACCCAGGGGGCACCCAAGCAGCCGCTCTCAATTTGGGTCTGGGGGCATTCGTTGGGCCTGGGACATGGGAGGTACCTGCAAGGTTGCAGTTCGCAGCCCGAGAAGCACTCTCCGGCAAAAATGCCCAACGTCCAGCAACAGCTCCCAAACCGAAGGAGCCAGGACCCAAAGACCTAGCTGGCCTGAAGGGCCCCCAGGGGGCCCCCAAGCAGCCCCTCTCCATTTGGGTCTGGGGGCTTTAGTTGGGCCGGGAACCTGGGAGGTACCTGCAAGGTTGCAGTTCGCGTCCCGAGAAGCACTCTCCGGCCAACATGCCCAACGTCCAGCAACAGCTCCCAAAGCGAAGGAGCCAGGACCCAAAGACCTAGCTGGTCTGAAGAGTCCCCAGGGGGCCCCCAAACAGCCCCTCTCAATTTGGGTCTGGGGGCTTTCGTTGGGCCGGGAACCTGGGAGCTACCTGCAAGGTTGCAGTTCGCGGCCCGAGAAGCACTCTCCGGCCAACATGCCCAACTGCAGCAACAGCTCCCAAACCGAAGGAGCCAGGACCCAAAGACCTAGCTGGCCTGAAGGGTCCCCAGGGGGCCCGCAAGCAGCCCCTCTCAATTTGGGTCTGGGGGCTTTCGTTGGGCCGGGAACCTGGGAAGTGCCTGCAAGGTTGCAGTTCGCAGCCCGAGAAGCACTCTCCGGCCAACATGCCCATCGTCCAGCAACAGCTCCCAAACCGAAGGAGCCAGGACCCAAAGACCTAGCTGGCCTGAAGAGTCCCCAGGGGGCCCCCAAACAGCCCCTCTCAATTTGGGTCTGGGGGCTTTCGTTGGGCCGGGAACCTGGGAGGTACCTGCAAGGTTGCAGTTCGCGGCCCGAGAAGCACTCTCCGGCCAACATGCCCAACTGCAGCAACAGCTCCCAAACCGAAGGAGCCAGGACCCAAAGACCTAGCTGGCCTGAAGTGTCCCCAGGGGGCCCCCAAACAGCCCCTCTCCATTTGGGTCTGGGGGCTTTCGTTGGGCATGGAACCTGGGAGGTACCTGCAAGGTTGCAGTTCGCGGCCCGAGAAGCACTCTCCGGCCAACATGCCCATCGTCCAGCAACAGCTCCCAAACCGAAGGAGCCAGGACCCAAAGACCTAGCTGGCCTGAAGAGTCCCCAGGGGGCCCCCAAACAGCCCCTCTCAATTTGGGTCTGGGGGCTTTCGTTGGGCCGGGGATCTGGAAGGTACCTGAAAGGTTGAAGTTCGCGTCCCGAGAAGCACTCTCCGGCCAACATGCCCAACTGCAGCAACAGCTCCCAAACCGAAGGAGCCAGGACCCAAAGACCTAGCTGGCCTGAAGGGGCCGCAAGGGGCCCCCAAGCAGCCCCTCTCAATTTGGGTCTGGGGGCTTTCCTTGGGCCGGGAACCTGGGAGCTACCTGCAAGGTTGCAGTTCACGTACCGAGAAGCACTCTCTGGCCAACATGCCCAACGTCCAGCAACAGCTCCCAAACCGAAGGAGCCAGGACCCAAAGACCTAGCTGGCCTGAAGGGGCCCCAGGGGGCCCCCAAGCAGCCCCTCTCCATTTGGGTCTGGGGGCTTTCGTTGGGCATGGAACCTGGGAGCTACCTGCAAGGTTGCAGTTCGCGGCCCGAGAAGCACTCTCCGGCCAACATGCCCAACTGCAGCAACAGCTCCCAAACCGAAGGAGCCAGGACCCAAAGACCTAGCTGGCCTGAAGGGCCCCCAGGGGGCCCCCAAGCAGCCCCTCTCCATTTGGGTCTGGGGGCTTTCCTTGGGCCGGGAACCTGGGAGCTACCTGCAAGGTTGCAGTTCACGGCCCGAGAAGCACTCGCCGACCAACATGTCCAACGTCCAGCAACAGCTCCCAAACCGAAGGAGCCAGGACCCAAAGACCTAGCTGGCCTGAAGAGCCCCCAGGGGGCCCCCAAGCAGCCCCTCTCAATTTGGGTCTGGGGGCTTTCGTTGGGCCTGGGACCTGGGAGGTACCTGCAAGGTTGCAGTTCGCAGCCCGAGAAGCACTCTCCGGACAACATGCCCAACGTCCAGCAACAGCTCCCAAACCGAAGGAGCCAGGACCCAAAGAAATAGCTGGCCTGGATGGTCCCCGGGGGCCCGCAAGCAGCCCCTCTCAATTTTGGTCTGGGGGCTTTCGTTGGGCCGGGAACCTGGGAAGTGCCTGCAAGGTTGCAGTTCGCGGCCCGAGAAGCACTCTCCGGCCAACATGCCCAACTGCAGCAACAGCTCCCAAACCGAAGGAGCCAGGACCCAAAGACCTAGCTGGCCTGAAGAGTCCCCAGGGGGCCCCCAAACAGCCCCTCTCAATTTGGGTCTGGGGGCTTTCGTTGGGCATGGAAACTGGGAGCTACCTGCAAGGTTGCAGTTCGCGGCCCGAGAAGCACTCTCCTGCCAGCATGCACAACTGCAGCAACAGCTCCCAAACCGAAGGAGCCAGGACCCAAAGACCTAGCTGGCCTGAAGGGTCCCCAGGGGGCCCCCAAGCAGCCCCTCTCAATTTGGGTCTGGGGGCTTTCGTTGGGCATGGATACCTGAGAGGTACATGCAAGGTTGCAGTTCGCGGCCCAAGAAGCACTCTCCGGCCAACATGCCCAACTGCAGCAACAGCTCCCAAACCGAAGGAGCCAGGACCCAAAGACCTAGCTGGCCTGAAGGGCCCCCAGGGGGCCCCCAAGCAGCCCCTCTCAATTTGTGTCTGGGGGCTTTCGTTGGGCCTGGGAACCTGGGAGGTACCTGCAAGGTTGCAGTTCGCGTCCGGAGAAGCACTCTCCGGCAAACATGCCCATCGTCCAGCAACAGCTCTCAAACCGAAGGAGCCAGGACCCAAAGACCTAGCTGGCCTGAAGAGTCCCCAGGGGGCCCCCCAAACAGCCCCTCTCCATTTGGGTCTGGGGGCTTTCGTTGGCCGGGAACCTGGTAACTACCAGCAAGGTTGCAGTCCGCGGCCCGAGAAGCACTCTCCGGCCAACATGCCCAACTGCAGCAACAGCTCCCAAACCGAAGGAGCCAGGACCCAAAGAAATAGCTGGCCTGAAGGGCACCCAGGGGGCCCCCAAGCAGCCGCTTTCAATTTGGGTCTGGGGGCATTCGTTGGGCCTGGGACATGGGAGGTACCTGCAAGGTTGCAGTTCGCAGCCCGAGAAGCACTCTCCGGCAAAAATGCCCAACGTCCAGCAACAGCTCCCAAACCGAAGGAGCCAGGACCCAAAGACCTAGCTGGCCTGAAGGGCCCCCAGGGGGCCCCCAAGCAGCCCCTCTCAATTTGGGTCTGGGGGCTTTCGTTGGGCTTGGGACATGGGAGGTACCTGCAAGGTTGCAGTTCGCAGCCCGAGAAGCACTCTCCGGCCAACATGCCCAACTTCCAGCAACAGCTCCCAAAGCGAAGGAGCCAGGACCCAAAGACCTAGCTGGCCTGAAGAGTCCCCAGGGGGCCCCCAAACAGCCCCTCTCAATTTGGGTCTGGGGGCTTTCGTTGGGCCGGGAACCTGGGAAGTGCCTGCAAGGTTGCAGTTCGCGGCCCGAGAAGCACTCTCCGGCCAACATGCCCAACTGCAGCAACAGCTCCCAAACCGAAGGAGCCAGGACCCAAAGACCTAGCTGGCCTGAAGGGTCCCCAGGGGGCCCGCAAGCAGCCCCTCTCAATTTGGGTCTGGGGGCTTTCGTTGGGCCGGGAACCTGGGAAGTGCCTGCAAGGTTGCAGTTCGCAGCCCGAGAAGCACTCTCCGGCCAACATGCCCATCGTCCAGCAACAGCTCCCAAACCGAAGGAGCCAGGACCCAAAGACCTAGCTGGCCTGAAGAGTCCCCAGGGGGCCCCCAAACAGCCCCTCTCCATTTGGGTCTGGGGGCTTTCGTTGGGCCGGGAACCTGGGAGATTCCTGCAAGGTTGCAGTTCGCGGCCCGAGAAGCACTCTCCGGCCAACATGCCCAACTGCAGCAACAGCTCCCAAACCGAAGGAGCCAGGACCCAAAGACCTAGCTGGCCTGAAGTGTCCCCAGGGGGCCCCCAAACAGCCCCTCTCCATTTGGGTCTGGGGGCTTTCGTTGGGCATGGAACCTGGGAGGTACCTGCAAGGTTGCAGTTCGCGGCCCGAGAAGCACTCTCCGGCCAACATGCCCAACTGCAGCAACAGCTCCCAAACCGATGGAGCCAGGACCCAAAGACCTAGCTGGCCTGAAGGGTCCCCAGGGGGCCCCCAAGCAGCCCCTCTCAATTTGGGTCTGGGGGCTTTCGTTGGGCCGGGAACCTGGGAAGTGCCTGCAAGGTTGCAGTTCGCGTCCCGAGAAGCACTCTCCGGCCAACATGCCCATCGTCCAGCAACAGCTCCCAAACCGAAGGAGCCAGGACCCAAAGACCTAGCTGGCCTGAAGAGTCCCCAGGGGGCCCCCAAACAGCCCCTCTCCATTTGGGTCTGGGGGCTTTCGTTGGGCCGGGAACCTGGGAGGTACCTGCAAGGTTGCAGTTCGCGGCCCGAGAAGCACTCTCCGGCCAACATGCCCATCGTCCAGCAACAGCTCCCAAACCGAAGGAGCCAGGACCCAAAGACCTAGCTGGCCTGAAGAGTCCCCAGGGGGCCCCCAAACAGCCCCTCTCCATTTGGGTCTGGGGGCTTTCGTTGGGCCGGGAACCTGGGAGGTACCTGCAAGGTTGCAGTTCGCGGCCCGAGAAGCACTCTCCGGCCAACATGCCCAACTGCAGCAACAGCTCCCAAACCGAAGGAGCCAGGACCCAAAGACCTAGCTGGCCTGAAGGGCCCCCAGGGGGCGCCCAAACAGCCCCTCTCCATTTGGGTCTGGGGGCTTTCGTTGGGCATGGAACCTGGGAGGTACCTGCAAGGTTGCAGTTCGCGGCCCGAGAAGCACTCTCCGGCCAACATGCCCAACTGCAGCAACAGCTCCCAAACCGAAGGAGCCAGGACCCAAAGACCTAGCTGGCCTGAAGGGCCCCCTGGGGGCCCCCAAACAGCCCCTCTCAATTTGGATCTCGGGGCTTTCGTTGGGCCGGGAACCTGGGAAGTGCCTGCAAGGTTGCAGTTCGCGGCCCGAGAAGCACTCTCCGGCCAACATGCCCATCATCCAGCAACAGCTCCCAAAGCGAAGGAGCCAGGACCCAAAGAAATAGCTGGCCTGAAGAGTCCCTACAGGGCCCCCAAGCAGCCCCTCTCAATTTGGGTCTGGGGGCTTTCGTTGGGCATGGAACCTGGGAGGTACATGCAAGGTTGCAGTTCGCGGCCCGAGAAGCACTCTCCGGCCAACATGCCCAACTGCAGCAACAGCTCCCAAACCGAAGGAGCCAGGACCCAAAGACCTAGCTGGCCTGAAGGGCCCCCTGGGGGCCCCCAAACAGCCCCTCTCAATTTGGATCTCGGGGCTTTCGTTGGGCCGGGAACCTGGGAAGTGCCTGCAAGGTTGCAGTTCGCGGCCCGAGAAGCACTCTCCGGCCAACATGCCCAACTGCAGCAACAGCTCCCAAACCGAAGGAGCCAGGACCCAAAGACCTAGCTGGCCTGAAGGGGCCCCAAGGGGCCCCCAAGCAGCCCCTCTCCATTTGGGTCTGGGGGCTTTCGTTGGGCCGGGAACCTGGGAGCTACCTGCAAGGTTGCAGTTCGCAGCCCGAGAAGCACTCTCCGGCCAACATGCCCAACGTCCAGCAACAGCTCCCAAAGCGAAGGAGCCAGGACCCAAAGAAATAGCTGGCCTGAAGAGTCCCTACAGGGCCCCCAAGCAGCCCCTCTCAATTTGGGTCTGGGGGCTTTCGTTGGGCATGGAACCTGGGAGGTACATGCAAGGTTGCAGTTCGCGGCCCGAGAAGCACTCTCCGGCCAACATGCCCAACTGCAGCAACAGCTCCCAAACCGGAGGAGCCAGGACCCAAAGACCTAGCTGGCCTGAAGGGCCCCCTGGGGGCCCCCAAACAGCCCCTCTCAATTTGGATCTCGGGGCTTTCGTTGGGCCGGGAACCTGGGAAGTGCCTGCAAGGTTGCAGTTCGCGGCCCGAGAAGCACTCTCCGGCCAACATGCCCAACTGCAGCAACAGCTCCCAAACCGAAGGAGCCAGGACCCAAAGACCTAGCTGGCCTGAAGGGGCCCCAAGGGGCCCCCAAGCAGCCCCTCTCCATTTGGGTCTGGGGGCTTTCGTTGGGCCGGGAACCTGGGAGCTACCTGCAAGGTTGCAGTTCGCAGCCCGAGAAGCACTCTCCGGCCAACATGCCCAACGTCCAGCAACAGCTCCCAAACCGAAGGAGCCAGGACCCAAAGACCTAGCTGGCCTGAAGGGCCCCCAGGGGGCCCCCAAACAGCCCCTCTCAATTTGGGTCTGGGGGCTTTCGTTGGGCCGGGGATCTGGAAGGTACCTGAAAGGTTGAAGTTCGCGGCCCGAGAAGCACTCTCCGGCCAACATGCCCAACTGCAGCAACAGCTCCCAAACCGAAGGAGCCAGGACCCAAAGACCTAGCTGGCCTGAAGGGGCCGCAAGGGGCCCCCAAGCGGCCCCTCTCAATTTGGGTCTGGGGGCTTTCCTTGGGCCGGGAACCTGGGAGCTACCTGCAAGGTTGCAGTTCACGTACCGAGAAGCACTCTCTGGCCAACATGCCCACCGTCCAGCAACAGCTCCCAAAGCGAAGGAGCCAGGACCCAAAGACCTAGCTGGCCTGAAGGGCCCCCAGGGGGCACCCAAGCAGCCCCTCTCAATTTGGGTCTGGGGGCTTTCGTTGGGCATGGAACGTGGGAGGTACATACAAGGTTGCATTTCGCGGCCCGAGAAGCACTCTCCGGACAACATGCCCAACTGCAGCAACAGCTCCCAAACCGAAGGAGCCAAGACCCAAAGAAATAGCTGGCCTGAAGGGTCCCCAGGGGGCCCCCAAGCAGCCCCTCTCAATTTGGGTCTGGGGGCTTTCGTTGGGCATGGATACCTGAGAGGTACCTGCAAGGTTGCAGTTCGCGGCCCGAGAAGCACTCTCCGGCCAACATGCCCAACTGCAGCAACAGCTCCCAAACCGAAGGAGCCAGGACCCAAAGACCTAGCTGGCCTGAAGTGTCCCCAGGGGGCCCCCAAACAGCCCCTCTCCATTTGGGTCTGGGGGCTTTCGTTGGGCATGGAACCTGGGAGGTACCTGCAAGGTTGCAGTTCGCGGCCCGAGAAGCACTCTCCGGCCAACATGCCCAACTGCAGCAACAGCTCCCAAACCGAAGGAGCCAGGACCCAAAGACCTAGCTGGCCTGAAGAGTCCCCAGGGGGCCCCCAAACAGCCCCTCTCAATTTGGGTCTGGGGGCTTTCGTTGGGCCGGGGATCTGGAAGGTACCTGAAAGGTTGAAGTTCGCGTCCCGAGAAGCACTCTCCGGCCAACATGCCCAACGTCCAGCAACAGCTCCCAAACCGAAGGAGCCAGGACCCAAAGACCTAGCTGGCCTGAAGGGCCCCCAGGGGGCCCCCAAACAGCCCCTCTCAATTTGGGTCTGGGGGCTTTCGTTGGGCATGGAACGTGGGAGGTACATACAAGGTTGCATTTCGCGGCCCGAGAAGCACTCTCCGGACAACATGCCCAACTGCAGCAACAGCTCCCAAACCGAAGGAGCCAAGACCCAAAGAAATAGCTGGCCTGAAGGGTCCCCAGGGGGCCCCCAAGCAGCCCCTCTCAATTTGGGTCTGGGGGCTTTCGTTGGGCATGGATACCTGAGAGGTACCTGCAAGGTTGCAGTTCGCGGCCCGAGAAGCACTCTCCGGCCAACATGCCCAACGTCCAGCAACAGCTCCCAAACCGAAGGAGCCAGGACCCAAAGAAATAGCTGGCCTGGATGGTCCCCGGGGGCCCGCAAGCAGCCCGTCTCAATTTTGGTCTGGGGGCTTTCGTTGGGCCGGGAACCTGGGAAGTGCCTGCAAGGTTGCAGTTCGCGGCCCGAGAAGCACTCTCCGGCCAACATGCCCAACTGCAGCAACAGCTCCCAAACCGAAGGAGCCAGGACCCAAAGACCTAGCTGGCCTGAAGTGTCCCCAGGGGGCCCCCAAACAGCCCCTCTCCATTTGGGTCTGGGGGCTTTCGTTGGGCATGGAACCTGGGAGGTACCTGCAAGGTTGCAGTTCGCGGCCCGAGAAGCACTCTCCGGCCAACATGCCCAACTGCAGCAACAGCTCCCAAACCGAAGGAGCCAGGACCCAAAGACCTAGCTGGCCTGAAGGGCACCCAGGGGGCCCCCAAACAGCCCCTCTCCATTTGGGTCTGGGGGCTTTCGTTGGGCCGGGGATCTGGAAGGTACCTGAAAGGTTGAAGTTCGCGTCCCGAGAAGCACTCTCCGGCCAACATGCCCAACGTCCAGCAACAGCTCCCAAACCGAAGGAGCCAGGACCCAAAGACCTAGCTGGCCTGAAGAGTCCCCAGGGGGCCCCCAAACAGCCCCTCTCAATTTGGGTCTGGGGGCTTTCGTTGGGCCGGGGATCTGGAAGGTACCTGAAAGGTTGAAGTTCGCGTCCCGAGAAGCACTCTCCGGCCAACATGCCCAACTGCAGCAACAGCTCCCAAACCGAAGGAGCCAGGACCCAAAGACCTAGCTGGCCTGAAGTGTCCCCAGGGGGCCCCCAAACAGCCCCTCTCCATTTGGGTCTGGGGGCTTTCGTTGGGCATGGAACCTGGGAGGTACCTGCAAGGTTGCAGTTCGCGGCCCGAGAAGCACTCTCCGGCCAACATGCCCAACTGCAGCAACAGCTCCCAAACCGAAGGAGCCAGGACCCAAAGACCTAGCTGGCCTGAAGAGTCCCCAGGGGGCCCCCAAACAGCCCCTCTCAATTTGGGTCTGGGGGCTTTCGTTGGGCCGGGGATCTGGAAGGTACCTGAAAGGTTGAAGTTCGCGTCCCGAGAAGCACTCTCCGGCCAACATGCCCAACTGCAGCAACAGCTCCCAAACCGAAGGAGCCAGGACCCAAAGACCTAGCTGGCCTGAAGGGGCCGCAAGGGGCCCCCAAGCAGCCCCTCTCAATTTGGGTCTGGGGGCTTTCCTTGGGCCGGGAACCTGGGAGCTACCTGCAAGTTTGCAGTTCACGTACCGAGAAGCACTCTCTGGCCAACATGCCCAACGTCCAGCAACAGCTCCCAAACCGAAGGAGCCAGGACCCAAAGACCTAGCTGGCCTGAAGGGGCCCCAGGGGGCCCCCAAGCAGCCCCTCTCCATTTGGGTCTGGGGGCTTTCGTTGGGCATGGAACCTGGGAGCTACCTGCAAGGTTGCAGTTCGCGGCCCGAGAAGCACTCTCCGGCCAACATGCCCAACGTCCAGCAACAGCTCCCAAACCGAAGGAGCCAGGACCCAAAGACCTAGCTGGCCTGAAGGGCCCCCAGGGGGCCCCCAAGCAGCCCCTCTCCATTTGGGTCTGGGGGCTTTCCTTGGGCCGGGAACCTGGGAGCTACCTGCAAGGTTGCAGTTCACGGCCCGAGAAGCACTCGCCGACCAACATGCCCAACGACCAGCAACAGCTCCCAAACCGAAGGAGCCAGGACCCAAAGACCTAGCTGGCCTGAAGAGCCCCCAGGGGGCCCCCAAGCAGCCCCTCTCAATTTGGGTCTGGGGGCTTTCGTTGGGCCGGGGACCTGGGAGGTACCTGCAAGGTTGCAGTTCGCAGCCCGAGAAGCACTCTCCGGACAACATGCCCAACGTCCAGCAACAGCTCCCAAACCGAAGGAGCCAGGACCCAAAGAAATAGCTGGCCTGGATGGTCCCCGGGGGCCCGCAAGCAGCCCCTCTCAATTTTGGTCTGGGGGCTTTCGTTGGGCCGGGAACCTGGGAAGTGCCTGCAAGGTTGCAGTTCGCGGCCCGAGAAGCACTCTCCGGCCAACATGCCCAACTGCAGCAACAGCTCCCAAACCGAAGGAGCCAGGACCCAAAGACCTAGCTGGCCTGAAGAGTCCCCAGGGGGCCCCCAAACAGCCCCTCTCAATTTGGGTCTGGGGGCTTTCGTTGGGCCGGGAACCTGGGAGCTACCTGCAAGGTTGCAGTTCGCGGCCCGAGAAGCACTCTCCGGCCAACATGCCCAACTGCAGCAACAGCTCCCAAACCGAAGGAGCCAGGACCCAAAGACCTAGCTGGCCTGAAGGGTCCCCAGGGGGCCCCAAAGCAGCCCCTCTCAATTTGGGACTGGGGGCTTTCGTTGGGCCGGGAACCTGGGAAGTGCCTGCAAGGTTGCAGTTCGCAGCCCGAGAAGCACTCTCCGGCCAACATGCCCAACGTCCAGCAACAGCTCCCAAACCGAAGGAGCCAGGACCCAAAGACCTAGCTGGCCTGAAGAGTCCCCAGGGGGCCCCCAAACAGCCCCTCTCAATTTGGGTCTGGGGGCTTTCGTTGGGCCGGAAACCTGGGAGGTACCTGCAAGGTTGCAGTTCGCGGCCCGAGAAGCACTCTCCGGCCAACATGCCCAACTGCAGCAACAGCTCCCAAACCGAAGGAGCCAGGACCCAAAGACCTAGCTGGCCTGAAGTGTCCCCAGGGGGCCCCCAAACAGCCCCTCTCCATTTGGGTCTGGGGGCTTTCGTTGGGCATGGAACCTGGGAGGTACCTGCAAGGTTGCAGTTCGCGGCCCGAGAAGCACTCTCCGCCCAACATGCCCAACTGCAGCAACAGCTCCCAAACCGATGGAGCCAGGACCCAAAGACCTAGCTGGCCTGAAGGGTCCCCAGGGGGCCCCCAAGCAGCCCCTCTCAATTTGGGTCTGGGGGCTTTCGTTGGGCCGGGAACCTGGGAAGTGCCTGCAAGGTTGCAGTTCGCGTCCCGAGAAGCACTCTCCGGCCAACATGCCCATCGTCCAGCAACAGCTCCCAAACCGAAGGAGCCAGGACCCAAAGACCTAGCTGGCCTGAAGAGTCCCCAGGGGGCCCCCAAACAGCCCCTCTCCATTTGGGTCTGGGTCTTTCGTTGGGCCGGGAACCTGGGAGGTGCCTGCAAGGTTGCAGTTCGCGGCCCGAGAAGCACTCTCCGGCCAACATGCCCAACTGCAGCAACAGCTCCCAAACCGAAGGAGCCAGGACCCAAAGACCTAGCTGGCCTGAAGGGCCCCCAGGGGGCGCCCAAACAGCCCCTCTCCATTTGGGTCTGGGGGCTTTCGTTGGGCATGGAACCTGGGAGGTACCTGCAAGGTTGCAGTTCGCGGCCCGAGAAGCACTCTCCGGCCAACATGCCCAACTGCAGCAACAGCTCCCAAACCGATGGAGCCAGGACCCAAAGACCTAGCTGGCCTGAAGGGTCCCCAGGGGGCCCCCAAGCAGCCCCTCTCAATTTGGGTCTGGGGGCTTTCGTTGGGCCGGGAACCTGGGAAGTGCCTGCAAGGTTGCAGTTCGCGTCCCGAGAAGCACTCTCCGGCCAACATGCCCATCGTCCAGCAACAGCTCCCAAAGCGAAGGAGCCAGGACCCAAAGAAATAGCTGGCCTGAAGAGTCCCTACAGGGCACCCAAACAGCCCCTCTCCATTTGGGTCTGGGGGCTTTCGTTGGGCCGGGAACCTGGGAGCTACCTGCAAGGTTGCAGTTCGCAGCCCGAGAAGCACTCTCCGGCCAACATGCCCAACGTCCAGCAACAGCTCCCAAACCGAAGGAGCCAGGACCCAAAGACCTAGCTGGCCTGAAGGGCCCCCAGGGGGCCCCCAAACAGCCCCTCTCAATTTGGGTCTGGGGGCTTTCGTTGGGCCGGGGATCTGGAAGGTACCTGAAAGGTTGAAGTTCGCGGCCCGAGAAGCACTCTCCGGCCAACATGCCCAACTGCAGCAACAGCTCCCAAACCGAAGGAGCCAGGACCCAAAGACCTAGCTGGCCTGAAGGGGCCGCAAGGGGCCCCCAAGCGGCCCCTCTCAATTTGGGTCTGGGGGCTTTCCTTGGGCCGGGAACCTGGGAGCTACCTGCAAGGTTGCAGTTCACGTACCGAGAAGCACTCTCTGGCCAACATGCCCACCGTCCAGCAACAGCTCCCAAAGCGAAGGAGCCAGGACCCAAAGACCTAGCTGGCCTGAAGGGCCCCCAGGGGGCACCCAAGCAGCCCCTCTCAATTTGGGTCTGGGGGCTTTCGTTGGGCATGGAACGTGGGAGGTACATACAAGGTTGCATTTCGCGGCCCGAGAAGCACTCTCCGGACAACATGCCCAACTGCAGCAACAGCTCCCAAACCGAAGGAGCCAAGACCCAAAGAAATAGCTGGCCTGAAGGGTCCCCAGGGGGCCCCCAAGCAGCCCCTCTCAATTTGGGTCTGGGGGCTTTCGTTGGGCATGGATACCTGAGAGGTACCTGCAAGGTTGCAGTTCGCGGCCCGAGAAGCACTCTCCGGCCAACATGCCCAACGTCCAGCAACAGCTCCCAAACCGAAGGAGCCAGGACCCAAAGAAATAGCTGGCCTGGATGGTCCCCGGGGGCCCGCAAGCAGCCCGTCTCAATTTTGGTCTGGGGGCTTTCGTTGGGCCGGGAACCTGGGAAGTGCCTGCAAGGTTGCAGTTCGCGGCCCGAGAAGCACTCTCCGGCCAACATGCCCAACTGCAGCAACAGCTCCCAAACCGAAGGAGCCAGGACCCAAAGACCTAGCTGGCCTGAAGTGTCCCCAGGGGGCCCCCAAACAGCCCCTCTCCATTTGGGTCTGGGGGCTTTCGTTGGGCATGGAACCTGGGAGGTACCTGCAAGGTTGCAGTTCGCGGCCCGAGAAGCACTCTCCGGCCAACATGCCCAACTGCAGCAACAGCTCCCAAACCGAAGGAGCCAGGACCCAAAGACCTAGCTGGCCTGAAGGGCACCCAGGGGGCCCCCAAGCAGCCCCTCTCCATTTGGGTCTGGGGGCTTTCCTTGGGCCGGGAACCTGGGAGGTACCTGCAAGGTTGCAGTTCGCAGCCCGAGAAGCACTCTCCGGCCAACATGCCCAACGTCCAGCAACAGCTCCCAAACCGAAGGAGCCAGGACCCAAAGACCTAGCTGGCCTGAAGAGTCCCCAGGGGGCCCCCAAACAGCCCCTCTCAATTTGGGTCTGGGGGCTTTCGTTGGGCCGGGGATCTGGAAGGTACCTGAAAGGTTGAAGTTCGCGTCCCGAGAAGCACTCTCCGGCCAACATGCCCAACTGCAGCAACAGCTCCCAAACCGAAGGAGCCAGGACCCAAAGACCTAGCTGGCCTGAAGTGTCCCCAGGGGGCCCCCAAACAGCCCCTCTCCATTTGGGTCTGGGGGCTTTCGTTGGGCATGGAACCTGGGAGGTACCTGCAAGGTTGCAGTTCGCGGCCCGAGAAGCACTCTCCGGCCAACATGCCCAACTGCAGCAACAGCTCCCAAACCGAAGGAGCCAGGACCCAAAGACCTAGCTGGCCTGAAGAGTCCCCAGGGGGCCCCCAAACAGCCCCTCTCAATTTGGGTCTGGGGGCTTTCGTTGGGCCGGGGATCTGGAAGGTACCTGAAAGGTTGAAGTTCGCGTCCCGAGAAGCACTCTCCGGCCAACATGCCCAACTGCAGCAACAGCTCCCAAACCGAAGGAGCCAGGACCCAAAGACCTAGCTGGCCTGAAGGGGCCGCAAGGGGCCCCCAAGCAGCCCCTCTCAATTTGGGTCTGGGGGCTTTCCTTGGGCCGGGAACCTGGGAGCTACCTGCAAGTTTGCAGTTCACGTACCGAGAAGCACTCTCTGGCCAACATGCCCAACGTCCAGCAACAGCTCCCAAACCGAAGGAGCCAGGACCCAAAGACCTAGCTGGCCTGAAGGGGCCCCAGGGGGCCCCCAAGCAGCCCCTCTCCATTTGGGTCTGGGGGCTTTCGTTGGGCATGGAACCTGGGAGCTACCTGCAAGGTTGCAGTTCGCGGCCCGAGAAGCACTCTCCGGCCAACATGCCCAACTGCAGCAACAGCTCCCAAACCGAAGGAGCCAGGACCCAAAGACCTAGCTGGCCTGAAGGGCCCCCAGGGGGCCCCCAAGCAGCCCCTCTCCATTTGGGTCTGGGGGCTTTCCTTGGGCCGGGAACCTGGGAGCTACCTGCAAGGTTGCAGTTCACGGCCCGAGAAGCACTCGCCGACCAACATGCCCAACGACCAGCAACAGCTCCCAAACCGAAGGAGCCAGGACCCAAAGACCTAGCTGGCCTGAAGAGCCCCCAGGGGGCCCCCAAGCAGCCCCTCTCAATTTGGGTCTGGGGGCTTTCGTTGGGCCGGGGACCTGGGAGGTACCTGCAAGGTTGCAGTTCGCAGCCCGAGAAGCACTCTCCGGACAACATGCCCAACGTCCAGCAACAGCTCCCAAACCGAAGGAGCCAGGACCCAAAGAAATAGCTGGCCTGGATGGTCCCCGGGGGCCCGCAAGCAGCCCCTCTCAATTTTGGTCTGGGGGCTTTCGTTGGGCCGGGAACCTGGGAAGTGCCTGCAAGGTTGCAGTTCGCGGCCCGAGAAGCACTCTCCGGCCAACATGCCCAACTGCAGCAACAGCTCCCAAACCGAAGGAGCCAGGACCCAAAGACCTAGCTGGCCTGAAGAGTCCCCAGGGGGCCCCCAAACAGCCCCTCTCAATTTGGGTCTGGGGGCTTTCGTTGGGCATGGAACCTGGGAGCTACCTGCAAGGTTGCAGTTCGCGGCCCGAGAAGCACTCTCCGGCCAACATGCCCAACTGCAGCAACAGCTCCCAAACCGAAGGAGCCAGGACCCAAAGACCTAGCTGGCCTGAAGGGTCCCCAGGGGGCCCGCAAGCAGCCCCTCTCAATTTGGGTCTGGGGGCTTTCGTTGGGCCGGGAACCTGGGAAGTGCCTGCAAGGTTGCAGTTCGCAGCCCGAGAAGCACTCTCCGGCCAACATGCCCATCGTCCAGCAACAGCTCCCAAACCGAAGGAGCCAGGACCCAAAGACCTAGCTGGCCTGAAGAGTCCCCAGGGGGCCCCCAAACAGCCCCTCTCAATTTGGGTCTGGGGGCTTTCGTTGGGCCGGAAACCTGGGAGGTACCTGCAAGGTTGCAGTTCGCGGCCCGAGAAGCACTCTCCGGCCAACATGCCCAACTGCAGCAACAGCTCCCAAACCGAAGGAGCCAGGACCCAAAGACCTAGCTGGCCTGAAGTGTCCCCAGGGGGCCCCCAAACAGCCCCTCTCCATTTGGGTCTGGGGGCTTTCGTTGGGCATGGAACCTGGGAGGTACCTGCAAGGTTGCAGTTCGCGGCCCGAGAAGCACTCTCCGCCCAACATGCCCAACTGCAGCAACAGCTCCCAAACCGATGGAGCCAGGACCCAAAGACCTAGCTGGCCTGAAGGGTCCCCAGGGGGCCCCCAAGCAGCCCCTCTCAATTTGGGTCTGGGGGCTTTCGTTGGGCCGGGAACCTGGGAAGTGCCTGCAAGGTTGCAGTTCGCGTCCCGAGAAGCACTCTCCGGCCAACATGCCCATCGTCCAGCAACAGCTCCCAAACCGAAGGAGCCAGGACCCAAAGACCTAGCTGGCCTGAAGAGTCCCCAGGGGGCCCCCAAACAGCCCCTCTCCATTTGGGTCTGGGTCTTTCGTTGGGCCGGGAACCTGGGAGGTGCCTGCAAGGTTGCAGTTCGCGGCCCGAGAAGCACTCTCCGGCCAACATGCCCAACTGCAGCAACAGCTCCCAAACCGAAGGAGCCAGGACCCAAAGACCTAGCTGGCCTGAAGGGCCCCCAGGGGGCGCCCAAACAGCCCCTCTCCATTTGGGTCTGGGGGCTTTCGTTGGGCATGGAACCTGGCAGGTACCTGCAAGGTTGCAGTTCGCGGCCCGAGAAGCACTCTCCGGCCAACATGCCCAACTGCAGCAACAGCTCCCAAACCGATGGAGCCAGGACCCAAAGACCTAGCTGGCCTGAAGGGTCCCCAGGGGGCCCCCAAGCAGCCCCTCTCAATTTGGGTCTGGGGGCTTTCGTTGGGCCGGGAACCTGGGAAGTGCCTGCAAGGTTGCAGTTCGCGTCCCGAGAAGCACTCTCCGGCCAACATGCCCATCGTCCAGCAACAGCTCCCAAAGCGAAGGAGCCAGGACCCAAAGAAATAGCTGGCCTGAAGAGTCCCTACAGGGCACCCAAACAGCCCCTCTCCATTTGGGTCTGGGGGCTTTCGTTGGGCATGGAACCTGGGAGGTACATGCAAGGTTGCAGTTCGCGGCCCGAGAAGCACTCTCCGGCCAACATGCCCAACTGCAGCAACAGCTCCCAAACCGAAGGAGCCAGGACCCAAAGACCTAGCTGGCCTGAAGGGCCCCCAGGGGGCCCCCAAACAGCCCCTCTCAATTTGGATCTCGGGGCTTTCGTTGGGCCGGGAACCTGGGAAGTGCCTGCAAGGTTGCAGTTCGCGGCCCGAGAAGCACTCTCCGGCCAACATGCCCAACTGCAGCAACAGCTCCCAAACCGAAGGAGCCAGGACCCAAAGACCTAGCTGGCCTGAAGGGGCCCCAAGGGGCCCCCAAGCAGCCCCTCTCCATTTGGGTCTGGGGGCTTTCGTTGGGCCGGGAACCTGGGAGCTACCTGCAAGGTTGCAGTTCGCAGCCCGAGAAGCACTCTCCGGCCAACATGCCCAACGTCCAGCAACAGCTCCCAAACCGAAGGAGCCAGGACCCAAAGACCTAGCTGGCCTGAAGGGCCCCCAGGGGGCCCCCAAACAGCCCCTCTCAATTTGAGTGTGGGGGCTTTCGTTGGGCCGGGGATCTGGAAGGTACCTGAAAGGTTGAAGTTCGCGTCCCGAGAAGCACTCTCCGGCCAACATGCCCAACTGCAGCAACAGCTCCCAAACCGAAGGAGCCAGGACCCAAAGACCTAGCTGGCCTGAAGGGGCCGCAAGGGGCCCCCAAGCGGCCCCTCTCAATTTGGGTCTGGGGGCTTTCGTTGGGCCGGGAACCTGGGAGCTACCTGCAAGGTTGCAGTTCACGTACCGAGAAGCACTCTCTGGCCAACATGCCCACCGTCCAGCAACAGCTCCCAAAGCGAAGGAGCCAGGACCCAAAGACCTAGCTGGCCTGAAGGGCCCCCAGGGGGCACCCAAGCAGCCCCTCTCAATTTGGGTCTGGGGGCTTTCGTTGGGCATGGAACGTGGGAGGTACATGCAAGGTTGCATTTCGCGGCCCGAGAAGCACTCTCCGGACAACATGCCCAACTGCAGCAACAGCTCCCAAACCGAAGGAGCCAAGACCCAAAGAAATAGCTGGCCTGAAGGGTCCCCAGGGGGCCCCCAAGCAGCCCCTCTCAATTTGGGTCTGGGGGCTTTCGTTGGGCATGGATACCTGAGAGGTACCTGCAAGGTTGCAGTTCGCGGCCCGAGAAGCACTCTCCGGCCAACATGCCCAACGTCCAGCAACAGCTCCCAAACCGAAGGAGCCAGGACCCAAAGAAATAGCTGGCCTGGATGGTCCCCGGGGGCCCGCAAGCAGCCCGTCTCAATTTTGGTCTGGGGGCTTTCGTTGGGCCGGGAAACTGGGAAGTGCCTGCAAGGTTGCAGTTCGCGGCCGGAGAAGCACTCTCCGGCCAACATGCCCAACTGCAGCAACAGCTCCCAAACCGAAGGAGCCAGGACCCAAAGACCTAGCTGGCCTGAAGTGTCCCCAGGGGGCCCCCAAACAGCCCCTCTCCATTTGGGTCTGGGGGCTTTCGTTGGGCCGGGGATCTGGAAGGTACCTGAAAGGTTGAAGTTCGCGGCCCGAGAAGCACTCTCCGGCCAACATGCCCAACTGCAGCAACAGCTCCCAAACCGAAGGAGCCAGGACCCAAAGACCTAGCTGGCCTGAAGGGCACCCAGGGGGCCCCCAAGCAGCCCCTCTCCATTTGGGTCTGGGGGCTTTCCTTGGGCCGGGAACCTGGGAGGTACCTTCAAGGTTGCAGTTCGCAGCCCGAGAAGCACTCTCCGGACAACATGCCCAACGTCCAGCAACAGCTCCCAAACCGAAGGAGCCAGGACCCAAAGACCTAGCTGGCCTGAAGAGTCCCCAGGGGGCCCCCAAACAGCCCCTCTCAATTTGGGTCTGGGGGCTTTCGTTGGGCCGGGGATCTGGAAGGTACCTGAAAGGTTGAAGTTCGCGTCCCGAGAAGCACTCTCCGGCCAACATGCCCAACTGCAGCAACAGCTCCCAAACCGAAGGAGCCAGGACCCAAAGACCTAGCTGGCCTGAAGTGTCCCCAGGGGGCCCCCAAACAGCCCCTCTCCATTTGGGTCTGGGGGCTTTCGTTGGGCATGGAACCTGGGAGGTACCTGCAAGGTTGCAGTTCGCGGCCCGAGAAGCACTCTCCGGCCAACATGCCCAACTGCAGCAACAGCACCCAAACCGAAGGAGCCAGGACCCAAAGACCTAGCTGGCCTGAAGAGTCCCCAGGGGGCCCCCAAACAGCCCCTCTCAATTTGGGTCTGGGGGCTTTCGTTGGGCCGGGGATCTGGAAGGTACCTGAAAGGTTGAAGTTCGCGTCCCGAGAAGCACTCTCCGGCCAACATGCCCAACTGCAGCAACAGCTCCCAAACCGAAGGAGCCAGGACCCAAAGACCTAGCTGGCCTGAAGGGGCCGCAAGGGGCCCCCAAGCAGCCCCTCTCAATTTGGGTCTGGGGGCTTTCCTTGGGCCGGGAACCTGGGAGCTACCTGCAAGTTTGCAGTTCACGTACCGAGAAGCACTCTCTGGCCAACATGCCCAACGTCCAGCAACAGCTCCCAAACCGAAGGAGCCAGGACCCAAAGACCTAGCTGGCCTGAAGGGGCCCCAGGGGGCCCCCAAGCAGCCCCTCTCCATTTGGGTCTGGGGGCTTTCGTTGGGCATGGAACCTGGGAGCTACCTGCAAGGTTGCAGTTCGCAGCCCGAGAAGCACTCTCCGGACAACATGCCCAACGTCCAGCAACAGCTCCCAAACCGAAGGAGCCAGGACCCAAAGAAATAGCTGGCCTGGATGGTCCCCGGGGGCCCGCAAGCAGCCCCTCTCAATTTTGGTCTGGGGGCTTTCGTTGGGCCGGGAACCTGGGAAGTGCCTGCAAGGTTGCAGTTCGCGGCCCGAGAAGCACTCTCCGGCCAACATGCCCAACTGCAGCAACAGCTCCCAAACCGAAGGAGCCAGGACCCAAAGACCTAGCTGGCCTGAAGAGTCCCCAGGGGGCCCCCAAACAGCCCCTCTCAATTTGGGTCTGGGGGCTTTCGTTGGGCATGGAAACTGGGAGCTACCTGCAAGGTTGAAGTTCGCGGCCCGAGAAGCACTCTCCTGCCAGCATGCACAACTGCAGCAACAGCTCCCAAACCGAAGGAGCCAGGACCCAAAGACCTAGCTGGCCTGAAGGGTCCCCAGGGGGCCCCCAAGCAGCCCCTCTCAATTTGGGTCTGGGGGCTTTCGTTGGGCATGGATACCTGAGAGGTACATGCAAGGTTGCAGTTCGCGGCCCGAGAAGCACTCTCCGGCCAACATGCCCAACTGCAGCAACAGCTCCCAAACCGAAGGAGCCAGGACCCAAAGACCTAGCTGGCCTGAAGGGCCCCCAGGGGGCCCCCAAGCAGCCCCTCTCAATTTGTGTCTGGGGGCTTTCGTTGGGCCTGGGAACCTGGGAGGTACCTGCAAGGTTGCAGTTCGCGTCCGGAGAAGCACTCTCCGGCCAACATGCCCATCGTCCAGCAACAGCTCTCAAACCGAAGGAGCCAGGACCCAAAGACCTAGCTGGCCTGAAGAGTCCCCAGGGGGCCCCCAAACAGCCCCTCTCCATTTGGGTCTGGGGGCTTTCGTTGGCCGGGAACCTGGTAACTACCAGCAAGGTTGCAGTCCGCGGCCCGAGAAGCACTCTCCGGCCAACATGCCCAACTGCAGCAACAGCTCCCAAACCGAAGGAGCCAGGACCCAAAGAAATAGCTGGCCTGAAGGGCACCCAGGGGGCACCCAAGCAGCCGCTCTCAATTTGGGTCTGGGGGCATTCGTTGGGCCTGGGACATGGGAGGTACCTGCAAGGTTGCAGTTCGCAGCCCGAGAAGCACTCTCCGGCAAAAATGCCCAACGTCCAGCAACAGCTCCCAAACCGAAGGAGCCAGGACCCAAAGACCTAGCCGGCCTGAAGGGCCCCCAGGGGGCCCCCAAGCAGCCCCTCTCCATTTGGGTCTGGGGGCTTTAGTTGGGCCGGGAACCTGGGAGGTACCTGCAAGGTTGCAGTTCGAGGCCCGAGAAGCACTCTCCGGCCAACATGCCCAACGTCCAGCAACAGCTCCCAAAGCGAAGGAGCCAGGACCCAAAGACCTAGCTGGCCTGAAGAGTCCCCAGGGGGCCCCCAAACAGCCCCTCTCAATTTGGGTCTGGGGGCTTTCGTTGGGCCGGGAACCTGGGAGCTACCTGCAAGGTTGAAGTTCGCGTCCCGAGAAGCACTCTCCGGCCAACATGCCCAACTGCAGCAACAGCTCCCAAACCGAAGGAGCCAGGACCCAAAGACCTAGCTGGCCTGAAGGGTCCCCAGGGGGCCCGCAAGCAGCCCCTCTCAATTTGGGTCTGGGGGCTTTCGTTGGGCCGGGAACCTGGGAAGTGCCTGCAAGGTTGCAGTTCGCAGCCCGAGAAGCACTCTCCGGCCAACATGCCCATCG
This sequence comes from Gallinula chloropus, assembly GCF_964237585.1. Lineage (NCBI taxonomy): Eukaryota > Metazoa > Chordata > Aves > Gruiformes > Rallidae > Gallinula > Gallinula chloropus. The sequence goes on from NC_140106.1 coordinate 93,082, forward strand.
TCCAGCAACAGCTCCCAAACCGAAGGAGCCAGGACCCAAAGACCTAGCTGGCCTGAAGAGTCCCCAGGGGGCCCCCAAACAGCCCCTCTCAATTTGGGTCTGGGGGCTTTCGTTGGGCCGGGAACCTGGGAGGTACCTGCAAGGTTGCAGTTCGCGGCCCGAGAAGCACTCTCCGGCCAACATGCCCAACTGCAGCAACAGCTCCCAAACCGAAGGAGCCAGGACCCAAAGACCTAGCTGGCCTGAAGTGTCCCCAGGGGGCCCCCAAACAGCCGTCTCCATTTGGGTCTGGGGGCTTTCGTTGGGCATGGAACCTGGGAGGTACCTGCAAGGTTGCAGTTCGCGGCCCGAGAAGCACTCTCCGGCCAACATGCCCAACTGCAGCAACAGCTCCCAAACCGATGGAGCCAGGACCCAAAGACCTAGCTGGCCTGAAGGGTCCCCAGGGGGCCCCCAAGCAGCCCCTCTCAATTTGGGTCTGGGGGCTTTCGTTGGGCCGGGAACCTGGGAAGTGCCTGCAAGGTTGCAGTTCGCGTCCCGAGAAGCACTCTCCGGCCAACATGCCCATCGTCCAGCAACAGCTCCCAAAGCGAAGGAGCCAGGACCCAAAGAAATAGCTGGCCTGAAGAGTCCCTACAGGGCACCCAAACAGCCCCTCTCCATTTGGGTCTGGGGGCTTTCGTTGGGCCGGGAACCTGGGAGGTACCTGCAAGGTTGCAGTTCGCAGCCCGAGAAGCACTCTCCGGCCAACATGCCCAACGTCCAGCAACAGCTCCCAAACCGAAGGAGCCAGGACCCAAAGACCTAGCTGGCCTGAAGGGCCCCCAGGGGGCCCCCAAACAGCCCCTCTCAATTTGGGTCTGGGGGCTTTCGTTGGGCCGGGGATCTGGAAGGTACCTGAAAGGTTGAAGTTCGCGGCCCGAGAAGCACTCTCCGGCCAACATGCCCAACTGCAGCAACAGCTCCCAAACCGAAGGAGCCAGGACCCAAAGACCTAGCTGGCCTGAAGGGGCCGCAAGGGGCCCCCAAGCGGCCCCTCTCAATTTGGGTCTGGGGGCTTTCCTTGGGCCGGGAACCTGGGAGCTACCTGCAAGGTTGCAGTTCACGTACCGAGAAGCACTCTCTGGCCAACATGCCCACCGTCCAGCAACAGCTCCCAAAGCGAAGGAGCCAGGACCCAAAGACCTAGCTGGCCTGAAGGGCCCCCAGGGGGCACCCAAGCAGCCCCTCTCAATTTGGGTCTGGGGGCTTTCGTTGGGCATGGAACGTGGGAGGTACATACAAGGTTGCATTTCGCGGCCCGAGAAGCACTCTCCGGACAACATGCCCAACTGCAGCAACAGCTCCCAAACCGAAGGAGCCAAGACCCAAAGAAATAGCTGGCCTGAAGGGTCCCCAGGGGGCCCCCAAGCAGCCCCTCTCAATTTGGGTCTGGGGGCTTTCGTTGGGCATGGATACCTGAGAGGTACCTGCAAGGTTGCAGTTCGCGGCCCGAGAAGCACTCTCCGGCCAACATGCCCAACGTCCAGCAACAGCTCCCAAACCGAAGGAGCCAGGACCCAAAGAAATAGCTGGCCTGGATGGTCCCCGGGGGCCCGCAAGCAGCCCGTCTCAATTTTGGTCTGGGGGCTTTCGTTGGGCCGGGAACCTGGGAAGTGCCTGCAAGGTTGCAGTTCGCGGCCCGAGAAGCACTCTCCGGCCAACATGCCCAACTGCAGCAACAGCTCCCAAACCGAAGGAGCCAGGACCCAAAGACCTAGCTGGCCTGAAGTGTCCCCAGGGGGCCCCCAAACAGCCCCTCTCCATTTGGGTCTGGGGGCTTTCGTTGGGCATGGAACCTGGGAGGTACCTGCAAGGTTGCAGTTCGCGGCCCGAGAAGCACTCTCCGGCCAACATGCCCAACTGCAGCAACAGCTCCCAAACCGAAGGAGCCAGGACCCAAAGACCTAGCTGGCCTGAAGGGCACCCAGGGGGCCCCCAAGCAGCCCCTCTCCATTTGGGTCTGGGGGCTTTCCTTGGGCCGGGAACCTGGGAGGTACCTGCAAGGTTGCAGTTCGCAGCCCGAGAAGCACTCTCCGGCCAACATGCCCAACGTCCAGCAACAGCTCCCAAACCGAAGGAGCCAGGACCCAAAGACCTAGCTGGCCTGAAGAGTCCCCAGGGGGCCCCCAAACAGCCCCTCTCAATTTGGGTCTGGGGGCTTTCGTTGGGCCGGGGATCTGGAAGGTACCTGAAAGGTTGAAGTTCGCGTCCCGAGAAGCACTCTCCGGCCAACATGCCCAACTGCAGCAACAGCTCCCAAACCGAAGGAGCCAGGACCCAAAGACCTAGCTGGCCTGAAGTGTCCCCAGGGGGCCCCCAAACAGCCCCTCTCCATTTGGGTCTGGGGGCTTTCGTTGGGCATGGAACCTGGGAGGTACCTGCAAGGTTGCAGTTCGCGGCCCGAGAAGCACTCTCCGGCCAACATGCCCAACTGCAGCAACAGCTCCCAAACCGAAGGAGCCAGGACCCAAAGACCTAGCTGGCCTGAAGAGTCCCCAGGGGGCCCCCAAACAGCCCCTCTCAATTTGGGTCTGGGGGCTTTCGTTGGGCCGGGGATCTGGAAGGTACCTGAAAGGTTGAAGTTCGCGTCCCGAGAAGCACTCTCCGGCCAACATGCCCAACTGCAGCAACAGCTCCCAAACCGAAGGAGCCAGGACCCAAAGACCTAGCTGGCCTGAAGGGGCCGCAAGGGGCCCCCAAGCAGCCCCTCTCAATTTGGGTCTGGGGGCTTTCCTTGGGCCGGGAACCTGGGAGCTACCTGCAAGTTTGCAGTTCACGTACCGAGAAGCACTCTCTGGCCAACATGCCCAACGTCCAGCAACAGCTCCCAAACCGAAGGAGCCAGGACCCAAAGACCTAGCTGGCCTGAAGGGGCCCCAGGGGGCCCCCAAGCAGCCCCTCTCCATTTGGGTCTGGGGGCTTTCGTTGGGCATGGAACCTGGGAGCTACCTGCAAGGTTGCAGTTCGCGGCCCGAGAAGCACTCTCCGGCCAACATGCCCAACTGCAGCAACAGCTCCCAAACCGAAGGAGCCAGGACCCAAAGACCTAGCTGGCCTGAAGGGCCCCCAGGGGGCCCCCAAGCAGCCCCTCTCCATTTGGGTCTGGGGGCTTTCCTTGGGCCGGGAACCTGGGAGCTACCTGCAAGGTTGCAGTTCACGGCCCGAGAAGCACTCGCCGACCAACATGCCCAACGACTAGCAACAGCTCCCAAACCGAAGGAGCCAGGACCCAAAGACCTAGCTGGCCTGAAGAGCCCCCAGGGGGCCCCCAAGCAGCCCCTCTCAATTTGGGTCTGGGGGCTTTCGTTGGGCCGGGGACCTGGGAGGTACCTGCAAGGTTGCAGTTCGCAGCCCGAGAAGCACTCTCCGGACAACATGCCCAACGTCCAGCAACAGCTCCCAAACCGAAGGAGCCAGGACCCAAAGAAATAGCTGGCCTGGATGGTCCCCGGGGGCCCGCAAGCAGCCCCTCTCAATTTTGGTCTGGGGGCTTTCGTTGGGCCGGGAACCTGGGAAGTGCCTGCAAGGTTGCAGTTCGCGGCCCGAGAAGCACTCTCCGGCCAACATGCCCAACTGCAGCAACAGCTCCCAAACCGAAGGAGCCAGGACCCAAAGACCTAGCTGGCCTGAAGAGTCCCCAGGGGGCCCCCAAACAGCCCCTCTCAATTTGGGTCTGGGGGCTTTCGTTGGGCCGGGAACCTGGGAGCTACCTGCAAGGTTGCAGTTCGCGGCCCGAGAAGCACTCTCCGGCCAACATGCCCAACTGCAGCAACAGCTCCCAAACCGAAGGAGCCAGGACCCAAAGACCTAGCTGGCCTGAAGGGTCCCCAGGGGGCCCGCAAGCAGCCCCTCTCAATTTGGGTCTGGGGGCTTTCGTTGGGCCGGGAACCTGGGAAGTGCCTGCAAGGTTGCAGTTCGCAGCCCGAGAAGCACTCTCCGGCCAACATGCCCATCGTCCAGCAACAGCTCCCAAACCGAAGGAGCCAGGACCCAAAGACCTAGCTGGCCTGAAGAGTCCCCAGGGGGCCCCCAAACAGCCCCTCTCAATTTGGGTCTGGGGGCTTTCGTTGGGCCGGAAACCTGGGAGGTACCTGCAAGGTTGCAGTTCGCGGCCCGAGAAGCACTCTCCGGCCAACATGCCCAACTGCAGCAACAGCTCCCAAACCGAAGGAGCCAGGACCCAAAGACCTAGCTGGCCTGAAGTGTCCCCAGGGGGCCCCCAAACAGCCCCTCTCCATTTGGGTCTGGGGGCTTTCGTTGGGCATGGAACCTGGGAGGTACCTGCAAGGTTGCAGTTCGCGGCCCGAGAAGCACTCTCCGCCCAACATGCCCAACTGCAGCAACAGCTCCCAAACCGATGGAGCCAGGACCCAAAGACCTAGCTGGCCTGAAGAGTCCCCAGGGGGCCCCCAAACAGCCCCTCTCCATTTGGGTCTGGGTCTTTCGTTGGGCCGGGAACCTGGGAGGTGCCTGCAAGGTTGCAGTTCGCGGCCCGAGAAGCACTCTCCGGCCAACATGCCCAACTGCAGCAACAGCTCCCAAACCGAAGGAGCCAGGACCCAAAGACCTAGCTGGCCTGAAGGGCCCCCAGGGGGCGCCCAAACAGCCCCTCTCCATTTGGGTCTGGGGGCTTTCGTTGGGCATGGAACCTGGGAGGTACCTGCAAGGTTGCAGTTCGCGGCCCGAGAAGCACTCTCCGGCCAACATGCCCAACTGCAGCAACAGCTCCCAAACCGATGGAGCCAGGACCCAAAGACCTAGCTGGCCTGAAGGGTCCCCAGGGGGCCCCCAAGCAGCCCCTCTCAATTTGGGTCTGGGGGCTTTCGTTGGGCCGGGAACCTGGGAAGTGCCTGCAAGGTTGCAGTTCGCGTCCCGAGAAGCACTCTCCGGCCAACATGCCCATCGTCCAGCAACAGCTCCCAAAGCGAAGGAGCCAGGACCCAAAGAAATAGCTGGCCTGAAGAGTCCCTACAGGGCACCCAAACAGCCCCTCTCCATTTGGGTCTGGGGGCTTTCGTTGGGCATGGAACCTGGGAGGTACATGCAAGGTTGCAGTTCGCGGCCCGAGAAGCACTCTCCGGCCAACATGCCCAACTGCAGCAACAGCTCCCAAACCGAAGGAGCCAGGACCCAAAGACCTAGCTGGCCTGAAGGGCCCCCTGGGGGCCCCCAAACAGCCCCTCTCAATTTGGATCTCGGGGCTTTCGTTGGGCCGGGAACCTGGGAAGTGCCTGCAAGGTTGCAGTTCGCGGCCCGAGAAGCACTCTCCGGCCAACATGCCCAACTGCAGCAACAGCTCCCAAACCGAAGGAGCCAGGACCCAAAGACCTAGCTGGCCTGAAGGGGCCCCAAGGGGCCCCCAAGCAGCCCCTCTCCATTTGGGTCTGGGGGCTTTCGTTGGGCCGGGAACCTGGGAGCTACCTGCAAGGTTGCAGTTCGCAGCCCGAGAAGCACTCTCCGGCCAACATGCCCAACGTCCAGCAACAGCTCCCAAACCGAAGGAGCCAGGACCCAAAGACCTAGCTGGCCTGAAGGGCCCCCAGGGGGCCCCCAAACAGCCCCTCTCAATTTGAGTGTGGGGGCTTTCGTTGGGCCGGGGATCTGGAAGGTACCTGAAAGGTTGAAGTTCGCGTCCCGAGAAGCACTCTCCGGCCAACATGCCCAACTGCAGCAACAGCTCCCAAACCGAAGGAGCCAGGACCCAAAGACCTAGCTGGCCTGAAGGGGCCGCAAGGGGCCCCCAAGCGGCCCCTCTCAATTTGGGTCTGGGGGCTTTCCTTGGGCCGGGAACCTGGGAGCTACCTGCAAGGTTGCAGTTCACGTACCGAGAAGCACTCTCTGGCCAACATGCCCACCGTCCAGCAACAGCTCCCAAAGCGAAGGAGCCAGGACCCAAAGACCTAGCTGGCCTGAAGGGCCCCCAGGGGGCACCCAAGCAGCCCCTCTCAATTTGGGTCTGGGGGCTTTCGTTGGGCATGGATACCTGAGAGGTACCTGCAAGGTTGCAGTTCGCGGCCCGAGAAGCACTCTCCGGCCAACATGCCCAACGTCCAGCAACAGCTCCCAAACCGAAGGAGCCAGGACCCAAAGAAATAGCTGGCCTGGATGGTCCCCGGGGGCCCGCAAGCAGCCCGTCTCAATTTTGGTCTGGGGGCTTTCGTTGGGCCGGGAAACTGGGAAGTGCCTGCAAGGTTGCAGTTCGCGGCCCGAGAAGCACTCTCCGGCCAACATGCCCAACTGCAGCAACAGCTCCCAAACCGAAGGAGCCAGGACCCAAAGACCTAGCTGGCCTGAAGTGTCCCCAGGGGGCCCCCAAACAGCCCCTCTCCATTTGGGTCTGGGGGCTTTCGTTGGGCCGGGGATCTGGAAGGTACCTGAAAGGTTGAAGTTCGCGGCCCGAGAAGCACTCTCCGGCCAACATGCCCAACTGCAGCAACAGCTCCCAAACCGAAGGAGCCAGGACCCAAAGACCTAGCTGGCCTGAAGGGCACCCAGGGGGCCCCCAAGCAGCCCCTCTCCATTTGGGTCTGGGGGCTTTCCTTGGGCCGGGAACCTGGGAGGTACCTTCAAGGTTGCAGTTCGCAGCCCGAGAAGCACTCTCCGGACAACATGCCCAACGTCCAGCAACAGCTCCCAAACCGAAGGAGCCAGGACCCAAAGACCTAGCTGGCCTGAAGAGTCCCCAGGGGGCCCCCAAACAGCCCCTCTCAATTTGGGTCTGGGGGCTTTCGTTGGGCCGGGGATCTGGAAGGTACCTGAAAGGTTGAAGTTCGCGTCCCGAGAAGCACTCTCCGGCCAACATGCCCAACTGCAGCAACAGCTCCCAAACCGAAGGAGCCAGGACCCAAAGACCTAGCTGGCCTGAAGTGTCCCCAGGGGGCCCCCAAACAGCCCCTCTCCATTTGGGTCTGGGGGCTTTCGTTGGGCATGGAACCTGGGAGGTACCTGCAAGGTTGCAGTTCGCGGCCCGAGAAGCACTCTCCGGCCAACATGCCCAACTGCAGCAACAGCTCCCAAACCGAAGGAGCCAGGACCCAAAGACCTAGCTGGCCTGAAGAGTCCCCAGGGGGCCCCCAAACAGCCCCTCTCAATTTGGGTCTGGGGGCTTTCGTTGGGCCGGGGATCTGGAAGGTACCTGAAAGGTTGAAGTTCGCGTCCCGAGAAGCACTCTCCGGCCAACATGCCCAACTGCAGCAACAGCTCCCAAACCGAAGGAGCCAGGACCCAAAGACCTAGCTGGCCTGAAGGGGCCGCAAGGGGCCCCCAAGCAGCCCCTCTCAATTTGGGTCTGGGGGCTTTCCTTGGGCCGGGAACCTGGGAGCTACCTGCAAGTTTGCAGTTCACGTACCGAGAAGCACTCTCTGGCCAACATGCCCAACGTCCAGCAACAGCTCCCAAACCGAAGGAGCCAGGACCCAAAGACCTAGCTGGCCTGAAGGGGCCCCAGGGGGCCCCCAAGCAGCCCCTCTCCATTTGGGTCTGGGGGCTTTCGTTGGGCATGGAACCTGGGAGCTACCTGCAAGGTTGCAGTTCGCGGCCCGAGAAGCACTCTCCGGCCAACATGCCCAACTGCAGCAACAGCTCCCAAACCGAAGGAGCCAGGACCCAAAGACCTAGCTGGCCTGAAGGGCCCCCAGGGGGCCCCCAAGCAGCCCCTCTCCATTTGGGTCTGGGGGCTTTCCTTGGGCCGGGAACCTGGGAGCTACCTGCAAGGTTGCAGTTCACGGCCCGAGAAGCACTCGCCGACCAACATGCCCAACGACCAGCAACAGCTCCCAAACCGAAGGAGCCAGGACCCAAAGACCTAGCTGGCCTGAAGGGTCCCCAGGGGGCCCCCAAGCAGCCCCTCTCAATTTGGGTCTGGGGGCTTTCGTTGGGCCTGGGACCTGGGAGGTACCTGCAAGGTTGCAGTTCGCAGCCCGAGAAGCACTCTCCGGACAACATGCCCAACGTCCAGCAACAGCTCCCAAACCGAAGGAGCCAGGACCCAAAGAAATAGCTGGCCTGGATGGTCCCCGGGGGCCCGCAAGCAGCCCCTCTCAATTTTGGTCTGGGGGCTTTCGTTGGGCCGGGAACCTGGGAAGTGCCTGCAAGGTTGCAGTTCGCGGCCCGAGAAGCACTCTCCGGCCAACATGCCCAACTGCAGCAACAGCTCCCAAACCGAAGGAGCCAGGACCCAAAGACCTAGCTGGCCTGAAGAGTCCCCAGGGGGCCCCCAAACAGCCCCTCTCAATTTGGGTCTGGGGGCTTTCGTTGGGCATGGAAACTGGGAGCTACCTGCAAGGTTGCAGTTCGCGGCCCGAGAAGCACTCTCCTGCCAGCATGCACAACTGCAGCAACAGCTCCCAAACCGAAGGAGCCAGGACCCAAAGACCTAGCTGGCCTGAAGGGTCCCCAGGGGGCCCCCAAGCAGCCCCTCTCAATTTGGGTCTGGGGGCTTTCGTTGGGCATGGATACCTGAGAGGTACATGCAAGGTTGCAGTTCGCGGCCCGAGAAGCACTCTCCGGCCAACATGCCCAACTGCAGCAACAGCTCCCAAACCGAAGGAGCCAGGACCCAAAGACCTAGCTGGCCTGAAGGGCCCCCAGGGGGCCCCCAAGCAGCCCCTCTCAATTTGTGTCTGGGGGCTTTCGTTGGGCCTGGGAACCTGGGAGGTACCTGCAAGGTTGCAGTTCGCGTCCGGAGAAGCACTCTCCGGCCAACATGCCCATCGTCCAGCAACAGCTCTCAAACCGAAGGAGCCAGGACCCAAAGACCTAGCTGGCCTGAAGAGTCCCCAGGGGGCCCCCAAACAGCCCCTCTCCATTTGGGTCTGGGGGCTTTCGTTGGCCGGGAACCTGGTAACTACCAGCAAGGTTGCAGTCCGCGGCCCGAGAAGCACTCTCCGGCCAACATGCCCAACTGCAGCAACAGCTCCCAAACCGAAGGAGCCAGGACCCAAAGAAATAGCTGGCCTGAAGGGCACCCAGGGGGCACCCAAGCAGCCGCTCTCAATTTGGGTCTGGGGGCATTCGTTGGGCCTGGGACATGGGAGGTACCTGCAAGGTTGCAGTTCGCAGCCCGAGAAGCACTCTCCGGCAAAAATGCCCAACGTCCAGCAACAGCTCCCAAACCGAAGGAGCCAGGACCCAAAGACCTAGCCGGCCTGAAGGGCCCCCAGGGGGCCCCCAAGCAGCCCCTCTCCATTTGGGTCTGGGGGCTTTAGTTGGGCCGGGAACCTGGGAGGTACCTGCAAGGTTGCAGTTCGAGGCCCGAGAAGCACTCTCCGGCCAACATGCCCAACGTCCAGCAACAGCTCCCAAAGCGAAGGAGCCAGGACCCAAAGACCTAGCTGGCCTGAAGAGTCCCCAGGGGGCCCCCAAACAGCCCCTCTCAATTTGGGTCTGGGGGCTTTCGTTGGGCCGGGAACCTGGGAGCTACCTGCAAGGTTGAAGTTCGCGTCCCGAGAAGCACTCTCCGGCCAACATGCCCAACTGCAGCAACAGCTCCCAAACCGAAGGAGCCAGGACCCAAAGACCTAGCTGGCCTGAAGGGTCCCCAGGGGGCCCGCAAGCAGCCCCTCTCAATTTGGGTCTGGGGGCTTTCGTTGGGCCGGGAACCTGGGAAGTGCCTGCAAGGTTGCAGTTCGCAGCCCGAGAAGCACTCTCCGGCCAACATGCCCATCGTCCAGCAACAGCTCCCAAACCGAAGGAGCCAGGACCCAAAGACCTAGCTGGCCTGAAGAGTCCCCAGGGGGCCCCCAAACAGCCCCTCTCAATTTGGGTCTGGGGGCTTTCGTTGGGCCGGGAACCTGGGAGGTACCTGCAAGGTTGCAGTTCGCGGCCCGAGAAGCACTCTCCGGCCAACATGCCCAACTGCAGCAACAGCTCCCAAACCGAAGGAGCCAGGACCCAAAGACCTAGCTGGCCTGAAGTGTCCCCAGGGGGCCCCCAAACAGCCCCTCTCCATTTGGGTCTGGGGGCTTTCGTTGGGCATGGAACCTGGGAGGTACCTGCAAGGTTGCAGTTCGCGGCCCGAGAAGCACTCTCCGGCCAACATGCCCAACTGCAGCAACAGCTCCCAAACCGATGGAGCCAGGACCCAAAGACCTAGCTGGCCTGAAGGGTCCCCAGGGGGCCCCCAAGCAGCCCCTCTCAATTTGGGTCTGGGGGCTTTCGTTGGGCCGGGAACCTGGGAAGTGCCTGCAAGGTTGCAGTTCGCGTCCCGAGAAGCACTCTCCGGCCAACATGCCCATCGTCCAGCAACAGCTCCCAAAGCGAAGGAGCCAGGACCCAAAGAAATAGCTGGCCTGAAGAGTCCCTACAGGGCACCCAAACAGCCCCTCTCCATTTGGGTCTGGGGGCTTTCGTTGGGCCGGGAACCTGGGAAGTGCCTGCAAGGTTGCAGTTCGAGGCCCGAGAAGCACTCTCCGGCCAACATGCCCAACGTCCAGCAACAGCTCCCAAACCGAAGGAGCCAGGACCCAAAGACCTAGCTGGCCTGAAGAGTCCCCAGGGGGCCCCCAAACAGCCCCTCTCAATTTGGGTCTGGGGGCTTTCGTTGGGCCGGGGATCTGGAAGGTACCTGAAAGGTTGAAGTTCGCGGCCCGAGAAGCACTCTCCGGCCAACATGCCCAACTGCAGCAACAGCTCCCAAAGCGAAGGAGCCAGGACCCAAAGACCTAGCTGGCCTGAAGGGGCCGCAAGGGGCCCCCAAGCAGCCCCTCTCCATTTGGGTCTGGGGGCTTTCCTTGGGCCGGAAACCTGGGAGCTACCTGCAAGGTTGCAGTTCACGTACCGAGAAGCACTCTCTGGCCAACATGCCCAACGTCCAGCAACAGCTCCCAAACCGAAGGAGCCAGGACCCAAAGACCTAGCTGGCCTGAAGGGGCCCCAGGGGGCCCCCAAGCAGCCCCTCTCCATTTGGGTCTGGGGGCTTTCGTTGGGCATGGAACCTGGGAGCTACCTGCAAGGTTGCAGTTCGCGGCCCGAGAAGCACTCTCCGGCCAACATGCCCAACTGCAGCAACAGCTCCCAAACCGAAGGAGCCAGGACCCAAAGACCTAGCTGGCCTGAAGGGCCCCCAGGGGGCCCCCAAGCAGCCCCTCTCCATTTGGGTCTGGGGGCTTTCCTTGGGCCGGGAACCTGGGAGGTACCTGCAAGGTTGCAGTTCACGGCCCGAGAAGCACTCGCCGAACAACATGTCCAACGTCCAGCAACAGCTCCCAAACCGAAGGAGCCAGGACCCAAAGACCTAGCTGGCCTGAAGGGCCCCCAGGGGGCCCCCAAGCAGCCCCTCTCAATTTGGGTCTGGGGGCTTTCGTTGGGCATGGATACCTGAGAGGTACATGCAAGGTTGCAGTTCGCGGCCCAAGAAGCACTCTCCGGCCAACATGCCCAACTGCAGCAACAGCTCCCAAACCGAAGGAGCCAGGACCCAAAGACCTAGCTGGCCTGAAGGGCCCCCAGGGGGCCCCCAAGCAGCCCCTCTCAATTTGTGTCTGGGGGCTTTCGTTGGGCCTGGGAACCTGGGAGGTACCTGCAAGGTTGCAGTTCGCGTCCGGAGAAGCATTCTCCGGCAAACATGCCCATCGTCCAGCAACAGCTCTCAAACCGAAGGAGCCAGGACCCAAAGACCTAGCTGGCCTGAAGAGTCCCCAGGGGGCCCCCCAAACAGCCCCTCTCCATTTGGGTCTGGGGGCTTTCGTTGGCCGGGAACCTGGTAACTACCAGCAAGGTTGCAGTCCGCGGCCCGAGAAGCACTCTCCGGCCAACATGCCCAACTGCAGCAACAGCTCCCAAACCGAAGGAGCCAGGACCCAAAGAAATAGCTGGCCTGAAGGGCACCCAGGGGGCACCCAAGCAGCCGCTCTCAATTTGGGTCTGGGGGCATTCGTTGGGCCTGGGACATGGGAGGAACCTGCAAGGTTGCAGTTCGCAGCCCGAGAAGCACTCTCCGGCAAAAATGCCCAACGTCCAGCAACAGCTCCCAAACCGAAGGAGCCAGGACCCAAAGACCTAGCTGGCCTGAAGGGCCCCCAGGGGGCCCCCAAGCAGCCCCTCTCAATTTGGGTCTGGGGGCTTTCGTTGGGCTTGGGACATGGGAGGTACCTGCAAGGTTGCAGTTCGCAGCCCGAGAAGCACTCTCCGGCCAACATGCCCAACGTCCAGCAACAGCTCCCAAAGCGAAGGAGCCAGGACCCAAAGACCTAGCTGGCCTGAAGAGTCCCCAGGGGGCCCCCAAACAGCCCCTCTCAATTTGGGTCTGGGGGCTTTCGTTGGGCCGGGAACCTGGGAGCTACCTGCAAGGTTGCAGTTCGCGGCCCGAGAAGCACTCTCCGGCCAACATGCCCAACTGCAGCAACAGCTCCCAAACCGAAGGAGCCAGGACCCAAAGACCTAGCTGGCCTGAAGGGCCCCCAGGGGGCCCGCAAGCAGCCCCTCTCAATTTGGGTCTGGGGGCTTTCGTTGGGCCGGGAACCTGGGAAGTGCCTGCAAGGTTGCAGTTCGCAGCCCGAGAAGCACTCTCCGGCCAACATGCCCATCGTCCAGCAACAGCTCCCAAACCGAAGGAGCCAGGACCCAAAGACCTAGCTGGCCTGAAGAGTCCCCAGGGGGCCCCCAAACAGCCCCTCTCAATTTGGGTCTGGGGGCTTTCGTTGGGCCGGGAACCTGGGAGGTACCTGCAAGGTTGCAGTTCGCGGCCCGAGAAGCACTCTCCGGCCAACATGCCCAACTGCAGCAACAGCTCCCAAACCGAAGGAGCCAGGACCCAAAGACCTAGCTGGCCTGAAGTGTCCCCAGGGGGCCCCCAAACAGCCCCTCTCCATTTGGGTCTGGGGGCTTTCGTTGGGCATGGAACCTGGGAGGTACCTGCAAGGTTGCAGTTCGCGGCCCGAGAAGCACTCTCCGGCCAACATGCCCAACTGCAGCAACAGCTCCCAAACCGATGGAGCCAGGACCCAAAGACCTAGCTGGCCTGAAGGGTCCCCAGGGGGCCCCCAAGCAGCCCCTCTCAATTTGGGTCTGGGGGCTTTCGTTGGGCCGGGAACCTGGGAAGTGCCTGCAAGGTTGCAGTTCGCGTCCCGAGAAGCACTCTCCGGCCAACATGCCCATCGTCCAGCAACAGCTCCCAAAGCGAAGGAGCCAGAACCCAAAGAAATAGCTGGCCTGAAGAGTCCCTACAGGGCACCCAAAGAGCCCCTCTCCATTTGGGTCTGGGGGCTTTCGTTGGCCCGGGAACCTGGGAGATCCCTGCAAGGTTGCAGTTCGCGGCCCGAGAAGCACTCTCCGGCCAACATGCCCAACTGCAGCAACAGCTCCCAAACCGAAGGAGCCAGGACCCAAAGACCTAGCTGGCCTGAAGGGCCCCCTGGGGGCCCCCAAGCAGCCCCTCTCCATTTGGGTCTGGGGGCTTTCGTTGGGCCGGGAACCTGGGAAGTGCCTGCAAGGTTGCAGTTCGCGGCCCGAGAAGCACTCTCCGGCCAACATGCCCAACTGCAGCAACAGCTCCCAAACCGAAGGAGCCAGGACCCAAAGACCTAGCTGGCCTGAAGGGGCCCCAAGGGGCCCCCAAGCAGCCCCTCTCCATTTGGGTCTGGGGGCTTTCGTTGGGCCGGGAACCTGGGAGCTACCTGCAAGGTTGCAGTTCGCAGCCCGAGAAGCACTCTCCGGCCAACATGCCCAACGTCCAGCAACAGCTCCCAAACCGAAGGAGCCAGGACCCAAAGACCTAGCTGGCCTGAAGGGCCCCCAGGGGGCCCCCAAACAGCCCCTCTCAATTTGGGTCTGGGGGCTTTCGTTGGGCATGGAACGTGGGAGGTACCTGCAAGGTTGCAGTTCGCGGCCCGAGAAGCACTCTCCGGCCAACATGCCCAACTGCAGCAACAGCTCCCAAACCGAAGGAGCCAAGACCCAAAGAAATAGCTGGCCTGAAGGGTCCCCAGGGGGCCCGCAAGCAGCCCCTCTCAATTTGGGTCTGGGGGCTTTCGTTGGGCATGGATACCTGAGAGGTACCTGCAAGGTTGCAGTTCGCGGCCCGAGAAGCACTCTCCGGCCAACATGCCCAACGTCCAGCAACAGCTCCCAAACCGAAGGAGCCAGGACCCAAAGAAATAGCTGGCCTGGATGGTCCCCGGGGGCCCGCAAGCAGCCCGTCTCAATTTTGGTCTGGGGGCTTTCGTTGGGCCGGGAACCTGGGAAGTGCCTGCAAGGTTGCAGTTCGCGGCCCGAGAAGCACTCTCCGGCCAACATGCCCAACTGCAGCAACAGCTCCCAAACCGAAGGAGCCAGGACCCAAAGACCTAGCTGGCCTGAAGTGTCCCCAGGGGGCCCCCAAACAGCCCCTCTCCATTTGGGTCTGGGGGCTTTCGTTGGGCATGGAACCTGGGAGGTACCTGCAAGGTTGCAGTTCGCGGCCCGAGAAGCACTCTCCGGCCAACATGCCCAACTGCAGCAACAGCTCCCAAACCGAAGGAGCCAGGACCCAAAGACCTAGCTGGCCTGAAGGGCACCCAGGGGGCCCCCAAGCAGCCCCTCTCCATTTGGGTCTGGGGGCTTTCCTTGGGCCGGGGACCTGGGAGGTACCTGCAAGGTTGCAGTTCGCAGCCCGAGAAGCACTCGCCGAACAACATGCCCAACGTCCAGCAACAGCTCCCAAACCGAAGGAGCCAGGACCCAAAGACCTAGCTGGCCTGAAGGGCCCCCAGGGGGCCCCCAAACAGCCCCTCTCAATTTTGGTCTGGGGGCTTTTGTTGGGCCGGGAACCTGGGAAGTGCCTGCAAGGTTGCAGTTCGCGGCCCGAGAACCACTCTCCGGCCAACATGCCCAACGTCCAGCAACAGCTCCCAAACCGAAGGAGCCAGGACCCAAAGACCTAGCTGGCCTGAAGAGTCCCCAGGGGGCCCCCAAACAGCCCCTCTCAATTTGGGTCTGGGGGCTTTCGTTGGGCCGGGGATCTGGAAGGTACCTGAAAGGTTGAAGTTCGCGTCCCGAGAAGCACTCTCCGGCCAACATGCCCAACTGCAGCAACAGCTCCCAAACCGAAGGAGCCAGGACCCAAAGACCTAGCTGGCCTGAAGGGGCCGCAAGGGGCCCCCAAGCAGCCCCTCTCCATTTGGGTCTGGGGGCTTTCCTTGGGCCGGGAACCTGGGAGCTACCTGCAAGGTTGCAGTTCACGTACCGAGAAGCACTCTCTGGCCAACATGCCCACCGTCCAGCAACAGCTCCCAAAGCGAAGGAGCCAGGACCCAAAGACCTAGCTGGCCTGAAGGGCCCCCAGGGGTACCCAAGCAGCCCCTCTCAATTTGGGTCTGGGGGCTTTCGTTGGGCATGGAACGTGGGAGGTACATGCAAGGTTGCATTTCGCGGCCCGAGAAGCACTCTCCGGACAACATGCCCAACTGCAGCAACAGCTCCCAAACCGAAGGAGCCAAGACCCAAAGAAATAGCTGGCCTGAAGGGTCCCCAGGGGGCCCCCAAACAGCCCCTCTCAATTTGGGTCTGGGGGCTTTCGTTGGGCATGGATACCTGAGAGGTACCTGCAAGGTTGCAGTTCGCGGCCCGAGAAGCACTCTCCGGCCAACATGCCCAACGTCCAGCAACAGCTCCCAAACCGAAGGAGCCAGGACCCAAAGAAATAGCTGGCCTGGATGGTCCCCGGGGGCCCGCAAGCAGCCCGTCTCAATTTTGGTCTGGGGGCTTTCGTTGGGCCGGGAACCTGGGAAGTGCCTGCAAGGTTGCAGTTCGCGGCCCGAGAAGCACTCTCCGGCCAACATGCCCAACTGCAGCAACAGCTCCCAAACCGAAGGAGCCAGGACCCAAAGACCTAGCTGGCCTGAAGGGGCCCCAGGGAGCCCCCAAACAGCCCCTCTCAATTTGGGTCTGGGGGCTTTCGTTGGGCCGGGAACCTGGGAAGTGCCTGCAAGGTTGCAGTTCGCGGCCCGAGAAGCACTCTCCGGCCAACATGCCCAACTGCAGCAACAGCTCCCAAACCGAAGGAGCCAGGACCCAAAGACCTAGCTGGCCTGAAGGGTCCCCAGGGGGCCCGCAAGCAGCCCCTCTCAATTTGGGTCTGGGGGCTTTCGTTGGGCCGGGAACCTGGGAAGTGCCTGCAAGGTTGCAGTTCGCAGCCCGAGAAGCACTCTCCGGCCAACATGCCCATCGTCCAGCAACAGCTCCCAAACCGAAGGAGCCAGGACCCAAAGACCTAGCTGGCCTGAAGAGTCCCCAGGGGGCCCCCAAACAGCCCCTCTCCATTTGGGTCTGGGGGCTTTCGTTGGGCCGGGAACCTGGGAGGTACCTGCAAGGTTGCAGTTCGCGGCCCGAGAAGCACTCTCCGGCCAACATGCCCAACTGCAGCAACAGCTCCCAAACCGAAGGAGCCAGGACCCAAAGACCTAGCTGGCCTGAAGTGTCCCCAGGGGGCCCCCAAACAGCCCCTCTCCATTTGGGTCTGGGGGCTTTCGTTGGGCATGGAACCTGGGAGGTACCTGCAAGGTTGCAGTTAGCGGCCCGAGAAGCACTCTCCGGCCAACATGCCCAACTGCAGCAACAGCTCCCAAACCGATGGAGCCAGGACCCAAAGACCTAGCTGGCCTGAAGGGTCCCCAGGGGGCCCCCAAGCAGCCCCTCTCAATTTGGGTCTGGGGGCTTTCGTTGGGCCGGGAACCTGGGAAGTGCCTGCAAGGTTGCAGTTCGCGTCCCGAGAAGCACTCTCCGGCCAACATGCCCATCGTCCAGCAACAGCTCCCAAAGCGAAGGAGCCAGGACCCAAAGAAATAGCTGGCCTGAAGAGTCCCTATAGGGCACCCAAACAGCCCCTCTCCATTTGGGTCTGGGGGCTTTCGTTGGCCCGGGAACCTGGGAGATCCCTGCAAGGTTGCAGTTCGCAGCCCGAGAAGCACTCTCCGGCCAACATGCCCAACGTCCAGCAACAGCTCCCAAACCGAAGGAGCCAGGACCCAAAGACCTAGCTGGCCTGAAGGGCCCCCAGGGGGCCCCCAAACAGCCCCTCTCAATTTGGGTCTGGGGGCTTTCGTTGGGCCGGGGATCTGGAAGGTACCTGAAAGGTTGAAGTTCGCGGCCCGAGAAGCACTCTCCGGCCAACATGCCCAACTGCAGCAACAGCTCCCAAACCGAAGGAGCCAGGACCCAAAGACCTAGCTGGCCTGAAGGGGCCGCAAGGGGCCCCCAAGCGGCCCCTCTCAATTTGGGTCTGGGGGCTTTCCTTGGGCCGGGAACCTGGGAGGTACCTGCAAGGTTGCAGTTCACGTACCGAGAAGCACTCTCTGGCCAACATGCCCACCGTCCAGCAACAGCTCCCAAAGCGAAGGAGCCAGGACCCAAAGACCTAGCTGGCCTGAAGGGCCCCCAGGGGGCACCCAAGCAGCCCCTCTCAATTTGGGTCTGGGGGCTTTCGTTGGGCCTGGGACCTGGGAGGTACATGCAAGGTTGCATTTCGCGGCCCGAGAAGCACTCTCCGGACAACATGCCCAACTGCAGCAACAGCTCCCAAACCGAAGGAGCCAAGACCCAAAGAAATAGCTGGCCTGAAGGGTCCCCAGGGGGTCCCCAAGCAGCCCCTCTCAATTTGGGTCTGGGGGCTTTCGTTGGGCATGGATACCTGAGAGGTACCTGCAAGGTTGCAGTTCGCGGCCCGAGAAGCACTCTCCGGCCAACATGCCCAACGTCCAGCAACAGCTCTCAAACCGAAGGAGCCAGGACCCAAAGAAATAGCTGGCCTGGATGGTCCCCGGGGGCCCGCAAGCAGCCCGTCTCAATTTTGGTCTGGGGGCTTTCGTTGGGCCGGGAACCTGGGAAGTGCCTGCAAGGTTGCAGTTCGCGGCCCGAGAAGCACTCTCCGGCCAACATGCCCAACTGCAGCAACAGCTCCCAAACCGAAGGAGCCAGGACCCAAAGACCTAGCTGGCCTGAAGTGTCCCCAGGGGGCCCCCAAACAGCCCCTCTCCATTTGGGTCTGGGGAATTTCGTTGGGCATGGAACCAGGGAGGTACCTGCAAGGTTGCAGTTCGCGGCCCGAGAAGCACTCTCCGGCCAACATGCCCAACTGCAGCAACAGCTCCCAAACCGAAGGAGCCAGGACCCAAAGACCTAGCTGGCCTGAAGGGCACCCAGGGGGCCCCCAAACAGCCCCTCTCAATTTGGGTCTGGGGGCTTTCGTTGGGCCGGGGATCTGGAAGGTACCTGAAAGGTTGAAGTTCGCGTCCCGAGAAGCACTCTCCGGCCAACATGCCCAACTGCAGCAACAGCTCCCAAACCGAAGGAGCCAGGACCCAAAGACCTAGCTGGCCTGAAGGGGCCGCAGGGGCCCCCAAGCAGCCACTCTCAATTTGGGTCTGGGGGCTTTCCTTGGGCCGGGAACCTGGGAGCTACCTGCAAGTTTGCAGTTCACGTACCGAGAAGCACTCTCTGGCCAACATGCCCAACGTCCAGCAACAGCTCCCAAACCGAAGGAGCCAGGACCCAAAGACCTAGCTGGCCTGAAGGGGCCCCAGGGGGCCCCCAAGCAGCCCCTCTCCATTTGGGTCTGGGGGCTTTCGTTGGGCATGGAACCTGGGAGCTACCTGCAAGGTTGCAGTTCGCGGCCCGAGAAGCACTCTCCGGCCAACATGCCCAACTGCAGCAACAGCTCCCAAACCGAAGGAGCCAGGACCCAAAGACCTAGCTGGCCTGAAGAGTCCCCAGGGGGCCCCCAAACAGCCCCTCTCAATTTGGGTCTGGGGGCTTTCGTTGGGCCGGGAACCTGGGAGCTACCTGCAAGGTTGCAGTTCACGGCCCGAGAAGCACTCGCCGACCAACATGTCCAACGTCCAGCAACAGCTCCCAAACCGAAGGAGCCAGGACCCAAAGACCTAGCTGGCCTGAAGAGCCCCCAGGGGGCCCCCAAGCAGCCCCTCTCAATTTGGGTCTGGGGGCTTTCGTTGGGCCTGGGACCTGGGAGGTACCTGCAAGGTTGCAGTTCGCAGCCCGAGAAGCACTCTCCGGACAACATGCCCAACGTCCAGCAACAGCTCCCAAACCGAAGGAGCCAGGACCCAAAGAAATAGCTGGCCTGGATGGTCCCCGGGGGCCCGCAAGCAGCCCCTCTCAATTTTGGTCTGGGGGCTTTCGTTGGGCCGGGAACCTGGGAAGTGCCTGCAAGGTTGCAGTTCGCGGCCCGAGAAGCACTCTCCGGCCAACATGCCCAACTGCAGCAACAGCTCCCAAACCGAAGGAGCCAGGACCCAAAGACCTAGCTGGCCTGAAGAGTCCCCAGGGGGCCCCCAAACAGCCCCTCTCAATTTGGGTCTGGGGGCTTTCGTTGGGCATGGAAACTGGGAGCTACCTGCAAGGTTGCAGTTCGCAGCCCGAGAAGCACTCTCCTGCCAGCATGCACAACTGCAGCAACAGCTCCCAAACCGAAGGAGCCAGGACCCAAAGACCTAGCTGGCCTGAAGTGTCCCCAGGGGTCCCCCAAGCAGCCCCTCTCAATTTGGGTCTGGGGGCTTTCGTTGGGCATGGATACCTGAGAGGTACATGCAAGGTTGCAGTTCGCGGCCCAAGAAGCACTCTCCGTCCAACATGCCCAACTGCAGCAACAGCTCCCAAACCGAAGGAGCCAGGACCCAAAGACCTAGCTGGCCTGAAGGGCCCCCAGGGGGCCCCCAAGCAGCCCCTCTCCATTTGTGTCTGGGGGCTTTCGTTGGGCCTGGGAACCTGGGAGGTACCTGCAAGGTTGCAGTTCGCGTCCGGAGAAGCACTCTCCGGCAAACATGCCCATCGTCCAGCAACAGCTCTCAAACCGAAGGAGCCAGGACCCAAAGACCTAGCTGGCCTGAAGAGTCCCCAGGGGGCCCCCAAACAGCCCCTCTCCATTTGGGTCTGGGGGCTTTCGTTGGCCGGGAACCTGGTAACTACCAGCAAGGTTGCAGTCCGCGGCCCGAGAAGCACTCTCCGGCCAACATGCCCAACTGCAGCAACAGCTCCCAAACCGAAGGAGCCAGGACCCAAAGAAATAGCTGGCCTGAAGGGCACCCAGGGGGCACCCAAGCAGCCGCTCTCAATTTGGGTCTGGGGGCATTCGTTGGGCCTGGGACATGGGAGGTACCTGCAAGGTTGCAGTTCGCAGCCCGAGAAGCACTCTCCGGCAAAAATGCCCAACGTCCAGCAACAGCTCCCAAACCGAAGGAGCCAGGACCCAAAGACCTAGCTGGCCTGAAGGGCCCCCAGGGGGCCCCCAAGCAGCCCCTCTCAATTTGGGTCTGGGGGCTTTCGTTGGGCTTGGGACATGGGAGGTACCTGCAAGGTTGCAGTTCGCAGCCCGAGAAGCACTCTCCGGCCAACATGCCCAACTGCAGCAACAGCTCCCAAACCGAAGGAGCCAGGACCCAAAGACCTAGCTGGCCTGAAGGGTCCCCAGGGGGCCCGCAAGCAGCCCCTCTCAATTTGGGTCTGGGGGCTTTCGTTGGGCCGGGAACCTGGGAAGTGCCTGCAAGGTTGCAGTTCGCAGCCCGAGAAGCACTCTCCGGCCAACATGCCCATCGTCCAGCAACAGCTCCCAAACCGAAGGAGCCAGGACCCAAAGACCTAGCTGGCCTGAAGAGTCCCCAGGGGGCCCCCAAACGGCACCTCTCAATTTGGGTCTGGGGGCTTTCGTTGGGCCGGGAACCTGGGAGGTACCTGCAAGGTTGCAGTTCGCGGCCCGAGAAGCACTCTCCGGCCAACATGCCCAACTGCAGCAACAGCTCCCAAACCGAAGGAGCCAGGACCCAAAGACCTAGCTGGCCTGAAGTGTCCCCAGGGGGCCCCCAAACAGCCCCTCTCCATTTGGGTCTGGGGGCTTTCGTTGGGCATGGAACCTGGGAGGTACCTGCAAGGTTGCAGTTCGCGGCCCGAGAAGCACTCTCCGGCCAACATGCCCAACTGCAGCAACAGCTCCCAAACCGATGGAGCCAGGACCCAAAGACCTAGCTGGCCTGAAGGGTCCCCAGGGGGCCCCCAAGCAGCCCCTCTCAATTTGGGTCTGGGGGCTTTCGTTGGGCCGGGAACCTGGGAAGTGCCTGCAAGGTTGCAGTTCGCGTCCCGAGAAGCACTCTCCGGCCAACATGCCCATCGTCCAGCAACAGCTCCCAAAGCGAAGGAGCCAGGACCCAAAGAAATAGCTGGCCTGAAGAGTCCCTACAGGGCACCCAAACAGCCCCTCTCCATTTGGGTCTGGGGGCTTTCGTTGGGCCGGGAACCTGGGAAGTGCCTGCAAGGTTGCAGTTCGCGGCCCGAGAAGCACTCTCCGGCCAACATGCCCAACGTCCAGCAACAGCTCCCAAACCGAATGAGCCAGGACCCAAAGACCTAGCTGGCCTGAAGAGTCCCCAGGGGGCCCCCAAACAGCCCCTCTCAATTTGGGTCTGGGGGCTTTCGTTGGGCCGGGGATCTGGAAGGTACCTGAAAGGTTGAAGTTCGCGGCCCGAGAAGCACTCTCCGGCCAACATGCCCAACTGCAGCAACAGCTCCCAAACCGAAGGAGCCAAGACCCAAAGAAATAGCTGGCCTGAAGGGTCCCCAGGGGGCCCGCAAGCAGCCCCTCTCAATTTGGGTCTGGGGGCTTTCGTTGGGCATGGATACCTGAGAGGTACCTGCAAGGTTGCAGTTCGCGGCCCGAGAAGCACTCTCCGGCCAACATGCCCAAC
Source organism: Gallinula chloropus (assembly GCF_964237585.1). Classification (NCBI taxonomy): domain Eukaryota; kingdom Metazoa; phylum Chordata; class Aves; order Gruiformes; family Rallidae; genus Gallinula; species Gallinula chloropus. Next base: position 114,789 of record NC_140106.1, read on the forward strand.
TGCAGCAACAGCTCCCAAACCGAAGGAGCCAGGACCCAAAGAAATAGCTGGCCTGGATGGTCCCCGGGGGCCCGCAAGCAGCCCGTCTCAATTTTGGTCTGGGGGCTTTCGTTGGGCCGGGAACCTGGGAAGTGCCTGCAAGGTTGCAGTTCGCGGCCCGAGAAGCACTCTCCGGCCAACATGCCCAACTGCAGCAACAGCTCCCAAACCGAAGGAGCCAGGACCCAAAGACCTAGCTGGCCTGAAGTGTCCCCAGGGGGCCCCCAAACAGCCCCTCTCCATTTGGGTCTGGGGGCTTTCGTTGGGCATGGAACCTGGGAGGTACCTGCAAGGTTGCAGTTCGCGGCCCGAGAAGCACTCTCCGGCCAACATGCCCAACTGCAGCAACAGCTCCCAAACCGAAGGAGCCAGGACCCAAAGACCTAGCTGGCCTGAAGGGCACCCAGGGGGCCCCCAAGCAGCCCCTCTCCATTTGGGTCTGGGGGCTTTCCTTGGGCCGGGGACCTGGGAGGTACCTGCAAGGTTGCAGTTCGCAGCCCGAGAAGCACTCTCCGGACAACATGCCCAACGTCCAGCAACAGCTCCCAAACCGAAGGAGCCAGGACCCAAAGACCTAGCTGGCCTGAAGGGCCCCCAGGGGGCCCCCAAACAGCCCCTCTCAATTTTGGTCTGGGGGCTTTTGTTGGGCCGGGAACCTGGGAAGTGCCTGCAAGGTTGCAGTTCGCGGCCCGAGAACCACTCTCCGGCCAACATGCCCAACGTCCAGCAACAGCTCCCAAACCGAAGGAGCCAGGACCCAAAGACCTAGCTGGCCTGAAGAGTCCCCAGGGGGCCCCCAAACAGCCCCTCTCAATTTGGGTCTGGGGGCTTTCGTTGGGCCGGGGATCTGGAAGGTACCTGAAAGGTTGAAGTTCGCGTCCCGAGAAGCACTCTCCGGCCAACATGCCCAACTGCAGCAACAGCTCCCAAACCGAAGGAGCCAGGACCCAAAGACCTAGCTGGCCTGAAGGGGCCGCAAGGGGCCCCCAAGCAGCCCCTCTCCATTTGGGTCTGGGGGCTTTCCTTGGGCCGGGAACCTGGGAGCTACCTGCAAGGTTGCAGTTCACGTACCGAGAAGCACTCTCTGGCCAACATGCCCACCGTCCAGCAACAGCTCCCAAAGCGAAGGAGCCAGGACCCAAAGACCTAGCTGGCCTGAAGGGCCCCCAGGGGTACCCAAGCAGCCCCTCTCAATTTGGGTCTGGGGGCTTTCGTTGGGCATGGAACGTGGGAGGTACATGCAAGGTTGCATTTCGCGGCCCGAGAAGCACTCTCCGGAAAACATGCCCAACTGCAGCAACAGCTCCCAAACCGAAGGAGCCAAGACCCAAAGAAATAGCTGGCCTGAAGGGTCCCCAGGGGGCCCCCAAACAGCCCCTCTCAATTTGGGTCTGGGGGCTTTCGTTGGGCATGGATACCTGAGAGGTACCTGCAAGGTTGCAGTTCGCGGCCCGAGAAGCACTCTCCGGCCAACATGCCCAACGTCCAGCAACAGCTCCCAAACCGAAGGAGCCAGGACCCAAAGAAATAGCTGGCCTGGATGGTCCCCGGGGGCCCGCAAGCAGCCCGTCTCAATTTTGGTCTGGGGGCTTTCGTTGGGCCGGGAACCTGGGAAGTGCCTGCAAGGTTGCAGTTCGCGGCCCGAGAAGCACTCTCCGGCCAACATGCCCAACTGCAGCAACAGCTCCCAAAGCGAAGGAGCCAGGACCCAAAGACCTAGCTGGCCTGAAGGGTCCCCAGGGAGCCCCCAAGCAGCCCCTCTCAATTTGGGTCTGGGGGCTTTCGTTGGGCCGGGAACCTGGGAAGTGCCTGCAAGGTTGCAGTTCGCGGCCCGAGAAGCACTCTCCGGCCAACATGCCCAACTGCAGCAACAGCTCCCAAACCGAAGGAGCCAGGACCCAAAGACCTAGCTGGCCTGAAGGGTCCCCAGGGGGCCCGCAAGCAGCCCCTCTCAATTTGGGTCTGGGGGCTTTCGTTGGGCCGGGAACCTGGGAAGTGCCTGCAAGGTTGCAGTTCGCGGCCCGAGAAGCACTCTCCGGCCAACACGCCCAACTGCAGCAACAGCTCCCAAACCGAAGGAGCCAGGACCCAAAGACCTAGCTGGCCTGAAGGGGCCCCAAGGGGCCCCCAAGCAGCCCCTCTCCATTTGGGTCTGGGGGCTTTCGTTGGGCCGGGAACCTGGGAGCTACCTGCAAGGTTGCAGTTCGCAGCCCGAGAAGCACTCTCCGGCCAACATGCCCAACGTCCAGCAACAGCTCCCAAACCGAAGGAGCCAGGACCCAAAGACCTAGCTGGCCTGAAGGGCCCCCAGGGGGCCCCCAAACAGCCCCTCTCAATTTGGGTCTGGGGGCTTTCGTTGGGCCGGGGATCTGGAAGGTACCTGAAAGGTTGAAGTTCGCGGCCCGAGAAGCACTCTCCGGCCAACATGCCCAACTGCAGCAACAGCTCCCAAACCGAAGGAGCCAGGACCCAAAGACCTAGCTGGCCTGAAGAGTCCCCAGGGGGCCCCCAAACAGCCCCTCTCAATTTGGGTCTGGGGGCTTTCGTTGGGCATGGAAACTGGGAGCTACCTGCAAGGTTGCAGTTCGCGGCCCGAGAAGCACTCTCCTGCCAGCATGCACAACTGCAGCAACAGCCCCCAAACCGAAGGAGCCAGGACCCAAAGACCTAGCTGGCCTGAAGGGCCCCCAGGGGGGCCCCAAGCAGCCCCTCTCAATTTGTGTCTGGGGGCTTTCGTTGGGCCTGGGAACCTGGGAGGTACCTGCAAGGTTGCAGTTCGCGTCCGGAGAAGCACTCTCCGGCAAACATGCCCATCGTCCAGCAACAGCTCTCAAACCGAAGGAGCCAGGACCCAAAGACCTAGCTGGCCTGAAGAGTCCCCAGGGGGCCCCCCAAACAGCCCCTCTCCATTTGGGTCTGGGGGCTTTCGTTGGCCGGGAACCTGGTAACTACCAGCAAGGTTGCAGTCCGCGGCCCGAGAAGCACTCTCCGGCCAACATGCCCAACTGCAGCAACAGCTCCCAAACCGATGGAGCCAGGACCCAAAGAAATAGCTGGCCTGAAGGGCACCCAGGGGGCACCCAAGCAGCCGCTCTCAATTTGGGTCTGGGGGCATTCGTTGGGCCTGGGACATGGGAGGTACCTGCAAGGTTGCAGTTCGCAGCCCGAGAAGCACTCTCCGGCAAAAATGCCCAACGTCCAGCAACAGCTCCCAAACCGAAGGAGCCAGGACCCAAAGACCTAGCTGGCCTGAAGGGCCCCCAGGGGGCCCCCAAGCAGCCCCTCTCAATTTGGGTCTGGGGGCTTTCGTTGGGCTTGGGACATGGGAGGTACCTGCAAGGTTGCAGTTCGCAGCCCGAGAAGCACTCTCCGGCCAACATGCCCAACGTCCAGCAACAGCTCCCAAACCGAAGGAGCCAGGACCCAAAGACCTAGCTGGCCTGAAGAGTCCCCAGGGGGCCCCCAAACAGCCCCTCTCAATTTGGGTCTGGGGGCTTTCGTTGGGCCGGGAACCTGGGAGCTACCTGCAAGGTTGCAGTTCGCGGCCCGAGCAGCACTCTCCGGCCAACATGCCCAACTGCAGCAACAGCTCCCAAACCGAAGGAGCCAGGACCCAAAGACCTAGCTGGCCTGAAGGGTCCCCAGGGGCCCGCAAGCAGCCCCTCTCCATTTGGGTCTGGGGGCTTTCGTTGGGCCGGGAACCTGGGAAGTGCCTGCAAGGTTGCAGTTCGCAGCCCGAGAAGCACTCTCCGGCCAACATGCCCATCGTCCAGCAACAGCTCCCAAACCGAAGGAGCCAGGACCCAAAGACCTAGCTGGCCTGAAGAGTCCCCAGGGGGCCCCCAAACAGCCCCTCTCAATTTGGGTCTGGGGGCTTTCGTTGGGCCGGGAACCTGGGAGGTACCTGCAAGGTTGCAGTTCGCGGCCCGAGAAGCACTCTCCGGCCAACATGCCCAACTGCAGCAACAGCTCCCAAACCGAAGGAGCCAGGACCCAAAGACCTAGCTGGCCTGAAGTGTCCCCAGGGGGCCCCCAAACAGCCCCTCTCCATTTGGGTCTGGGGGCTTTCGTTGGGCATGGAACCTGGGAGGTACCTGCAAGGTTGCAGTTCGCGGCCCGAGAAGCACTCTCCGGCCAACATGCCCAACTGCAGCAACAGCTCCCAAACCGATGGAGCCAGGACCCAAAGACCTAGCTGGCCTGAAGGGTCCCCAGGGGGCCCCCAAGCAGCCCCTCTCAATTTGGGTCTGGGGGCTTTCGTTGGGCCGGGAACCTGGGAAGTGCCTGCAAGGTTGCAGTTCGCGTCCCGAGAAGCACTCTCCGGCCAACATGCCCATCGTCCAGCAACAGCTCCCAAAGCGAAGGAGCCAGGACCCAAAGAAATAGCTGGCCTGAAGAGTCCCTACAGGGCACCCAAACAGCCCCTCTCCATTTGGGTCTGGGGGCTTTCGTTGGCCCGGGAACCTGGGAGATCCCTGAAAGGTTGCAGTTCGCGGCCCGAGAAGCACTCTCCGGCCAACATGCCCAACTGCAGCAACAGCTCCCAAACCGAAGGAGCCAGGACCCAAAGACCTAGCTGGCCTGAAGGGGCCCCAGGGGGCCCCCAAACAGCCCCTCTCCATTTGGGTCTGGGGGCTTTCGTTGGGCCGGGAACCTGGGAAGTGCCTGCAAGGTTGCAGTTCGCGGCCCGAGAAGCACTCTCCGGCCAACATGCCCAACTGCAGCAACAGCTCCCAAACCGAAGGAGCCAGGACCCAAAGACCTAGCTGGCCTGAAGGGGCCCCAAGGGGCCCCCAAGCAGCCCCTCTCCATTTGGGTCTGGGGGCTTTCGTTGGGCCGGGAACCTGGGAGCTACCTGCAAGGTTGCAGTTCGCAGCCCGAGAAGCACTCTCCGGCCAACATGCCCAACGTCCAGCAACAGCTCCCAAACCGAAGGAGCCAGGACCCAAAGACCTAGCTGGCCTGAAGGGCCCCCAGGGGGCCCCCAAACAGCCCCTCTCAATTTGGGTCTGGGGGCTTTCGTTGGGCATGGAACGTGGGAGGTACATGCAAGGTTGCATTTCGCGGCTCGAGAAGCACTCTCCGGCCAACATGCCCAACTGCAGCAACAGCTCCCAAACCGAAGGAGCCAAGACCCAAAGAAATAGCTGGCCTGAAGGGTCCCCAGGGGGCCCGCAAGCAGCCCCTCTCAATTTGGGTCTGGGGGCTTTCGTTGGGCATGGATACCTGAGAGGTACCTGCAAGGTTGCAGTTCGCGGCCCGAGAAGCACTCTCCGGCCAACATGCCCAACGTCCAGCAACAGCTCCCAAACCGAAGGAGCCAGGACCCAAAGAAATAGCTGGCCTGGATGGTCCCCGGGGGCCCGCAAGCAGCCCGTCTCAATTTTGGTCTGGGGGCTTTCGTTGGGCCGGGAACCTGGGAAGTGCCTGCAAGGTTGCAGTTCGCGGCCCGAGAAGCACTCTCCGGCCAACATGCCCAACTGCAGCAACAGCTCCCAAACCGAAGGAGCCAGGACCCAAAGACCTAGCTGGCCTGAAGTGTCCCCAGGGGGCCCCCAAACAGCCCCTCTCCATTTGGGTCTGGGGGCTTTCGTTGGGCATGGAACCTGGGAGGTACCTGCAAGGTTGCAGTTCGCGGCCCGAGAAGCACTCTCCGGCCAACATGCCCAACTGCAGCAACAGCTCCCAAACCGAAGGAGCCAGGACCCAAAGACCTAGCTGGCCTGAAGGGCACCCAGGGGGCCCCCAAGCAGCCCCTCTCCATTTGGGTCTGGGGGCTTTCCTTGGGCCGGGGACCTGGGAGGTACCTGCAAGGTTGCAGTTCGCAGCCCGAGAAGCACTCTCCGGACAACATGCCCAACGTCCAGCAACAGCTCCCAAACCGAAGGAGCCAGGACCCAAAGACCTAGCTGGCCTGAAGGGCCCCCAGGGGGCCCCCAAACAGCCCCTCTCAATTTTGGTCTGGGGGCTTTTGTTGGGCCGGGAACCTGGGAAGTGCCTGCAAGGTTGCAGTTCGCGGCCCGAGAACCACTCTCCGGCCAACATGCCCAACGTCCAGCAACAGCTCCCAAACCGAAGGAGCCAGGACCCAAAGACCTAGCTGGCCTGAAGAGTCCCCAGGGGGCCCCCAAACAGCCCCTCTCAATTTGGGTCTGGGGGCTTTCGTTGGGCCGGGGATCTGGAAGGTACCTGAAAGGTTGAAGTTCGCGTCCCGAGAAGCACTCTCCGGCCAACATGCCCAACTGCAGCAACAGCTCCCAAACCGAAGGAGCCAGGACCCAAAGACCTAGCTGGCCTGAAGGGGCCGCAAGGGGCCCCCAAGCAGCCCCTCTCCATTTGGGTCTGGGGGCTTTCCTTGGGCCGGGAACCTGGGAGCTACCTGCAAGGTTGCAGTTCACGTACCGAGAAGCACTCTCTGGCCAACATGCCCACCGTCCAGCAACAGCTCCCAAAGCGAAGGAGCCAGGACCCAAAGACCTAGCTGGCCTGAAGGGCCCCCAGGGGTACCCAAGCAGCCCCTCTCAATTTGGGTCTGGGGGCTTTCGTTGGGCATGGAACGTGGGAGGTACATGCAAGGTTGCATTTCGCGGCCCGAGAAGCACTCTCCGGACAACATGCCCAACTGCAGCAACAGCTCCCAAACCGAAGGAGCCAAGACCCAAAGAAATAGCTGGCCTGAAGGGTCCCCAGGGGGCCCCCAAACAGCCCCTCTCAATTTGGGTCTGGGGGCTTTCGTTGGGCATGGATACCTGAGAGGTACCTGCAAGGTTGCAGTTCGCGGCCCGAGAAGCACTCTCCGGCCAACATGCCCAACGTCCAGCAACAGCTCCCAAACCGAAGGAGCCAGGACCCAAAGAAATAGCTGGCCTGGATGGTCCCCGGGGGCCCGCAAGCAGCCCCTCTCAATTTTGGTCTGGGGGCTTTCGTTGGGCCGGGAACCTGGGAAGTGCCTGCAAGGTTGCAGTTCGCGGCCCGAGAAGCACTCTCCGGCCAACATGCCCAACTGCAGCAACAGCTCCCAAAGCGAAGGAGCCAGGACCCAAAGACCTAGCTGGCCTGAAGGGTCCCCAGGGAGCCCCCAAGCAGCCCCTCTCAATTTGGGTCTGGGGGCTTTCGTTGGGCCGGGAACCTGGGAAGTGCCTGCAAGGTTGCAGTTCGCGGCCCGAGAAGCACTCTCCGGCCAACATGCCCAACTGCAGCAACAGCTCCCAAACCGAAGGAGCCAGGACCCAAAGACCTAGCTGGCCTGAAGGGTCCCCAGGGGGCCCGCAAGCAGCCCCTCTCAATTTGGGTCTGGGGGCTTTCGTTGGGCCGGGAACCTGGGAAGTGCCTGCAAGGTTGCAGTTCGCGGCCCGAGAAGCACTCTCCGGCCAACATGCCCAACTGCAGCAACAGCTCCCAAACCGAAGGAGCCAGGACCCAAAGACCTAGCTGGCCTGAAGGGGCCCCAAGGGGCCCCCAAGCAGCCCCTCTCCATTTGGGTCTGGGGGCTTTCGTTGGGCCGGGAACCTGGGAGCTACCTGCAAGGTTGCAGTTCGCAGCCCGAGAAGCACTCTCCGGCCAACATGCCCAACGTCCAGCAACAGCTCCCAAACCGAAGGAGCCAGGACCCAAAGACCTAGCTGGCCTGAAGGGCCCCCAGGGGGCCCCCAAACAGCCCCTCTCAATTTGGGTCTGGGGGCTTTCGTTGGGCCGGGGATCTGGAAGGTACCTGAAAGGTTGAAGTTCGCGGCCCGAGAAGCACTCTCCGGCCAACATGCCCAACTGCAGCAACAGCTCCCAAACCGAAGGAGCCAGGACCCAAAGACCTAGCTGGCCTGAAGGGGCCGCAAGGGGCCCCCAAGCGGCCCCTCTCAATTTGGGTCTGGGGGCTTTCCTTGGGCCGGGAACCTGGGAGGTACCTGCAAGGTTGCAGTTCACGTACCGAGAAGCACTCTCTGGCCAACATGCCCACCGTCCAGCAACAGCTCCCAAAGCGAAGGAGCCAGGACCCAAAGACCTAGCTGGCCTGAAGGGCCCCCAGGGGGCACCCAAGCAGCCCCTCTCAATTTGGGTCTGGGGGCTTTCGTTGGGCCTGGGACCTGGGAGGTACATGCAAGGTTGCATTTCGCGGCCCGAGAAGCACTCTCCGGACAACATGCCCAACTGCAGCAACAGCTCCCAAACCGAAGGAGCCAAGACCCAAAGAAATAGCTGGCCTGAAGGGTCCCCAGGGGGCCCGCAAGCAGCCCCTCTCAATTTGGGTCTGGGGGCTTTCGTTGGGCATGGATACCTGAGAGGTACCTGCAAGGTTGCAGTTCGCGGCCCGAGAAGCACTCTCCGGCCAACATGCCCAACTGCAGCAACAGCTCCCAAACCGATGGAGCCAGGACCCAAAGAAATAGCTGGCCTGAAGGGCACCCAGGGGGCACCCAAGCAGCCGCTCTCAATTTGGGTCTGGGGGCATTCGTTGGGCCTGGGACATGGGAGGTACCTGCAAGGTTGCAGTTCGCAGCCCGAGAAGCACTCTCCGGCAAAAATGCCCAACGTCCAGCAACAGCTCCCAAACCGAAGGAGCCAGGACCCAAAGACCTAGCTGGCCTGAAGGGCCCCCAGGGGGCCCCCAAGCAGCCCCTCTCAATTTGGGTCTGGGGGCTTTCGTTGGGCTTGGGACATGGGAGGTACCTGCAAGGTTGCAGTTCGCAGCCCGAGAAGCACTCTCCGGCCAACATGCCCAACGTCCAGCAACAGCTCCCAAACCGAAGGAGCCAGGACCCAAAGACCTAGCTGGCCTGAAGAGTCCCCAGGGGGCCCCCAAACAGCCCCTCTCAATTTGGGTCTGGGGGCTTTCGTTGGGCCGGGAACCTGGGAGCTACCTGCAAGGTTGCAGTTCGCGGCCCGAGCAGCACTCTCCGGCCAACATGCCCAACTGCAGCAACAGCTCCCAAACCGAAGGAGCCAGGACCCAAAGACCTAGCTGGCCTGAAGGGTCCCCAGGGGGCCCGCAAGCAGCCCCTCTCCATTTGGGTCTGGGGGCTTTCGTTGGGCCGGGAACCTGGGAAGTGCCTGCAAGGTTGCAGTTCGCAGCCCGAGAAGCACTCTCCGGCCAACATGCCCATCGTCCAGCAACAGCTCCCAAACCGAAGGAGCCAGGACCCAAAGACCTAGCTGGCCTGAAGAGTCCCCAGGGGGCCCCCAAACAGCCCCTCTCAATTTGGGTCTGGGGGCTTTCGTTGGGCCGGGAACCTGGGAGGTACCTGCAAGGTTGCAGTTCGCGGCCCGAGAAGCACTCTCCGGCCAACATGCCCAACTGCAGCAACAGCTCCCAAACCGAAGGAGCCAGGACCCAAAGACCTAGCTGGCCTGAAGTGTCCCCAGGGGGCCCCCAAACAGCCCCTCTCCATTTGGGTCTGGGGGCTTTCGTTGGGCATGGAACCTGGGAGGTACCTGCAAGGTTGCAGTTCGCGGCCCGAGAAGCACTCTCCGGCCAACATGCCCAACTGCAGCAACAGCTCCCAAACCGATGGAGCCAGGACCCAAAGACCTAGCTGGCCTGAAGGGTCCCCAGGGGGCCCCCAAGCAGCCCCTCTCAATTTGGGTCTGGGGGCTTTCGTTGGGCTGGGAACCTGGGAAGTGCCTGCAAGGTTGCAGTTCGCGTCCCGAGAAGCACTCTCCGGCCAACATGCCCATCGTCCAGCAACAGCTCCCAAAGCGAAGGAGCCAGGACCCAAAGAAATAGCTGGCCTGAAGAGTCCCTACAGGGCACCCAAACAGCCCCTCTCCATTTGGGTCTGGGGGCTTTCGTTGGCCCGGGAACCTGGGAGATCCCTGAAAGGTTGCAGTTCGCGGCCCGAGAAGCACTCTCCGGCCAACATGCCCAACTGCAGCAACAGCTCCCAAACCGAAGGAGCCAGGACCCAAAGACCTAGCTGGCCTGAAGGGGCCCCAGGGGGCCCCCAAACAGCCCCTCTCCATTTGGGTCTGGGGGCTTTCGTTGGGCCGGGAACCTGGGAAGTGCCTGCAAGGTTGCAGTTCGCGGCCCGAGAAGCACTCTCCGGCCAACATGCCCAACTGCAGCAACAGCTCCCAAACCGAAGGAGCCAGGACCCAAAGACCTAGCTGGCCTGAAGGGGCCCCAAGGGGCCCCCAAGCAGCCCCTCTCCATTTGGGTCTGGGGGCTTTCGTTGGGCCGGGAACCTGGGAGCTACCTGCAAGGTTGCAGTTCGCAGCCCGAGAAGCACTCTCCGGCCAACATGCCCAACGTCCAGCAACAGCTCCCAAACCGAAGGAGCCAGGACCCAAAGACCTAGCTGGCCTGAAGGGCCCCCAGGGGGCCCCCAAACAGCCCCTCTCAATTTGGGTCTGGGGGCTTTCGTTGGGCATGGAACGTGGGAGGTACATGCAAGGTTGCATTTCGCGGCTCGAGAAGCACTCTCCGGCCAACATGCCCAACTGCAGCAACAGCTCCCAAACCGAAGGAGCCAAGACCCAAAGAAATAGCTGGCCTGAAGGGTCCCCAGGGGGCCCGCAAGCAGCCCCTCTCAATTTGGGTCTGGGGGCTTTCGTTGGGCATGGATACCTGAGAGGTACCTGCAAGGTTGCAGTTCGCGGCCCGAGAAGCACTCTCCGGCCAACATGCCCAACGTCCAGCAACAGCTCCCAAACCGAAGGAGCCAGGACCCAAAGAAATAGCTGGCCTGGATGGTCCCCGGGGGCCCGCAAGCAGCCCGTCTCAATTTTGGTCTGGGGGCTTTCGTTGGGCCGGGAACCTGGGAAGTGCCTGCAAGGTTGCAGTTCGCGGCCCGAGAAGCACTCTCCGGCCAACATGCCCAACTGCAGCAACAGCTCCCAAACCGAAGGAGCCAGGACCCAAAGACCTAGCTGGCCTGAAGTGTCCCCAGGGGGCCCCCAAACAGCCCCTCTCCATTTGGGTCTGGGGGCTTTCGTTGGGCATGGAACCTGGGAGGTACCTGCAAGGTTGCAGTTCGCGGCCCGAGAAGCACTCTCCGGCCAACATGCCCAACTGCAGCAACAGCTCCCAAACCGAAGGAGCCAGGACCCAAAGACCTAGCTGGCCTGAAGGGCACCCAGGGGGCCCCCAAGCAGCCCCTCTCCATTTGGGTCTGGGGGCTTTCCTTGGGCCGGGGACCTGGGAGGTACCTGCAAGGTTGCAGTTCGCAGCCCGAGAAGCACTCTCCGGACAACATGCCCAACGTCCAGCAACAGCTCCCAAACCGAAGGAGCCAGGACCCAAAGACCTAGCTGGCCTGAAGGGCCCCCAGGGGGCCCCCAAACAGCCCCTCTCAATTTTGGTCTGGGGGCTTTTGTTGGGCCGGGAACCTGGGAAGTGCCTGCAAGGTTGCAGTTCGCGGCCCGAGAACCACTCTCCGGCCAACATGCCCAACGTCCAGCAACAGCTCCCAAACCGAAGGAGCCAGGACCCAAAGACCTAGCTGGCCTGAAGAGTCCCCAGGGGGCCCCCAAACAGCCCCTCTCAATTTGGGTCTGGGGGCTTTCGTTGGGCCGGGGATCTGGAAGGTACCTGAAAGGTTGAAGTTCGCGTCCCGAGAAGCACTCTCCGGCCAACATGCCCAACTGCAGCAACAGCTCCCAAACCGAAGGAGCCAGGACCCAAAGACCTAGCTGGCCTGAAGGGGCCGCAAGGGGCCCCCAAGCAGCCCCTCTCCATTTGGGTCTGGGGGCTTTCCTTGGGCCGGGAACCTGGGAGCTACCTGCAAGGTTGCAGTTCACGTACCGAGAAGCACTCTCTGGCCAACATGCCCACCGTCCAGCAACAGCTCCCAAAGCGAAGGAGCCAGGACCCAAAGACCTAGCTGGCCTGAAGGGCCCCCAGGGGTACCCAAGCAGCCCCTCTCAATTTGGGTCTGGGGGCTTTCGTTGGGCATGGAACGTGGGAGGTACATGCAAGGTTGCATTTCGCGGCCCGAGAAGCACTCTCCGGACAACATGCCCAACTGCAGCAACAGCTCCCAAACCGAAGGAGCCAAGACCCAAAGAAATAGCTGGCCTGAAGGGTCCCCAGGGGGCCCCCAAACAGCCCCTCTCAATTTGGGTCTGGGGGCTTTCGTTGGGCATGGATACCTGAGAGGTACCTGCAAGGTTGCAGTTCGCGGCCCGAGAAGCACTCTCCGGCCAACATGCCCAACGTCCAGCAACAGCTCCCAAACCGAAGGAGCCAGGACCCAAAGAAATAGCTGGCCTGGATGGTCCCCGGGGGCCCGCAAGCAGCCCCTCTCAATTTTGGTCTGGGGGCTTTCGTTGGGCCGGGAACCTGGGAAGTGCCTGCAAGGTTGCAGTTCGCGGCCCGAGAAGCACTCTCCGGCCAACATGCCCAACTGCAGCAACAGCTCCCAAAGCGAAGGAGCCAGGACCCAAAGACCTAGCTGGCCTGAAGGGTCCCCAGGGAGCCCCCAAGCAGCCCCTCTCAATTTGGGTCTGGGGGCTTTCGTTGGGCCGGGAACCTGGGAAGTGCCTGCAAGGTTGCAGTTCGCGGCCCGAGAAGCACTCTCCGGCCAACATGCCCAACTGCAGCAACAGCTCCCAAACCGAAGGAGCCAGGACCCAAAGACCTAGCTGGCCTGAAGGGTCCCCAGGGGGCCCGCAAGCAGCCCCTCTCAATTTGGGTCTGGGGGCTTTCGTTGGGCCGGGAACCTGGGAAGTGCCTGCAAGGTTGCAGTTCGCGGCCCGAGAAGCACTCTCCGGCCAACATGCCCAACTGCAGCAACAGCTCCCAAACCGAAGGAGCCAGGACCCAAAGACCTAGCTGGCCTGAAGGGGCCCCAAGGGGCCCCCAAGCAGCCCCTCTCCATTTGGGTCTGGGGGCTTTCGTTGGGCCGGGAACCTGGGAGCTACCTGCAAGGTTGCAGTTCGCAGCCCGAGAAGCACTCTCCGGCCAACATGCCCAACGTCCAGCAACAGCTCCCAAACCGAAGGAGCCAGGACCCAAAGACCTAGCTGGCCTGAAGGGCCCCCAGGGGGCCCCCAAACAGCCCCTCTCAATTTGGGTCTGGGGGCTTTCGTTGGGCCGGGGATCTGGAAGGTACCTGAAAGGTTGAAGTTCGCGGCCCGAGAAGCACTCTCCGGCCAACATGCCCAACTGCAGCAACAGCTCCCAAACCGAAGGAGCCAGGACCCAAAGACCTAGCTGGCCTGAAGGGGCCGCAAGGGGCCCCCAAGCGGCCCCTCTCAATTTGGGTCTGGGGGCTTTCCTTGGGCCGGGAACCTGGGAGGTACCTGCAAGGTTGCAGTTCACGTACCGAGAAGCACTCTCTGGCCAACATGCCCACCGTCCAGCAACAGCTCCCAAAGCGAAGGAGCCAGGACCCAAAGACCTAGCTGGCCTGAAGGGCCCCCAGGGGGCACCCAAGCAGCCCCTCTCAATTTGGGTCTGGGGGCTTTCGTTGGGCCTGGGACCTGGGAGGTACATGCAAGGTTGCATTTCGCGGCCCGAGAAGCACTCTCCGGACAACATGCCCAACTGCAGCAACAGCTCCCAAACCGAAGGAGCCAAGACCCAAAGAAATAGCTGGCCTGAAGGGTCCCCAGGGGGCCCGCAAGCAGCCCCTCTCAATTTGGGTCTGGGGGCTTTCGTTGGGCATGGATACCTGAGAGGTACCTGCAAGGTTGCAGTTCGCGGCCCGAGAAGCACTCTCCGGCCAACATGCCCAACGTCCAGCAACAGCTCCCAAACCGAAGGAGCCAGGACCCAAAGAAATAGCTGGCCTGGATGGTCCCCGGGGGCCCGCAAGCAGCCCCTCTCAATTTTGGTCTGGGGGCTTTCGTTGGGCCGGGAACCTGGGAAGTGCCTGCAAGGTTGCAGTTCGCGGCCCGAGAAGCACTCTCCGGCCAACATGCCCAACTGCAGCAACAGCTCCCAAAGCGAAGGAGCCAGGAGCCAAAGACCTAGCTGGCCTGAAGTGTCCCCAGGGGGCCCCCAAACAGCCCCTCTCCATTTGGGTCTGGGGGCTTTCGTTGGGCATGGAACCTGGGAGGTACCTGCAAGGTTGCAGTTCGCGGCCCGAGAAGCACTCTCCGGCCAACATGCCCAACTGCAGCAACAGCTCCCAAACCGAAGGAGCCAGGACCCAAAGACCTAGCTGGCCTGAAGGGCACCCAGGGGGCCCCCAAACAGCCCCTCTCAATTTGGGTCTGGGGGCTTTCGTTGGGCCGGGGATCTGGAAGGTACCTGAAAGGTTGAAGTTCGCGTCCCGAGAAGCACTCTCCGGCCAACATGCCCAACTGCAGCAACAGCTCCCAAACCGAAGGAGCCAGGACCCAAAGACATAGCTGGCCTGAAGGGGCCGCAAGGGGCCCCCAAGCAGCCCCTCTCAATTTGGGTCTGGGGGCTTTCCTTGGGCCGGGAACCTGGGAGCTACCTGCAAGTTTGCAGTTCACGTACCGAGAAGCACTCTCTGGCCAACATGCCCAACGTCCAGCAACAGCTCCCAAACCGAAGGAGCCAGGACCCAAAGACCTAGCTGGCCTGAAGGGGCCCCAGGGGGCCCCCAAGCAGCCCCTCTCCATTTGGGTCTGGGGGCTTTCGTTGGGCATGGAACCTGGGAGCTACCTGCAAGGTTGCAGTTCGCGGCCCGAGAAGCACTCTCCGGCCAACATGCCCAACTGCAGCAACAGCTCCCAAACCGAAGGAGCCAGGACCCAAAGACCTAGCTGGCCTGAAGGGCCCCCAGGGGGCCCCCAAGCAGCCCCTCTCCATTTGGGTCTGGGGGCTTTCGTTGGGCCGGGAACCTGGGAGCTACCTGCAAGGTTGCAGTTCACGGCCCGAGAAGCACTCGCCGACCAACATGTCCAACGTCCAGCAACAGCTCCCAAACCGAAGGAGCCAGGACCCAAAGACCTAGCTGGCCTGAAGAGCCCCCAGGGGGCCCCCAAGCAGCCCCTCTCAATTTGGGTCTGGGGGCTTTCGTTGGGCCTGGGACCTGGGAGGTACCTGCAAGGTTGCAGTTCGCAGCCCGAGAAGCACTCTCCGGACAACATGCCCAACGTCCAGCAACAGCTCCCAAACCGAAGGAGCCAGGACCCAAAGAAATAGCTGGCCTGGATGGTCCCCGGGGGCCCGCAAGCAGCCCCTCTCAATTTTGGTCTGGGGGCTTTCCTTGGGCCGGGAACCTGGGAAGTGCCTGCAAGGTTGCAGTTCGCGGCCCGAGAAGCACTCTCCGGCCAACATGCCCAACTGCAGCAACAGCTCCCAAACCGAAGGAGCCAGGACCCAAAGACCTAGCTGGCCTGAAGGGTCCCCAGGGGGCCCCCAAGCAGCCCCTCTCAATTTGGGTCTGGGGGCTTTCGTTGGGCATGGATACCTGAGAGGTACATGCAAGGTTGCAGTTCGCGGCCCAAGAAGCACTCTCCGGCCAACATGCCCAACTGCAGCAACAGCTCCCAAACCGAAGGAGCCAGGACCCAAAGACCTAGCTGGCCTGAAGGGCCCCCAGGGGGCCCCCAAGCAGCCCCTCTCCATTTGTGTCTGGGGGCTTTCGTTGGGCCTGGGAACCTGGGAGGTACCTGCAAGGTTGCAGTTCGCGTCCGGAGAAGCACTCTCCGGCAAACATGCCCATCGTCCAGCAACAGCTCTCAAACCGAAGGAGCCAGGACCCAAAGACCTAGCTGGCCTGAAGAGTCCCCAGGGGGCCCCCAAACAGCCCCTCTCCATTTGGGTCTGGGGGCTTTCGTTGGCCGGGAACCTGGTAACTACCAGCAAGGTTGCAGTCCGCGGCCCGAGAAGCACTCTCCGGCCAACATGCCCAACTGCAGCAACAGCTCCCAAACCGAAGGAGCCAGGACCCAAAGAAATAGCTGGCCTGAAGGGTACCCAGGGGGCACCCAAGCAGCCGCTCTCAATTTGGGTCTGGGGGCATTCGTTGGGCCTGGGACATGGGAGGTACCTGCAAGGTTGCAGTTCGCAGCCCGAGAAGCACTCTCCGGCAAAAATGCCCAACGTCCAGCAACAGCTCCCAAACCGAAGGAGCCAGGACCCAAAGACCTAGCTGGCCTGAAGGGCCCCCAGGGGGCCCCCAAGCAGCCCCTCTCAATTTGGGTCTGGGGGCTTTCGTTGGGCTTGGGACATGGGAGGTACCTGCAAGGTTGCAGTTCGCAGCCCGAGAAGCACTCTCCGGCCAACATGCCCAACGTCCAGCAACAGCTCCCAAAGCGAAGGAGCCAGGACCCAAAGACCTAGCTGGCCTGAAGAGTCCCCAGGGGGCCCCCAAACAGCCCCTCTCAATTTGGGTCTGGGGGCTTTCGTTGGGCCGGGAACCTGGGAGCTACCTGCAAGGTTGCAGTTCGCGGCCCGAGAAGCACTCTCCGGCCAACATGCCCAACTGCAGCAACAGCTCCCAAACCGAAGGAGCCAGGACCCAAAGACCTAGCTGGCCTGAAGGGTCCCCAGGGGGCCCGCAAGCAGCCCCTCTCAATTTGGGTCTGGGGGCTTTCGTTGGGCCGGGAACCTGGGAAGTGCCTGCAAGGTTGCAGTTCGCAGCCCGAGAAGCACTCTCCGGCCAACATGCCCATCGTCCAGCAACAGCTCCCAAACCGAAGGAGCCAGGACCCAAAGACCTAGCTGGCCTGAAGAGTCCCCAGGGGGCCCCCAAACAGCCCCTCTCAATTTGGGTCTGGGGGCTTTCGTTGGGCCGGGAACCTGGGAGGTACCTGCAAGGTTGCAGTTCGCGGCCCGAGAAGCACTCTCCTGCCAACATGCCCAACTGCAGCAACAGCTCCCAAACCGAAGGAGCCAGGACCCAAAGACCTAGCTGGCCTGAAGTGTCCCCAGGGGGCCCCCAAACAGCCCCTCTCCATTTGGGTCTGGGGGCTTTCGTTGGGCATGGAACCTGGGAGGTACCTGCAAGGTTGCAGTTCGCGGCCCGAGAAGCACTCTCCGGCCAACATGCCCAACTGCAGCAACAGCTCCCAAACCGATGGAGCCAGGACCCAAAGACCTAGCTGGCCTGAAGGGTCCCCAGGGGGCCCCCAAGCAGCCCCTCTCAATTTGGGACTGGGGGCTTTCGTTGGGCCGGGAACCTGGGAAGTGCCTGCAAGGTTGCAGTTCGCGTCCCGAGAAGCACTCTCCGGCCAACATGCCCATCGTCCAGCAACAGCTCCCAAAGCGAAGGAGCCAGGACCCAAAGAAATAGCTGGCCTGAAGAGTCCCTACAGGGCACCCAAACAGCCCCTCTCCATTTGGGTCTGGGGGCTTTCGTTGGGCCGGGAACCTGGGAAGTGCCTGCAAGGTTGCAGTTCGCGGCCCGAGAAGCACTCTCCGGCCAACATGCCCAACGTCCAGCAACAGCTCCCAAACCGAAGGAGCCAGGACCCAAAGACCTAGCTGGCCTGAAGAGTCCCCAGGGGGCCCCCAAACAGCCCCTCTCAATTTGGGTCTGGGGGCTTTCGTTGGGCCGGGGATCTGGAAGGTACCTGAAAGGTTGAAGTTCGCGGCCCGAGAAGCACTCTCCGGCCAACATGCCCAACTGCAGCAACAGCTCCCAAACCGAAGGAGCCAGGACCCAAAGACCTAGCTGGCCTGAAGGGTCCCCAGGGGGCCCCCAAGCAGCCCCTCTCCATTTGGGTCTGGGGGCTTTCGTTGGGCATGGAACCTGGGAGCTACCTGCAAGGTTGCAGTTCGCGGCCCGAGAAGCACTCTCCGGCCAACATGCCCAACTGCAGCAACAGCTCCCAAACCGAAGGAGCCAGGACCCAAAGACCTAGCTGGCCTGAAGGGCCCCCAGGGGGCCCCCAAGCAGCCCCTCTCCATTTGGGTCTGGGGGCTTTCCTTGGGCCGGGAACCTGGGAGGTACCTGCAAGGTTGCAGTTCACGGCCCGAGAAGCACTCGCCGACCAACATGCCCAACGTCCAGCAACAGCTCCCAAACCGAAGGAGCCAGGACCCAAAGACCTAGCTGGCCTGAAGAGCCCCCAGGGGGCCCCCAAGCAGCCCCTCTCAATTTGGGTCTGGGGGCTTTCGTTGGGCCTGGGACCTGGGAGGTACCTGCAAGGTTGCAGTTCGCAGCCCGAGAAGCACTCTCCGGACAACATGCCCAACGTCCAGCAACAGCTCCCAAACCGAAGGAGCCAGGACCCAAAGAAATAGCTGGCCTGGATGGTCCCCGGGGGCCCGCAAGCAGCCCCTCTCAATTTTGGTCTGGGGGCTTTCCTTGGGCCGGGAACCTGGGAAGTGCCTGCAAGGTTGCAGTTCGCGGCCCGAGAAGCACTCTCCGGCCAACATGCCCAACTGCAGCAACAGCTCCCAAACCGAAGGAGCCAGGACCCAAAGACCTAGCTGGCCTGAAGAGTCCCCAGGGGGCCCCCAAACAGCCCCTCTCAATTTGGGTCTGGGGGCTTTCGTTGGGCATGGAAACTGGGAGCTACCTGCAAGGTTGCAGTTCGCGGCCCGAGAAGCACTCTCCTGCCAGCATGCACAACTGCAGCAACAGCTCCCAAACCGAAGGAGCCAGGACCCAAAGACCTAGCTGGCCTGAAGGGTCCCCAGGGGTCCCCCAAGCAGCCCCTCTCAATTTGGGTCTGGGGGCTTTCGTTGGGCATGGATACCTGAGAGGTACATGCAAGGTTGCAGTTCGCGGCCCAAGAAGCACTCTCCGGCCAACATGCCCAACTGCAGCAACAGCTCCCAAACCGAAGGAGCCAGGACCCAAAGACCTAGCTGGCCTGAAGGGCCCCCAGGGGGCCCCCAAGCAGCCCCTCTCAATTTGTGTCTGGGGGCTTTCGTTGGGCCTGGGAACCTGGGAGGTACCTGCAAGGTTGCAGTTCGCGTCCGGAGAAGCACTCTCCGGCAAACATGCCCATCGTCCAGCAACAGCTCTCAAACCGAAGGAGCCAGGACCCAAAGACCTAGCTGGCCTGAAGAGTCCCCAGGGGGCCCCCAAACAGCCCCTCTCCATTTGGGTCTGGGGGCTTTCGTTGGCCGGGAACCTGGTAACTACCAGCAAGGTTGCAGTCCGCGGCCCGAGAAGCACTCTCCGGCCAACATGCCCAACTGCAGCAACAGCTCCCAAACCGAAGGAGCCAGGACCCAAAGAAATAGCTGGCCTGAAGGGCACCCAGGGGGCACCCAAGCAGCCGCTCTCAATTTGGGTCTGGGGGCATTCGTTGGGCCTGGGACATGGGAGGTACCTGC
Source organism: Gallinula chloropus (assembly GCF_964237585.1). NCBI lineage: Eukaryota > Metazoa > Chordata > Aves > Gruiformes > Rallidae > Gallinula > Gallinula chloropus. The sequence continues at coordinate 133,969 of NC_140106.1, forward strand.
AAGGTTGCAGTTCGCAGCCCGAGAAGCACTCTCCGGCAAAAATGCCCAACGTCCAGCAACAGCTCCCAAACCGAAGGAGCCAGGACCCAAAGACCTAGCTGGCCTGAAGGGCCCCCAGGGGGCCCCCAAGCAGCCCCTCTCAATTTGGGTCTGGGGGCTTTCGTTGGGCTTGGGACATGGGAGGTACCTGCAAGGTTGCAGTTCGCAGCCCGAGAAGCACTCTCCGGCCAACATGCCCAACGTCCAGCAACAGCTCCCAAAGCGAAGGAGCCAGGACCCAAAGACCTAGCTGGCCTGAAGAGTCCCCAGGGGGCCCCCAAACAGCCCCTCTCAATTTGGGTCTGGGGTCTTTCGTTGGGCCGGGAACCTGGGAGCTACCTGCAAGGTTGCAGTTCGCGGCCCGAGAAGCACTCTCCGGCCAACATGCCCAACTGCAGCAACAGCTCCCAAACCGAAGGAGCCAGGACCCAAAGACCTAGCTGGCCTGAAGTGTCCCCAGGGGGCCCCCAAACAGCCCCTCTCCATTTGGGTCTGGGGGCTTTCGTTGGGCATGGAACCTGGGAGGTACCTGCAAGGTTGCAGTTCGCGGCCCGAGAAGCACTCTCCGGCCAACATGCCCAACTGCAGCAACAGCTCCCAAACCGATGGAGCCAGGACCCAAAGACCTAGCTGGCCTGAAGAGTCCCCAGGGGGCCCCCAAGCAGCCCCTCTCAATTTGGGTCTGGGGGCTTTCGTTGGGCCGGGAACCTGGGAAGTGCCTGCAAGGTTGCAGTTCGCGTCCCGAGAAGCACTCTCCGGCCAACATGCCCATCGTCCAGCAACAGCTCCCAAAGCGAAGGAGCCAGGACCCAAAGAAATAGCTGGCCTGAAGAGTCCCTACAGGGCACCCAAACAGCCCCTCTCCATTTGGGTCTGGGGGCTTTCGTTGGCCCGGGAACCTGGGAGATCCCTGCAAGGTTGCAGTTCGCGGCCCGAGAAGCACTCTCCGGACAACATGCCCAACTGCAGCAACAGCTCCCAAACCGAAGGAGCCAGGACCCAAAGACCTAGCTGGCCTGAAGGGGCCCCAAGGGGCCCCCAAGCAGCCCCTCTCCATTTGGGTCTGGGGGCTTTCGTTGGGCCGGGAACCTGGGAGCTACCTGCAAGGTTGCAGTTCGCAGCCCGAGAAGCACTCTCCGGCCAACATGCCCAACGTCCAGCAACAGCTCCCAAACCGAAGGAGCCAGGACCCAAAGACCTAGCTGGCCTGAAGGGCCCCCAGGGGGCCCCCAAACAGCCCCTCTCAATTTGGGTCTGGGGGCTTTCGTTGGGCCGGGGATCTGGAAGGTACCTGAAAGGTTGAAGTTCGCGTCCCGAGAAGCACTCTCCGGCCAACATGCCCAACTGCAGCAACAGCTCCCAAACCGAAGGAGCCAGGACCCAAAGACCTAGCTGGCCTGAAGGGGCCGCAAGGGGCCCCCAAGCAGCCCCTCTCAATTTGGGTCTGGGGGCTTTCGTTGGGCCGGGAACCTGGGAGCTACCTGCAAGGTTGCAGTTCACGTACCGAGAAGCACTCTCTGGCCAACATGCCCAACGTCCAGCAACAGCTCCCAAAGCGAAGGAGCCAGGACCCAAAGACCTAGCTGGCCTGAAGGGCCCCCAGGGGGCACCCAAGCAGCCCCTCTCAATTTGGGTCTGGGGGCTTTCGTTGGGCATGGAACGTGGGAGGTACATGCAAGGTTGCATTTCGCGGCCCGAGAAGCACTCTCCGGACAACATGCCCAACTGCAGCAACAGCTCCCAAACCGAAGGAGCCAAGACCCAAAGAAATAGCTGGCCTGAAGGGTCCCCAGGGGGCCCGCAAGCAGCCCCTCTCAATTTGGGTCTGGGGGCTTTCGTTGGGCATGGATACCTGAGAGGTACCTGCAAGGTTGCAGTTCGCGGCCCGAGAAGCACTCTCCGGCCAACATGCCCAACGTCCAGCAACAGCTCCCAAACCGAAGGAGCCAGGACCCAAAGAAATAGCTGGCCTGGATGGTCCCCGGGGGCCCGCAAGCAGCCCGTCTCAATTTTGGTCTGGGGGCTTTCGTTGGGCCGGGAACCTGGGAAGTGCCTGCAAGGTTGCAGTTCGCGGCCCGAGAAGCACTCTCCGGCCAACATGCCCAACTGCAGCAACAGCTCCCAAACCGAAGGAGCCAGGACACAAAGACCTAGCTGGCCTGAAGTGTCCCCAGGGGGCCCCCAAACAGCCCCTCTCCATTTGGGTCTGGGGGCTTTCGTTGGGCATGGAACCTGGGAGGTACCTGCAAGGTTGCAGTTCGCGGCCCGAGAAGCACTCTCCGGCCAACATGCCCAACTGCAGCAACAGCTCCCAAACCGAAGGAGCCAGGACCCAAAGACCTAGCTGGCCTGAAGGGCACCCAGGGGGCCCCCAAGCAGCCCCTCTCCATTTGGGTCTGGGGGCTTTCCTTGGGCCGGGGACCTGGGAGGTACCTGCAAGGTTGCAGTTCGCAGCCCGAGAAGCACTCTCCGGACAACATGCCCAACGTCCAGCAACAGCTCCCAAACCGAAGGAGCCAGGACCCAAAGACCTAGCTGGCCTGAAGGGCCCCCAGGGGGCCCCCAAACAGCCCCTCTCAATTTTGGTCTGGGGGCTTTTGTTGGGCCGGGAACCTGGGAAGTGCCTGCAAGGTTGCAGTTCGCGGCCCGAGAAGCACTCTCCGGCCAACATGCACAACTGCAGCAACAGCTCCCAAAGCGAAGGAGCCAGGACCCAAAGACCTAGCTGGCCTGAAGGGCCCCCAGGGGGCCCCCAAACAGCCCCTCTCAATTTGGGTCTGGGGGCTTTCGTTGGGCCGGGGATCTGGAAGGTACCTGAAAGGTTGAAGTTCGCGTCCCGAGAAGCACTCTCCGGCCAACATGCCCAACTGCAGCAACAGCTCCCAAACCGAAGGAGCCAGGACCCAAAGACCTAGCTGGCCTGAAGGGGCCGCAAGGGGCCCCCAAGCAGCCCCTCTCCATTTGGGTCTGGGGGCTTTCCTTGGGCCGGGAACCTGGGAGCTACCTGCAAGGTTGCAGTTCACGTACCGAGAAGCACTCTCTGGCCAACATGCCCACCGTCCAGCAACAGCTCCCAAAGCGAAGGAGCCAGGACCCAAAGACCTAGCTGGCCTGAAGGGCCCCCAGGGGTACCCAAGCAGCCCCTCTCAATTTGGGTCTGGGGGCTTTCGTTGGGCATGGAACGTGGGAGGTACATGCAAGGTTGCATTTCGCGGCCCGAGAAGCACTCTCCGGACAACATGCCCAACTGCAGCAACAGCTCCCAAACCGAAGGAGCCAAGACCCAAAGAAATAGCTGGCCTGAAGGGTCCCCAGGGGGCCCCCAAACAGCCCCTCTCAATTTGGGTCTGGGGGCTTTCGTTGGGCATGGATACCTGAGAGGTACCTGCAAGGTTGCAGTTCGCGTCCCGAGAAGCACTCTCCGGCCAACATGCCCAACGTCCAGCAACAGCTCCCAAACCGAAGGAGCCAGGACCCAAAGAAATAGCTGGCCTGGATGGTCCCCGGGGGCCCGCAAGCAGCCCGTCTCAATTTTGGTCTGGAGGCTTTCGTTGGGCCGGGAACCTGGGAAGTGCCTGCAAGGTTGCAGTTCGCGGCCCGAGAAGCACTCTCCGGCCAACATGCCCAACTGCAGCAACAGCTCCCAAACCGAAGGAGCCAGGACCCAAAGACCTAGCTGGCCTGAAGTGTCCCCAGGGGGCCCCCAAACAGCCCCTCTCCATTTGGGTCTGGGGGCTTTCGTTGGGCATGGAACCTGGGAGGTACCTGCCAGGTTGCAGTTCGCGGCCCGAGAAGCACTCTCCGGCCAGCATGCCCAACTGCAGCAACAGCTCCCAAACCGATGGAGCCAGGACCCAAAGACCTAGCTGGCCTGAAGGGTCCCCAGGGGGCCCCCAAGCAGCCCCTCTCAATTTTGGTCTGGGGGCTTTCGTTGGGCCGGGAACCTGGGAAGTGCCTGCAAGGTTGCAGTTCGCGGTCCGAGAAGCACTCTCCGAGCAACATGTCCAACGTCCAGCAACAGCTCCCAAACCGAAGGAGCCAGGACCCAAAGACCTAGCTGGCCTGAAGGGGCCCCAGGGGGCCCCCAAGCAGCCCCTCTCCATTTGGGTCTGGGGGCTTTCGTTGGGCCGGGAACCTGGGATGTACCTGCCAGGTTGCAGTTCGAGTTCCGAGAAGCACTCTCCGGCCAACATGCCCAACGTCCAGCAACAGCTCCCAAACCGAAGGAGCCAGGACCCAAAGACCTAGCTGGCCTGAAGGGCCCCCTGGGGGCCCCCAAGCAGCCCCTCTCCATTTGGTTCTGGGGGCTTTCGTTGGGCCGGGGATCTGGAAGGTACCTGAAAGTTTGAAGTTCGCGGCCCGAGAAGCACTCTCCGGCCAACATGCTCAACTGCAGCAACAGCTCCCAAAGCGAAGGAGCCAGGACCCAAAGACCTAGCTGGCCTGAAGGGGCCGCAAGGGGCCCCCAAGCAGCCCCTCTCAATTTGGGTCTGGGGGCTTTCCTTGGGCCGGGAACCTGGGAGCTACATGCAAGGTTGCAGTTCACGTACCGAGAAGCACTCTGTGGCCAACATGCCCAACGTCCAGCAACAGCTCCCAAACCGAAGGAGCCAGGACCCAAAGACCTAGCTGGCCTGAAGGGGCCCCAGGGGGCCCCCTAGCAGCCCCTCTCCATTTGGGTCTGGGGGCTTTCGTTGGGCCGGGTTCCTGGGAGCTACCTGCAAGGTTGCAGTTCGCGGCCTGAGAAGCACTCTCCGGCAAACATGCCCAACTGCAGCAACAGCTCCCAAACCGAAGGAGCCAGGACCCAAAGCCCTAGCTGGCCTGAAGGGCCCCCAGGGGGCCCCGAAGCAGCCCCTCTCCATTTGGGGCTGGGGGCTTTCGTTGGGCATGGATACCTGAGAGGTACCTGCAAGGTTGCAGTTCGCGGCCCGAGAAGCACTCTCCGGCCAACATGCCCAACGTCCAGCAACAGCTCCCAAACCGAAGGAGCCAGGACCCAAAGACCTAGCTGGCCTGAAGGGGCCCCAGGGGGCCCCCAAGCAGCCCCTCTCCATTTGGGTCTGGGGGCTTTCGTTGGGCCTGGGACCTGGGAGGTACCTGCAAGTTTGCAGTTCGCAGCCCGAGAAGTACTCTCCGGCCAACATGCCCATCTGCAGAAACAGCTCCCAAACCGAAGGAGCCAGGACCCAAAGAAATAGCTGGCCTGGATGGTCCCCGGGGGCCCGCAAGCAGCCCCTCTCAATTTGGGTCTGGGGGCTTTCGTTGGGCCTGGGACCTGGGAGGTACCTGCAAGGTTGCAGTTCGCAGCCCGAGAAGCACTCTCCGGTCAACATGGCCAACGTCCAGCAACAGCTCCCAAACCGAAGGAGCCAGGACCCAAAGACCTAGCTGGCCTGAAGTGTCCCCAGGGGGCCCCCAAGCAGCCCCTCTCCATTTGGTTCTGGGGGCTTTCGTTGGGCCGGGAACCTGGGAGGTACCTGCCAGGTTGCAGTTCGCGGCCGGAGAAGCACTCTCCGGCCAACATGCCAAACGTGGAGCGACTGCTCCCAAAGCGAAGGAGCCAGGACCCAAAGACCTAGCTGGCCTGAAGGGGCCCCAGGGGGCCCCCAAGCAGCCCCTCTCAATTTGGGTCTGGGGGCTTTCGTTGGGCCGGGAACCTGGGATGTACCTGCCAGGTTGCAGTTCGCGGCCGGAGAAGCACTCTCCGGCCAACATGCCAAACGTGGAGCGACTGCTCCCAAAGCGAAGGAGCCAGGACCCAAAGACCTAGCTGGCCTGAAGGGGCCCCAGGGGGCCCCCAGGCAGCCCCTCTCCATTTGGGTCTGGGGGCTTTCGTTGGGCCGGGAACCTGGGAGGTACCTGCCAGGTTGCAGTTCGCGGCCGGAGAAGCACTCTCCGGCCAACATGCCCAACGTGGAGAGACTGCTCCCAAAGCGAAGGAGCCAGGACCCAAAGACCTAGCTGGCCTGAAGGGGCCCCAGGGGGCCCACAAGAAGCCCCTCTCCATTTGGGTCTGGGGGCTTTCGTTGGGCCGGGAACCTGGGAGGTACCTGCCAGGTTGCAGTTCGCGGCCGGAGAAGCACTCTCCGGCCAACATGCCAAACGTGGAGCGACTGCTCCCAAAGCGAAGGAGCCAGGACCCAAAGACCTAGCTGGCCTGAAGGGGCCCCAGGGGGCCCCCAAGCAGCCCCTCTCCATTTGGGTCTGGGGGCTTTCGTTGGGCCGGGAACCTGGGAGGTACCTGCCAGGTTGCAGTTCGCGGCCGGAGAAGCACTCTCCGGCCAACATGCCAAACGTGGAGCGACTGCTCCCAAAGCGAAGGAGCCAGGACCCAAAGACCTAGCTGGCCTGAAGGGGCCCCAGGGGGCCCCCAAGCAGCCCCTCTCCATTTGGGTCTGGGGGCTTTCGTTGGGCCGGGAACCTGGGAGGTACCTGCCAGGTTGCAGTTCGCGGCCGGAGAAGCACTCTCCGGCCAACATGCCAAACGTGGAGCGACTGCTCCCAAAGCGAAGGAGCCAGGACCCAAAGACCTAGCTGGCCTGAAGGGGCCCCAGGGGGCCCCCAAGCAGCCCCTCTCCATTTGGGTCTGGGGGCTTTCGTTGGGCCGGGAACCTGGGATGTACCTGCCGGCTTGCAGTTCGCAACCGGAGAAGTACTCTCCGGCCAACATGCCAAACGTGGAGCGACTGCTCCCAAAGCGAAGGAGCCAGGACCCAAAGACCTAGCTGGCCTGAAGGGGCCCCAGGGGGCCCCCAAGCAGCCCCTCTCCATTTGGGTCTGGGGGCTTTCGTTGGGCCGGGAACCTGGGATGTACCTGCCAGGTTGCAGTTCGCGGACGGAGAAGTACTCTCCGGCCAACATGCCAAACGTGGAGCGACTGCTCCCAAAGCGAAGGAGCCAGGACCCAAAGACCTAGCTGGCCTGAAGGGCCCCCAGGGGGCCCCCAAGCAGCCCCTCTCCATTTGGGTCTGGGGGCTTTCGTTGGGCCGGGAACCTGGGAGGTACCTGCCAGGTTGCAGTTCGCGGCCGGAGAAGCACTCTCCGGCCAACATGCCCAAAGTGGAGAGACTGCTCCCAAAGCGAAGGAGCCAGGACCCAAAGACCTAGCTGGCCTGAAGGGGCCCCAGGGGGCCCCCAAGCAGCCCCTCTCCATTTGGGTCTGGGGGCTTTCGTTGGGCCGGGAACCTGGGAGGTACCTGCCAGGTTGCAGTTCGCGGCCGGAGAAGCACTCCCCGGCCAACATGCCAAACGTGGAGAGACTGCTCCCAAAGCGAAGGAGCCAGGACCCAAAGACCTAGCTGGCCTGAAGGGGCCCCAGGGGGCCCCCAAGCAGCCCCTCTCCATTTGGGTCTGGGGGCTTTCGTTGGGCCGGGAACCTGGGAGGTACCTGCCAGGTTGCAGTTCGCGGCCGGAGAAGCACTCTCCGGCCAACATGCCAAACGTGGAGCGACTGCTCCCAAAGCGAAGGAGCCAGGACCCAAAGACCTAGCTGGCCTGAAGGGGCCCCAGGGGGCCCCCAAGCAGCCCCTCTCCATTTAGGTCTGGGGGCTTTCGTTGGGCCGGGAACCTGGCAGGTACCTGCCAGGTTGCAGTTCGCGGCCGGAGAAGCACTCTCCGGCCAACATGCCAAACGTGGAGCGACTGCTCCCAAAGCGAAGGAGCCAGGACCCAAAGACCTAGCTGGCCTGAAGGGGCCCCAGGGGACCCCCAAGCAGCCCCTCTCCATTTGGGTCTGGGGGCTTTCGTTGGGCCGGGAACCTGGCAGGTACCTGCCAGGTTGCAGTTCGCGGCCGGAGAAGCACTCTCCGGCCAACATGCCAAACGTGGAGCGACTGCTCCCAAAGCGAAGGAGCCAGGACCCAAAGACCTAGCTGGCCTGAAGGGGCCCCAGGGGGCCCCCAAGCAGCCCCTCTCCATTTGGGTCTGGGGGCTTTCGTTGGGCCGGGAACCTGGCAGGTACCTGCCAGGTTGCAGTTCGCGGCCGGAGAAGCACTCTCCGGCCAACATGCCAAACGTGGAGCGACTGCTCCCAAAGCGAAGGAGCCAGGACCCAAAGACCTAGCTGGCCTGAAGGGGCCCCAGGGGACCCCCAAGCAGCCCCTCTCCATTTGGGTCTGGGGGCTTTCGTTGGGCCGGGAACCTGGGAGGTACCTGCCAGGTTGCAGTTCGCGGCCGGAGAAGCACTCTCCGGCCAACATGCCAAACGTGGAGCGACTGCTCCCAAAGCGAAGGAGCCAGGACCCAAAGACCTAGCTGGCCTGAAGGGGCCCCAGGGGACCCCCAAGCAGCCCCTCTCCATTTGGGTCTGGGGGCTTTCGTTGGGCCGGGAACCTGGGAGCTACCTGCAAGGTTGCAGTTCGCGGCCCGAGAAGCACTCTCCGGCAAACATGCCCAACTGCAGCAACAGCTCCCAAACCGAAGGAGCCAGGACCCAAAGCCCTAGCTGGCCTGAAGGGCCCCCAGGGGGCCCCGAAGCAGCCCCTCTCCATTTGGGGCTGGGGGCTTTCGTTGGGCATGGATACCTGAGAGGTACCTGCAAGTTTGCAGTTCGCGGCCCGAGAAGCACTCTCCGGCAAACATGCCCAACGTCCAGCAACAGCTCCCAAACCGAAGGAGCCAGGACCCAAAGACCTAGCTGGCCTGAAGGGGCCCCAGGGGGCCCCCAAGCAGCCCCTCTCCATTTGGGTCTGGGGGCTTTCGTTGGGCCTGGGACCTGGGAGGTACCTGCAAGTTTGCAGTTCGCAGCCCGAGAAGCACTCTCCGGCCAACATGCCCATCTGCAGAAACAGCTCCCAAACCGAAGGAGCCAGGACCCAAAGAAATAGCTGGCCTGGATGGTCCCCGGGGGCCCGCAAGCAGCCCCTCTCAATTTGGGTCTGGGGGCTTTCGTTGGGCCTGGGACCTGGGAGGTACCTGCAAGGTTGCAGTTCGCAGCCCGAGAAGCACTCTCCGGTCAACATGCCCAACGTCCAGCAACAGCTCCCAAACCGAAGGAGCCAGGACCCAAAGACCTAGCTGGCCTGAAGGGGCCCCAGGGGGCCCCCAAGCAGCCCCTCTCCATTTGGGTCTGGGGGCTTTCGTTGGGCCGGGAACCTGGGAGCTACCTGCAAGGTTGCAGTTCGCGGCCCGAGAAGCACTCTCCGGCAAACATGCCCAACTGCAGCAACAGCTCCCAAACCGAAGGAGCCAGGACCCAAAGCCCTAGCTGGCCTGAAGGGCCCCCAGGGGGCCCCGAAGCAGCCCCTCTCCATTTGGGGCTGGGGGCTTTCGTTGGGCATGGATACCTGAGAGGTACCTGCAAGTTTGCAGTTCGCGGCCCGAGAAGCACTCTCCGGCCAACATGCCCAACGTCCAGCAACAGCTCCCAAACCGAAGGAGCCAGGACCCAAAGACCTAGCTGGCCTGAAGGGGCCCAAGGGGGCCCCCAAGCAGCCCCTCTCCATTTGGGTCTGGGGGCTTTCGTTGGGCCTGGGACCTGGGAGGTACCTGCAAGTTTGCAGTTCGCAGCCCGAGAAGCACTCTCCGGCCAACATGCCCATCTGCAGAAACAGCTCCCAAACCGAAGGAGCCAGGACCCAAAGAAATAGCTGGCCTGGATGGTCCCCGGGGGCCCGCAAGCAGCCCCTCTCAATTTGGGTCTGGGGGCTTTCGTTGGGCCTGGGACCTGGGAGGTACCTGCAAGGTTGCAGTTCGCAGCCCGAGAAGCACTCTCCGGTCAACATGCCCAACGTCCAGCAACAGCTCCCAAACCGAAGGAGCCAGGACCCAAAGACCTAGCTGGCCTGAAGGGGCCCCAGGGGGCCCCCAAACAGCCCCTCTCCATTTGGGTCTGGGGGCTTTCGTTGGGCCGGGAACCTGGCAGGTACCTGCCAGGTTGCAGTTCGCGGCCGGAGAAGCACTCTCCGGCCAACATGCCAAACGTGGAGCGACTGCTCCCAAAGCGAAGGAGCCAGGACCCAAAGACCTAGCTGGCCTGAAGGGGCCCCAGGGGACCCCCAAGCAGCCCCTCTCCATTTGGGTCTGGGGGCTTTCGTTGGGCCGGGAACCTGGGATGTACCTGCCAGGTTGCAGTTCGCGGCCGGAGAAGCACTCTCCGGCCAACATGCCAAACGTGGAGCGACTGCTCCCAAAGCGAAGGAGCCAGGACCCAAAGACCTAGCTGGCCTGAAGGGGCCCCAGGGGGCCCCCAAGCAGCCCCTCTCCATTTGGGTCTGGGGGCTTTCGTTGGGCCGGGAACCTGGGAGGTACCTGCCAGGTTGCAGTTCGCGGCCGGAGAAGCACTCTCCGGCCAACATGCCAAACGTGGAGCGACTGCTCCCAAAGCGAAGGAGCCAGGACCCAAAGACCTAGCTGGCCTGAAGGGGCCCCAGGGGGCCCCCAAGCAGCCCCTCTCCATTTGGGTCTGGGGGCTTTCGTTGGGCCGGGAACCTGGGAGGTACCTGCCAGGTTGCAGTTCGCGGCCGGAGAAGCACTCTCCGGCCAACATGCCAAACGTGGAGCGACTGCTCCCAAAGCGAAGGAGCCAGGACCCAAAGACCTAGCTGGCCTGAAGGGGCCCCAGGGGGCCCCCAAGCAGCCCCTCTCCATTTGGGTCTGGGGGCTTTCGTTGGGCCGGGAACCTGGGAGGTACCTGCCAGGTTGCAGTTCGCGGCCGGAGAAGCACTCTCCGGCCAACATGCCAAACGTGGAGCGACTGCTCCCAAAGCGAAGGAGCCAGGACCCAAAGACCTAGCTGGCCTGAAGGGGCCGCAAGGGGCCCCCAAGCAGCCCCTCTCAATTTGGGTCTGGGGGCTTTCCTTGGGCCGGGAACCTGGGAGCTACATGCAAGGTTGCAGTTCACGTACCGAGAAGCACTCTGTGGCCAACATGCCCAACGTCCAGCAACAGCTCCCAAACCGAAGGAGCCAGGACCCAAAGACCTAGCTGGCCTGAAGGGGCCCCAGGGGGCCCCCTAGCAGCCCCTCTCCATTTGGGTCTGGGGGCTTTCGTTGGGCCGGGTTCCTGGGAGCTACCTGCAAGGTTGCAGTTCGCGGCCTGAGAAGCACTCTCCGGCAAACATGCCCAACTGCAGCAACAGCTCCCAAACCGAAGGAGCCAGGACCCAAAGCCCTAGCTGGCCTGAAGGGCCCCCAGGGGGCCCCGAAGCAGCCCCTCTCCATTTGGGGCTGGGGGCTTTCGTTGGGCATGGATACCTGAGAGGTACCTGCAAGGTTGCAGTTCGCGGCCCGAGAAGCACTCTCCGGCCAACATGCCCAACGTCCAGCAACAGCTCCCAAACCGAAGGAGCCAGGACCCAAAGACCTAGCTGGCCTGAAGGGGCCCCAGGGGGCCCCCAAGCAGCCCCTCTCCATTTGGGTCTGGGGGCTTTCGTTGGGCCTGGGACCTGGGAGGTACCTGCAAGTTTGCAGTTCGCAGCCCGAGAAGTACTCTCCGGCCAACATGCCCATCTGCAGAAACAGCTCCCAAACCGAAGGAGCCAGGACCCAAAGAAATAGCTGGCCTGGATGGTCCCCGGGGGCCCGCAAGCAGCCCCTCTCAATTTGGGTCTGGGGGCTTTCGTTGGGCCTGGGACCTGGGAGGTACCTGCAAGGTTGCAGTTCGCAGCCCGAGAAGCACTCTCCGGTCAACATGGCCAACGTCCAGCAACAGCTCCCAAACCGAAGGAGCCAGGACCCAAAGACCTAGCTGGCCTGAAGTGTCCCCAGGGGGCCCCCAAGCAGCCCCTCTCCATTTGGTTCTGGGGGCTTTCGTTGGGCCGGGAACCTGGGAGGTACCTGCCAGGTTGCAGTTCGCGGCCGGAGAAGCACTCTCCGGCCAACATGCCAAACGTGGAGCGACTGCTCCCAAAGCGAAGGAGCCAGGACCCAAAGACCTAGCTGGCCTGAAGGGGCCCCAGGGGGCCCCCAAGCAGCCCCTCTCAATTTGGGTCTGGGGGCTTTCGTTGGGCCGGGAACCTGGGATGTACCTGCCAGGTTGCAGTTCGCGGCCGGAGAAGCACTCTCCGGCCAACATGCCAAACGTGGAGCGACTGCTCCCAAAGCGAAGGAGCCAGGACCCAAAGACCTAGCTGGCCTGAAGGGGCCCCAGGGGGCCCCCAGGCAGCCCCTCTCCATTTGGGTCTGGGGGCTTTCGTTGGGCCGGGAACCTGGGAGGTACCTGCCAGGTTGCAGTTCGCGGCCGGAGAAGCACTCTCCGGCCAACATGCCCAACGTGGAGAGACTGCTCCCAAAGCGAAGGAGCCAGGACCCAAAGACCTAGCTGGCCTGAAGGGGCCCCAGGGGGCCCACAAGAAGCCCCTCTCCATTTGGGTCTGGGGGCTTTCGTTGGGCCGGGAACCTGGGAGGTACCTGCCAGGTTGCAGTTCGCGGCCGGAGAAGCACTCTCCGGCCAACATGCCAAACGTGGAGCGACTGCTCCCAAAGCGAAGGAGCCAGGACCCAAAGACCTAGCTGGCCTGAAGGGGCCCCAGGGGGCCCCCAAGCAGCCCCTCTCCATTTGGGTCTGGGGGCTTTCGTTGGGCCGGGAACCTGGGAGGTACCTGCCAGGTTGCAGTTCGCGGCCGGAGAAGCACTCTCCGGCCAACATGCCAAACGTGGAGCGACTGCTCCCAAAGCGAAGGAGCCAGGACCCAAAGACCTAGCTGGCCTGAAGGGGCCCCAGGGGGCCCCCAAGCAGCCCCTCTCCATTTGGGTCTGGGGGCTTTCGTTGGGCCGGGAACCTGGGAGGTACCTGCCAGGTTGCAGTTCGCGGCCGGAGAAGCACTCTCCGGCCAACATGCCAAACGTGGAGCGACTGCTCCCAAAGCGAAGGAGCCAGGACCCAAAGACCTAGCTGGCCTGAAGGGGCCCCAGGGGGCCCCCAAGCAGCCCCTCTCCATTTGGGTCTGGGGGCTTTCGTTGGGCCGGGAACCTGGGATGTACCTGCCGGCTTGCAGTTCGCAACCGGAGAAGTACTCTCCGGCCAACATGCCAAACGTGGAGCGACTGCTCCCAAAGCGAAGGAGCCAGGACCCAAAGACCTAGCTGGCCTGAAGGGGCCCCAGGGGGCCCCCAAGCAGCCCCTCTCCATTTGGGTCTGGGGGCTTTCGTTGGGCCGGGAACCTGGGATGTACCTGCCAGGTTGCAGTTCGCGGACGGAGAAGTACTCTCCGGCCAACATGCCAAACGTGGAGCGACTGCTCCCAAAGCGAAGGAGCCAGGACCCAAAGACCTAGCTGGCCTGAAGGGCCCCCAGGGGGCCCCCAAGCAGCCCCTCTCCATTTGGGTCTGGGGGCTTTCGTTGGGCCGGGAACCTGGGAGGTACCTGCCAGGTTGCAGTTCGCGGCCGGAGAAGCACTCTCCGGCCAACATGCCCAAAGTGGAGAGACTGCTCCCAAAGCGAAGGAGCCAGGACCCAAAGACCTAGCTGGCCTGAAGGGGCCCCAGGGGGCCCCCAAGCAGCCCCTCTCCATTTGGGTCTGGGGGCTTTCGTTGGGCCGGGAACCTGGGAGGTACCTGCCAGGTTGCAGTTCGCGGCCGGAGAAGCACTCCCCGGCCAACATGCCAAACGTGGAGAGACTGCTCCCAAAGCGAAGGAGCCAGGACCCAAAGACCTAGCTGGCCTGAAGGGGCCCCAGGGGGCCCCCAAGCAGCCCCTCTCCATTTGGGTCTGGGGGCTTTCGTTGGGCCGGGAACCTGGGAGGTACCTGCCAGGTTGCAGTTCGCGGCCGGAGAAGCACTCTCCGGCCAACATGCCAAACGTGGAGCGACTGCTCCCAAAGCGAAGGAGCCAGGACCCAAAGACCTAGCTGGCCTGAAGGGGCCCCAGGGGGCCCCCAAGCAGCCCCTCTCCATTTAGGTCTGGGGGCTTTCGTTGGGCCGGGAACCTGGCAGGTACCTGCCAGGTTGCAGTTCGCGGCCGGAGAAGCACTCTCCGGCCAACATGCCAAACGTGGAGCGACTGCTCCCAAAGCGAAGGAGCCAGGACCCAAAGACCTAGCTGGCCTGAAGGGGCCCCAGGGGACCCCCAAGCAGCCCCTCTCCATTTGGGTCTGGGGGCTTTCGTTGGGCCGGGAACCTGGCAGGTACCTGCCAGGTTGCAGTTCGCGGCCGGAGAAGCACTCTCCGGCCAACATGCCAAACGTGGAGCGACTGCTCCCAAAGCGAAGGAGCCAGGACCCAAAGACCTAGCTGGCCTGAAGGGGCCCCAGGGGGCCCCCAAGCAGCCCCTCTCCATTTGGGTCTGGGGGCTTTCGTTGGGCCGGGAACCTGGCAGGTACCTGCCAGGTTGCAGTTCGCGGCCGGAGAAGCACTCTCCGGCCAACATGCCAAACGTGGAGCGACTGCTCCCAAAGCGAAGGAGCCAGGACCCAAAGACCTAGCTGGCCTGAAGGGGCCCCAGGGGGCCCCCAAGCAGCCCCTCTCCATTTAGGTCTGGGGGCTTTCGTTGGGCCGGGAACCTGGCAGGTACCTGCCAGGTTGCAGTTCGCGGCCGGAGAAGCACTCTCCGGCCAACATGCCAAACGTGGAGCGACTGCTCCCAAAGCGAAGGAGCCAGGACCCAAAGACCTAGCTGGCCTGAAGGGGCCCCAGGGGACCCCCAAGCAGCCCCTCTCCATTTGGGTCTGGGGGCTTTCGTTGGGCCGGGAACCTGGGAGGTACCTGCCAGGTTGCAGTTCGCGGCCCGAGCTGCACTCTCCGGCCAACATGCCAAACGTGGAGCGACTGCTCCCAAAGCGAATGAGCCAGGACCCAAAGACCTAGCTGACCTGAAGGGGCCCCAGGGGGCCCCCAAGCAGCCCCTCTCCATTTGGGTCTGGGGGCTTTCCTTGGGCCGGGAACCTGGGAGCTACCTGCCAGGTTGCAGTTCGCGGCCCGAGAAGCACTCTCCGGCCAACATGCACAACGTCCAGCGACTGCTCCCAAAGCGAAGGAGCCAGGACCCAAAGACCTAGCTGGCCTGAAGGGGCCCCAGGGGGCTCCCAAGCAGCCCCTCTCCATTTGGGTCTGGGGGCTTTCGTTGGGCCGGGAACCTGGGAGGTACCTGCCAGGTTGCAGTTCACGGCCGGAGAAGCACTCTCCGGCCAACATGCCCAACGTCCAGCGACTGCTCCCAAAGCGAAGGAGCCAGGACCCAAAGACCTAGCTGGCCTGAAGGGGCCCCAGGGGGCCCCCAAGCAGCCCCTCTCCATTTGGGTCTGGGGGCTTTCGTTGGGCCGGGAACCTGGGATGTACCTGCCAGGTTGCAGTTCGCGGCCCGAGCAGCACTCTCCGGCCAACATGCCAAACGTGGAGCGACTACTCCCAAAGCGAAGGAGCCAGGACCCAAAGACCTAGCTGGCCTGAAGGGGCCCCAGGGGGCCCCCAAGCCCCTCTCCATTTGGGTCTGGGGGCTTTCGTTGGGCCAGGAACCTGGGATGTACCTGCAAGGTTGTAGTTCGCGGAGCGAGCAGCACTCTCCGGCCAACATGCCAAACGTCCAGCGACGGCTCCCAAAGCGAAGGAGCCAGGACCCAAAGACCTAGCTGGCCTGAAGGGGCCCCAGGGGGCTCCCAAACAGCCCCTCTCAATTTGGGTCTGGGGGCTTTCGTTGGGCCGGGAACCTGGGAGGTACCTGCCAGGTTGCAGTTCGCGGCCGGAGAAGCACTCTCCGGCCAACATGCCAAACGTGGAGCGACTGCTCCCAAACCGAAGGAGCCAGGACCCAAAGACCTAGCTGGCCTGAAGGGGCCCCAGGGGGCCCCCAAGCAGCCCCTCTCCATTTGGGTCTGGGGGCTTTCGTTGGGCCGGGAACCTGGGATGTACCTGCCAGGTTGCAGTTCGCAACCGGAGAAGTACTCTCCGGCCAACATGCCAAACGTGGAGCGACTGCTCCCAAAGCGAAGGAGCCAGGACCCAAAGACCTAGCTGGCCTGAAGGGTCCCCAGGGGGCCCCCAAGCAGCCCCTCTCAATTTTGGTCTGGGGGCTTTCGTTGGGCCGGGAACCTGGGAAGTGCCTGCAAGGTTGCAGTTCGCGGCCCGAGAAGCACTCTCCGGCCAACATGCCCAACTGCAGCAACAGCTCCCAAAGCGAAGGAGCCAGGAGCCAAAGACCTAGCTGGCCTGAAGGGTCCCCAGAAGGCCCCTAAGCAGCCCCTCTCAATTTGGGTCTGGGGGCTTTCCTTGGGCCGGGAACCTGGGAGCTACCTGCAAGGTTGCAGTTCAGGGCCCGAGAAGCACTCTCCCAGGTACATGTCCAACTGCAGCAACAGCTCCCAAACCGAAGGAGCCAGGACCCAAAGACCTAGCTGGCCTGAAGGGGCCCCAGGGGGCCCCCAAGCAGCCCCTCTCCATTTGGGTCTGGGGGCTTTCGTTGGGCCGGGAACCTGGGATGTACCTGCCAGGTTGCAGTTCGAGGCCCGAGAAGCACTCTCCGGCCAACATGCCCAACGTCCAGCAACAGCTCCCAAACCGAAGGAGCCAGGACCCAAAGACCTAGCTGGCCTGAAGGGCCCCCTGGGGGCCCCCAAGCAGCCCCTCTCCATTTGGTTCTGGGGGCTTTCGTTGGGCCGGGGATCTGGAAGGTACCTGAAAGTTTGAAGTTCGCGGCCCGAGAAGCACTCTCCGGCCAACATGCCCAACTGCAGCAACAGCTCCCAAAGCGAAGGAGCCAGGACCCAAAGACCTAGCTGGCCTGAAGGGGCCCCAGGGGGCCCCCAAGCAGCCCCTCTCCATTTGGGTCTGGGGGCTTTCGTTGGGCCGGGAACCTGGGAGCTACCTGCAAGGTTGCAGTTCGCGGCCCGAGAAGCACTCTCCGGCAAACATGCCCAACTGCAGCAACAGCTCCCAAACCGAAGGAGCCAGGACCCAAAGCCCTAGCTGGCCTGAAGGGCCCCCAGGGGGCCCCGAAGCAGCCCCTCTCCATTTGGGGCTGGGGGCTTTCGTTGGGCATGGATACCTGAGAGGTACCTGCAAGTTTGCAGTTCGCGGCCCGAGAAGCACTCTCCGGCAAACATGCCCAACGTCCAGCAACAGCTCCCAAACCGAAGGAGCCAGGACCCAAAGACCTAGCTGGCCTGAAGGGGCCCCAGGGGGCCCCCAAGCAGCCCCTCTCCATTTGGGTCTGGGGGCTTTCGTTGGGCCTGGGACCTGGGAGGTACCTGCAAGTTTGCAGTTCGCAGCCCGAGAAGCACTCTCCGGCCAACATGCCCATCTGCAGAAACAGCTCCCAAACCGAAGGAGCCAGGACCCAAAGAAATAGCTGGCCTGGATGGTCCCCGGGGGCCCGCAAGCAGCCCCTCTCAATTTGGGTCTGGGGGCTTTCGTTGGGCCTGGGACCTGGGAGGTACCTGCAAGGTTGCAGTTCGCAGCCCGAGAAGCACTCTCCGGTCAACATGCCCAACGTCCAGCAACAGCTCCCAAACCGAAGGAGCCAGGACCCAAAGACCTAGCTGGCCTGAAGGGGCCCCAGGGGGCCCCCAAGCAGCCCCTCTCCATTTGGGTCTGGGGGCTTTCGTTGGGCCGGGAACCTGGGAGCTACCTGCAAGGTTGCAGTTCGCGGCCCGAGAAGCACTCTCCGGCAAACATGCCCAACTGCAGCAACAGCTCCCAAACCGAAGGAGCCAGGACCCAAAGCCCTAGCTGGCCTGAAGGGCCCCCAGGGGGCCCCGAAGCAGCCCCTCTCCATTTGGGGCTGGGGGCTTTCGTTGGGCATGGATACCTGAGAGGTACCTGCAAGTTTGCAGTTCGCGGCCCGAGAAGCACTCTCCGGCCAACATGCCCAACGTCCAGCAACAGCTCCCAAACCGAAGGAGCCAGGACCCAAAGACCTAGCTGGCCTGAAGGGGCCCAAGGGGGCCCCCAAGCAGCCCCTCTCCATTTGGGTCTGGGGGCTTTCGTTGGGCCTGGGACCTGGGAGGTACCTGCAAGTTTGCAGTTCGCAGCCCGAGAAGCACTCTCCGGCCAACATGCCCATCTGCAGAAACAGCTCCCAAACCGAAGGAGCCAGGACCCAAAGAAATAGCTGGCCTGGATGGTCCCCGGGGGCCCGCAAGCAGCCCCTCTCAATTTGGGTCTGGGGGCTTTCGTTGGGCCTGGGACCTGGGAGGTACCTGCAAGGTTGCAGTTCGCAGCCCGAGAAGCACTCTCCGGTCAACATGCCCAACGTCCAGCAACAGCTCCCAAACCGAAGGAGCCAGGACCCAAAGACCTAGCTGGCCTGAAGGGGCCCCAGGGGGCCCCCAAACAGCCCCTCTCCATTTGGGTCTGGGGGCTTTCGTTGGGCCGGGAACCTGGCAGGTACCTGCCAGGTTGCAGTTCGCGGCCGGAGAAGCACTCTCCGGCCAACATGCCAAACGTGGAGCGACTGCTCCCAAAGCGAAGGAGCCAGGACCCAAAGACCTAGCTGGCCTGAAGGGGCCCCAGGGGACCCCCAAGCAGCCCCTCTCCATTTGGGTCTGGGGGCTTTCGTTGGGCCGGGAACCTGGGATGTACCTGCCAGGTTGCAGTTCGCGGCCGGAGAAGCACTCTCCGGCCAACATGCCAAACGTGGAGCGACTGCTCCCAAAGCGAAGGAGCCAGGACCCAAAGACCTAGCTGGCCTGAAGGGGCCCCAGGGGGCCCCCAAGCAGCCCCTCTCCATTTGGGTCTGGGGGCTTTCGTTGGGCCGGGAACCTGGGAGGTACCTGCCAGGTTGCAGTTCGCGGCCGGAGAAGCACTCTCCGGCCAACATGCCAAACGTGGAGCGACTGCTCCCAAAGCGAAGGAGCCAGGACCCAAAGACCTAGCTGGCCTGAAGGGGCCCCAGGGGGCCCCCAAGCAGCCCCTCTCCATTTGGGTCTGGGGGCTTTCGTTGGGCCGGGAACCTGGGAGGTACCTGCCAGGTTGCAGTTCGCGGCCGGAGAAGCACTCTCCGGCCAACATGCCAAACGTGGAGCGACTGCTCCCAAAGCGAAGGAGCCAGGACCCAAAGACCTAGCTGGCCTGAAGGGGCCCCAGGGGGCCCCCAAGCAGCCCCTCTCCATTTGGGTCTGGGGGCTTTCGTTGGGCCGGGAACCTGGGATGTACCTGCCGGCTTGCAGTTCGCAACCTGAGAAGTACTCTCCGGCCAACATGCCAAACGTGGAGCGACTGCTCCCAAAGCGAAGGAGCCAGGACCCAAAGACCTAGCTGGCCTGAAGGGGCCCCAGGGGGCCCCCAAGCAGCCCCTCTCCATTTGGCTCTGGGGGCTTTCGTTGGGCCGGGAACCTGGCAGGTACCTGCCAGGTTGCAGTTCGCGGCCGGAGAAGCACTCTCCGGCCAACATGCCAAACGTGGAGAGACTGCTCCCAAAGCGAAGGAGCCAGGACCCAAAGACCTAGCTGGCCTGAAGGGGCCCCAGGGGGCCCCCAAGCAGCCCCTCTCCATTTGGGTCTGGGGGCTTTCGTTGGGCCGGGAACCTGGGAGGTACCTGCCAGGTTGCAGTTCGCGGCCGGAGAAGCACTCTCCGGCCAACATGCCAAACGTGGAGCGACTGCTCCCAAAGCGAAGGAGCCAGGACCCAAAGACCTAGCTGGCCTGAAGGGGCCCCAGGGGGCCCCCAAGCAGCCCCTCTCAATTTGGGTCTGGGGGCTTTCGTTGGGCCGGGAACCTGGGATGTACCTGCCAGGTTGCAGTTCGCGGACGGAGAAGCACTCTCCGGCCAACATGCCAAACGTGGAGCGACTGCTCCCAAAGCGAAGGAGCCAGGACCCAAAGACCTAGCTGGCCTGAAGGGGCCCCAGGGGGCCCCCAAGCAGCCCCTCTCCATTTGGGTCTGGGGGCTTTCGTTGGGCCGGGAACCTGGGAGGTACCTGCCAGGTTGCAGTTCGCGGCCGGAGAAGCACTCTCCGGCCAACATGCCCAACGTGGAGAGACTGCTCCCAAAGCGAAGGAGCCAGGACCCAAAGACCTAGCTGGCCTGAAGGGGCCCCAGGGGGCCCCCAAGCAGCCCCTCTCCATTTGGGTCTGGGGGCTTTCGTTGGGCCGGGAACCTGGGAGGTACCTGCCAGGTTGCAGTTCGCGGCCGGAGAAGCACTCTCCGGCCAACATGCCAAACGTGGAGCGACTGCTCCCAAAGCGAAGGAGCCAGGACCCAAAGACCTAGCTGGCCTGAAGGGGCCCCAGGGGGCCCCCAAGCAGCCCCTCTCCATTTGGGTCTGGGGGCTTTCGTTGGGCCGGGAACCTGGGAGGTACCTGCCAGGTTGCAGTTCGCGGCCGGAGAAGCACTCTCCGGCCAACATGCCAAACGTGGAGCGACTGCTCCCAAAGCGAAGGAGCCAGGACCCAAAGACCTAGCTGGCCTGAAGGGGCCCCAGGGGGCCCCCAAGCAGCCCCTCTCCATTTGGGTCTGGGGGCTTTCGTTGGGCCGGGAACCTGGGAGGTACCTGCCAGGTTGCAGTTCGCGGCCGGAGAAGCACTCTCCGGCCAACATGCCAAACGTGGAGCGACTGCTCCCAAAGCGAAGGAGGCAGGACCCAAAGACCTAGCTGGCCTGAAGGGGCCCCAGGGGGCCCCCAAGCAGCCCCTCTCCATTTGGGTCTGGGGGCTTTCGTTGGGCCGGGAACCTGGGAGGTACCTGCCAGGTTGCAGTTCGCGGCCGGAGAAGCACTCTCCGGCCAACATGCCAAACGTGGAGCGACTGCTCCCAAAGCGAAGGAGCCAGGACCCAAAGACCTAGCTGGCCTGAAGGGGCCCCAGGGGGCCCCCAAGCAGCCCCTCTCCATTTGGGTCTGGGGGCTTTCGTTGGGCCGGGAACCTGGGAGGTACCTGCCAGGTTGCAGTTCGCGGCCCGAGAAGCACTCTCCGGCCAACATGCCAAACGTGGAGCGACTGCTCCCAAAGCGAAGGAGCCAGGACCCAAAGACCTAGCTGGCCTGAAGGGGCCCCAGGGGGCCCCCAAGCAGCCCCTCTCCATTTGGGTCTGGGGGCTTTCGTTGGGCCGGGAACCTGGGAGGTACCTGCCAGGTTGCAGTTCGCGGCCGGAGAAGCACTCTCCGGCCAACATGCCCAACGTCCAGCGACTGCTCTCAAAACGAAGGAGCCAGGACCCAAAGACCTAGCTGGTCTGAAGGGGCCCCAGGGGGCCCCCAAGCAGCCCCTCTCCATTTGGGTCTGGGGGCTTTCGTTGGGCCGGGAACCTGGCAGGTACCTGCCAGGTTGCAGTTCGCGGCCCGAGAAGCACTCTCCGGCCAACATGCCAAACGTGGAGCGACTGCGCCCAAAGCGAAGGAGCCAGGACCCAAAGACCTAGCTGGCCTGAAGGGGCCCCAGGGGGCCCCCAAGCAGCCCCTCTCCATTTGGGTCTGGGGGCTTTCGTTGGGCCGGGAACCTAGGAGGTACCTGCCAGGTTGCAGTTCGCGGCCGGAGAAGCACTCTCCGGCCAACATGCCCAACGTGGAGCGACTGCTCCCAAAGCGAAGGAGCCAGGATCCAAAGACCTAGCTGGCCTGAAGGGGCCCCAGGGGGCTCCCAAGCAGCCCCTCTCCATTTGGGTCTGGGGGCTTTCGTTGGGCCGGGAACCTGGGAGGTACCTGCCAGGTTGCAGTTCGCGGCCGGAGAAGCACTCTCCGGCCAACATGCCAAACGTGGAGAGACTGCTCCCAAAGCGAAGGAGCCAGGACCCAAAGACCTAGCTGGCCTGAAGGGGCCCCAGGGGGCCCCCAAGCAGCCCCTCTCCATTTGGGTCTGGGGGCTTTCGTTGGGCCGGGAACCTGGGAGGTACCTGCCAGGTTGCAGTTCGCGGCCGGAGAAGCACTCTCCGGCCAACATGCCAAACGTGGAGCGACTGCTCCCAAAGCGAAGGAGCCAGGACCCAAAGACCTAGCTGGCCTGAAGGGGCCCCAGGGGGCCCCCAAGCAGCCCCTCTCCATTTGGGTCTGGGGGCTTTCGTTGGGCCGGGAACCTGGGAGGTACCTGCCAGGTTGCAGTTCGCGGCCGGAGAAGCACTCTCCGGCCAACATGCCAAACGTGGAGCGACTGCTCCCAAAGCGAAGGAGCCAGGACCCAAAGACCTAGCTGGCCTGAAGGGGCCCCAGGGGGCCCCCAAACAGCCCCTCTCCATTTGGGTCTGGGGGCTTTCGTTGGGCCGGGAACCTGGGAGGTACCTGCCAGGTTGCAGTTCGCGGCCGGAGAAGCACTCTCCGGCCAACATGCCAAACGTGGAGCGACTGCTCCCAAAGCGAAGGAGCCAGGACCCAAAGACCTAGCTGGCCTGAAGGGGCCCCAGGGGGCCCCCAAGCAGCCCCTCTCCATTTGGGTCTGGGGGCTTTCGTTGGGCCGGGAACCTGGCAGGTACCTGCCAGGTTGCAGTTCGCGGCCGGAGAAGCACTCTCCGGCCAACATGCCAAACGTGGAGCGACTGCTCCCAAAACGAAGGAGCCAGGACCCAAAGACCTAGCTGGTCTGAAGGGGCCCCAGGGGGCCCCCAAGCAGCCCCTCTCCATTTGGGTCTGGGGGCTTTCGTTGGGCCGGGAACCTGGCAGGTACCTGCCAGGTTGCAGTTCGCGGCCCGAGAAGCACTCTCCGGCCAACATGCCAAACGTGGAGCGACTGCTCCCAAAGCGAAGGAGCCAGGACCCAAAGACCTAGCTGGCCTGAAGGGGCCCCAGGGGGCCCCCAAGCAGCCCCTCTCCATTTGGGTCTGGGGGCTTTCCTTGGGCCGGGAACCTGGGAGCTACCTGCAAGGTTGCAGTTCAGGGCCCGAGAAGCACTCTCCCAGGTACATGTCCAACTGCAGCAACAGCTCCCAAACCGAAGGAGCCAGGACCCAAAGACCTAGCTGGCCTGAAGGGGCCCCTGGGGGCCCCCAAGCAGCCCCTCTCCATTTGGTTCTGGGGGCTTTCGTTGGGCCGGGGATCTGGAAGGTACCTGAAAGTTTGAAGTTCGCGGCCCGAGAAGCACTCTCCGGCCAACATGCCCAACTGCAGCAACAGCTCCCAAAGCGAAGGAGCCAGGACCCAAAGACCTAGCTGGCCTGAAGGGGCCCCAGGGGGCCCCCAAGCAGCCCCTCTCCATTTGGGTCTGGGGGCTTTCGTTGGGCCGGGAACCTGGGAGCTACCTGCAAGGTTGCAGTTCGCGGCCCGAGAAGCACTCTCCGGCCAACATGCCAAACGTGGAGCGACTGCTCCCAAAGCGAAGGAGCCAGGACCCAAAGACCTAGCTGGCCTGAAGGGGCCCCAGGGGGCCCCCAAGCAGCCCCTCTCCATTTGGGTCTGGGGGCTTTCGTTGGGCCGGGAACCTGGCAGGTACCTGCCAGGTTGCAGTTCGCGGCCGGAGAAGCACTCTCCGGCCAACATGCCAAACGTGGAGCGACTGCTCCCAAAGCGAAGGAGCCAGGACCCAAAGACCTAGCTGGCCTGAAGGGGCCCCAGGGGGCCCCCAAGCAGCCCCTCTCCATTTAGGTCTGGGGGCTTTCGTTGGGCCGGGAACCTGGCAGGTACCTGCCAGGTTGCAGTTCGCGGCCGGAGAAGCACTCTCCGGCCAACATGCCAAACGTGGAGCGACTGCTCCCAAAGCGAAGGAGCCAGGACCCAAAGACCTAGCTGGCCTGAAGGGGCCCCAGGGGACCCCCAAGCAGCCCCTCTCCATTTGGGTCTGGGGGCTTTCGTTGGGCCGGGAACCTGGGAGGTACCTGCCAGGTTGCAGTTCGCGGCCCGAGCTGCACTCTCCGGCCAACATGCCAAACGTGGAGCGACTGCTCCCAAAGCGAATGAGCCAGGACCCAAAGACCTAGCTGACCTGAAGGGGCCCCAGGGGGCCCCCAAGCAGCCCCTCTCCATTTGGGTCTGGGGGCTTTCCTTGGGCCGGGAACCTGGGAGCTACCTGCCAGGTTGCAGTTCGCGGCCCGAGAAGCACTCTCCGGCCAACATGCACAACGTCCAGCGACTGCTCCCAAAGCGAAGGAGCCAGGACCCAAAGACCTAGCTGGCCTGAAGGGGCCCCAGGGGGCTCCCAAGCAGCCCCTCTCCATTTGGGTCTGGGGGCTTTCGTTGGGCCGGGAACCTGGGAGGTACCTGCCAGGTTGCAGTTCACGGCCGGAGAAGCACTCTCCGGCCAACATGCCCAACGTCCAGCGACTGCTCCCAAAGCGAAGGAGCCAGGACCCAAAGACCTAGCTGGCCTGAAGGGGCCCCAGGGGGCCCCCAAGCAGCCCCTCTCCATTTGGGTCTGGGGGCTTTCGTTGGGCCGGGAACCTGGGATGTACCTGCCAGGTTGCAGTTCGCGGCCCGAGCAGCACTCTCCGGCCAACATGCCAAACGTGGAGCGACTACTCCCAAAGCGAAGGAGCCAGGACCCAAAGACCTAGCTGGCCTGAAGGGGCCCCAGGGGGCCCCCAAGCAGCCCCTCTCCATTTGGGTCTGGGGGCTTTCGTTGGGCCAGGAACCTGGGATGTACCTGCAAGGTTGTAGTTCGCGGAGCGAGCAGCACTCTCCGGCCAACATGCCAAACGTCCAGCGACGGCTCCCAAAGCGAAGGAGCCAGGACCCAAAGACCTAGCTGGCCTGAAGGGGCCCCAGGGGGCTCCCAAACAGCCCCTCTCAATTTGGGTCTGGGGGCTTTCGTTGGGCCGGGAACCTGGGAGGTACCTGCCAGGTTGCAGTTCGCGGCCGGAGAAGCACTCTCCGGCCAACATGCCAAACGTGGAGCGACTGC
Organism: Gallinula chloropus; assembly: GCF_964237585.1. Lineage (NCBI taxonomy): Eukaryota > Metazoa > Chordata > Aves > Gruiformes > Rallidae > Gallinula > Gallinula chloropus. Next base: position 158,637 of record NC_140106.1, read on the forward strand.
TCCCAAACCGAAGGAGCCAGGACCCAAAGACCTAGCTGGCCTGAAGGGGCCCCAGGGGGCCCCCAAGCAGCCCCTCTCCATTTGGGTCTGGGGGCTTTCGTTGGGCCGGGAACCTGGGATGTACCTGCCAGGTTGCAGTTCGCAACCGGAGAAGTACTCTCCGGCCAACATGCCAAACGTGGAGCGACTGCTCCCAAAGCGAAGGAGCCAGGACCCAAAGACCTAGCTGGCCTGAAGGGTCCCCAGGGGGCCCCCAAGCAGCCCCTCTCAATTTTGGTCTGGGGGCTTTCGTTGGGCCGGGAACCTGGGAAGTGCCTGCAAGGTTGCAGTTCGCGGCCCGAGAAGCACTCTCCGGCCAACATGCCCAACTGCAGCAACAGCTCCCAAAGCGAAGGAGCCAGGAGCCAAAGACCTAGCTGGCCTGAAGGGTCCCCAGAAGGCCCCTAAGCAGCCCCTCTCAATTTGGGTCTGGGGGCTTTCCTTGGGCCGGGAACCTGGGAGCTACCTGCAAGGTTGCAGTTCAGGGCCCGAGAAGCACTCTCCCAGGTACATGTCCAACTGCAGCAACAGCTCCCAAACCGAAGGAGCCAGGACCCAAAGACCTAGCTGGCCTGAAGGGGCCCCAGGGGGCCCCCAAGCAGCCCCTCTCCATTTGGGTCTGGGGGCTTTCGTTGGGCCGGGAACCTGGGATGTACCTGCCAGGTTGCAGTTCGAGGCCCGAGAAGCACTCTCCGGCCAACATGCCCAACGTCCAGCAACAGCTCCCAAAGCGAAGGAGCCAGGACCCAAAGACCTAGCTGGCCTGAAGGGCCCCCTGGGGGCCCCCAAGCAGCCCCTCTCCATTTGGTTCTGGGGGCTTTCGTTGGGCCGGGGATCTGGAAGGTACCTGAAAGTTTGAAGTTCGCGGCCCGAGAAGCACTCTCCGGCCAACATGCCCAACTGCAGCAACAGCTCCCAAAGCGAAGGAGCCAGGACCCAAAGACCTAGCTGGCCTGAAGGGGCCCCAGGGGGCCCCCAAGCAGCCCCTCTCCATTTGGGTCTGGGGGCTTTCGTTGGGCCGGGAACCTGGGAGCTACCTGCAAGGTTGCAGTTCGCGGCCCGAGAAGCACTCTCCGGCAAACATGCCCAACTGCAGCAACAGCTCCCAAACCGAAGGAGCCAGGACCCAAAGCCCTAGCTGGCCTGAAGGGCCCCCAGGGGGCCCCGAAGCAGCCCCTCTCCATTTGGGGCTGGGGGCTTTCGTTGGGCATGGATACCTGAGAGGTACCTGCAAGTTTGCAGTTCGCGGCCCGAGAAGCACTCTCCGGCAAACATGCCCAACGTCCAGCAACAGCTCCCAAACCGAAGGAGCCAGGACCCAAAGACCTAGCTGGCCTGAAGGGGCCCCAGGGGGCCCCCAAGCAGCCCCTCTCCATTTGGGTCTGGGGGCTTTCGTTGGGCCTGGGACCTGGGAGGTACCTGCAAGTTTGCAGTTCGCAGCCCGAGAAGCACTCTCCGGCCAACATGCCCATCTGCAGAAACAGCTCCCAAACCGAAGGAGCCAGGACCCAAAGAAATAGCTGGCCTGGATGGTCCCCGGGGGCCCGCAAGCAGCCCCTCTCAATTTGGGTCTGGGGGCTTTCGTTGGGCCTGGGACCTGGGAGGTACCTGCAAGGTTGCAGTTCGCAGCCCGAGAAGCACTCTCCGGTCAACATGCCCAACGTCCAGCAACAGCTCCCAAACCGAAGGAGCCAGGACCCAAAGACCTAGCTGGCCTGAAGGGGCCCCAGGGGGCCCCCAAGCAGCCCCTCTCCATTTGGGTCTGGGGGCTTTCGTTGGGCCGGGAACCTGGGAGCTACCTGCAAGGTTGCAGTTCGCGGCCCGAGAAGCACTCTCCGGCAAACATGCCCAACTGCAGCAACAGCTCCCAAACCGAAGGAGCCAGGACCCAAAGCCCTAGCTGGCCTGAAGGGCCCCCAGGGGGCCCCGAAGCAGCCCCTCTCCATTTGGGGCTGGGGGCTTTCGTTGGGCATGGATACCTGAGAGGTACCTGCAAGTTTGCAGTTCGCGGCCCGAGAAGCACTCTCCGGCCAACATGCCCAACGTCCAGCAACAGCTCCCAAACCGAAGGAGCCAGGACCCAAAGACCTAGCTGGCCTGAAGGGGCCCAAGGGGGCCCCCAAGCAGCCCCTCTCCATTTGGGTCTGGGGGCTTTCGTTGGGCCTGGGACCTGGGAGGTACCTGCAAGTTTGCAGTTCGCAGCCCGAGAAGCACTCTCCGGCCAACATGCCCATCTGCAGAAACAGCTCCCAAACCGAAGGAGCCAGGACCCAAAGAAATAGCTGGCCTGGATGGTCCCCGGGGGCCCGCAAGCAGCCCCTCTCAATTTGGGTCTGGGGGCTTTCGTTGGGCCTGGGACCTGGGAGGTACCTGCAAGGTTGCAGTTCGCAGCCCGAGAAGCACTCTCCGGTCAACATGCCCAACGTCCAGCAACAGCTCCCAAACCGAAGGAGCCAGGACCCAAAGACCTAGCTGGCCTGAAGGGCCCCAGGGGGCCCCCAAACAGCCCCTCTCCATTTGGGTCTGGGGGCTTTCGTTGGGCCGGGAACCTGGCAGGTACCTGCCAGGTTGCAGTTCGCGGCCGGAGAAGCACTCTCCGGCCAACATGCCAAACGTGGAGCGACTGCTCCCAAAGCGAAGGAGCCAGGACCCAAAGACCTAGCTGGCCTGAAGGGGCCCCAGGGGACCCCCAAGCAGCCCCTCTCCATTTGGGTCTGGGGGCTTTCGTTGGGCCGGGAACCTGGGATGTACCTGCCAGGTTGCAGTTCGCGGCCGGAGAAGCACTCTCCGGCCAACATGCCAAACGTGGAGCGACTGCTCCCAAAGCGAAGGAGCCAGGACCCAAAGACCTAGCTGGCCTGAAGGGGCCCCAGGGGGCCCCCAAGCAGCCCCTCTCCATTTGGGTCTGGGGGCTTTCGTTGGGCCGGGAACCTGGGAGGTACCTGCCAGGTTGCAGTTCGCGGCCGGAGAAGCACTCTCCGGCCAACATGCCAAACGTGGAGCGACTGCTCCCAAAGCGAAGGAGCCAGGACCCAAAGACCTAGCTGGCCTGAAGGGGCCCCAGGGGGCCCCCAAGCAGCCCCTCTCCATTTGGGTCTGGGGGCTTTCGTTGGGCCGGGAACCTGGGAGGTACCTGCCAGGTTGCAGTTCGCGGCCGGAGAAGCACTCTCCGGCCAACATGCCAAACGTGGAGCGACTGCTCCCAAAGCGAAGGAGCCAGGACCCAAAGACCTAGCTGGCCTGAAGGGGCCCCAGGGGGCCCCCAAGCAGCCCCTCTCCATTTGGGTCTGGGGGCTTTCGTTGGGCCGGGAACCTGGGATGTACCTGCCGGCTTGCAGTTCGCAACCTGAGAAGTACTCTCCGGCCAACATGCCAAACGTGGAGCGTCTGCTCCCAAAGCGAAGGAGCCAGGACCCAAAGACCTAGCTGGCCTGAAGGGGCCCCAGGGGGCCCCCAAGCAGCCCCTCTCCATTTGGCTCTGGGGGCTTTCGTTGGGCCGGGAACCTGGCAGGTACCTGCCAGGTTGCAGTTCGCGGCCGGAGAAGCACTCTCCGGCCAACATGCCAAACGTGGAGAGACTGCTCCCAAAGCGAAGGAGCCAGGACCCAAAGACCTAGCTGGCCTGAAGGGGCCCCAGGGGGCCCCCAAGCAGCCCCTCTCCATTTGGGTCTGGGGGCTTTCGTTGGGCCGGGAACCTGGGAGGTACCTGCCAGGTTGCAGTTCGCGGCCGGAGAAGCACTCTCCGGCCAACATGCCAAACGTGGAGCGACTGCTCCCAAAGCGAAGGAGCCAGGACCCAAAGACCTAGCTGGCCTGAAGGGGCCCCAGGGGGCCCCCAAGCAGCCCCTCTCAATTTGGGTCTGGGGGCTTTCGTTGGGCCGGGAACCTGGGATGTACCTGCCAGGTTGCAGTTCGCGGACGGAGAAGCACTCTCCGGCCAACATGCCAAACGTGGAGCGACTGCTCCCAAAGCGAAGGAGCCAGGACCCAAAGACCTAGCTGGCCTGAAGGGGCCCCAGGGGGCCCCCAAGCAGCCCCTCTCCATTTGGGTCTGGGGGCTTTCGTTGGGCCGGGAACCTGGGAGGTACCTGCCAGGTTGCAGTTCGCGGCCGGAGAAGCACTCTCCGGCCAACATGCCCAACGTGGAGAGACTGCTCCCAAAGCGAAGGAGCCAGGACCCAAAGACCTAGCTGGCCTGAAGGGGCCCCAGGGGGCCCCCAAGCAGCCCCTCTCCATTTGGGTCTGGGGGCTTTCGTTGGGCCGGGAACCTGGGAGGTACCTGCCAGGTTGCAGTTCGCGGCCGGAGAAGCACTCTCCGGCCAACATGCCAAACGTGGAGCGACTGCTCCCAAAGCGAAGGAGCCAGGACCCAAAGACCTAGCTGGCCTGAAGGGGCCCCAGGGGGCCCCCAAGCAGCCCCTCTCCATTTGGGTCTGGGGGCTTTCGTTGGGCCGGGAACCTGGGAGGTACCTGCCAGGTTGCAGTTCGCGGCCGGAGAAGCACTCTCCGGCCAACATGCCAAACGTGGAGCGACTGCTCCCAAAGCGAAGGAGCCAGGACCCAAAGACCTAGCTGGCCTGAAGGGGCCCCAGGGGGCCCCCAAGCAGCCCCTCTCCATTTGGGTCTGGGGGCTTTCGTTGGGCCGGGAACCTGGGAGGTACCTGCCAGGTTGCAGTTCGCGGCCGGAGAAGCACTCTCCGGCCAACATGCCAAACGTGGAGCGACTGCTCCCAAAGCGAAGGAGGCAGGACCCAAAGACCTAGCTGGCCTGAAGGGGCCCCAGGGGGCCCCCAAGCAGCCCCTCTCCATTTGGGTCTGGGGGCTTTCGTTGGGCCGGGAACCTGGGAGGTACCTGCCAGGTTGCAGTTCGCGGCCGGAGAAGCACTCTCCGGCCAACATGCCAAACGTGGAGCGACTGCTCCCAAAGCGAAGGAGCCAGGACCCAAAGACCTAGCTGGCCTGAAGGGGCCCCAGGGGGCCCCCAAGCAGCCCCTCTCCATTTGGGTCTGGGGGCTTTCGTTGGGCCGGGAACCTGGGAGGTACCTGCCAGGTTGCAGTTCGCGGCCCGAGAAGCACTCTCCGGCCAACATGCCAAACGTGGAGCGACTGCTCCCAAAGCGAAGGAGCCAGGACCCAAAGACCTAGCTGGCCTGAAGGGGCCCCAGGGGGCCCCCAAGCAGCCCCTCTCCATTTGGGTCTGGGGGCTTTCGTTGGGCCGGGAACCTGGGAGGTACCTGCCAGGTTGCAGTTCGCGGCCGGAGAAGCACTCTCCGGCCAACATGCCCAACGTCCAGCGACTGCTCTCAAAACGAAGGAGCCAGGACCCAAAGACCTAGCTGGTCTGAAGGGGCCCCAGGGGGCCCCCAAGCAGCCCCTCTCCATTTGGGTCTGGGGGCTTTCGTTGGGCCGGGAACCTGGCAGGTACCTGCCAGGTTGCAGTTCGCGGCCCGAGAAGCACTCTCCGGCCAACATGCCAAACGTGGAGCGACTGCGCCCAAAGCGAAGGAGCCAGGACCCAAAGACCTAGCTGGCCTGAAGGGGCCCCAGGGGGCCCCCAAGCAGCCCCTCTCCATTTGGGTCTGGGGGCTTTCGTTGGGCCGGGAACCTAGGAGGTACCTGCCAGGTTGCAGTTCGCGGCCGGAGAAGCACTCTCCGGCCAACATGCCCAACGTGGAGCGACTGCTCCCAAAGCGAAGGAGCCAGGATCCAAAGACCTAGCTGGCCTGAAGGGGCCCCAGGGGGCTCCCAAGCAGCCCCTCTCCATTTGGGTCTGGGGGCTTTCGTTGGGCCGGGAACCTGGGAGGTACCTGCCAGGTTGCAGTTCGCGGCCGGAGAAGCACTCTCCGGCCAACATGCCAAACGTGGAGAGACTGCTCCCAAAGCGAAGGAGCCAGGACCCAAAGACCTAGCTGGCCTGAAGGGGCCCCAGGGGGCCCCCAAGCAGCCCCTCTCCATTTGGGTCTGGGGGCTTTCGTTGGGCCGGGAACCTGGGAGGTACCTGCCAGGTTGCAGTTCGCGGCCGGAGAAGCACTCTCCGGCCAACATGCCAAACGTGGAGCGACTGCTCCCAAAGCGAAGGAGCCAGGACCCAAAGACCTAGCTGGCCTGAAGGGGCCCCAGGGGGCCCCCAAGCAGCCCCTCTCCATTTGGGTCTGGGGGCTTTCGTTGGGCCGGGAACCTGGGAGGTACCTGCCAGGTTGCAGTTCGCGGCCGGAGAAGCACTCTCCGGCCAACATGCCAAACGTGGAGCGACTGCTCCCAAAGCGAAGGAGCCAGGACCCAAAGACCTAGCTGGCCTGAAGGGGCCCCAGGGGGCCCCCAAACAGCCCCTCTCCATTTGGGTCTGGGGGCTTTCGTTGGGCCGGGAACCTGGGAGGTACCTGCCAGGTTGCAGTTCGCGGCCGGAGAAGCACTCTCCGGCCAACATGCCAAACGTGGAGCGACTGCTCCCAAAGCGAAGGAGCCAGGACCCAAAGACCTAGCTGGCCTGAAGGGGCCCCAGGGGGCCCCCAAGCAGCCCCTCTCCATTTGGGTCTGGGGGCTTTCGTTGGGCCGGGAACCTGGCAGGTACCTGCCAGGTTGCAGTTCGCGGCCGGAGAAGCACTCTCCGGCCAACATGCCAAACGTGGAGCGACTGCTCCCAAAGCGAAGGAGCCAGGACCCAAAGACCTAGCTGGCCTGAAGGGGCCCCAGGGGGCCCCCAAGCAGCCCCTCTCCATTTGGGTCTGGGGGCTTTCCTTGGGCCGGGAACCTGGGAGCTACCTGCAAGGTTGCAGTTCAGGGCCCGAGAAGCACTCTCCCAGGTACATGTCCAACTGCAGCAACAGCTCCCAAACCGAAGGAGCCAGGACCCAAAGACCTAGCTGGCCTGAAGGGGCCCCTGGGGGCCCCCAAGCAGCCCCTCTCCATTTGGTTCTGGGGGCTTTCGTTGGGCCGGGGATCTGGAAGGTACCTGAAAGTTTGAAGTTCGCGGCCCGAGAAGCACTCTCCGGCCAACATGCCCAACTGCAGCAACAGCTCCCAAAGCGAAGGAGCCAGGACCCAAAGACCTAGCTGGCCTGAAGGGGCCCCAGGGGGCCCCCAAGCAGCCCCTCTCCATTTGGGTCTGGGGGCTTTCGTTGGGCCGGGAACCTGGGAGCTACCTGCAAGGTTGCAGTTCGCGGCCCGAGAAGCACTCTCCGGCAAACATGCCCAACTGCAGCAACAGCTCCCAAACCGAAGGAGCCAGGACCCAAAGCCCTAGCTGGCCTGAAGGGCCCCCAGGGGGCCCCGAAGCAGCCCCTCTCCATTTGGGGCTGGGGGCTTTCGTTGGGCATGGATACCTGAGAGGTTCCTGCAAGTTTGCAGTTCGCGGCCCGAGAAGCACTCTCCGGCAAACATGCCCAACGTCCAGCAACAGCTCCCAAACCGAAGGAGCCAGGACCCAAAGACCTAGCTGGCCTGAAGGGGCCCCAGGGGGCCCCCAAGCAGCCCCTCTCCATTTGGGTCTGGGGGCTTTCGTTGGGCCTGGGACCTGGGAGGTACCTGCAAGTTTGCAGTTCGCAGCCCGAGAAGCACTCTCCGGCCAACATGCCCATCTGCAGAAACAGCTCCCAAACCGAAGGAGCCAGGACCCAAAGAAATAGCTGGCCTGGATGGTCCCCGGGGGCCCGCAAGCAGCGCCTCTCAATTTGGGTCTGGGGGCTTTCGTTGGGCCTGGGACCTGGGAGGTACCTGCAAGGTTGCAGTTCGCAGCCCGAGAAGCACTCTCCGGTCAACATGCCCAACGTCCAGCAACAGCTCCCAAACCGAAGGAGCCAGGACCCAAAGACCTAGCTGGCCTGAAGGGGCCCCAGGGGGCCCCCAAGCAGCCCCTCTCCATTTGGGTCTGGGGGCTTTCGTTGGGCCGGGAACCTGGGAGCTACCTGCAAGGTTGCAGTTCGCGGCCCGAGAAGCACTCTCCGGCAAACATGCCCAACTGCAGCAACAGCTCCCAAACCGAAGGAGCCAGGACCCAAAGCCCTAGCTGGCCTGAAGGGCCCCCAGGGGGCCCCGAAGCAGCCCCTCTCCATTTGGGGCTGGGGGCTTTCGTTGGGCATGGATACCTGAGAGGTACCTGCAAGTTTGCAGTTCGCGGCCCGAGAAGCACTCTCCGGCCAACATGCCCAACGTCCAGCAACAGCTCCCAAACCGAAGGAGCCAGGACCCAAAGACCTAGCTGGCCTGAAGGGGCCCAAGGGGGCCCCCAAGCAGCCCCTCTCCATTTGGGTCTGGGGGCTTTCGTTGGGCCTGGGACCTGGGAGGTACCTGCAAGTTTGCAGTTCGCAGCCCGAGAAGCACTCTCCGGCCAACATGCCCATCTGCAGAAACAGCTCCCAAACCGAAGGAGCCAGGACCCAAAGAAATAGCTGGCCTGGATGGTCCCCGGGGGCCCGCAAGCAGCCCCTCTCAATTTGGGTCTGGGGGCTTTCGTTGGGCCTGGGACCTGGGAGGTACCTGCAAGGTTGCAGTTCGCAGCCCGAGAAGCACTCTCCGGTCAACATGCCCAACGTCCAGCAACAGCTCCCAAACCGAAGGAGCCAGGACCCAAAGACCTAGCTGGCCTGAAGGGGCCCCAGGGGGCCCCCAAACAGCCCCTCTCCATTTGGGTCTGGGGGCTTTCGTTGGGCCGGGAACCTGGCAGGTACCTGCCAGGTTGCAGTTCGCGGCCGGAGAAGCACTCTCCGGCCAACATGCCAAACGTGGAGCGACTGCTCCCAAAGCGAAGGAGCCAGGACCCAAAGACCTAGCTGGCCTGAAGGGGCCCCAGGGGACCCCCAAGCAGCCCCTCTCCATTTGGGTCTGGGGGCTTTCGTTGGGCCGGGAACCTGGGATGTACCTGCCAGGTTGCAGTTCGCGGCCGGAGAAGCACTCTCCGGCCAACATGCCAAACGTGGAGCGACTGCTCCCAAAGCGAAGGAGCCAGGACCCAAAGACCTAGCTGGCCTGAAGGGGCCCCAGGGGGCCCCCAAGCAGCCCCTCTCCATTTGGGTCTGGGGGCTTTCGTTGGGCCGGGAACCTGGCAGGTACCTGCCAGGTTGCAGTTCGCGGCCGGAGAAGCACTCTCCGGCCAACATGCCAAACGTGGAGCGACTGCTCCCAAAGCGAAGGAGGCAGGACCCAAAGACCTAGCTGGCCTGAAGGGGCCCCAGGGGGCCCCCAAGCAGCCCCTCTCCATTTGGGTCTGGGGGCTTTCGTTGGGCCGGGAACCTGGCAGGTACCTGCCAGGTTGCAGTTCGCGGCCGGAGAAGCACTCTCCGGCCAACATGCCAAACGTGGAGCGACTGCTCCCAAAGCGAAGGAGCCAGGACCCAAAGACCTAGCTGGCCTGAAGGGGCCCCAGGGGGCCCCCAAGCAGCCCCTCTCCATTTGGGTCTGGGGGCTTTCGTTGGGCCGGGAACCTGGGATGTACCTGCCGGCTTGCAGTTCGCAACCTGAGAAGTACTCTCCGGCCAACATGCCAAACGTGGAGCGACTGCTCCCAAAGCGAAGGAGCCAGGACCCAAAGACCTAGCTGGCCTGAAGGGGCCCCAGGGGGCCCCCAAGCAGCCCCTCTCCATTTGGCTCTGGGGGCTTTCGTTGGGCCGGGAACCTGGCAGGTACCTGCCAGGTTGCAGTTCGCGGCCGGAGAAGCACTCTCCGGCCAACATGCCAAACGTGGAGAGACTGCTCCCAAAGCGAAGGAGCCAGGACCCAAAGACCTAGCTGGCCTGAAGGGGCCCCAGGGGGCCCCAAGCAGCCCCTCTCCATTTGGGTCTGGGGGCTTTCGTTGGGCCGGGAACCTGGGAGGTACCTGCCAGGTTGCAGTTCGCGGCCGGAGAAGCACTCTCCGGCCAACATGCCAAACGTGGAGCGACTGCTCCCAAAGCGAAGGAGCCAGGACCCAAAGACCTAGCTGGCCTGAAGGGGCCCCAGGGGGCCCCCAAGCAGCCCCTCTCAATTTGGGTCTGGGGGCTTTCGTTGGGCCGGGAACCTGGGATGTACCTGCCAGGTTGCAGTTCGCGGACGGAGAAGCACTCTCCGGCCAACATGCCAAACGTGGAGCGACTGCTCCCAAAGCGAAGGAGCCAGGACCCAAAGACCTAGCTGGCCTGAAGGGGCCCCAGGGGGCCCCCAAGCAGCCCCTCTCCATTTGGGTCTGGGGGCTTTCGTTGGGCCGGGAACCTGGGAGGTACCTGCCAGGTTGCAGTTCGCGGCCGGAGAAGCACTCTCCGGCCAACATGCCCAACGTGGAGAGACTGCTCCCAAAGCGAAGGAGCCAGGACCCAAAGACCTAGCTGGCCTGAAGGGGCCCCAGGGGGCCCCCAAGCAGCCCCTCTCCATTTGGGTCTGGGGGCTTTCGTTGGGCCGGGAACCTGGGAGGTACCTGCCAGGTTGCAGTTCGCGGCCGGAGAAGCACTCTCCGGCCAACATGCCAAACGTGGAGCGACTGCTCCCAAAGCGAAGGAGCCAGGACCCAAAGACCTAGCTGGCCTGAAGGGGCCCCAGGGGGCCCCCAAGCAGCCCCTCTCCATTTGGGTCTGGGGGCTTTCGTTGGGCCGGGAACCTGGGAGGTACCTGCCAGGTTGCAGTTCGCGGCCGGAGAAGCACTCTCCGGCCAACATGCCAAACGTGGAGCGACTGCTCCCAAAGCGAAGGAGCCAGGACCCAAAGACCTAGCTGGCCTGAAGGGGCCCCAGGGGGCCCCCAAGCAGCCCCTCTCCATTTGGGTCTGGGGGCTTTCGTTGGGCCGGGAACCTGGGAGGTACCTGCCAGGTTGCAGTTCGCGGCCGGAGAAGCACTCTCCGGCCAACATGCCAAACGTGGAGCGACTGCTCCCAAAGCGAAGGAGGCAGGACCCAAAGACCTAGCTGGCCTGAAGGGGCCCCAGGGGGCCCCCAAGCAGCCCCTCTCCATTTGGGTCTGGGGGCTTTCGTTGGGCCGGGAACCTGGGAGGTACCTGCCAGGTTGCAGTTCGCGGCCGGAGAAGCACTCTCCGGCCAACATGCCAAACGTGGAGCGACTGCTCCCAAAGCGAAGGAGCCAGGACCCAAAGACCTAGCTGGCCTGAAGGGGCCCCAGGGGGCCCCCAAGCAGCCCCTCTCCATTTGGGTCTGGGGGCTTTCGTTGGGCCGGGAACCTGGGAGGTACCTGCCAGGTTGCAGTTCGCGGCCCGAGAAGCACTCTCCGGCCAACATGCCAAACGTGGAGCGACTGCTCCCAAAGCGAAGGAGCCAGGACCCAAAGACCTAGCTGGCCTGAAGGGGCCCCAGGGGGCCCCCAAGCAGCCCCTCTCCATTTGGGTCTGGGGGCTTTCGTTGGGCCGGGAACCTGGGAGGTACCTGCCAGGTTGCAGTTCGCGGCCGGAGAAGCACTCTCCGGCCAACATGCCCAACGTCCAGCGACTGCTCTCAAAACGAAGGAGCCAGGACCCAAAGACCTAGCTGGTCTGAAGGGGCCCCAGGGGGCCCCCAAGCAGCCCCTCTCCATTTGGGTCTGGGGGCTTTCGTTGGGCCGGGAACCTGGCAGGTACCTGCCAGGTTGCAGTTCGCGGCCCGAGAAGCACTCTCCGGCCAACATGCCAAACGTGGAGCGACTGCGCCCAAAGCGAAGGAGCCAGGACCCAAAGACCTAGCTGGCCTGAAGGGGCCCCAGGGGGCCCCCAAGCAGCCCCTCTCCATTTGGGTCTGGGGGCTTTCGTTGGGCCGGGAACCTAGGAGGTACCTGCCAGGTTGCAGTTCGCGGCCGGAGAAGCACTCTCCGGCCAACATGCCCAACGTGGAGCGACTGCTCCCAAAGCGAAGGAGCCAGGATCCAAAGACCTAGCTGGCCTGAAGGGGCCCCAGGGGGCTCCCAAGCAGCCCCTCTCCATTTGGGTCTGGGGGCTTTCGTTGGGCCGGGAACCTGGGAGGTACCTGCCAGGTTGCAGTTCGCGGCCGGAGAAGCACTCTCCGGCCAACATGCCAAACGTGGAGAGACTGCTCCCAAAGCGAAGGAGCCAGGACCCAAAGACCTAGCTGGCCTGAAGGGGCCCCAGGGGGCCCCCAAGCAGCCCCTCTCCATTTGGGTCTGGGGGCTTTCGTTGGGCCGGGAACCTGGGAGGTACCTGCCAGGTTGCAGTTCGCGGCCGGAGAAGCACTCTCCGGCCAACATGCCAAACGTGGAGCGACTGCTCCCAAAGCGAAGGAGCCAGGACCCAAAGACCTAGCTGGCCTGAAGGGGCCCCAGGGGGCCCCCAAGCAGCCCCTCTCCATTTGGGTCTGGGGGCTTTCGTTGGGCCGGGAACCTGGGAGGTACCTGCCAGGTTGCAGTTCGCGGCCGGAGAAGCACTCTCCGGCCAACATGCCAAACGTGGAGCGACTGCTCCCAAAGCGAAGGAGCCAGGACCCAAAGACCTAGCTGGCCTGAAGGGGCCCCAGGGGGCCCCCAAACAGCCCCTCTCCATTTGGGTCTGGGGGCTTTCGTTGGGCCGGGAACCTGGGAGGTACCTGCCAGGTTGCAGTTCGCGGCCGGAGAAGCACTCTCCGGCCAACATGCCAAACGTGGAGCGACTGCTCCCAAAGCGAAGGAGGCAGGACCCAAAGACCTAGCTGGCCTGAAGGGGCCCCAGGGGGCCCCCAAGCAGCCCCTCTCCATTTGGGTCTGGGGGCTTTCGTTGGGCCGGGAACCTGGCAGGTACCTGCCAGGTTGCAGTTCGCGGCCGGAGAAGCACTCTCCGGCCAACATGCCAAACGTGGAGCGACTGCTCCCAAAACGAAGGAGCCAGGACCCAAAGACCTAGCTGGTCTGAAGGGGCCCCAGGGGGCCCCCAAGCAGCCCCTCTCCATTTGGGTCTGGGGGCTTTCGTTGGGCCGGGAACCTGGCAGGTACCTGCCAGGTTGCAGTTCGCGGCCGGAGAAGCACTCTCCGGCCAACATGCCAAACGTGGAGCGACTGCTCCCAAAGCGAAGGAGCCAGGACCCAAAGACCTAGCTGGCCTGAAGGGGCCCCAGGGGGCCCCCAAGCAGCCCCTCTCCATTTGGGTCTGGGGGCTTTCCTTGGGCCGGGAACCTGGGAGCTACCTGCAAGGTTGCAGTTCAGGGCCCGAGAAGCACTCTCCCAGGTACATGTCCAACTGCAGCAACAGCTCCCAAACCGAAGGAGCCAGGACCCAAAGACCTAGCTGGCCTGAAGGGGCCCCAGGGGGCCCCCAAGCAGCCCCTCTCCATTTGGGTCTGGGGGCTTTCGTTGGGCCGGGAACCTGGGATGTACCTGCCAGGTTGCAGTTCGAGGCCCGAGAAGCACTCTCCGGCCAACATGCCCAACGTCCAGCAACAGCTCCCAAACCGAAGGAGCCAGGACCCAAAGACCTAGCTGGCCTGAAGGGCCCCCTGGGGGCCCCCAAGCAGCCCCTCTCCATTTGGTTCTGGGGGCTTTCGTTGGGCCGGGGATCTGGAAGGTACCTGAAAGTTTGAAGTTCGCGGCCCGAGAAGCACTCTCCGGCCAACATGCCCAACTGCAGCAACAGCTCCCAAAGCGAAGGAGCCAGGACCCAAAGACCTAGCTGGCCTGAAGGGGCCCCAGGGGGCCCCCAAGCAGCCCCTCTCCATTTGGGTCTGGGGGCTTTCGTTGGGCCGGGAACCTGGGAGGTACCTGCAAGGTTGCAGTTCGCGGCCCGAGAAGCACTCTCCGGCAAACATGCCCAACTGCAGCAACAGCTCCCAAACCGAAGGAGCCAGGACCCAAAGCCCTAGCTGGCCTGAAGGGCCCCCAGGGGGCCCCGAAGCAGCCCCTCTCCATTTGGGGCTGGGGGCTTTCGTTGGGCATGGATACCTGAGAGGTACCTGCAAGTTTGCAGTTCGCGGCCCGAGAAGCACTCTCCGGCAAACATGCCCAACGTCCAGCAACAGCTCCCAAACCGAAGGAGCCAGGACCCAAAGACCTAGCTGGCCTGAAGGGGCCCCAGGGGGCCCCCAAGCAGCCCCTCTCCATTTGGGTCTGGGGGCTTTCGTTGGGCCTGGGACCTGGGAGGTACCTGCAAGTTTGCAGTTCGCAGCCCGAGAAGCACTCTCCGGCCAACATGCCCATCTGCAGAAACAGCTCCCAAACCGAAGGAGCCAGGACCCAAAGAAATAGCTGGCCTGGATGGTCCCCGGGGGCCCGCAAGCAGCCCCTCTCAATTTGGGTCTGGGGGCTTTCGTTGGGCCTGGGACCTGGGAGGTACCTGCAAGGTTGCAGTTCGCAGCCCGAGAAGCACTCTCCGGTCAACATGCCCAACGTCCAGCAACAGCTCCCAAACCGAAGGAGCCAGGACCCAAAGACCTAGCTGGCCTGAAGGGGCCCCAGGGGGCCCCCAAGCAGCCCCTCTCCATTTGGGTCTGGGGGCTTTCGTTGGGCCGGGAACCTGGGAGCTACCTGCAAGGTTGCAGTTCGCGGCCCGAGAAGCACTCTCCGGCAAACATGCCCAACTGCAGCAACAGCTCCCAAACCGAAGGAGCCAGGACCCAAAGCCCTAGCTGGCCTGAAGGGCCCCCAGGGGGCCCCGAAGCAGCCCCTCTCCATTTGGGGCTGGGGGCTTTCGTTGGGCATGGATACCTGAGAGGTACCTGCAAGTTTGCAGTTCGCGGCCCGAGAAGCACTCTCCGGCCAACATGCCCAACGTCCAGCAACAGCTCCCAAACCGAAGGAGCCAGGACCCAAAGACCTAGCTGGCCTGAAGGGGCCCAAGGGGGCCCCCAAGCAGCCCCTCTCCATTTGGGTCTGGGGGCTTTCGTTGGGCCTGGGACCTGGGAGGAACCTGCAAGTTTGCAGTTCGCAGCCCGAGAAGCACTCTCCGGCCAACATGCCCATCTGCAGAAACAGCTCCCAAACCGAAGGAGCCAGGACCCAAAGAAATAGCTGGCCTGGATGGTCCCCGGGGGCCCGCAAGCAGCCCCTCTCAATTTGGGTCTGGGGGCTTTCGTTGGGCCTGGGACCTGGGAGGTACCTGCAAGGTTGCAGTTCGCAGCCCGAGAAGCACTCTCCGGTCAACATGCCCAACGTCCAGCAACAGCTCCCAAACCGAAGGAGCCAGGACCCAAAGACCTAGCTGGCCTGAAGGGGCCCCAGGGGGCCCCCAAACAGCCCCTCTCCATTTGGGTCTGGGGGCTTTCGTTGGGCCGGGAACCTGGCAGGTACCTGCCAGGTTGCAGTTCGCGGCCGGAGAAGCACTCTCCGGCCAACATGCCAAACGTGGAGCGACTGCTCCCAAAGCGAAGGAGGCAGGACCCAAAGACCTAGCTGGCCTGAAGGGGCCCCAGGGGGCCCCCAAGCAGCCCCTCTCCATTTGGGTCTGGGGGCTTTCGTTGGGCCGGGAACCTGGGAGGTACCTGCCAGGTTGCAGTTCGCGGCCGGAGAAGCACTCTCCGGCCAACATGCCAAACGTGGAGCGACTGCTCCCAAAGCGAAGGAGCCAGGACCCAAAGACCTAGCTGGCCTGAAGGGGCCCCAGGGGGCCCCCAAGCAGCCCCTCTCCATTTGGGTCTGGGGGCTTTCGTTGGGCCGGGAACCTGGGAGGTACCTGCCAGGTTGCAGTTCGCGGCCCGAGAAGCACTCTCCGGCCAACATGCCAAACGTGGAGCGACTGCTCCCAAAGCGAAGGAGCCAGGACCCAAAGACCTAGCTGGCCTGAAGGGGCCCCAGGGGGCCCCCAAGCAGCCCCTCTCCATTTGGGTCTGGGGGCTTTCGTTGGGCCGGGAACCTGGGAGGTACCTGCCAGGTTGCAGTTCGCGGCCGGAGAAGCACTCTCCGGCCAACATGCCCAACGTCCAGCGACTGCTCTCAAAACGAAGGAGCCAGGACCCAAAGACCTAGCTGGTCTGAAGGGGCCCCAGGGGGCCCCCAAGCAGCCCCTCTCCATTTGGGTCTGGGGGCTTTCGTTGGGCCGGGAACCTGGCAGGTACCTGCCAGGTTGCAGTTCGCGGCCCGAGAAGCACTCTCCGGCCAACATGCCAAACGTGGAGCGACTGCGCCCAAAGCGAAGGAGCCAGGACCCAAAGACCTAGCTGGCCTGAAGGGGCCCCAGGGGGCCCCCAAGCAGCCCCTCTCCATTTGGGTCTGGGGGCTTTCGTTGGGCCGGGAACCTAGGAGGTACCTGCCAGGTTGCAGTTCGCGGCCGGAGAAGCACTCTCCGGCCAACATGCCCAACGTGGAGCGACTGCTCCCAAAGCGAAGGAGCCAGGATCCAAAGACCTAGCTGGCCTGAAGGGGCCCCAGGGGGCTCCCAAGCAGCCCCTCTCCATTTGGGTCTGGGGGCTTTCGTTGGGCCGGGAACCTGGGAGGTACCTGCCAGGTTGCAGTTCGCGGCCGGAGAAGCACTCTCCGGCCAACATGCCAAACGTGGAGAGACTGCTCCCAAAGCGAAGGAGCCAGGACCCAAAGACCTAGCTGGCCTGAAGGGGCCCCAGGGGGCCCCCAAGCAGCCCCTCTCCATTTGGGTCTGGGGGCTTTCGTTGGGCCGGGAACCTGGGAGGTACCTGCCAGGTTGCAGTTCGCGGCCGGAGAAGCACTCTCCGGCCAACATGCCAAACGTGGAGCGACTGCTCCCAAAGCGAAGGAGCCAGGACCCAAAGACCTAGCTGGCCTGAAGGGGCCCCAGGGGGCCCCCAAGCAGCCCCTCTCCATTTGGGTCTGGGGGCTTTCGTTGGGCCGGGAACCTGGGAGGTACCTGCCAGGTTGCAGTTCGCGGCCGGAGAAGCACTCTCCGGCCAACATGCCAAACGTGGAGCGACTGCTCCCAAAGCGAAGGAGCCAGGACCCAAAGACCTAGCTGGCCTGAAGGGGCCCCAGGGGGCCCCCAAACAGCCCCTCTCCATTTGGGTCTGGGGGCTTTCGTTGGGCCGGGAACCTGGGAGGTACCTGCCAGGTTGCAGTTCGCGGCCGGAGAAGCACTCTCCGGCCAACATGCCAAACGTGGAGCGACTGCTCCCAAAGCGAAGGAGCCAGGACCCAAAGACCTAGCTGGCCTGAAGGGGCCCCAGGGGGCCCCCAAGCAGCCCCTCTCCATTTGGGTCTGGGGGCTTTCGTTGGGCCGGGAACCTGGCAGGTACCTGCCAGGTTGCAGTTCGCGGCCGGAGAAGCACTCTCCGGCCAACATGCCAAACGTGGAGCGACTGCTCCCAAAACGAAGGAGCCAGGACCCAAAGACCTAGCTGGTCTGAAGGGGCCCCAGGGGGCCCCCAAGCAGCCCCTCTCCATTTGGGTCTGGGGGCTTTCGTTGGGCCGGGAACCTGGCAGGTACCTGCCAGGTTGCAGTTCGCGGCCGGAGAAGCACTCTCCGGCCAACATGCCAAACGTGGAGCGACTGCTCCCAAAGCGAAGGAGCCAGGACCCAAAGACCTAGCTGGCCTGAAGGGGCCCCAGGGGGCCCCCAAGCAGCCCCTCTCCATTTGGGTCTGGGGGCTTTCCTTGGGCCGGGAACCTGGGAGCTACCTGCAAGGTTGCAGTTCAGGGCCCGAGAAGCACTCTCCCAGGTACATGTCCAACTGCAGCAACAGCTCCCAAACCGAAGGAGCCAGGACCCAAAGACCTAGCTGGCCTGAAGGGGCCCCAGGGGGCCCCCAAGCAGCCCCTCTCCATTTGGGTCTGGGGGCTTTCGTTGGGCCGGGAACCTGGGATGTACCTGCCAGGTTGCAGTTCGAGGCCCGAGAAGCACTCTCCGGCCAACATGCCCAACGTCCAGCAACAGCTCCCAAACCGAAGGAGCCAGGACCCAAAGACCTAGCTGGCCTGAAGGGCCCCCTGGGGGCCCCCAAGCAGCCCCTCTCCATTTGGTTCTGGGGGCTTTCGTTGGGCCGGGGATCTGGAAGGTACCTGAAAGTTTGAAGTTCGCGGCCCGAGAAGCACTCTCCGGCCAACATGCCCAACTGCAGCAACAGCTCCCAAAGCGAAGGAGCCAGGACCCAAAGACCTAGCTGGCCTGAAGGGGCCCCAGGGGGCCCCCAAGCAGCCCCTCTCCATTTGGGTCTGGGGGCTTTCGTTGGGCCGGGAACCTGGGAGGTACCTGCAAGGTTGCAGTTCGCGGCCCGAGAAGCACTCTCCGGCAAACATGCCCAACTGCAGCAACAGCTCCCAAACCGAAGGAGCCAGGACCCAAAGCCCTAGCTGGCCTGAAGGGCCCCCAGGGGGCCCCGAAGCAGCCCCTCTCCATTTGGGGCTGGGGGCTTTCGTTGGGCATGGATACCTGAGAGGTACCTGCAAGTTTGCAGTTCGCGGCCCGAGAAGCACTCTCCGGCAAACATGCCCAACGTCCAGCAACAGCTCCCAAACCGAAGGAGCCAGGACCCAAAGACCTAGCTGGCCTGAAGGGGCCCCAGGGGGCCCCCAAGCAGCCCCTCTCCATTTGGGTCTGGGGGCTTTCGTTGGGCCTGGGACCTGGGAGGTACCTGCAAGTTTGCAGTTCGCAGCCCGAGAAGCACTCTCCGGCCAACATGCCCATCTGCAGAAACAGCTCCCAAACCGAAGGAGCCAGGACCCAAAGAAATAGCTGGCCTGGATGGTCCCCGGGGGCCCGCAAGCAGCCCCTCTCAATTTGGGTCTGGGGGCTTTCGTTGGGCCTGGGACCTGGGAGGTACCTGCAAGGTTGCAGTTCGCAGCCCGAGAAGCACTCTCCGGTCAACATGCCCAACGTCCAGCAACAGCTCCCAAACCGAAGGAGCCAGGACCCAAAGACCTAGCTGGCCTGAAGGGGCCCCAGGGGGCCCCCAAGCAGCCCCTCTCCATTTGGGTCTGGGGGCTTTCGTTGGGCCGGGAACCTGGGAGCTACCTGCAAGGTTGCAGTTCGCGGCCCGAGAAGCACTCTCCGGCAAACATGCCCAACTGCAGCAACAGCTCCCAAACCGAAGGAGCCAGGACCCAAAGCCCTAGCTGGCCTGAAGGGCCCCCAGGGGGCCCCGAAGCAGCCCCTCTCCATTTGGGGCTGGGGGCTTTCGTTGGGCATGGATACCTGAGAGGTACCTGCAAGTTTGCAGTTCGCGGCCCGAGAAGCACTCTCCGGCCAACATGCCCAACGTCCAGCAACAGCTCCCAAACCGAAGGAGCCAGGACCCAAAGACCTAGCTGGCCTGAAGGGGCCCAAGGGGGCCCCCAAGCAGCCCCTCTCCATTTGGGTCTGGGGGCTTTCGTTGGGCCTGGGACCTGGGAGGTACCTGCAAGTTTGCAGTTCGCAGCCCGAGAAGCACTCTCCGGCCAACATGCCCATCTGCAGAAACAGCTCCCAAACCGAAGGAGCCAGGACCCAAAGAAATAGCTGGCCTGGATGGTCCCCGGGGGCCCGCAAGCAGCCCCTCTCAATTTGGGTCTGGGGGCTTTCGTTGGGCCTGGGACCTGGGAGGTACCTGCAAGGTTGCAGTTCGCAGCCCGAGAAGCACTCTCCGGTCAACATGCCCAACGTCCAGCAACAGCTCCCAAACCGAAGGAGCCAGGACCCAAAGACCTAGCTGGCCTGAAGGGGCCCCAGGGGGCCCCCAAACAGCCCCTCTCCATTTGGGTCTGGGGGCTTTCGTTGGGCCGGGAACCTGGCAGGTACCTGCCAGGTTGCAGTTCGCGGCCGGAGAAGCACTCTCCGGCCAACATGCCAAACGTGGAGCGACTGCTCCCAAAGCGAAGGAGCCAGGACCCAAAGACCTAGCTGGCCTGAAGGGGCCCCAGGGGACCCCCAAGCAGCCCCTCTCCATTTGGGTCTGGGGGCTTTCGTTGGGCCGGGAACCTGGGATGTACCTGCCAGGTTGCAGTTCGCGGCCGGAGAAGCACTCTCCGGCCAACATGCCAAACGTGGAGCGACTGCTCCCAAAGCGAAGGAGCCAGGACCCAAAGACCTAGCTGGCCTGAAGGGGCCCCAGGGGGCCCCCAAGCAGCCCCTCTCCATTTGGGTCTGGGGGCTTTCGTTGGGCCGGGAACCTGGGAGGTACCTGCCAGGTTGCAGTTCGCGGCCGGAGAAGCACTCTCCGGCCAACATGCCAAACGTGGAGCGACTGCTCCCAAAGCGAAGGAGCCAGGACCCAAAGACCTAGCTGGCCTGAAGGGGCCCCAGGGGGCCCCCAAGCAGCCCCTCTCCATTTGGGTCTGGGGGCTTTCGTTGGGCCGGGAACCTGGGAGGTACCTGCCAGGTTGCAGTTCGCGGCCGGAGAAGCACTCTCCGGCCAACATGCCAAACGTGGAGCGACTGCTCCCAAAGCGAAGGAGCCAGGACCCAAAGACCTAGCTGGCCTGAAGGGGCCCCAGGGGGCCCCCAAGCAGCCCCTCTCCATTTGGGTCTGGGGGCTTTCGTTGGGCCGGGAACCTGGGATGTACCTGCCGGCTTGCAGTTCGCAACCTGAGAAGTACTCTCCGGCCAACATGCCAAACGTGGAGCGACTGCTCCCAAAGCGAAGGAGCCAGGACCCAAAGACCTAGCTGGCCTGAAGGGGCCCCAGGGGGCCCCCAAGCAGCCCCTCTCCATTTGGCTCTGGGGGCTTTCGTTGGGCCGGGAACCTGGCAGGTACCTGCCAGGTTGCAGTTCGCGGCCGGAGAAGCACTCTCCGGCCAACATGCCAAACGTGGAGAGACTGCTCCCAAAGCGAAGGAGCCAGGACCCAAAGACCTAGCTGGCCTGAAGGGGCCCCAGGGGGCCCCCAAGCAGCCCCTCTCCATTTGGGTCTGGGGGCTTTCGTTGGGCCGGGAACCTGGGAGGTACCTGCCAGGTTGCAGTTCGCGGCCGGAGAAGCACTCTCCGGCCAACATGCCAAACGTGGAGCGACTGCTCCCAAAGCGAAGGAGCCAGGACCCAAAGACCTAGCTGGCCTGAAGGGGCCCCAGGGGGCCCCCAAGCAGCCCCTCTCAATTTGGGTCTGGGGGCTTTCGTTGGGCCGGGAACCTGGGATGTACCTGCCAGGTTGCAGTTCGCGGACGGAGAAGCACTCTCCGGCCAACATGCCAAACGTGGAGCGACTGCTCCCAAAGCGAAGGAGCCAGGACCCAAAGACCTAGCTGGCCTGAAGGGGCCCCAGGGGGCCCCCAAGCAGCCCCTCTCCATTTGGGTCTGGGGGCTTTCGTTGGGCCGGGAACCTGGGAGGTACCTGCCAGGTTGCAGTTCGCGGCCGGAGAAGCACTCTCCGGCCAACATGCCCAACGTGGAGAGACTGCTCCCAAAGCGAAGGAGCCAGGACCCAAAGACCTAGCTGGCCTGAAGGGGCCCCAGGGGGCCCCCAAGCAGCCCCTCTCCATTTGGGTCTGGGGGCTTTCGTTGGGCCGGGAACCTGGGAGGTACCTGCCAGGTTGCAGTTCGCGGCCGGAGAAGCACTCTCCGGCCAACATGCCAAACGTGGAGCGACTGCTCCCAAAGCGAAGGAGCCAGGACCCAAAGACCTAGCTGGCCTGAAGGGGCCCCAGGGGGCCCCCAAGCAGCCCCTCTCCATTTGGGTCTGGGGGCTTTCGTTGGGCCGGGAACCTGGGAGGTACCTGCCAGGTTGCAGTTCGCGGCCGGAGAAGCACTCTCCGGCCAACATGCCAAACGTGGAGCCACTGCTCCCAAAGCGAAGGAGCCAGGACCCAAAGACCTAGCTGGCCTGAAGGGGCCCCAGGGGGCCCCCAAGCAGCCCCTCTCCATTTGGGTCTGGGGGCTTTCGTTGGGCCGGGAACCTGGGAGGTACCTGCCAGGTTGCAGTTCGCGGCCGGAGAAGCACTCTCCGGCCAACATGCCAAACGTGGAGCGACTGCTCCCAAAGCGAAGGAGGCAGGACCCAAAGACCTAGCTGGCCTGAAGGGGCCCCAGGGGGCCCCCAAGCAGCCCCTCTCCATTTGGGTCTGGGGGCTTTCGTTGGGCCGGGAACCTGGGAGGTACCTGCCAGGTTGCAGTTCGCGGCCGGAGAAGCACTCTCCGGCCAACATGCCAAACGTGGAGCGACTGCTCCCAAAGCGAAGGAGCCAGGACCCAAAGACCTAGCTGGCCTGAAGGGGCCCCAGGGGGCCCCCAAGCAGCCCCTCTCCATTTGGGTCTGGGGGCTTTCGTTGGGCCGGGAACCTGGGAGGTACCTGCCAGGTTGCAGTTCGCGGCCCGAGAAGCACTCTCCGGCCAACATGCCAAACGTGGAGCGACTGCTCCCAAAGCGAAGGAGCCAGGACCCAAAGACCTAGCTGGCCTGAAGGGGCCCCAGGGGGCCCCCAAGCAGCCCCTCTCCATTTGGGTCTGGGGGCTTTCGTTGGGCCGGGAACCTGGGAGGTACCTGCCAGGTTGCAGTTCGCGGCCGGAGAAGCACTCTCCGGCCAACATGCCCAACGTCCAGCGACTGCTCTCAAAACGAAGGAGCCAGGACCCAAAGACCTAGCTGGTCTGAAGGGGCCCCAGGGGGCCCCCAAGCAGCCCCTCTCCATTTGGGTCTGGGGGCTTTCGTTGGGCCGGGAACCTGGCAGGTACCTGCCAGGTTGCAGTTCGCGGCCCGAGAAGCACTCTCCGGCCAACATGCCAAACGTGGAGCGACTGCGCCCAAAGCGAAGGAGCCAGGACCCAAAGACCTAGCTGGCCTGAAGGGGCCCCAGGGGGCCCCCAAGCAGCCCCTCTCCATTTGGGTCTGGGGGCTTTCGTTGGGCCGGGAACCTAGGAGGTACCTGCCAGGTTGCAGTTCGCGGCCGGAGAAGCACTCTCCGGCCAACATGCCCAACGTGGAGCGACTGCTCCCAAAGCGAAGGAGCCAGGATCCAAAGACCTAGCTGGCCTGAAGGGGCCCCAGGGGGCTCCCAAGCAGCCCCTCTCCATTTGGGTCTGGGGGCTTTCGTTGGGCCGGGAACCTGGGAGGTACCTGCCAGGTTGCAGTTCGCGGCCGGAGAAGCACTCTCCGGCCAACATGCCAAACGTGGAGAGACTGCTCCCAAAGCGAAGGAGCCAGGACCCAAAGACCTAGCTGGCCTGAAGGGGCCCCAGGGGGCCCCCAAGCAGCCCCTCTCCATTTGGGTCTGGGGGCTTTCGTTGGGCCGGGAACCTGGGAGGTACCTGCCAGGTTGCAGTTCGCGGCCGGAGAAGCACTCTCCGGCCAACATGCCAAACGTGGAGCGACTGCTCCCAAAGCGAAGGAGCCAGGACCCAAAGACCTAGCTGGCCTGAAGGGGCCCCAGGGGGCCCCCAAGCAGCCCCTCTCCATTTGGGTCTGGGGGCTTTCGTTGGGCCGGGAACCTGGGAGGTACCTGCCAGGTTGCAGTTCGCGGCCGGAGAAGCACTCTCCGGCCAACATGCCAAACGTGGAGCGACTGCTCCCAAAGCGAAGGAGCCAGGACCCAAAGACCTAGCTGGCCTGAAGGGGCCCCAGGGGGCCCCCAAACAGCCCCTCTCCATTTGGGTCTGGGGGCTTTCGTTGGGCCGGGAACCTGGGAGGTACCTGCCAGGTTGCAGTTCGCGGCCGGAGAAGCACTCTCCGGCCAACATGCCAAACGTGGAGCGACTGCTCCCAAAGCGAAGGAGCCAGGACCCAAAGACCTAGCTGGCCTGAAGGGGCCCCAGGGGGCCCCCAAGCAGCCCCTCTCCATTTGGGTCTGGGGGCTTTCGTTGGGCCGGGAACCTGGCAGGTACCTGCCAGGTTGCAGTTCGCGGCCGGAGAAGCACTCTCCGGCCAACATGCCAAACGTGGAGCGACTGCTCCCAAAACGAAGGAGCCAGGACCCAAAGACCTAGCTGGTCTGAAGGGGCCCCAGGGGGCCCCCAAGCAGCCCCTCTCCATTTGGGTCTGGGGGCTTTCGTTGGGCCGGGAACCTGGCAGGTACCTGCCAGGTTGCAGTTCGCGGCCCGAGAAGCACTCTCCGGCCAACATGCCAAACGTGGAGCGACTGCTCCCAAAGCGAAGGAGCCAGGACCCAAAGACCTAGCTGGCCTGAAGGGGCCCCAGGGGGCCCCCAAGCAGCCCCTCTCCATTTGGGTCTGGGGGCTTTCGTTGGGCCGGGAACCTGGGAGGTACCTGCCAGGTTGCAGTTCGCGGCCCGAGAAGCACTCTCCGGCCAACATGCCCAACGTGGAGCGACTGCTCCCAAAGTGAAGGAGCCAGGATCCAAAGACCTAGCTGGCCTGAAGGGGCCCCAGGGGGCTCCCAAGCAGCCCCTCTCCATTTGGGTCTGGGGGCTTTCGTTGGGCCGGGAACCTGGGAGGTACCTTCCAGGTTGCAGTTCACGGCCGGAGAAGTACTCTCCGGCCAACATGCCAAACGTGGAGCGACTGCTCCCAAAGCGAAGGAGCCAGGACCCAAAGACCTAGCTGGCCTGAAGGGGCCCCAGGGGGCCCCCAAGCAGCCCCTCTCCATTTTGGTCTGGGGGCTTTGGTTGGGCCGGGAACCTGGGAGGTACCTGCCAGGTTGCAGTTCGCGGCCGGAGAAGCACTCTCCGGCCAACATGCCCAACGTCCAGCGACTGCTCCCAAAGCGAAGGAGCCAGGACCCAAAGACCTAGCTGGCCTGAAGGGGCCCCAGGGGGCCCCCAAGCAGCCCCTCTCCATTTGGGTCTGGGGGCTTTCGTTGGGCCTGGGACCTGGGAGGTACCTGCAAGTTTGCAGTTCGCAGCCCGAGAAGCACTCTCCGGCCAACATGCCCTTCTGCAGAAACAGCTCCCAAACCGAAGGAGCCAGGACCTAAAGAAATAGCTGGCCTGGATGGTCCCCGGGGGCCCGCAAGCAGCCCCTCTCCATTTGGGTCTGGGGGCTTTCGTTGGGCCTGGGACCTGGGAGGTACCTGCAAGGTTGCAGTTCGCAGCCCGAGAAGCACTCTCCGGTCAACATGCCCAACGTCCAGCAACAGCTCCCAAACCGAAGGAGCCAGGACCCAAAGACCTAGCTGGCCTGAAGTGTCCCCAGGGGGCCCCCAAGCAGCCCCTCTCCATTTGGTTCTGGGGGCTTTCGTTGGGCCGGGAACCTGGGAGGTACCTGCCAGGTTGCAGTTCGCGGCCGGAGAAGCACTCTCCGGCCAACATGCCAAACGTGGAGCGACTGCTCCCAAAGCGAAGGAGCCAGGACCCAAAGACCTAGCTGGCCTGAAGGGGCCCCAGGGGGCCCCCAAGCAGCCCCTCTCCATTTGGGTCTGGGGGCTTTCGTTGGGCCGGGAACCTGGGAGCTACCTGCCAGGTTGCAGTTCGCGGCCCGAGAAGCACTCTCCGGCCAACATGCCAAACGTGGAGCGACTGCTCCCAAAGCGAAGGAGCCAGGACCCAAAGACCTAGCTGGCCTGAAGGGGCCCCAGGGGGCCCCCAAGCAGCCCCTCTCCATTTGGGTCTGGGGGCTTTCGTTGGGCCGGGAACCTGGGAGGTACCTGCCAGGTTGCAGTTCGCGGCCGGAGAAGCACTCTCCGGCCAACATGCCAAACGTGGAGCGACTGCTCCCAAAGCGAAGGAGCCAGGACCCAAAGACCTAGCTGGCCTGAAGGGGCCCCAG
The DNA here is from genome assembly GCF_964237585.1 of Gallinula chloropus. Taxonomy (NCBI): domain Eukaryota; kingdom Metazoa; phylum Chordata; class Aves; order Gruiformes; family Rallidae; genus Gallinula; species Gallinula chloropus. The sequence goes on from NC_140106.1 coordinate 184,066, forward strand.
GGGGCCCCCAAGCAGCCCCTCTCCATTTGGGTCTGGGGGCTTTCGTTGGGCCGGGAACCTGGGAGGTACCTGCCAGGTTGCAGTTCGCGGCCGGAGAAGCACTCTCCGGCCAACATGCCAAACGTGGAGCGACTGCTCCCAAAGCGAAGGAGCCAGGACCCAAAGACCTAGCTGGCCTGAAGGGGCCCCAGGGGGCCCCCAAGCAGCCCCTCTCCATTTGGGTCTGGGGGCTTTCGTTGGGCCGGGAACCTGGGAGGTACCTGCCAGGTTGCAGTTCGCGGCCGGAGAAGCACTCTCCGGCCAACATGCCAAACGTGGAGCGACTGCTCCCAAAGCGAAGGAGCCAGGACCCAAAGACCTAGCTGGTTTGAAGGGGCCCCAGGGGGCCCCCAAGCAGCCCCTCTCCATTTGGGTCTGGGGGCTTTCGTTGGGCCGGGAACCTGGGAGGTACCTGCCAGGTTGCAGTTCGCGGCCGGAGAAGCACTCTCCGGCCAACATGCCAAACGTGGAGCGACTGCTCCCAAAGCGAAGGAGCCAGGACCCAAAGACCTAGCTGGCCTGAAGGGGCCCCAGGGGGCCCCCAAGCAGCCCCTCTCCATTTGGGTCTGGGGGCTTTCGTTGGGCCGGGAACCTGGGAGGTACCTGCCAGGTTGCAGTTCGCGGCCCGAGAAGCACTCTCCGGCCAACATGCCAAACGTGGAGCGACTGCTCCCAAAGCGAAGGAGCCAGGACCCAAAGACCTAGCTGGCCTGAAGGGGCCCCAGGGGGCCCCCAAGCAGCCCCTCTCCATTTGGGTCTGGGGGCTTTCGTTGGGCCGGGAACCTGGGAGGTACCTGCCAGGTTGCAGTTCGCGGCCGGAGAAGCACTCTCCGGCCAACATGCCAAACGTGGAGCGACTGCTCCCAAAGCGAAGGAGCCAGGACCCAAAGACCTAGCTGGCCTGAAGGGGCCCCAGGGGGCCCCCAAGCAGCCCCTCTCCATTTGGGTCTGGGGGCTTTCGTTGGGCCGGGAACCTGGGAGGTACCTGCCAGGTTGCAGTTCGCGGCCGGAGAAGCACTCTCCGGCCAACATGCCAAACGTGGAGCGACTGCTCCCAAAGCGAAGGAGCCAGGACCCAAAGACCTAGCTGGCCTGAAGGGGCCCCAGGGGGCCCCCAAGCAGCCCCTCTCCATTTGGGTCTGGGGGCTTTCGTTGGGCCTGGGACCTGGGAGGTACCTGCAAGTTTGCAGTTCGCAGCCCGAGAAGCACTCTCCGGCCAACATGCCCTTCTGCAGAAACAGCTCCCAAACCGAAGGAGCCAGGACCTAAAGAAATAGCTGGCCTGGATGGTCCCCGGGGGCCCGCAAGCAGCCCCTCTCCATTTGGGTCTGGGGGCTTTCGTTGGGCCTGGGACCTGGGAGGTACCTGCAAGGTTGCAGTTCGCAGCCCGAGAAGCACTCTCCGGTCAACATGCCCAACGTCCAGCAACAGCTCCCAAACCGAAGGAGCCAGGACCCAAAGACCTAGCTGGCCTGAAGTGTCCCCAGGGGGCCCCCAAGCAGCCCCTCTCCATTTGGTTCTGGGGGCTTTCGTTGGGCCGGGAACCTGGGAGGTACCTGCCAGGTTGCAGTTCGCGGCCGGAGAAGCACTCTCCGGCCAACATGCCAAACGTGGAGCGACTGCTCCCAAAGCGAAGGAGCCAGGACCCAAAGACCTAGCTGGCCTGAAGGGGCCCCAGGGGGCCCCCAAGCAGCCCCTCTCCATTTGGGTCTGGGGGCTTTCGTTGGGCCGGGAACCTGGGAGCTACCTGCCAGGTTGCAGTTCGCGGCCCGAGAAGCACTCTCCGGCCAACATGCCAAACGTGGAGCGACTGCTCCCAAAGCGAAGGAGCCAGGACCCAAAGACCTAGCTGGCCTGAAGGGGCCCCAGGGGGCCCCCAAGCAGCCCCTCTCCATTTGGGTCTGGGGGCTTTCGTTGGGCCGGGAACCTGGGAGGTACCTGCCAGGTTGCAGTTCGCGGCCGGAGAAGCACTCTCCGGCCAACATGCCAAACGTGGAGCGACTGCTCCCAAAGCGAAGGAGCCAGGACCCAAAGACCTAGCTGGCCTGAAGGGGCCCCAGGGGGCCCCCAAGCAGCCCCTCTCCATTTGGGTCTGGGGGCTTTCGTTGGGCCGGGAACCTGGGAGGTACCTGCCAGGTTGCAGTTCGCGGCCGGAGAAGCACTCTCCGGCCAACATGCCAAACGTGGAGCGACTGCTCCCAAAGCGAAGGAGCCAGGACCCAAAGACCTAGCTGGCCTGAAGGGGCCCCAGGGGGCCCCCAAGCAGCCCCTCTCCATTTGGGTCTGGGGGCTTTCGTTGGGCCGGGAACCTGGGAGGTACCTGCCAGGTTGCAGTTCGCGGCCGGAGAAGCACTCTCCGGCCAACATGCCAAACGTGGAGCGACTGCTCCCAAAGCGAAGGAGCCAGGACCCAAAGACCTAGCTGGTTTGAAGGGGCCCCAGGGGGCCCCCAAGCAGCCCCTCTCCATTTGGGTCTGGGGGCTTTCGTTGGGCCGGGAACCTGGGAGGTACCTGCCAGGTTGCAGTTCGCGGCCGGAGAAGCACTCTCCGGCCAACATGCCAAACGTGGAGCGACTGCTCCCAAAGCGAAGGAGCCAGGACCCAAAGACCTAGCTGGCCTGAAGGGGCCCCAGGGGGCCCCCAAGCAGCCCCTCTCCATTTGGGTCTGGGGGCTTTCGTTGGGCCGGGAACCTGGGAGGTACCTGCCAGGTTGCAGTTCGCGGCCCGAGAAGCACTCTCCGGCCAACATGCCAAACGTGGAGCGACTGCTCCCAAAGCGAAGGAGCCAGGACCCAAAGACCTAGCTGGCCTGAAGGGGCCCCAGGGGGCCCCCAAGCAGCCCCTCTCCATTTGGGTCTGGGGGCTTTCGTTGGGCCGGGAACCTGGGAGGTACCTGCCAGGTTGCAGTTCGCGGCCGGAGAAGCACTCTCCGGCCAACATGCCAAACGTGGAGCGACTGCTCCCAAAGCGAAGGAGCCAGGACCCAAAGACCTAGCTGGCCTGAAGGGGCCCCAGGGGGCCCCCAAGCAGCCCCTCTCCATTTGGGTCTGGGGGCTTTCGTTGGGCCGGGAACCTGGGAGGTACCTGCCAGGTTGCAGTTCGCGGCCGGAGAAGCACTCTCCGGCCAACATGCCAAACGTGGAGCGACTGCTCCCAAAGCGAAGGAGCCAGGACCCAAAGACCTAGCTGGCCTGAAGGGGCCCCAGGGGGCCCCCAAGCAGCCCCTCTCCATTTGGGTCTGGGGGCTTTCGTTGGGCCGGGAACCTGGGAGGTACCTGCCAGGTTGCAGTTCGCAACCGGAGAAGTACTCTCCGGCCAGCATGCCAAACGTGGAGCGACTGCTCCCAAAGCGAAGGAGCCAGGACCCAAAGACCTAGCTGGCCTGAAGGGGCCCCAGGGGGCCCCCAAGCAGCCCCTCTCCATTTGGGTCTGGGGGCTTTCGTTGGGCCGGGAACCTGGGAGGTACCTGCCAGGTTGCAGTTCGCGGCCGGAGAAGCACTCTCCGGCCAACATGCCCAACGTGGAGAGACTGCTCCCAAAGCGAAGGAGCCAGGACCCAAAGACCTAGCTGGCCTGAAGGGGCCCCAGGGGGCCCCCAAGCAGCCCCTCTCCATTTGGGTCTGGGGGCTTTCGTTGGGCCGGGAACCTGGGAGGTACCTGCCAGGTTGCAGTTCGCGGCCGGAGAAGCACTCTCCGGCCAACATGCCAAACGTGGAGCGACTGCTCCCAAAGCGAAGGAGCCAGGACCCAAAGACCTAGCTGGCCTGAAGGGGCCCCAGGGGGCCCCCAAGCAGCCCCTCTCCATTTGGGTCTGGGGGCTTTCGTTGGGCCGGGAACCTGGGAGGTACCTGCCAGGTTGCAGTTCGCGGCCGGAGAAGCACTCTCCAGCCAACATGCCAAACGTGGAGCGACTGCTCCCAAAGCGAAGGAGCCAGGACCCAAAGACCTAGCTGGCCTGAAGGGGCCCCAGGGGGCCCCCAAGCAGCCCCTCTCCATTTGGGTCTGGGGGCTTTCGTTGGGCCGGGAACCTGGGAGGTACCTGCCAGGTTGCAGTTCGCGGCCCGAGCAGCACTCTCCGGCCAACATGCCAAACGTGGAGCGACTGCTCCCAAAGCGAAGGAGCCAGGACCCAAAGACCTAGCTGGCCTGAAGGGGCCCCAGGGGGCCCCCAAGCAGCCCCTCTCCATTTGGGTCTGGGGGCTTTCGTTGGGCCGGGAACCTGGGAGGTACCTGCCAGGTTGCAGTTCGCTGCCTGAGAAGCACTCTCCGGCCAACATGCCAAACGTGGAGCGACTGCTCCCAAAGCGAAGGAGCCAGGACCCAAAGACCTAGCTGGCCTGAAGGGGCCCCAGGGGACCCCCAAGCAGCCCCTCTCCATTTGGGTCTGGGGGCTTTCGTTGGGCCGGGAACCTGGGAGGTACCTGCCAGGTTGCAGTTCGCGGCCCGAGCTGCACTCTCCGGCCAACATGCCAAACGTGGAGCGACTGCTCCCAAAGCGAATGAGCCAGGACCCAAAGACCTAGCTGACCTGAAGGGGCCCCAGGGGGCCCCCAAGCAGCCCCTCTCCATTTGGGTCTGGGGGCTTTCGTTGGGCCGGGAACCTGGCAGGTACCTGCCAGGTTGCAGTTCGCGGCCCGAGAAGCACTCTCCGGCCAACATGCACAACGTCCAGCGACTGCTCCCAAAGCGAAGGAGCCAGGACCCAAAGACCTAGCTGGCCTGAAGGGGCCCCAGGGGGCTCCCAAGCAGCCCCTCTCCATTTGGGTCTGGGGGCTTTCGTTGGGCCGGGAACCTGGGAGGTACCTGCCAGGTTGCAGTTCACGGCCGGAGAAGCACTCTCCGGCCAACATGCCCAACGTCCAGCGACTGCTCCCAAAGCGAAGGAGCCAGGACCCAAAGACCTAGCTGGCCTGAAGGGGCCCCAGGGGGCCCCCAAGCAGCCCCTCTCCATTTGGGTCTGGGGGCTTTCGTTGTGCCGGGAACCTGGGATGTACCTTCCAGGTTGCAGTTCACGGCCGGAGAAGCACTCTCCGGCCAACATGCCCAACGTGGAGCGACTGCTCCCAAAGCGAAGGAGCTAGGATCCAAAGACCTAGCTGGTTTGAAGGGGCCCCAGGGGGCTCCCAAGCAGCCCCTCTCCATTTGGGTCTGGGGGCTTTCGTTGGGCCAGGAACCTGGGATGTACCTGCAAGGTTGTAGTTCGCGGAGCGAGCAGCACTCTCCGGCCAACATGCCAAACGTGGAGCGACTGCTCCCAAAGCGAAGGAGCCAGGACCCAAAGACCTAGCTGGCCTGAAGGGGCCCCAGGGGGCCCCCAAGCAGCCCCTCTCCATTTGGGTCTGGGGGCTTTCGTTGGGCCGGGAACCTGGCAGGTACCGGCCAGGTTGAAGTTCGCGGCGGGAGAAGCACTCTCCGGCCAACATGCCAAACGTGGAGCGACTGCTCCCAAAGCGAAGGAGCCAGAACACAAAGACCTAGCTGGCCTGAAGGGGCCCCAGGGGGCCCCCAAGCAGCCCCTCTCAATTTGGGTCTGGGGGCTTTCGTTGGGCCGGGAACCTGGGAGGTACCTGCCAGGTTGCAGTTCGCAACCGGAGAAGTACTCTCCGGCCAACATGCCAAACGTGGAGCGACTGCTCCCAAAGCGAAGGAGGCAGGACCCAAAGACCTAGCTGGCCTGAAGGGGCCCCAGGGGGCCCCCAAGCAGCCCCTCTCCATTTGGGTCTGGGGGCTTTCGTTGGGCCGGGAACCTGGGAGGTACCTGCCAGGTTGCAGTTCGCGGCCCGAGATGCACTCTCCGGCCAACATGCCAAACGTGGAGCGACTGCTCCCAAAGCGAAGGAGCCAGGACCCAAAGACCTAGCTGGCCTGAAGGGGCCCCAGGAGGCCCCCAAGCAGCCACTCTCCATTTGGGTCTGGGGGCTTTCGTTGGGCCGGGAACCTGGCAGGTACCTGCCAGGTTGCAGTTCGCGGCCCGAGAAGCACTCTCCGCCCAACATGCCAAACGTGGAGCGACTGCTCCCAAAGCGAAGGAGCCAGGACCCAAAGACCTAGCTGGCCTGAAGGGGCCCCAGGGGGCCCCCAAGCAGACCCTCTCCATTTGGGTCTGGGGGCTTTCATTGGGCCGGGAACCTGGGAGGTACCTGCCAGGTTGCAGTTCGCGGCCGGAGAAGCACTCTCCGGCCAACATGCCAAACGTGGAGCGACTGCTCCCAAAGCGAAGGAGCCAGGACCCAAAGACCTAGCTGGCCTGAAGGGGCCCCAGGGGGCCCCCAAGCAGCCCCTCTCCATTTGGGTCTGGGGGCTTTCGTTGGGCCGGGAACCTGGCAGGTACCTGCCAGGTTGCAGTTCGCGGCCCGAGAAGCACTCTCCGGCCAACATGCCCAACGTCCAGCGACTGCTCCCAAAGCGAAGGAGCCAGGATCCAAAGACCTAGCTGGCCTGAAGGGGCCCCAGGGGGCTCCCAAGCAGCCCCTCTCCATTTGGGTCTGGGGGCTTTCGTTGGGCCGGGAACCTGGGAGGTACCTTCCAGGTTGCAGTTCACGGCCGGAGAAGCACTCTCCGGCCAACATGCCCAACGTCCAGCGACTGCTCCCAAAGCGAAGGAGCCAGGATCCAAAGACCTAGCTGGCCTGAAGGGGCCCCAGGGGGCTCCCAAGCAGCCCCTCTCCATTTGGGTCTGGGGGCTTTCGTTGTGCCGGGAACCTGGGAGGTACCTTCCAGGTTGTAGTTCACGGCCGGAGAAGCACTCTCCGGCCAACATGCCCAACATCCAGCGACTGCTCCCAAAGCGAAGGAGCCAGGACCCAAAGACCTAGCTGGCCTGAAGGGGCCCCAGGGGGCCCCCAAGCAGCCCCTCTCCATTTGGGTCTGGGGGCTTTCGTTGGGCCGGGAACCTGGGATGTACCTGCCAGGTTGCAGTTCGCGGCCCGAGCAGCACTCTCCGGCCAACATGCCAAACGTGGAGCGACTGCTCCCAAAGCGAAGGAGCCAGGACCCAAAGACCTAGCTGGCCTGAAGGGGCCCCAGGGGGCCCCCAAGCAGCCCCTCTCCATTTGGGTCTGGGGGCTTTCATTTGGCCGGGAACCTGGCAGGTACCTGCCAGGTTGCAGTTCGCGGCCGGAGAAGCACTCTCCGGCCAACATGCCAAACATGGAGCGACTGCTCCCAAAGCGAAGGAGCCAGGACCCAAAGACCTAGCTGGCCTGAAGGGGCCCCAGGGGGCCCCCAAGCAGCCCCTCTCCATTTGGGTCTGGGGGCTTTCGTTGGGCCGGGAACCTGGGAGGTACCTGCCAGGTTGCAGTTCGCGGCCGGAGAAGCACTCTTCGGCCAACATGCCAAACGTCCAGCGACTGCTCCCAAAGCGAAGGAGCCAGGACCCAAAGACCTAGCTGGCCTGAAGGGGCCCCAGGGGGCCCCCAAGCAGCCCCTCTCCATTTGGGTCTGGGGGCTTTCGTTGGGCCGGGAACCTGGGAGGTACCTGCCAGGTTGCAGTTCGCGGCCCGAGCAGCACTCTCCGTCCAACATGCCAAACGTGGAGCGACTGCTCCCAAAGCGAAGGAGCCAGGACCCAAAGACCTAGCTGGCCTGAAGGGGCCCCAGGGGGCCCCCAAGCAGCCCCTCTCCATTTGGGTCTGGGGGCTTTCATTTGGCCGGGAACCTGGCAGGTACCTGCCAGGTTGCAGTTCGCGGCCGGAGAAGCACTCTCCGGCCAACATGCCAAACATGGAGCGACTGCTCCCAAAGCGAAGGAGACAGGACCCAAAGACCTAGCTGGCCTGAAGGGGCCCCAGGGGGCCCCCAAGCAGCCCCTCTCCATTTGGGTCTGGGGGCTTTCGTTGGGCCGGGAACCTGGGAGGTACCTGCCAGGTTGCAGTTCGCGGCCGGAGAAGCACTCTCCGGCCAACATGCCCAACGTCCAGCGACTGCTCCCAAAGCGAAGGAGCCAGGACCCAAAGACCTAGCTGGCCTGAAGGGGCCCCAGGGGGCCCCCAAGCAGCCCCTCTCCATTTGGGTCTGGGGGCTTTCGTTGGGCCGGGAACCTGGGAGGTACCTGCCAGGTTGCAGTTCGCGGCCCGAGAATCACTCTCCGGCCAACATGCCCAACGTCCAGCTACTGCTCCCAAAGCGAAGGAGCCAGGACCCAAAGACCTAGCTGGCCTGAAGGGGCCCCAGGGGGCCCCCAAGCAGCCCCTCTCCATTTGGGTCTGGGGGCTTTCGTTGGGCCGGGAACCTGGGAGGTACCTGCCAGGTTGCAGTTCGCGGCCCGAGAATAACTCTCCGGCCAACATGCCAAACGTGGAGCGACTACTACCAAAGCGAAGGAGCCAGGACCCAAAGACCTAGCTGGCCTGAAGGGGCCCCAGGGGGCCCCCAAGCAGCCCCTCTCCATTTGGGTCTGGGGGCTTTCGTTGGGCCGGGAACCTGGGTGGTACCTGCCAGGTTGCAGGTCGCGGCCCGAGCAGCACTCTCCGGACAACATGCCAAACGTGGAGAGACTGCTCCCAAAGCGAAGGAGCCAGGACCCAAACACCTAGCTGGCCTGAAGGGGCCCCAGGGGGCCCCCAAGCAGCCCCTCTCCATTTGGGTCTGGTAGCTTTCGTTGGGCCGGGAACCTGGCAGGTACCTTCCAGGTTGCAGTTCGCGGCTGGAGAAGCACTCTCCGTCCAACATGCCCAACGTCCAGCGACTGCTCCCAAAGCGAAGGAGCCAGGACCCAAAGACCTAGCTGGCCTGAAGGGGCCCCAGGGGGCCCCCAAGCAGCCCCTCTCCATTTGGGTCTGGGGGCTTTCGTTGTGCCGGGAACCTGGGAGGTACCTGCCAGGTTGCAGTTCGTGGCCCGAGAAGCACTCTCCGGCCAACATGCCAAACGTGGAGCGACTGCTCCCAAAGCGAAGGAGCCAGGACCCAAAGACCTAGCTGGCCTGAAGGGGCCCCAGGGGGCCCCCAAGCAGCCCCTCTCCATTTGGGTCTGGGGGCTTTCGTTGGGCCAGGAAACTGGGATGTACCTGCAAGGTTGTAGTTCGCGGAGCGAGCAGAACTCTCCGGCCAACATGCCAAACGTCCAGCGACGGCTCCCAAAGAGAAGGAGCCAGGACCCAAAGACCTAGCTGGCCTGAAGGGGCCCCAGGAGGCCCCCAAGCAGCCCCTCTCCATTTGGGTCTGGGGGCTTTCGTTGGGCCAGGAAACTGGGATGTACCTGCAAGGTTGTAGTTCGCGGAGCGTGCAGCACTCTCCGGCCAACATGCCAAACGTCCAGCGACGGCTCCCAAAGCGAAGGAGCCAGGACCCAAAGACCTAGCTGGCCTGAAGGGGCCCCAGGAGGCCCCCAAGCAGCCCCTCTCCATTTGGGTCTGGGGGCTTTCGTTGGGCCGGGAACCTGGGAGGTACCTGCCAGGTTGCAGTTCGCGGCCGGAGAAGCACTCTCCGGCCAACATGCCAAACGTCCAGCGACTGCTCCCAAAGCGAAGGAGCCAGGACCCAAAGACCTAGCTGGCCTGAAGGGGCCCCAGGGGGCTCCCAAGCAGCCTCTCTCCATTTGGGTCTGGGGGCTTTCGTTGGGCCGGGAACCTGGGAGGTACCTGCCAGGTTGCAGTTCGCGGCCCGAGAATAACTCTCCTGCCAACATGCCAAACGTGGAGCGACTACTCCCAAAGCGAAGGAGCCAGGACCCAAAGACCTAGCTGGCCTGAAGGGGCCCCAGGGGGCCCCCAAGCAGCCCCTCTCCATTTGGGTCTGGGGGCTTTCGTTGGGCCGGGAACCTGGGTGGTACCTGCCAGGTTGCAGGTCGCGGCCCGAGCAGCACTCTCCGGCCAACATGCCAAACGTGGAGAAACTGCTCCCAAAGCGAAGGAGCCAGGACCCAAAGACCTAGCTGGCCTGAAGGGGCCCCAGGGGGCCCCCAAGCAGCCCCTCTCCATTTGGGTCTGGTAGCTTTCGTTGGGCCGGGAACCTGGCAGGTACCTGACAGGTTGCAGTTCGCGGCTGGAGAAGCACTCTCCGGCCAACATGCCAAACGTGGAGAGACTGCTCCCAAAGCGAAGGAGCCAGGACCCAAAGACCTAGCTGGCCTGAAGGGGCCCCAGGGGGCCCCCAAGCAGCCCCTCTCCATTTGGGTCTGGGGGCTTTTGTTGTGCCGGGATCCTGGGAGGTACCTGCCAGGTTGCAGTTCGTGGCCCGAGAAGCACTCTCCAGCCAACATGCCAAACGTGGAGCGACTGATCCCAAAGCGAAGGAGCCAGGACCCAAACACCTAGCTGGCCTGAAGGGGCCCCAGGAGGCCCCCAAGCAGCCCCTCTCCATTTGGGTCTGGGGGCTTTCGTTGGGCCGGGAACCTGGGAGGTACCTGCCAGGTTGCAGTTCGCGGCCCGAGAAGCACTCTCCGGCCAACATGCCAAACGTGGAGCGACTGCTCCCAAAGCGAAGGAGCCAGGACCCAAAGACCTAGCTGGCCTGAAGGGGCCCCAGGGGGCCCCCAAGCAGCCCCTCTCCATTTGGGTCTGGGGGCTTTCGTTGGGCCGGGAACCTGGCAGGTACCTGCCAGGTTGCAGTTCGCGGCCCGAGAATAACTCTCCGGCCAACATGCCAAACGTGGAGCGACTACTCCCAAAGCGAAGGAGCCAGGACCCAAAGACCTAGCTGGCCTGAAGGGGCCCCAGGGGGCCCCCAAGCAGCCCCTCTCCATGTGGTTGTGGGGGCTTTCGTTGGGCCAAGAACCTGGGTGGTACCTGCCAGGTTGCAGGTCGCGGCCCGAGCAGCACTCTCCGGACAACATGCCAAACGTGGAGAGACTGCTCCCAAAGCGAAGGAGCCAGGACCCAAAGACCTAGCTGGCCTGAAGGGGCCCCAGGGGGCCCCCAAGCAGCCCCTCTCCATTTGGGTCTGGGGGCTTTCGTTGGGCCGGGAACCTGGGAGGTACCTGCCAGGTTGCAGTTCGCGGCCGGAGAAGCACTCTCCGGCCAACATGCCCAACGTCCAGCAATAGCTCCCAAAGCGAAGGAGCCAGGACCCAAAGACCTAGCTGGCCTGAAGGGGCCCCAGGGGGCCCCCAAGCAGCCCCTCTCCATTTGGGTCTGGGGGCTTTCGTTGGGCCGGGAACCTGGGAGGTACCTGCCAGGTTGCAGTTCGCGGCCCGAGCAGCACTCTCCGGCCAACATGCCAAACGTCCAGCGACGGCTCCCAAAGCGAAAGAGCCAGGACCCAAAGACCTAGCTGGCCTGAAGGGGCCCCAGGGGGCCCCCAAGCAGACCCTCTCCATTTGGGTCTGGGGGCTTTCGTTGGGCCGGGAACCTGGCAGGTACCTGCCAGGTTGCAGTTCGCGGCCCGAGCAGCACTCTCCGGCCAACATGCCAAACGTCCAGCAATAGCTCCCAAATGAAAGGGGCCAGCAGCCAAAGACCTAGCTGGCCTGAAAGCCCCCCAGGGGGCCCACAAGCAGCCCCTCTCAATTTGGGTCTGGGGGCTTTCGCTGGGCGGGGAACCTTGGAGGTACCTGCAAGGTTGCAGTTGGCGGCCGGAGAAGCACTCTCCGGCCAACATGCCAAACGTCCAGCAATAGCTCCCAAACGAAAGTGGCCAGCAGACAAAGACCTAGCTGGCCTGAAAGCCCCCCAGGGGGCCCACAAGCAGCCCCTCTCCATTTGGGTCTGGGGGCTTTCGCTGGGCGGGGAACCTTGGAGGTACCTGCAAGGTTGCAGTTGGCGGCCGGAGAAGCACTCTCCGGCCAACATGCCAAACGTCCAGCAATAGCTCCCAAACGAAAGGGGCCAGCAGCCAAAGACCTAGCTGGCCTGAAAGCCCCCCAGGGGGCCCACAAGCAGCCCCTCTCAATTTGGGTCTGGGGGCTTTCGCTGGGCAGGGAACCTTGGAGGTACCTGCAAGGCTGCAGTTCGCGGCCCGAGAAGCACTCTCCGGCCAACATGCCAAACGTCCAGCAATAGCTCCCAAACGAAAGGGGCCAGCAGCCAAAGACCTAGCTGGCCTGAAAGCCCCCCAGGGGGCCCACAAGCAGCCCCTCTCAATTTGGGTCTGGGGGCTTTCGCTGGGCGGGGAACCTTGGAGGTACCTGCAAGGTTGCAGTTGGCGGCCGGAGAAGCACTCTCCGACCAACATGCCAAACGTCCAGCAATAGCTCCCAAACGAAAGGGGCCAGCAGCCAAAGACCTAGCTGGCCTGAAAGCCCCCCAGTGGGCCCACAAGCAGCCCCTCTCAATTTGGGTCTGGGGGCTTTCGCTGGGCGGGGAACCTTGGAGGTACCTGCAAGGTTGCAGTTGGCGGCCGGAGAAGCACTCTCCGGCCAACATGCCAAACGTCCAGCAATAGCTCCCAAACGAAAGGGGCCAGCAGCCAAAGACCTAGCTGGCCTGAAAGCCCCCCAGGAGGCCCACAAGCAGCCCCTCTCAATTTGGGTCTGGGGGCTTTCGCTGGGCGGGGAACCTTGGAGGTACCTGCAAGGTTGCAGTTGGCGGCCCGAGAAGCACTCTCCGGCCAACATGCCAAACGTCCAGCAATAGCTCCCAAACGAAAGGGGCCAGCAGCCAAAGACCTAGCTGGCCTGAAAGCCCCCCAGGAGGCCCACAAGCAGCCCCTCTCAATTTGGGTCTGGGGGCTTTCGCTGGGCGGGGAACCTTGGAGGTACCTGCAAGGTTGCAGTTCGCGGCCGCAGAAGCACTCTCCGGCCAACATGCCAAACGTCCAGCAATAGCTCCCAAACGAAAGGGGCCAGCAGCCAAAGACCTAGCTGGCCTGAAAGCCCCCCAGGGGGCCCACAAGCAGCCCCTCTCAATTTGGGTCTGGGGGCTTTCGCTGGGCAGGGAACCTTGGAGGTACCTGCAAGGTTGCAGTTCGCGGCCCGAGAAGCACTCTCCGGCCAACATGCCAAACGTCCAGCAATAGCTCCCAAACGAAAGGGGCCAGCAGCCAAAGACCTAGCTGGCCTGAAAGCCCCCCAGGGGGCCCACAAGCAGCCCCTCTCAATTTGGGTCTGGGGGCTTTCGCTGGGCGGGGAACCTTGCAGGTACCTGCAAGGTTGCAGTTCGCGGCCCGAGAAGCACTCTCCGGCCAACATGCCAAACGTCCAGCAATAGCTCCCAAACGAAAGGGGCCAGCAGCCAAAGACCTAGCTGGCCTGAAAGCCCCCCAGGGGGCCCACAAGTAGCCCCTCTCAATTTGGGTCTGGGGGCTTTCGCTGGGCGGGGAACCTTGGAGGTACCTGCAAGGTTGCAGTTGGCGGCCCGAGAAGCACTCTCCGGCCAACATGCCAAACGTCCAGCAATAGCTCCCAAACGAAAGGGGCCAGCAGCCAAAGACCTAGCTGGCCTGAAAGCCCCCCAGGGGGCCCACAAGCAGCCCCTCTCAATTTGGGTCTGGGGGCTTTCGCTGGGCGGGGAACCTTGCAGGTACCTGCAAGGTTGCAGTTGGCGGCCGGAGAAGCACTCTCCGGCCAACATGCCAAACGTCCAGCAATAGCTCCCAAATGAAAGGGGCCAGCAGCCAAAGACCTAGCTGGCCTGAAAGCCCCCCAGGGGGCCCACAAGCAGCCCCTCTCAATTTGGGTCTGGGGGCTTTCGCTGGGCGGGGAACCTTGGAGGTACCTGCAAGGTTGCAGTTCGCGGCCCGAGAAGCACTCTCCGGCCAACATGCCAAATGTCCAGCAATAGCTCCCAAACGAAAGGGGCCAGCAGCCAAAGACCTAGCTGGCCTGAAAGCCCCCCAGGGGGCCCAAAAGCAGCCCCTCTCAATTTGGGTCTGGGGGCTTTCGCTGGGCGGGGAACCTTGGAGGTACCTGCAAGGATGCAGTTGGCGGCCCGAGAAGCACTCTCCGGCCAACATGCCAAACGTCCAGCAATAGCTCCCAAACGAAAGGGGCCAGCAGCCAAAGACCTAGCTGGCCTGAAAGCCCCCCAGGGGGCCCACAAGCAGCCCCTCTCAATTTGGGTCTGGGGGCTTTCGCTGGGCGGGGAACCTTGGAGGTACCTGCAAGGTTGCAGTTGGCGGCCCGAGAAGCACTCTCCGGCCAACATGCCAAACGTCCAGCAATAGCTCCCAAACGAAAGGGGCCAGCAGCCAAAGACCTAGCTGGCCTGAAAGCCCCCCAGGGGGCCCACAAGCAGCCCCTCTCAATTTGGGTCTGGGGGCTTTCGCTGGGCGGGGAACCTTGGAGGTACCTGCAAGGTTGCAGTTCGCGGCCGGAGAAGCACTCTCCGGCCAACATGCCAAACGTCCAGCAATAGCTCCCAAACGAAAGGGGCCAGCAGCCAAAGACCTAGCTGGCCTGAAAGCCCCCCAGGGGGCCCAAAAGAAGCCCCTCTCAATTTGGGTCTGGGGGGTTTCGCTGGGCGGGGAACCTTGGAGGTACCTGCAAGGTTGCAGTTGGCGGCCCGAGAAGCACTCTCCGGCCAACATGCCAAACGTCCAGCAATAGCTCCCAAACGAAAGGGGCCAGCAGCCAAAGACCTAGCTGGCCTGAAAGCCCCCCAGGGGGCCCACAAGCAGCCCCTCTCAATTTGGGTCTGGGGGCTTTCGCTGGGCGGGGAACCTTGGAGGTACCTGCAAGGTTGCAGTTCGCTGCCCGAGAAGCACTCTCCGGCCAACATGCCAAACGTCCAGCAATAGCTCCCAAACGAAAGGGGCCAGCAGCCAAAGACCTAGCTGGCCTGAAAGCCCCCCAGGGGGCCCACAAGCAGCCCCTCTCAATTTGGGTCTGGGGGCTTTCGCTGGGCGGGGAACCTTGGAGGTACCTGCAAGGTTGCAGTTCGCGGCCGGAGAAGCACTCTCCGGCCAACATGCCAAACGTCCAGCAATAGCTCCCAAACGAAAGGGGCCAGCAGCCAAAGACCTAGCTGGCCTGAAAGCCCCCCAGGGGGCCCACAAGCAGCCCCTCTCAATTTGGGTCTGGGGGCTTTCGCTGGGCGGGGAACCTTGGAGGTACCTCAATGTTGCAGTTGGCGGCCGGAGAAGCAATCTCCGGCCAACATGCCAAACGTCCAGCAATAGCTCCCAAACGAAAGGGGCCAGCAGCCAAAGACCTAGCTGGCCTGAAAGCCCCCCAGGGGGCCCACAAGCAGCCCCTCTCAATTTGGGTCTGGGGGCTTTCGCTGGGCGGGGAACCTTGGAGGTACCTGCAAGGTTGCAGTTGGCGGCCCGAGAAGCACTCTCCGGCCAACATGCCAAACGTCCAGCAATAGCTCCCAAACGAAAGGGGCCAGCAGCCAAAGACCTAGCTGGCCTGAAAGCCCCCCAGGGGGCCCACAAGCAGCCCCTCTCAATTTGGGTCTGGGGGCTTTCGCTGGGCGGGGAACCTTGGAGGTACCTGCAAGGTTGCAGTTGGCGGCCGGAGAAGCACTCTCCGGCCAACATGCCAAACGTCCAGCAATAGCTCCCAAACGAAAGGGGCCAGCAGCCAAAGACCTAGCTGGCCTGAAAGCCCCCCAGGGGGCCCAAAAGAAGCCCCTCTCAATTTGGGTCTGGGGGGTTTCGCTGGGCGGGGAACCTTGGAGGTACCTGCAAGGTTGCAGTTGGCGGCCCGAGAAGCACTCTCCGGCCAACATGCCAAACGTCCAGCAATAGCTCCCAAACGAAAGGGGCCAGCAGCCAAAGACCTAGCTGGCCTGAAAGCCCCCCAGGGGGCCCACAAGCAGCCCCTCTCAATTTGGGTCTGGGGGCTTTCGCTGGGCGGGGAACCTTGGAGGTACCTGCAAGGTTGCAGTTCGCTGCCCGAGAAGCACTCTCCGGCCAACATGCCAAACGTCCAGCAATAGCTCCCAAACGAAAGGGGCCAGCAGCCAAAGACCTAGCTGGCCTGAAAGCCCCCCAGGGGGCCCACAAGCAGCCCCTCTCAATTTGGGTCTGGGGGCTTTCGCTGGGCGGGGAACCTTGGAGGTACCTGCAAGGTTGCAGTTGGCGGCCGGAGAAGCACTCTCCGGCCAACATGCCAAACGTCCAGCAATAGCTCCCAAACGAAAGGGGCCAGCAGCCAAAGACCTAGCTGGCCTGAAAGCCCCCCAGGGGGCCCACAAGCAGCCCCTCTCAATTTGGGTCTGGCTGCTTTCGCTGGGCGGGGAACCTTGGAGGTACCTGCAAGGTTGCAGTTGGCGGCCGGAGAAGCACTCTCCGGCCAACATGCCAAACGTCCAGCAATAGCTCCCAAATGAAAGGGGCCAGCAGCCAAAGACCTAGCTGGCCTGAAAGCCCCCCAGGGGGCCCACAAGCAGCCCCTCTCAATTTGGGTCTGGGGGCTTTCGCTGGGCGGGGAACCTTGGAGGTACCTGCAAGGTTGCAGTTCGCGGCCCGAGAAGCACTCTCCGGCCAACATGCCAAACGTCCAGCAATAGCTCCCAAACGAAAGGGGCCAGCAGCCAAAGACCTAGCTGGCCTGAAAGCCCCTCAGGGGGCCCACAAGCAGCCCCTCTCCATTTGGGTCTGGGGGCTTTCGCTGGGCGGGGAACCTTGGATGTACCTGCAAGGTTGCAGTTCGCGGCCGGAGAAGCACTCTCCGGCCAACATGCCAAACGTCCAGCAATAGCTCCCAAACGAAAGGGGCCAGCAGCCAAAGACCTAGCTGGCCTGAAAGCCCCCCAGGGGGCCCACAAGCAGCCCCTCTCCATTTTGGTCTGGGGGCTTTCGCTGGGCGGGGAACCTTGGATGTACCTGCAAGGTTGCAGTTGGCGGCCGGAGAAGCACTCTCCGGCCAACATGCCAAACGTCCAGCAATAGCTCCCAAACGAAAGGGGCCAGCAGCCAAAGACCTAGCTGGCCTGAAAGCCCCCCAGGGGGCCCACAAGCAGCCCCTCTCAATTTGGGTCTGGGGGCTTTCGCTGGGCGGGGAACCTTGCAGGTACCTGCAAGGTTGCAGTTGGCGGCCCGAGAAGCACTCTCCGGCCAACATGCCAAACGTCCAGCAATAGCTCCCAAACGAAAGGGGCCAGCAGCCAAAGACCTAGCTGGCCTGAAAGCCCCCCAGGGGGCCCACAAGCAGCCCCTCTCAATTTGGGTCTGGGGGCTTTCGCTGGGCGGGGAACCTTGGAGGTACCTGCAAGGTTGCAGTTCGCAGCCCGAGAAGCACTCTCCGGCCAACATGCCAAACGTCCAGCAATAGCTCCCAAACGAAAGGGGCCAGCAGCCAAAGACCTAGCTGGCCTGAAAGCCCCCCAGGGGGCCCACAAGCAGCCCCTCTCAATTTGGGTCTGGGGGCTTTCGCTGGGCGGGGAACCTTGGAGGTACCTGCAAGGTTGCAGTTGGCGGCCCGAGAAGCACTCTCCGGCCAACATGCCAAACGTCCAGCAATAGCTCCCAAACGAAAGGGGCCAGCAGCCAAAGACCTAGCTGGCCTGAAAGCCCCCCAGGGGGCCCACAAGCAGCCCCTCTCAATTTGGGTCTGGGGGCTTTCGCTGGGCGGGGAACCTTGGAGGTACCTGCAAGGTTGCAGTTCGCTGCCGGAGAAGCACTCTCCGGCCAACATGCCAAACGTCCAGCAATAGCTCCCAAACGAAAGGGGCCAGCAGCCAAAGACCTAGCTGGCCTGAAAGCCCCCCAGGGGGCCCACAAGCAGCCCCTCTCAATTTGGGTCTGGGGGCTTTCGCTGGGCGGGGAACCTTGGAGGTACCTGCAAGGTTGCAGTTGGCGGCCCGAGAAGCACTCTCCGGCCAACATGCCAAACGTCCAGCAATAGCTCCCAAACGAAAGGGGCCAGCAGCCAAAGACCTAGCTGGCCTGAAAGCCCCCCAGAGGGCCCACAAGCAGCCCCTCTCAATTTGGGTCTGGGGGCTTTCGCTGGGCGGGGAACCTTGGAGGTACCTGCAAGGTTGCAGTTCGCGGCCCGAGAAGCACTCTCCGGCCAACATGCCAAACGTCCAGCAATAGCTCCCAAACGAAAGGGGCCAGCAGCCAAAGACCTAGCTGGCCTGAAAGCCCCCCAGGGGGCCCACAAGCAGCCCCTCTCAATTTGGGTCTGGGGGCTTTCGCTGGGCGGGGAACCTTGGAGGTACCTGCAAGGTTGCAGTTCGCGGCCGGAGAAGCACTCTCCGGCCAACATGCCAAACGTCCAGCACTAGCTCCCAAACGAAAGGGGCCAGCAGCCAAAGACCTAGCTGGCCTGAAAGCCCCCCAGGGGGCCCACAAGCAGCCCCTCTCAATTTGGGTCTGGGGGCTTTCGCTGGGCGGGGAACCTTGGAGGTACCTGCAAGGTTGCAGTTCACGGCCCGAGAAGCACTCTCCGGCCAACATGCCAAACGTCCAGCAATAGCTCCCAAACGAAAGGGGCCAGCAGCCAAAGACCTAGCTGGCCTGAAAGCCCCCCAGGGGGCCCACAAGCAGCCCCTCTCAATTTGGGTCTGGGGGCTTTCGCTGGGCGGGGAACCTTGGAGGAACCTGCAAGGTTGCATTCGCGGCCGGAGAAGCACTCTCCGGCCAACATGCCAAACGTCCAGCAATAGATCCCAAACGAAAGAGGCCAACAGCCAAAGACCTAGCTGGCCTGAAAGCCCCCCAGGGGGCCCACAAGCAGGCCCTGTCAATTTGGGTCTGGGGGCTTTCGCTGTGCAGGGAACCTT
Source organism: Gallinula chloropus (assembly GCF_964237585.1). Classification (NCBI taxonomy): domain Eukaryota; kingdom Metazoa; phylum Chordata; class Aves; order Gruiformes; family Rallidae; genus Gallinula; species Gallinula chloropus. Next base: position 202,650 of record NC_140106.1, read on the forward strand.
GGAGGTACCTGCAAGTTTGCAGTTGGCGGCCGGAGAAGCACTCTCCGGCCAACATGCCAAACGTCCAGCAATAGCTCCCAAACGAAAGGGGCCAGCAGCCAAAGACCTAGCTGGCCTGAAAGCCCCCCAGGGGGCCCAAAAGCAGCCCCTCTCAATTTGGGTCTGGGGGCTTTCGCTGGGCGGGGAACCTTGGAGGTACCTGCAAGGTTGCAGTTCGCGGCCCGAGAAGCACTCTCCGGCCAACATGCCAAACGTCCAGCAATAGCTCCCAAACGAAAGGGGCCAGCAGCCAAAGACCTAGCTGGCCTGAAAGCCCCCCAGGGGGCCCACAAGCAGCCCCTCTCAATTTGGGTCTGGGGGCTTTCGCTGGGCGGGGAACCTTGGAGGAACCTGCAAGGTTGCAGTTGGCGGCCGGAGAAGCACTCTCCGGCCAACATGCCAAACGTCCAGCAATAGCTCCCAAACGAAAGGGGCCAGCAGCCAAAGACCTAGCTGGCCTGAAAGCCCCCCAGGGGGCCCACAAGCAGCCCCTCTCAATTTGGGTCTGGGGGCTTTCGCTGGGCGGGGAACCTTGGAGGTACCTGCAAGGTTGCAGTTCGCGGCCCGAGAAGCACTCTCCGGCCAACATGCCAAACGTCCAGCAATAGCTCCCAAACGAAAGGGGCCAGCAGCCAAAGACCTAGCTGGCCTGAAAGCCCCCCAGGGGGCCCACAAGCAGCCCCTCTCAATTTGGGTCTGGGGGCTTTCGCTGGGCGGGGAACCTTGGAGGTACCAGCAAGGTTGCAGTTCGCGGCCCGAGAAGCACTCTCCGGCCAACATGCCAAACGTCCAGCAATAGCTCCCAAACGAAAGGGGCCAGCAGCCAAAGACCTAGCTGGCCTGAAAGCCCCCCAGGGGGCCCACAAGCAGCCCCTCTCAATTTGGGTCTGGGGGCTTTCGCTGGGCGGGGAACCTTGGAGGTACCAGCAAGGTTGCAGTTCGCGGCCCGAGAAGCACTCTCCGGCCAACATGCCAAACGTCCAGCAATAGCTCCCAAACGAAAGGGGCCAGCAGCCAAAGACCTAGCTGGCCTGAAAGCCCCCCAGGGGGCCCACAAGCAGCCCCTCTCAATTTGGGTCTGGGGGCTTTCGCTGGGCGGGGAACCTTGGAGGTACCTGCAAGGTTGCAGTTCGCGGCCCGAGAAGCACTCTCCGGCCAACATGCCAAACGTCCAGCAATAGCTCCCAAACGAAAGGGGCCAGCAGCCAAAGACCTAGCTGGCCTGAAAGCCCCCCAGGGGGCCCACAAGCAGCCCCTCTCAATTTGGGTCTGGGGGCTTTCGCTGGGCGGGGAACCTTGGAGGTACCTGCAAGGTTGCAGTTCGCGGCCGGAGAAGCACTCTCCGGCCAACATGCCAAACGTCCAGCAATAGCTCCCAAACGAAAGGGGCCAGCAGCCAAAGACCTAGCTGGCCTGAAAGACCCCCAGGGGGCCCACAAGCAGCCCCTCTCAATTTGGGTCTGGGGGCTTTCGCTGGGCGGGGAACCTTGGAGGTACCTGCAAGGTTGCAGTTGGCGGCCGGAGAAGCACTCTCCGGCCAACATGCCAAACGTCCAGCAATAGCTCCCAAACGAAAGGGGCCAGCAGCCAAAGACCTAGCTGGCCTGAAAGCCCCCCAGGGGGCCCACAAGCAGCCCCTCTCAATTTGGGTCTGGGGGCTTTCGCTGGGCGGGGAACCTTGTAGGAAACTGCAAGGTTGCATTCGCGGCCGGAGAAGCACTCTCCGGCCAACATGCCAAACGTCCAGCAATAGCTCCCAAATGAAAGGGGCCAGCAGCCAAAGACCTAGCTGGCCTGAAAGCCCCCCAGGGGGCCCACAAGCAGCCCCTCTCAATTTGGGTCTGGGGGCTTTCGCTGGGCGGGGAACCTTGGAGGTACCTGCAAGGTTGCAGTTCGCGGCCGGAGAAGCACTCTCCGGCCAACATGCCAAACGTCCAGCAATAGCTCCCAAACGAAAGGGGCCAGCAGCCAAAGACCTAGCTGGCCTGAAAGCCCCCCAGGGGGCCCACAAGCAGCCCCTCTCAATTTGGGTCTGGGGGCTTTCGCTGGGCGGGGAACCTTGGAGGTACCTGCAAGGTTGCAGTTCGCGGCCGGAGAAGCACTCTCCGGCCAACATGCCAAACGTCCAGCAATAGCTCCCAAACGAAAGGGGCCAGCAGCCAAAGACCTAGCTGGCCTGAAAGCCCCCCAGGGGGCCCACAAGCAGCCCCTCTCAATTTGGGTCTGGGGGCTTTCGCTGGGCGGGGAACCTTGGAGGTACCTGCAAGGTTGCAGTTGGCGGCCCGAGAAGCACTCTCCGGCCAACATGCCAAACGTCCAGCAATAGCTCCCAAACGAAAGGGGCCAGCAGCCAAAGACCTAGCTGGCCTGAAAGCCCCCCAGGGGGCCCACAAGCAGCCCCTCTCAATTTGGGTCTGGGGGCTTTCGCTGGGCGGGGAACCTTGGAGGTACCTGCAAGGTTGCAGTTGGCGGCCGGAGAAGCACTCTCCGGCCAACATGCCAAACGTCCAGCAATAGCTCCCAAACGAAAGGGGCCAGCAGCCAAAGACCTAGCTGGCCTGAAAGCCCCCCAGGGGGCCCACAAGCAGCCCCTCTCAATTTGGGTCTGGGGGCTTTCGCTGGGCGGGGAACCTTGGAGGTACCTGCAAGGTTGCAGTTGGCGGCCGGAGAAGCACTCTCCGGCCAACATGCCAAACGTCCAGCAATAGCTCCCAAATGAAAGGGGCCAGCAGCCAAAGACCTAGCTGGCCTGAAAGCCCCCCAGGGGGCCCACAAGCAGCCCCTCTCAATTTGGGTCTGGGGGCTTTCGCTGGGCGGGGAACCTTGGAGGTACCTGCAAGGTTGCAGTTGGCGGCCGGAGAAGCACTCTCCGACCAACATGCCAAACGTCCAGCAATAGCTCCCAAACGAAAGGGGCCAGCAGCCAAAGACCTAGCTGGCCTGAAAGCCCCCCAGGGGGCCCACAAGCAGCCCCTCTCAATTTGGGTCTGGGGGCTTTCGCTGGGCGGGGAACCTTGGAGGTACCTGCAAGGTTGCAGTTGGCGGCCCGAGAAGCACTCTCCGGCCAACATGCCAAACGTCCAGCAATAGCTCCCAAACGAAAGGGGCCAGCAGCCAAAGACCTAGCTGGCCTGAAAGCCCCCCAGGGGGCCCACAAGCAGCCCCTCTCAATTTGGGTCTGGGGGCTTTCGCTGGGCGGGGAACATTGGAGGTACCTGCAAGGTTGCAGTTCGCTGCCGGAGAAGCACTCTCCGGCCAACATGCCAAACGTCCAGCAATAGCTCCCAAACGAAAGGGGCCAGCAGCCAAAGACCTAGCTGGCCTGAAAGCCCCCCAGGGGGCCCACAAGCAGCCCCTCTCAATTTGGGTCTGGGGGCTTTCGCTGGGCGGGGAACCTTGGAGGTACCTGCAAGGTTGCAGTTGGCGGCCGGAGAAGCACTCTCCAGCCAACATGCCAAACGTCCAGCAATAGCTCCCAAACGAAAGGGGCCAGCAGCCAAAGACCTAGCTGGCCTGAAAGCCCCCCAGGGGGCCCACAAGCAGCCCCTTTCAATTTGGGTCTGGGGGCTTTCGCTGGGCGGGGAACCTTGGAGGTACCTGCAAGGTTGCAGTTGGCGGCCGGAGAAGCACTCTCCGGCCAACATGCCAAACGTCCAGCAATAGCTCCCAAACGAAAGGGGCCAGCAGCCAAAGACCTAGGTGGCCTGAAAGCCCCCCAGAGGGCCCACAAGCAGCCCCTCTCAATTTGGGTCTGGGGGCTTTCGCTGGGCGGGGAACCTTGGAGGTACCTGCAAGGTTGCAGTTGGCGGCCGGAGAAGCACTCTCCGGCCAACATGCCAAACGTCCAGCAATAGCTCCCAAACGAAAGGGGCCAGCAGCCAAAGACCTAGCTGGCCTGAAAGCCCCCCAGGGGGCCCACAAGCAGCCCCTCTCAATTTGGGTCTGGGGGCTTTCGCTGGGCGGGGAACCTTGGAGGTACCTGCAAGGTTGCAGTTCGCGGCCCGAGAAGCACTCTCCGGCCAACATGCCAAACGTCCAGCAATAGCTCCCAAACGAAAGGGGCCAGCAGCCAAAGACCTAGCTGGCCTGAAAGCCCCCCAGGGGGCCCACAAGCAGCCCCTCTCAATTTGGGGCTGGGGGCTTTCGCTGGGCGGGGAACCTTGGAGGTACCTGCAAGGTTGCAGTTGGCGGCCGGAGAAGCACTCTCCGGCCAACATGCCAAACGTCCAGCAATAGCTCCCAAACGAAAGGGGCCAGCAGCCAAAGACCTAGCTGGCCTGAAAGCCCCCCAGGGGGCCCACAAGCAGCCCCTCTCAATTTGGGTCTGGGGGCTTTCGCTGGGCGGGGAACCTTGGAGGTACCTGCAAGGTTGCAGTTCGCGGCCGGAGAAGCACTCTCCGGCCAACATGCCAAACGTCCAGCAATAGCTCCCAAACGAAAGGGGCCAGCAGCCAAAGACCTAGCTGGCCTGAAAGCCCCCCAGGGGGCCCACAAGCAGCCCCTCTCAATTTGGGTCTGGGGGCTTTCGCTGGGCGGGGAACCTTGCAGGTACCTGCAAGGTTGCAGTTCGCGGCCGGAGAAGCACTCTCCAGCCAACATGCCAAACGTCCAGCAATAGCTCCCAAACGAAAGGGGCCAGTAGCCAAAGACCTAGCTGGCCTGAAAGCTCCCCAGGGGGCCCACAAGTAGCCCCTCTCAATTTGGGTCTGGGGGCTTTCGCTGGGCGGGGAACCTTGGAGGTACCTGCAAGGTTGCAGTTGGCGGCCCGAGAAGCACTCTCCGGCCAACATGCCAAACGTCCAGCAATAGCTCCCAAACGAAAGGGGCCAGCAGCCAAAGACCTAGCTGGCCTGAAAGCCCCCCAGGGGGCCCACAAGCAGCCCCTCTCAATTTGGGTCTGGGGGCTTTCGCTGGGCGGGGAACCTTGGAGGTACCTGCAAGGTTGCAGTTCGCTGCCCGAGAAGCACTCTCCGGCCAACATGCCAAACGTCCAGCAATAGCTCCCAAACGAAAGGGGCCAGCAGCCAAAGACCTAGCTGGCCTGAAAGCCCCCCAGGGGGCCCACAAGCAGCCCCTCTCAATTTGGGTCTGGGGGCTTTCGCTGGGCGGGGAACCTTGGAGGTACCTGCAAGGTTGCAGTTGGCGGCCGGAGAAGCACTCTCCGGCCAACATGCCAAACGTCCAGCAATAGCTCCCAAACGAAAGGGGCCAGCAGCCAAAGACCTAGCTGGCCTGAAAGCCCCCCAGGGGGCCCACAAGCAGCCCCTCTCAATTTGGGTCTGGGGGCTTTCGCTGGGCGGGGAACCTTGGAGGTACCTGCAAGGTTGCAGTTGGCGGCCGCAGAAGCACTCTCCGGCCAACATGCCAAACGTCCAGCAATAGCTCCCAAACGAAAGGGGCCAGCAGCCAAAGACCTAGCTGGCCTGAAAGCCCCCCAGGGGGCCCACAAGCAGCCCCTCTCAATTTGGGTCTGGGGGCTTTCGCTGGGCGGGGAACCTTGGAGGTACCTGTAAGGTTGCAGTTGGCGGCCGCAGAAGTACTCTCCGGCCAACATGCCAAACGTCCAGCAATAGCTCCCAAACGAAAGGGGCCAGCAGCCAAAGACCTAGCTGGCCTGAAAGCCCCCCAGGGGGCCCACAAGCAGCCCCTCTCAATTTGGGTCTGGGGGCTTTCGCTGGGCGGGGAGCCTTGGAGGTACCTGCAAGGTTGCAGTTGGCGGCCGGAGAAGCACTCTCCGGCCAACATGCCAAACGTCCAGCAATAGCTCCCAAACGAAAGGGGCCAGCAGCCAAAGACCTAGCTGGCCTGAAAGCCCCCCAGGGGGCCCACAAGCAGCCCCTCTCAATTTGGGTCTGGGGGCTTTCGCTGGGCGGGGAACCTTGGAGGTACCTGCAAGGTTGCAGTTCGCGGCCCGAGAAGCACTCTCCGGCCAACATGCCAAACGTCCAGCAATAGCTCCCAAACGAAAGGGGCCAGCAGCCAAAGACCTAGCTGGCCTGAAAGCCCCCCAGGGGGCCCACAAGCAGCCCCTCTCAATTTGGGTCTGGGGGCTTTCGCTGGGCGGGGAACCTTGGAGGTACCTGCAAGGTTGCAGTTGGCGGCCGCAGAAGCACTCTCCGGCCAACATGCCAAACGTCCAGCAATAGCTCCCAAACGAAAGGGGCCAGCAGCCAAAGACCTAGCTGGCCTGAAAGCCCCCCAGGGGGCCACAAGCAGCCCCTCTCAATTTGGGTCTGGGGGCTTTTGCTGGGCGGGGAACCTTGGAGGTACCTGCAAGGTTGCAGTTGGCGGCCCGAGAAGCACTCTCCGGCCAACATGCCAAACGTCCAGCAATAGCTCCCAAACGAAAGGGGCCAGCAGCCAAAGACCTAGCTGGCCTGAAAGCCCCCCAGGGGGCCCACAAGCAGCCCCTCTCAATTTGGGTCTGGGGGCTTTCGCTGGGCGGGGAACCTTGGAGGTACCTGCAAGGTTGCAGTTGGCGGCCGCAGAAGTACTCTCCGGCCAACATGCCAAACGTCCAGCAATAGCTCCCAAACGAAAGGGGCCAGCAGCCAAAGACCTAGCTGGCCTGAAAGCCCCCCAGGGGGCCCACAAGCAGCCCCTCTCAATTTGGGTCTGGGGGCTTTCGCTGGGCGGGGAGCCTTGGAGGTACCTGCAAGGTTGCAGTTGGCGGCCCGAGAAGCACTCTCCGGCCAACATGCCAAACGTCCAGCAATAGCTCCCAAACGAAATGAGCCAGCACCCAAAGACCTAGCTGGCCTGAAAGCCCCCCAGGGGGCCACAAGCAGCCCCTCTCAATTTGGGTCTGGGGGCTTTTGCTGGGCGGGGAACCTTGGAGGTACCTGCAAGGTTGCAGTTGGCGGCCGGAGAAGCACTCTCCGGCCAACATGCCAAACGTCCAGCAATAGCTCCCAAACGAAAGGGGCCAGCAGCCAAAGACCTAGCTGGCCTGAAAGCCCCCCAGGGGGCCCACAAGCAGCCCCTCTCAATTTGGGTCTGGGGGCTTTCGCTGGGCGGGGAACCTTGGAGGTACCTGCAAGGTTGCAGTTGGCGGCCGGAGAAGCACTCTCCGGCCAACATGCCAAACGTCCAGCAATAGCTCCCAAACGAAAGGGGCCAGCACCCAAAGACCTAGCTGGCCTGAAAGCCCCCCAGGGGGCCCACAAGCAGCCCCTCTCAATTTGGGTCTGGGGGCTTTCGCTGGGCGGGGAACCTTGGAGGTACCTGCAAGGTTGCAGTTCGCGGCCGGAGAAGCACTCTCCAGCCAACATGCCAAACGTCCAGCAATAGCTCCCAAACGAAAGGGGCCAGTAGCCAAAGACCTAGCTGGCCTGAAAGCTCCCCAGGGGGCCCACAAGCAGCCCCTCTCAATTTGGGTCTGGGGGCTTTCGCTGGGCGGGGAACCTTGGAGGTACCTGCAAGGTTGCAGTTCGCGGCCCGAGAAGCACTCTCCGGCCAACATGCCAAACGTCCAGCAATAGCTCCCAAACGAAAGGGGCCAGCAGCCAAAGACCTAGCTGGCCTGAAAGCCCCCCAGGGGGCCCACAAGCAGCCCCTCTCAATTTGGGTCTGGGGGCTTTCGCTGGGCGGGGAACCTTGGAGGTACCTGCAAGGTTGCAGTTCGCGGCCGGAGAAGCACTCTCCGGCCAACATGCCAAACGTCCAGCAATAGCTCCCAAACGAAAGGGGCCAGCAGCCAAAGACCTAGCTGGCCTGAAAGCCCCCCAGGGGGCCCACAAGCAGCCCCTCTCAATTTGGGTCTGGGGGCTTTCGCTGGGCGGGGAACCTTGGAGGTACCTGCAAGGTTGCAGTTCGCGGCCCGAGAAGCACTCTCCGGCCAACATGCCAAACGTCCAGCAATAGCTCCCAAACGAAAGGGGCCAGTAGCCAAAGACCTAGCTGGCCTGAAAACCCCCCAGGGGGCCCACAAGCAGCCCCTCTCAATTTGGGTCTGGGGGCTTTCGCTGGGCGGGGAACCTTGGAGGTACCTGCAAGGTTGCAGTTCGCAGCCCGAGAAGCACTCTCCGGCCAACATGCCAAACGTCCAGCAATAGCTCCCAAACGAAAGGGGCCAGCAGCCAAAGACCTAGCTGGCCTGAAAGCCCCCCAGGGGGCCCACAAGCAGCCCCTCTCAATTTGGGTCTGGGGGCTTTCGCTGGGCGGGGAACCTTGGAGGTACCTGCAAGGTTGCAGTTGGCGGCCGCAGAAGCACTCTCCGGCCAACATGCCAAACGTCCAGCAATAGCTCCCAAACGAAAGGGGCCAGCAGCCAAAGACCTAGCTGGCCTGAAAGCCCCCCAGGGGGCCCACAAGCAGCCCCTCTCCATTTGGGTCTGGGGGCTTTCGCTGGGCGGGGAACCTTGGAGGTACCTGCAAGGTTGCAGGTCGCTGCCGGAGAAGCACTCTCCGGCCAACATGCCAAACGTCCAGCAATAGCTCCCAAACGAAAGGGGCCAGCAGCCAAAGACCTAGCTGGCCTGAAAGCCCCCCAGGGGGCCCACAAGCAGCCCCTCTCAATTTGGGTCTGGGGGCTTTCGCTGGGCGGGGAACCTTGCAGGTACCTGCAAGGTTGCAGTTGGCGGCCGGAGAAGCACTCTCCGGCCAACATGCCAAACGTCCAGCAATAGCTCCCAAACGAAATGAGCCAGCACCCAAAGACCTAGCTGGCCTGAAAGCCCCCCAGGGGGCCCACAAGCAGCCCCTCTCAATTTGGGTCTGGGGGCTTTCGCTGGGCGGGGAACCTTGGAGGTACCTGCAAGGTTGCAGTTGGCGGCCGGAGAAGCACTCTCCGGCCAACATGCCAAACGTCCAGCAATAGCTCCCAAACGAAAGGGGCCAGCAGCCAAAGACCTAGCTGGCCTGAAAGCCCCCCAGGGGGCCACAAGCAGCCCCTCTCAATTTGGGTCTGGGGGCTTTCGCTGGGCGGGGAGCCTTGGAGGTACCTGCAAGGTTGCAGTTGGCGGCCCGAGAAGCACTCTCCGGCCAACATGCCAAACGTCCAGCAATAGCTCCCAAACGAAATGAGCCAGCACCCAAAGACCTAGCTGGCCTGAAAGCCCCCCAGGGGGCCACAAGCAGCCCCTCTCAATTTGGGTCTGGGGGCTTTTGCTGGGCGGGGAACCTTGGAGGTACCTGCAAGGTTGCAGTTGGCGGCCGGAGAAGCACTCTCCGGCCAACATGCCAAACGTCCAGCAATAGCTCCCAAACGAAAGGGGCCAGCAGCCAAAGACCTAGCTGGCCTGAAAGCCCCCCAGGGGGCCCACAAGCAGCCCCTCTCAATTTGGGTCTGGGGGCTTTCGCTGGGCGGGGAACCTTGGAGGTACCTGCAAGGTTGCAGTTGGCGGCCGGAGAAGCACTCTCCGGCCAACATGCCAAACGTCCAGCAATAGCTCCCAAACGAAAGGGGCCAGCAGCCAAAGACCTAGCTGGCCTGAAAGCCCCCCAGGGGGCCCACAAGCAGCCCCTCTCAATTTGGGTCTGGGGGCTTTCGCTGGGTGGGGAACCTTGGAGGTACCTGCAAGGTTGCAGTTCGCGGCCCGAGAAACACTCTCCGGCCAACATGCCAAACGTCCAGCAATAGCTCCCAAACGAAATGAGCCAGCACTCAAAGACCTAGCTGGCCTGAAAGCCCCCCAGGGGGCTCACAAGCAGCCCCTCTCAATTTGGGTCTGGGGGCTTTCGCTGGGCGGGGAACCTTGGAGCTACCTGCAAGGTTGCAGTTGGCGGCCGCAGAAGCACTCTCCGGCCAACATGCCAAACGTCCAGCAATAGCTCCCAAACGAAAGGGGCCAGCAGCCAAAGACCTAGCTGGCCTGAAAGCCCCCCAGGGGGCCCACAAGCAGCCCCTCTCAATTTGGGTCTGGGGGCTTTCGCTGGGCGGGGAACCTTGGAGGTACCTGCAAGGTTGCAGTTCGCGGCTGGAGAAGCACTCTCCGGCCAACATGCCAAACGTCCAGCAATAGCTCCCAAACGAAATGAGCCAGCAGCCAAAGACCTAGCTGGCCTGAAAGCCCCCCAGGGGGCCACAAGCAGCCCCTCTCAATTTGGGTCTGGGGGCTTTCGCTGGGCGGGGAACCTTGGAGGTACCTGCAAGGTTGCAGTTGGCGGCCGGAGAAGCACTCTCCGGCCAACATGCCAAACGTCCAGCAATAGCTCCCAAACGAAAGGGGCCAGCAGCCAAAGACCTAGCTGGCCTGAAAGCCCCCCAGGGGGCCCACAAGCAGCCCCTCTCAATTTGGGTCTGGGGGCTTTCGCTGGGCGGGGAACCTTGCAGGTACCTGCAAGGTTGCAGTTGGCGGCCCGAGAAGCACTCTCCGGCCAACATGCCAAACGTCCAGCAATAGCTCCCAAACGAAAGGGGCCAGCAGCCAAAGACCTAGCTGGCCTGAAAGCCCCCCAGGGGGCCCACAAGCAGCCCCTCTCAATTTGGGGCTGGGGGCTTTCGCTGGGCAGGGAACCTTGGAGGTACCTGCAAGGTTGCAGTTGGCGGCCGGAGAAGCACTCTCCGGCCAACATGCCAAACGTCCAGCAATAGCTCCCAAACGAAAGGGGCCAGCAGCCAAAGACCTAGCTGGCCTGAAAGCCCCCCAGGGGGCCCACAAGCAGCCCCTCTCAATTTGGGTCTGGGGGCTTTCGCTGGGCGGGGAGCCTTGGAGGTACCTGCAAGGTTGCAGTTGGCGGCCGGAGAAGCACTCTCCGGCCAACATGCCAAACGTCCAGCAATAGCTCCCAAACGAAAGGGGCCAGCAGCCAAAGACCTAGCTGGCCTGAAAGCCCCCCAGGGGGCCCACAAGCAGCCCCTCTCAATTTGGGTCTGGGGGCTTTCGCTGGGCGGGGAACCTTGGAGGTACCTGCAAGGTTGCAGTTCGCGGCCGGAGAAGCACTCTCCAGCCAACATGCCAAACGTCCAGCAATAGCTCCCAAACGAAAGGGGCCAGTAGCCAAAGACCTAGCTGGCCTGAAAGCTCCCCAGGGGGCCCACAAGCAGCCCCTCTCAATTTGGGTCTGGGGGCTTTCGCTGGGCGGGGAACCTTGCAGGTACCTGCAAGGTTGCAGTTGGCGGCCCGAGAAGCACTCTCCGGCCAACATGCAAAACGTCCAGCAATAGCTCCCAAACGAAAGGGGCCAGCAGCCAAAGACCTAGCTGGCCTGAAAGCCCCCCAGGGGGCCCACAAGCAGCCCCTCTCAATTTGGGTCTGGGGGCTTTCGCTGGGCGGGGAACCTTGGAGGTACCTGCAAGGTTGCAGTTCGCGGCTGGAGAAGCACTCTCCGGCCAACATGCCAAACGTCCAGCAATAGCTCCCAAACGAAATGAGCCAGCAGCCAAAGACCTAGCTGGCCTGAAAGCCCCCCAGGGGGCCACAAGCAGCCCCTCTCAATTTGGGTCTGGGGGCTTTTGCTGGGCGGGAAACCTTGGAGGTACCTGCAAGGTTGCAGTTGGCGGCCGGAGAAGCACTCTCCGGCCAACATGCCAAACGTCCAGCAATAGCTCCCAAACGAAAGGGGCCAGCAGCCAAAGACCTAGCTGGCCTGAAAGCCCCCCAGGGGGCCCACAAGCAGCCCCTCTCAATTTGGGTCTGGGGGCTTTCGCTGGGCGGGGAACCTTGGAGGTACCTGCAAGGTTGCAGTTGGCGGCCCGAGAAGCACTCTCCGGCCAACATGCCAAACGTCCAGCAATAGCTCCCAAACGAAAGGGGCCAGCAGCCAAAGACCTAGCTGGCCTGAAAGCCCCCCAGGGGGCCCACAAGCAGCCCCTCTCAATTTGGGGCTGGGGGCTTTCGCTGGGCAGGGAACCTTGGAGGTACCTGCAAGGTTGCAGTTGGCGGCCGGAGAAGCACTCTCCGGCCAACATGCCAAACGTCCAGCAATAGCTCCCAAACGAAAGGGGCCAGCAGCCAAAGACCTAGCTGGCCTGAAAGCCCCCCAGGGGGCCCACAAGCAGCCCCTCTCAATTTGGGTCTGGGGGCTTTCGCTGGGCGGGGAGCCTTGGAGGTACCTGCAAGGTTGCAGTTGGCGGCCGGAGAAGCACTCTCCGGCCAACATGCAAAACGTCCAGCAATAGCTCCCAAACGAAAGGGGCCAGCACCCAAAGACCTAGCTGGCCTGAAAGCCCCCCAGGGGGCCCACAAGCAGCCCCTCTCAATTTGGGTCTGGGGGCTTTCGCTGGGCGGGGAACCTTGGAGGTACCTGCAAGGTTGCAGTTCGCGGCCGGAGAAGCACTCTCCAGCCAACATGCCAAACGTCCAGCAATAGCTCCCAAACGAAAGGGGCCAGTAGCCAAAGACCTAGCTGGCCTGAAAGCTCCCCAGGGGGCCCACAAGCAGCCCCTCTCAATTTGGGTCTGGGGGCTTTCGCTGGGCGGGGAACCTTGCAGGTACCTGCAAGGTTGCAGTTGGCGGCCCGAGAAGCACTCTCCGGCCAACATGCAAAACGTCCAGCAATAGCTCCCAAACGAAAGGGGCCAGCAGCCAAAGACCTAGCTGGCCTGAAAGCCCCCCAGGGGGCCCACAAGCAGCCCCTCTCAATTTGGGTCTGGGGGCTTTCGCTGGGCGGGGAACCTTGGAGGTACCTGCAAGGTTGCAGTTGGCGGCCGCAGAAGCACTCTCCGGCCAACATGCCAAACGTCCAGCAATAGCTCCCAAACGAAAGGGGCCAGCAGCCAAAGACCTAGCTGGCCTGAAAGCCCCCCAGGGGGCCCACAAGCAGCCCCTCTCAATTTGGGTCTGGGGGCTTTCGCTGGGCGGGGAACCTTGGAGGTACCTGCAAGGTTGCAGTTGGCGGCCGGAGAAGCACTCTCCGGCCAACATGCCAAACGTCCAGCAATAGCTCCCAAACGAAAGGGGCCAGCAGCCAAAGACCTAGCTGGCCTGAAAGCCCCCCAGGGGGCCCACAAGCAGCCCCTCTCAATTTGGGTCTGGGGGCTTTCGCTGGGCGGGGAACCTTGGAGGTACCTGCAAGGTTGCAGTTCGTGGCCGGAGAAGCACTCTCCGGCCAACATGCCAAACGTCCAGCAATAGCTCCCAAACGAAAGGGGCCAGCAGCCAAAGACCTAGCTGGCCTGAAAGCCCCCCAGGGGGCCCACAAGCAGCCCCTCTCAATTTGGGTCTGGGGGCTTTCGCTGGGCGGGGAACCTTGGAGCTACCTGCAAGGTTGCAGTTCGCGGCCCGAGAAACACTCTCCGGCCAACATGCCAAACGTCCAGCAATAGCTCCCAAACGAAAGGGGCCAGCAGCCAAAGACCTAGCTGGCCTGAAAGCCCCCCAGGGGGCCCACAAGCAGCCCCTCTCAATTTGGGTCTGGGGGCTTTCGCTGGGCGGGGAACCTTGGAGGTACCTGCAAGGTTGCAGTTGGCGGCCGCAGAAGCACTCTCCGGCCAACATGCCAAACGTCCAGCAATAGCTCCCAAACGAAAGGGGCCAGCAGCCAAAGACCTAGCTGGCCTGAAAGCCCCCCCAGGGGGCCCACAAGCAGCCCCTCTCAATTTGGGTCTGGGGGCTTTCGCTGGGCGGGGAACCTTGCAGGTACCTGCAAGGTTGCAGTTGGCGGCCGGAGAAGCACTCTCCGGCCAACATGCCAAACGTCCAGCAATAGCTCCCAAACGAAAGGGGCCAGCACCCAAAGACCTAGCTGGCCTGAAAGCCCCCCAGGGGCCCACTAGCAGCCCCTCTCAATTTGGGTCTGGGGGCTTTCGCTGGGCGGGGAACCTTGGAGGTACCTGCAAGAGCTGTGCTGAAAGGCTGGGTGTGCAGGTCCTAGAGAACCTCCTCTCTGACACCCCGGGGTTGTGTGCATGTGTGCAGACATCCTTGGCACATCCCACCCACACTGGCCCTCCTGTGGGGCTGCTCCTTCAGGGGTGGCCAGGCAGGAGCCCAGGGCCCTGCTCGGGGCCACGGGCAGGACAGTGCAGCCCCCGGGAGATGCTCACCCGAGCAGTTCACGGCAGCGTCCTCCTTATGCCAGCAGGCGCCGCTGTCCCCGGGCCGGGCCCAGCAGTGCTGCAGAGACGGCTCTGTGCCCCGGCACTCCAGCTGCTCCAGCCAGATGGGGCCCGTCCCCTTCCCAAACGCCGCCTCGCCCATGGCAGACACTGCAGGGCCACAGCCCAGCTGCCGGCACGCCACCACCGCGTCCAGCATGTCCCAGGAGTCGTCGCACACCGTCCCCCAGGAGCCGCGGTGCCAGACCTCCACTCTGTCCCAGCACCCGCTCTCGCCTCCCACCGCACGGATCTTCTCCCTGTCTGGAGAAGGCAGAAACCCCTCAGTGCACCAGGGCAGCAGGCAGAGCCCTGCCAGGGGACAGAGGCCTGCAGAGGAGCAGCTACCTCTGCAGCTCGTGGAGTTTGGGCATGTGGGATCCAGGGCTGGGGCCTTTCCTGGCTGTCTGACTGTAGAAGGAAATGCCATGGTGAGGGGCTGCAGCAGGCGGGTCGTGTGGCAGAGAGCGGGGCTGAGTTCTGCCTGTGCATCCCTCTGCCACCGTGCTCAAGGGAGCAGCTGAACCCCGGTCACTCAGGGGACACACCCGGCAGTGTGGGGGACCTTGACTGCTCAGCCCCCAAGGGAGCCTGGTTCACAGAGGGCAGGATTGGGGACACTGCTTGGAGCCCTGATGGGTCTCTGTTGAGACCTCTCCTGCAGACACCTCTGCCTCCCCCAGGCTCTGCTGGCAGCCTGGCTGCCCACTGCTGCTGAATGTGTGGGGTCTGAGAGCTGAAGGCTCCTTTGTGCCACCACCAGCAGCAGAAGGGTCTGGCATGGAAAGGAAAAGCCCCTGTGGGCTCTGTCTGTGTCTGACATTGCCCAAAAGGGAGCAGGAGCTGGGGATGCTGGTGCCCAGGTGGCTCAGAGTTACCCTTGCAGGTGATGTGGGTCTCATCACGCAGGTCGGTGCAGGACTGTGGGTGCCAGGGAGTGGAGGGACACTGCCAGAAGGAGCTGTCACTCTCCCCACACTCCACACGATCCAGCCAGGCAGGGCCACGCAGCGTTCCGTAAGAACGGAATAAATCCAAGGATACTGCATCCCCACAGCCCAGCTCCTTGCATGCCAGAGACACCGTTTGGAAAGGCATTGAGTTGGAGCAAACGCTGCCCCAGGTCCCGTTATAGAAAACCTGCAGGTGCCCGGAGCAGCTGTCGTTCTTCTCCAGCCTCAGGGCCACAAACTCTGGGAGGAGAGACACCAAAAGGAACAGGATGGTGCAGGGATGTAGGATCAGGTGTGCCCCTGAAGCCCCCAGACAAGGAAAATGCATGGCCAGTCGCCCTGATAGTCCCTGACAGACAGACAACCCTCTCCTCCCCGCTAACCCTCGGGGAAAACTCCCCAAAGTTGCCATGTGGGACAGAGAGGACCTGTACGTGGGTGTCCCCATGACGGCCTTGGGCAAGGGCTCAGTAGCAGCCAGGGACAGCCTCGGCCATTGCCGGCTCTCCCCTTGTCCCGACCTCCCCTGTCCCTGGGCTCCCAGCACAGCTCCCAGCACAGACCTGAGCAGACGACTCCGGCGTCCTCTTTGTGCCCGCAGTCGGGCTGCCCCCAGGGCCGTGCTGGGCAGTCCCAGAGAGCAGCTTCGGCCCCCGAGCAGCTCACGCTGCCCAGCCAGACCTGCCCGGCACCTTCCCCGAAGGCAGCAGAGCCAACGGCCTCCACCGCCCCTCCGCAGCCCAGCTGCTGGCAGACGACTGCGGCGTCGGGCAGGTCCCAGCCGTCATCGCAGACGCTCCCCCAGCTGCCCCGGTAGTAGATCTCCACTCTGCCTGCACAGCGCCCGGGCCCGTTCACCAGCCGCACCTGACGGCTCCCTGCAGCAGGAAGAAGCCCAGCTGCTGTCAGGGGATGGTGCCCACCCAGCCCAGAGCCTGGGGGTCCCTGCAGTGCCACTCACCCCAGCAAACGACCCCCACATCCTCGGCAATCCCAGCTGCCAGCGTGCTCTCGGGCAGGGAGGTGTTGCAGAGGGTCACGTTGGGCTCATGCCCTTGCGCACCGCACCCCTCGCAGCCCCACAGGACCTGTCCCTCTCTCAGGCTTTGGGGGGTTGTAGGCTCTCTCTGCCTCTCCACACTGCAGCTGCCAGCACACCACGCTGGCCTCCTGCACATCCCACTGGTCATCCAGGACTCTGCCTCAGGTCCCGCGCTGGAAGATCTCCACTCGCCCGTCACACCGGCTGCCTCCACCCACCAGCCGCAGGGCCCCGGAGCTGTCTGAGCCTGGGAAGAGCAGCCATGGCCCAGCCTCAGCAGCACCAGAGAGCCCAGAGACCTGCAGTGCCTCTCCAGTTTCTAGAAACCTCACAGTGCCTTAGAGCTCTGCTACCTGCCTCAGGGCTGTGCAGTGAACTTTAGGAGCAGGGTTGCCCATGGTCCTTGAGCTCTCCTGGGCAAGACAATACCCAAAGCCTCCCTGCTGAGGCAGATGGAGCAGCTTCCACAGGAGGGAGGACCAGATGGTACAACGGGAATGGGCAGAAGTGGGACAAAACTTGCTCATCCCCAGCAGTAGCAATGCTACTGCTGAGCCATGGGGCACCCCACACATCTTTGCCCCTCTGCACCCCTGGGTTCAGGGACTGGGAGCTGGTTTGACTCTGAGCCTGCCAGTTTCCCAGGAGGACAGAGATGTCTGACCCTGTTCAGTGTCAGCTCTCCCACCTCAGAGCATTCAGTTGGAGCAGATCAAGCTCTCCAGATCACTCCAGGTGAAGGGAGGTTTTCTCCAGGGAGAAGCTCACCCTGCGCCCACCATGGGATCCCTTGCTTTGGGTGGCCATGTCACACCCCAGGGGAAAATGGGGGTCAGACGCTGTTTTCCCAGCACTCACCTGAGCAAATGACAGCAGCGTCCCTGTCGTGGGAGCATGGGGAGGCTCCCAGGGCAGTCACTGGGCACTGTCCCAGCTGGGCTTCAGTCCCGTCACAGTGGAATGACTCTCTCCAGGTGGGGCCGGTGCCTCTCCCAAAACGCCCTCCTCCAGGAAGGGACTCAGCAAACCCACAGCCGAGGTGGCGACAGAGAACGTGGGCGTCCAAGAGGTCCCAGTGGGAGTCACAGAGGGTGCCCCAGGTCCCCAGCACCTGGACCTCCACCCGCCCATCACAAGCCATGCTGCCATTCACCAACCTGAACCCTGTGTACTCTGGGGACAGAGGAAGAGGAGAAAAGGGTCGTTGGTGCTCTTCACCGCCTCCTTCTGCTTTCTCTTAAGGCTGCAGAAAACTACATCACCCCTCCTGCCTTCAAATCCGGTTGTGTGTCCTGTCCCCATCCTGCTCCCTCCCACCAGCTCATCCTCAGCATTTAACACCCCACCCTGAGTCCTTACTTGTGCAGATGACACTGGCATCGTTGGCGTGGGTGCAGGGTGGGTCCTTGTGGGACCCTGTGGGACAGAAAACCAGATAGGATTCATTCCCCAAACACTGCAGCTCTCTGTCCCAGATGGAACCAACACCTTCTCCAAAATGAGCTGCCCCAGGGATGGACAGGGCTACCCCACACTGCAGCTCTTCACAGACCACGTCAGCGGCTTTGGGACCAAAGTCTGAGTCACAGACAGTTTTCCACTGGTTCTCATCATGGATCTCCACTCGTCCTGAGCAGGGGCTGTCCCCTCCAACCAGCCGCACAAACCCTGGAACAAGCAAAGACCCCTGAGAGTTCCCAGATCCCTCTGGCAATGTCCTGAGCATGTCTCACCCCATCTCTCACCTGGTTACAGGCAAAGAGTCTCAACCATTCCAGCAGCTCCCAGTGGGTGCTGATGGCACAAACACACCAGAGCCCCTCCCTGCTCTCCAGAAATCAGCACAGCACTGGGGGCTGGCTGTTCTCCCACAGCCACAGCCACAGGCACTGCTCAGATAAACTGCTGCTATTCTGGAGACCCTGGGCTGCTGGGCGCAGGCCCCAGGCCCTGATGTACCCATTGGTGATGGGCCCAAGGAGATGGGCTCAGGTGCTGTTGGCTATAGTAGCCAGTTCTACACTACCAAGCTCAGGGCCAGTCCCAGGAACCCCTTGGAGCCACCAGAAATGTCCCCCAGTCCCAGAGGGTTCTGCAGTGTGGGTGTACCCACAGCCACTGTCAGCACCAGCCCCCAGCTCCAGCACCCACCCAGGGAGGGGTCCTCATCCAGGGCAAGAGCGAACCACAGGTGTGCACAGCACCCATCTGCCTGCTTTAGGCACCCACAGAGGGTGGGCTGAGCCACAGCAGGGGTCAGGATGTTTTAGGTTCCTGCTGGGCTTTACTTGGGGACCAGGGTACACAGGAATGAGAATCCCAATTCAGCAGTGTGACCAGCTACACCGGGTCCTTCTCCAGTACCCCCTTGTTGCCCTGAGGGTACAGCCAGGTCCCCTCCCCCATCCTGGCCACAAAAGAGGGGAATGGGCTACACTCTTACCTGAACATGTCACTCCAGCATCCATTCTGTGATCACAAAACTCTCGAACCCATTCTGTGTTTCTGCACTCAGACAGGGCAGACTCAGTGCCATCACACTCAACACCATACATCCAAATGGGGCCAGATCCTTGCCCAAAGTGTCCAAATTCATGAGCTTCAACAGCATCCCCACAACACAGCTGATTGCAAACCACTGCAGCATCAGTCTTGTTCCAATAATGACCACACACAGTCCCCCACTGCCCCTGTTGTTTCACCTCCACTCTTCCAGCACAGCGTCCACCACCATTTTCCAGCCTCACCTCTGCAGCCCCTGCAAGCACAAACATGGGAACCTTCAGGAGAACACTGAACACTAGACCACATGTCTGGAGGTTATTCCTTCCCAGGAACCAGTGTGTATGATGTACCCTTCCATGCTGTCCCCAGGGCAGTGTCAGGCTCACATTTGTCCCCAAGGCTTTCACCATGCTGGAGGTGCTCTGCTCAATCCTCACTGTGTTATTCACAACCCCACAACCAGCAGCTCCTCCTCCAAACCCAAGCACCACCTTCCCCTTCCCACCCATATACTGTGCCTGGATCTTCACAGGGCACAATCTCCCCACAAGCCCAGACCCCCCTGCAACAGTCCTGTGCCCTCAGACCCACAGGGAAAGGCACAAATTCAGTTGACTTGAGCACTGTCTGCCCCCCATCTCAGTGGCACCTCCAAAGACACCCCATTCTCAGAGATATCTCGATGTTCCCATTAGTGCCAGCTGACCCTCTCTGTGGGACCAGGATGCTGCACTTACCCCTGCACAGATGAACCCAGAGCAGCAGCCACAGCACCCGAGGGGACAGGAGTCCCTCCATCCCCAGCCTCAGTCTCCTGTCCTGCTGGAACAGCCCTGCAGCACCACACTGCCTGTCACAGCTCCTGGGGACCCACAGAGACAACAGTGATGAAAGGGTAATATATCTCTGTAGATGCAGACCCAGCTGCATGAGGAGCCAATCAAAGCAGCAGCACCTTTTTAGTCGTTATCGGGAGGTATCTCCCCTCCGACACAGCCCAGCCCTCCAATGAACTCCTCCAGCTCCATTCATGACCATATATGAGGGACACAGAGGTCCCGCTGCGCATGTCACGGTCACTGTGGCAGGGGATCGTCATGGGACAAGCTGGGTGTGGAGGAGAAATGGGTCTGTCCCCGCTCGGTCCCTGCTGGGGGCACTGGGAGCAATGAGCATCTCCTCTGCTGGGCTCATCCAAGAACCCAAGGCCAAGAACATCCAGGCACCGCCAAGCAGTGGGAGCCACAGAGCTGGGACTGCTGCGGGTCTGTGTCAGGCTGGAAAGGAAACAGCCCCTGCTCCTGCTCCAGCCCCGCTGTGCTGGGAGCAGCAGCTGCGAAAAGCCCTTGGCCAGGGCCAGAGCTCCACCCCAGGAGTGCTGGCTGGCCCCTTCCTCCCCGCAGAGCCCCATGGCGGGTCCCTCGCAGGAGCCCGGGCTGGGCCATGTCCCTGCCCTGGCAGCAGACACGCAGCCCAGGGGCTCAGCCGTGTCCCTGGCTCTCAGCGTGTCACCCAGGGGCCGTTATTCCCCCCGGGCAGAGCGGGAGCTGGAGCCTGCAGGTGCACAAACCACAGCCCACGTGGCCTGGCAGCGCTCGCCCTGCTCCCCCCGGGCAGGCAGCCTGTGGTTTCCTGCTGGCACCGTGCCCAGGCACATCCCTGCAGTGCCCTGAGACAGCCCCAGCCCCACTGCTCCAGCCAGGGCTGCAGCTCCTGAGCCCTGGGATGCCCCTCTGATGCACAGGGCTGCTCTGCACCAAGCCCATGGCTACAGGCTGCCCTCGGCGATGTGACCTCACACCCTCCTGCTGCCACCGCTCTCTGCGCCTCAGTTCAAGGGATGGTGACCTCACTCACGAGTCACTGTGTCCCACGGGTGTGTGTGCTGTGTGCAGGCTTCTGGTGATGATGGTTCTTCCTAAAAGCCATATTTGGGTGAGGCCTAACTCTGCTTTTGATGACATCAGAAGGACCCCCACAAGCCATATGCCTTCTCTTGGCATCGCAGCTACTCCAGCACCAATGAAATCACAATGTCACACACAAGCAATGTGCACACTCCTGGCCTATCCACCCCTCGGGCAAAGGTGATGTCACAGCATCTACCACTGCCATGTCCCCATTGATTCAATGAAATATAATAATGGTGAGTCAATTGATATAGATTTAGCTTAAGATACAAATAATATAACTTTAATATAAGAAGAATTTGCATGTTTTAAGAATAGAAAGAATTTGCATGTTTTGAGAGTAGATTTGTTTTGGATTTCAGTAGGATATGGTTGTACCTGTGATTTAGAAACTATGGAGAAAACTGCAAAGAGCACATGCTGAGAGAGAAGACATCCAGCCTTCATCCCTGAAGACCACCAGAAGACCCCCTGAGTGTCACTGAGCATGCTCTATCTGGGAGGAGTTAATGTAAATGGCTTCCTGGAAGTAATTTGCATAACCCTGCCTTTCCTTAGAAATGTACTGACTGTGTATATGGATACAAGTGCAATAGCAGCTGAAATAGATTTAACTGCTTTCCACATGCTGATCCTTCTTTTATAACGAATTAGAGCCAGTCCTAAGCAAAGTGCATGAGAGAGAGCAGAGGGGATTTGTCGGCACCGCTCAGGTACAACCTCCAGAGCTCTGTGTGGCTCCCAGCTGTGGTCAGGGTGTCCTACATGATCACTGAGTGGCAGGATGGACTGAGACGAACACTGTTTTCAGCGACGTTCTTGCTCGTGGGAATGAACCAGATGCTCCTGGACCCTGCAGCTCAGGCAGTTTAGTTGGAATAAACTTTGGAACTGAAATGGGTGTTGGGTGCTTTTTCCCCTCCGTGTTTTAAAATGCAAACAGGAAAGTGTCATAGTGTGGAGACTCCCTTCTAAAGGGAACAGAGGGCCCAATCTGCTGGGCTGAGCCTCATCACAGGGAGGTCTGTAGTCCTCCTGGAGCTCAGATCAGGGCTGTTACTGAGAAACTCCCCAGCCTGGAGCAATCACCAGACTATTACCCGCTGCTCATCTTCCAGGCAGGGGGGAAGGAAGCTGCATCCTGTAGCCTGAAGGGATTGAAAAGAGGCTTCAAGGCCTTGGGATAGTTGGTGGAAGACTCTGGGGTGCAAGTTATTTTCTCTTCCCTCCTTCATGTTCTGGGAGAATACATGGGATGTAATAGAAGTATCATGCCTATAAATACATGTCTCAGAGACTGGTGCTACAGGCAGGGTTCTGGCTTCTTTGGTCATGGCTTATTTATTACATACCAGGCCTGACAGGGGTATGTGGGAAGAGCTTATCATCCAGGGGGAATAGGGTTCTAGGCTTGCTCCCTCAAATGCCTGTACAGCAATACACACAGGATGGGGAATAAACAGGAGGAGTTGGAAATCTGTGTGTGCTCAAGGGGTGATGTTCTAGTTGCAATTACAGAGACTTGGTGGGACAACTCACATGACTGGAGTGTGGCCATGGTTGGCTAAGTCCTCTTTAGGAAAGACAGGCCAACAAGGAAAAGAGGTGAGAGTTGCTCTTCCTGTGAAAGAACAACTGGGATGTCTTGAGTTCTGTCCAGGGGCAGCTAAGGAACGAGTTGAGAGTTTGTAGGTGAGAATTAAAGGACAGGCAAGCATAAGTGATACCGTTGTGGGTGTCTATTACAGGCTGCCTGATCAAGAGAGCCTTCCCCTCATCCATTTACCCGCTTAATGGACACAGGGAAGGCTGTGGATGTGTTTACCTGGACTTCAGGAAAGCCTTTGACACGGTTTCTCACAGCATTCTGACTGAGAAACTGGCTGCCACTGGCCTGGACAGGGGGACCCTCAGCTGGGTTAAAAACTGTCTGGATGGACGGGCCCAAAGGGTGGTGGTGAATGGAACCAAATCCAGCTGGAGGCCGGTCATGAGTGGCGTCCCCCAGGGTCAGTCCTGGGTCCAGTCTTGTTCAACATCTTTATCAATGACCTGGATGAAGGGATTGAATGTTCCCTTAGTAAGTTTGGACATGACACTAAACTAGGAGGAGGTGATGATCTGCCTGAGGTGAGGGAGGGTCTTCAGAGGGGTCTGGACAGGCTGGTCCAATGGGCTGAGACCAATGGGATGAAGTTTAACAAGGCCAAGTGTAGAGTGCTGCACATGGGACAGAACAACCCCATGCAGAGCTACAGGCTTGGGCGATACCGGCTGGAGAGCTGTCAAGCAGAGAAGGGCCTGGGGGTGTTTGGTGACTGTCAAATGAACATGGCCAGAAAGGCCAATGGCATCTTGGCTTGTATCAAAAGTAGTGTGGACAGTAGGCCTAGGGAGGTGATTTTGCCCCTGTACTGGGCACTGGTGAGGCTGCACCTTGAGTACTGTGTCCAGTTCTGGGCTCCTCACGATAAGGACATTGAGGTCCTGGAGTGAGTCCAGAGAAGGGCAACCAGGGTGGGGAAGGGGCTGGAGGGCAAATCCTCTGAGGAGCAGCTGAGGGAGCTGGGGGTGTTCAACATGGAGAAGAGGAGGCCGAGGGGAGACCTTATCACTGCCCTGACAGGAGGGTCCAGAGAGGTGGGCGATGGTCTCTTCAGCCATGGGACAGGAGATGGGACAAGGGAAATGGCCTCAAGCTGCACAAGGGAAGGGTCAGATGTTAGGAAGAAATTTTTTACTGAAGGGGTTGTCAGGGCCTGGAACAGGCTGCCCAGGGAGGGGGTTGAGCCACCTTCCCAGGATGTGTTTAAAAACAGGTACATGAGGTACTTAGGGGTATGGTTTAGCTTATGATGGGAACACTTGGACTCGATGATCTTAAAGGTCTTTTCCAACCCTGTGATTCTGTGGTTCTTTTTAATGTTTTCAGAAATGACCAGACAACTGGACTGGAGGGTGTCTTAAGTACATTTGCATATGACACCAAATTGGGAGGAGCTGTTGACTCTGCTGAGCATGGAGAAGCCTTGCAGAGACCTGGACAGGTCAGAGAGCTGGGCAGTCACCAACACCATGACGTTTAACAAGGGGAAGCACCAGATCCTGCACCTGGGAAGGGGCAGCCCTGGCTGCACATACAGACTGGGGGGTCAGACACTGGAGGGATTTGGGGCTCTTGGTCGACAGCAAGTTGAACACAAGCCAGCAGCGTGCCCAGGCAGCCAGGAGGGCCAACTATAACATGGGATGCATCAAGCATGGCATTGCCAGCCGGTCCAGGGAGGGGATTGTCCCGCTCTACACTGTGCTGGTGCAGCCTCACCTCAAGTGCTGGGTGCAGTTTTGGGCACCACAGTACAAGTGGGACATTAAAATATTAGAAAGTGTCCAGAGGAGGACAATGAGGATGAAGAATCTGCAGGGGAAGTCTCATGGGGAGAGGCTGAAGTCCCTTGGTTTGTTCAGTCTGGAGAAAAGGAGACTGAGGAGAGACCTCATTGCAGTCTGTGGCATCCTGAGGAGGGGGAGAGAAGGGGCAGGCACTGATCTCTCCTTGGTAGCCAATGATAGAACCTGAGGGAACAGCATGAAGCTGTGGCAGGGGAGGTTTAGGCTAGATATGAGGCAGAGGTTCTTTACTGATAGGGTGGTCAGGCCCTGGAACAGGCTGCCCAGGGAAGGTGTCACAGCTCTGAGCTTGACCAAGTTCAAGAAGCATCTGGATGATGCACTCAGTCCCATGCTCTGACTTGGCTGGCCCTGTGTGGAGCCAGGAGTTGGACTTGATGATCTTTATGGGTCCCTTCCAACTCAGGAGATGGCTCGGTGTTGGGTCCAGTCCTGTTTAATATCTTCATTGACGATCTTGATGAGGGTATAGCATCCACCCTCAGCAAGTACGCCGATGATACAAAGCTGGGAGGATTGGCTGACACGCAGGAACACTGCGCTGCCATCCAGCGAGACCTTGACAGGCTGGAGAGCTGGGCTGGGAGAAACCAGATGAGGTTCAACAAGAGCAAGTGTAAAGTCTTGCACCTGGGGAGGAACAACCGACTGTATCAGTACAGGCTGGGGGATGACCTGCTGGAAAGGAGCTCTGTGGAGAAGGACCTGGGGGTCCTGGTTGATGACAGGTTGGCTATGAGCCAGCAGTGCGCACTGGTGGCGAAGAGAGCCAATGGGGTCCTGGGATGCATCAGGAAGAGTATGTCCAGCAGGTCGAAGGAAGTGATCCTCCCCCTCTACTCTGCGTTGGTCAGGCCCCACCTGGAGTACTGTGTCCAGTTCTGGGCTCCATGGTATAAAAAAGACAGGGATCTCCTGGAGAGAGTCCAGAGAAGGGCCACGAAGATGATTAAGGGCCTGGAACATCTCCCATATGAGGAAAGGCTGAGTAAGCTGGGTCTGTTCAGCCTGGAGAAAAGAAGGCTTAGGGGAGACCTAATTAGTGTTTATAAATATCTTAGACTTGGGACGCAGGGGGATTTGGCCAGCCCCTTTTCAGTGGTCTGTGGGGACAGGACTAGGGGCAATGGCTGTAAGCTGGAGCATAGGAAGTTCCGCACCAACATGCGGAAGAACTTTTTCACAGTGAGGGTGACGGAGCAGTGGAATAGGCTGCCCAGGGAGGTGGTTGAGTCTCCTTCTCTGGAGATATTCAAGTCTCGTCTGGATGCCTATCTGTGTAATATGAGATAGGGAGCCTGCTTTGGCAGGGGGGTTGGACCCGATGATCTCTTGAGGTCCCTTCCAACCCCTAAGATTCTGTGATTCTGTGATTCTGTGTGACAAGTGTGACCCACTTGCTCCACTTAGCATCAGTGGCATGGTGTGTAGAAGGGGCCTTCCCTTTGAACATCCAGCCCAGCGCTGGCAGTTAAGGTGCCTGGAGGAGCTGGGCTTCAGTCTCAATCACTTCTTAAGTGGCTCAAACCCCTTCATATGCATCCAGTATTTCTTTATCTGTTGGAGTATAAATGGCCTCAGATCCTCTGTAGCCCTGACTCCAAAACCCCAGAGATCGGCCTTGAGCCTCCCCTGGTGCTTTCTGCCAGAGTCTCCAGGTACATCCACTCCCTGGATGTAGTGTAGAGCACTTTCTTTACACCTGGCCCTGTTGGGACTGGCCCAAGGGCTACACAGACTATCTCCTGTTTGATCTCTTCAAAGGCTTCTCACTGTTCAGGGACCCATTGGAAATCGGTCTCTTACCAGGTTACACGGTAGAAAGGGCTGACAATGAGACTATGGTTTGGGATATGCATTCTCCAGAACCCCACAGTGCCTAGGAAAGCTTGGATCTCCTTTTTGTGGGTGGATGGAGACATAGCTGCTATTATACTAATAACATCCATTGGGATCTGACAACACCCATCCTGATAATTTATTCCTAAAAAGTGGATTCCTTAAGCAGGTCCCTTGCCCTTACTTTGTCTGATGGCAAAACCAGCTTTAGCAGAATTCAGATCATTTTCTTCCCTTTCTCAAAGAATTCCTCTTCTGTGTTGTCCCATGCCATGACATCATCAATATACTGTAGGTGCTCTGCAGCTACACCCTGCTCTAATGCAGACTGGATCAGTCCATGGCAGATGGTGAGGCAGTGTTTCCAGCCCTGGGGCAGTTGATCCCAGGTGTACTGGATTCTCTTCCAACTGAAAGCAAACTGTGGCCTGTATTCTGCTGCCAAAGGAGTCGAGAAAACCACATTTGCAATGTCAGTTGTAGTGTAGCACTTGGCTGCTTTTGACTCCAGTTCATACTGGAGTTCCAGCAGGTCTGGCACTGCAGAAGTCATAGGCAGCATGACCTCATTCAGGACACGATAGCCCAGCATCAGCCTCCACTCTTCACTGGACTTCTGCACTGGCCAGATTGCACTGTTGAAGGGTAAGCGGGTTCTACCAATCACTCCCTGACTCTCCAGTTGATGATCAGTTTCTGAATGGGAATCAGGGAGTCTCTGTTGGGTGTGGTATTGTTGCCTGGGCACCATCATGGTAGCAACTGGTACTCACTGTTCTTCAACCTTTAGCAGCCCCACAACAGAAGGGTCTTCTGACGGTCCAGGCAGAAGAGAGAGTTGTTCAATGTCTTCTGTCTCTGAGGCAGCTATTGTAAAAGCCCACTGGTACCCTTTTGGGTCTTTGAAGTGCCTTCTCTGCAGGAAGTCTATGCCCAGTATCCATGGAGCTGCAGATCATCAGCATCACACTAAATCATCTCTCACATGGTTAATCGCCTCAGATAATGGATATCTCTCTCCATGGTCATCCACTGGTCTGGCCAATACACAGCATGTTCAATGAACTGGTACTTTGCCCTTGCACTTGATAGAAGTCTCCTCCAGAGGCTGAGGGCTTGAGACTTCCTTCCAATTGCTTTGTTACTGCCTCCTTCTCTGGACAGGGATCCCAGCTGCTTGGCCTCCCTTGCCTTCTCCCTGCTGTGTGCCCCATTGTCCCAGCATGGGAGTAGCCAGGTGATGATGTGCTCCCCTGGAAGGCAGCTGAAGTCTTTTCTCATGTCTCTCAGCTCAAGGACAAGGATCAGGTTATAACCTCTGGTATTGCCTCTTCAGGTCCATGCAATGGTCCCAGTTCATCATCATCTCTCACGATGAGGACTGATTTCTCCATGTATTTCTTCTTCTGGATAGAGGTGACTGACAGTTGTAATGGTTGGCTGTCTGGATCAGCTCTGGGGTTGGCCTCTGAGGTTTGAGTACCCGTGGTGCTTGTTGGGGAGACTGGAGGTGCTGCACTCTCTGAGGTCCAGGGAGATCCAGTGCCTTTGTAAGGGTTCTTTCTGGCTCAGCTGTGGTGTTGGTTTCTGAGGCTTGGGCAGCCATAGTGCCTCTGTTTTTCTTGTCTAATTATTTTTTAATGCCCTCCCACACCCCATGCCAGCCCTGGCCCTTCAGCCCAGGGAAGACCTCTTGGCAATATTCTTGGAACAGTTGTTGGTTACACGTAGGTCCAGACAGACATTCGGGAGAGCAAGCAAGACACATATGCTGGTCTGAACATCCCAGGGATAGTCAACATTCTCAATAGATGCTGTAAAAATCCTAAAGGGAAAAGGGGAGGAGAAAGCACCCCTCACCTCATCCTCTACCATTATCAAAACCTTCAGGGCCCACCTTGTGCTTTAAAAAGGTGTGTGGTGGTTCAGCTCCAACCACTGCCTGAGCGGCACACGCCACTTCCTCACTCCCACAAGAGAAAAAGACAGCTTCTGTGGGCTGGCCTAAGGACAGTTTACTGACAAAATGACCATGAAAGCAGAACAAAAACAGCCCACAGTGAATTTTACTTATACCAAGTTATGACCCAGTAACTTCACAACACGATGACCAACCCAATGACTCGGCTGCACTTTGACTGCCCTGGAGGCACCCAGGAGTGCCTCTCCCCAACAAGCCCCTTTTGTGGGTGAGTGATGTCAAGTGGTGTGGCAAACAGCCTGGGCTAACTCAGCTCTCCTATGCTGCCTGCCTGCGGAGGTTAACTCTGCCCTGGCAAGATCCAGTACAGATGGGATGGGATTGGGATGGGGATGGGATTGGGATGATGTAGTCAAGGCATCCATCCATCAGGTGGCGTGTCAGTTTGCCAGGGTTGTTTACCTGTGCACCTGTAAAGTCACAGGCTGTAGGAGGTGATAACTGCCCTAAGACCTGGCCAAATCCTTCCACAAACTCTGCCAGCCAGGGACTGGCTGCTGAGGGAGGAGGAAATGTTGGAGAGACTATAACAATGATCATTAAACTGTTGCCCAGAGGAGCAGACAGGAACATGCCTAGGAAGAGCCAGAAGTGCAGGAGCTGCAGCTCCCCTGGGTTCTGTAAAGGCCAGGAGGAGGAACTGGCTGATGGAACTGCTGTTGGACATCTGCTGCCTCTGGGTATGGATGGTCCTAACTGTGATCATCTGCTGTCATGTTATTTGGCCAAAGGAATTCCCCACCAGGCTAAAAAATGCTCCTCATCCCAGGCAGCATTGCTCTATTGGACCTTGAACCCACTCATGTCTCTTGGACCACCTCTGGCCCTTCAGGTGACAACAGGAGTTGGTGTCTTAGCAACTCTCTCCTGGCCTCCACCCTCAGTAATTCCCATGGGCACTGGGACCAGCAGGTCCCAGGCAGCCATGCTCCTTAACCTTTGCAGGGGGTGAGAGACCCCTGCCTGTCCCTGCCTGGGGGTCCTGTCTCATAGGGAGACAAGGAAAGGTGATTGTCCTGCCCAGCTCTTGTTTGATCAGGAGAAAGGACTCTGCTGGACACAAGGATTTCTCCCCAGCCAGGGTAGGGAAAGTCAATGAGAACTTCAGTTTCTTTCCAAGAAGGTTCCCAGGAGCTCCAGGGAGGAGTCCAGAGGGGATGGAGTGTATGATGTCTTCACCTGCTCCTCTGCTGTGAGCTGGGCTGGACTCCTGGGATAGAGGGAGCTCACTGCAACCCAGCAGCCCTGACAAGAGACAGCTCTGCCCAGGAGCAGCTCCTCTGCCAAGCACAAAGGGCTGGGGACACTGCCTGTAGGCACCGAGGGGAGATCTGTGAGGCTGAGAGAGCTGATGGATTCTGAGAGCTCACTGGAGGAGAAATCTGCACAGCACTCTGCCTGGTATGTCTGTGGGTGCAGGGCAATGCGGGTTCTGTTCCTGGAGGGATCTCCTAAAGCTGAGACATGGGACAGTGTGTGAGGTCTGTCAGGAGGACAGGTTCTCTGTAGGACCAGAAAGTGCTGCCTGTAAGGGCTGCCCTTCTGCCCCATCGGAGGGACAGGGCAGGACAGCTGTCTTCTCCTGGGCATGGCTGCAGAGGTGTGAAGCAGCGTGTACACCCAGGGGTGCCCAGGGCTGTCCTTGTGAGCAGGGTTCCTGCCCCCCATGGGTCTGTGTGCTGGGGCAGGGACTCTGCTGCTGCCAGGGTCAGCACTCAGCCTAACTCATGGGCTTTCCACAGGGATAGAGACAGCAGCTGTGGGTTGGAGGAGAGACACAGGAAAGGGCAGTATATGGTTCTTCTGCTGCAAGAAAGTGCTGCATGGATCAGGTTTGCTCCCAGCTCCAACTGACCCTTGAGAAATTCCAAAGGGAATTTGAAGAACAACATAAAGGAAACATTTTCTTGCCAGGCAGAGTCTTTGCTTTGACTTTTCCTTTCCTGTGGGCTTTGCTGACTGCGGTATATTAGAACTTATTTCTCCTCTCAATAATGTCCACATCAGAGCATCTCCTGAGCCCTGCACACACAGAGGTTCCCCAGGGCAGTACCCTGATGCCAGGAGGGGTCTGCAGAGCAGAGCTGAGTACAGGGCAGGTTGGATGAAGTCTGTGAGCACAGAGAAGGAGGTGACTTGGGCAAAGAGAAGCAGCTGCAGGGACAACTCCAGGCAGAAGAAAAAGAAGGACCTGCTCCCAGCAATGCCCTGGCAGTGGGGATTTGGTACCTCCATGACATCTCACACAGTGCAGATACTTTCCCTTACTTGTCCCTGATTACTGCCACCCAGTACAGACTCTTCACACAGAATTCCAGGTTTTCAGGCTGAGTCTTCTCCTAGCCAGCCTGAACCCCAGTGAGGAGAAACCCTTGAGTGCCTCTCTGTCTGTCCCTGTCCTTCCAGCCTTGGCTGGTGCATTTCTCACTGTTTCCCCTCCTGTCCTTTGCTGCCATGTCCCACCATTATCTTGGGCTCTGGGAAATTCCATTTATCTTGGGGTTGACACTGAGCTGACCCTCACTTCAGGACCCCCATCTGTAGGACTGATGAATTCCCGGGGCTCCTGCTGGGCTGCAGCTGCCTCCCACAATGCCACTGCTTTCCTAGGGACTCTTGTGCCCCAGAGAGGAGCCCCGTGCAGGAGACATCTCGGCACAGAGGCCATGGTTATACCGCTCATGGACTGCACATGGGCAGCAGAACTGAGCGGGAAGCTGAGATCCTCCTTGGGTAGGATAAGACTGCAGGAGGACTTTGGAGGTCTACCCTGCAAGACTGGATTCCTAAGATATCTGAGATCCAGTTTCTTCTAAGGGGATCACCAGGGTGTTCACAGACCATGGGGCAGCTGACAGAAAGGCTGATGGACAGAGCAGCTCCCCCCACTCTGCACTCAGGGGAAGGTATCACTGGCACTGCAGCAGCAATGTCAGGGAGTTCTGACAGAACAAACTCTCTCAGGTACGGGCAGGAGAAAACCAAAGCTCCAAAGCTCTGCTCTGCCCTTGGGTGAAACTGGAGTGACAGTGCTGAAAAGCTCATTCCTATCCACAGGGGCTTTAGTCTGAGATCACACCATCCTTCTATTTACTGACAGCTGCCAGGCAGGAATGAGTTCTCCAGAGCCACAGCCAACCCTCCTCCCAGCAGTGGCATGATCTAGCCAGCACAAAGCAGAGCTCCCAAAAGGGACCTGACAAAGTCATTCTAAATACGAGAGTCAATCAGGGGCTTCCCTGAGAGTTGCAAGAGGTTACCCTCAAAGAAAAGTTCCCTAACATCTCACTGTGCCTTTTCCTCCTTGGACAGGTCTCCACAGTTGACAGCAGCAGATGTCCAACAGCAGCTCCATCAGCCAGTTCCTCCTCCTGTCCTTTGCAGACACATGGGACCTGCAGCTCCTGCACTTCTGCCTCTTCCTGGGCATCTACCTGGCTGCTCTGACCAGCAACGGCCTCATCATCACCACCATAACCTGTCACCACCACCTCCACACCCCCATGTACTTCTTCTTCCTCAACCTCTCTGTTCTTGACCTTGGCTGCATCTCCACCACTGTTCCCAAATCCATGGCCAATTCTTTGTGGGACACCAGGGCCATTTCCTACACAGGATGTCTGGCTCAACTCTTTTTCTTTGTATTTTTGATCTCCACATAGTACTATCTCCTCACTGTCATGGCCTATGACCGCTACGTTGCCATCTGCCACCCCCTGCACTACGGGACCCTCCTGGGCAGCAGAGCTTGTGTCCACATGGCAGCAGCTGCCTGGGGCAGTGGGTTTCTCCATGCTGTGCTGCACACAGCCAGTACATTTTCACTGCCCCTCTGCCACGGCAATGCTGTTGAGCAGTTCTTCTGTGAAATCCCACAGATCCTCAAGCTCTCCTGCTCAGATGCCTACCTCAGGGAAACTGGAGTCATTGCGGTCAGTTCCTGTTTAACTTTTGGGTGTTTTGTGTTCATTGTGGTGTCCTATGTGCAGATCTTCAGGGCTGTGCTGAGGATCCCCTCACAGCAGGGACGGCACAAAGCCTTTTCCACCTGCTTCCCTCACCTGGCCATCGTCTCCCAGTTTGTTAGCACTGTCATGTTTGCCCACCTGAAGCCCCCCTCCTTCTCCTCCCTATTTCTGGACCCAGTTTTGGCATTTCTTTACTCGGTGTTTCCACCAGCAGTGAACCCCCTCATCTACAGCATGAGGAACCAGGAGCTCAAGGATGCCATGTGGAAACTGATGACTGGATGTTTCTAAGCAGCAACAAACTGCTCATCTTTTGCATGTCACTCACCATGAAACTCACCTTAGGACCCGTCTCTATTTACCAGGTTTTAATTTTTTTAAATATTTTTCCTCTTAGATTGTCTATGTTATAATTACATGGTGCACATCCATCCTATTCCTGACACTGTATCTCTAGGTCTTCTCTGCTCCAGACACTACAAAATGACAAAGTATGCACTCTTTGCAGCATGTCTGCCTCCAAAGGGACACAATTTTTCCTTCTTATTTTTTTTTTAATTGAAAGAAATTACAAGCACCTCTTCATCTACTGAATCATTTGTCTACTTGTCTGGATAGGCAATTTCCAGGATTGGTACCTAGGACAGGAGAAGAAATAGTCACCTTCCCCTGTACCTGCATTACCACTAGTTTGTCTCTTTCATCTCCCTCATCATGCAGGTGTTTCCACCTCTCCTGATGATGTGCCCATGCCTACGGACAGCTTTTCAGCAGACTAGATGGACGTATCCTCACTGAATTCCACCTCCACTTGCTCTTTGGTAATTCAGATGCTGCTCAGTCTCCAGTTCCTGCTTTGAGACTCTGAGAGTTGGAAAACATCCCACCTTTCAGAAGTCTAATGAACTGTTCTGTCAGAAGGTCATTGTGTTGATAAGTGACCTTCCTATGTATCTGATTCAAACTGTTCTGGGAGAGAATCTCCTCTGAAAGCTGACCCCCTTCACACGCTGCTTGGCCGTAGCAGGCAGCTGTGGAGAGATTTCATGTGTATTAGACTGGATCATGTTTAACTGCTGTTTGTTGTCAGAGAAATCTGTCTGTGCCTGTGAGCACAGATGATGCCAGGAAAAGTGTTGGGACTCCCAGGAGGCCAGTGAGGGAACTGCTGGGCTTGGGGAAGAGCAAGGGTCTCCATCCAGGGTTGGATGTCCAGAACTATTTAGGAGACTTCTGGACAAACATCCATTGTAGAATGCTGCTAAAACATCTTCCATGAACTGAAAATGACAGAAATTTGTTTTTATTATGAAAAAAAATCCTCTATTGTGAAATTACTTTGATTTTTTTCATCACCCAAATAAAACCTCTCCAATTACTTATACAAGTCTTATTTTTTTAAAAAAAATTACATGAAGAGCCATGCTTGTAAGGGCTTTCTGGGTGTTAATGAGCCCCATGGTGTCTCTGGTGAGTCCAGAGACCTCAGATACCAAGAGGAGAGTGAAGAAACTTCTCCAGAAGTCCAAGTCAGGAATAATGCCCAAAGTACCTTGAATCACTGACAGGCCCCACTGGGAGCCATTACTGACAAAGCCTCCCCATTGGCTCCTTAGAGCAGACAACTGGAGGCCATAAGGACAAACACAGGCAAAGCACAGGCAGCTCTGATGCTGAGGACACCCTGGCTTGGTCTGATGAAGCAGAAATGCCAAGTACTGACCCCCAGCCCCTGGGCAGGGAGATCCTGACCCCCACCTGTGTCTCAGGGCTCTTGCTTGGGATGTGGGGAGTGTGATGCCAAGGGAAGGACAGGGGTATTACACATGGTGTCCACCCATGGGGTGGCCTCTGTGGCAGGGTCATCAGCCATAGACAAGGGGGCAGAGACCTCATTTCTATCAGGCCCTTTTTAGCCTGGCTGGCACCCTTGGCCATCTGCAGCACAGCCCACCCCACACTGCCCTTAGGCCATTCCTGTTTCCCTGCAAGTTGCAGGCATGCATTGTCCTTCCCATCCTCATTCTCACCCCATGACGTCCCTGCCTGTGCTGCTGTTTCTCCCTCTTCATCAGCGGTTTCTCTAAGCACAAAGCCACCAGCTCATCCACACTTTCTCTGAGTGACTTCTTGCACCACATCACTACCCTCAGAATGACATTTCTTTATCCTCACGTCCACTCTGACCTTCAAAGCTGCTGTTTCTGTGTATTTGATAACCTATATTCTTTCCACATACCACAGACAGGGTTTCCTTTAGCGTCCCCTTCGCTGACCTAAAGAAGCAATGGTCACTCAGCCCCTGCACACAAGACCCCTAATTGTAACTAGGCAGACTTTTACTGCCCACACGAGTGTTCCTCCCCATTTCTCCAGACTGGGCAGCCCCACACTGGGACTGACTGCTCCAGAAGTGGCCCCACCAGTGCTGCATTCAGGTGGCCTGTAAGGGCCCTTGTCTGCGCAGCCAGGCTCCTCTCAGTGCAGCCCAATGTGCTCATGGCCAGATTCCTGTTCAGCACCTCTGACTTCTACTTCATCCCCTGAAATGCCCAACTTCTTCTCCCTGTGGTGGTTTCTCCACCCATCATGTCTGAGCCTGCACTGATGTGCAGGGGTTGTGCTGGAACCTTTTCTCCTGGTTTCACCCCAGCTGAGAGTGAGCAATGGGCCGCTGCTCTCTGTCTTGGGTATTTGGTCGGGGTGGGGGGGGGGGGGTGCGCGGGTTTTATAGGCGAGTGGAAGGGAGAAAAAAGGAAACCAAAACACCCCAAACCATGTGTGTTGGGATAAGGACAGTTTATTGGGACAGCAGTGTGTCCTGTGGGAATCTCTCCAGGAGGAACTTGCACCCATTATTTCTCAGCTATTTCATACGACTCCTCCAAACACAGGAGTCTCCCCTTCTTTGTAGACAGCCTTTCAGTACTGGGACCCATTGATGAGGTCTCCCCTCAGCCTTTTTGTTCTGAAGGGTGAACAAACCCAGCTCCCTCAGCCTTTCCTCAAATGGCAGGCTGCCCAGGCCCCTTGTCATCTTTGTGGCCCTTCTCTGGACCTTCTCTGAACTGGCCATAACTGCACCCAGTATTCCAGGCATGGCCTGACAAGTGCTGAGTAGAGTGGGATAGAGGGTTGTGTAGGTAATACAGTGCTGGAGTATAAAATATCTGGGGGGGCGTTAAGAAGGTGCTGGGGAGAGAGGGGAGCTCTTATGGTTGCTAGGGTGGGCATAGAGGGTTTAGTGGGGTGCTGGGAGAGATATGTTGGGATTTGGAGGGTAAAAGGCAGGGGTTTGGGGGAGTAGTATCGGGCTGGGTGTATAGAGGTTTCTGGGGGATTAAGGTTTGCTTGGGAGCATTTATGTGGTGGTGAGGGAATCTATTGGTGCTGGGTGGTTATATGGGGTGGGATTCTGGGCATTATGGGGAGGGGGCTGGAGGGAAGCCAGGAGTACTTGGGGGGCTCAGGG
The DNA here is from genome assembly GCF_964237585.1 of Gallinula chloropus. Taxonomy (NCBI): domain Eukaryota; kingdom Metazoa; phylum Chordata; class Aves; order Gruiformes; family Rallidae; genus Gallinula; species Gallinula chloropus. The sequence goes on from NC_140106.1 coordinate 237,748, forward strand.
TGGGCTGGGTGACCGGTGGAATGGTATGGGGAGGAACCCATAGGTGGCTGGGGGGTCTTGAGGGGGGCATATGGTGGTGCTGAGGAAAGATATGGGGGTATTTCAAAAGATAAAATGAGGTGTTGGAGATTATGGGGGTGTTGGAGGTCCGACAGATGTGCTAGGTGGAGTTAAGAGGAGGCTAGAGGGGTTTTAAAGTGCATGCCAGGGCTCCCATGGATGCTGGATGAGGCGTGGGGATGTTGTAGGGGTAGTCCTTGGAGGGATATGGGGGGGAAAAGGGGGATTTTAATGGGGGTAATATGGTGCTGGGGAGGTATAAAAGGTAGAATGGGAGGGTTAAGGGGGCGTTTGAGGAGGGGGAGGCACCCATGGGTGCTGGAATGGAGTGTAAGGGGGTTGTTCTTAGGTGGGTGCTGGGTGTGCTGGGAGGATTTGGGGAATTTGATGGTGAAAAGGGCAGGTCGGGAGGCAACGAGGGTGCATAGGGGCCACAAGGGGTGCTGGGAGGGGTTAAGGGTGGGATGGGGTAGTGTTTAATTGGTGGTGGAGGAACTATGGGTGCTGGCAGGGGGTGTGGGGATGTTTTAGGAGGGTGCTAGGGGTGGATATGGGGGAATCTGAGGGGTGGAAAAGGGGAGGTTTAGGGCAGTAACATGGTGCTGTACTTTCCAGCTACACCAGCGCCCACCTTTCAACCTGTTAAACGCCCAGTAGTACATCCCAAGCAAAAGGTGTGAGGGATGAGAGATGTTCCTGGCCTGAAACCTCCCCAGGTAGCACACTGGCAGCCCAGTAACTTTGGGCCTCAGGGCTTTCCTTGCCAAGGGAATGGTCCTAACATTGCCTGATGTCATTTTCAGCCTCTACTAGTGTCCATCTTCAAAACTGCTAAATGTCCAGCACTAGCTCCAAAGAAAAGGTGAGAGGGCCAAAAGATATTACTGGTCATGAACCTCCCCAGGTAGCCCACAAAACACCCCAAAATTAAACCGGTACTAAATATGAGAAGACCACTCTCCCTGGGGTAGGCATCTGAGCATGCAAGGCTGAGGATCTGGGGGATTTCATAGAAGAACTGGTCAACAGCATCACCCTTGCAGAGGGGGAGGGAAGATGTATTGGTTGTGAGCAGCACAGCACTGAGAAACCCACTGCAGCTCCCGTGTGTCTGCCATGGGCAGGAGGAGGAAGTGGGGAGTGAAGCTGCCCTTGGACATTCTCTGCCTCCTTGCATGAAGCCCTGTGCAAGGAGAACAAGGCAGTGAGAACTTGGGGCACTCTTCCCTGGGCAAAACGTTCTCATTGGAGACCCAAGGACTGCCTCTCCCTGTTCTATTAGAGATTATAAATGTCCTTTTTGGGTGATCTATTTCCTGCATGTTGAGGGTGCCACTGTCTGTATGGGACTCTTATGTGAGCTCTCCAGGTGTCAGTTTGTCCATGGAACAGAGGGTGTATACATATATTTTATACATTGTGGTTTCCACTCCCCCCAAATGCAAAGCAGAGGTTTTCCTAGTTTTGGTCTTGTGAAACACCGAAAAATGCCACACTGCTCACCTAAATCCCTTCCTTTCACAGGGGGCAAGAGTACTCTCCCAGTCCCTGCCTGGGAGTCTTGTCTCATGGAGACACAAGGAAAGGTGATTGTCCTGCCCAGCTCTTGTTTGATCAGGAGAAAGGACTCTGCTGGACACAGGGATTTCTCCCCAGCCAAGGGAGGGAACGTCAGAGATGAGATCATAGAGTGATTCCCATGAGGCCTGAGACACCAGGAGGAAGCCTAGAAGAACTGGTCTTCTGCTGAGCTTCACTCCTGCAATGGTGGGAACTTATGGCAGCCCAGCAGCCCTGACAAGAGACAGCTCTGCCCAGGAGCAGCTCCTCTGCCAAGCACACAGGGCTGGGGACACTGCCTGTAGGCACTGAGGGGAGACCTGTGAGGCTGAGAGAGCTGATGGATGCTGAGAGCTCACTGGAGGAGAAATCTGCACAGCACTCTGCCTGGTATGTCTGTGGGTGCAGGGCAATGCAGGTTCTGTTCCTGGAGGGATCTCCTAAAGCTGAGACATGGGACAGTGTGTGAGGTCTGTCAGGAGGACAGGTTCTCTATAGGACCAGAAGGTGCTGCCTGGAAGGGCTGCCCTTCTGCCCCATCAGAGGGACAGGGCAGGACAGCTGCATTGTCCTGGGCATAGCTGCAGAGGTGTGAAGCAGCGTGTGCACCCAGGGGTGCCCAGGGCTGTCCTTGTGAGCAGGATTCCTGCTCTCCAGGGTCTGTGTGCTGGGGCAGGGACTCTGCTGCTGCCAGGGTCAGCACTCAGCCTGCCTGCTGGGCAGCATTGCCGCAGAAAGAAGCTGTGGGTGGATGGAAACTGAGACCCATGGAAGCACAGTGTAGGGTCCTTCTGCTGTCAAAGTGTACTGCTTAGCCCACGTTTGCTCCCAGCCTCAGCTGATCCCTGGGAACATTTCAGGAACACCAAGGATGCATTTTCAATCCAGGTAAAGAGACTTTGCTTTGAATTTTCCTCTCTTCTGGATTGGGTAGGAAGTGGGGTCTGAGCTTTCATTGATAACTTTGAAGAAGTGAGTGCAAACTCATTTGTCATTAGGACTTGTCAGAGCATCTTCTGAGCCCTGCACACACAGAGGTTCCACTGGGCAGAGCCCTGATGCCAGGAGGGGTCTGCAGAGCAGAGCTGAGTGCAGGGCATGTTGGATGAGGTCTGTGAGCACAGAGTGAGAGGTGACATGAGCAGAGAGAAGCAGGTGCAGGGACAGCACCAGACAGCAGAGACATGGTCAGGGAGGGAAAAGGAGCTGCTCCCAGCAATGCCATGGCAGCGGGGATTTGGTTCCTCCCTGAAATCTCCCACAGTGAAGTCACTATCACAGTGCACCCCTGGCTTCTGCCACCCAGCACAGACTCTGAACCCAGAGTTCCAGGGTTTCAGGCTGAGTCTTCTCCTTTTGAGTCCAAACCTCACTGAGGAATACCCCTGAGTGCCAGTCTGTCTGTGCCTGTCCTTTCAGCCTTGTCTGGAGGCATTTCTCATAGTTTCCCCTCTGGTCTGTGCTGCCCTTGTCCCACTGTTACTGTTACCAGGGGTTCTGGGCACGTCAATTGGTGGGGCTGGCACTGAATTGACCCTCACTGCAGGACCGCCAGCTGAAGGATTGAGGACTTCCCTGCAGCTGGGCTGCAGGCTGCGTCCTACAATGGCACCGCTCTCCCAGGGACTCTTGTGCCCCAGAGGGGAGCCCCATGCAGAAGACATCTTGGCACTGATGCCATGGCAATGCCACTCATCACCTGTGTGTGGGCAGCTGCACTGAGCCCTGTGTGTCTCTGGCTGGGAGCGGGGAGCTGAGATCCTCCTTGGGTAGGAGGAGACCGCAGAAGGGCTTTGGAGTTCTGCCCTGTGAGACTGGATTCCTCAGCTCTCTATGGGGTCCAGTTTCATGTAAGGGGAACACCAGGGTGTGATCACAGAGTGTCCAGCACAGGGCAGCTGAGAGCAGTGCTGATGGACAGAGCAGCTCTTCCCACTCCACACTTGGGAATGTTTCACTGGCACTGCAGCAGCAATGTCAGGGAGTTAGAATGTGTAAGGTTGGAAGGGACCTTTAGAGGTCATCTAGTCCAGCCACCATGCAGTAAGCAGGGACATCTTCACTAGATCAGGTTGCTCAGAGCCCCATCAGGCCTGGCTGAATACCTCCAATGATGGGGCCTCCACTGGGCAACCTGTTCCAGCAACCCACCACCCTCGTATTGTAGAACGTTTTCCTTATTTGCAACCTGTATCTCCCCTTTTCAAGTTTAAAACTGTTACCCCTTGTGCTACTGCTACATGCCCTCATAAACAGCTCTTCCCCAGCTTTCTTATAGGCATCTTTCAAGTACTGATATAAGGTCCCCCTCGAACATTCTCTTCTCCAAGCTGAACAAGTCCAACTCTCAGCCTGTCTTCACAGGAGAGGTGCTCCGGCCCTTTGATCATTTCTGTGACCCTCCTCTGGACACAGTCCAACAAGTCCATGTCCTTCATGTGTTGGGGGCTCCATAGGTGGACACAGTACTCCAAGTGAAATGTCACAAGAGCAGAGTAGAGGGGTAGAAACACCTCTCAATCTGCTGGCCACACTTGTTTTGATACAGCCCAGGATGCAGCTGGCCTTCAGGGCTGCAGATGTACATTGGTGGTTCATATCCAGCTTCTCATCCACAAGTACTCCCAAGTCCTATTCCTCAGGGCTGCTTTCAAGCACATCATCTCCAACTGTATGGATAATAGCAATTATTCCAACTCAGGTGCAGGACCCTGCACTTTGCTTTGTTGAACCTCATGAGGTTCACCTGTGCCCACTTCTCCAGCTTGTCCAGGTGACAGATGTTCTGACAGAAGAAACACTCCTCAGGTACAGTGAGGACAAAACCAAAGCTCCAAAGCTCTGCTCTGCTCTCGCGTGAAATTGGAGTGACAGTGATGAAAAGCTCCTTCCTATCCACAGGAGGTTTAGTCTGAGATCAGGCCATCCTTCTGTTTATTGACTGCTGCCAGGCAGGACTGAGTTCTTCAAAGCCCACAGCTGACCCTCCTCCCAGCAGTGGCACGCTCAAGTCAGCACAAAGCAGAGCTCCCAAAAGGGACCTGACAAAATTCTTCCTGAATACAGAGAGTAAATCTGAGGGTATTGCCTAAGTGTTACAGGTGGTTTTACTCAAAAAAGAGTTCCCAAACTTCTAACTGCCTTTTCCTCATTCAACAGGTCTCACTTGACAGCAGCAGATGTCCAACAGCAGCTCCATCAACCAGTTCCTCCTCCTGGCCATTGCAGACACACGGGAGCTGCAGCTCCTGCACTTCTGCCTCTTCATAGGCATTTACATGGCTGCCTTCCTAAGCAACAGCCTTACTATTATCACCATAGCCTGTGACCACCACCTCCACACCCCCATGTACTTCTTCCTCATCAACCTCTCTGTTACTGACCTTGGCTGCATCTCCACCACTGTTCCCAAAGCCATGGCCAATTCCTTGTGGGACACCAGGGCCATTTCCTACACAGGATGTGTGGCTCAAATATTTTTCTTTCTATTTTTGCTCTCATCGGAGTATTCCCTCCTCACTGTCATGGCCTATGACCGCTACGTTGCCATCTGCCACCCCCTGCACTACGGGACCCTCCTGGGCAGCAGAGCTTGTGCCAGAATGGCAGCATCTGCCTGGGGCAGTGGGTTTCTCAATGCTTTACTTCAAACGACCAATACATTTTCACTGCCCCTCTGCCATGGCAATGCTGTTGAGCAGTTCTTCTGTGAAATCCCCCAGATCCTCAAGCTCTCCTGCTCAGATGCCTACCTCAGGGAAATTGGAGTCATTGTGGTTGGAGCCTGCTTATCTTTTGGGTGTTTTGTGTTCATTGTGGTGTCCTATGTGCAGATCTTCAGGGCTGTGCTGAGGATCCCCTCACAGCAGGGACGGCACAAAGCCTTTTCCACCTGCCTCCCTCATATGGCCGTGGTCGTCTTGTTTCTCAGCACTGCCATGTTTGCCTACCTGAAGCCTCCCTCCATCTCCTCCGTATTTCTCAACCTCATAGTAGCATTTCTTTACTCAGTGTTTCCACCAGCAGTGAATCCCCTCATCTATAGCATGAGGAACCAGGAGCTCAAGGATGCCATTTGGAAACTGATGACTGGATGTTTCTAAGCAGCAATAAGCTGCTCATCTTCAGCAAATTGCTGGCCATGAAACTCACATTAAGACCTCTCTGTATTTAATACATTTTTTAGTTTTTATTTTTCTGTTTTCCTCCAGGCTTGTCTCAACTATGATAACATGTTCCAAGTTCATCCCATTCCAAATTCCATATCTCCCAGTACTCTATGACCCAGACACTGCTCAGTGATGATCTGTGCTGTCTTGGCATCATGTCTGCCTGCAAACAGCCAGAATTTCTAATTCTTTTTTTTGTTCACGTGACATTTATAAAAAATTTACAAACACTTTTTTAACAGCTGAATCACTCAACTGCCTGTCTGGAATGGCAATGCTTTCCCACCATGACAGAATGGTAATTTCCAGGGTTGGTACCCATGGCAGCAGAAGAATTACTCACCTTCCCCTGTACCTGCATTATTGCCAGTCTGTCTTTTTCACTCCCTAATCATTCAGGTGTTTCCACCTATCCTGATGATACAGCCATGCCTAAGGACATCCTTTTCTGCAGCCTAGATGGATGTATGCACTTCATTCTGATCACAGGTTTCCACCTCCACTTGCTCTTTGGTCATTCAGCTGCTGCTCAAGTCTCCAGTGTCTGCTTTGAGCTTCAGAGAGTTGGAAGACTTTCCATCCTTCTGAAGTCTAAAGAACTGTTCTGTCAGAGGTCAGTGTGTTGATAAGTGACCTTTCTATGTATCTGATTGAAACTGTTCTGGGAGAGAATCTCCTCTGAAAGCTGACCCCCTTCACATGCTGCTTGGCCATAGCAGGGAGCTGAGGAGAGAGATTTCATGGTTATTAAACTGTGTCATGTTCAACTGCTGTTTGTTGTCAGAGAAATCTGTCTGTGCCTGTGAGCACAGATGATGCCAGGAAAAGTGTTGGGACTCCCAGGAGGCCAGGGAGGGAACTGCTGGGCTTGGGGAAGAGCAAGGTTCTCCATCCAGGGTTGGATCTGAAGAGACTGCTTTTCCTGCCTGTCCAGATCTCCTTAGGACCTAACTGAAATCCAAGTAATTGTACAAGTCTTGAGGTTTTTTAATGAAAATGAGTTAAAGAGACTTGCTTGTAAGGGCTTTCTGGATGTTAATGAGCCCCATGGTGTCTTTTCTTCTGAGTCCACAGACGTCAAATACCAAGAGAAGAGTGAAGAAACCTCTCAAGAAGTTAAGTCAGGAGTAATGCCCAAAGTACCTTGAAGCATTAACAGGCCACATTGGGAGCCATTACTGATAAAGCCTCCCCATGGTCTCCTTAGAGCAGACAACTGGAGGCCATGAGGACAAACACGGGCTCAGCGCAGGCAGCTCTGATGCTGAGGACACCCTGGCTTGGTCTGATGAAGCAGAAATGCCAAGTGCTGACCCCAGCCCCTGGGAAGGGAGATCTTGACCCTCACCTGTGTCACACTCCTTAGGTGTGTGATGCCAAGGGAAGGACAGGGGTATGCGACATGTGGGCTCCCCTGCAGTGGGTGCAAGGAGGAAATGATGCCCCATGCCTGAGAGGACAATATGGCTCCTCTGAAGCCTTTGTGTCAGGGATATCAGCCATAACCAAGGGGGCAAAAACCTTGTTTCTGTCAGGGCATTTCATCCTGGCCAGCACCCTTTGCCATCTTCACCACAGCCCATCCCACCCTGCCCCACACCTGTGCCTGTTTCCCTGCAGGCTGTAGGAACCCAATGCACTTCCCCACCTAATTCTCACCTCACCATGTCCCTGCCTGTTCTGCTGTCTCTCCCTCCTTGCCAGCTGGTCTCACAAACACAAAGCCACCAGCTCAGCCAGGCTTCCTCCAAAGGATTTCTTGCACCACAGCGCTACCAGAATGTCAGAATTACATTTCTTTATCCTCATTTCCACTTTCTGACCTCCAAAGCTGTGGTTTCACGTGGACGTCCTTTCTTATATTATTTCTATGTAGCACAAAGTTTCCTTCCCTCAGCATTCCACTGACCCCTACAAAGAAAATTAACTTTATCTTGGCCAAAACCAGGCCACCTTTGCAGACAACAAGTGCAACACAATGGTGGGCTCACTCCTGCAGTCATACAGTATGGATAAGCCTGTTGGTCAGTTATGGCCAGCTGGGCCTGTTCTGTCCCCTTCCAGGCACTTGTGCACTCCCAGTTGACTCATTTCTGGAGCAAAATTAGTCAAAAGCCCTTGATGCTGAACAAGCCCTGCTCAGCAAGGAACAAACAGGTATATTCAGACTTTTTTGCTTACAAATCCAAACCACAGAACTCTAGGGGCTGCCAGCATGAGAATTCATTCCAGTCCAGCCAAAATATGGTCAGGAGGAAAAGATCTCTTCTGGTTTAAAATATTCTCAATATTCCTGTTCATCAAATTCCCAGAGTTTGTCAAGGTCTGTTTGACATGAAGTGCCATTTTCTTAGCAGTACGCATCTCCATGCAGATGCCTCTTCAAAGTTGTGGTGCAATTAAAATAAATGACAGCAAGAGGTGTCAGAGAACCTGGGACTCTATTGCTGGATGTGTAGCATCTTCAAAGGTCGATTATGGTAGAGCCTGAAAATGATACAAGCATTTTTAGGACCATTCCCATGGCTGGGAATGCCCTGAGCTCTAAGCATAATGGTGCTTCTAGTGTGGTACCTGGGGAGGTTTCAGGCCAGGAACATCTTTCAGCCCTCGCACCTTCTGTTTTGGTGGTGTAGTTGCACACTCAGAAGTTATGAATGTGGATCTGGCAGAGCCGGAAAATGACGTCCAGCACTGTTAGGATGATTCCCTTGGCTGGGAATGCCCTGAGCCTCAAGGTTACTTGGGCTGCTTGTGGGATACCTGGGAAGGTTTCTGGCCCAGAACATCTTTCATCCCTCCCACCTTTTGTTTGGGAAATACTGCTGGACCATTAGCATGTTTGAAGGTGGACACTGGTAGATCCCAAAAATGACGTCAGGCAGTGTTAGGACGGTTCCCTTGGAAAGGACAGTCCTGACCCACAAGGTTACTGGGGCTTCTTGTGTTCTCCATGAGATGATTTCAGGCCAGGAACATATTTCATCCTCAGACCTTTTCTTTGTGTGCTATTACTCTATATTTTGCATGTTCAAAGTCAGATGCTGGTAGAATCTGAAAATGGCATCAGGTACTTTTAGGATTGACCCTTTGAAAGGTAAGCCTTGAGGCCCAAAGTTACTGGGGCTTCCAGTGTGCTACCTGGGGAGGTTTCAGGCCAGGAACATGTGTCATCCCTCTCACCTTTAGCTTGGAATGTACTGCTCTATGGTTAACAGGTTGAAATGTGGATGCTGGTATAGCTGGAAAGTATAGTACCATATTACTCCCATAAATTTCCCCTTCCCCCACCCAGATCCCCCCATATCCACCCCCAGAATCCTCCTTCAAAGTCCCCATGTCTCCTCCCAGCACCTGTGGTTGCCCACCCACCCACACTTTAAACCCTACCTCAGCCCACCCTTAACCCTCTGTGGTGGTTTGGACCTGGCTAAAGGCCAAATGCCCACCAAGCCGCTCTGTCACTCCCCTTTTCAGCCAAAAAGGGGAGAAAATATATATCAGGAGGCTTAGGACTTGAGATAAGGAGAGAGGGATCACTTTCCAATTAGAACAATGGGCAAAACAGACTCAAGACAGAATACAAGAAAGAAAAGTGATTTATTACTACTACAACTACACACTGAGTGAACCAGAGTCGGGTAATGAGAAGCACAGGCAGGTCTGAAAGCACCTTCCCCCCGCCCCTTGCTTCTTAGCAGAGTTAAACTCCATCATGATTTTACCCCCTTCTTCCCCTACCCAACATGGCATGGGGAGGGGCAGAGAATGGGGAGTGGGGCTCTGGAGGTTCCTCACAAGCTGCTTTCCTTGCCCAGGTCTTCATCTTCCCCCCCCCCCCCCTCCCTTCTTCACACACTTTACTTTAATCATCAATTTGCTCCCTTCTTTCCCCCATGGCAGCATAGGGAGGGGCAGGGAATGGGGAATGGGGGTTTTCAGTCTGTTCCTCCCAAGTTCTCTTCCATTTATCTCAGGGGGGCATTCCACACACACCCCCTTCCCCTGCTGCACCGTGGGGTCCCTCCCACGCAAGTCATATCCACAAACTTCTGCAGTGTGAGTCCTCTCTACCGGGGAGTCATCTCCTCACCACAGGCCTCTCAGCAGAACTCCCTTCCATGGGTGCTGACATTCGGGCCCAGACTGCCCCAGCCTGGTCCCCCACAGAGTCACAAGTCCTCTGGCAAACCTGCTGCAGGGTGGGTCAGTCTCTGCACAGGCCATAGATGGTCTCTGCTCCCCGTCCTTATCCATGGGCTGCGAGGGGACACCCGCTCCACAATGGTCTTCACAATGGGCTCCAGAGGAATTTCTCTCTCTGGCACCCATGGGTGGGGATAAGGACAGTTTACTGCCAGAAATCACCATGAATGTGGAACAATAATGGTTAGTTACACTCACACCCAGTCCTAACACAGAGTACCTTACTGACCCAAGGATAACAGAAGGCTGCCCAACAGCAAGGACAGACCAACAGACCCACCATCCCAGCCACACTCAGACTGTCCTGAAGGCAGCCAGCCAGCTCCTCCCCAACCAGCTGCGTTTATGGGGAAGTGGTGTCAGGGGCTGTGGAAAACAGCCTGGGCTAACTCAGCTCACCTGGGCTAATTCAGCTCACCTGTGATGGCTGACTGGGGAGGTTAACCCTGGCCTGGCCAGAACCAGGACAGTTGAACAATTAATGGCTCGACACCCAGGGAAGATGCAAGGATTTCCACACCTGAAGGTCCAATCACACACACTACGACCCTCAAAACCTCCATTGTTGTCATTCCGATTCAGACAATATTTCCCCTTTTCTGGAACTGGGGTTTTCCATGGGTTTGTTTCCTCATTCCAATAGAAAGAATCATTACCAATGATTATGTCACTTAGATCACTCAGGAGCCATTTAGGGGATACTGTTTCAACGTTCATGGCCAGTCTTTAAATCCTGAAGGGATCCCACATCTCCAGCAATTTGTCAGGTAAAAAAGTGTTGGGCACCTGCTGGCCTAAAGTTATAAATCCATTTTGCCACCCCAGGCTGAAGAGGGGGCACAAATGTTTCCCCAGATATTAAAGGTGGAGATAATGGTTGACCAAAACAATGTTTGTGATAGTCTGCTAAACGTCCTATAAATATTAACAAAGCAGTTATTAACTAAACTATACAGACAATTAACAGCTTCATCTATTCCTTCAAGCAGGTGTCAGAGATTCCATCTGGAAAAGACAAGAGAAAAAATCCAGGCTCAGTTTTTAGTAAGGAACTGGTTGTAGATTGTTATTAGAAGGATGGAATAATCCACCTTGTTTTGACTTTGTGTTCCTTCCCATGGGCATCTTTTGCTTTCCAAGTGTATTTGTTGAGGGGCTCAGCCAGGACGAGGGGAACGGTCCCAATGGTCGGCATTTCTACCAAGACTGGCAGACCAGGAGAGAAAACTGGTTTTCTGGGGTGCTGGGAGTGTGGGGTTTGGGGATTAAAGCTGGAGTTGGGACAAAAGGCATTGAGTCGGGACATCCAATTATTCCCCAGCAATCACTGCCTCGGGGAACTGCATCCCAGAGGCGTTCTGCCCAGTGTGGCTTGTGAGCTTTTAAAAACCCTTTCAAAAGCCCATTAGTTCTCCCCACTATCCCATTAGCTTGGGGATAATACGGGGTGTGAAATCCCCACCTGACTCCTCCTTCCTTGGCCCACTCCTGCCCCTTGGCAGCAGTGAAATGACTGCCCTGGGCTGACTGAACAGACTGGGGGTCGGCAGAAAGTGAAACCAATTTGTCAGGGCCCGCCCTGGATGTTCTCCTGCTGCTCCTGGAAATGCCTGGGCTGGGACTAGGCCAGAAATGATTTCCACTCCCACTAAAACTATTGGTTCCCCTCTGCCTTTCCAAGGGCTCCAATAGAGTCGATGTGCCAGGCCTCCCAAAGGGTCTTTTTCTCTCTCAGCTGGAGGGGGGGTCTCTTCCATGGGGTGCCGCTCTAACCGCAGGCAGCATTGTTCACAGGCCCAGATCCAGGTGGGGCAAGCTTCCCAGTGACAGGCCACCCCCTGGCATGTGCCTCCCTGTGTGAATACTTGGATCCTGCCTGGCCACGTTTCACATGCAGCCATTCCAGGAGCCTGTCCCAATGTCCTCTGAGCTGGTCCTCTTTCTGCAGAGGGGCAATGCTGGCCAGTTCCTCTGAGCTGAGGGAGCTGGCCTCGTTAGCTTGGAGAAGAGGAGACTGAGGGGTGGCCTTATTCAGGTCAATGGGTAAAAGCTGGAGCAGAGGAAGTTCCATGTGAGTGTCAGGAGAAACTCTTTCACTGTGAGGGTGCCAGAGCCCTGGGACAGACTGCCCAGAGAGGTTGTGGAGTCTCCTCCTCTGGAGACATTCACACCCACCTGGATGTGTTCCTGTGTGGTTTAGTCCAGGTGATCCTGCTCTGGCAGGGGGGTTGGACTAGATGACCTTTTGAGGTCCCTTCCAACTCCAAACGTTCTGTGATTCCTTGACCTTGGATCTCCCTGCGCGTCTCTTGCAGCACCTCTGGCCCCTCAGGTTTCACCGGGTTTTGGGGTTTGAACACCTCCTTCTTGGCCTCCCCCCCATTAATTCCCATGAGAGCTGGGACCAGCAGCTCCCAGGAAGCAGGTGCCTCTTTTGTGCCCACTGGAACTGTGGCATGAGGAATCCCAGCTTTGGTTGGATTGAGGCAGCCATGTGCCAGAGCTGCATCCCCTCCCCAAGGGGAAAGAGTCCCCTTCCCGTCATCTTCTGGGGCTCCTGTCTCATGTGGAGCAAATAAAAAGTGATTCTACTGCCCAGCTTCTGTTAGATCAGGAGAAAGGACTCTGTTGGACAGAAGGATTTCTCCCCAGCCTAGAGAGCAGATGGCAGGGAGGACTTCAGTGTCTTTCCAAGTTGGTTCCCTGGAGCTTCAGGAATACCTCAGAGGAGCTGAGGAGTACGTGACGCCTTTACCTGCTCCTCTGCTGTAGCTGGGCTGGACTCCTGGGACAATGGGAGCTGATGAAACATTACAGCAATGATGAGGGACAGCTCTGCCACAGAGTAGCTCTTCTGCCAAGTGCACAGGGCTGGGCACACTGCCTGTAGGCATCAAAGGGAGACCTGAGAGGCTGAGAGAGCTGACAGATGCTGAGAGCTCATTGGAGGAGAAATATCCTCAGCACTCTGCCTGTGAGTATGCTTGTGGTATGTCTGTGGGTGCAGGGCAATTCAGGTTCTGTTCCTGGAGGGATCTCCTAAAGCTGGAACATGGGACAGTGTGTGGAGTCTGTCAGGAAGATAGATTCTCTATAGGACAAGAAAGTGCCCTTGTGCCCCATCAGAGGGACAGGGCAGGACAGCTGTCTTCTCCTGGGCATGGCTGAGGGGTGCCCAGGGCTGTCTTTGTGAGCAGGGTCCTTGTGTCCCAGGGTCTGTGTGCTGGGGCAGGGACTCTGCTGCTGCCAGGGTCAGCACTCAGCCTGCCTGCTGGGCTTTCCACGGGGATAGAGACAGCACCTCTGGGTTGAAGCAGTGACCCAGGGAAGGGCAACGTAAGATCTTTCTGCTGTAAGAAATTGCTGCATGGGTGAGAAATGCCAAAGAAAATATTTCTCCAAAGGCAGAGTCTTTGCTTTGACTTTTCCTCTCCTGTGGGCTGTGCTGAGTGTGGTAGATGAGAATTTATTTCTCCCCTTGAGAATATGCAGTGAAAACTTGATTCTCATGAAGATGTTGGAGCCTGGGCTGAGCCCTGCACACACAGAGGTTCCCCGGGGCAGTGCCCTGATGCCAGGAGGGGTCTGCAGAGCAGAGCTGAGCACAGGGCAGGTTTAATGAGGTCTATGAGCACAGAGCAGGAGGTGAGATGGGCAAAAAGAATCATATGTAGCCACAGCTCCAGGCAGCAGAGACATTATCAGGGAGGGAGGAGCTGCTCCCAGAAATGCGCTGGCAGTGGGGATTTGGGACCTCCCTGACAATTCCCAACACCCAACCCCTGGTTTCTGCCACCCAGCACAGACTCTGCACCCAGAGTTACAGGGTTTGTGGCTGAGTCTTCTCCTTGGCAGCCAAACCAGCAGTGAGGAGAAACCCCTGAGTGCCTGTCTGTCTGTTCCTGACCCGAAAGCTTTTGCTGCAGCATTTCCTGCTGTATCCCCTCCTGTCCTTGCTGCCTTTGTCCCACCATTACCTGGGGCTCTGAGCACGTCCATTGGTGAGGCTGGCACTGAGCTGACCCTCACTTCAGGACCCCCATCTTTAGGACTGAGGTTTTCCAGGCAGCTCCTGCTGGGCTGCAGCTGCCTCCCACAATGGCACTGCTCCCTCAGGGACTCTTGTGCCCCAGAGAGGAGCCCCATGCAAGAGACATCTCGGCAGAGAGGCTGTGGCAATGCCACTCATCACCTGTGTGTGGGCAGCTGCACTGAGCCCTGTGTGTCCCTGGCTGGGAGCAGGGAGCTGAGATCCTCCTTGGGTAGGATGAGGCCGCAGGAGGGCTTTGGAGCTCTGCCCTGTGACACTGGATTCCTCAGCTGTCTGTGGGGTCCAGTTTCTTCTGCAGGGAACAGCAGGGTGTGATCACAGAGCGTCCAGCACAGGGCAGCTGCGAGCAGGGCTGATGGAGAGAGCAGCTCTCCTCACTCTGCACTCAGGGGAAGGTTTCACTGGCAATGTCAGGGAGTTCTGACAGGAGAAACACTCCTCATCTCCTTCCTATCCACAGGGGATTTAGTCTGAGATCACACCATCCTTCTATTTACTGACAGCTGCCAGGCAGGAATGAGTTCTCCAGAGCCCACAGCCAACCCTCCTCCCAGCCGTGGCACACAAAGCAGAGCTCCCAAAAAGGACCTGACAAAAGTCTTCCTGAATACAGTGAATCAGTATGAATAGGAAACGTTTTTGATGAAAGAATCGTTCTCTAACTTCTCACTACCTTTTTCCTCCTTGGATAGGTCTCCACACCTGACAGCAGCAGATGTCCAACAGCAGCAGCTCCATCAGCCAGTTCCTCCTCCTGCCCTTTGCAGACACACGGGAGCTGCAGCTCCTGCACTTCTGCCTCTTCCTGGGCATCTACCTGGCTGCTCTCCTGGCCAATGGCCTCATCATCATCACCATAGCCTGTGACCACCACCTCCAGACACCCATGTACTTCTTCCTCCTCAACCTCGCTGTTACTGACCTTGCCTACATCTCTACCACTGTTCCCAAATCCATGGCCAATTCCTTGTGGGACACCAGGGCCATTTCCTACACAGGATGTCTGGCTCAACTCTTTTTCTTTGTATTTTTGATCTCCACAGAGTACTTTCTTCTCACTGTCATGGCCTATGACCGCTACGTTGCCATCTGCCACCCCCTGCACTACGGGACCCTCCTGGGCAGCAGAGCTTGTGTCCACATGGCAGCAGCTGCCTGGGGCAGTGGGTTTCTCCATGCTGTGCTGCACACAGCCAACACATTTTCACTGCCCCTGTGCCATGGCAATGCCCTTGACCAGTTCTTCTGTGAAATCCCCCAGATTCTCAAGCTGTCCTGCTCAGATGCCTACCTCAGAGAAACTGGAGTCATTGTGGTCGGTGCTTGTTCTGGTTTTGGGTGTTTTGTGTTCATTGTGGTGTCCTATGTGCAGATCTTCAGGGCTGTG
Source organism: Gallinula chloropus (assembly GCF_964237585.1). Lineage (NCBI taxonomy): Eukaryota > Metazoa > Chordata > Aves > Gruiformes > Rallidae > Gallinula > Gallinula chloropus. The sequence continues at coordinate 253,181 of NC_140106.1, forward strand.
CTGAGGATCCCCTCGCAGCAGGGGCGGCACAAAGCCTTTTCCACCTGCCTCCCTCACCTGGCCGTGGTCTCCCTGTTTGTCAGCACTACCTTCTTTGCCTACCTGAAGCCCCCCTCCATCTCCTCCCTATTTCTGGACCTGGTAGTATCATTTCTTTACTCAGTGTTTGCACCGGCAGTGAATCCCCTCATCTACAGCATGAGGAACCAGGAGCTCAAGAATGCCATGTGGAAACTGAGGACTGGATGTTTCTAATCAGCTCATCTTTGGCATATCACTGGCCATGGAACTCACATTAGGCCCAGTCTGTATTTAGTACGAATTTTGGTGGTTGTTTTGTCTTCTCAGTAGCCTAGAGACATGTATGCACTTCACTTTTCTCAGCAGGTTTCCACCTCTACTTGCTCTTTGGTCATTTTGATGCTGCTCAGCTCTCCAGTGTCTTCCAAGAGTTGGAGAACTTCCCATCTTTCAGATGTCTAATAAATGAATCTCTCAGAAGTTCAGTGTGTTGATAAGTGACCTTTCTATGTATCTGAACAAAAGTTGGTTTGGAGAGAAGCTGCTCTGAAAGCTGACCCCCTTCATATGCTGCAGGATGAGCATGAGCCAGCAATGTGCCGTCCTGGCTAAGAAGGCCAATGGCATCCTGGGGTGCCGAGGTAGATCACTGGCAGCCCCTGTACTTTAGGGCTCAGAGTGTTCAGAGACAAAAGAAGGGTCCTAACATTGAATGATGTCATTTCTGTCCATACCAGCGTCCACCTTTGAACCTGCTAAATGCACAGCAATGCATGCCAAACTAAAGGTGTGAAGGATGAAAGATGTTCATGGCCTTACATATCCCCTGGTATCCCACTAACAGCTCCAGGAACATGGGGGTCAGGGCTTTTGTAGCCATGGGAGTGGATGTAACTCTGCCCAATATAATTTCCAGCTTTAATAGTGTCCACCTTCAACACTGCTCAATGTGCAGCACCAGCTCCATGGCAAAAGTTGCTCTGAAACCTCCCCAGGTAGCCCACTAACAGCCCCATTAACCTTGGGGCTCAGGGCATTCCTAGCCACAGGAACAGTCCTAAAAATGTCATTTTCAGGCTCTACCATTATCCACTCTTGAACATTACAGTGTTAGCTGCACCGTAAGTTAGAGAGCCATCTGCAAGCACATGTGAATCATTAGTAAAATGGAGATTCCCTTCAGTGAGACCTTGAGAAGTTCTGGGATTTGATGAACAGGAACATCAGGAAGTTTTCCAAGCAGAAGAGATCTTACTCCTCCTGCCCATATTTTCTCTGCGGCTGGAATTAATTCTCATGTCGGTGGCCCCCATAGTTCTGGTGTTTTGGATTTGTAAGCCACAACGTCTGAATAAATACGTTTGTTCCTTGCTGAGCAGGGCTTGCACAGCATCAAGGCCTTTTTTCTAGTTCTGCTCCAGAAATGAGTCAACTGGGAGTGCACAAGTGACTGGAAGGGGACAGAACAGGCCCAGCTGACCATAACTGAAAAAAGGGATTATCCTTACTGCATGACTACAGGAATGAGCCCACTGTTGTGGTGCACTTGTTGTCTGCAAAGGTGGGCTGGTTTCGGGAGGAATGAAGTAGATTTTCTTTCTGGCAGCCCATGTGGTGTCACATTTGGCTGTTAGGATGAGAGCAGTGCTGATAACAGGGAGGCTTTAGTTGTGTCCAAGCAATCCAAGACTTTTCTGTTGTTCATTCTCTACTACTAATGGGAAGGTGGGGAGCTCCGTGGGATCTGGGAGGGGACACAGCCAAGACAGGTGACCCAAACTGCCCAAAAAAGCCTATTTCATTCAGATCACACCATAAAAGGAGTGTGGTGGGGGCAGGAGAACTCAGCTCCAGGACACACGTGTTTTCTGGATGGCTGTGAGCTGTGTGGCCAGAGCTGTGGGGTTCAGTGAGAAACTGCATTGTGCATCACCAGTTGTGTGTATTTTGCTATGAAGTCCTGTTGTTGTTGTTGTTGTTTCTCTCTCTGCTGTCCCAGTAAACTGTCCTTATTCCAGCCCATGAGGTTTAGGGTTTCTTTGGTTTCCTTTTCCCTTCCTTTTCCCCTCATCCCCAATCCCTCCCACACACACACCCCCTCTTAGAGAGAGAGCGGCTGTGTGGTGCTCAGCTCTCGGCTGGGGTGAAACCATGAGAAAAGGTTCCAGCACAACACCCACACATCAAGGCAGCTCAGACATGACGGGTGAAGAACTGGCCACAAGGAGAAGAATTTGGGCATTGCAGGGGCTGCCATAGCAGTCAGAGGTGCTGAACAGGAATCAGGCCATCAGCACATTGGGCTGCACTGGGAGGAGTGTGGCTGCACAGACAAGGGCCCTTCTGGTCCATCTGGACTCAGCACTGGTGATGCCACCTCTGGAGCAGTCAGTCCCAGTGTGGGGCTTCCCAGTCTGGAGGAATGAGGAGGAACACGTATGTGGTCAGGAAAAGTCTGCCAAGAGACCTGGGCTTCTTTAGCCTGGGGAAGGGGAGGCTGAGGGAAGCCCTCTTTGTGCTACAGAGAAAGAATATAAGAAAGGAAGTCATAGAATCATAGAATCATAGAATCATAGAATGGGCTGGGTTGGAAGGGACCCCAAGGATCATAGAGCTCCAACCCCCCTGCCACAGGCAGGGACACCAACCTCCAGGCCTGGATCTACACAAGGCTGACCAGGGCCCCATCCAACCTGGCCTTGAACACCTCCAGGGATGGGGAATCCACTACCTCTCTGGGCAGCCTGTTCCAGCACCTCACCACTCTTTCTGTAAAAAACTTCCCCCTAATATCTAATCTAGACCTTCCCTCCTTTAGCTTTAGTCCATTCCCCCTTGTCCTGCCATTATCTGCTCTTTTAAAAAGTCGAATCCCCTCCTGCCTATAAGCTCCCTTCAGGTACTGGAAGGCTGCAATGAGGTCCCCCGGCAGCCTTCTCTTCTCCAGGCTGAACAAGCCTAGTTCCCTCAGCCTCTCTTTGTAGGGCAGGTGCTCCAGCCCTCTAATCATCCTTGTGGCTCCTCTGAACCCTCTCCAACAGTTCCACATCCTTCTAGTATTGCGGGCCCCAGATCTGGACACAGTACTCCAGATGGGGCCTCACGAGGGCAGAGTAGAGAGGGACAATCACCTCCCTGTCCCTGCTGGCCACTCCTCTCCTGATGGAGCCCAGGATACCATTGGCCCTACGAGCTGCAAGAGCACACTGCTGGCTCATGTCAAGCTTCTCATCCACCACAATCCCCAAGTCCTTCTCAGCAGGGCTTCTCTCAAGAAGCTCTTCTCCCAGTCTGTATCTGTGTCTGGGATTCTTCCAGCCCAAGTGCAACACGTGACACTTGGCAGTGTGGAACCTCATTAGGTTCCCTCGGGCCCATCTTTCCAGCCTGTCAAGATCCCTCTGTATGGCTTCCTTCCTTCTGGGGTATCTACCACACCACTCAGCTTGGTGTCATCTGCAAACTTGCTGAGGGTGCACTCAATTCCATCATCCATGTCATTGATAAAGATGTTAAAGAGCACCGGTCCCAAGACAGCCCCTTGGGGGACCCCGCTTGTCACCGGCCTCCACCTGGACATAGACCCATTGACCACCACCCTTTGGCTACGGTCTGTTAACCAGTTTCTTATCCAGTGGACGGTCCACCCATCAAATCCACTTCTCTCCAATTTAGAGATAAGGATGTGGTGGGGGACTGTGTCAAAGGCCTTGCACAAGTCCAAGTAGATCACATCGGTCGCCTTCCCTTTATCTACCGATGCTGTCACTCCATCATAGAAAGTCACCAGATTGGTGAGGCACGACCTTCCCTTGGTGAAGCCGTGCTGGCTGTCCCGGATCACATGGTCTTCCCTCATGTGCTCCAACATGTCGTCCAGGAGGATCTGTTCCATGATCTTCCCAGGCACAGAGGTGAGGCTCACTGGCCTGTAATTCTCTGGGTCTTCCTTGTTCCCTTTTTTATAAATGGGAGTGACATGACCTTTTTTCCAGTCCCCAGGGACCTCTCCTGACAGCCACGACTTTTCAAATATGATGGAGAGCGGCTCAGCAACCACATCAGCAGCTCCTTCAGGACCCTGGGATGCATGTCATCCGGCCCCATAGACTTGTAGACATTCAGTCTCATGAGGCGGTCTCGGACTTGCTCTGCTCCTACAGTGGGGGCGGATTTACTCCCCCATTTCCCACATAGAGGTCCAGGGGTACAAGGTTCTGGGATTTGAGAATTATGAGAATCCTGGCTGCCAGAGAAGACCAAGGCAAAGAACTCATTCAATACTTCAGCCTTCTCCTCATCAGTCGCAGCCAATTCTCCTTTCTCATTTACCAAGGGGGGTATGTTCTCTTTGGCCTGTCTCTTCTGGCCAATGTACCTGTAAAATCCCTTCTTGTTGTTTTTAACATCCCTTGCCAAGTTCAGTTCCATCTGCGCCTTGGCTTTCCTGATCCCATCTCTGCAAGTCCAAACAGCATCCCTGTATTCTTTCCAGGCTACACACCCTTGCTTCCAGAGCTTGTATTTGCCTTTCTTTTCCCTCAGTTTGACCAGCAGGTCCTTGCTTAGCCATGCTGGCCTCCTGCCCCTCTTGCCCGCTTTCTTATTCAGGGGGATAGAGAGTCTTTGAGCTCTCAGAAAGGCATCCTAAAAGAGGAGCCAGCTGTCCTCAACATTTCTGTCTCTAAGGACCACCTCCCAGGAGGTCATGGCCAACAAGTCCTTAAACAGCCTAAAGTTTGCTCTCTTAAAGTTCAGTGTCCTGGTCCCACTTTTCGCCAGGCCCACATTCCTTGAGATTACAAACTCAACTAGGGCATGGTCGCTGCAGCCCAGGCTGTCTCCAACCTTAAGACCTTTACTGATCTCCCCCACATTGGTGAGCACCAGGTCCAGCAGTGCATCACCTCTGGTTGGTCTATCCACTATTTGAACCAGAAAGTTATCATCTACACACTCCAGGAGTCTCCTGGACCTCTTGCAGCTCGCCATGTGGTTTTCCCAGCAGATATCCGGGTGGTTAAAGTCCCCCATCAGGATGAGTGCCTGTGACCGGGATGCCTCCTGCAGCTGAAGGAAGAAAGCCTCATCAGTAGTCTCTCCTTGATCAGGTGGCCTGTAGTAGACCCCTATCACCAGCTGCTCTTTATTAACCCCATTCCTAGTCCTGACCCACAGGCTTTCAACCTGCTCCTGGCCACCTTCCAGAGAGAGCTCCTCACAGTCTATCCACTTTTTAACATAGAGGGCAACCCCACCACCCTTCCTTCCTAGCCTATCCCTTCTAAAAAGGCGATACCCTTCTACAGGGGTATTCCAACTGTGGGAATCATCCCACCATGTTTCCGTGATTGCAACTAGATCATAATTTTCCAGTGACATCAGGGTTTCCAACTCCTCCTGCTTATTACCCATGCTGCGCGCGTTCGTGTAAAGACACTTCAGCTGGGCTTTCTGGCTCAATACCTTTTCTGAGGAGCCCTCCCTCAAACCTCTGTGAGGAATCTGAAGCTTTCCTCCACTGCCTTCTAGAGGGACATTAGAAGTTTCCGGAAGGGGAGTCGGCCATACTACCTCCTCTGAGGGGTCCCTAGAAGTTCCTATGGGGGCTACTTGCCCTACACTAGCAAGCCTCGTTATATCCCCTCCCCCCTTCCTAACTAGTTTAAAGCCCTATCAATGAGCCCTGCCATCTCCTGGGCAAGGATCTGCTTCCCCCTGTAAGACAGGGGAGCCCCGTAGGCAGTACTCATGCCAGGAGCAGAGTGCATCGTTCCTTGATCAAAAAACCCAAAGTTCTTTTGCCGACACCAGCCTTTCAGCCAGATATTCAACTCATGGGTTCTCCTGACCTGCTCTGAACCCATCTTTCCACAAGTGGGGATAGAGGAGAATATTATTTGGGCTCCCCCCCCTTCAACAAAGCTCCCTAGGTCTTAGAAATCTCTCTTAATAGTGCGCAGGCTACACTTTGTAATAGCGTCCCTGCCTGCTTGAACTATCAATAATGGATAGTAATCAGAAGGTTTTACCAGCCCTGGTAGCCTTCTGGTGATGTCCCTAACCCGGGCTCCAGGGAGGCAGCACACCTCCCTGCGTGTAGGGTCTGGCCCTCTGTCCCTCTGAGAAGGGAATCCCCTACCACAACTACCCTTCTCTCTTGCCTGACAGGGGCAGTCTCGAGGCGTGTGGGTGGTCGCCTCACCCTAGGTTTCCGCCTCCTCTGAGGCAGAGGGGCTGCATTAATCTCCTCACTTACCTCTTCCTCAACTTCCAGGGCTACAAACCTGTTGCTTAGGGAGACGTGGGGAAGTGGAGTAGGTAAGGAGGGGGAGTGCTTACGGCGGCGAGATGGGACTGTCTTCCAGCCCTCCTCAGGGTTTGGTTCACTCCCATTTCCCTGGCTAGGACAGGGAATGGGGACCTTCTTCAGGTGTGATGTGTCTTCCCATCACTCTTCCTTCTGGGATGCCAGGGAGCTACTCCACCAGTCAATCTCTCGCTCACAATCCCTGACTGCTCTCAGTCTTTCATTCTCCTCCTTTAGTTCTACTACCAAAGCAAGCAGATCATCGACCTGCTCACACCTCACACAGGTGAGATGCTTGCCCCTTTTTCCTGGTAAGAGCAGACTCTGGCATTCCCTGCAGCCAAAGACCTGAACAGCAGCATCCCTACGCAGGCCCTCCGTTGGGACTGCCCCAGTTGTGGAGGGATAATCTCTCCGCCTGGTGGAGACCATGGTAGGTTGCCTATACACACCTACACACACTGCAGACAGGGAACCCTTGGCTCTCCCTGTGTACCCTGGGAGCCGGTCCACTCAATTTACCCCGCTGAGCTAGGAAGGGAGGCTCGCCCTGCCTGTGCGAACTGCCGCGCAAACTGCCGCGCCACGCCCTTCTGATGCGCCACGCCCTGATTGCCCATCCTGTTCACCGCGCTCCGGGTCGCTGGCACTCCCAGAGGCCCCTCTTATGGAAGGGGGTTCCAGCTGTCACCCTTGGCTCCACCCCCGATGAGCCACCGATGAGTGAGTCACCGACAAGTGAGTCACCGATGAGCCACCACTCCAGGCAGTTCAGGTGGACCGAACAATAGCTGTGGCTCACTGGCTGGTCCTTGTATTGTTTTCATTATCTGAAATGACTCCCTCGATGGAGTCTTCTCTTGCAGAGCCCTTTTCCTCAGCAACTGTCCATGTGAACTGACGGCTCTGAAGGACAGGGTGGACATGAGGATAAAGAAATGTCATTCTGAGGGTAGTGCTGTGGTGCAAGCAGTCACTGGGAGGAAGTGTGGATGAGCTGGTGGCTTTGTGTTTGTGGGAACAGCTGGCGAGGATGGAGAGACAGCAGTACAGGCAGGGACATTGTTAGGTGACAATGTGGTGGGAAAGCGTGTTGCATCCCTGCAACCTACAAAGAACCAGGTACAGGGGGGAGGCCGTGTGGGATGGGCTGTGGTGCAGATGGCCAAGGGTGCCATTCAGGCTACAAGTGCCTCATAGGTCTTTGCCCCCTTGGCTGTGGCTGATGTCCCTGCCACAGAGGCCGCAGAGGAGGCACATTGTCCTCATGGCCATGGAGCATGGTTTCCCCCTTGCACCCACCCCAGGGGAGGCCACCATGTGTCATACCCCTGTCCTTCCCTTGGTGTCACACTCCCCACATCCCAAGGAAGAGCCCTGAGACACAGGTGAGGGTCAGGATATCCCTGCACAGGGGCCGGGGTCAGCACTTGGTATTTCTGCTTCATCAGACCAAGCCAGGGTGTCCTCAGCATCAGAGCTGCCTGTGCTTTGCCTGTGTTTGTCCTCATGGCCTCCAATTGTCTGCTCTAAGGAGCCAATGGGGAGGCTTTGTCAGTAACGGCTCCCAGAGGGGCCTGTTAATGCTTCAAGGTACTTTGGGCTTTACTCCTGACTTGAACTTCTTGAGAAGTTTCTTCACTCTCCTCTTTGTAGCTGAAGTCTCTGGTCTCACCAGAGACACCCTGTGGCTCATTGACATCCAGAAAGCCCTTACAAGCATATCTCCTCAGGTAATTTCCTCTAAAAAATTAAGACTTGTATAAGTAATTGGAGAGATTTTAATTGGGTGATGAAAAATTTGAAGGAATTTCACACTGGAGGATGTTTTCATACAGAAAAATAATTGTTTATGTCATTTTTCAGTTCATGGAAGGTGTTTTAGCAGCATTCTTCAGTGGATGTTTGTACAGAGATCTCCTAAATAGTTCTGGACAGGCAGGAAAAGCAGTCTCTTGAGATCCAGCCCTGCATGGAGAACCTTGCTCTTCCCCAAGCCCAGCAGTTCCCTCCCTGGCCTCCTGGGACTCCCAACACTTTCCCTGGCATCATCTGTGCTCTCAGGCACAGACAGATTTCTCTGACAACAAACAGCAGTTCAACATGATCCAGTTTAATACCCATGAAATCTCTCTCCTCAGCTGCCTGCTACGGCCAAGCAGCGTGTGAAGGGGGTCAGCTTTACTGGTGCTCCTAGTGCACAACCTGGGGAGGTTTCAGGCCAGGGAGATCCTTCATCTCTTGCAACTTGTGCTTGGGTGCTCTTGCTGGATATTTAGCATGTTTGAAACTTGTTTCTGGGAGAGCTGTAAAACTACCTCAGGCACAGTTGGTGGGATAGCTGGGGATATTTCAGCCCCGTAATATCTTCAAGCCATCGCTCCTTCTCTTTGACACCTGTTGCTGGAGGTTTAGCAGTTTCCAAGGTTGTTGCTGGTAGATCAAAAAATGACGTCAGGCACTCTTAGGACCGTTGCCTTGGCTAGGAATGCCCTGAGCCTCAAGGTTTCTTGTACTGTTACTTTACTACCTGGGGAGTTTCAGCCAACAAAACCTTTTCCAGACCTCACCTCAATTTGTTTGGGACCTGTTACTGGACATTTATCAGTTTCACAGGTGGACGCTTCTAGACCCTGACAATGAAGTTAAACAATATTAGGACCACTCCCTTGGCTAGGAAAGCCCTGAGCCCCAAGGTTACTGGTGCTGCTTGCAGGCTCCCTGGGGAGATTTGCTGGCAGAAAATTCTTTCCTCCCTCACACCTTTTGTTTGGGACTCTTACTGGTCGTTTGGCATTTTTCAAAGTTGCATGCTTGTAGAGCCCAGAAAGGACATCACACACTCTTAGGACCGTTCCCTCAGCTATGAAAGCTATGAATCCCAAATTTACTGGGCTGCTTTTGCTCTACCTACCAGGGGAGGTTTTCAGGCTCACAAGATATTTCATCTCTCAAACCTTTTGTTTGGAAGTTATTGCTGGACATTTAGCACTTCTTGAATGTGGACACTGGTAGAGCCAGAACATGATGTCTGGTGTTATAGGACCATTCCCTTGGCTAGGAATGCCCTTCCCCCCAAGGTTACCAGGGCTGCTTGTGGGCTACCTAGGGAGGTTTCAGCCTAGGAACATTGTTCAGCCTTCATAGATTTACTTGGGAGCTATTGCTGTATGTTTAGAAATATCAAAGGGGGAACCTAGTAGAACCCAAAAATGATGTGAGGCACTCTTAGGACCATTCTCTTGACTAGGAAAGCCGTGACCCCCAAGATTGCTGGGCTGCAAGTGGGCTACATGGGGGGATTTCAGTTCAGGATGCTTTTAAAGCCCTTGTAACTTTTGTTTGTGACCTATAATAAAGGTGGGAGATTCTCTCTGTCCCTCCTTTTGTTATTGTACTTAAAGAATTAAAATACAGAATCTATTAAAAACCGATAAAGTATTAACAATAGAATCTCCCACACTTATTGAATCTCAGGGGAACCACTGTGATGGAGGATAAAAAAAAAACTGATGTACCTAATGCCTTTTTTGTTTCAATCAATAGCAGCATGATCCGTTGTCTCTTGATACCCAGACCCCTGAGTGGAAAGATGGGGACGGGAGGTAGATGGAAGCCCCCATAATCCTAGGGGAATTGGTTACTGACCTGCCCAGCAACTTATATCTGCAGAAGTTGATGGGCTTGGATGGGATACACCCGAAAGCACTGAGGGAGATGGTGGATTTTCTCACGAAGCCACGTTGCCTTATTTACCAGCAGTCTTGGCTGACTGGGGTGATTCCACCTGACTGGAAGCTGGCACATGTGGCACCCATCTACAGGAAGGGACAGAGGAGGGCCTGGGGAACTACAGGCCTGTCAGCCTGACCTCAGTGCTGGGGAAGGGTATGGAACTAATCATCTTGAGTACCATCATGCAGCACATGCAGGACACTCTGGCCATCAGGCCCTGTCAGCATGGGTTTAGGAAAGTCAGACTGTGCTTGACCAAACTTATCTCCTTCTATGACAAGGTGACCTGCTGCTTATTGGATGAGGGGAAAGCTCTGAATGTGTTCTACCTGGACTTCAGTGAAGCCTTCATCAGCAGGATCCTGCTGGAGAAACTCACTGCTCATGGGTTAGATGGGTACACTCTTTGCTGGATTACAAACTGGCTGGACACTCGGGCCCAAACAGTTGTGGTTAAATCCAGCTAGTGGCAGGTCACAAGTGCTGCTTCCCATGGCTCTGTGCTGGGTCCCATCCTCTTTAACATTTTTATTAATGATCTGGACGAGGGGATTGAGTGCACCCTCAGTAAATTTGCATGGGACACCAAATTGTGTGGGAGTGTTGATCTGCTGGAATACAGGAAAGCTCTGCAGAGTGACCTGGACAGGCTGGAGTGATGGGCAGAAGCCAACTCTATGGGGTTCAACAAGGCCAAGAGCCAGGTCTTACACGTTGGTCACAATAACCCCAGGCAATGTTACAGGCCTGGGGCAGAGTGGCCGGAGAGCTTCCTGGAAGTATAGGATCTGGGTGTGTCAGTCGTCAGCCAGCTGAACAGGAGCCAGCACTGTTCCCAGGTGGACAAGAAGGCCAATGGCATCCTGGCCAGGGTCAGGAAGAGAGTGACTGGCAGGAGTTAGGGAAGTGATAGTTCTTTTGTACTCAGCTCTGGTGAAGCCCACCTCGAGTACCGTGTCCAGTTATGGGCCCCTCATTACAAGAAGGATGTCGAGATGCTGGAGCGTGTCCAGAGAAGAGCAACAAACCTGGAGAAGTGTCGGGGAAGACAGCAGGCCTGCTAGCGGCCTAGCGTTCTTCTCCCAAGACAGCAGGCCTGCTAGCGGCCTAGCGTTCTTCTCCCAAGACTTAGGCTCTGATAATACCCTCCTGTTCCCATCAGACAGGAGAAGTTGCTCATGCTGAGGAACTTAATAATCACAGTCTCAACACACAGCAGCCTTGATGACAGGGGTACAGGCTGCCCTAAACCAAGAGGTTGTTATGGGAAGAACTTGGGAGTAAGGGAACATGTTCAGAACCAGCCATAACAAGATGGTCAAAACAGCCGCTGTGCGGATGTTTTTAGGCACCAAAGGTAAACTAATGATATTTAGCTGTAAGGTATGTTTATCAAAACTCATTATAATTACTAACCAATCAGTAGGGTGTAAACTGGGTGTGTAACCAACCAGCAGTTTTTTAGCTTGCCACGTTTGCAGCAACAAAAGTCTCTAATCTGTGTGATTTCACCCAATAAACGGCTTCACCTAAAATTCATCTCGAATTGCGTGTTGCTCACTGCCGGTCTCCACAGAGAAGAGTTTGGAGCACAAGTCCTTTTATTATCAGCTGATGGAACTGGGGCTTTTTAATCTTAAGAAAGGGAGGTTGAGTGGAGACCTTAGTGCTCTCTACAACTACCTGCAAGGAGGGTGTATGGTGGTGGGGGTTGGTGTTTTCTCTCAGGTATCAAGTGATGAGAGGAAATCTTTCCAAACTGAACCAGGGGAGATTTATTTTTGATATCAGGAAGAACTTCTTTACTGAAAAGGTAGTGAAGCGTTGGAACAGGCTGCACAGGGAAGTGGTGGACTCACAATCCCTGGAGGTATTGAAATGTGTGTAGATGTTGTGCTTGAGGACATGGTCTAGAAGTGGACTAGGCAGGGTTAGGCTGTGGTTGGACTCAATGACCCTAAAGGCCTTTTCCAACCCAAGTGATTGGATGATTCTATGGTACAGAGGACACAGGAAATTCCTGTTCTGCCATGGTGGGAAAGCATTGCCATTTCAGACAATTAGTGGAGTGAGTCCGCTGATGACAACGTGCTTGCAAATTTTTATAAATGGCAGGAGAAACACAAATAAAGAAAAAAATGTGCACCTTTCAAGTTAAACATGATGCAAAGGAAGCACAGCCTGTCATTACACAGTGTCTGGGTCACAAGAGACACCTGGATACTGGATTAGGAATGGGATGAACGTGCACCATGTTATTACAGTTTAAACAACATAGACGGAAAAGAACCCTACTAAATACAGACTGAACCTAACGTCAGTTACATGGCCAGTGATATGCAGAAGAAACTGAGAAGTTCTTTGCTGCTTAGATACATCCAGTGCTCAGTTTCAACACAGAATCCTTGAGCTCCTGGTTCCTCATGCTGTAGATGAGGGGGTTCACTGCTGGTGGAAACACTGAGTAAAGAAATGATACTACCAGGTCCAGAAATAGGGAGGAGATGGAGGGGGGCTTCAGGTTCGCAAACACACCAGTGCTGAGAAACAGGGAGACCACAGCCAGGTGAGGGAGGCAGGTGGAAAAGGCTTTGTGCCGTCCCTGCTGTGAGGGGATCCTCAGCACAGCCCTGAAGATCTGCACATAGGACACCACAATGAACACAAAACACCCAATACATAAACAGACACTGACCACAATGACTCCAGTTTCCCTGAAGTAGGCATCTGAGCAGGAGAGCTTGAGGATCTGGGGGATTTCACAGAAGAACTGGTCAACATTATTGCCATGGCAGAGGGGCAGTGAAAATGTGTTGGCTGTGTGCAGCACAGAATAGAGAAACCCACTGCCCCAGGCAGCTGCTGCCATGTGGACACAAGCTCTGCTGCCCAGGAGGGTCCCATAGTGCAGGGGGTGGCAGATGGCAACGTAGCGGTCATAGGCCATGACAGTGAGAAGACAGTACTCTGTGAAGATGAAAAATACAAAAAAAAAGAGTTGAGCCACACATCCTGTGTAGGAAATGGCCCTGGTGTCCCACAAGGAATTGGCCATGGATTTGGGAACTATTGTAGAGATGCAGCCAATGTCAGTAACAGAGAGGTTGAGGAGGAAGAAGTACATGGGGGTGTGGAGGTGGTGGTCACAGGCTATGGTGATGATGATGAGGCCATTGCTGAGCAGAGCAGCCAGGTACATGCCCAGGAAGAGCCAGAAGTGCAGGAGTTGCAGGTCCCGTGTGTCTGCAAAGAGCAGGAGGAGAAACTGGCTGATGGAGCTGCTGCTGTTGGACATCTGCTGCTGTCAAGTGTGGAGACCTGTCAAAGGATAAAAAGGTTGTGAGAAGTTAGGGAATGATTCTTTGAGGGAAACAGTTTCCAATTCACATTAACTCCCTGTATTCAGGAAGACATTTGTCAGGTCCCTTTTGGGAGCTCTGCTTTGTGCTGGCTTGAGCATGCCACTGCTGGGAGGAGGGTTGGCTGTGGGCTCTGCAGAACTCAGTCCTACCTTGGAGCAGTAAGTGAATAGAAGGATGGTGTGATCTCAGACTAAAGCCCCTTTGGATAGGAAAGGGATTTTCAGCACTGTCACTCCAGTTTCACCTGAGGGCAGAGCAGAGCTTTGGAGCTGTGATTTTCTCCTGACTGAGAGCTGAGGAATCCAGTGTCACAGGGCAGAGCTCCAAAGCCCTCCTGCGGTCTCATCCCACCCAAGGAGGATCTCAGGGCCCCGCTCCCAGCCAGGGACACACAGGGCTCAGTGCAGCTGCCCACACACAGGTGATGAGTGGCATTGCCACGGTCTCTGTGCTGAGATGTCTCCTGCATGGGGCTCTTCTCTGGGGCTCAAGAGTCCCTGGGAGAGCGGTGCCATTGTGGGAGGCAGCCTGCAGCCCAGCAGGAGCTGCCTGGAAAACCTCAGTCTTACAGATGGGGGTCCCAAAGTGAGGGTAACTCAGTGCCAGCCCCACCAATGGACGTGCTCAAAGCCCCAGGAAATGGTGGGAGAAAGGCAATAAAAACAGGAGGGGAAACAGCGAGAAACATTCCACAGAAGGCTAGAAGGACAGGCACTCAGACGTTTCTTCTCTCTGGGACAAGGACCCTGCACCATATTTCCATGTGTCACACTTTACATCCACCGCTTCTTTCCACAGTGCGAATGCAACCATGCCCAGGAGAAGACAGCTGTCCTGCCCTGTCCCTCTGATGGGGCACAAGGGCATCCCTTCCATGCAGCACCTTCTGGTCCAAGAGAGAACCTCTCCTATTGACACACCTCACACACTGTCCCATGTCCCAGCTTTAGGAGATCCCTCCAGGAAGAGAACCAGCATTACCCTGCACCCACAGACATACCAGGGAAAGGCTGTGGAAATTACTCCTCCAGTGAGCTCTCAGCATCCGTCAGCTCTCTCAGCCTCACAGGTCTCCCCTTGGTGCCTACAGGCAGTGTCCCCAGCCCTGTGTGCTTGGCAGAGGAGCTGCTCCTGGGCAGAGCTGTCTCTCTGCAGCATTACTGGGTTTCCATGAGCTCCCTCCATCCCAGGAGCCTGTCCAAGCTCAGCAGGAGAAGACCAGTTCTTGTAGGCTCCCTCCTGGTCTCAGACCTCATGGGGATCGTTCTATGATCTCATCTCTGAGAATCTCAGGGTGTCCCTGCCCAGGGGCTGGGGTCAGCGCTTGGCATTTCTGCTTCATCAGACCAAGCCAGGGTGTCCTCAGCATCAGAGCTGCCTGTGCTTTGCCTGGGTTTGTCCTCATGGTCTCCAGTTGTCTGCTCTAAGGAGCCCCTGGGGAGGCTTTGTCAGTAATGGCTCCCAGTGGGGCCTGTTAATACTTCAAGGTACTTTGGGCATTACTCCTGACTTGAACTTCTTGAGAGGTTTCTTCACCTTTCTTTCTCTTGGTATCTGAGGTCTGGGGCTCATTAACATCCTGAAAGCCCTTACGAGGGTTTCTCTTCAAGTCTATTTCATTAAAAAAACTCAAAACCTCTACAAATAATTGGATTTCAGTTAGGTCTTTAGAGATGAAGATTTCAAAGGGATTTCCCATGGAGGACCTTTTCACACTCACACATATTTTCTGTCATGGCTCAGTTGATAGAAGAAGTGACAGCAGCATTCTGTGATGGATATGGGTCTGCTAAGTAGATCTGGACAGGCAGGAAAAGCAGTCCCTTGAGATCCAACCCTGTCTGGAGAACCTTGCTCTTCCTCAAGCCCAGCAGTTCCCTCACTGGCCTCCTGAGACTCCCAACACTTTTCCTGGCATCATCTGTGCTCACAGGCACAGACAGATTTCTCTGACAACAAACAGCAGTTCAACATGATCCAGTTTAATACCCATGAACTCTCTCTCCTCAGCTGCCTGCTACGGCCAAGCAGCGTGTGAAGGGGGTCAGCTTTCAGAGGAGATTCTCTCCCAGAACAGTTTTATTCAGATACATAGAAAGGTCAGTTATTGTTGCAGTCTGGCGTAGCTGGGTGCTGGGAGAGGATGGGGGCTTCAGAGATGGCTCCTGCAAGAAGCAGCTAGAAGTTCTCTGCAGGCCCTGCACAGCAAACATTGGTTGATTCAAGGGCAGAGTCACTGCTGACCAAGGCCAAGCCCATCAGTGGTGGTCACAGAGCCTCTGGGAATCATATTTAGGAAAACATAAACGCAAGCAGCTGCCTTTTTGCACCAGAGAAGGGAGTGAGAATATGGAACGAGCTGTGCAGACACCAAGGCCAGGAAGACGGGGGAGGATGCACCCAAGGTGCCAGAGTGAAAGATGCCCCTGCAGCCTGGGGAGAAACCCATGGTGGAGCGGGTGTCCCACCACAGCCCATGGAAAAAGAGGGACGCTGGTGACCCTGTGGAGGACTGGGACTGAGAGACACTGTGATTGATGATTGCACCCATAGCAGTGACCCACGGTGGGGCAGCTGGGGAAGAGCTGAAGCCCTGTGGGAAAGGACTCACGTTGGAGAAGGTCGTGGAGGACTGTCTGCCCTGGGTGGGACCCCATGGTGCAGCAGGGGGAGGGTGTGAGGAATGAATGACCCCCCCTGCCCTGGCCAAGAAGGAACCCAACTTGCAAGGGACTGACCAAAGCCCCATCTCCCAGTCCCTGCCCCTCCTGTGCCACAATGGGGAGGAAGAAGGGAGCAAAATCCTGACTGAACTGAAGTCTGCAAGAAGGGAGGGGTGGGAGGAAAGTGCTTTAAGATTCGGTCCCGTTGTTTTAAGATCTGGTCACGCTTCTCATTATCCAACTCTGGTGTCACTGGGTGTGCAGTGCAGTGTAAGAAACTAGAGAGTTTTCTGTCCTTCACTCTGTTGAGTCTGTTTTGCCCATGTCGTTCATTAAAGGATGTCCCTGTCCTTATCTTGACTCCTAAGCCTCTTGATATCTATTTTCTCCCCTGTCCAAATAAAAAGGGGAGGGATAGACCGACTTTGGTGGGTGTCTGGCCTCCAGCCAGGCCTAAACCACCACATCATACACAATCCAGCACCAATGAAACCACAACATCATATACAAGTAAGGTGCAAACTCCTGGCCTGTCCACCACTCAGGCAAAGGTGATCTCACAGAATCTACCACCGACTTGTCCCCATTCCTGGCTTGTCAGGTATTTTGGCACCACTGACATCACAAGGACATTCATAAGAGATCTGTCAGTTCCTGGCCAATCATACCTCCAGCTACCAGTGACCTCAGAAGGACCTATACTGTCCATAAGCCTGGTCCTAGACTCCGGCTAGAGATATTTCCTCAGAACCCACACAGCCTATTGGTCTTCTCCCAGACTATCAACAATTCAGGAAGTAATGATACTCTCTACACAAGGTTTGGGCTTTGTCTGACCTATCAGCTACTTGGGAACCACTGACATCACAACACAGACCATCTGCCTTCTCTTGTCCTGTCAACTGTTCTGGAATCAGTGACCTCACAGCAACCTCCACTGTCCACAGCCTGCTCCAGATCTGTCAGTATGACCTCACAAGCACGTATTCCCCTATTGGCCAAGGACACATTGTTGAGATGCTCAGTTTCCAGTGACCTCACAAGCATCTACCAAATCCATGAGGCTTCTCTCCACATGTTTGAAGTACTCCATCTTCAGACCTCTCAGGGATCGTTCTGCAGCCTGTTTTAGTGGGGGACCCAGATGGTTTTGTGTTTCTTTTCACCTTTAAACATTTTTTCTTCATTAAATTAAACCTTATTAAAGCAGGTTTGATCCATTGCATACCTAATGTCCTGGTTTCAGATGGAATTCCGTGTTTAGGAATTAGGATTAGAGCAGTGCTGAGAGCACCCTGATGTTTCCAGTTGTTGCCAAGTAATCAAGGACTTCTCAGTTATTCATATTTCCCTACTGACCAGTGCTCGGGTGGGCACATTAGCATAGATAACCCTTGGCTATTGTGTTGTTATCTGTCTTCCTGGACTGTGAGACAGATGCAGAAATCACAATCAATGCCAATGGTTACCAATCAATCCATATAAACAGGAAAAAGTAAGGAAAACATGGGGGCAATGGGGGAAGCATACCGTCACAGGGTATCAGGAGTGTAGTTTTCACAGTCCCTCTTTTGCTTCCCATTGTCCAGCCTGGGTTGGCTGCCAGTGTTGGGACTCCCTCCCTCCCTGTGGATCTAAAATCATTCTGACCTCTAACTTTAACCTGGGTGATTAGAAAGCTTAGGGATCTTTCTTACATGAGGTCATTTGGATTGTTTTTGAAACTATGGGCTTTCATCAAAGATGCAAGCATCATATGTCAGTGGCTTGTCTTTAACAGGAAATCCTGGTGCCTGAGGCCTGCCAGTTTGGTCAGTGGGAGCCAGAGGGTGCGACATCCAGTGACAGCAGTTATCCCACCTTGGAGAACTCGAACAACCTCGGATATGAGCCACAACAGCTTCTCTCCGATTGATGATTCAGTGGGAAGAAATGTTTCTTGCCTTGGTAATGTTATTGGTCACAGTCGCGAAGAACTTAGCTACACAGAGCAGAGAAGCAGGCACTTCTTTTATTCCAGTGCTGGGGAACACAGGGGATCGCTGCACCAAAGACCTGTTCACCCACAGGGACAACACAACACATTTACACCATTTGTTAGTACTGTTCAAAGTTGCACAGAATGCTGGCTTCCTAATTCTACCTTTGCAATGACTGGCTTCCAGTTATCTCACTTGATCTATATTCCTACTCTAGGGAAATGGTTGGTTCACTTCACTGACTTCTTTGCCTACAAAGAGGGGAGGGTTATGGTTGGCATAGGGATGCTCTTTCCTGGAAGTCATTATCATGTGTAAATGTCCCCAGCGCACGTGGAGTGATGCTGAGCGGGTTCCTCTGGTGGCCGTCGATACTCTTCCTCACTGTGTCCCAGGACTGAACCCCATTCCTGCGTGTGGAAAATGCTGAGAAATGTTCTTTTGCAAATTGAAAAGGGTTATTGGATTTTCTGTAGAAGAATTTAGGATATAGAGAAACTCTTGGTTAACTGAACAAAACTGGACTTTATTGGTGTACACAGCTGTAGCAACAATAGAAACCAGCCACAACCAAAACCAAAACCAAAATAACAAGAGCTCCTGACAATGCGTAGAATTCTATCATACGGCATCGTTCACACATCACCACGGCATCTGCAACCCTGCAAGGAGAAGCAGGGTCCTCTGCCTAGAAGTAAAGCAATAACAGAACAGGAAAACCTTGATTCTTTCTAAACCAACACTCTGAGTTTGAAGAGACCTCTCAGTCTCAGTAACACCCACCTCTCTGGTTGCTCCGGGACGTGAAACTGCACATGTTGGATAGGCTGTAACGACCTGAAAGTCTAATGGAAGGGGAACAATACACCACTATAGCCACAGCAAGGACATTGTCCCTACTGCCTGGCTATAGTGCTGGAGAAAGGAAACCTTACCACTCCTGGAGTTGAAGGATGAGGTTTGGGGGAGGGATTTGGGGTCTCCTCTTCACCAACGCCAGACATTTTCAGCTGCTCCAGTGCTGGTTCACCTAACTGTGTGCTTTTGGAAATGCACATGCGCAGTTTTCCCTCCCCACAGAAAGTACTAGAAAAGGAAGCTCACGCATGTGTGGATCCAGTGAAGCCAGTAGCTCCGCCATGATGATGGCGCATGACAAAAAAGAAGACTCCAGCCGGTTTTGACCAGGCCTGGGGACCCACCTAAAGCTTAATTTGCTAAGTAATGGGTGATGGGGTGGGAAAGCTGTGGACTGCCTGCATTGCATGTTCCAAAGCTGATCGGTTTTGCATTTCCAAAATCACAACAAACAAGGGAATGTATTCATTTGATGGTACCAATTTATGATGCATTTTTAACTTTTGCTTCATGTGTCCTTGTGATCCTCACACATATTCATCTTGTAAATGTTCATGCAAAGTATCATTGTTTTGTTTTCCTCCAGCCCCTGAACTACAAGGGACAGCAATAGAACGTGATTGGGGTTTTTGCAATGGGACGAATTCAAATTGTTAATTAATGTCTATCGAATGTTCACAGTTCTTATTGATTATTGCAAATGCAATTTGAAAATTGTTAATTGTTTGAATGTTTTGATTGTAGCTACTGAGCTATTGTGCACAAACCTTTCCTTCCTCCTTACTTTATCTCTATCCTCTATCCATCACGGAGTACCATCTCTAAGATGGCAATGTTGAGCCACGGGGTGGTGTGACGTACTCTGTCCCTCAACAAATGCCTATACCAGTGGACTTATGCCTCAACATTGCTGAAATGTTGCATTAAGACACTTGTAAAGGTTTAAGGAAGACTTGCTAACAGGATGGCTTGAAGTGCCATAGCGGTGACCTCCCATAAACAATGCCTCGCTTGAACAGCTCTGCCTCACTGATAAAGAAGAAACATCAATTGGGACATAAGTTTGAGTCTAACACCATATTTTGAGTAAATTACACACTCAAGGACTTTGTTCTCTGTGGAAATAAAATGAATTCTTTGAAAACTTCCAGTAGCCCCCCTCCTCCTTATCTGTTTGATGAATTTCTTGCCTGTCTCTGGTCAGACCCGTACTATTCACTATATTTATTGATGAGCTGGATGAGGGAATAGAGTGTCCAGTCAGCAAGTTTGCTGAGGACACAAAAGGGGGAGGGGTGGCTGACACACCAGAGAGCTGTGCTGCCATTCACCAGGATTTAGACAAATTGGAGAGCTGCACAGGAAGAAGTTTAATGAGATTTAACAAGGGCAAGTGTAGGGTCTTGCATCTGGGGAAGAACAACCCCAGGTACCGGTGTAGGTTGGGGACTGACCAGTTGGAGAGCAGCGTAGGGGAGAGGGACCTGCGGTTCCCAGTGGACAGCAGGCTGACCATGAACCAGCAATGTGCCCTCATGGCTAAGAGGGTCCAGGGCATTCTGTGATGTATTAGAAGGGGTGTGGTTAGTAGGTCAAGAGAGGTCCTTCTCCCGCTCTCCTCTGCCCTGGTGAGACCACACCTGGAATGTCGTGTCCAGTTCTGGGGCCCTCAGTTCAAGAAGGACAGAGAACTCCTTGAAAGAGTCCAGTGCAGAGCCACCAAGGTGATTCCTTAAGAGGAAAGACTGAGGGAGCTGGACCTCTTGAGCTTGGAGAAGAGAAGCCTGAGCAGTGACCATATTAATGTTTATAAATATGGAAAGGGTGAGAGTCAGGAGGATGGTGCCTGGCTCTTCTCAGTGATGGCCAGTAATAGGACCAGGGACAACGGGTAGAAGCTGGAGCATAGGAAGTTCCATGTGAATATAAGGAAAACCTTTTTCCCTGTGAGGGTGATGGAGCACTGGAACAGGGTGCCCAGAGAGGTTCTGGAGTTTCCTTCTCTAGAGACATTCACACCCTGCCTGGATGCGTTGCTGTGTGATATAGTCTAGGTGATCCTGCTCTCACAGGAGGGGTTGGACTAGATGATCTTTCAAAGTGCCTTCCAACTACTAATGTTCTGTGATTCTGCGACCTTGGATCTCCCCATGTGTATCTTGGACCACCTTTTGCACCTCAGGTGTCACCAGGCTTTGTCATCACAACACCTCCCTCCTGGCCTCCCCCCTATTAAGTCCCATGGAAGCTGGGACCAGCAGCTCCCAGGCAGCAGGTGCCTCTGCTGTGCCCACTGGAATTGGAGCAGGAGGACTCCCAGCTTCAGTGGTGTGTGGCAGCCATAGGCAAGAGCTGGGTCCCCTTCCAGCCCCAGGGCTGCAAAGCAAGGATGAGGTGCATCGAGTAACTTGCCATAGTCCTCACCCTCCACAGGGGGAAAGAGTCCCCTCCCTGTCCCTGCCTGGGGGGTCCTGTCTGATGTGGAGACAAGAAAAGGTGGTTCTCCTGCCCAGCTCTGGTTTGATCAGGAGAAAGGACTCTGATGGACACAAGGATTTCTCCCCAGCTGAAGGAGAGAACTTCACTGAGGACTTTACTGTCTTTCCAAATAGGTTCCCTGGAGCTCCAAGCACAACTCAAAGAAGCCCAGAGGGGATGGAATATGTGACGCCTTCACCTGCTCCTCTGCTGTGAGCTGGGCTCCTGGGACAGTGGGAGCTCATGAAACATTACAGAGCTGCAGAGAGACAGCTCTGGCCAGGAGCAGCTCCTCTGCCAAGCACACAGGGCTGGGGACACTGCCTGTAGGCACCAAGGGGAGACCTGTGAGGCTGAGAGAGCTGATGGATGCTGAGAGCTCACTGGAGGAGAAACCTCCACAGCACTCTGCCTGGTATGTCTGTGGGTGCAGGGCAATGCAGGTTCTGTTCCTGGAGGGATCTCCTAAAGCTGGGACATGGGGCAGTGTGTGGGGTCTGTCAGGAGGACAGGTTCTTTACAGGACCAGAAAGTGCTGCCTGGAAGGGATGCCCTTCTGCCCCATCAGAGGGACAGGGCAGGACAACTATCTTCTCCTGGGCATGGCTGCAGAGGTGCCCAGGGCTGTCCTTGTGAGCAGGGTCCCTCTGCTTTGGGGTCTGTGTGTTGGGGCAGGGACTCTGCTGCTGCCAGGGTCAGCACTCTGTCTGCTTGGTGGGCTTTCCAGAGAAGTACAGACAGCAAGTGTGGGTTTGAGGATTGACCCAGAGAAGGGCAACATAAGGTCCCTTTGCTGTAAGACAGTGCTGCATGGGTCAGCTTTGCTCCCAGCTCCAGATCCTTGAGAAATTTCAAAGGGACTTTGAAAAATAACATGAAGGAAGCATTTTCCTGCAAAGCTGAGTCTTTGCTTTGGCTTTTCCTCTCTTGTGGGCTTTCTCCCCTCAAGAACATTCAATGAAATCTCAATTCTCATTAAGACAATGGAACGTCTCTTGAGTCCTGAACATACACCAAGGCAGTGCCCTGATGCCAGTAGGGGTCTGCAGAGAAAAGCTGAGTGCCGGGCAGTTTGGGTGAAGTCTGTGAGCACACGGCGGGAGGTAACATGGGAAAAGAGAAGCAGCTGCAGGGACAGCTCCAGCATGAAAGACAATGTTATGGAAGGAGAAAGAGCTGCTCCCAGAGATGCTGTGGCAGTGTGGATTTGCTACCCCCCTGACATCTCCCACAGTGCTGAAACTGATGTTCTACAGGGAAGATCAGGGTGTGATCACAGAGCGTCCAGCACAGGGCACCTGAGAGCAGGGCTGATGGACAGAGCAGCTCTCCCCACTCTGCACTAAGGGGAAGGTTTCACTGGCACTGCAGCAGCAATGTCAGGGAGTTCTGACAGAAGAAACACTCCTCAGGAACAGACAGGAGAACACCAAAAGCTCTGCTCTGCCCTCCGTTCAATTTGGAGTGACAGTGCTGAAAAGCTCATTCCCATCCACAGGGGATTTAGTCTGAGGTCACACCATCCTTCTATTTACTGACTGCTGCCAGACAGGACTGAGTTCTCCAGAGCCACAGCTGACCCTCCTCCCAGCAGTGGCACACTCAAGCCAGCACAAAACAGACCTCCCAAAAGGGACCTGACAAAAGTCTCTCTGAATAAGGCGAGTCAATTGGAGGGTATTCCCTAAGAATTGGAAGAGGTTTTCCTCAAAGAAGACTTCCATCACTTCTCACTGTGCCTTTTCCTCCTTGGACAGGTCTCCTCACTTGATGGCAGCAGATGTCCAACAGCAGCAGCTCCATCAGCCAGTTCCTCCTCCTGCTCTTTGCAGACACACGGGAGCTGCAGCTCCTGCACTTCTGCCTCTTCCTGGGCATCTACCTGGCTGCTCTCCTGGGCAATGGCCTCATCATCATCACCATAGCCTGTGACCACCACCTCCACACCCCCATGTACTTCTTCTTCCTCAACCTCTCAGTTACTGACATTGGCTGCATCTCTACAATAGTTCCCAAAGCCATGGCCAATTCCTTGTGGGACACCAGGGCCATTTCCTACACAGGATGTGTGGCTCAAATATTTTTCTTTTTATTTTTTATCTCCACAGAGTACTTTCTTCTGACTCTCATGGCCTATGACCGCTACGTTGCCATCTGCCACCCCCTGCACTACGGGACCCTCCTGGGCAGCAGAGCTTGTGTCCTCATGGCAGCAGCTGCCTGGGGCAGTGGGTTTCTCAATGCTGTGCTGCACACAGCCAGTACATTTTCCCTCCCCCTCTGCCATGGAAATGCTGTTGGCCAGTTCTTCTGTGAAATCCCCCAGATCCTCAAGCTCTCTTGCTCAGATGCCTCCCTCTGGGAAATAAGAGTCGTTGTGGTTAGTATCTGTTTTTGGTCTCTGTGTTTTGTGTTCATTGTGGTGTCCTATGTGCAGATCTTCAGGGCTGTGCTGAGGATCCCCTCGCAGCAGGGACGGAATAAAGCCTTTTCCACCTGCCTCCCTCACCTGACCACGGTCTCTGTCTTTATCAGCACTTCCGTGTTTGCATACCTGAAGCCACCCTCCATCTCCTCTCTGTTTCTGGACCTGTTAGTTGCATTTCTTTACTCAGTGTTTCCACCAGCAGTGAACCCCCTCATCTACAGCATGAGGAACCGGGACCTCAAGGATGCCATGTGGAAACTGATAACTGGATGTTTCTGAGTACCAACAAACAGTTCATCTTCTTCATATTCCCGACCATGTAACTGCTGTTAGGACTAGTCTGTATTTATTGGGCTTTTTAGTTGTTGCTTTGTTCTGCTCCTAGTTTGTCTAAGCAATTATAATATGGTCCACAGTTATTCCATTCCTAATGTGGTATCTCTCGGTCTTGTGTGATCCAGACACTGTGTAATGATGAGCTGTGCTCTTTTTGCATTGTGCCTGACTGCAAAGGGCCTTCTTTTTCTGTCCCTCTACCTGCACTATCACTAGTCTGTCTCTTTCATCTCACTTATCATTACAGTGATGCCACCCACAACCCTCCCTGTTTTTCCCAGGGTCCACTTCAGTCTTCAGTTCTCTCCTTCCTCCCATTAAGTGGCACAGGGAGGACTGGGAATGGGTGCTGGGGTCAGTTCATCACACATTGTCTTGGTCACTTCTTCCTCCTCTGGGAAGGACTCCTCACAGTCTCCCCGTGCTCCAGCATTGGGTCCCAGCCACAGGAGACAGTCCTCCATGAACCCCTCCAACGTGAGTCCTTCCCACATGGCTTCAGATCATCACCAACTGCTCCAGGGTGGGTCACTTGAATGGGCTGCCCTCCTTCAGCAACAGACTGCCCCAGCGTGGGTCCTCCACAGCCCTGCCAGCAAACCTGCTCCAGCACAGGCTTCCTATGAGGTTACAGCCTCCTTCAGGCGCTTCCACCTGCTCGAGCAAGCAGTTTTTCTCACCCTATTGCTTGTTATCTGAGATAAGAAACCAACCCCCACCTCTCTATAGCCACTTGTAGGTCGATGTAGAGAGCAATAAGGTCTCCCTTCAGCCTCCTTTTCTCAAGACTAAAATGCCTCAGTTCCCTCAGCTGCTCCTCACAGGACTTGTGCTCCAAACCCTTCACTGCTTTCATTGCCCTTCTCTGGACACACTCCAGCATTTCAACATCCTTCATGTAGTGAGGGGCCCAAAACCAGACACAGTACTTGAGGTGCGGCCTCACAAGAGCTGAGAATCATGGAAAATCCCTTCCCTACTCCTGCCAGTCACACTATTCCTGATCCAGGCCAGGATGCTATGGGCCCTTTCGACCACCTGGGCACAGTGCTGGCTCATGTTCAGCTGGCTTTACACTAACATCCCCACTCCTAGGTCCTTTTCTCCTCTAAGGAGCTCGCCATTCACTCTGCCACAGGCCTTGTAGCTGCCTGGGGTTATTGTGACCAGAGTGCAGGACCCAGCACTTGGCCTCGTTGAAACTGGTCACTGTTGAGATGGACAAACGACACAGACAAGAGGTCTCCTGGTGCAGAAGCAAAAAGGACATGATTTTTATATGTTTCTACTACACGTGTCCTTTTGCTAATGGTCTCTCAGGTAGATGCTATCATGCAATTGGTTGACATTTTTAACTTCACTAACAAGGTTTATCTCTCACCAGGTTCCTTCATCTGCAGCCTGCAAATTCCTTCAAAGGGTTTACTGCTCTGGATGTTCTACACTTCCTCTTTCTCAAGGGTACACTTTAATATCTTCAAGGCCCAGATCTATATTCTCTATCAAGGGGTCTATGGGCCTGCTATAGTCCCTCAAAACTGCCCTTTTTGTAATTGTGCTACAGAAATCGCCTTCATCATCTGCTGCAGGGCCCTTTGCAGCAGAGAGATAATACAGGGCAACATTAGTAACACTACAAGAACTACAACAACAATCAATCCAGCCTTGATTGCAGACAGCAATACCCCTCTAGGTAAAGCAACAGGAACATTAAAAGACCTTGATACCTTGTTCAAAGTATAATTACACCCTGTGGCAGCATTTTGATAAATTGACAAAGTAGTATTAACATTTTGTCCCGTTTGAGTTGTATTCTAATTATAATTAAACCTCACACAGGTGTCCACTGTCACTGCTCCCAGCAATTCCAGCTCTTGGGTTTCTTCTGTCACTTGTGGCGTGTGGGCAAAAAACCCCGTCCCAATAGTCTGTGCAGGACTGGCGGGTTGCACACAGGTTGGGCTCTTTGATGGGGTTTGGCCATGTGTCCACAAGCAGACCAATGAGACTGAGCACAGGTTCTCCTGTGATGCTCTTGCCAGAATAATGGAATCCTAACCCGTAATATTGGTCAGGGTGACCCACACATTGCTCTTCTACTGTGCTGGCATCACGAATGTGCTAACCCCAGTCATATTATGACCTGGTTTCCCACGCCCCTACTTTCCTCCGCCCCCAGATTTCCGCAACACTGGTTTCCCATGCCCCTTGTTTCCCATCACTCTGGTTTCTCATGTTCCCAGTTTCTCAGGACCGAGTTTTTCCACAGTCATGGTTTCCCAGGTAACTGAATTTACAAGACCAAGGTTTCCCGGCACACTGTTTTCCATGAGCCCCTCGTTTCTTGGGGCCTTGTTTCCTGGGACACTGTTTTTCCAGGGCACTGATTTTCCAGGATGCCATTTTCCTGCACCCCCAGCTTCCTGGCACCCTGGTTTCCATGAGCGCCTGGTTTCTTTGGTCCTGCTTTCCCGGGCCGCTGGTTTCCCAGAGCACTGATCTTCCAGGACGCCAGTTTCCCATGCCCCCAGTTGCCCAGCACTCTGGTTTGCCACACTCCTGGTTACTTGTGCCCCCAGTTTCCCATGTCACTTGTTTCCTGCACACCCAGTTTGCCTGAACCACAGTTTCCTGGAAATCAGTGTCTTCCCAGCCCTGTTTCCTCCACCTCCAGTTTCCTGGAAACCTAGTTTCCTGTGCCCCTCGTTTCCCAGACCTCAGGTTCCCATGACACTGGTTTCCCACGCTCCTAGTTTCCCAGCACCCTGGTTTCTCATGCCCCCAGTTTCCCAGGACTAAGGTTTCCCATGGCCCTGGTTTCCCGGGTCACTGAATTTTCAGGACCCTGGTGTCCTGGAACCCCAGTTTCCATGAGCCCCTGGTTTCTCTGGCCCTGGTGTCCCGGGGAGGTGTTTTCCTGGGGTCTTGTTTCACGAGGCACTGATTTTCCAGGACACTGATTTCTTGCACACCCAGTTGCCCAACACACCAGTTTTACTGGAACTCCATTTTTCTGTGAACCCATTTTGCGAGCACCCCAGTTTCCTGGCACACCTGCGCCTGCGCACCCTTGTTTCCTGCGCCCACAGTTTCCCGTTACACCGGTTTCCCAGCACCCTGGTTGCCTGCACCCCCAGTTTTCTAGCACCCTTGTTTCCTCTACCCCTGGCTTCTTCAGCCCTGATTTCCTGGGCAGCTGGTTTTCCTGGGCACTGATGTTCCAGGATGATGGTTTCCTGTTGCCCCTGTTTCCCGTGCCACAGGTTTCTCACACCCCCAGTTTCCTGCGCCAATTTTTTCAATTCATGCCGGGTTCCCGGCACCCTGGTTTCCTATGTGCCCAGTTTGCTGGCACAATGGTGTCTCCCTATCCCAGTTTCCCATGCATCCAGTTTCCTGGCACACTGGCTTCCACCACCCTGGTTCCTGAGGCCTCAGTTTTCTAGCACCCCATTTGCCCAGCAACCCAGATCCCTGCTCCCCCTGTTTACTGGCATCCTGGTTTCCCGGCACACCGGTTTCCCAGGCTTCTGATTTCCTGCACCCCGCATTTCCTGTGCCACTGGTTTCCCATGTCCCCAGTTTCCCACAGACCTTTTTTCCAGCACCCCAGTTTCCTGACACATTGGGGGCTCCCCACCCTGATTTCCCACGCCACCAGTGTTCCAGCACCCCGGTTTCCCACACTCCCAGTTTCCCATGCCCATGTTTTCTCATGCCACTGGTTTCCAATACACCCACTGTCCCGCGCCCCTTGTTACCATTCATGCTGGTTTCCTCCACTCTGGTTTCCATGAGCCCCTGGTTTCTTGTCCTGGTTTGCTGGGCTGCTGGTTTTCCAGCATACTGATTTTCCAGGACAATGGCTTACCACGCCCCAGTTGCCCTTCACCCTGGTTTACCTGCAACCTGGTTTCCTGCATGCCCATTTTGCCAGCACCACAATTTCTAGGCACATTGGTTACCCAGCAGCTTTGTTTCCTGCACCCCCAGTTACTTAGAACTCTTATTTCTTGGAAACCCATTTTCCCACGATCCTAGTTTCCCACGCCCCCAGGTTTCCAATGCTACTTTTTCACACACACCCATTTTCCCAGCACCCTGTTTTCCCACACCTCCAGTTTCCCAGGACCAAGGTTTCCCATGCTCGAGGTTTAACAGGTCACTGAATTTACAGGAGACTGGATTCCCAGCACCCCGGTTACCATGAGTCCCTGGTTTCTTGGGCTGATGGTTTTCCAGAGCACTGGTTTTCCAAGACACTGGTTTCTTGCATTCTCAGTTTCCTGGCAGCCTGGTGTCCGGCGGCCCCAGTTACCATGCTGCTAGTATCCTACGTCCCCATTTTCCCACACCCCTTTCTTCCATTTACACCAGTTTCCAGGCACCCCAGTTTCCATGACCCCTGCCTTCTTGGGCCCTGGCTTCCCAGGCTGATGGTTTCCCAGGGCACTGATTTTCCAGGACACCAGTTTTTAGGTGCCCCAAATTGCCCTGTACCCTTGTTTCCAGAGACTCTGGAATGCTTCCAATGCCCCCACTTGCCTAGCACACAAGTGTCTCCCCACCCCGGTCCCTGTCTTCCAGGATGCCAGTTTCCTGTGCCTCCAGTTGCCCAGTACCCTGGTTTCCCATGCTCCCGGTGTCCTGCGCATCCAAGTTTGCCCACACTGCAGTTTGCCGGCACACCAGAGTCTCCCCACACCAGTTTCCTGCACCACCAGTTTCCTGGGACCCCATTTCCTTGGCACACCGACGTCTCTCCACCCCGGTTTCCTGCACCCACAGTTTTCACTGCACGCCATTCTCCTGGCAGCCCGGTCTCCAGGTACCCCCAGTTTCCTAGTGTGCCGGTTTCCCGGCACTCAGGTTTCCCTCACTCACGGTTTCTTGCACCCCCCCAGTTCCTATGCCACTGGTTTTCCACTTCACCAGCTTCTCGTGCCCCATTTTTCCATTCACACTCTTTTCCCGGTAACCTGGTTTCCCAAGACCCTACTTTCCCACACCCCCAGGTTCCTGTGCCACTGGTTTCCACACCTGTAGTTTCGCAGCATGTGGTTTCTCATGCCCCCGTTTCCCCAGGACCCAGCTTTCCCACGGCCCTGGTTTCCCAGGTCACTGAATTTACAGGACCCCTGTTTCCTGGCACCCGAGTTTCCATGAGCCCCTGGTTTCTTGGGCCCTGGTTTCCTAGGCTGCTGGTTTTCCAAGGCACTGATTTTCCTAGATGCTGGTTTCTTGTGCCCCAAGATGCCAGGCACCCCGGTCTCCCATGATCACGGTTTCCTGTGCCGTCATGTTCCCACATCACTGGTTTCATGCAATCCTAGTTTGCTGGCACCCCAGTTTCCTGTGCCCGCAGTTTTCTGGATTATTGTTTTCCCAGCACCCCAGTTTGAATGAGCCCCTAGTTTCTTGGGCCCTGGTTTCCCGGGCCATTGAGTTTCCAGGACACTGGTTTACCGCGCCTCCAGTTTACCAGCACCACAGTTTCCCTGCACCCTTTTTTCCTGCGTGCCCAGTTTGCTGGCACCACGGTTTGCTGGCATACTGGGGTCTCTCCAGCCCGGATTCCTGTGCCTCCAGTTTCTCAGTTCCCCAGTTTCCCAGCACGGTGGTTTCTTGAGCCCCTAGTTGCCTAAAACACTGGGATCTCACCATCCCAGTTCCTATGCTCCCAGTTTCCTGGCATACCGGTTTCCTGGCACACCAGTTTCCTGTGCCCCCCGTTTCCCATGTCATTGTTTTCCTGCACTCCCAATTTTCTGGCACTCTGTTTTCCCAGCACACTGGTGTCTCCCCACCTTGGTTTCCCGCACTCCCATCTTCCCGGTACACCAATTTCCAGGCAACCCACTTTCCTTTGCCCCCAGTTTTCTAGTACACCAGTTTCCTGGCAGCCCAGGTTTGTGCGCCCCTACTTTCCAACGCACCCTGGTTCCCATGCCACTTGTTTCCCGTGTCCCTAATTTCCCAGCACCCTAGTTTCTCATGGCCCCAGTTTCCCAGGCCCCAGGTTTCCCATGTCACTGAATTCACAGGACCCTGGTTTCCCAGCACCCTGGTTTCTATGACCCTTGTTTTCTTGGTCCCTGGTTTCACAGAGAACTGATTTTCCAGGATGCTATTTTCCTGCACGCCCACTTTCCTGGCACCCCAGATTCTTGGCACCCCAGTTTCCCATGCCTCCAGTTGCCTAGCAATCTGGGGTCTCACCACCCCAATCTCTGGACCCTCAGTTTCCTGAGACACTGATTTTACAGGACGCTGGTTTACTGCTCGCCCAATTTGCTGACACTTCTATTTTCCCGTGCTCCTGGTTTCCCAGGTCACTGATTTTATGGGACCCTGGTTTCCTGGCACCAAGGTTTCCATGAGCTCCTGGTTTCCTGTGCCCTGGTTTCCCTTGCCACTGGTTTCCCTGGGCACTGATTTTCCATGTCACAGGTTTCCTGCGTGCCCAGTTTTCCCGCACCCCAGTTCCCTGGCACATTGGGGTCTCCTCACCCTGGTTTCCTGCACCTCCAGTTTCCTTGAGCCCAGGTTACCTGCGCTCCTGGTTTCCCACACTCCCCTGTTCCAGTGTCACTGTTTTTTCATGCCCCCAGTTTCCTGTGTGCCTTTTTCCATTCACCCAGTTTCCTGGTAACCCTGGTTTCCATGACCCCTGGTTTCTAAGGCCCTGGTTTCCTGGACCACTGGTTTCCCGGGACACTGATTTTCCAAGATGCTGGTGTCCTGTGACCTCAGTTGCCTGGCACCCTGGCTTAGCAGTTTTGCGTAGCTGTGCTGCTGAGATGGCTTCTGCAAAAAGCATCTAGAAGCTCTCTGCAGGCCCCAGACTGTAAACATTGGCCAATTCAAGGCCAAAGTTGCTGCTGACCAGGGCCAAGCCAATCGGAGATGGTCACAGCACATCTGTGAATCACATATAGGAGAAAAATAAACTGCAGGCAGGTGCATTTTGCCACCGGAGTAGGGAGTGAGAAGATGTAACAAGCTGCATGGGAACCAAGGCCAGGCCCAAAGGAGAAGAGCGGAAGAATGAGGCACTCTGGGTGCTGGAAAGAGAGATTCCCCTGCAACCCGTGGAGAAGACCACGGTGGAGCGGCTGTCCCCTCGCAGCCCATGGATATGGATGGGGAGCAGAGACATCTATGGCCTGTGAAGAGATTGATCCACACCACAGTAGGTTTGCCAGGGGACTTGTGACTTTGCAGGGGAGCAGGCTGGGGGAGTCTGGGCCTGAACATCAGCACCCCAGGGAAGGGAGTCGTGCTGAAGCCTGTGGTGAGGAGATGACTCCCTGATAGAGAGGACTCACACTGCAGAAGTTTCTAGAGGACTGTCTCCCGTGGGTGGGACCCCACAGTGCTGCAGGGGGTGGGGGTGTCCTCCCCCCCAGGTATGACAGAAGACAACTCGGGAGGAAGGGACTGAAAACTCCGACTCCCCATTCCCTCCCCCTCCCCGCACTGTGATGGGTGGGGGAAAAGGAAGCGAATTCACGATTAAGTAAAGTCTTCAAAGAAGGGAGGGGTGCAGGAGAATTCAAAGTGTTAAGGTCTGAGGAAGGAAAGCAGCTGGTGAGGAACCGCCAGACACCCACTCACCATTCCCTGCCCCTCCCTGCGCCATGTTGGGATGGAAGAAGGGAGTAAAATCGTGAATGAAGAGTTAAACTTCATTCTTTAATACCTGGCCATGCTTCTCATTACCCAACTCTGTTTCACTGGGTGTGTAGTTGTAGTAGTAATAAGTCACTTTTCTTCCCTTTATTCTGTGCTGAGTCTGTTTTGCCCATTGCACTAATTGGAAAGTGATCCCTCTGTCCTTATTTTGAATCCTAAGCCTCCCAATATATATGTTTCTCCCTTTTTCAGGCATGAAAGGGGAGTGAGTGAGGGGCTTGGTGGGCATTTGGCCTCTAGCCGTGGCCAAACACCACAATCCTTTTTGGCACCCAACGTGGGGCTCGAGGATTTTGAGATAAGGACACTAACTGGCTGAGGGAATGGGCAGAACAGACTGAACAGAGATGGGTAGTGTAACAATTGTAGAGAATTTCTGTTGGGATGGGGATTTAAAGAACAATTCTCATATATGTGTTTTGCAGAGGCCAGGGGTGGAGTGTCGCAGTTTTTGAGTAGCTGGGTACTGGGAGAGAATGGGGGTTGCAGAAAATGGCTGCTGTAAGCAGCACCCAGAAGCTCTCTGCAGGCTCCAGAGAGTAAACATTGCCCGATTCAAGGCAAGAGCTGCTGCTGACCAAGGCTGAGACAATCGGCGATGGTCACAGCGTCTCTGGGAATCACATACAGGAGAAAGAAAAACACAAGCAGCTGCATTTGCAACCAGAGAAGGGAGCAAAATCCTGACTAAAGTGAAGTCTGCTAAGAAGGGAGGGGTGGGGGAAGGTGCTTTAAGATCTGATCACACTTCTCATTATCTGACTCTGGTGTCACTGTCTGTGTAGTGCAGTGTCATCAATCAGAGTTTTCTTTCCTTCACTCTGTGTTGAGTCTGTTTTGCCGTGTCATTGATCACAGGATGATCTCTCCCTGTGCTTATCTTGAATCCTGAGCCTCTCAATATATATTTTCTCCCCTGTCCAACTAAAAAGGGGAGTGATAGATCGACTTTGGTGGGCGTCTGGCCTCCAGCCGGGCCTAAACCACCACACATACTAATCTCACAGAACTGGGACCTCACTGCTTCCTTGCACCCCCTCAGGATGCTGGGAGCTCTGCTACCCTTGTACCACACTCTGAATCATTAACCCCATGTGACATGGCCCAGGAAGAGCCCTGAGGCAGTGCGGGGGGCAAAATCACACTTCTGTGGGGCTGGCTGTTCTGCTTGATAAAATACATCAAGGCTTTACTCAGCATCAGATCCACCTGCACAGTGCCTTAGTCTACCTTAAATCACAGACTCCAGTTTTCTGCTCTAACCCATTCATGAGGAGAGAGGCTTTCTCAGTAATGGGCCTCAGTGGGGCCAATTAACACTCTACAGCAGTTCAGCTTTTTCTTCTGATCTTAACTATTGAAGACACTGCTTCAATCTCCTCACAGGATCTGCAGTTCATGGAATCAGCATCAAATACACCAAGGGGCTCATTAAAATTGAAAAAGCCCTAACGAGCTGTGTGTCTTTTCTTCAGAGTTTCAAGACTTGTACAGCTATTTGGAGAAGTTTCAGGACTCTAATTAAAGTGGAAGATATCAGTGAGCACTTAATTAAAAAAAAAAAAAAAGAGGTTTCAATATTTTCAGGCTTTTTAGTTTTTCAATTTACAGAAGTGACAGCAGCTTTCTCTGATTGATAGTGAATCAGAGGATCTCCTAAGGAGGTGTGGAAAGCTCACAACAGCTCTCTCCCTGAGTTCCCAGACTGCTTCGATGACCTTCCTCTACACCTCCCCAACCCCACCATGTCTCCAAGGGATACTGGGGAGTTGCTCTCTTTTTCTCCATCAGGCTTCTGCCCTGAGTCTGCAGCTGAATGTTGCAGCCTCTTTGCTGCAATTCCCACCCCATTTACCCTGAGGACTGGGTGGGAATAGAAACACAATTCTTCCTCATTTTGAAAAAAGGTATAAAAGAAATAAAACACATTCCCCAACTATGAGTAAAAAACTGTAAGGGGGTGGAGTAAATCCCAAAAGCAAAGGAGAGGACATATCGCCAGAGAGTCTGCTGAAAAGGGGCCCTGAGACACAGTCCATTTCCTCAGGGCAGGTGGAAATACCCGAAAGGCAAGTTTCAGTGCACAGTGTGACAGTGTCCTGACACCCCAAGGACTCAGGAAGATGTTTATTTCTTCTCCTACTTTTAATGTATATCCCCAGAGCTCCTAACTTATTCTGATTTGGGAAAAACAAAAGTTGATTGGTTGGAAATATTCAGTCAGTGAAAACGTGTTTGTATCTTTTTAATGTGAAGAAATTTCTCAGGCTTTTCTGGCAGAGCTCCAGCACCCACTTTGGCCTTATTCCTGGCCAGATTTCCTCCCCAGAACAAACTCCTGTCCCTAGTGAACTCCCTGCCCAGCCTCCTATGGTCACTTCTACTTGGCTGTGTCCCCTGACCCCAGGCCCATCTTTAGAAAATGAAATTAGAGTTTTTTGGGGCAACATTTTACAGTCAAATGAAAATGTTTGTTGATGCTGAAAATATTAGTGAGTCACGACTGAGAAAGAAACGGACTTGTGCTGTATCCTGTGTTAGCTGACATCATCACATTAGTAAATCTCTTTCTAGAAGACAGTGTCTCCTTAAAGTCTCCCTGCAACTGTACAGAAGTTGAGAGGAAAGAACAAACTGATAATAGTGGCT
Source organism: Gallinula chloropus (assembly GCF_964237585.1). Classification (NCBI taxonomy): domain Eukaryota; kingdom Metazoa; phylum Chordata; class Aves; order Gruiformes; family Rallidae; genus Gallinula; species Gallinula chloropus. The sequence continues at coordinate 287,695 of NC_140106.1, forward strand.
GCACACTAACCAGCTCCCAGGGGAAAGTCACTGAGTGTGGAGGGCCATGGCAGGCATGAAGATTCCTGGAGGTTTAGTAGAAGCTGCTAAGGGCTATGGGTGATGAAACTTCTTCAGAATATTGACATGTGCATCCCTGAATGCTGATTAGAGCAGAAAATCAGAGGGAGCAATTTCAGGATGACAAAGTGAGAAGATACAGACGTGCTGTGTCATGGAGCCACTTGGATGTGTCCTGTCACACCACAGGGCCCAGTGGTCATCCAATGCCAGTGAAATGGGGAGGCTTTTGGTCATCACTTCTCCCCCTGCTCTTTTCCTTTAAAGAGCAGGCAGCTGCGTGGATCTCAGCTCTCAGCTGGGGTAAAACCACGACACTCAGGGCTTTCCTTGGCAAGGAAAAGGTCCTAATGATGCCGATGTCATTCTGTGTGCTAACAGTGTCCATACTTCAAACTGATAAAGCTCCAGCAGTAAATCTCAAACAAGTGGATTGAGGGCAGAAATATAATCCTGTCCTGAAAACATCCCAGGTAGCAGCCCCAGTACCCTTGGGACTCATGTCTGTACCTACCAAACAGTGCCTGACACCATCACCTGGGAAGGAATAACTGCTGGAATCAGTACAGGCTGGGGGATGACCTGTTGGAGAGGACCTCTGCAGAGAAGGACCTGGGGGTCCTGGTTGATGACAGGGTGGCCATGAGCCTGCAGTGTGACTAGGTGGCTAAGAGAGCCAATAGGATCCTGCAGGGCATCAAGAGGAGCGTGACCAGCAGGTCAAAGGAGGTGATCCTCCCCCTCTACTCTGCCCTGGTCAGGCCCCACCTGTTGCATTGTGTCCAGTTCTAGACTTCCCAGGAGAAAAATCCAGGGATCTCCTGGAGAGAGTCCAGAGAAGGGCTACAAAGATGATGAAGGGCCTGGAGCATCTGCCCTATGAGGAAAGGCTGAGTGGGCTGGGATTATTCAGCCTTGAGAAAAGAAGGTTAAGAGGTGATCCTATTAATGTTTATAAGTATCTGAAGTGTTGGACACAAGGTGAAATGGCCAGCCTCTTATCAATGGTCTGTGGGGGTAGAACAAGGGGCAATGGTTACAAGTTGGAGCACAGGAAGTTCCACACCAACATGTGGAAAGTCTTTTTCACAGTGAGGGAGACAGAGCCCTGGGACAGGCTGCCCAGGGGTGCTGTGAAGTGTCCGTCTCTGGAGATATTCAAGACCCCTCTGGACGCTGACCTGTGCAACCTGTCCTAGGGAACCCACTTTGGCAGGGGGTTGGACCTGATGATCTCTTGAGGTCCCTCCAACCCCTACGATTCTGTGACTCTGTGACTGATAGATTGTGAGGCAAGGGGATTGACTGATACATTGAAAGATGAGCTAAGGGGATTGACTGATCAATAGATGTGAGGTAAAGAGGTTGGCTGATATATAGATCGTGAGGTAAGATGATAGACAGATCTATAGACTGTGACGTAAGAACATGGACAGATAGATAGATGTGAGGTATGAGATTGACTGATAGATTATGAGGTAAGGGGTTTGTGAGGTAAAGAGATTGTGAGGTAAAAGGATTGTGAGGTAAGGAGACTGTGAGGCAAGGGGATTATGAGGTTAGGAGATTGTGAGGTAAGGGGATTGTGAGGTAATAGGATTGTGATGTAAGGAGATTGTGATGTAGGGGATTGTGATGTAAAGGTATTGTGAGGTAAGTGGATTGTGAGGTAATGGAATTGTGATGTAGGGGGATTGTGAGGTAAGGGGATTTTGAGGGAAGGGGATTGTGAGGCAAGGGATTGTGAGGTAAGGGGATTGTGAAGTAAGGAGATTGTGAGGCAAAGAGATTGACTGATATATAGATAGTGAGGTAAGCCGATAGATCTATAGATTGTGAGGTAAGAATACGCACTGATAGATGTGAGGTAATGAAATTGAGAGATTATGAGGTAAGGGGATTGTGAGGTATGATGACTCAGAGTTAGGGGGATTATGAAGTCACAGGATTGATTGACAGACAGATTGTGAGGTAAGGGGATTGTCTGAGATAGATTGTGTGGTAAGGAGAGTAACTAATTGTGAGGTATGGGGATTTTGAGGTAAAGGGATTTTGAGGTAAGGGGAATGTCAGGTAAGGGTATTGTGAGGTAAGGAGATTGACTGATACATAGATTATGAGGTAAGGGGATTTTGAGGAAAGGGGATTTTGAGTTAAGGAGTTTGTGAGGTAAGGAGATTGATTCATAGATAGACTGTCAGGTAAAGAGATTGACTGAGAAATAGATGGTGAGGTCAGGAGATTGGCAGTTTGTGAGGTAAGGAATTGGACAGATTGTGAGTTAAGTGGATTGTGAGGTAAGGACTCTGTGACTGTCGCAGTTTTGTGTAGCTGGGTGCTGGGAGAGAACTGGGGGCTGCAGAAAATGTCTGGTGTAAGGAACAGCTAGAGCTCTCTGCAGGTCCTGAAGGGTAAACATCGGCCAGTTCAAGGCCATAGGTGCTGCTGACCAGGGCCGAGAGAATCTGCGATGGTCACAGAGCCTCTGGGAATCACATAGAGGAGAAAAAAACCACAAGGAGCTGCAACACCCATCCTGAAGAGAGGCCAGAGGGAGGACCCAGGGAACTGCAGGCCTGTCAGCCTGACCTCGGTGCTGGGGAAGGTGATAGAACAAATCATTGTGAGTCCCATCATGCAGCACATGCAGCACACTCGGGTGATCAGGCCCAGTCAGCATGGGTTTAGGAGAGGCAGATCGTGATGGACCAACCTGATCTCCTTCTATGACAAGGTGACCTGCTGCTCAGTGGATGAGGGGAAGGCTGTAGATGTGGTCTATCTAGATTTCAGTGAAGCCTTCAAAGCTGTCTCCCAAAGCATTTCCCCTGCTGGAGAAACTACCCGCTCATGGATTTGATGGGTACACTCTGTGCTGGGTTAGAAACTGGCTGGGCAGCCAGGCCCAAAGGGATGTGGTGAACAGAGTTAAGCCCAGTTGGCAGCAGGTCAAAAGGTGTGTTCTCCAGGACTCAGTGCTGGGACCTGTCCACTTTAACATCTTTATTCATGATCTGGACAAGGGGATCGAGTGCACCCTCAGTAAGTTTGCAGATGACACCAAATTATGTGGGAGTATTAATTGTCTGTATGACATGTAGGCTCTGAAGTGTGATCTGGACAGGCTGGATCGATGGGCAGAGGCCAATTGTATGAGGTTCTTGGGTTATTGTGACCAAGTGCCAGGTCCTGCATTTTGATCAGAATAACCCCAGGCAACGCTACAGGCCTGGGTCACAGTGGTTGGAGAGCTCCCTGGAGGAAAAGGATCTGGGGGTGTCCGTGGATACCTTGGCTGGAAATGAGCCAGCACTGTGCCCAGGTGGCCAAAAAGGCCAACAGCATCCTGGCCTGGATCAGGGATAGTGTGACCAGCACGAGTAGGGAAGTGATTGTTCCATTGTATTCAGCTCTGGTGAGGCTGCACCTAGAGTACTGTGTCTGGTTTTGGGCCCCTCACTACAAGAAGGACACTGAGATGCTGGAGCGTGTCCAGAGAAGGGCAATGAAGCTGATGAAGGATTTGAGCACAAGTCCTCTGAGGAGCAGCTGAGGCAACTGGGGCATTTTAGCCTTGAGAAAAGGAGGCTGAGGGGGAGACCTTGCCGCTCTCTACAACCACCTGCAAGGAGGAATGTAGAGAGGCGAGAGCCAGTGTCTCCTCTCAGGTAACATGTGATAAGATGAGAGGGAATGGTTTCACATTGCACCAGGGAGATTAAGGTTGGATATCAGGAAGAATTTCATTACTGAAATATTAGTCATGTATTGGAACAGGCTGCCCAGGAAAGTGGTGGAGTCACCATCCCTGGAGGGATTTACAAGGTTCCTATAGATGTTGTGCTTGAGGACATGGCCTAGAGGTGGACTAGGCAGGGGTAGGCTTTGGTTGGACTCAGTGATTGTTAAGGCCTCTGTGATTCTATGGTACAGTTCCAGGAAATTCCTGTTCTGTCATGGTGGGAAAGCACTGTCATGTCAGAAATATAGTTGAGTGGTTCTGCTGTTGCACATGTGCTTGTAAAATTTTTATAAATGTCAGGGGGAAAAACAAGGAAGAAAAAGTTTTGCCCCTTTCCAGGCAGACACGATGGAAAGAGAGCGCAGCTCATCATTACGCAGGGTCTGGGTCACACAAGACCAGGAGATACTGCATTAGCAATGGGATGAAGCTGGTCCGTGTTATTAAAGCTGAGACAAACTAGGACGGGAAAAAAAAACCCAAACCCAAAAGCTAAAAGCCCTACTAAATACAGACTGGTCCTAACATGAGTTACATGGCCAGTGATACGCAGAGTGAGCAGTTTGTTGCTGCTTAGAGACATCCAGTCATCACTTTCCAAACGGCATCATTGAGCTCCTGGTTCCTCATGTTGTAGATGGGAAATTTTAATTCTGGAGGAACCACTGACTAAAAATTGTCACTACCAGGTGCAAATGATGGAGAGAAGCTTCAGGTAGGTGAACACAGCAGTGATGAGGGACAGGGAGACCACGGCCAGGTGAGGGAGGCAGGTGGAAAAGGCTTTGTGCCGTCCCTGCTGTGAGGGGATCCTCAGCACAGCCCTGAAGATCTGCACATAGGACGCCACAATGAACACAAAACAACCAAAAGCTAGACATGCTCTGATTACAATTTCACTGAGGTAGGACTATGAGCGAGAGAACTTGAGGATCTGGGAGATTTCTCAGCAGAACTGGTCACAGGCATTGCCCTTGCAGAGGGGCAGTGACAATGTATTGGCTGTGGGGAGCAGAGCACTGTGAATCACAACACTGTGACAGTATTTTTAAGAAGGGAAATAAAACCCAGCAGCTGCTTTTTGCCACCAGAGAAAGGAGTGAGAAAGGGTAAGAGATATTTCAGACAACCTGGTTGGTGATGTAGGGGGAGAAGGTCCTCCAAGCCTCATTGCAGAGATTCCCCTGCAGCCTGTGGAGAAGTCCATGGTGAATGAGGCTGTTGCCACACAGCCCATGTTGGATGATGTGGAATGGTGATTCTACCTGCAGACTCTAGAGATCCCCAGGGTTGAGCATGTGAGGACACTGAAGGAGGCTGTGACCTCATAGGAAGCCTGTGCTGGAGCAGGTTACCTGGCAGGGCTGTGGAGGATCCACGCTGGAGCAGTCTGTGATGATCTGAAGTTATGTTTGAAGGATTCATGTTGGAGGGGTTCATGGAGGACTGTCTCCTGTGAGTGGAACCCAATGCTGCAGCAAGGGGAGACTGTGAGGAGTGCTCCCCCTGACCAGGAAGGAGCAGCTGAGATGATGTGTGATGAATAGACCCCAACCCCCATTCCCTGTCCTCCAGTGCCACTCAGTCGGAGACAGTAGAGTGTTCAAGAGTGAAGTGGCCCCTGGGATATGAAGGGAGGGTTGTAGGTGGGTGTTTAAAATTTCATTTCTTTAGAGTTTTTTCTCATTTCTCTGCTCTTTTTGGATTGAGTAAGGTATTAGACTGATTTTATTGTTGATGTTAGGTCTGTATTGCCAGTGAGAGTAACAGCTGCATGATCTCCCCCTGTGCTTTCTCCCTGCATGATTTCTCCCTGTCCTGATCATTCTGCTCCCAGGCAGAATGATCTCAGAGATGAGGTCATAGAATGATCCCCATGAGTCCTGAGACACCAGGAGTGAGTCTACAAGAACTGCTCTTCTCTTGCTGAGCTGGGCCAGGCTCCTGGGATGGAGGGAGCTCATGGCAACCCAGCAGCACTGCAGAGAGACAGCTCTGCCCAGGAGCAGCTCCTCTGCCAAGCACACAGGGCTGGGGACACTGCCTGTAGGCACCGAGGGGAGACCTGTGAGGCTGAGAGAGCTGATGGATGCTGAGAGCTCTGGAGGAGAAAGGTAAAGAGACTTTGCTTTGAATTCTCTGTTCTTGGTGACTGGGTGGAAGAGAGAGCTGAACTTTTCTCAATAACTTTGCAGAAGGCAGCGCAAACTCACTGGTCACTAGGACTTGTCAGAGCATCTCCTGAGCCCTGCACACACAGAGGATCCCCGGGGCAGTGCCCTGATGCCAGGAGGGGTCTGCAGAGCAGAGCTGAGCACAGGGTATGTTGGATGAGACATGTGAGCACAGAGCAGGAGGTGAAATGGGCAAAAAGAAGTAGACCCAATGACAGCTCCAGGCAGCAGGGACATTGTCAGGGAGAGAGAAGGAGCTTCTATCAGACCTGCTGTGGCAATGGGGATTTGGTACCTCCTGAAATCCCCCGCAGTGCTGATGCTTTCCCTCAGAGATTCCCTGGTTTCTTCCACACAGCACAGGCTCTGCACCCAGAGTTCCAGGGTTTCATACTGGGTCTTCTACTTGGCAGCCCAACAACAGTGACGAGAAACCTCTTAGTTCTTTTCTGTATGCCCCTGTGCATCCAGCCTTGGCTGCAGCATTTTTCGTTGTGTCCCCTCCTGTCCTTGCTGCCTTTGCCCCACCATTTCCAAAGCTCCAAAGCTCTGCTCTGCCCTCAGGTGAAATTGGAGTGACACTGCTGAAAAGCTCATTCCTATCCACAGGGGATTTAATCTGTGATCAGGCCATCCTTCTATTTACTGACTGCTGCCAGGCAGGACTGAGATCTTGAGAGCCACAGCTGACCCTGCTCCCAGCAGTGGCACGCTCAAGCCAGCACAAAGCAGACCTTCAAATAATCAGTGTTAATTGGAAGAGGATTTCCTAAAGAAAAGTAAACTGTCACTGCATTCGTTCCTCTTTGACAGGTCTCCACACTTGATGGCAGCAGATGTCCAACAGCAGCAGCTCCATCAGCCAGTTCCTCCTCCTGGCCTTTGCAGACACACGGGAGCTGCAGCTCCTGCACTTCTGCCTCTTCATGGGCATCTACCTGGCTGCTCTCCTGGGCAATGGCCTCATCATCATCACCATAGCCTGTGACCACCACCTCCACACCCCCATGTACTTCTTCCTCCTCAACCTCGCTGTTACTGACCTTGGCTGCATCTCCATCAGTGTTCCCAAAGCCATGGCCAATTCCTTGTGGGACACCAGGGCCATTTCCTACACAGCATGTGTGGCTCAAATATTTTTCTTTGTATTTTTGCTCTCATCAGAGTTTTCCCTTCTCACTGTCATGGCCTATGACAGCTACGTTGCCATCTGCCACCCCCTGCACTACGGGACCCTCCTGGGCAGCAGAGCTTGTGTCCACATGGCAGCAGCTGCCTGGGCCAGTGGGTTTCTCTATTCTGTGATGAACACGGCCAATACATTTTCTTTGCCCCTCTGCCATGGCAATGCCCTTGACCAGTTCTTCTGTGAAATCCCCCAGATTTTCAAGCTCTCCTGCTCAGATGCCTACCTCAGGGAAATTGGAGTCACCATGGTTGGATGCTGCTTATCTTTTGGGTGTTTTGTGTTCATTGTGGTGTCCTATGTGCAGATCTTCAGGGCTGTGCTGAGGATCCCCTCGCAGCAGGGACGGCACAAAGCCTTTTCCACCTGCCTCCCTCACCTGGCCGTTGTGTCCTTGTTTGTGAGCACTGGTGTGTTTGCCTACCTGAAGCCCCCCTCCATCTCCTCCCCATTTCTGGACCTGTTAGTGGCATTTCTTTACTCAGTGTTTCCACCAGCAGTGAACCCCCTCATCTACAGCATGAGGAACCAGGAGCTCAAGGATGCTGTGTGGAAACTGAGCACTGGATGTTTCTATGCAGCAACAAAATGCTCATTGTTTGCATATCACTTGCAATGGATCTCACATTAGGACCAATCTCTACTTTGTAGCTTTTTGGTGGTTGTGGTTTTTTTCCTTCCTGTTTATGTAAGCTATGGTAACATGGTCCATATTTATCCCATATTTCTAATAAAGTATCTCCAGGTCTTTTGTGACCCGGACACTGCATAATGATGAGCTGTGCTCTCTTTACATCCTGTCGGCCTAGAAAATATTTTTGGTTTGTTTTGTTTTTTTTCTTATATTTCTGAAATATTTACAAGCACATCTTCATGAGCTGAACCACTTGATTAATTGTCTGGAATGGCAATGCTTTCCCACCAAGACAGAACTGAAATATCCTGGAAGAGTACCATAGAACAAAAGAATCACATTGGTTGGAGACCTTTATGGTCACTGAGACCAACCACAGCCTAACCCTGCCTAGTCTACATTTAGACCATGTTCTCAAGTATAACATCTACACACCTTTTAAACATCTCTAGGGATTGTGAGTCCACCACTTCCCTGGGCAGCCTGTTCCAATACCTGACTATCTTTTCAGTCGTTGCAGTTTTACATTGCTGGGTTCTGGTGGAAAAGGGAGAATCACATAGAGCAGGGAAAAAATGCAAGCAGCTGCATTTTTCCCGCAGAGAAGGGAGTGAGAAGATGTAATGAGCTGTGCCGACACCAAGGCCAGGGAAGGGCGGGAGGAGGCACCCCAAGTGCTGCAGAGAACGATGCCCATGTAGCCTGTGGAGAAACCCAGGGTGGAGCGGGTGTCCCCCCACAGCCCATGGAAAAGGCCCAGACCCCACCTGCAGCCCCTGGAGAGGCCCCAGGCTGGAGCAAAACGAGACAGACAGGAGATGCTGTGACCCATATTGGATCAATCTCCTCCCAGCACTGGCAGACCATGGAGAGAGACAGAGACACAGAGCTGAGCAAGGGTGAGATTTGCACTGGAACAGGATTTCTGGGGGGAGGCTGGTAACCCCATAGAAGACTGGGACTGAGAGATACTGTGATTTATTACTGCCTACCATAGCAGTGACCCACGCTGGGGCAGCTGGTGAAGAGCTGAAACCCTGTGTGAAAGTTGTCATGTTGGAGAAGTTCATGAAGGACTGTCTGCCCTGGGTGGGACCCCACGGTGAAACAGGGGAAGGGGGTGAGGAATGAATGACACTCCCCCCCCCCACCCCCCGGCAAGAAAGAAGGAAACCAACTTGCAAGGGACTGACTGAAGCCCCCATCTCCTAGTCCCTGGCTCTCCCATGCACCATGGGGGCAGGGAGAAGGGAGCAGAATCATAACTAAAGGGCAGACTGCTAAGAAGGGAGGGGTGGGGGGAAGGTGCTTTAAGATCTGGTCCCGTTGTTTTAAGATCTGGTCACGCTTCTCATCACCCGACTCTGGTGTCACTGGGTGTGCAGTGCAGTGTAAGAAACTGGAGAGTTTTCCATCCTTCACTCTGTTGAGTCTGTTTAGCCCAGGTCATTCATTACAGGATGATCTGTCCCTGTCTTTATCTTGACTTTGGAGCCTCTTAGTATCTATTTTCTCCCCTGTCCAAATAAAAAGGGGAGGGATAGATGGACTTTGGTGGGCATCTGACCTCCAGCCAGGCCTAAAACACTATACCCACACAAGTCATATGCCTTCTCTTGGCATCAAAGCTAATCCAGCACCAATGAAACCACAACGTCATACACAAGTAAAGGTACACACTCCTGCCCTATCCACCACTCAGGCAAAGGTGACTGACATGTCCCCATTCCTGACTTGTCAGGTATTTTGGCACCACTGACATCACAAGGACATTCACAAGATATCTGTCAGTTCCTAGCCAATCAAACATCCAGCTACCAGTAGCCTCAGAAGGACCTATACTGTCCATAAGCCTGGTCCTAGACTCCGGCTAGAGATATTTCCTCAGAACCCACACAGCCTCTTGGTCTTTTCCCAGCCTATCAACTATTCAGGAAGTAATGATACTCTCTACACAAGTTTTGAGTTTTGTCTGACCTACAGGCTACTTGGGAACCACTGACATCACAACAGAGACCATCTGCCTTCTCTTGTCCTGTCAACTGTTCCAGAATCAGTGACCTCACAGCAACCTCCACTGTCCACAGCCTGCTCCAGATCTGTCAGTATGACCTCACAAGCACATATTCCCCTATTGGCCAAGGACACATTGTTGAGATATTCAGTTTCCAGTGACCTCACAAGCATCTACCAAATCCATGAGGTTACTCTCCACATGTTTGAAGTACTCCATCCTCAGACCTCTCAGGGCTCAATCTGCAGCCTGTTTAAGTGGGGGACCCGGATGGCTTTGTGTTTCTTTTCACCTTTAAACATTTATTCTTCATTAAATTAAACCTTATTAAAGCAGGTTTGATCCATTGCATACCTAAGTGTCCTGGTTTCAGCTAGGATGGAGTTAATTTCTTTTCTTATAGTGGATGGAATTCCGTGTTTAGGAATTAGGATGAGAGCAGTGCTGAGAGCACCCTGATGTTTCCAGTTGTTGCCAAGTAATCAAGGACTTTTCAGTTATTCATATTTCCCTACTAATGAGAAAGGATAGGACGCAGCAAGGACAAGTGACCAGAACTGGCCAAAGGGGGTATTCCATACCCATTCTGTCATGCTCAGCATAAAAGCAAGGGCTGGTCGGAGGAGGCAGCTCCAGGACGTGCAGTTTTAGGGACGGTCCAGTTTTCGGGATAGCTCTGGGCTGCACAGCTGTCGCAGATGGGATAGATCAGAGGGATGCGCTTCACTCTTAAGGGAGAGGCAATAATATGTTTATGGATATAAAACAAAAGGCTGTGACGGTGTTTGGTAATAAAAGCTACAATGATTAAGATTAAATGGTAAGGTAAACTTGATTAGTTAGTGCACAGAGAACAGGGTCAGATGAATCTATCAGGGAGACCCTCCCGTTGAGTCACGAGGTTCTGAAAGAATCCCCTTGCTTTCTAAACTCCTGCTCAGAGAGGAGCTGAGGTGCGGCTGGATTCAGTCTTAGTGCCAGACTTGGTCAATGGTTTATGTCTAAAGGATTATATGTAGAATCAATCCTTTCTATTTCTTAGCCAAGATCACAAATGTTAGTGCACTTATTCCCCGCTCACTTACCCATGATCTGTTGCAGATCTGTCACGGCAAGGATTCTCTCGACCTCGAGGAGTCACCTTGAGAGGCGTCACTTTGAAGGGGAGACCAAAGAGAACTCAAAGGGCTCTTGGACTGCTCACTACTTATGGAGTAAGATGATTGGCTCATAGTCATATTTACATACCACCTGTGGACAGTGGACACTGACCAGTGCCCGGGTGGGCACATTAGCATAGATAACCCTTGGCTATTGTGTTGTTATCTGTCTTCCTGGACTGTGAGACAGATGCAGAAATCACAATCAACGCCAATGGTTACCAATCAATCCATATAAACAGGAAAAAGTAAGGAAAACATGGGGGCAATGGGGGAAGCATACCGTCACAGGGTATCAGGAGTGTAGTTTTCACAGTCCCTCTTTTGCTTCCCATTGCCCAGCCTGGGTTGGCTGCCAGTGTTGGGACTCCCTCCCTCCCTGTGGATCTAAAATCATTCTGACCTCTAACTTTAACCTGGGTGATTAGAAAGCTTAGGGATCTTTCTTACATGAGGTCATTTGGATTGTTTTTGAAACTATGGGCTTTCATCAAAGATGCAAGCATCATATGTCAGTGGCTTGTCTTTAACAGGAAATCCTGGTGCCCGAGGCCTGCCAGTTTGGTCAGTGGGAGCCAGAGGGTGCGACATCCAGTGACAGCAGTTATCCCACCTTGGAGAACTGGAACAACCTCGGATATGAGCCACAACAGCTTCTCTCAGATTGATGATTCAGTGGGAAGAAATGTTTCTTGCCTTGGTAATGTTATTGGTCACAGTCGCGAAGAACTTAGCTACACAGAGCAGAGAAGCAGGCTCTTCTTTTATTCCAGTGCTGGGGAACACAGGGGATCGCTGCACCAAAGACCTGTTCACCCACAGGGACAACACAACACATTTACACCATTTGTTAGCACTGTTCAAAGTTGCACAGAATGCTGGCTTCCTAATTCTACCTTTGCAATGACTGGCTTCCAGTTCTCTCACTTGATCTATATTCCTACTCTAGGGAAATGGTTGGTTCACTTCACTGACTTCTTTGCCTACAAAGAGGGGAGGGTTATGGTTGGCATAGGGATGCTCTTTCCTGGAAGTCATTATCATGTGCAAATGTCCCTAGCGCACGTGGAGTGATGCTGAGCGGGTTCCTCTGGTGGCCGTCGATACTCTTCCTCACTGTGTCCCAGGACTGAACCCCATTCCTGCGTGTGGAAAATGCTGAGAAATGTTCTTTTGCAAATTGAAAAGGGTTATTGTATTTTCTGTAGAAGAATTTAGGATATAGAGAAACTCTTGGTTAACTGAACAAAACTGGACTTTATTGGTGTACACAGCTGTAGCAACAATAGAAACCAGCCACAACCAAAACCAAAACCAAAATAACAAGAGCTCCTAACAATGCGTAGAATTCTATCACACGGCATCGTTCACACATCGCCACGGCATCTGCAACCCTGCAAGGAGAAGCAGGGTCCTCTGCCTAGAAGTAAAGCAATAACAGAACAGGAAAACCTTGATTCTTTCTAAACCAACCATCTGAGTTTGAAGAGACCTCTCAGTCTCAGTAACACCCACCTCTCTGGTTGCTCCGGGACGTGAAACTGCACATGTTGGATAGGCTGTGACGACCTGAAAGTCTAATGGAAAGGGAACAATACACCACTATGGCCACAGCAAGGACATTGTCCCTACTGCCTGGCTATAGTGCTGGAGAAAGGAAACCTTACCACTCCTGGAGTTGAAGGATGAGGTTCGGGGGAGGGATTTGGGGTCTCCTCTTCACCAACGCCAGACATTTTCAGCTGCTCCAGTGCTGGTTCACCTAACTGTGTGCTTTTGGAAATGCACATGCGCAGTTTTCCCTCACCACAGATAGTACTAGAAAAGGAAGCTCACGCATGTGTGGATCCAGTGAAGCCAGTAGCTCCGCCATGATGATGGCGCATGACAAAAAAGAAGACTCCAGCCGGTTTTGACCAGGCCTGGAGACCCACCTAAAGCTTAATTTGCTGAGTAATGGGTGATGGGGTGGGAAAACTGTGGACTGCCTGCATTGCATGTTCCAAAGCTGATCGGTTTTGCATTTCCAAAATCACAACAAACAAGGGAATGTATTCATTTGATGGTACCAATTTATGATGCATTTTTAACTTTTGCTTCATGTGTCCTTGTGATCCTCACACATATTCATCTTGTAAATGTTCATGCAAAGTATCATTGTTTTGTTTTCCTCCAGCCCCTGAACTACAAGGGACAGCAATAGAACGTGATTGGGGTTTTTGCAATGGGACGAATTCAAATTGTTAATTAATGTCTATCGAATGTTCACAGTTCTTATTGATTATTGCAAATGCAATTTGAAAATTGTTAATTGTTTGAATGTTTTGATTGTAGCTACTGAGCTATTGTGCACAAACCTTTCCTTCCTCCTTACTTTATCTCTATCCTCTATCCATCACGGAGTACCATCTCTAAGATGGCAATGTTGAGCCACGGGGTGGTGTGACGTACTCTGTCCCTCAACAAATGCCTATACCAGTGGACTTATGCCTCAACATTGCTGAAACGTTGCATTAAGACACTTGTAAAGGTTTAAGGAAGACTTGCTAACAGGATGGCTTGAAGTGCCATAGCGGTGACCTCCCATAAACAATGCCTCGCTTGAACAGCTCTGCCTCACTGATAAAGAAGAAACATCAATTGGGACGTAAGTTTGAGTCTAACACCATATTTTGAGTAAATTACACACTCAAGGACTTTGTTCTCTGTGGAAATAAAATGAATTCTTTGAAAACTTCCAGTAGCCCGCCTCCTCCTTATCTGTTTGATGAATTTCTTGCTTGTCTCTGGTCAGACCCGTACTATTCACTATATTTATTGATGAGCTGGATGAGGGAATAGAGTGTCCAGTCAGCAAGTTTGCTGAGGACACAAAAGGGGGAGGGGTGGCTGACACACCAGAGAGCTGTGCTGCCATTCACCAGGACTTAGACAAACTGGAGAGCTGCACAGGAAGAAGTTTAATGAGATTTAACAAGGGCAAGTGTAGGGTCTTGCATCTGGGGAAGAACAACCCCAGGTACCGGTGTAGGTTGGGGACTGACCAGTTGGAGAGCAGCGTAGGGGAGAGGGACCTGCGGTTCCCAGTGGACAGCAGGCTGACCATGAACCAGCAATGTGCCCTCATGGCTAAGAGGGTCCAGGGCATTCTGTGATGTATTAGAAGGGGTGTGGTTAGTAGGTCAAGAGAGGTCCTTCTCCCGCTCTCCTCTGCCCTGGTGAGACCGCACCTGGAATGTGTGTCCAGTTCTGGGGACCTCAGTTCAAGAAGGACAGAGAACTCCTTGAAAGAGTCCAGTGCAGAGCCACCAAGGTGATTCCTAAAGAGGAAAGACTGAGGGAGCTGGACCTCTTGAGCTTGGAGAAGAGGAGCCTGAGCAGTGACCATATTAATGTTTATAAATATGGAAAGGGTGAGAGTCAGGAGGATGGTGCCAGGCTCTTCTCAGTGATGGCCAGTAATAGGACCAGGGACAACGGGTACAAGCTGGAGCATAGGAAGTTCCATGTGAATATAAGGAAAACCTTTTTCCCTGTGAGGGTGATGGAGCACTGGAACAGGGTGCCCAGAGATGTTCTGGAGTCTCCTTCTCTAGAGACATTCACACCCTGCCTGGATGCGTTGCCGTGTGATATAGTCTAGGTGATCCTGCTCTCACAGGAGTGGTTGGACTAGATGATCTTTCAAAGTGCCTTCCAACTACTAATGTTCTGTGATTCTGCGACCTTGGATCTCCCCATGTGTATCTTGGACCACCTTTTGCACCTCAGGTGTCACCAGGCTTTGTCATCACAACACCTCCTCCTGGCCTCCCCCCTATTAAGTCCCATGGAAGCTGGGACCAGCAGCTCCCAGGCAGCAGGTGCCTCTGCTGTGCCCACTGGAATTGGAGCAGAAGGACTCCCAGCTTCAGTGGTGTGTGGCAGCCATAGGCAAGAGCTGGGTCCCCTTCCAGCCCCAGGGCTGCAAAGCAAGGATGAGGTGCATCGAGTAACTTGCCATAGTCCTCACCCTCCACAGGGGGAAAGAGTCCCCTCCCTGTCCCTGCCTGGGGGGTCCTGTCTGATGTGGCGACAAGAAAAGGTGGTTCTCCTGCCCAGCTCTGGTTTGATCAGGAGAAAGGACTCTGATGGACACAAGGATTTCTCCCCAGCTGAAGGAGAGAACTTCACTGAGGACTTTACTGTCTTTCCAAATAGGTTCCCTGGAGCTCCAAGCACAACTCAAAGAAGCCCAGAGGGGATGGAATATGTGACGCCTTCACCTGCTCCTCTGCTGTGAGCTGGGCTCCTGGGACAGTGGGAGCTCATGAAACATTACAGAGCTGCAGAGAGACAGCTCTGGCCAGGAGCAGCTCCTCTGCCAAGCACACAGGGCTGGGGACACTGCCTGTAGGCACCAAGGGGAGACCTGTGAGGCTGAGAGAGCTGATGGATGCTGAGAGCTCACTGGAGGAGAAACCTCCACAGCACTCTGCCTGGTATGTCTGTGGGTGCAGGGCAATGCAGGTTCTGTTCCTGGAGGGATCTCCTAAAGCTGGGACATGGGGCAGTGTGTGGGGTCTGTCAGGAGGACAGGTTCTTTACAGGACCAGAAAGTGCTGCCTGGAAGGGCTGCTCTTCTGCCCCATCAGAGGGACAGGGCAGGACAACTATCTTCTCCTGGGCATGGCTGCAGAGGTGTCCAGGGCTGTCCTTGTGAGCAGGGTCCCTCTGCTTTGGGGTCAGTGTGTTGGGGCAGGGACTCTGCTGCTGCCAGGGTCAGCACTCTGTCTGCTTGGTGGGCTTTCCAGAGAAGTACAGACAGCAAGTGTGGGTTTGAGGATTGACCCAGAGAAGGGCAACATAAGGTCCCTTTGCTGTAAGACAGTGCTGCATGGGTCAGCTTTGCTCCCAGCTCCAGATCCTTGAGAAATTTCAAAGGGACTTTGAAAAATTACATGAAGGAAGCATTTTCCTGCAAAGCTGAGTCTTTGCTTTGGATTTTGCTCTCTTGTGGGCTTTCTCCCCTCAAGAACATTCAATGAAATCTCAATTCTCATTAAGACAATGGAACGTCTCTTGAGTCCTGAACATACACCAGGGCAGTGCCCTGATGCCAGTAGGGGTCTGCAGAGAAAAGCTGAGTGCCGGGCAGTTTGGGTGAAGTCTGTGAGCACACGGCGCGAGGTAACATGGGAAAAGAGAAGCAGCTGCAGGGACAGCTCCAGCATGAAAGACAATGTTATGGAAGGAGAAAGAGCTGCTCCCAGAGATGCTGTGGCAATGGGGATTTGCTACCCCCCTGACATCTCCCACAGTGCTGAAACTGATGTTCTACAGGGAAGATCAGGGTGTGATCACAGAGCGTCCAGCACAGGGCACCTGAGAGCAGGGCTGATGGACAGAGCAGCTCTCCCCACTCTGCACTAAGGGGAAGGTTTCACTGGCACTGCAGCAGCAATGTCAGGGAGTTCTGACAGAAGAAACACTCCTCAGGAACAGACAGGAGAACACCAAAAGCTCTGCTCTGCCCTCCGTTCAAATTGGAGTGACAGTGCTGAAAAGCTCATTCCCATCCACAGGGGATTTAGTCTGAGGTCACACCATCCTTCTATTTACTGACTGCTGCCAGACAGGACTGAGTTCTCCAGAGCCACAGCTGACCCTCCTCCCAGCAGTGGCACACTCAAGCCAGCACAAAACAGACCTCCCAAAAGGGACCTGACAAAAGTCTCTCTGAATAAGGCGAGTCAATTGGAGGGTATTCCCTAAGAATTGGAAGAGGTTTTCCTCAAAGAAGACTTCCATCACTTCTCACTGTGCCTTTTCCTCCTTGGACAGGTCTCCTCACTTGATGGCAGCAGATGTCCAACAGCAGCAGCTCCATCAGCCAGTTCCTCCTCCTGCTCTTTGCAGACACACGGGAGCTGCAGCTCCTGCACTTCTGCCTCTTCCTGGGCATCTACCTGGCTGCTCTCCTGGGCAATGGCCTCATCATCATCACCATAGCCTGTGACCACCACCTCCACACCCCCATGTACTTCTTCTTCCTCAACCTCTCAGTTACTGACATTGGCTGCATCTCCACCACTGTTCCCAAAGCCATGGCCAATTCCTTGTGGGACACCAGGGCCATTTCCTACACAGGATGTGTGGCTCAAATATTTTTCTTTTTATTTTTTATCTCTACAGAGTACTTTCTTCTGACTCTCATGGCCTATGACCGCTACGTTGCCATCTGCCACCCCCTGCACTACGGGACCCTCCTGGGCAGCAGAGCTTGTGTCCTCATGGCAGCAGCTGCCTGGGCCACTGGGTTTCTCAATGCTGTGCTGCACACGGCCAGTACATTTTCCCTCCCCCTCTGCCATGGAAATGCTGTTGGCCAGTTCTTCTGTGAAATCCCCCAGATCCTCAAGCTCTCTTGCTCAGATGCCTCCCTCTGGGAAATAAGAGTCGTTGTGGTTAGTATCTGTTTTTGGTCTCTGTGTTTTGTGTTCATTGTGGTGTCCTATGTGCAGATCTTCAGGGCTGTGCTGAGGATCCCCTCGCAGCAGGGACGGAATAAAGCCTTTTCCACCTGCCTCCCTCACCTGACCACGGTCTCTGTCTTTATCAGCACTTCCGTGTTTGCATACCTGAAGCCACCCTCCATCTCCTCTCTGTTTCTGGACCTGTTAGTTGCATTTCTTTACTCAGTGTTTCCACCAGCAGTGAACCCCCTCATCTACAGCATGAGGAACCGGGACCTCAAGGATGCCATGTGGAAACTGATAACTGGATGTTTCTGAGTACCAACAAACAGTTCATCTTCTTCATATTCCCGACCATGTAACTCCTGTTAGGACTAGTCTGTATTTATTGGGCTTTTTAGTTGTTGCTTTGTTCTGCTCCTAGTTTGTCTAAGCAATTATAATATGGTCCACAGTTATTCCATTCCTAATGTGGTATCTCTCGGTCTTGTGTGATCCAGACACTGTGTAATGATGAGCTGTGCTCTTTTTGCATTGTGCCTGACTGCAAAGGGCCTTCTTTTTCTGTCCCTCTACCTGCATTATCACTAGTCTGTCTCTTTCATCTCACTTGTCATTACAGTGATGCCACCCACAACCCTCCCTGTTTTTCCCAGGGTCCACTTCAGTCTTCAGTTCTCTCCTTCCTCCCATTAAGTGGCACAGGGAGGACTGGGAATGGGGGTTGGGGTCAGTTCATCACACATTGTCTTGATCACTTCTTCCTCCTCTGGGAAGGACTCCTCACAGTCTCCCCGTGCTCCAGCATTGGGTCCCAGCCACAGGAGACAGTCCTCCATGAACCCCTCCAACGTGAGTCCTTCCCACATGGCTTCAGATCATCACCAACTGCTCCAGGGTGGGTCACTTGAATGGGCTGCCCTCCTTCAGCAACAGACTGCCCCAGCGTGGGTCCTCCACAGCCCTGCCAGCAAACCTGCTCCAGCACAGGCTTCCTATGAGGTTACAGCCTCCTTCAGGCGCTTCCACCTGCTCGAGCAAGCAGTTTTTCTCACCCTATTGCTTGTTATCTGAGATAAGAAACCAACCCCCACCTCTCTATAGCCACTTATAGGTCGATGTAGAGAGCAATAAGGTCTCCCTTCAGCCTCCTTTTCTCAAGACTAAAATGCCTCAGTTCCCTCAGCTGCTCCTCACAGGACTTGTGCTCCAAACCCTTCACTGCTTTCATTGCCCTTCTCTGGACACATTCCAGCATTTCAACATCCTTCATGTAGTGAGGGGCCCAAAACCAGACACAGTACTTGAGGTGCGGCCTCACAAGAGCTGAGAATCATGGAAAATCCCTTCCCTACTCCTGCCAGTCACACTATTCCTGATCCAGGCCAGGATGCTATGGGCTCTTTCGACCACCTGGGCACAGTGCTGGCTCATGTTCAGCTGGCTTTACACTAACATCCCCACTCCTAGGTCCTTTTCTCCTCTAAGGAGCTCGCCATTCACTCTGCCACAGGCCTTGTAGCTGCCTGGGGTTATTGTGACCAGAGTGCAGGACCCAGCACTTGGCCTCGTTGAAACTGGTCACTGTTGAGATGGACAAACGACACAGACAAGAGGTCTCCTGGTGCAGAAGCAAAAAGGACATGATTTTTATATGTTTCTACTACACGTGTCCTTTTGCTAATGGTCTCTCAGGTAGATGCTATCATGCAATTGGTTGACATTTTTAACTTCACTAGCAAGGTTTATCTCTCACCAGGTTCCTTCATCTGCAGCCTGCAAATTCCTTCAAAGGGTTTACTGCTCTGGATGTTCTACACTTCCTCTTTCTCAAGGGTACACTTTAATATCTTCAAGGCCCAGATCTATATTCTCTATCAAGGGGTCTATGGGCCTGCTATAGTCCCTCAAAACTGCCCTTTTTGTAATTGTGCTACAGAAATCGCCTTCATCATCTGCTGCAGGGCCCTTTGCAGCAGAGAGATAATACAGGGCAACATTAGTAACACAACTACAAGAACTACCACAACAATCAATCCAGCCTTGATTGCAGACAGCAATACCCCTCTAGGTAAAGCAACAGGAACATTAAAAGACCTTGATACCTTGTTCAAAGTATAATTACACCCTGTGGCAGCATTTTGATAAATTGACAAAGTAGTATTAACATTTTGTCCCGTTTGAGTTGTATTCTAATTATAATTAAACCTCACACAGGTGTCCACTGTCACTGCTCCCAGCAATTCCAGTTCTTGGGGTTCTTCTGTCACTTGAGGCGAGTGGGCAAAAAACCCCGTCCCAATTGTCTGCGCAGGACTGGCGGGTTGCACACAGGTTGGGCTCTTTGATGGGGTTTGGCCATGTGTCCACAGGCAGACCAATGAGACTGAGCACAGGTTCTCCTGTGATGCTCTTGCCAGAATAATGGAATCCTAACCCGTAATATTGGTCAGGGTGACCCACACATTGCTCTTCTACTGTGCTGGCATCACGAATGTGCTAACCCCAGTCATATTATGACCTGGTTTCCCACGCCCCTACTTTCCTCCGCCCCCAGATTTCCGCAACACTGGTTTCCCATGCCCCTTGTTTCCCATCACTCTGGTTTCTCATGTTCCCAGTTTCTCAGGACCGAGTTTTTCCACAGTCATGGTTTCCCAGGTAACTGAATTTACAAGACCAAGGTTTCCCGGCACACTGTTTTCCATGAGCCCCTCGTTTCTTGGGGCCTTGTTTCCTGGGACACTGTTTTTCCAGGGCACTGATTTTCCAGGATGCCATTTTCCTGCACCCCCAGCTTCCTGGCACCCTGGTTTCCATGAGCGCCTGGTTTCTTTGGTCCTGCTTTCCCGGGCCGCTGGTTTCCCAGAGCACTGATCTTCCAGGACGCCAGTTTCCCGTGCCCCCAGTTGCCCAGCACTCTGGTTTGCCACACTCCTGGTTACTTGTGCCCCCAGTTTCCCATGTCACTTGTTTCCTGCACACCCAGTTTGCCTGAACCACAGTTTCCTGGAAATCAGTGTCTTCCCAGCCCTGTTTCCTCCACCTCCAGTTTCCTGGAAACCTAGTTTCCTGTGCCCCTCGTTTCCCAGACCTCAGGTTCCCATGACACTGGTTTCCCACGCTCCTAGTTTCCCAGCACCCTGGTTTCTCATGCCCCCAGTTTCCCAGGACTAAGGTTTCCCATGGCCCTGGTTTCCCGGGTCACTGAATTTTCAGGACCCTGGTGTCCTGGAACCCCAGTTTCCATGAGCCCCTGGTTTCTCTGGCCCTGGTGTCCCGGGGAGGTGTTTTCCTGGGGTCTCGTTTCACGAGGCACTGATCTTCCAGGACACCGATTTCTTGCACACCCAGTTGCCCAACACACCAGCTTTACTGGAACTCCATTTTTCTGTGAACCCATTTTGCGAGCACCCCAGTTTCCTGGCACACCTGCGCCTGCGCACCCTTGTTTCCTGCGCCCACAGTTTCCCGTTACACCGGTTTCCCAGCACCCTGGTTGCCTGCACCCCCAGTTTTCTAGCACCCTTGTTTCCTCTACCCCTGGCTTCTTCAGCCCTGATTTCCTGGGCAGCTGGTTTTCCTGGGCACTGATGTTCCAGGATGATGGTTTCCTGTTGCCCCTGTTTCCCGTGCCACAGGTTTCCCACACCCCCAGTTTCCTGCGCCAATTTTTTCAATTCATGCCGGGTTCCCGGCACCCTGGTTTCCTATGTGCCCAGTTTGCTGGCACAATGGTGTCTCCCTATCCCAGTTTCCCATGCATCCAGTTTCCTGGCACACTGGCTTCCACCACCCTGGTTCCTGAGGCCTCAGTTTTCTAGCACCCCATTTGCCCAGCAACCCAGATCCCTGCTCCCCCTGTTTACTGGCATCCTGGTTTCCCGGCACACCGGTTTCCCAGGCTTCTGATTTCCTGCACCCCGCATTTCCTGTGCCACTGGTTTCCCATGTCCCCAGTTTCCCACAGACCTTTTTTCCAGCACCCCAGTTTCCTGACACATTGGGGGCTCCCCACCCTGATTTCCCACGCCACCAGTGTTCCAGCACCCCGGTTTCCCACACTCCCAGTTTCCCATGCCCATGTTTTCTCATGCCACTGGTTTCCAATACACCCACTGTCCCGCGCCCCTTGTTACCATTCATGCTGGTTTCCTCCACTCCTGTTTCCATGAGCCCCTGGTTTCTTTGTCCTGGTTTGCTGGGCTGCTGGTTTTCCAGCGTACTGATTTTCCAGGACAATGGTTTACCACGCCCCAGTTGCCCTTCACCCTGGTTTACCTGCAACCTGGTTTCCTGCATGCCCATTTTGCCAGCACCACAATTTCTAGGCACATTGGTTACCCAGCAGCTTTGTTTCCTGCACCCCCAGTTACTTAGAACTCTTATTTCTTGGAAACCCATTTTCCCACGATCCTAGTTTCCCACGCCCCCAGGTTTCCAATGCTACTTTTTCACACACACCCATTTTCCCAGCACCCTGTTTTCCCACACCTCCAGTTTCCCAGGACCAAGGTTTCCCATGCTCGAGGTTTAACAGGTCACTGAATTTACAGGAGACTGGATTCCCAGCACCCCGGTTACCATGAGTCCCTGGTTTCTTGGGCTGATGGTTTTCCAGAGCACTGGTTTTCCAAGACACTGGTTTCTTGCATTCTCAGTTTCCTGGCAGCCTGGTGTCCGGCGGCCCCAGTTACCATGCTGCTAGTATCCTACGTCCCCATTTTCCCACACCCCTTTCTTCCATTTACACCAGTTTCCAGGCACCCCAGTTTCCATGACCCCTGCCTTCTTGGGCCCTGGCTTCCCAGGCTGATGGTTTCCCAGGGCACTGATTTTCCAGGACACCAGTTTTTAGGTGCCCCAAATTGCCCTGTACCCTTGTTTCCAGAGACTCTGGAATGCTTCCAATGCCCCCACTTGCCTAGCACACAAGTGTCTCCCCACCCCGGTCCCTGTCTTCCAGGATGCCAGTTTCCTGTGCCTCCAGTTGCCCAGTACCCTGGTTTCCCATGCTCCCGGTGTCCTGCGCATCCAAGTTTGCCCACACTGCAGTTTGCCGGCACACCAGAGTCTCCCCACACCAGTTTCCTGCACCACCAGTTTCCTGGGACCCCATTTCCTTGGCACACCGACGTCTCTCCACCCCGGTTTCCTGCACCCACAGTTTTCACTGCACGCCATTCTCCTGGCAGCCCGGTCTCCAGGTACCCCCAGTTTCCTAGTGTGCCGGTTTCCCGGCACTCAGGTTTCCCTCACTCACGGTTTCTTGCACCCCCCCAGTTCCTATGCCACTGGTTTTCCACTTCACCAGCTTCTCGTGCCCCATTTTTCCATTCACACTCTTTTCCCGGTAACCTGGTTTCCCAAGACCCTACTTTCCCACACCCCCAGGTTCCTGTGCCACTGGTTTCCCACACCTGTAGTTTCGCAGCATGTGGTTTCTCATGCCCCCGTTTCCCCAGGACCCAGCTTTCCCACGGCCCTGGTTTCCCAGGTCACTGAATTTACAGGACCCCTGTTTCCTGGCACCCGAGTTTCCATGAGCCCCTGGTTTCTTGGGCCCTGGTTTCCTAGGCTGCTGGTTTTCCAAGGCACTGATTTTCCTAGATGCTGGTTTCTTGTGCCCCAAGATGCCAGGCACCCCGGTCTCCCATGATCACGGTTTCCTGTGCCGTCATGTTCCCACATCACTGGTTTCATGCAATCCTAGTTTGCTGGCACCCCGGTTTCCTGTGCCCCCAGTTTTCTGGATTATTGTTTTCCCAGCACCCCAGTTTGAATGAGCCCCTAGTTTCTTGGGCCCTGGTTTCCCGGGCCATTGAGTTTCCAGGACACTGGTTTACCGCGCCTCCAGTTTACCAGCACCACAGTTTCCCTGCACCCTTTTTTCCTGCGTGCCCAGTTTGCCGGCACCACGATTTGCTGGCATACTGGGGTCTCTCCAGCCCGGATTCCTGTGCCTCCAGTTTCTCAGTTCCCCAGTTTCCCAGCACGGTGGTTTCTTGAGCCCCTAGTTGCCTAAAACACTGGGATCTCACCATCCCAGTTCCTATGCTCCCAGTTTCCTGGCATACCGGTTTCCTGGCACACCAGTTTCCTGTGCCCCCCGTTTCCCATGTCATTGTTTTCCTGCACTCCCAGTTTTCTGGCACTCTGTTTTCCCAGCACACTGGTGTCTCCCCACCTTGGTTTCCCGCACTCCCATCTTCCCGGTACACCAATTTCCAGGCAACCCACTTTCCTTTGCCCCCAGTTTTCTAGTACACCAGTTTCCTGGCAGCCCAGGTTTGTGCGCCCCTACTTTCCAACGCACCCTGGTTCCCATGCCACTTGTTTCCCGTGTCCCTAATTTCCCAGCACCCTAGTTTCTCATGGCCCCAGTTTCCCAGGCCCCAGGTTTCCCATGTCACTGAATTCACAGGACCCTGGTTTCCCAGCACCCTGATTTCTATGACCCTTGTTTTCTTGGTCCCTGGTTTCCCAGAGAACTGATTTTCCAGGATGCTATTTTCCTGCACGCCCACTTTCCTGGCACACCAGATTCCTGGCACCCCAGTTTTCCACACCTCCAGTTGCCTAGCAATCTGGGGTCTCACCACCCCAATCTCTGGACCCTCAGTTTCCTGAGACACTGATTTTACAGGCTGCTGGTTTACTGCTCACCCAGTTTGCTGGCACTTCTATTTTCCCGTGCTCCTGGTTTCCCAGGTCACTGATTTTATGGGACCCTGGTTTCCTGGCACCAAGGTTTCCATGAGCTCCTGGTTTCCTGTGCCCTGGTTTCCCTTGCCACTGGTTTCCCTGGGCACTGATTTTCCATGTCACAGGTTTCCTGCATGCCCAGTTTTCCCGCATCCCAGTTCCCTGGCACATTGGGGTCTCCTCACCCTGGTTTCCTGCACCTCCAGTTTCCTTGAGCCCAGGTTACCTGCGCTCCTGGTTTCCCACACTCCCCTGTTCCAGTGTCACTGTTTTTTCACGCCCCCAGTTTCCCGTGTGCCTTTTTCCATTCACCCCAGTTTCCTGGCAACCCTGGTTTCCATGACCCCTGGTTTCTAAGGCCCTGGTTTCCTGGACCACTGGTTTCCCGGGACACTGATTTTCCAAGATGCTGGTGTCCTGTGACCTCAGTTGCCTGGCACCCTGGCTTAGCAGTTTTGCGTAGCTGTGCTGCTGAGATGGCTTCTGCAAAAAGCATCTAGAAGCTCTCTGCAGGCCCCAGACTGTAAACATTGGCCAATTCAAGGCCAAAGTTGCTGCTGACCAGGGCCAAGCCAAATGGAGATGGTCACAGCGCATCTGTGAATCACATATAGGAGAAAAATAAACTACAGGCAGGTGCATTTTGCCACCGGAGAAGGGAGTGACAATCACAGAATCACAGAATCACAAGGTTGGAAGAGACCTTTGAAGGTCATCAAGTCCAACCATTCCCATCCTAAGCTAAACTATATTCCTAAGTAGCTCATCTGCCGTTTTTTTGAACACGTCCAGGGATGGTGACTCAACCCCCTCCCTGGGCAGCCTGTTCCAGGCCCTGACAACTCTTTCAGTAAAAATTTTTTTCTAATATCCAATCTAAACCTGCCCTGGCACAGCTTCATGCCATTTCCCCTTGTTCTATCTTCTGTCACCTGGCTGAAGAGACCATCACCCACCTCTCTACAACCTCCCTTCAGGTAGTTGTAGGCAGTGATAAGGTCTCTCATCAGCCTCCTCTTCTCCAGGCAAAACATCCCCAATTCAAGGCAAAAGTTGCTGCTGACCAGGGCCAAGCCAATCGGAGATGGTCACAGCACATCTGTGAATCACATATAGGAGAAAAATAAACTGCAGGCAGGTGCATTTTGCCACCGGAGAAGGGAGTGAGAAGATGTAACAAGCTGCATGGGAACCAAGGCCAGGCCCAAAGGAGAAGAGCGGAAGAATGAGGCACTCTGGGTGCTGGAAAGAGAGATTCCCCTGCAACCCATGGAGAAGACCACGGTGGAGCGGCTGTCCCCTCGCAGCCCATGGATATGGATGGGGAGCAGAGACATCTATGGCCTGTGAAGAGATTGATCCATACCACAGTAGGTTTGCCAGGGGACTTGTGACTTTGCAGGGGAGCAGGCTGGGGGAGTCTGGGCCTGAACGTCAGCACCCCAGGGAAGGGAGTCGTGCTGAAGCCTGTGGTGAGGAGATGACTCCCTGATAGAGAGGACTCACACTGCAGAAGTTTCTAGAGGACTGTCTCCCGTGGGTGGGACCCCACAGTGCTGCAGGGGGTGGGGAGGTGTGTGGAATGTCCTCCCCCCCAGGTATGACAGAAGACAACTCAGGAGGAAGGGACTGAAAACTCCCACTCCCCATTCCCTCCCCCTCCCCGCACTGTGATGGGTGGGGGAAAAGGAAGCGAATTCATGATTAAGTAAAGTCTTTGAAGAAGGAAGGGGTACATGGGAATTCAAAGTGTTAAGGTCTGGGGAAGGAAAGCAGCTGGTGAGGAACCGCCAGACACCCACTCACCATTCCCTGCCCCTCCCTGCGCCATGTTGGGGGCGGAAGAAATGAGTAAAATCGTGAATGAAGAGTTAAACTTCATTCTTTAATACCTGGCCACGCTTCTCATTACCCAACTCTGTTTCACTGGGTGTGTAGTTGTAGTAGTAATAAGTCACTTTTCTTCCCTTTATTCTGTGCTGAGTCTGTTTTGCCCATTGCACTAATTGGAAAGTGATCCCTCTGTCCTTATTTTGAATCCTAAGCCTCCCAATATATATGTTTCTCCCTTTTTCAGGCATGAAAGGGGAGTGAGTGAGGGGCTTGGTGGGCATTTGGCCTCTAGCCGTGGCCAAACACCACAATCCTTTTTGGCACCCAACGTGGGGCTCGAGGATTTTGAGATAAGGACACTAACTGGCTGAGGGAATGGGCAGAACAGACTGAACAGAGATGGGTAGTGTAACAATTGTAGAGAATTTCTGTTGGGATGGGGATTTAAAGAACAATTCTCATATATGTGTTTTGCAGAGGCCAGGGGTGGAGTGTCGCAGTTTTTGAGTAGCTGGGTACTGGGAGAGAATGGGGGCTGCAGGCTCCAGAGAGTAAACATTGGCCGATTCATGGCCAGAGCTGCTGCTGACCAAGGCTGAGACAATCGGCGATGGTCACAGCGTCTCTGGGAATCACATACAGGAGAAAGAAAAACACAAGCAGCTGCATTTGCCACCAGAGAAGGGAGCAAAATCCTGACTAAAGTGAAGTCTGCTAAGAAGGGAGGGGTGGGGGAAGGTGCTTTAAGATCTGATCACACTTCTCATTATCTGACTCTGGTGTCACTGTCTGTGTAGTGCAGTGTCATCAATCAGAGTTTTCTTTCCGTCACTCTGTGTTGAGTCTGTTTTGCCGTGTCATTGATCACAGAATGATCTTGACTCCTGAGCCTCTCAATATATATTTTCTCCCCTGTCCAACTAAAAAGGGGAGTGATAGATCGACTTTGGTGGGCGTCTGGCCTCCAGCCGGGCCTAAACCACCACACATACTAATCTCACAGAACTGGGACCTCACTGCTTCCTTGCACACCCTCAGGATTCTGGGAGCTCTGCTACCCTTGTACCACACTCTGCATCACACACCCCATGTGACATGGCACAGGAAGAGCCTTGAGGCAGTGCAGGGGGCAGAATCCCACTTCTGTGGGGCTGGCTGTTCTGCTTGATAAAATACATCAAGGCTTTACTCAGCATCAGATCCACCTGCACAGTGCCTTAGTCTACCTTAAATCACAGACTCCAGTTTTCTGCTCTAACCCATTCATGAGGAGAGAGGCTTTCTCAGTAATGGGCCTCAGTGGGGCCAATTAACACTCTACAGCAGTTCAGCTTTTTCTTCTGATCTTAACTATTGAAGACACTGCTTCAATCTCCTCACAGGATCTGCAGTTCATGGAATCAGCATCAAATACACCAAGGGGCTCATTAAAATTGAAAAAGCCCTAATGAGCTGTGTGCCTTTTCTTCAGAGTTTCAAGACTTGTACAGCTATTTGGAGAAGTTTCAGGACTCTAATTAAAGTGGAAGATATCAGTGAGCACTTAATTAAAAAAAAAAAAAGAGGTTTCAATATTTTCAGGCTTTTTAGTTTTTCAATTTACGGAAGTGACAGCAGCTTTCTCTGGTTGATATTGAATCAGAGGATCTCCTAAGGAGGTGTGGAAAGCTCACAACAGCTCTCTCCCTGAGTTCCCAGACTGCTTCGATGACCTTCCTCTACACCTCCCCAACCCCACCATGTCTCCAAGGGATACTGGGGAGTTGCTCTCTTTTTCTCCATCAGGCTTCTGCCCTGAGTCTGCAGCTGAATGTTGCAGCCTCTTTGCTGCAATTCCCACCCCATTTACCCTGAGGACTGGGTGGGAATAGAAACACAATTCTTCCTCATTTTGAAAAAAGGTATAAAAGAAATAAAACACATTCCCCAACTATGAGTAAAAAACTGTAAGGGGGTGGAGTAAATCCCAAAAGCAAAGGAGAGGACATATCGCCAGAGAGTCTGCTGAAAAGGGGCCCTGAGACACAGTCCATTTCCTCAGGGCAGGTGGAAATACCCGAAAGGCAAGTTTCAGTGCACAGTGTGACAGTGTCCTGACACCCCAAGGACTCAGGAAGATGTTTATTTCTTCTCCTACTTTTAATGTATATCCCCAGAGCTCCTAACTTATTCTGATTTGGGAAAAACAAAAGTTGATTGGTTGGAAATATTCAGTCAGTGAAAATGTGCTTGTATCTTTTCAAATGTGAAGAAATTTCTCAGGCTTTTCTGGCAGAGCTCCAGCACCCACTTTGGCCTTATTCCTGGCCAGATTTCCTCCCCAGAACAAACTCCTGTCCCTAGTGAACTCCCTGCCCAGCCTCCTATGGTCACTTCTACTTGGCTGTGTCCCCTGACCCCAGGCCCATCTTTAGAAAATGAAATTAGAGTTTTTTGGGGCAACATTTTACAGTCAAATGAAAATGTTTGTTGATGCTGAAAATATTAGTGAGTCACGACTGAGAAAGAAACGGACTTGTGCTGTATCCTGTGTTAGCTGACATCATCACATTAGTAAATCTCTTTCTAGAAGACAGTGTCTCCTTAAAGTCCCCCTGCAACTGTACAGAAGTTGAGAGGAAAGAACAAACTGATAATAGTGGCTGCACACTAACCAGCTCCCAGGGGAAAGTCACTGAGTGTGGAGGGCCATGGCAGGCATGAAGATTCCTGGAGGTTTAGTAGAAGCTGCTAAGGGCTATGGGTGATGAAACTTCTTCAGAATATTGACATGTGCATCCCTGAATGCTGATTAGAGCAGAAAATCAGAGGGAGCAATTTCAGGATGACAAAGTGAGAAGATACAGACATGCTGTGTCATGGAGCCACTTGGATGTGTCCTGTCACACCACAGGGCCCAGTGGTCATCCAATGCCAGTGAAATGGGGAGGCTTTTGGTCATCACTTCTCCCCCTGCTCTTTTCCTTTAAAGAGCAGGCAGCTGCGTGGATCTCAGCTCTCAGCTGGGGTAAAACCACGACACTCAGGGCTTTCCTTGGCAAGGGAAAGGTCCTAATGATGCCGATGTCATTCTGTGTGCTAACAGTGTCCATACTTCAAACTGATAAAGCTCCAGCAGTAAATCTCAAACAAGTGGATTGAGGGCAGAAATATAATCCTGTCCTGAAAACATCCCAGGTAGCAGCCCCAGTACCCTTGGGACTCATGTCTGTACCTACCAAACAGTGCCTGACACCATCACCTGGGAAGGAATAACTGCTGGAATCAGTACAGGCTGGGGGATGACCTGTTGGAGAGGACCTCTGCAGAGAAGGACCTGGGGGTCCTGGTTGATGACAGGGTGGCCATGAGCCTGCAGTGTGACTAGGTGGCTAAGAGAGCCAATAGGATCCTGCAGGGCATCAAGAGGAGCG
The DNA here is from genome assembly GCF_964237585.1 of Gallinula chloropus. NCBI lineage: Eukaryota > Metazoa > Chordata > Aves > Gruiformes > Rallidae > Gallinula > Gallinula chloropus. The sequence continues at coordinate 317,071 of NC_140106.1, forward strand.
TGACCAGCAGGTCAAAGGAGGTGATCCTCCCCCTCTACTCTGCCCTGGTCAGGCCCCACCTGTTGCATTGTGTCCAGTTCTAGACTTCCCAGGAGAAAAATCCAGGGATCTCCCGGAGAGAGTCCAGAGAAGGGCTACAAAGATGATGAAGGGCCTGGAGCATCTGCCCTATGAGGAAAGGCTGAGTGAGCTGGGATTATTCAGCCTTGAGAAAAGAAGGTTAAGAGGTGATCCTATTAATGTTTGTAAGTATCTGAAGTGTTGGACACAAGGTGAAATGGCCAGCCTCTTATCAATGGTCTGTGGGGGTAGAACAAGGGGCAATGGTTACAAGTTGGAGCACAGGAAGTTCCACACCAACATGTGGAAAGTCTTTTTCACAGTGAGGGAGACAGAGCCCTGGGACAGGCTGCCCAGGGGTGCTGTGAAGTGTCCCTCTCTGGAGATATTCAAGACCCCTCTGGACGCTGACCTGTGCGACCTGTCCTAGGGAAGATATTTTGGCTGGGGGTTGGACCTGATGATCTCTTGAGGTCCCTCCAACCCCTACGATTCTGTGACTCTGTGACTGATAGATTGTGAGGCAAGGGGATTGACTGATACATTGAAAGATGAGCTAAGGGGATTGACTGATCAATAGATGTGAGGTAAAGAGGTTGGCTGATATAGAGATCGTGAGGTAAGACGATAGACAGATCTATAGACTGTGACGTAAGAACATGGACAGATAGATAGATGTGAGGTATGAGATTGACTGATAGATTATGAGGTAAGGGGTTTGTAAGGTAAAGAGATTGTGAGGTAAAAGGATTGTGAGGTAAGGAGACTGTGAGGCAAGGGGATTATGAGGTTAGGAGATTGTGAGGTAAGGGGATTGTGAGGTAATAGGATTGTGATGTAAGGAGATTGTGATGTAGGGGATTGTGATGTAAAGGTATTGTGAGGTAAGTGGATTGTGAGGTAATGGAATTGTGATGTAGGGGGATTGTGAGGTAAGGGGATTTTGAGGGAAGGGGATTGTGAGGCAAGGGATTGTGAGGTAAGGGGATTGTGAAGTAAGGAGATTGTGAGGCAAAGAGATTGACTGATATATAGATAGTGAGGTAAGCCGATAGATCTATAGATTGTGAGGTAAGAATACGCACTGATAGATGTGAGGTAATGAAATTGAGAGATTATGAGGTAAGGGGATTGTGAGGTATGATGACTCAGAGTTAGGGGGATTATGAAGTCACAGGATTGATTGACAGACAGATTGTGAGGTAAGGGGATTGTCTGAGATAGATTGTGTGGTAAGGAGAGTAACTAATTGTGAGGTATGGGGATTTTGAGGTAAAGGGATTTTGAGGTAAGGGGAATGTCAGGTAAGGGTATTGTGAGGTAAGGAGATTGACTGATACATAGATTATGAGGTAAGGGGATTTTGAGGAAAGGGGATTTTGAGTTAAGGAGTTTGTGAGGTAAGGAGATTGATTCATAGATAGACTGTCAGGTAAAGAGATTGACTGAGAAATAGATGGTGAGGTCAGGAGATTGGCAGTTTGTGAGGTAAGGAATTGGACAGATTGTGAGTTAAGTGGATTGTGAGGTAAGGACTCTGTGACTGTCGCAGTTTTGTGTAGCTGGGTGCTGGGAGAGAACTGGGGGCTGCAGAAAATGTCTGGTGTAAGGAACAGCTAGAGCTCTCTGCAGGTCCTGAAGGGTAAACATCGGCCAGTTCAAGGCCATAGGTGCTGCTGACCAGGGCCGAGAGAATCTGCGATGGTCACAGAGCCTCTGGGAATCACATAGAGGAGAAAAAAACCACAAGGAGCTGCAACACCCATCCTGAAGAGAGGCCAGAGGGAGGACCCAGGGAACTGCAGGCCTGTCAGCCTGACCTCGGTGCTGGGGAAGGTGATAGAACAAATCATTGTGAGTCCCATCATGCAGCACATGCAGCACACTCGGGTGATCAGGCCCAGTCAGCATGGGTTTAGGAGAGGCAGATCGTGATGGACCAACCTGATCTCCTTCTATGACAAGGTGACCTGCTGCTCAGTGGATGAGGGGAAGGCTGTAGATGTGGTCTATCTAGATTTCAGTGAAGCCTTCAAAGCTGTCTCCCAAAGCATTTCCCCTGCTGGAGAAACTACCCGCTCATGGATTTGATGGGTACACTCTGTGCTGGGTTAGAAACTGGCTGGGCAGCCAGGCCCAAAGGGATGTGGTGAACAGAGTTAAGCCCAGTTGGCAGCAGGTCAAAAGGTGTGTTCTCCAGGACTCAGTGCTGGGACCTGTCCACTTTAACATCTTTATTCATGATCTGGACAAGGGGATCGAGTGCACCCTCAGTAAGTTTGCAGATGACACCAAATTATGTGGGAGTATTAATTGTCTGTATGACATGTAGGCTCTGAAGTGTGATCTGGACAGGCTGGATCGATGGGCAGAGGCCAATTGTATGAGGTTCTTGGGTTACTGTGACCAAGTGCCAGGTCCTGCATTTTGATCAGAATAACCCCAGGCAACGCTACAGGCCTGGGTCACAGTGGTTGGAGAGCTCCCTGGAGGAAAAGGATCTGGGGGTGTCCGTGGATACCTTGGCTGGAAATGAGCCAGCACTGTGCCCAGGTGGCCAAAAAGGCCAACAGCATCCTGGCCTGGATCAGGGATAGTGTGACCAGCACGAGTAGGGAAGTGATTGTTCCATTGTATTCAGCTCTGGTGAGGCTGCACCTAGAGTACTGTGTCTGGTTTTGGGCCCCTCACTACAAGAAGGACACTGAGATGCTGGAGCGTGTCCAGAGAAGGGCAATGAAGCTGATGAAGGATTTGAGCACAAGTCCTCTGAGGAGCAGCTGAGGCAACTGGGGCATTTTAGCCTTGAGAAAAGGAGGCTGAGGGGGAGACCTTGCCGCTCTCTACAACCACCTGCAAGGAGGAATGTAGAGAGGCGAGAGCCAGTGTCTCCTCTCAGGTAACATGTGATAAGATGAGAGGGAATGGTTTCACATTGCACCAGGGAGATTAAGGTTGGATATCAGGAAGAATTTCATTACTGAAATATTAGTCATGTATTGGAACAGGCTGCCCAGGAAAGTGGTGGAGTCACCATCCCTGGAGGGATTTACAAGGTTCCTATAGATGTTGTGCTTGAGGACATGGCCTAGAGGTGGACTAGGCAGGGGTAGGCTTTGGTTGGACTCAGTGATTGTTAAGGCCTCTGTGATTCTATGGTACAGTTCCAGGAAATTCCTGTTCTGTCATGGTGGGAAAGCACTGTCATGTCAGAAATATAGTTGAGTGGTTCTGCTGTTGCACATGTGCTTGTAAAATCTTTATAAATGTCAGGGGGAAAAACAAGGAAGAAAAAGTTTTGCCCCTTTCCAGGCAGACACGATGGAAAGAGAGCGCAGCTCATCATTACGCAGGGTCTGGGTCACACAAGACCAGGAGATACTGCATTAGCAATGGGATGAAGCTGGTCCGTGTTATTAAAGCTGAGACAAACTAGGACGGGAAAAAAAAACCCAAACCCAAAAGCTAAAAGCCCTACTAAATACAGACTGGTCCTAACATGAGTTACACGGCCAGTGATACGCAGAGTGAGCAGTTTGTTGCTGCTTAGAGACATCCAGTCATCACTTTCCAAACGGCATCATTGAGCTCCTGGTTCCTCATGTTGTAGATGGGAAATTTTAATTCTGGAGGAACCACTGACTAAAAATTGTCACTACCAGGTGCAAATGATGGAGAGAAGCTTCAGGTAGGTGAACACAGCAGTGATGAGGGACAGGGAGACCACGGCCAGGTGAGGGAGGCAGGTGGAAAAGGCTTTGTGCCGTCCCTGCTGTGAGGGGATCCTCAGCACAGCCCTGAAGATCTGCACATAGGACACCACAATGAACACAAAACAACCAAAAGCTAGACATGCTCTGATTACAATTTCACTGAGGTAGGACTATGAGCGAGAGAACTTGAGGATCTGGGAGATTTCTCAGCAGAACTGGTCACAGGCATTGCCCTTGCAGAGGGGCAGTGACAATGTATTGGCTGTGGGGAGCAGAGCACTGTGAATCACAACACTGTGACAGTATTTTTAAGAAGGGAAATAAAACCCAGCAGCTGCTTTTTGCCACCAGAGAAAGGAGTGAGAAAGGGTAAGAGATATTTCAGACAACCTGGTTGGTGATGTAGGGGGAGAAGGTCCTCCAAGCCTCATTGCAGAGATTCCCCTGCAGCCTGTGGAGAAGTCCATGGTGAATGAGGCTGTTGTCACACAGCCCATGTTGGATGATGTGGAACAGTGATTCTACCTGCAGACTCTAGAGGTCCCCAGGGTTGAGCATGTGAGGACACTGAAGGAGGCTGTGACCTCATAGGAAGCCTGTGATGGAACAGGTTTGCTGGCAGGGCTGTGGAGGACCCAGGCTGGAGCAGTCTGTTGTTGAAGGAGCGACACCCCACTAAAGTGACCCAACCTGGAGCATTTGGTGATGATCTGAAGTTATGTGGGAAGGACTCACGTTAGAGGGGTTCATGGAGGACTGTCTCCTGTGGATGGGACCCAATAATGGAGCACGGGGAGACTGTGAGGAGTCCTCCCCTTGACCAGGAAGGAGCAGCTGAAATGATGTGTGATGATTGACCCCAACCCCCATTCCCTGTCCCCCAGTGCCACTCAGAGAGTTAAAGAGTGAAGTGGACCCTGGGATAAGAAGGGAGGGTCATAGGTGGGTGTTTAAAATTTCATTTCTTTAGAGTTTTTTCTCATTTCTCTGCTCTCTTTGGGTCGAGTAATGAATTAGATTGATTTTATTGTTGGTGTCAAGTCTGTATTGCCAGTGAGAGTAACAGCTGCATGACCTCCCCCTGTGCTTTCTCCCTGCATGATTTCTCCCTGTCCTGTTCATTCTGCTCCCAGGCAGAATGATCTCAGAGATGAGGTCATAGAACGATCCCCATGAGGCCTGAGACATCAGGAGGGAGCCTACAAGAACTGGTCTTCTGCTGAGCTGGGCCAGGCTCCTGGGATGGAGGGAGCTCATGGCGACCCAGCAGCACTGCAGAGAGACAGCTCTGCCCAGGAGCAGCTCCTCTGCCAAGCACACAGGGCTGGGGACACTGCCTGTAGGCACCGAGGGGAGACCTGTGAGGCTGAGAGAGCTGATGGATGCTGAGAGCTCACTGCAGGAGAAAGGTAAAGAGACTTTGCTTTGAGTTTTCTGCTCCTGGTGACTGGGTGGGAAGTGGGAGCTGAGCTTTTCTTGATAACTTTGCAGCAGGCAGTGCAAACTCATTGGTCATTAAGACTTGTGCGAGCTTCTCCTGAGCCCTGCACACACAGAGGTTCCCCGGGGCAGTGCCCTGATGCCAGGAGGGATCTGCAGAGCAGAGCTGAGCACAGGGCAGTTTGGATGAGGTCTGTGAGCACAGAACAGGAGGTGACATGGGCAAAGAGAAGCAGCAGCAGAGTCATTTCCAGGCAGAAGAGACATTGTCAGGGAGGGAGAAGGAGCTGCTCCCAGAAATGCTATGGCAGTGGGGATTTGTTACCTCCCTGACATCCCCGACAGTGCAGACCCCTTCCCTCACCGACTCCCTGGTTTCTGTCACCCAGCACAGACTCTGCACACAGAGTACCAGGGTGTCAGGCTGACTCTTCTCCTTGGCAGCCTGACTCACAGAGAGGAAAAACCCCTGAGTACCTGTCTGTCTGTCCCTGTACTTCCCGCCTGGGCTGGAGCATTTCTCCCTGGTTCCTTTCCTGTCCTTGCTGCCTTTGTCCCCTGGTTACCTGGGGCTCTGGGCACATCCATTGGAGGGGCTGACCTTGAGATGACCCTCACTTCAGTACCCCAATCTGTACGATTTCCCTCTTTCCACCAGTGATAGACTAAAGCCAGCACAAAGCAGAGCTCCCAAAAGGGACCTGATAAAATTCTCCCTGAATACAGAGAGTCAACCTGAGGGCATTCCATAAGTAGTGGAAGGGATTTTCCTCAAGGAAAAATTCCCTAATTTCTCTTTGCCTTTACCTCCTTGGACGGGTCTCAACACTTGACAGCAGCAGATGACCAACAGCAGCTCCATCAGCCAGTTCCTCCTCCTGCCCTTTGCAGACACACGGGACCTGCAGCTCCTGCACTTCTGCCTCTTCCTGGGCATCTACCTGGCTGCTCTCCTGGGCAATGGCCTCATCATCATCACCATAGCCTGTGACCACCACCTCCACACCCCCATGTACTTCTTCCTCCTCAACCTCTCTGTACTTGACTTTAGCTGCATCTCCACCACTGTTCCCAAATCCATGGCCAATTCCTTGTGGGACACCAGGGCCATTTCCTACACAGGATGTGTGGCTCAACTCTTTTTCTTTTTATTTTTGATGTCTACAGAGCTCTGTCTTCTGACTGTCATGGCCTATGACCGCTACGTTGCCATCTGCCACCCCCTGCACTACGGGACCCTCCTGGGCAGCAGAGCTTGTGTCCACATGGCAGCAGCTGCCTGGGGGGGTGGGGTTCTCAATTCTGTTCTGCACACATCCGGTACATTTTCACTGCCCCTGTGCCATGGCAATGCTGTTGACCAGTTCTTCTGTGAAATCCCACAGATCCTCAAGCTCTGCTGCTCCGATGCCTACCTCAGGGAAACTGGACTCATTGTGATCAGTGCCTGTTTAGCTTTTGGGTGTTTTGTGTTCATCGTGGTGTCCTATGTGCAGATCTTCAGGGCTGTGCTGAGGATCCCCTCGCAGCAGGGACAGCACAAAGCCTTTTCCACCTGCCTCCCTCACCTGGTTGTGGTCTCCCTGTTTATTATCACTGCTGTGTTTGTCCACCTGAAGCCTCCCTCCATCTCCTCTCTATCTTTGGACCTGGTATTGGCATTTCTTTACACAGTGTTTCCACCAGCAGTGAACCCCCTCATCTACAGCATGAGGAACCAGGAGCTCAAGGATGCCGTATGGAAACTGATGACTGGACGTTTCTATGCAGCAATAAACTGCTTGTCTTCTGCATACCACTGACAATGTAACTCCTGTTATGATCAGCTCATATTTAATAGGGGGTTTGGTTGGTAGTTTTTGGTTTCCCTCTAGTTCTTCTAAGCTATAGTAACATGGTCAACTTTCATCCCATTCCTAATGCAGTATCACCTCGTCTTCCATGTAAGAATGAGCTGTGCTCTCTTTGCATCATGTCTGCTTCCACAGAGCCATAATTTTCCTCTTTTTTCACCCTTTTATTAATAAAAATTTTGCAAGAACGTTTTCATCAGCTGCGCAACTGGAGTACTTGTCTGTAATGGCAATGCTTTCCCACCATGACAGGACGGGATAAGGACAGTTTACTGACAAAATTCACCACGAATGTAGAACAGTAATGGTCAGTTACACCCAGTGCTAACACAGGGGAACTTATTTACCTGACAATTATAGACTACTGCCTGAAAGGAAAGACAGACAGACTGACTGACTCTTCTGGAGGCACCAAGACCATACCCTTGCCCAACCAGCTTCTTTTATGTAGAAGTAGTGCCAGGTGGTATGGAAAACAACCCAGGTGAACTCAGATCACCTGTGGTGGGTGCTGGGGACGTTAACTCTCACCTGGCCAGAACCAGGACATTATCTACCCCTTTTTCAACACCGTCTACATCATGCCCAGATCTTACATTTTCAGAGGACTGGGGACATTCATAACATCATTGATCTATTATGTAGAACATCTGCCATGGACAGATTTATTTATACACCAAAAATTTATTGGCTATCCTTTCCTAGAGCTATACCCCCTTGGGGTACACACTGGACTTCCCCATCCTTTCACATCCCCCATCAAGCGCGCCCAGGTCCCTGAGCAAAAGCAATCCCATGAATGGGTTTGCCTTTGTCTGAAGAAGGAACATCCCAGAGTGTCTTCCCCAACAGGTTTTTCATGTGTAATACAGGGACTTTATGCCCCTCAACGGTCTGTTGAAAACTGTGGTGGTTTGGCCCTAGCTACAGGCCAAATACCCCCATCACTCCCCTTTTCATCTAGAAAGGGGAGAACATAGATATTAGGAGGGTTAGGATTTGAGATAAGGACAGAGAGCAATCACCCTGCAATTAGTGTCACGAGCAAAACAGACTCAACACAAAATAAAAAAACTAATTTATTACACTATAGCTACACACCCAGTGACACCAGAGTCAGGTAGTGAGAAGAGTGGCCAGGTCTTATAGCACCTTCCCCCATCCCTCCCTTCTTAGCAGATTTCACTTTAGTCATCATTTTTCTCCCATCATCCCCCCACAGTGGCACAGGGAGGGGCAGGGTCTGGGGGAATGTGGTTTCAGTCCGCTCCTCCGGAGATGTTTTCCTTCTTAGCTGGGGGGGGTGGAAATCCACACCCCCTTCCCCTGCTGCACTCTCTCTCTCTCTGTGTCAAATCTTCTTAAACCTTCTCTTAAAACTTCAAGGGAGATACCATGACAAAAGGTTTCAGCACAACACCCACGCATCAAGGCAGTCTCAGACATGACTAGATGGGGAAGCGGTCACAAGGAGAAGAATTTGATCATTGCAGGGGCTGCCATAGCAGTCAGAGGTGCTGAACTGGAATCTGGCCATGAGCACATTGGGCTGCACTGGGAGGACCGTGGCCACGCAGACAAGGACCCTTCTTGTCTATGTGGACTCAGATCAGGTGAGGCCACCTCTGGAGCAGTCAGTCCCAGTGTGGGCTCTCTGGTCTGGAGGAATGGGAGGAACTGTAATGTGGGCAGAAAGTCTGCCAAGATATAGTTAGGGGTCTTGTGTGGAGAGGCTGAGAGACCCGGGCTTCTTTAGCCTGGGGAAGGGGAGGCTGAGGGAAGCCCTCTTTGTGCTACAGGGAAAGAACATAAGAAAGAAAGTCCACGTGAAACTGCAGCTTTGAAGGTCAGAGTTCCCATGAGGATAAAGAAATGTCACTCTGAGGGCAGTGCTGTGGTGCTTAAAGTCACTTGGAGGAAATGTGGATGAACTGGTGGCTTTGTGTTTGTGGGAACAGCTGGTGAGGAGGGAGAGACAGCAGTACAGGCAGGGACATCATGGAGTGAGATCAAGGTGGGGAAGGGGGTTGGGTGCCTGCAGCCTGCAGGCAAACAGCACAGGCGTGGGGCAATGTGGCATAGGCTGTGGTGCAGATGGACAAGGGTGACAGCCAGACCTTTGGCTCCTTGAATAGAGCTGATATCCCTGCCACAGAGGCCTCAGAGGAGGCACATTATCCTGACTGCCATGGAGTATCATTGCCTCCTTAAACCCATGCCAGGGGAGGACACCATGTGTCATACCCCTGTCCTTCCCTTGGTGTCACAGCCCACATCCCAAGGAAGAGTTATGAGACACAGGTGGGGGTCAGGATCTCCCTGCCAACGGGATGGGGGTCAGCACTTGGCATTTCTGCTTCATCAGACCAAGCCAGGGTGTCCTCAGCATCAGAGCTGCCTGTGCTTTGCCTGTGTTTGTCCTCATGGCCTCCAGTTGTCTGCTCGAATGAGCCCCTGGGGAGGCTTTGTCAGTAATGGCTCCCAGTGGGGCCTGTCAGTGTTTCAAGGTACTTTGTGCATTACTCCTGACTTGTACTTCTTGAGAGGTTTCTTCATTCTCCTCTTGGTCCCTTGAGTTCTGTGGACTCAGAAGAAAAGACACCATGGGGCTCAGAATCATACAGAGAGCCCTTACAAGACTGGCTCTCCACGTAACTGTCTTGAAAATAAATAAGAATTGTATAACTAATTGGAGAGGTTTTATTAAGACTGATGAAAATTTCAAAGGGGTTTCACAATGCAGGATGTTTTCAAAGGAAAAAATGTTTCTGTCATAACTCAGACCATGGAAGAAAGATCAGCAGCATGCTGCAATGGGTGCTGGTCCAGAGGTCTCCTAAGGAGATCTGGACAGGCAGGAAAAGCAGTCTCTTCAGATCCAAGCCTGTCTGGAGAACCTTGCTCTTCCCCAAGCCCAGCAGTTCCCTCTCTGGCCTCCTGGGACTCCCAGCACTTTTCCTGGCATCATCTGTGTTCACAGGCACAGGCAGATTTCTCTGACAACAAACAGAAGTTCAACATGATCCAGTTTAATACCCATGAAATTTCTCTCCTCAGCTGCCTGCTACGGCCAAGCAGCGTGTGAAGGGGGTCAGCTTTCAGAGGAGATTCTCTCCCAGAACAGATTTAATCAGATACATAGGAAGGTCACTTATCAACACACTGACCTTCTGACAGAACAGTTCATTTGACTTCTGAAAGGTGGGATGTTTTCCAACTCTCTGAAACTCAAAGGAAGAACCAGAGAGCTGAACAGCATCTGAATGGCCAAAGAGCAAGCGGAGGTGGAATCCTGTGATCAAAGTGACGTTCATACATCTCACCAGTCTGCTGAAAAGATGTCCCTAGGCATGAGTCCTGGTATTGGTCAGGATGGAGTTAACTTCATTTGTAACAGCAGATGGAATGCTGTGTTTGAGAGTTAAAATGAAAGCAGTGCTGATAACACCCTGGTGTTGTTAGTTGCTGTCAGACAGTCAAGGACTTTCTCAGCTCTTCATATTTCTCTATTCATGAGAAAGGAGGGGTGAAGCCAGGACAGGTGACACAAACAGGCCAAAGAGAGTATTCCACACCAATTACGTCCTGCCCAGGATATCAGGGGGCTGATGGGAGGAAGGCCGGGGGCGGCTCCAGGACACGCGGTTCTTGGGGGACGGTCGGGTTCTGGGACGGCTCTGGGTGGCACGGCCTGAGCTGTGGGTTTGGTGAGAAACTGCATTGTGTAACAACAGCTTCATATATTTTTGCTCTACAGTCCTGTTAGCATTGTTATATTGTATCTTTCTGTTATCTTAGTAAACTATCCTTATCCCAACCCACGGGCCTCTTAATTTCTTGGTTTTGGGGTTATTTGACCCTTCCCTTTCCCTTACCTTACCTCTCCCCACCCACCCACCCGCCTTTATCCTGCTCTTTTCCTTTAAGAAGCAGGCAGCTGCGTGGATCTCGGCTCTCAGCCGGGGTTAAACCACGACAGCATGGCTGTGTCATCAGGAGAGGTGGAAACACCTGAATGACCAGGGAGATGAAAGAGCTAAACTGGTGATGATGCAGGTACAGGGGAAGGGGAGTGTTTCTTCTGCTGCCATATCCGAATCAAAAGAGACCAGAGATACTGCATGAGGAATGGGATGAAGCTGTTATTACATCAGAGAGAAAATAGATTGAAAAAGCCCCACAGCACCTTGATGTCACTACTAAATACAGACTGGTCGTAATATGAGTTCCATGACCAGTGATATGCAGAAGAAGATGAGCAATTTATTGCTGCTTAGAAACATCCAGTACTCAGTTTCCACAGGGCATCCTTGAGCTCCTGGTTCCTCATGCTGTAGATGAGGGGGTTCACTGCTGGTGGAAACACTGTGTAAAGAAATGCCAATACCAGGTTCAAAAATAGGGAGGAGATGGAGGGAGGCTTCAGGTGGGCAACGATGACAGTGCTGAGAAACAGGGAGACGACGGCCAGGTGAGGGAGGCAGGTGGAAAAGGCTTTGTGCCGTCCCTGCTGCGAGGGGATCCTCAGTACAGCCCTGAAGATCTGCACATAGGACACCACAATGAACACAAAACACCCAAAAACTAAGCAAGCAGTGACCACAATGAGTCCAATTTCCCTGAGGTAGGCATCTGAGCAGGAGAGCTTGAGGATTGTAGGGATTTCACAGAAGAACTGATCAAGGGCATTGCCATGGCAGAGGGGGAGTGAAAATGTACTGGCTGTGTGCAGCACAGCATTGAGAAACCCACTGGCCCAGGCAGCTGTTGCCATGTGGACACAAGCTCTGCTGCCCAGGAGGGTCCCGTACTGCAGGGGGTGGCAGATGGCAACGTAGCGGTCATAGGCCATGACAGTGAGAAGGGAATACTCTGATGAGAGCAAAAATAAAAAGAGAAAGAGTTGAGCCACACATCCTGTGTAGGAAATGGCCCTGGTGTCCCACAAGGAATTGGCCATGGATTTGGGAACAGTGGTGGAGATGCAGCCAAGATCAGTAACAACGAGGTTGAGGAGAAAGAAGTACATGGGGGTGTGGAGGTGGTGGTCATGGGCTATGGTGGTGATGATGAGGCCATTGCCCAGGAGAGCAGCCAGGTAGATGCCCAGGAAGAGGCAGAAGTGTGTCTGCAAAGGGCAGGAGGAGGAACTGGCTGATGGAGCTGCTGTTGGTCATCTGCTGCTGTCAAGTGTGGAGAGCTGTCCAAGGAGGAAAAGGCAGTAGGAAGGTAGGTAACTCTTCTATTAGGAAAACCTCTTGTAACGCTTAGGGAACACCCTCACATTGACTCTCCGGATCGTGGAAAATTTTTTCAGGTCCCTTTTGGGAGGTCTGCTTTGTGCTGGCTTGAGTGCGCCACTGTTGGGAGGAGGGTCAGCTGTGGTTCTCTAGAACTCAGTCCTGCCTGGCAGCGGTCAGGAAATAGAAGGATGGTGTGATCTCAGACTAAATCCCTTGTGGATAGGAAGGAGCTTTTCAGCACTGTCACTCCAGTTTCACCCAAGGGCAGAGCAGAGCTTTGGAGCTTTGGTCTTCTCCTCACTGCAGCTGAGGTGTGTTTCTCCTGTCAGGACTCCCTGACATTGCTGCTGCAGTGCCAGTGAAACCTTCCCCTGAGTGCAATGGGGAGAGCTGCTCTGTCCATCAGTCCTGGTCTCAGCTGCCCTGTACTGGGTGCTCTGTGATCAGAACCTGGTGTTCCTTGTAGTAGATTAGAGTCTGCACTGTGTGGGATGTCAGGGAGATACCAATTCCTCACTGCCATGGAATTTCTTGGAGCAGCTCCTTCTAGCTCACTTCCCAATTTTTTTGCTGCCTGGAGATGACCCTGCAGCTGCTTCTCTTTGCCCATGTCACCTCCTGCTCTGTGCTAGCAGACCTCATCCAAGCTGCTCTGTGTTTAGATCTTCTCTGCAGACCCCTTCTGGCATCAGGGCACTGCCCCAGGGAACCTCTGTGTGTGCAGGGCTCAGGCAAAAATGTGACATCTTAATGAGAATCGAGTTTCCATTGCATATTCCTGTGGGGAGAAATAAGTCCACACAGCCCACAGGAGAGTAACAGTCAAAGCAAAGACTACAGGAAAATGCTTCCTTGGTTGTGTTCCTCAAAGTCCCTTTGCAATTTCTCAAGGATGAGCTGGAGCTGGGAGCAATCCTGACCCATGCAGCACTTTCTTACAGCAGAAGGACCTTACACTGCCTTTCCCTGTGCTGACCCAGGCAGCACTTTCTGGTCCTATAGAGAACTCTACACACTGTCCCATGTCCCAGCTTTAGGAAATGCCTCCAGGAACACAACCTGCATTGCTCCCACAGACATACCAGGCAGAGGCTGTGGAGAGTTCTCCTCCAGTGAGCTCTCAGCATCCACCAGCTCTCTCAGCCTCACAGGTCTCCCCTCAGTGCCTACAGGCAGTGTCCCCAGCCCTGTGTGCTTGGCAGAAGAGCTGCTCCTGGGCAGAGCTGTCTCTCTGCAGATCTGCTGGGTTGCCATGAGCTCCCTCCACCCCAGGAACCCAGCTCAGCTGAAGACCAGTTCTTCTAGGCTCCCTCCTGGTGCCTCAGGCCTTATGGGGATCACTCTATGATCTCATCTCTGACGTTCCCTCCCTTGGCTGGGAAGAAATCCTTCTGTCCAGCAGAGACCTTTCTCCTGATCAAACCAGAGCTGGGCAGGACAATCACCTTTCCTTGTCTCTCCATGAGACAGGACTCGAGGCAGGCACAGGGAGGGGACTTTTTGCCCCTGTGAAAGGAAGGGAGTTAGTTGAGCAGTTGGGCGTTTCTCAGTTTTTCACCAGAACAAAATCAGGAAAAACAAATCTACAAATCTCTGCTCTGCAGTTGGGGGAAGTGGGAATCAGAATCCAGAAAAGATCATATAGATCAAAACAGACATGCTTCTGCAAGGACAAACAAACACCTGGGGAGGTCATATCAGAGCCCCATACAGCCAGTGCCACCCTCAATCACCAGGAATGCTCCTCTCAAAAAGGACCTTTCCAATATGTAATAGAACAGGGAGAGGCAGTCCTTGGGTCTTCAATGAGAATGTTTTGCTCAGGGAAGAGTGCCCCAAGTTCTCACTGCTTTGTTCTCCTTGCAGAGGGCTTCCTGCAAAGCAGCAGAGAATGTCCCATGGCAGCTTCATTCCCCACTTCCTCCTCCTGCCTTTTGCAGACACACGGGAGCTGCAGCGGGTTTCTCAGTGCTGTGCTGCACACGGCCAATACATGTTCCCTCCCCCTCTGCAAGGGCGATGCTGGTGACCAGTTCTTCTCTGCAATCCCCCAGATCCTCAGTCTCACCTGCTCAGATGCTTACCCCAGGGCTATTTGTCTTCTTGTATTTAGTACCTGTTTAGTTTTGGGGTGTTTTGTGAGATACCTTTGGAACCTAAGGCCAGGAACATCTTTCAGCCCTCGCATCTTTTGTTTGGGAGCTTCTGCTGGACATTTAGCAGTTTCCTATATGGATGCTGGTAGAGCCCAAAAATTGCATCAGGCAATATTAGGACTGTTCCCTTGGCAAGGAACACCTTGAGCCCCAAGGTTACTGGTGCTTTTCATCTGATCCCTGAGGAGGTTTCATGCCAGGAACATCTTTCAACCCTCACACATTTTGTTTCGGTGCAGTTGTTGGATGTTTTGCATATTCGAATGCAGATGCTGGTAGAGACAGAAAAAGAAGTCAGGCACTGTTAGGACTGGTCCCTTGGTAAGGGAAGCCCTGAGTCCCAAGGTCAGTGGTCCTGTTTGGAGTCTACATGGGAAGGTTTCAGGGCAGGAACCTCTTTAGGCCCTCAAAACATTTTATTTGGGGAACTATTGCTGGACATTTAGCAGTTTCAAAGGCTGATGCTGGTAGAGACAGAATTAGATATTAGTCAATTTTAGGATCATTCCTATGGCTAGGAATGCCCTAAGAACAAAGGTAACCTGGTCTTCTAGTGGGCTGCCCTAGGAGCTTTCAGGCCAATATCATCTTTCAAACCTTTACACAGTTTGTTTGGAACTCTTGCTGGATGTTTTCACCTTTGAAGGTGGATGTTGGTGTAACCTGAAAGTGATGTCAGGCAGTGCTAGAACGTTACTGGTGCTGCTACTGGGCTACTGGGGAGCTTTTAGGTCAGGAATATCTTTCATCCCTCCCTCCACCTTTAGTTTGGAGCTATGGCTGTACGTTTTGGAGTTTCAAATTTGGATGCTGGTAGAGCCAAAAAATTAGGTCAGGCACTGTTAGTACCATTCCCGTTACTAGAAATGATCCCCAGGTTTCAAGGGCTGCATGTGGGATACCTTGGGATGTTTCTGACTAGGGTCATCTTTCAGCTCCTGCACATTTCTTTAGGGAGATTTCCTGGGACATTTTTCAGTTCTGAAGGTGGATACTGTGTCGGTAGATAGGGCCTGGTGGTCAGAAGACTTCAGGCTGTACGGAAAGGTACGATCCCCTCTTCTCCTCAGGTAACCAATAGTAGGTAGCCGGTGATGTAAGTGGACAGAAGTGACATTGTAGCCCTAGGCTATATAACACTGTGCCCCTCACTAATAAACACCATTTGCCATCCACCACACTAGTGTCTGTGAGCTGATGGACCGTGCTGCCAGAGTGTGGCACCATTGCCGTTCCTGAACCAGGTTGCCACGCCTAACAAAGGCAAGAAGTGGAGCCGAAACCCAGGAAACTTGCCTGGATTCGGGTAAACGGCGGCCGGAGCAGCGGGACCAGCCCGGCAGGGAGGACAGTCCTGGACCAACAAGGAGGATGGAAGCCCCTGTGAAGGTCGTATTGGAGTTGCATAAGCAGTGGGGTATTGAGTGTAAGCCTAAAGATTTTACTCTCACCGTTGCGAGACTTTTACAAATCGGGGTCATTGACCAGCCAGTTGATATTTTCCACCCTGAGGTGTGGGATAAATACATTAAAGCTTTGGCCGAGGAAACTATGTCCTCAGGTAGAGGGAAAAATCTGAAATCGTGGGGGAGAGTCGTGCAGGCCCTCCGGAAGGCTATACAAGTGCAGGACACTTGGACGGTGGCGAAGGAATGTTTGTTGGTCACCCCAAAATTGGGAATCGGGGCGGCCACACAAACTTTGCAGCCCCCAGACAGTGATAAGCCTGCCAAGGCCAAAGATCGAGAGGGCGATACGCCGCCTCCATACCCGAACCCTGATCCACTCTTGGAGAGGCAGGAGCGAGCTGAAACTTTTGCGGGGGGGCAGGATCGAGTGAAAACTTTTGCGGAGGAGCAGGAGCATGTGAAATCTCTTACAGAGGGGCAGGAGTGAGCAAAATCTTTCTGGGGTGGGCTAGCTGAGGAGGCCAGGGCTGCCGCTAAGATATCAGAATCTCAGGAATGGCCGCCGCCATGTGCTCCCCAAGATGGCGCCAGCAGAGAAGGGTGGGGAACGCGCGCGAAAAGGGAGAAAATTCTAGAACTGCCTGGATCACGTGAAAAGGAAGGGGAAAAGAAGGGTGGTAGAGATAGAGAAGGAAGGGACAAGAACAAGAGTGACAGGCGGAGACCCAATCAGAACCCGCTCAAGAAAAGGGGCGGGTCGAGGGGGAGGAAACGAGGATCTACCCACAAAGGTGGCGGGCAGGGTCGGAGCCCAACAAAAAGAAGGGTAACACCGGATGTCCGGTCAGTCGAGTTCCGGCTCCAACTTGGACAGTAGTCAGGGCGAGCAGCTCACAACTGATTCCGACTCAGAGGAGGAAATGAGAATAGACAAAATCATACGCCAAAATATTCGCATCCAAAATACAAAAGAATCATTAGGGGAAAATATTCCACTTACGGATTGGAAAAAAATACTAATTGCATGTGCCGACTGGGCACCATCTGCCGTGTTAGCGTTCCCGGTCCGGGTGATGCCCGGGAGACAGAGGGCTCACTCGCCACTAAACCCAAAGGATATACAAGCGATCGTTACAGCAATTGCGCATAAGGGACTTAATTCGGCCATGGTCTCCACCCTCATAGATGGGGTTTTTGGAGGAGACGACCTACTTCCCTTTGATATAAAACAAACTTGTAGACTGATTTTTGACAGGGCAGGAATGATCATTTTCAAACAAGAATGGGAGGAGAACTGTACGAGGCTACTGGCCCAAGCAGTTGGGGACGATCATGTTCTGCGTGGCTCTAGCCTGCAGCGGCTAATGGGTACAGATCCAGCAATGCTTACCCCTCAGGCACAAGCACAGGGCTTACAGGCCCCTGAGGTCGCGGCAACTACTCGTGCAGCCAGAGAAGCTATTCGCGCAGTCTCTAGAGCCATCTCTAGGCCATCACCATGGGCCACAATAAAGCAGAGCGAAAGCGAAAGCTTCACACAATTTGTGGATCGCCTCCAAGCAGCAGTAGACTCGTCAGCGCTGCCTCCGGAAGCAAAAGGCCTGGTCGTAGCAGAATGCTTACGTCAGCAGTGTAATTCGGCAACCAAAGAAATTCTCCGATCACTACCAGCAGGGTCAGATATTGCAGACATGATTAAGCATGTTGCAAGGGAAGAACATTTAATTCCAATCCAGGCAGCTGTTCACGCCCTGGTAGCCAATGCAGTGGTGTGTTTTAAATGCGGTCAGGCAGGCCACATCGGGAGAAATTGCCCTCAGTCTGGGTACTTGCCAACAGCGCTCCCCCCGCACCAAACTCGGCCCAGGGGACAGTGCTGGGCTTGTGGAAGGAGGGACATTTTTCCAAGGATTGCAGGGGTAACAATCAGGGAATCTTCAAAGGGAGGGGACTGCTGGGCCACACCCAGCCCTCTCCCGAGTGGGACATGAGGCGGCCCAATTATATCAGCCACAGATGGGGCAAGGCAATTCCAAACTCATTGCCACCTCAAGAAGCGACCAATTATATAGCCCAACCAACATTGCAAGCAAACCTGCCTCCACCTCAAGGACAGCAAGGACCACCCTCTGGAGTTGGGACCCAAGGGTGGCCCTGGCTGTAAAATATGATGACCCGCCGGTGGTGTGGGGAGTCTGCTCCCTTTACAATGCTTTAAATAACACCACCATCAGTGTTCCCTTTTTAATTGATACCGGAGCAGACGTCACAGTCATCCCCGAAATACACTGGCCCCCACACTTGAATTTGGAAAATGCCCCCATGGTGGGAGGAGTTGGGGGATTAACTCAAGCCAGAAAGAGCGCTCAATTGATAGCAATCACACTCCATACTGAAAAGGGACCAGAAAAACCCATCACCCTCTTTCCATATGTCATGTCAGGAGTCCCACCCTTGTTGGGAAGGGACGCTTTAGCCCTATTGAAAGCCAGGGTAACAAATTTATAGTAAGGGCCACTGCAGTATACCCACTCCCACCAATTAAGCTAACATGGAAATCATCAGACCCGGTGTGGGTCGAGCAGTGGCCCCTGCCAAAACCTTGAAAGGATGTGCTTCTCGAGCTAGTCGACCGCGAGCTACAACGAGGTCACATAGAACCATCTACTAGCCCATGGAACACTCCAGTTTTTGTAATACCCAAACGAACCGGTGAGGGGTTTTGCCTCCTGCATGATCTGCGGGAAGTAAATAAGACAATTCAATCCATGGGTCCTGTCCAAACAATGCTGCCCATGAACTCTATGATACTGAATGGGCAACCTTGTGCCGTCCTTGACATTAAAGACAGTTTTTTCTTCATCCCTCTACATGAGGAGGACATGGAGCGGTTTGCTTTTTCTGTCGTGTTCCCAAACAGCCAACGCCCTAACCTGCGCTTCCAGTGGAAGGTGCTGCCTCAGGGAATGATCAACTCGCCCACTATCTGCCAGATCATGGTGGGTCGAGCACTGGCACCTGTCCAGCACAGTGATCTGACTGCGACCATCATTCAGTACATGGACGACATCCTGATCGCTGCACCAGCAGGAAGTCAGGTAGACCAGTTAGTCACAACGGTCTCAGAGACTCTGAAATCAAACGGGTTCGAAATCGCGAGCGCAAAAATCAAAAGGGGCCATGTGTAAGTTTCCTGGGAGTGGGGATAACAAGTTCCTATGTAACCCCACCTCTAATAAAAATCTGCTGAAACATCAAAACGCTCCATGATATGCAGCGGTCAGTGGGATCCTTGCAATGGCTCTGTAACATTGTCCTGATCCCTCCAGAAATCATGAATCCCCTGTACGATCTCTTAAAGGGAAAAAACCCATGGGAGCAAAAATCTTTGACAGCAGAGGCAATGAACTCTCTCGATTTTATCGAGCAACAGATATCATCAAGCACACTCACCAGATGGAACCCAGACCTACCACTTGATTTGTATGTACACTTCTCAGAGGGAGGGGGAGTAGGAGCACTAGCCCAAGGCCCCCCTGAAAAAGCTCAACTGATACAGTGGGTAGTCCTGGGGAAGTTGTCGTGTGCATTCTCACCAGCAGTCGAATGCCTCGGTAACCTCATCATGAAAGGCAGAAAACTTACCCTAAGACACCTGGGCATCGAACCAGCCAGGATATACCTACCCTTCCGCAAACAGCTCCCAGCACAGTCAGTGGCAATGTCAGAGTACCTGGCTATAGCATTAGCCGGATTTGGCGGAGAAATCGGGTACGCTACAAAGCCGCTGTGGACTCAGATGCTGACAGTTATTGACATCGAGCTTCCACAAAAGGTCCTGGACCGACCCCAACAGGGACCAATGATCTTTACAGATGCATCCTCAGCAACCTCAACAGCAGCTGCGGTATGGCATTAATGCTAGAAGAAGCGCTTGCTTCTCGAAAGGGCACCGTATCAGTCATCCACATCAACAGCCACAGCCCGGTAAACGGGTTTTTCCAAACAGGCAATGACAAAGCAGACACAGCTGCAAAAGGGTTGTGGACGCTAAGAGACACTCGTCAGCTACACGAGTCTCTCCATATTGGAGCTAAAGCGCTAGCAAAGAGATGTGGGATCTCAGTCACGGACGTGAAACACGTAGTAGCCACGTTCCCTCACTGCCAGAAATCACCAGACGGATTTTACGGTCTGTCAGCTGCTGAAACCTTGAGCGTGGCTAGCGGTAACTGTAGACACATACAGTGGAGTAATTGTGGCTACACAACACTCTAAGGTCGACTCCAAAATGACCATCCAGCACTGGCTAACAGCCATGGCATAGCTCGGCATTCCTAATCAAATTAAGACAGACAATGGCTCATACTTGGTCTCTAAATCAGTTCAGGCATCCGCTCACAAATGGGGTATCACCCTGACATACGGGATTCTGTATAACAGCACAGGTCAAGCCATAGTCAAACAGGCGAATCAGACATTAAAATCTAAGTTAGAAGTGTTAGCGAAGGCAGAAGGTTTTACAAATACTATTCCTTTAGGAGATCAAGCACGCCTGTTGGCAACTGCTCTATTAGCACTAAACCAGTTCCCCAGGGGAGAGGAAGTGAATAGCCCCACTCAAAAACATTGGGCCACACGAGCGTTAGAAGAAGGCCCACTGGTTGTAATCAGGAATGAACTAGGGGAATGGGAACAAGGGTGGAGGTTGGTCCTTACGGGACAAGGCTATGCTGCTGTTAAAAAAGATGGTAGAATTAAGTGGTGTCCACTTAAATCTATTAAGCCAGACCTCCAGAATAAAACTAATGAAAATTGTGAGTTTTTATCCACAGGAACAGATCATCGGACGCCCTTGTGACCCGTGCACCCTGGAGACAAAGGAGGACAACAAATCAGCAAACACCCTGCTCGCACTTGGAGGTTCCACGCTGGCAGAATCCAAACAACGACGCAGCAACCTCCGTGGGGAAGTGCAGAGATGGTTCTCTGTGCTTTTACTTTTTGGGTTTGTCATACCATCTATGGGTTTATATGAACATGAACCATGGGCATGGGTGCTAGGAAGATGGGAGGATCAGAAAATATTACAAAAGATCGTCACCTCAGGGCCCCCGAGCTTTGAGGTGTCCCCCTGTGACCTAGTCCCAGTGAAGCCTTGCTTAAGTGATGTGAGGTACTATTTGTGTCCTAGCTTTAATCCTGGCAAATCTCATTGCAACTCCCCAAGTCATTACTACTGTCCTTCTTGGGGATGTGAGACCATAGCCTCTGACTGGAAACCAGGAGCAGGACTGGATAAGTACCTAAAGGTTCAATTCGGACCTCACAAATGCCTTAGGTACAAAGATCAAACATGGGTGAGAACTTTGAGGATTCAGATGGCAATAAAACCTAAGGACAGAGAGTTATGTGAATATCTTATGCTAAATGTAACCAATGAAAATGACCTGGGATGGGCTGTCAGTAAGACCTGGGGATTTAGGTACTGGGAATCTGGCAAGGATAGGGGAGGACTGTTTTTTATTAAAAAACAGGAGCTAAGAAGCATCTCAGCAATCGATCCCAATGTCATAATCAAAAGCAATAATCAGCAAGGAAAAGACAACCTGCCAATTCCCACTTCTGTCCCAACCAGTCTCCTACCAGCTAAGCAAATGGTCTCCTTAGGTAAATCGGTCATGCACTCTCACCATTTGACAGATAAACAATTCTTTTGTGTTTGGATGCTACCTTTAGGTCATTGAATCAATCCAACCCAAATCTCACAAGTTCATGTTGGTTATGCTATGATGTCTATCCTCCTTTCTATGAGGGCATTGCCCTCGACACTCCTTTTAGCTATTCATCGGACGATAATCCGACTCAGTGCAGGTGGGATACACCACGGAGAGGAATCACTTTGAACCAGGTTAGAGGCCAAGGCATATGTTTTGGCAATGCCACCTTAGCGAGCTGGAACAGTGGGGTCTGTGCAGAAACCGTTGCAATTGATAGAACCTATAAATGGGCAATTCCATCAGCATCAGGGATGTGGATCTGTCATCAGACAGGTCTAACCCCCTGTGTGTCCCTTGAGCGTTTCAACCCTGCAACTGACTTTTGTGCACAAATTTGGATTGTTCCCGGGGTCCTATATCATTTGGATGAAGAAATATACTATCATTGGGGAGAACCTGACGACAGACTCCAAAAGAGAGAAATACTGACGGCTGTGACAATAGCAACACTGCTTGGCCTGGGAGCAGCCGGCACAGCCACGGGAGTGGCCTCTCTGGAGACCCAACAGCGAGATCTTTCTCAACTACAAACTGCCATCGATGCAGATCTGCAAAAAATCGAGCAATCTATAACCTTTCTAGAACAGTCTGTCTCCTCACTCTCAGAGGTTGTTTTGCAGAACAGACGAGGATTAGACCTCCTGTTCATGCAACAAGGAGGCCTTTGTGCTGCCTTGAAAGAGGAATGCTGCTTTTATGCTGACCACACTGGAATAGTTAGGGATTCGATGGCTCAACTGAGAGAAAGGTTGGCTCAGAGAAAAAAGGGAAAGAGAGGCCCAACAAGGATGGGTTGGAATCATGGTTTAACTATTCACCATGGCTGACCACCCTAATATCCACCCTAATAGGGCCTATCGCGATGATCATAATGGCATTAATTTTCGGACCCTGTATACTGAACAAGCTCGCATCATTTGTCGCATTTGTCGAGAGTCAGAGGCCTGGCGGTCGGAAGATGTCGTGCTGTACGGAAAGGTAGGACCCCCTCCAGGTAGCCAATAGCGTTAAGCCTATGATGTAAGCAGATGGAAGTGACGTCATAAATCTAAGCTATATAATGCTGTTCCAGTCACCATTAAATGCCATTTGCCGTCCACCACATTGGTGTCTGTGAGCTGATGGCCCAAGAGGCCTGAGGGTGGTTGCCGTGCTGTTCCTGAACCAGGTTGTATAAGGCACACAGGGTGCAAGCCACCCCCGGTTCAAGGCCAGCTGTCCTTTACAGCACCCTGGTACAGAGGCATGGGGTGCTAGGCACAGCCGGTGCAGAGGAGTTGGATGCCAGACACACCTGCTACAGAAGCAAACTTTCTGTTACAACACCCCGATAAAGAGGCAGGCTTCTAATTTTTATATACCTGGTACATGGGCAGGCTGTCCATTACCACACAGCCCGTACAGACACACAGGGTGTAAGAAACCCCATGATACAGAGACGGGCTGTCCTTTACAGCACCCTGGTACAGAGGCAAGGGGTGATAGACACACCATGTACAGAGGCAGGCTTTCCATTATGAAAACAGTGGCAGCAAACCAGGCTGTCCATTGTGACACCCCTGGTACAGAGGCAGGCTGTCCATTGTGACATCCACGGTACACAGGGATGCTCTCCATTATGACATCCCTGGTAGAGAGGCAGGTTGTCCTTTGTAGCTCCCTGGTACAGAGGCACAGGGTGTGAGACTACCCGGACAGAGACAGGTTGTTCATTGTGACACACCCAGTACAGAGGCAGGCTCTCCATTGTGACATCCCTGGTTCAGAGGCAGGCTGTTGATTGTGACATCCCTAGTACAGAGGCAGGCAGTCTATTCTGGCACCCCATGTACAGATGCATGGGGTTCAAGACACGCTTTCTCCACAGGGAGGCTGTCTGTTATGACACACCTGGTACAGAGGCAGGCTGTCCATTACGACACACCCCATACAGACACATGGGGTGTAAGACACCCCCAGTTTAAGGGCAGGCTGTCCTTTACTGCACCAAATTACAGTGGCATGGGGTGCCAGACACACCTGGTGCAGAGGAATGGGGTGCCAGACACACCCGGTACAGTGGCATGGGGTGCCAGATACCCCTGCTCCAGAGGCAAGTTTTCCATTACAACACCCCCAGTACAGAGGCAGGCTGCCAAATACAACACACCCCGTGCAGACACACAGGGTGCGAGAAACCCCCGTTACAGAGGCAGGCTGTCCTTTACAGCACCCCAGTACAGAGACAAGGGGTGCTAGACACACCCTGTAGAGAGGCAGGCTGTCCATTATGACACCCCCAGTACAGAGGTAAATGGTCCGTTATGACCACCCCAAGTAGAGAGGCAGGCAGTGTGTTAAGACATCCCCGGTACAGAGGAAGGCTTTTGATTACCACACACCCCATACAGAGGCACCTGGTGCAAGACACCTCTGGTATAGAGGCAGGATGTCCTTTATAGCACCCAGGTACAGAGGCACAGGGTGCGAGGCTCCACGGACAGAGGCAGGTTGTTGATTGTGACATCCCCGTTACAGAGGCAGGTTGTCCAATATGACATCCGCGTTACAGAGGAAGGCTTCCTATTCTGGCATCTCAGGTACATAGCCGTGGGGTTCAAGACACACTTCTTCCACAGGTAGGCTGTCCATTATGACATACCCGATACAGAGGCAGGCTGTCCAATGCAACACTTTCAGTACAGAGGCCGGCTGTCCATTGTGACACCCTGTAGAGACACACACAGTGCAAGACACCCCCAGTATAGAGGCAGGCTGTCCTTTATAGCACCCTGGTACAGAGGAATAGGCTTCCAGACACACCCAGTACAAAGTCAGGCTGTCCATTGCATCACCCCGGTTACAGAGGACAGTTGTCCATTATGACACCCGTGGTCCAGAGGCAGCTGTTGCAAGACACCACCAGTATAGAGTCAGGCTGTCCATTACAACATACCCTGTACACACGCTCAGGATGCAAGACACTGCTGGTATAAGTTCAGGCTGTCCTTTAATGCACCACAGTACAGAGGCATGGGGTGCCAGGCACACTGGGTGCAGAGAAACGGGGTGCCAGACACACCCTGTACAGAGGCAAGCTTTCCATTATGACACCCCTGTTACATGGGCAGGCTGTCCATTACCACATGGCCTGTGCAGACACACAGGATGCAAGAAACCCCTGATACAGAGGCAGGTTGTCCTTTACAGCACCCCAGTACAGAGACAAACAGGGCTAGACACACCCTGTACAGAGGCAGGCTGGACTCAAGATACAAAGAGCATAAAAAATGAAGGAAAACCCAGGGCCTCAGAGCCCTACCCCCAACAGAAGTGGTGTAAAGGCAGTCACTGAACAACTCTCACCTCCCACTGACTGATGCCCAACCAGACTCCCCTTGTAAAGAAAGCCTTGCCCAGTTGTATCTCCAAACATGATGTCATGTTGATGGAATAACCCCTTTGGTCAGCTTTGTCCCCTCCCACACCCCTTCCAAGCACCAGCCACCTCCCTGGGATGGGCAGAGTGAGAACAGAGAAGGCCTTGATGCTGTGCAAGCCCTGCTAAAGCATCTGTGTGATCTCAGCACAGTTTGGGTCACAAATCTAAAGCACAGCACTGTACAGACTGCTAGGAGGAAAACCAACTGCGTGCCAGCCCCAGTCAGTCCAAAGATGCTTCTCCACCACATCTCTGGGCAGCCTGTTCCAGCACCTCGCCACTCTCTCTTAAACCTCCACCCTAATATCCAATATAAACCTTCCGTCCTTTAGTTTTAATCCATTCCCCTTGTCCTGCCATATCTACCCTTTTAAAAAGCTGATTCCCCTCCTGTTTATCTGCTCCCTTCAGGGACTGGAAAGCTGCAATGAGGTCCCACCGCAGCCTTCTCTTCTCCAGGCTGAACAAGGCCAGCTCCCTCAGCCTCTCTTTGTAGGGGAGCTGCTCCAGCCCTCTGAGCATCTTTGTGGCTCCTCTGCTGCTCAGTGCTGCAGAGGAAGGCAAAAAAACCCCAGGGACCAATGCCAATCCGCTCCGGGGGAAAATTCCTTCCTGACCCCAGCAGCAGAGTTGGCGATCGGCTGTTCCCTGAGCATGTGAGCAAGACCAGCTCCCTCCTCCCACTGGCCTCCCAGGAGTTGCCCTGAGCCCTGTTCTCCCTCAGCCTGGAGCCATCTCAGGGGCTGCCCCGAGTGACCAGGTGCACCCGGCCTGATGAACCCTGGGGGCCAGTGTCCTTCCCTTGTGTCTACTGGGACACCAGCGGATGCTGCAGAGCAGTGGGACTCCTGCCACTTCTCTACATCCCATTGCTTACAGCTGCACTGCTGCCCCTGGCTCCATGGCAGGTGAGGATGGTGAGCTCTGCAGTGCTTCTCCAGAAGGCATTCCCTTGCCCTGGCCATGGCTCTCCAGTGGAAAAGGCCTGAGCGCCTCTGGCACCTGCAGGGATCAGTGGTGGCTGTAATCTCCTGAAGCAGGTTTTCCATCCAGCAGATGGGCTTTAAAGGTGGCTTTGCCAGCAGCAAAGTAGATCCATTAGCCTCTTCCTGCTTTTGTTCTGCCTCCTTCAACCTGCGCCAGGGAATTTCAGCTGCTCCTGAAGGGCTCCCTCTTAGGAGGTCTTCTAGCTGTCCCTGTGGCAGCTCTGTCTGTGGGACAGGGCAGGCTGCTGCCTTTTATGCTGCCTGGGGACACGGTGAGTGCTGTTTTTCCAGGTGACAACATTCTGAAGTGGCAGTGATGTCTGGTGTGAAGGAAGCCCTGCCCACCACAGCTCCACCCAGAGAAGCCCCTCCCACTTTAGCACTGCCCACCAATGCTCCACCCCACATCCTTCCAAGCCTCACTGACTGAGGCACTGCCCACTGCAGCCCCAGGTGCCACCCCTTGGCCCAGCACCCTTTGGAGGAAGGCCTTTGTGGTGCTCGCCCCCAGACATCCCTGTGCCCAGCAGCCCTCAGGCACTCTCCCTGCCCGTCCTGGCCATGCACAGGGCACAGCTGCCAGGCATCCTACACATCTCCTTGGCTACTTAGTTCATAAGGACAAACCTGGTGCTGGACACCTGGTGCTTTTCTTGCAGTGTAAGTTGGCTGATTTTAGCAGCCACAGCCTGGATGAAAGCCAAGGGGTAAACCGAGTCATAGGTTGGGGTGGGTGGATCCAAGAGACCACATATGAAACCAGGCAGGCATTGAAAAGCAAGTGAGGAGGATCTCTTAGGATGCTGGGGGTTTCTGTCCACTTCTCATCCCGATCTTTCCACTCAGGGGTCTGGGTATCAGGAGAGAAACTGCTCTGATTACTAAAGACAGGCAAGAAAGACATTAAGTACCTCAGACCTTTCTTCATCCTCAATCACAATGGATCCCACCACATCCAATAAAGGTGGGAGATTCTCTTTTTTTAATTGATGTTTTCATATTTTTATTATAATATTATTAATAATATTACTAGTAATGCTAATTTATTAATAAAAAAGGAGGGCCAGGGAGAATCTCCCATCTTTATAATATTTCACAAATAAAATGGTGCGAGGGTGGAATAATGTTCCTGGCCTGAAAACTCCAAAGGCAGCCACTTAGCAGTCCCAGTAAACTTGGGGTTTAAGGCCTTCGAACCCAAGGCAACTCCTCGAACTGTGTTTGGCATAATTTTCAAGCTCTACCAGCATCCACCTCTGAACATGCTTAATGTGCAGCAATAGCTCACAAACTAAATGTGTGAGGGTTGAAAGATATTCCTGACCTGAAACCTCCCCAGGTTCCATGGGGCTCAGTGCTTTCATACAATGGAATAGTTCTAAAAGTACTTGCTGTCATTTTCTACCTCTACCAGCATCCACCTTCACCAATGCTAAACGTCCAGTAATAGATCCCAAGGAAAAGGTGTGAGAGCTGAAAGATGTTCCTGACCTGAAAACTCCCCAGGTAGCCCAAAAGATGCCCCAGTAACATGGGGGCTCAGGGCTTTTATAGACAATGGAATGGTGGTAACAATGCAAGACATCAGTTTTTAACAGCTTCTAGTTTTGAAACGTCTAATTGTCCAGAAAAAGCTCCCAAACAAAAGTGGTGAGGGCCTAGAAATCTTCCTGGCCTGAAACCTCCAAAGGTAGCCCACTAGCAGGCCCAGTAACCTTGGGGCACAGGGCTGTCATGGACAATGGACTCATCCTAACTGTGCCTGGAATCATTTTCCTGCTCTACCACATTTGAACTTGCTAAACGTACAGCAGTGCATCCCAAACCAAAGGTGTGAGCAATGAAAGATGTTCTTGCATTTAAACCTCTCCAGTTAGCCCAACCCTACTAATGTGGGGGTCAGGGCTTTCATAGTCATGGCAGTGGACGTAATTCTGCCTGATGTCCCTTTCTGCCTTTAACAGTGTCCACCTTCGAAACTGCTGAATGTCCAGCAATAGCTCCCAAGCAAAAGGTGCAAGGGCAGAAGAATGTTCCTGGCCTGAAACCTCTCCAGGAAGCACACTGGCAGCCCCAGTAACTTTGGGGCTCAGAGCTTTCATTTCCAAGTGTCGGTGCTCAAAGTACCAGACATCATTGTTGGACTCTAGCAGAGTCCAACTTCAGACATGCTAAGCGTAGAGTAATAGCACACAAACAAAAGTTGTGCAAGATGAAAGACGTTCCTGGCCTGAATCCTCATGAGTGAGTGGAGAAGACCCAGTAACCTTCGATCTCATAACCGTCCTTGTCAAGGGAATGGTCCTAAAAGTGCCTGATGTCATTTTCCAGTTCTACCAGAATCCACCTTCAAAACTGCTAAACACCCAGCAATAGCTCCCAAACAAAAACTGTGAGGGATGATAGATGTTCCTGGCCTGAAACCTCCACAGAAAAAGGTGGCAGCCCCAGTAACCTTGGAGATCAAGGCATTCCCAGACAGGGAACAGTACTAACAGGCTCTACCAGAACCCACATTCAAAACCTTAAAGGTACAGGAAGAGGACCAAAACAGAAGGTGCAAGGGCTGAAAGATTTTTGTGGCCTGATACCTCCCCAAGTACTTCAATACGAGCACTGTTAATCTTAGAGCTCAGAGCATTCCCAGCCACAGGAATGGTCCTAAAAATGCCTGATGTCATTTTCAAGCTCTACCATAATCGACCTTCGATGATGCTGAACGTCCAGCAATAGAGTCCCAGGTTCTTTGACACTTATTGCTGTCATTTTGTTTAATGCACCACAACTTTGAAGAGCCATCTGCAAGGAGATGTGAACTTTAAGAAAATGAAGATTTTCTTGACCTTGACAAACTCAGGATTTCATGAACAGGAACATCAAGAAGATTTCCAAGCAGAAGAGAACTTCCTCCTGAACATATTTTGGCTGGGGTCCCCTATAGTTCTGTGGTTTGGATTAGTAAGCAAAAAAGTCTAAATAAAAGTGTTTGTTCCTTGCTGAGCAGTGCTTGCACAGCATCAAGGGCTTTTGTCTAATTCTGCTCCAGAAATGAGTCACCTGGGTATGCACAAGTACCTGGCAGGAGACAGAACAGGCCCAGCTGACCCTAGCTGACCCAAAGGATTATACATACTGTGAATACATGAGTGAGCCCACCATTGTCTTACACCTGTTGTCTACCAAGCTGGCCTGCTTCCTGCTAGGATAGAGTGAATTTTCTTTATAGCAGCGGGCTGGGTGTGGTGCTGTGTTTGGGAGTTAGGATGAGAACAGTGATGATAACACAGATATGGTTTGGTTGTTTCCCAGCAGTCCAGGACTTTTCATTTTTCAATAATGCCCTGCTAACTGGAAGCTGGGGGGCCTCCAGGAAGCTGGGAGGGGACACAACCAGGACAGGTGACCAAAACTGGCCAAGGAGGGTATTCCATGCCAATTACATGACGTTCAACATAAAGAGGTGCTGGTGGGGGGAGGAAGACTTAGCTCTAGGACACACACAGTTTTAGGGATGATCCAGTTTCGGGACGGCTTTGAGCTATGAGGTCTGAGCCGTGCAATTTGGTGACAAACTGCTTTGTGCATCACCAGTTCTGTAGATTTTGCTATAAAGGCCTATTGGTTTTGTTTCTCTCTCTCTGCTGTCCCAGGAAACTGTCATTATACCAAAGCACAGGTATGGGGGTTTTGGTTTCTTTTCCATCTCTTCCCTTCCCCCAATCACTCCCCAAAACATCTTTGAGAAAGAAGAGCTGTATGGTCCTCAGCTGTCAGCATGGGTGAAACTATGTCCAAAGGTTCCAGCACAACACCCACACATCAAGGCAGGCTCAGACATGACTGGTGGCGATCCAACCACAAGGAGAAGGATTTGGGCATTGCAGGGGATGCCATAGCAGTCAGAGGTGCTGAACAGGAATCTGGCCATGAGCACATTGGGCTGCACTGGGGGGAATGTGGGCACGCAGACAAAAACACTTATTGTCTATCTGGAGTCAGCATTCATCAGACCCCCTCTAGAGCTGTCAGTCCCAGTGTGGGGCTCCCCAGTCTGGTGGAATGGAAAGGATCTGTCATGTGTGCAGAGAAATTCTGCAAAGATACAGTTAGGGGTCTTGTGTTGAGAGGCTGAGAGACCCAGGGTTCTTTAGCCTGGGGCAGGGGACTCTGAGGGAAGCCCTCTTTATGCTACAGGGAAATAACATAAGAAATTAAATCACAGAAACTGCAGCTTTGAAGGTCAGAGATGATGAGAAAATAAAGGCCAGTCCTCTGAGGGTAGTGCTGTGGTGTAAAATGTCAATTGGAGGAAGTGTGGTTGAGCAGGTGGGTTTGTGCTTGTGGGAACAGCTTGCAGGGAGGGAGAGACAGCAGTACAGGCAGGGATATGGCGGAGTGACATCAAGATGCAGAAGGGTGTTGGGTACCTGCAGCCTGCAAGGAAATAGGCACAGGCTTGAGGCAACGCAGGATGGGCTGTGGTGCAGATGGCCAAGGGTGCTGGCCAGGCTGAAAGGGGCTGATAGAAATGACGTCTTTGTCCCCTAGACTGTGGCTCATATCCCTGCCACAGAGGCCTTAGAGGAGACACACTGTTCTCATGCCAATGGAGCATCATTGCCTCTATGCACTCACCCAAGGGGAGGACATCATGTGTCATACCCCTGTCACAACAGGGACCCCACATCCCATGGAAATGCCTTGAGGCACAGGTGAGGGTCAGGATCTCCCTGCCCAGGGGCTGGGGTCAGCACTTGGCATTTCTGCTTCATCAGACCAAGCCAGGGTGTCCTCAGCATCAGAGCTGCCTGTGCTTTGCCTGTGTTTGTCCTCATGGCCTCCAGTTGTCTGCTCTAACGAGCCCATGGGGAGGCTTTGTCAGTAATGGCTCCCAGTGGGGCCTTGTTAATGCTTCAAGGTACTTTGGGCATTAGTCCTCCTGACTCAAACTTCCTGAGAGGTTTCATCACTCTCCTCTTGGTATCTGAGGTCTGTGGACTCAAAAGAAAAGATACCATGGGGCTCATTAATATCCAGAAATCTCTTACAAGCATATCTCTTCAACTAATTTTCATTGAAAAACTCAAGACTTTTACAACTAATTGGATTTATATAGGTCCTTAATGATGAAGATTTCAAAGGAATTTCCCATGGAGGACCTTTTTTCAGTCACAGGTATTTTCTGTCATGGCTCAGTTGATAGAAGAAGGGACAGCAGCATTCTGTGATGGATATTGGTCTCCTAAGGAGATCTGGACAGGCAGGAAATACAGTTTTTGAGACCCAACCCTGTCTGGAGAAGCTGGCTCTTCCCCACCACGGAGCTGAGCGGCAGCAGAAAGACCAAAGAGCAAGCGGAGGTGGAAAGCTGTGAGCAAAGTAAAGTGCATACATCCATCTGGTATGCTGAAAAGACGTCCTTACTCATGTCTGTATCATCAGGAGAGGTGGAAACACCTGAATGATGAGGGAGATGACAGAGACAGACTGGCTGTAATGCAGGTACAGGGGAAGGTAACTATTTCTTCTGCTGCCTTCGGTTCCAATCCTGGAAAATCCAATTCTGTCATGGTGGGGAAGCATTGATATTTCAGAAAAGTAGTCAAATGATTCCACTGATGAAGATGTGCTTCGATTTTTTTTTATAAATGTAAGGCAAGCAAAATAAAAAGAAAGAAACATTATGGCCCATTGCAGGCAGATATGATGCAAACAGAGCACATCTCGTCAATAGGAAGTGACTTGCTCACCCAAGACCAAGAGATACTGCATTTGGAAGGGGATACAAATGGAAAAAGTTATTAAAGCTTAGACTATCTATAAGGAAAAAAAAGCAAATGTGAACAAAAATCCCTATTAAATAAGGAGTGGTCATAACGTGAGGTACAAGGTTGGTGATATGAGAGTTTTATTGCTGCTAAAAACATCCAGTCATCAGTTTCCACACGGCATCCTTGAGCTCCTGGTTCCTCATGCTGTAGATGAGGGGGTTCACTGCTGGTGGAACCACCGAGTAAAGAAATGACAATGCAAGTTCCAAAAATAAAGAAGAAGGGGAGGGAGGCTTCAGGTTGGCAAACATGCCAGTGCTGAGAAATAGGGAGACCATGGCCAGGTGAGGAAGGCATGTGGAAAAGGCTTTGTGCCGTCCCTGCTGCGAGGGGATCCTCAGCACAGCCCTGAAGATCTGCACATAGGACACCACAATGAACACAAAACATCCAAAATACAAACAGGCACTGACCACAATTACTCCAATTTCCCTGAGGTAGGCATCTGAGCAGGAGAGCTTGAGGATCTGGGGGATTTCACAGAAGAACTGGTCAAGGGCATTGCCATGGCACAGGGGCAGTGAAAATGTATTGGCTGTGTGCAGCACAGAATTGAGAAACCCACTGCCCCAGGCAGCTGTTGCCATGTGGACACAAGCTCTGCTGCCCAGGAGGGTCCCGTAGTGCAGAGGGTGGCAGATGGCAACGTAGCGGTCATAGGCCATGACAGTGAGAAGGCAGTACTCTGTTGCAATCAAAAACAAAAAGAAAAATATTTGAGCCACACATCCTGTGTAGGAAATGGCCCTGGTGTCCCACAAGGAATTGACCATGGATTTGGGAACAGTGGTGGAGATGCAGCCAAGGTCAGTAAGAGAGAGATTGAGGAGGAAGAAGTACATGGGGGTGTGGAGGTGGTGGTCACAGGCTATGGTGATGATGATGAGGCCATTGCCCAGGAGAGCAGCCAGGTAGATGCCTAGGAAGAGGCAGAAGTGCAGGAGCTGCAGCTCCCGTGTGTCTGCAAAGGGCAGGAGGAGGAACTGGCTGATGGAGCTGCTGCTGTTGGACATCTCCTGCCGTCAACTGAGGAGAGCTGTCAGAGGAGGAAAAAGCACAGTGAGAATTTAGAGAACTCTTCTTTGAGGAAAAATTCTTCCAATTCTTAGGGAATACCCTCAGATTGACTCTCTGTATTCAGGAAGACTTTTGGCAAGTCCCTTTTGGGAGGTCTGCTTTGTGCTGGCTTGAGCGTGCCACTGCGGGGAGAAGGGAAGTCCAAGTCCTACAGATGGGAGTCTTGAAGTGAAGGCCAGCTCAGTGCCAGCCCCACTAATGGATTTGTCCAGAGCCACGGGTAACAGTGTGACAAAGGCAGCAGGGACAGGCGGGGAAATAGTGAGAAATGCTCCAGCCAAGGCTGGAAGGACAGACACACAGGCACACAGGGCATTCTCCTCACTGGGGATCATGCTGCCAAGGAGAAGACCGAGCTTAAAACCCTGGGTGCATGGTCTGTGCTGGGTGGCAGTAACACAGGGGTCATTGTCGAAAGTGTCAGTACTGTGGGGGATAGCAGGGAAGTAGGAAATCCCCACTGCCATGACACATCTGGGAACAGCTCCTTCTCCCTCCTTGCCTGCTTTGAAATTTCTAAGCAAAGTCTCTTTACCTGGACTGGAAAATGCATCCTTGGTGTTCTTGAAAAGTCTCTGGGTAGTTCCCAGGGATCAGCTGGTGCTGGGAAACACAACTTTACAGCAGAAGGACCCTACACTGGCCTTCCATAGCTCACACTTTCCACCCACAGCTTCTTTCTGCAGTGCTGATGGAAGCCCACCAGGCAGGCTGAGTGCTTATGCTGGCAGTAGAAGCATCTCTGCCCCAAGACACAGCCCCCGGGGCGCAGGGACCCTGATCACAAGGGCAGCCCTGGGCACCCCCGAGTGCACACGCAGCTTTCTACCTCTGTAACCATGCCCAGGAGAAGTCAGCTGTCCTGCCCTGACCCTCTCAAGGAGCAGAAGAGGATCCCTTCCAGGCAGCACTTTCTGGTCCTATAGACAACCTGTCCTCCTGACACACCCCACACACTGCCCCATGTCCCAGCTTTAGGAGATCCCTCCAGGAACAGAACCTGCATTGCCCTGCACCCACAGACATACCAGGGAGAGTGCTGTGCAGGTTTCTCCTCCAGTGAGCTCTCAGCATCCATCAGCTCTCTCAGCCTCACAGATCTCCCCTCGGTGCCTACAGGCAGTGTCCCCAGCCCTTTGTGCTTGGCAGAGGAGCTGCTCCTGGGCAGAGCAGCCTCTTGTTTGGGCTGCTGGGTTGCCATGAGCTCTTACTGTCCCAGGAGCCTGGCCCAGCTCAGCAGGAGAAGACCAGTTTTTCTAGGCTCCCTCCTGGTGTCTCAGGCCTCATGAGGATCACTCTATTATCTCATCTCTGATGTTCCCTCCCTCAGCTGGGGAGAAATCCTTCTGTCCATCAGAGTCGTTTCTCCTGATCTAACCAGAGTTGGGCAGGAGAATCACCTTTCCTTGTCTCCCCATGAGACAGGACCCCCAGGCAGAGACAGGGAGGGGACTCTTTCCCCCTGTGAAAGGAAGGGAGTTAGGTGAGCAGTTGGGCATTTCTTGGTGTTTCACAAGAACAAAATCAAGAAAAACACATCTACAAAGCTCTGCTCTGCAGTTGGCGGAAATGGAAACCACAATCCAGAAAAGTTCGTATATATCAGAAAAGACAGACGTCCTGCTGCAAGGACAAGCTGACACCTGGGGAGCTCCCATCTGTTTAGTTTTGGGGTGTTTTGTGGGATACCTGGGGAGGTTTAAGCACAGGAACATCTTTTGGGCCTCTCTAATGTTCTTTTGGTGCTATTGGAGGACATTTAGCTGTTTCCTAGATGGACACTGATAGAGCCTGAAAATTACATCAGGCAATGTTAGGACGTTTCCCTGGAAATATCAGGACAGCCTGATATTTCAAAAGAATTTCACAATGGAGGACTTTTTTCATACTAGGATAATTTCTGCCATGTTTCAGTGTTTTGTAAAAATTTTAGCAGCATTCTACAATGGATGTTGTTCCATCGGTCTCCTAAGGAGATCTGGACAGGCAGGAGAAGAAATCTCTTGAGATCCAACCCTGTATGCAGAAACTTGCTCTTCCCCAAGCCCAGCAGTTCCATCGCTGGCCTCCTGGGACTCACAACACTTTTCCTTATATAATCTTTGCAGACAGGATTTCTGCAACAAGAAACAACAATTAAACATAAACCAATTGCATAATCATGAAATCTCTCTCCTCAGTCATATGCTATGTTCAAGAAGAATATGAAGGATTTTGACTTTCAGAAGATATTTACCTACAAAAATAGTTAAAGAAAGAAAAAGGAGTAGACTTCACCAGACTGAATTGTTGACAGTAGAGATCATTATACTTTTTAAAGATGTGACATTTCCTAAAGGGAAGGGCATACGTCCAGCTAGTCTGCTGAAAAGATGTAGGACTGCAACCCTGGACTTCAGCAGGGCCAACTTTGGCTTCTTCAAGCAATTACTGGGGGAAATCCAATGTGACAGGGTACTGGAAAGGAAAGGGACCCAAGAGAGTTGGTCCATATTCAAGGACCACTCCTTCCAAGCTCAAGATGAGAGCATCCCAAAGGGAAAGAAGTGAAGAAAGGGAGGCAGAAGAGCTGTGTGGGCAAACAGGGGACTGCTGGGCAAAGTGAAGTGGTAGAAGAGAGTCTACAGGTGACTCTCAGGAAGGAGAATGGCCAGTTGGGAGGAATATAAAACTCTTGTCAGGGCATGTAGGGTGGAAACTAGGAAAGCTAAGGTCTCTTTGGAATTAAAGTTTGCAGAAGAGGTCAAGGACAACAGGAAGGGCCTCTTCAAATACATTGCAGACAAAAGTGATGACAGAGGCAATGTAGCCTCTGTTGAATAAGGTGGGTGCCCTGGTAACTGAGGAGAGTAAGAAGGCAGAGTTACTCAATGCCTTCTTTGCCTCTGTCGACAGTGCTGGAAACTGGTTTGCAAGAGCCCCAGATGGCTGCAGCTCTGGAGGAAGTCAGGATAAATGATGAGTCTGCCTTAGTTGATGAGGATTGGGTCAGGGATGAATTCAGTCGTCTGGACATCCATAAATCTATGGGTCTTGACAGGATGCACCAGAGGGTGCTGAGGGCCCTGGCAGAAGTCATTGCTAGGCCACTATCCATCATAGTTGCTAAATCCTGAGAAACATGAGAGGTGCCTGAAGACTGGAAGATAGAAAATGTTATTCCTCTCTTCAAAAAGGGCAAGAAGAAAGACCTGGGTGACTATAGACTTGTTGCAGAATGGCTTGAGAAGCGAGGCCATGAGCCTATGGAGCAGTTGCTCAAGCAGTCCCCTGTGTAGTCTAGTAAGATCAGGCCCCACGGTGTCTTGGTGAGAACAGAAGGGTCAACGACCGGTCAGCATACTCTTGTGTATCATACAGCATGGTCACAAGATGTGGGAGCAGGAGGTGTGATAAGGATTCACAGTCCCTGGGACTGAGAAGAAGACATGATTCCCAGGCTGCCAGAAGGGTGGAGTATGTAAATGTATTTTTAGTTAAGAACCAATTAAAGTGCAATGTGTGACACATGGTAGGAATAGTATAAAAGGAAGTGTGTGCTTGCAATAAAGTTGAAGTTGCTTTATCAATCACATTGATTGGCAGCATTCTTCCCTCTCATCACGGCACAGCAGTAGATCCCAAGCAAGAGGATTGAGGGCAGAAATATGTTCCTGTCCTGAAACCATCCCAGTAGCCCAGTAGCAGCCCCGGTAACCTTGGGACTCATGTCTGTCCCTACCAAGAGATCGTTCCTAATAGTGCCTGACATCATCACCTGGGAAGGAATAACCACTGGAATCAGTACAGGCTGGGGGATGACCT
This sequence comes from Gallinula chloropus, assembly GCF_964237585.1. Taxonomy (NCBI): domain Eukaryota; kingdom Metazoa; phylum Chordata; class Aves; order Gruiformes; family Rallidae; genus Gallinula; species Gallinula chloropus. The sequence continues at coordinate 353,844 of NC_140106.1, forward strand.
GTTGGAGAGGACCTCTGAGGGGAAGGGAAGGACCTGGGGGTCCTGGGTGATGATACATTGGCCATGAGCCGACAGTGTGCACTGGTGTCTAAGAGAGCCAATGGGATCTCGGGGTGCATCAAGAGGAGTGTGGCCAGCAGGTCGAAGGAGGTGATCTTCCCCCTCTACTCTGTCCTGGTCAGGTCCCACCTGGAGTATTGTGCCCAGTTCTGGGCTCCCCAGGACAAAAAAGCCAGGGATCCCCTGGAGAGAGTCCAGCAGAGGCTATGAAGGTGATTAAAGGCCTGGAGCATCTCCCCTGTGAGGAAAGGCTGAGGGAGCTGGGACTATTTAGCCTTGAGAAAAGAAGGTTAAGAGGAGATCTTATCAATGTTTATAAGTATCTGAAGTGTAGGACAAAGGGGAAAATTTTCAGCCTCCTTTCAATGGGCTGCGAGGGCAGAACAAGGGGCAATGGTTACAAGTTGGAACACAGGAAGTTCTGCACCAACATGCGGAAAGACTTTTCCACAGTGAGGGTGACAGAGCCCTGGGACAGGCTGCCCAGGGGGGTTGTGAAGTGTCCCTCTCTGGAGATATTCAAGACCCCTCTGGACACTGACCTGTGCGACCTGTCCTAGGGAACCCACTTTGGCAGAGGGTTGGACCCGATGATCTCTCGAGGTCCCTTCCAACTGCTACGATTCTGTGACTCTGTGACGGATAGATTGTGAGGCAAGGGGATTGACTGATACATTGAAGGATGAGGTAAGGGGGTTGACTGATAGATAGTTGTGAGGTAAAGAGATTGACTGATATATAGATACTGAGGTAAGCTGATAGACAGATAAATAGATTGTGAGGTAAGGTGATTCACTGATAGATAGATGTGAGGTAAGGGGACTGATAGAGAGATCGTGACATAAGGGGATTGCGAGGTAAGGGGATTGATAGATTGTGAGGTAAGAACATGGACTGATAGATGTGAGGTAATGAGATTGTGAGGTAAGGGGATTGTGAGGTATGATGACTAAGAGTTAAGGGGATTATGAAGTCACAGGATTGATTGACAGATTGTGAGGTAAGGGGATTGACTGAGATTGAGTGGTAAAGAGAGTAACTAATAGATTGTGAGGTAAGGGGATTTTGAGGTAAAGGGATTGTGAGGTAAGGGGAATGTGAAGTAATGGGATTGTGAGGTAAGGGGATTGTGAGATAATGGGATTGTGATGTAAGCGGATTGTGAGGTAAAGGGATTGTGAGGTAAAGGGATTGTGAGGTAAGGGGAATGTGAAGTAATGGATTGTGAGGTAACAGATTGACTGATAGATATAAGGTAAGATGATTGACTGAATATTGCTTGTGAAGTAAGGAGATTGACTGATAATAAGCTGATGATAGTGGATGCACACTAACCAGCTTCCAGGGGAAAGTCACTGAGTGTGGAGGGCCATGATAAGAATGAAGATTCCTGGAGGTTTAGTAGAAGCTGCTAAGGGCTGTGGGTGATGAAACTCCTTCAGAACATTGACACGTGCCTCCCTACATGCTGATAGGAGCAGGAAATCAGAGGGAGCAATTTCAGGATGACAAAGTGAGAAGATACAGACATGCTGTGTCATGGAGCCACTTGGATGTGTCCTGTCACACCACAGGGCCCAGTGGTCCTCCAATGCCCAGTGAAATGGGAAGGCTTTTGGTCATCACTTCTCCCCCTCCTCTTTTCCTTTAAAGAGCAGGCAGCTGCGTGGATCTCAGCTCTCAGCTGGGGTAAAACCACGACACTCAGGGCTTTCCTTGGCAAGGGAATGGTCCTAACGATGCCTATGTCATTTTGTGTGCTAACAGTGTCCATACTTCAAAGTGATAAATGTCCAGCAGTAACTCCCAAACAAGAGGATTGAGGGCAGAAATATGTTCCTGTCCTGAAACCATGCCAGGTAGCCCAGTAGCAGCCCCAGTACCCTTGGGACTCATGTCTGTCCCTACCAAGGGATCCTTCCTAACACTGCCTGACATCATCACCTGGGAAGGAATAACCACTGGAATCAGTACAGGCTGAGGGATGACCTGTTGGAGAGGAGCTCTGTGGAGAAGGACATAGGGGTGCTGGTGGGTGACAGGTTGGCCATGAGCCAGCAGTGTGTCCTGGTGTCTAAGAGAGCCAATGGGATCCTGGGGGACATAAAAAAGAGAGTGGCCAGCAGGTCAAAGGAGGTGAACCTCCCCCTCTACTCTGCCCTGGTCAAGCCCCACCTGGAGTATTGTGTCCAGTTCTGGGCTCCTTGGTTTAAAAAGGATAGGGATCTCCTGGAGAGAATCCAGAGAAGGGCTATGAAGATGATGAAGGGCCTGGAGCATCTCCCCTGTGAGGAAAGGCTGAGTAAGTTGGGTCTGTTCAGCCTTGAGAAAAGAAGGTTAAGAGGGGATCCTATTAATGTTTGTAAGTATCTGAAGTGTAGGACACAGGGGAAAATTTTCAGCCTCTTTTCAATGGTCTGCGGGGGCAGAACAAGTGGTAATATGGTTACAAGTTGGAACACAGGAAGTTCCACACCAACATGCAGAAAGACTTTTCCACAGTGAGGGTGACAGAGCCCTGGGACAGGCTGCCCAGGGGGCTTGTGAAGTGTCCCTCTCTGGAGATATTCAAGACCCCTCTGGACGCTGACCTGTGCAACCTGTCCTAGGGAACCCACTTTGGCAGAGGGTTGGACCCAATGATCTCTCGAGGTCCCTTCCAACCGCTACGATTCTGTGACTCTGTGACTGATAGATTGTGAGGCAAGGGGATTGACTGAGACATTGAAAGATGAGGTAAGGGGATTGACTGATGGATAGACTGTGAAGTAAGGAGGTTGACTGATATATAGACAGTGAGGTAAGCCGATAGACAGATAAATAGATTGTGAGGTAATGAGATTGACTGGTAGATTACGAGGTAAGTGTATTGTGAGGTGAGGGGATTGTGAGGTATGATGATTGTGAGGTAAGGGGATTGACTGAAATAAATTGTTTGGTAAAGAGAGTAACTAATAGAATGTGAGGTAAGGGTATTGTGAAGTAAAGGGATTGTGAGGTAAAGGGATTGTGAGGTAAGAGTATTGTGAGGTAACGAGATTGACTGATAGAGAGATATAAGGTAAGGAGATTGACTGATACCTAGATTATGAGGTAAAGGGATTGTGAGGAAAGGGGATTTTGAGTTAAGGAGTTTGTGAGGTAAGGAGATTGATTCATAGATAGACTATCAGGTAAAGAGATTGACTGAGAAATAGATTGTGAGGTCAGGAGATTGACTGATAGATAGTTTGTGAGGTAAGGAATTGGACAGATTGTGAGTTAAGTGGATTGTGAGGTAAGGATTTTGTGACTGTCGCAGTTTTGTGTAGCTGGGTGCTGGGAGAGAACTGGGGGCTGCAGAAAATGTCTGGTGTAAGGAACAGCTAGAGCTCTCTGTAGGTCCTGAAGAGTAAACATCGGCCAGTTCAAGGCCATAGGTGCTGCTGACCAGGGCCGAGCGAATCTGCGATGGTCACAGAGCCTCTGGGAATCACATAGAGGAGAAAAAAACCAGAAGCAGCTGCAACACACATCCTGAAGAGTGGCCAGAGGGAGGTCCCAGGGAACTGCAGGCCTGTCAGCCTGACCTCGGTGCTGGGGAAGGTGATAGAACAAATCATCGTGAGTCCCATCATGCAGCACATGCAGGACACTCAGGTGATCAGGCCCAGTCAGCATGGGTTTAGGAAAGGCAGATTGTCCTGGACCACCTTGATCTCCTTCTATGGCAAGGAGACCTGCTCAGTGGATGAGGGGAAGGCTGTAGATGTGGTCTATCTAGATTTCAGTGAAACCTTCATCACTGTCTCCCAAAGCATTTCCCCTGCTGGAGAAACTACCCGCTCATGGATTATATGGGTACAGTCTGTGCTGGGTTAGAAACTGGCTGGGCAGCCAGGCCCAAAGAGTTGTGGTGAACAGAGTTAAACCCAGCTGGCAGCAGGTCACAAGGTATATTCTGCAGGTCTCAGTGCTGGGACCTGTCCTCTACCATATTTATTCATGATCTGGACAAGGGGATCGAGTGCACCCTCAGTAAGTTTGCAGATGACACCAAATTGTGTGGGAGTATTAATTGTCTGGATCACATGTAGGCTCTGAAGAGTGATCTGGACAGGGTAGATCGATGGGCAGAGGCCAATTGTATGAGGTTCTTGGGTTACTGTGGCCAAGTGCCAGGTCCTGCATTTTGATCAGAATAACCCCAGGCAACGCTACAGGCCTGGGTCACAGTGGTTGGAGAGCTCCCTGGAGGAAAAGGATCTGGGGGTGTCTGTGGATACCTTGGCTGGAAATGAGCCAGCACTGTGCCCAGGTGGCCAAGAAGGGCAACAGCATACTTGGAAGAATTTCATTACTGAAACATTAGTCATGTATTGGAACAGGCTGCCCAGGAAAGTGGTGGAGTCACCATCCCTGGAGGGATTTAAAAGGTTCCTATAGATGTTGTGCTTGAGGACATGGCCTAGAGGTGGACTAGGCAGGGGTAGGCGTTGGTTGGACACAATGATTGTAAAGGCCTCTTCCAACCTAAGTGATTCTATGATTCTGTGGTTGAGCATGTGAGGACACTGAAGGAGGCTGTGACCACCTAGGAAGCCTGTGCTGGAGCAGGTTTGCTGGCAGGGCTGTGGAGGACCCACACTCAGTCATTTGCTGAAGGAGGGCAGCCCATTAAAGTGACCCACTCTGGAGCAGTTAGTGATGATCTGAAGTTATGTGGGAAGGACTCATTTTGGAGACATTCATGGAAGACTGTCTCCTGTGGGTGGGACCCAATGCTGGAGCAAGGGGAGACAGTGAGGAGTCCTCCTACTGACCAGGAAGGAGCAGCTGAGATGATGTGTGATGAACAGACCCCACCCCCATTCCCTGTTCCCCAGTGCCACTCAGAGAGTTAAAGAGTGAAGTGGACCCTGGGATAAGAAGGGAGGGTCATAGGTGGGTGTTTAAAATTTCATTTCTTTAGGGTTTTTTCTCATTTCTCTGCTCTCTTTGGATTGAGTAATGAATTAGATTGATTTTATTGTTGGTGTCAAGTCTATATTGCCAGTGAGAGTAACAGCTGCATGATCTCCCCCTGTGCTTTCTCCCTGCATGATTTCTCCCTGTCCTGATCATCCTGCTCCCAGGCAGAATGATCTGAGAGATGAGGTCATAGAATGATCCCCATGAGGCCTGAGACACCAGGAGTGAGTCTACAAGAACTGGTCTTGTCCTTCTGCGCTGGGCCAGGCTCCCGAGATGGAAAGAGCTCATGACAACCCAGCAGCGCTGCAGAGAGACAGCTCTGCCCAGGAGCAGCTCCTCTGCCAAGCACACAGGGCTGGGGGCACTGCCTGTAGGCACCGAGGGGAGACCTGTGAGGCTGAGAGAGCTGATGGATGCTGAGAGCTCACTGCAGGAGAAAGGTAAAGAGACTTTGCTTTGAATTCTCTGTTCTTGGTGACTGGGTGGGAAGTGGGAGCTGAGCTTTTCTCAATAACTTTGCAGAAGGCAGTGCAAACTCACTGGTCACTAGGACTTGTCCGAGCTTCTCCTGAGCCCTGCACACACAGAGGTTCCCAGGGGCAGTGCCCTGATGCCAGGAGGGGTCTGCAGAGCAGAGCTGAGCACAGGGTATGTTGGATGAGACATGTGAGCACAGAGCAGGAGGTGAAATGGGCAAAAAGAAGTAGACCCAATGACAGCTCCAGGCAGCAGGGACATTGTCAGGGAGAGAGAAGGAGCTTCTATCAGACCTGCTGTGGTAGTGGGGATTTGGTACCTCCTGAAATCCCCCGCAGTGCTGATGCTTTCCCTCAGAGATTCCCTGGTTTCTTCCACACAGCACAGGCTCTGCACCCAGAGTTCCAGGGTTTCATACTGGGTCTTCTACTTGGCAGCCCAACAACAGTGACGAGAAACCTCTTAGTTCTTTTCTGTATGCCCCTGTGCATCCAGCCTTGGCTGCAGCATTTTTCGTTGTGTCCCCTCCTGTCCTTGCTGCCTTTGCCCCACCATTTCCAAAGCTCCAAAGCTCTGCTCTGCCCTCAGGTGAAATTGGAGTGACAGTGCTGAAAAGCTCATTCCTATCCACAGGGGATTTAATCTGCGATCAGGCCATCCTTCTATTTACTGACTGCTGCCAGGCAGGACTGGGATCTTGAGAACCACAGCTGACCCTGCTCCCAGCAGTGGCACGCTCAAGCCAGCACAAAGCAGACCTTCAAATAATCAGTGTTAATTGGAAGAGGATTTCCTAAAGAAATGTAAACTGTCACTGCATTCGTTCCTCTTTGACAGGACTCCACACTTGATGGCAGCAGATGTCCAACAGCAGCTCCATCAGCCAGTTCATCCTCCTGCCCTTTGCAGACACACGGGAGCTGCAGCTCCTGCACTTCTGCCTCTTCCTGGGCACCTACCTGGCTGCTCTCCTGGGCAATGGCCTCATCATCATCACCATAGCCTGTGACCACCACCTCCACACCCCCATGTACTTCTTCCTCCTCAACCTCTCTGTTACTGACATTGGCTGCATCTCCATCCCTGTTCCCAAAGCCATGGCCAATTCCTTGTGGGACACCAGGGCCATTTCCTACACAGGATGTCTGGCTCAAATCTTTCTCTTTGTATTTTTGCTCTCATCAGAGATTTCCCTTCTCACTGTCATGGCCTATGACCGCTATGTTGCCATCTGCCACCCCCTGCACTATGGGACCCTCCTGGGCAGCAGAGCTTGTGTCCACATGGCAGCAGCTGCCTGGGCCAGTGGGTTTCTTTATTCTGTGATGAACACGGCCAATACATTTTCTTTGCCCCTCTGCCATGGCAATGCCCTTGACCAGTTTTTCTGTGAAATCCCCCAGATTTTCAAGCTCTCCTGCTCAGATGCCTACCTCAGGGAAATTGGAGTCACCATGGTTGGATGCTGCTTATGTTTTGGCTGTTTTGTATTCATTGTGGTTGATTAATTGTCTGGAATGGCAATGCTTTCCCACCAAGACAGAACTGAAATATCCTGGAAGAGTACCATAGAACAAAAGAATCACATTGGTTGGAGACCTTTATGGTCACTGAGACCAACCACAGCCTAACCCTGCCTAGTCTACATTTAGACCATGTTCTCAAGTATAACATCTACACACCTTTTAAACATCTCTAGGGATTGTGAGTCCACCACTTCCCTGGGCAGCCTGTTCCAATCCCTGACTATCTTTTCAGTCGTTGCAGTTTTACATTGCTGGGTTCTGGTGGAAAAGGGAGAATCACATAGAGCAGGGAAAAAATGCAAGCAGCTGCATTTTTCCCCCAGAGAAGGGAGTGAGAAGATGTAATGAGCTGTGCCGACACCAAGGCCAGGGAAGGGCGGGAGGAGGCACCCCAAGTGCTGCAGAGAACGATGCCCCTGTAGCCAGTAGAGAAACCCAGGGTGGAGCGGGTGTCCCCCCACAGCCCATGGAAAAGTCCCAGACCCCACCTGCAGCCCCTGGAGAGGCTCCAGGCTGGAGCAAAACGAGACAGACAGGAGATGCTGTGACCCATATTGGATCAATCTCCTCCCAGCACTGGCAGACCATGGAGAGAGACAGAGACACAGAGCTGAGCAAGGGTGAGATTTGCACTGGAACAGGATTTCTGGGGGGAGGCTGGTAACCCCATAGAAGACTGGGACTGAGAGATACTGTGATTTATTACTGCCTACCATAGCAGTGACCCACGCTGGGGCAGCTGGTGAAGAGCTGAAACCCTGTGTGAAAGGAGTCATGTTGGAGAAGTTCATGAAGGACTGTCTGCCCTGGGTGGGACCCCACGGTGAAACAGGGGAAGGGGGTGAGGAATGAATGACACCCCACCCCCCCTCCCCCCCCGGCAAGAAAGAAGGAAACCAACTTGCAAGGGACTGACTGAAGCCCCCATCTCCTAGTCCCTGGCTCTCCCATGCACCATGGGGGCGGGGAGAAGGGAGCAGAATCATAACTAAAGGGCAGACTGCTAAGAAGGGAGGGGTGGGGGGATGGTGCTTTAAGATCTGGTCCCGTTGTTTTAAGATCTGGTCACGCGTCTCATCACCCGACTCTGGTGTCACTGGGTGTGCAGTGCAGTGTAAGAAACTGGAGAGTTTTCTGTCCTTCACTCTGTTGAGTCTGTTTTGCCCAGGTCATTCATTACAGGATGATCTGTCCCTGTCTTTATCTTGACTTTGGAGCCTCTTAGTATCTATTTTCTCCCCTGTCCAAATAAAAAGGGGAGGGATAGATGGACTTTGGTGGGCATCTGACCTCCAGCCAGGCCTAAAACACTATACCCACACAAGTCATATGCCTTCTCTTGGCATCAAAGCTAATCCAGCACCAATGAAACCACAATGTCATACACAAGTAAAGGTGCACACTCCTGGCCTGTCCACTACTCAGGCAAAGGTGACTGACATGTCCCCATTCCTGACTTGTCAGGTATTTTGGCACCACTGACATCACAAGGACATTCACAAGATATCTGTCAGTTCCTGGCCAATCACACATGCAGCTACCAGTAGCCTCAGAAGGACCTATACTGTCCATAAGCCTGGTCCTAGACTCAGGCTAGAGATATTTCCTCAGAACCCACACAGCCTCTTGGTCTTTTCCCAGCCTATCAACTATTCAGGAAGTAATGATACTCTCTACACAAGTATTGAGCTTTGTCTGACCTACAGGCTACTTGGGAACCACTGACATCACAACAGAGACCATCTGCCTTCTCTTGTCCTGTGACCTGTTCCGGAATTAGTGACCTCACAACAACCTCCACTGTCCACAGCCTGCTCCAGATCTGTCAGTATGACCTCACAAGCACATATTCCCCTATTGGCCAAGGACACATTGTTGAGATATTCAGTTTCCAGTGACCTCACAAGCATCTACCAAATCCATGAGGTTACTCTCCACATGCTTGAAGTACTCCATCCTCAGACCTCTCAGGGCTCGTTCTGCAGCCTGTTTAAGTGGGGGACCCGGATGGCTTTGTGTTTCTTTTCACCTTTAAACATTTATTCTTCATTAAATTAAACCTTATTAAAGCAGGTTTGATCCATTGCATACCCAAGTGTCCTGGTTTCGGCTAGGATGGAGTTAATTTCTTTTCTTATAGTGGATGGAATGCCGAGTTTAGGAATTAGGATGAGAGCAGTGCTGAGAGCACCCTGATGCTTCCAGTTGTTGCCAAGTAATCAAGGACTTTTCAGTTGTTCATATTTCCCTACTAATGAGAAAGGAGGCGACACAGCCAGGAGAGGTGACCAGAACTGGCCAAAGGGGGTATTCCATACCCATTCTGTCATGCTCAGCATAAAAGCAGGGGCTGGTCGGAGGAGGCAGCTCCAGGACGTGCAGTTTTAGGGGCGGTCCAGTTTTCGGGACGGCTCTGGGCTGCATGGCTGTCGCAGATGGGATAGATCAGAGGGATGCGCTTCACTCTTAAGGGAGAGGCAATAATATGTTTATGGATATAAAACAAAAGGCTGTAATGGTGTTTGGCAAGAAACGTGAGAATAATTAAGATTCGATGGTAAGGTAATCTTGATTAGTTAGTGCACAGAGAACAGGGTCAGATGAATCTATCAGGGAGACCCTCCCGTTGAGTCACGAGGTTCTGAAAGAATCCCCTTGCTTTCTAAACTCCTGCTCAGAGAGGAGCTGAGGTGCGGCTGGATTCAGTCTTAGTGCCAAACTTGGTCAACGGTTTATGTCTAAAGGATTATATGTACAATCAATCCTTTCTATTTCTTAGCCAAGATCACAAATGTTAGTGCAGCCTGCTCTTGTCTCAGGAGAGCTCAAAGGGCTCTTGGACTGCTCACTATTTATGGAGTAAGATGATTGGCTCATAGTCATATTTACATACCACGCGTGGACAGTGGACACTGACCAGTGCCCGGGTGGGCACATTAGCATAGATAACCCTTGGCTATTGTGTTGTTATCTGTCTTCCTGGACTGTGGGACAGATGCAGAAATCACAGTCAACGCCAATGGTTACCAATCAATCCATATAAACAGGAAAAAGTCAGAAAAACATGGGGGCAATGGGGGAAGCATACCGTCACAGGGTATCAGGAGTGTAGTTTTCACAGTCCCTCTGTTGCCCAGCCTGGGTTGGCTGCCAGTGTTGGGACTCCCTCCCTCCCTGTGGATCTAAAATCATTCTGACCTCTAACTTTAATCTGGGTGATTAGAAAGCTTAGGGATCTTTCTTACATGAGGTCATTTGGATTGCTTTTGAAACTATGGGCTTTCATCAAAGATGCAAGCATCATATGTCAGTGGCTTGTCTTTAACAGGAAATCCTGGTGCCCGAGGCCTGCCAGTTTGGTCAGTGGGAGCCAGAGGGTGCGACATCCAGTGACAGCAGTTATCCCACCTTGGAGAACTCGAACAACCTCGGATATGAGCCACAACAGCTTCTCTCAGATTGATGATTCAGTGGGAAGAAATGTTTCTTGCCTTGGTAATGTTATTGGTCACAGTCGCGAAGAACTTAGCTACACAGAGCAGAGAAGCAGGCACTTCTTTTATTCCAGTGCTGGGGAACACAGGGGATCGCTGCACCAAAGACCTGTTCACCCACAGGGACAACACAACACATTTACACCAGTTGTTAGCACTGTTCAAAGTTGCACAGAATGCTGGCTTCCTAATTCTACCTTTGCAATGACTGGCTTCCAGTTCTCTCACTTGATCTATATTCCTACTCTAGGGAAATGGTTGGTTCACTTCACTGACTTCTTTGCCTACAAAGAGGGGAGGGTTATGGTTGGCATAGGAATGCTCTTTCCTGGAAGTCATTATCATGTGCAAATGTCCCCAGTGCACGTGGAGTGATGCTGAGCGGGTTCCTCTGGTGGCCGTCGATACTCTTCCTCACTGTGTCCCAGGACTGAACCCCATTCCTGCGTGTGGAAAATGCTGAGAAATGTTCTTTTGCAAATTGAAAAGTGTTATTGTATTTTCTGTAGAAGAGTTTAGGATATAGAGAAACTCTTGGTTAACTGAACAAAACTGGACTTTATTGGTGTACACAGCTGTAGCAACAATAGAAACCAGCCACAACCAAAACCAAAACCAAAATAACAAGAGCTCCTAACAATGCGTAGAATTCTATCACACGGCATCGTTCACACATCACCACGGCATCTGCAACCCTGCAAGGAGAAGCATGGGGCCTCTGCCTAGAAGTAAAGCAATAACAGAACAGGAAAACCTTGATTCTTTCTAAACCAACCATCTGAGTTTGAAGAGACCTCTCAGTCTCAGTAACACCCACCTCTCTGGTTGCTCCGGGAGGTGAAACTGCACATGTTGGGTAGGCTGTGACGACCTGAAAGTCTAATGGAAGGGGAACAATACACCACTATGGCCACAGCAAGGACATTGTCCCTACTGCCTGGCTATAGTGCTGGAGAAAGGAAACCTTACCACTCCTGGAGTTGAAGGATGAGGTTCGGGGGAGGGATTTGGGGTCTCCTCTTCACCAACGCCAGACATTTTCAGCTGCTCCAGTGCTGGTTCACCTAACTGTGTGCTTTTGGAAATGCACATGCGCAGTTTTCCCTCCCCACAGAAAGTACTAGAAAAGGAAGCTCACGCATGTGTGGATCCAGTGAAGCCAGTAGCTCCGCCATGATGATGGCGCATGACAAAAAAGAAGACTCCAGCCGGTTTTGACCAGGCCTGGGGACCCACCTAAAGCTTAATTTGCTGAGTAATGGGTGATGAGGTGGGAAAGCTGTGGACTGCCTGCATTGCATGTTCCAAAGCTGATCGGTTTTGCATTTCCAAAATCACAACAAACAAGGGAATGTATTCATTTGATGGTACCAATTTATGATGCATTTTTAACTTTTGCTTCATGTGTCCTTGTGATCCTCACACATATTCATCTTGTAAATGTTCATGCAAAGTATCATTGTTTTGTTTTCCTCCAGCCCCTGAACTACAAGGGACAGCAATAGGACGTGATTGGGGTTTTTGCAATGGGACGAATTCAAATTGTTAATTAATGTCTATCAAATGTTCACAGTTCTTATTGATTATTGCAAATGCAATTTGAAAATTGTTAATTGTTTGAATGTTTTGATTGTAGCTACTGAGCTATTGTGCACAAACCTTTCCTTCCTCCTTACTTTATCTCTATCCTCTATCCATCACGGAGTACCATCTCTAAGATGGCAATGTTGAGCCACGGGGTGGTGTGACGTACTCTGTCCCTCAACAAATGCCTGTACCAGTGGACTTATGCCTCAACATTGCTGAAATGTTGCATTAAGACACTTGTAAAGGTTTAAGGAAGACTTGCTAACAGGATGGCTTGAAGTGCCATAGCGGTGACCTCCCATAAACAATGCCTCGCTTGAACAGCTCTGCCTCACTGATAAAGAAGAAACATCAATTGGGACGTAAGTTTGAGTCTAACACCATATTTTGAGTAAATTACACACTCAAGGACTTTGTTCTCTGTGGAAATAAAATGAATTCTTTGAAAACTTCCAGTAGCCCCCCTCCTCCTTATCTGTTTGATGAATTTCTTGCCTGTCTCTGGTCAGACCCGTACTATTCACTACATTTATTGATGAGCTGGATGAAGGAATAGAGTGTCCAGTCAGCAAGTTTGCTGAGGACACAAAAGGGGGAGGGGTGGCTGACACACCAGAGAGCTGTGCTGCCATTCACCAGGACTTAGACAAACTGGAGAGCTGCACAGGAAGAAGTTTAATGAGATTTAACAAGGGCAAGTGTAGGGTCTTGCATCTGGGGAAGAACAACCCCAGGTACCAGTGTAGGTTGGGGACTGACCAGTTGGAGAGCAGCGTAGGGGAGAGGGACCTGCGGTTCCCAGTGGACAGCAGGCTGACCATGAGCCAGCAATGTGCCCTCATGGCTAAGAGGGTCCAGGGCATTCTGCGATGTATTAGAAGGGGTGTGGTTAGTAGGTCAAGAGAGGTCCTTCTCCCGCTCTCCTCTGCCCTGGTGAGACCGCACCTGGAATGTTGTGTCCAGTTCTGGGGCCCTCAGTTCAAGAAGGACAGAGAACTCCTTGAAAGAGTCCAGTGCAGAGCCACCAAGGTGATTCCTAAAGAGGAAAGACTGAGGGAGCTGGACCTCTTGAGCTTGGAGAAGAGGAGCCTGAGCAGTGACCATATTAATGTTTATAAATATGGAAAGGGTGAGAGTCAGGAGGATGGTGCCTGGCTCTTCTCAGTGATGGCCAGTAATAGGACCAGGGACAACGGGTACAAGCTGGAGCATAGGAAGTTCCATGTGAATATAAGCAAAACCTTTTTCCCTGTGAGGGTGATGGAGCACTGGAACAGGGTGCCCAGAGAGGTTCTGGAGTCTCCTTCTCTAGAGACATTCACACCCTGCCTGGATGCGTTGCTGTGTGATATAGTCTAGGTGATCCTGCTCTCACAGGAGTGGTTGGACTAGACGATCTTTCAAAGTGCCTTCCAACTACTAATGTTCTGTGATTCTGCGACCTTGGATCTCCCCATGTGTATCTTGGACCACCTTTTGCACCTCAGGTGTCACCAGGCTTTGTCATCACAACACCTCCCTCCTGGCCTCCCCCCTATTAAGTCCCATGGAAGCTGGGACCAGCAGCTCCCAGGCAGCAGGTGCCTCTGCTGTGCCCACTGGAATTGGAGCAGAAGGACTCCCAGCTTCAGTGGTGTGTGGCAGCCATAGGCAAGAGCTGGGTCCCCTTCCAGCCCCAGGGCTGCAAAGCAAGGATGAGGTGCATCGAGGAACTTGCCATAGTCCTCACCCTCCACAGGGGGAAAGAGTCCCCTCCCTGTCCCTGCCTGGGGGGTCCTGTCTGATGTGGAGACAAGAAAAGGTGGTTCTCCTGCCCAGCTCTGGTTTGATCAGGAGAAAGGACTCTGATGGACACAAGGATTTCTCCCCAGCTGAAGGAGAGAACTTCACTGAGGACTTTACTGTCTTTCCAAATAGGTTCCCTGGAGCTCCAAGCACAACTCAAAGAAGCCCAGAGGGGATGGAATATGTGACGCCTTCACCTGCTCCTCTGCTGTGAGCTGGGCTCCTGGGACAGTGGGAGCTCATGAAACATTACAGAGCTGCAGAGAGACAGCTCTGGCCAGGAGCAGCTCCTCTGCCAAGCACACAGGGCTGGGGACACTGCCTGTAGGCACCAAGGGGAGACCTGTGAGGCTGAGAGAGCTGATGGATGCTGAGAGCTCACTGGAGGAGAAACCTCCACAGCACTCTGCCTGGTATGTCTGTGGGTGCAGGGCAATGCAGGTTCTGTTCCTGGAGGGATCTCCTAAAGCTGGGACATGGGGCAGTGTGTGGGGTCTGTCAGGAGGACAGGTTCTTTACAGGACCAGAAAGTGCTGCCTGGAAGGGCTGCCCTTCTGCCCCATCAGAGGGACAGGGCAGGACAACTATCTTCTCCTGGGCATGGCTGCAGAGGTGCCCAGGGCTGTCCTTGTGAGCAGGGTCCCTCTGCTTTGGGGTCTGTGTGTTGGGGCAGGGACTGTGCTGCTGCCAGGGTTAGCACTCTGTCTGCTTGGTGGGCTTTCCAGAGAAGTACAGACAGCAAGTGTGGGTTTGAGGATTGACCCAGAGAAGGGCAACATAAGGTCCCTTTGCTGTAAGACAGTGCTGCATGGGTCAGCTTTGCTCCCAGCTCCAGATCCTTGAGAAATTTCAAAGGGACTTTGAAAAATTACATGAAGGAAGCATTTTCCTGCAAAGCTGAGTCTATGCTTTGGATTTTGCTCTCTTGTGGGCTTTCTCCCCTCAAGAACATTCAATGAAATCTCAATTCTCATTAAGACAATGGAACGTCTCTTGAGTCCTGAACATACACCAGGGCAGTGCCCTGATGCCAGTAGGGGTCTGCAGAGAAAAGCTGAGTGCCGGGCAGTTTGGGTGAAGTCTGTGAGCACACGGCGGGAGGTAACATGGGAAAAGAGAAGCAGCTGCAGGGACAGCTCCAGCATGAAAGACAATGTTATGGAAGGAGAAAGAGCTGCTCCCAGAGATGCTGTGGCAATGTGGATTTGCTACCCCCCTGACATCTCCCACAGTGCTGAAACTGATGTTCTACAGGGAAGATCAGGGTGTGATCACAGAGCGTCCAGCACAGGGCACCTGAGAGCAGGGCTGATGGACAGAGCAGCTCTCCCCACTCTGCACTAAGGGGAAGGTTTCACTGGCACTGCAGCAGCAATGTCAGGGAGTTCTGACAGAAGAAACACTCCTCGGGAACAGACAGGAGAACACCAAAAGCTCTGCTCTGCCCTCCGTTCAAATTGGAGTGACAGTGCTGAAAAGCTCATTCCCATCCACAGGGGATTTAGTCTGAGGTCACACCATCCTTCTATTTACTGACTGCTGCCAGACAGGACTGAGTTCTCCAGAGCCACAGCTGACCCTCCTCCCAGCAGTGGCACACTCAAGCCAGCACAAAACAGACCTCCCAAAAGGGACCTGACAAAAGTCTCTCTGAATAAGGCGAGTCAATTGGAGGGTATTCCCTAAGAATTGGAAGAGGTTTTCCTCAAAGAAGACTTCCATCACTTCTCACTGTGCCTTTTCCTCCTTGGACAGGTCTCCTCACTTGATGGCAGCAGATGTCCAACAGCAGCAGCTCCATCAGCCAGTTCCTCCTCCTGCTCTTTGCAGACACACGGGAGCTGCAGCTCCTGCACTTCTGCCTCTTCCTGGGCATCTACCTGGCTGCTCTCCTGGGCAATGGCCTCATCATCATCACCATAGCCTGTGACCACCACCTCCACACCCCCATGTACTTCTTCTTCCTCAACCTCTCAGTTACTGACATTGGCTGCATCTCCACCACTGTTCCCAAATCCATGGCCAATTCCTTGTGGGACACCAGGGTCATTTCCTACACAGGATGTGTGGCTCAAATATTTTTCTTTTTATTTTTTATCTCCACAGAGTACTTTCTTCTGACTCTCATGGCCTATGACCGCTACGTTGCCATCTGCCACCCCCTGCACTACGGGACCCTCCTGGGCAGCAGAGCTTGTGTCCTCATGGCAGCAGCTGCCTGGGCCAGTGGGTTTCTCAATGCTGTGCTGCACACGGCCAGTACATTTTCCCTCCCCCTCTGCCATGGAAATGCTGTTGGCCAGTTCTTCTGTGAAATCCCCCAGATCCTCAAGCTCTCTTGCTCAGATGCCTCCCTCTGGGAAATAAGAGTCGTTGTGGTTAGTATCTGTTTTTGGTCTCTGTGTTTTGTGTTCATTGTGGTGTCCTATGTGCAGATCTTCAGGGCTGTGCTGAGGATCCCCTCGCAGCAGGGACGGCACAAAGCCTTTTCCACCTGCCTCCCTCACCTGACCACGGTCTCTGTCTTTATCAGCACTTCCATGTTTGCATACCTGAAGCCACCCTCCATCTCCTCTCTGTTTCTGGACCTGTTAGTTGCATTTCTTTACTCAGTGTTTCCACCAGCAGTGAACCCCCTCATCTACAGCATGAGGAACCGGGACCTCAAGGATGCCATGTGGAAACTGATAACTGGATGTTTCTGAGTACCAACAAACAGTTCATCTTCTTCATATTCCCGACCATGTAACTCCTGTTAGGACTAGTCTGTATTTATTGGGCTTTTTAGTTGTTGCTTTGTTCTGCTCCTAGTTTGTCTAAGTAATTATAATATGGTCCACAGTTATTCCATTCCTAATGTGGTATCTCTCGGTCTTGTGTGATCCAGACACTGTGTAATGATGAGCTGTGCTCTTTTTGCATTGTGCCTGACTGCAAAGGGCCTTCTTTTTCTGTCCCTCTACCTGCATTATCACTAGTCTGTCTCTTTCATCTCACTTGTCATTACAGTGATGCCACCCACAACCCTCCCTGTTTTTCCCAGGGTCCACTTCAGTCTTCAGTTCTCTCCTTCCTCCCATTAAGTGGCACAGGGAGGACTGGGAATGGGGGTTGGGGTCAGTTCATCACACATTGTCTTGATCACTTCTTCCTCCTCTGGGAAGGACTCCTCACAGTCTCCCCGTGCTCCAGCATTGGGTCCCAGCCACAGGAGACAGTCCTCCATGAACCCCTCCAACGTGAGTCCTTCCCACATGGCTTCAGATCATCACCAACTGCTCCAGGGTGGGTCACTTGAATGGGCTGCCCTCCTTCAGCAACAGACTGCCCCAGCGTGGGTCCTCCACAGCCCTGCCAGCAAACCTGCTCCAGCACAGGCTTCCTATGTGGTTACAGCCTCCTTCAGGCGCTTCCACCTGCTCGAGCAAGCAGTTTTTCTCATCCTATTGCTTGTTATCTGAGATAAGAAACCAACCCCCACCTCTCTATAGCCACTTGTAGGTCGATGTAGAGAGCAATAAGGTCTCCCTTCAGCCTCCTTTTCTCAAGACTAAAATGCCTCAGTTCCCTCAGCTGCTCCTCACAGGACTTGTGCTCCAAACCCTTCACTGCTTTCATTGCCCTTCTCTGGACACACTCCAGCATTTCAACATCCTTCATGTAGTGAGGGGCCCAAAACCAGACACAGTACTTGAGGTGCGGCCTCACAAGAGCTGAGAATCATGGAAAATCCCTTCCCTACTCCTGCCAGTCACACTATTCCTGATCCAGGCCAGGATGCTATGGGCCCTTTCGACCACCTGGGCACAGTGCTGGCTCATGTTCAGCTGGCTTTACACTAACATCCCCACTCCTAGGTCCTTTTCTCCTCTAAGGAGCTCGCCATTCACTCTGCCACAGGCCTTGTAGCTGCCTGGGGTTATTGTGACCAGAGTGCAGGACCCAGCACTTGGCCTCGTTGAAACTGGTCACTGTTGAGATGGACAAACGACACAGACAAGAGGTCTCCTGGTGCAGAAGCAAAAAGGACATGATTTTTATATGTTTCTACTACACATGTCCTTTTGCTAATGGTCTCTCAGGTAGATGCTATCATGCAATTGGTTGACATTTTTAACTTCACTAGCAAGGTTTATCTCTCACCAGGTTCCTTCATCTGCAGCCTGCAAATTCCTTCAAAGGGTTTACTGCTCTGGATGTTCTACACTTCCTCTTTCTCAAGGGTACACTTTAATATCTTCAAGGCCCAGATCTATATTCTCTATCAAGGGGTCTATGGGCCTGCTATAGTCCCTCAAAACTGCCCTTTTTGTAATTGTGCTACAGAAATCGCCTTCATCATCCACTGCAGGGCCCTTTGCAGCAGAGAGATAATACAGGGCAACATTAGTAACACAACTACAAGAACTACCACAACAATCAATCCAGCCTTGATTGCAGACAGCAATACCCCTCTAGGTAAAGCAACAGGAACATTAAAAGACCTTGATACCTTGTTCAAAGTATAATTACACCCTGTGGCAGCATTTTGATAAATTGACAAAGTAGCATTAACATTTTGTCCCGTTTGAGTTGTATTCTAATTATAATTAAACCTCACACAGGTGTCCACTGTCACTGCTCCCAGCAATTCCAGCTCTTGGGGTTCTTCTGTCACTTGTGGCGAGTGGGCAAAAAACCCCGTCCCAATTGTCTGCGCAGGACTGGGGGGTTGCACACAGGTTGGGCTCTTTGATGGGGTTTGGCCATGTGTCCACAGGCAGACCAATGAGACTGAGCACAGGTTCTCCTGTGATGCTCTTGCCAGAATAATGGAATCCTAACCCGTAATATTGGTCAGGGTGACCCACACATTGCTCTTCTACTGTGCTGGCATCACGAATGTGCTAACCCCAGTCATATTATGACCTGGTTTCCCACGCCCCTACTTTCCTCCGCCCCCAGATTTCCGCAACACTGGTTTCCCATGCCCCTTGTTTCCCATCACTCTGGTTTCTCATGTTCCCAGTTTCTCAGGACCGAGTTTTTCCACAGTCATGGTTTCCCAGGTAACTGAATTTACAAGACCAAGGTTTCCCGGCACACTGTTTTCCATGAGCCCCTCGTTTCTTGGGGCCTTGTTTCCTGGGACACTGTTTTTCCAGGGCACTGATTTTCCAGGATGCCATTTTCCTGCACCCCCAGCTTCCTGGCACCCTGGTTTCCATGAGCGCCTGGTTTCTTTGGTCCTGCTTTCCCGGGCCGCTGGTTTCCCAGAGCACTGATCTTCCAGGACGCCAGTTTCCCGTGCCCCCAGTTGCCCAGCACTCTGGTTTGCCACACTCCTGGTTACTTGTGCCCCCAGTTTCCCATGTCACTTGTTTCCTGCACACCCAGTTTGCCTGAACCACAGTTTCCTGGAAATCAGTGTCTTCCCAGCCCTGTTTCCTCCACCTCCAGTTTCCTGGAAACCTAGTTTCCTGTGCCCCTCGTTTCCCAGACCTCAGGTTCCCATGACACTGGTTTCCCACGCTCCTAGTTTCCCAGCACCCTGGTTTCTCATGCCCCCAGTTTCCCAGGACTAAGGTTTCCCATGGCCCTGGTTTCCCGGGTCACTGAATTTTCAGGACCCTGGTGTCCTGGAACCCCAGTTTCCATGAGCCCCTGGTTTCTCTGGCCCTGGTGTCCCGGGGAGGTGTTTTCCTGGGGTCTCGTTTCACGAGGCACTGATCTTCCAGGACACCGATTTCTTGCACACCCAGTTGCCCAACACACCAGCTTTACTGGAACTCCATTTTTCTGTGAACCCATTTTGTGAGCACCCCAGTTTCCTGGCACACCTGCGCCTGCGCACCCTTGTTTCCTGCGCCCACATTTTCCCGTTACACCGGTTTCCCAGCACCCTGGTTGTCTGCACCCCCAGTTTTCTAGCACCCTTGTTTCCTCTACCCCTGGCTTCTTCAGCCCTGATTTCCTGGGCAGCTGGTTTTCCTGGGCACTGATGTTCCAGGATGATGGTTTCCTGTTGCCCCTGTTTCCCGTGCCACAGGTTTCCCACACCCCCAGTTTCCTGCGCCAATTTTTTCAATTCATGCCGGGTTCCCGGCACCCTGGTTTCCTATGTGCCCAGTTTGCTGGCACAATGGTGTCTCCCTATCCCAGTTTCCCATGCATCCAGTTTCCTGGCACACTGGCTTCCACCACCCTGGTTCCTGAGGCCTCAGTTTTCTAGCACCCCATTTGCCCAGCAACCCAGATCCCTGCTCCCCCTGTTTACTGGCATCCTGGTTTCCCGGCACACCGGTTTCCCAGGCTTCTGATTTCCTGCACCCCGCATTTCCTGTGCCACTGGTTTCCCATGTCCCCAGTTTCCCACAGACCTTTTTTCCAGCACCCCAGTTTCCTGACACATTGGGGGCTCCCCACCCTGATTTCCCACGCCACCAGTGTTCCAGCACCCCGGTTTCCCACACTCCCAGTTTCCCGTGCCCATGTTTTCTCATGCCACTGGTTTCCAATACACCCACTGTCCCGCGCCCCTTGTTACCATTCATGCTGGTTTCCTCCACTCCGGTTTCCATGAGCCCCTGGTTTCTTGTCCTGGTTTGCTGGGCTGCTGGTTTTCCAGCGTACTGATTTTCCAGGACAATGGCTTACCACGCCCCAGTTGCCCTTCACCCTGGTTTACCTGCAACCTGGTTTCCTGCATGCCCATTTTGCCAGCACCACAATTTCTAGGCACATTGGTTACCCAGCAGCTTTGTTTCCTGCACCCCCAGTTACTTAGAACTCTTATTTCTTGGAAACCCATTTTCCCACGATCCTAGTTTCCCACGCCCCCAGGTTTCCAATGCTACTTTTTCACACACACCCATTTTCCCAGCACCCTGTTTTCCCACACCTCCAGTTTCCCAGGACCAAGGTTTCCCATGCTCGAGGTTTACCAGGTCACTGAATTTACAGGAGACTGGATTCCCAGCACCCCGGTTACCATGAGTCCCTGGTTTCTTGGGCTGATGGTTTTCCAGAGCACTGGTTTTCCAAGACACTGGTTTCTTGCATTCTCAGTTTCCTGGCAGCCTGGTGTCCGGCGGCCCCAGTTACCATGCTGCTAGTATCCTACGTCCCCATTTTCCCACACCCCTTTCTTCCATTTACACCAGTTTCCAGGCACCCCAGTTTCCATGACCCCTGCCTTCTTGGGCCCTGGCTTCCCAGGCTGATGGTTTCCCAGGGCACTGATTTTCCAGGACACCAGTTTTTAGGTGCCCCAAATTGCCCTGTACCCTTGTTTCCAGAGACTCTGGAATGCTTCCAATGCCCCCACTTGCCTAGCACACAAGTGTCTCCCCACCCCGGTCCCTGTCTTCCAGGATGCCAGTTTCCTGTGCCTCCAGTTGCCCAGTACCCTGGTTTCCCATGCTCCCAGTGTCCTGCGCATCCAAGTTTGCCCACACTGCAGTTTGCCCACACTGCAGTTTGCCGGCACACCAGAGTCTCCCCACACCAGTTTCCTGCACCACCAGTTTCCTGGGACCCCATTTCCTCGGCACACCGACGTCTCTCCACCCCGGTTTCCTGCACCCACAGTTTTCACTGCACGCCATTCTCCTGGCAGCCCGGTCTCCAGGTACCCCCAGTTTCCTAGTGTGCCGGTTTCCCGGCACTCAGGTTTCCCTCACTCACGGTTTCTTGCACCCCCCCAGTTCCTATGCCACTGGTTTTCCACTTCACCAGCTTCTCGTGCCCCATTTTTCCATTCACACTCTTTTCCCGGTAACCTGGTTTCCCAAGACCCTACTTTCCCACACCCCCAGGTTCCTGTGCCACTGGTTTCCACACCTGTAGTTTCGCAGCATGTGGTTTCTCATGCCCCCGTTTCCCCAGGACCCAGCTTTCCCACGGCCCTGGTTTCCCAGGTCACTGAATTTACAGGACCCCTGTTTCCTGGCACCCGAGTTTCCATGAGCCCCTGGTTTCTTGGGCCCTGGTTTCCTAGGCTGCTGGTTTTCCAAGGCACTGATTTTCCTAGATGCTGGTTTCTTGTGCCCCAAGATGCCAGGCACCCCGGTCTCCCATGATCACGGTTTCCTGTGCCGTCATGTTCCCACATCACTGGTTTCATGCAATCCTAGTTTGCTGGCACCCCAGTTTCCTGTGCCCGCAGTTTTCTGGATTATTGTTTTCCCAGCACCCCAGTTTGAATGAGCCCCTAGTTTCTTGGGCCCTGGTTTCCCGGGCCATTGAGTTTCCAGGACACTGGTTTACCGCGCCTCCAGTTTACCAGCACCACAGTTTCCCTGCACCCTTTTTTCCTGCGTGCCCAGTTTGCCGGCACCACGATTTGCTGGCATACTGGGGTCTCTCCAGCCCGGATTCCTGTGCCTCCAGTTTCTCAGTTCCCCAGTTTCCCAGCACGGTGGTTTCTTGAGCCCCTAGTTGCCTAAAACACTGGGATCTCACCATCCCGGTTCCTATGCTCCCAGTTTCCTGGCATACCGGTTTCCTGGCACACCAGTTTCCTGTGCCCCCCGTTTCCCATGTCATTGTTTTCTTGCACTCCCAGTTTTCGGGCACTCTGTTTTCCCAGCACACTGGTGTCTCCCCACCTTGGTTTCCCGCACTCCCATCTTCCCGGTACACCAATTTCCAGGCAACCCACTTTCCTTTGCCCCCAGTTTTCTAGTACACCAGTTTCCTGGCAGCCCAGGTTTGTGCGCCCCTACTTTCCAACGCACCCTGGTTCCCATGCCACTTGTTTCCCGTGTCCCTAATTTCCCAGCACCCTAGTTTCTCATGGCCCCAGTTTCCCAGGCCCCAGGTTTCCCATGTCACTGAATTCACAGGACCCTTGTTTCCCAGCACCCTGGTTTCTATGACCCTTGTTTTCTTGGTCCCTGGTTTCCCGGAGAACTGATTTTCCAGGATGCTATTTTCCTGCACGCCCACTTTCCTGGCACACCAGATTCCTGGCACCCCAGTTTTCCACACCTCCAGTTGCCTAGCAATCTGGGGTCTCACCACCCCAATCTCTGGACCCTCAGTTTCCTGAGACACTGATTTTACAGGCTGCTGGTTTACTGCTCACCCAGTTTGCTGGCACTTCTATTTTCCCGTGCTCCTGGTTTCCCAGGTCACTGAATTTATGGGACCCTGGTTTCCTGGCACCAAGCTTTCGATGAGCTCCTGGTTTCCTGTGCCCTGGTTTCCCTTGCCACTGGTTTCCCTGGGCACTGATTTTCCATGTCACAGGTTTCCTGCATGCCCAGTTTTCCCGCATCCCAGTTCCCTGGCACATTGGGGTCTCCTCACCCTGGTTTCCTGCACCTCCAGTTTCCTTGAGCCCAGGTTACCTGCGCTCCTGGTTTCCCACACTCCCCTGTTCCAGTGTCACTGTTTTTTCACGCCCCCAGTTTCCCGTGTGCCTTTTTCCATTCACCCCAGTTTCCTGGCAACCCTGGTTTCCATGACCCCTGGTTTCTAAGGCCCTGGTTTCCTGGACCACTGGTTTCCCGGGACACTGATTTTCCAAGATGCTGGTGTCCTGTGACCTCAGTTGCCTGGCACCCTGGCTTAGCAGTTTTGCGTAGCTGTGCTGCTGAGATGGCTTCTGCAAAAAGCATCTAGAAGCTCTCTGCAGGCCCCAGACTGTAAACATCGGCCAATTCAAGGCCAAAGTTGCTGCTGACCAGGGCCAAGCCAAATGGAGATGGTCACAGCGCATCTGTGAATCACATATAGGAGAAAAATAAACTACAGGCAGGTGCATTTTGCCACCGGAGAAGGGAGTGAGAATCACAGAATCAGAGAATCACAAGGTTGGAAGAGACCTTTGAAGATCATCAAGTCCAACCATTCCCATCCTAAGCTAAACTATATTCCTAAGTAGCTCATCTGCCGTTTTTTTGAACACGTCCAGGGATGGTGACTCAACCCCCTCCCTGGGCAGCCTGTTCCAGGCCCTGACAACTCTTTCAGTAAACATTTTTTTCTAATATCCAATCTAAACCTGCCCTGGCACAGCTTCATGCCATTTCCCCTTGTTCTATCTTCTGTCACCTGGCTGAAGAGACCATCACCCACCTCTCTACAACCTCCCTTCAGGTAGTTGTAGGCAGTGATAAGGTCTCTCGTCAGCCTCCTCTTCTCCAGGCAAAACATCCCCAATTCAAGGCAAAAGTTGCTGCTGACCAGGGCCAAGCCAATCGGAGATGGTCACAGCACATCTGTGAATCACATAGAGGAGAAAAATAAACTGCAGGCAGGTGCATTTTGCCACCGGAGAAGGGAGTGAGAAGATGTAACAAGCTGCATGGGAACCAAGGCCAGGCCCAAAGGAGAAGAGCGGAAGAATGAGGCACTCTGGGTGCTGGAAAGAGAGACACTGCAGAAGTTTCTAGAGGACTGTCTCCCGTGGGTGGGACCCCACAGTGCTGCAGGGGGTGGGGAGGTGTGTGGAATGTCCTCCCCCCCAGGTATGACAGAAAACAACTCAGGAGGAAGAGACTGAAAACTCCCACTCCCCATTCCCTCCCCCTCCCCGCACTGTGATGGGTGGGGGAAAAGGAAGCGAATTCATGATTAAGTAAAGTCTTTGAAGAAGGAAGGGGTACATGGGAATTCAAAGTGTTAAGGTCTGGGGAAGGAAAGCAGCTGGTGAGGAACCGCCAGACACCCAGTCACCATTCCCTGCCCCTCCCTGCACCATGTTGGGGGCGGAAGAAATGAGTAAAATCGTGAATGAAGAGTTAAACTTCATTCTTTAATACCTGGCCACGCTTCTCATTACCCAACTCTGTTTCACTGGGTGTGTAGTTGTAGTAGTAATAAGTCACTTTTCTTCCCTTTATTCTGTGCTGAGTCTGTTTTGCCCATTGCACTAATTGGAAAGTGATCCCTCTGTCCTTATTTTGAATCCTAAGCCTCCCAATATATATGTTTCTCCCTTTTTCAGGCATGAAAGGGGAGTGAGTGAGTGGCTTGGTGGGCATTTGGCCTCTAGCCGTGGCCAAACACCACAATCCTTTTTGGCACCCAACGTGGGGCTCGAGGATTTTGAGATAAGGACACTAACTGGCTGAGGGAATGGGCAGAACAGACTGAACAGAGATGGGTAGTGTAACAATTGTAGAGAATTTCTGTTGGGATGGGGATTTAAAGAACAATTCTCATATATGTGTTTTGCAGAGGCCAGGGGTGGAGTGTCGCAGTTTTTGAGTAGCTGGGTACTGGGAGAGAATGGGGGTTGCAGAAAATGGCTGCTGTAAGCAGCACCCAGAAGCTCTCTGCAGGCTCCAGAGAGTAAACATTGCCCGATTCAAGGCAAGAGCTGCTGCTGACCAAGGCTGAGACAATCGGCGATGGTCACAGCGTCTCTGGGAATCACATACAGGAGAAAGAAAAACACAAGCAGCTGCATTTGCCACCAGAGAAGGGAGCAAAATCCTGACTAAAGTGAAGTCTGCTAAGAAGGGAGGGGTGGGGGAAGGTGCTTTAAGATCTGATCACACTTCTCATTATCTGACTCTGGTGTCACTGTCTGTGTAGTGCAGTGTCATCAATCAGAGTTTTCTTTCCTTCACTCTGTGTTGAGTCTGTTTTGCCGTGTCATTGATCACAGGATGATCTCTCCCTGTGCTTATCTTGAATCCTGAGCCTCTCAATATATATTTTCTCCCCTGTCCAACTAAAAAGGGGAGTGATAGATCGACTTTGGTGGGCGTCTGGCCTCCAGCCGGGCCTAAACCACCACACATACTAATCTCACAGAACTGGGACCTCACTGCTTCCTTGCACCCCCTCAGGATGCTGGGAGCTCTGCTACCCTTGTACCACACTCTGCATCACACGCCCCATGTGACATGGCACAGTAAGAGCCTTGAGGCAGTGCAGGGGGCAGAATCCTACTTCTGTGGGGCTGGCTGTTCTGCTTGATAAAATACATCAAGGCTTTACTCAGCATCAGATCCACCTGCACAGTGCCTTAGTCTACCTTAAATCACAGACTCCAATTTTCTGCTCTAACCCATTCATGAGGAGAGAGGCTTTCTCAGTAATGGGCCTCAGTGGGGCCAATTAACACTCTACAGCAGTTCAGCTTTTTCTTCTGATCTTAACTATTGAAGACACTGCTTCAATCTCCTCACAGGATCTGCAGTTCATGGAATCAGCATCAAATACACCAAGGGGCTCATTAAAATTGAAAAAGCCCTAACGAGCTGTGTGCCTTTTCTTCAGAGTTTCAAGACTTGTACAGCTATTTGGAGAAGTTTCAGGACTCTAATTAAAGTGGAAGATATCAGTGAGCACTTAATTAAAAAAAAAAAAAAGAGGTTTCAATATTTTCAGGCTTTTTAGTTTTTCAATTTACAGAAGTGACAGCAGCTTTCTCTGATTGATAGTGAATCAGAGGATCTCCTAAGGAGGTGTGGAAAGCTCACAACATCTCTCTCCCTGAGTTCCCACACTGCTTAGATGACCTTCCTCTACACCTCCCCAACCCCACCATGTCTCCAAGGGATACTGGGGAGTTGATCTCTTTTTCTCCATCAGGCTTCTGCCCTGAGTCTGCAGCTGAATGTTGCAGCCTCTTTGCTGCAATTCCCACCCCATTTACCCTGAGGACTGGGTGGGAATAGAAACAGAATTCTTCCTCATTTTGAAAAAAGGTATAAAAGAAATAAAACACATTCCCCAACTATGAGTAAAAAACTGTAAGGGGGTGGAGTAAATCCCAAAAGCAAAGGAGAGGACATATCGCCAGAGAGTCTGCTGAAAAGGGGCCCTGAGACACAGTCCATTTCCTCAGGGCAGGTGGAAATACCCGAAAGGCAAGTTTCAGTGCACAGTGTGACAGTGTCCTGACACCCCAAGGACTCAGGAAGATGTTTATTTCTTCTCCTACTTTTAATGTATATCCCCAGAGCTCCTAACTTATTCTGATTTGGGAAAAACAAAAGTTGATTGGTTGGAAATATTCAGTCAGTGAAAACGTGTTTGTATCTTTTTAATGTGAAGAAATTTCTCAGGCTTTTCTGGCAGAGCTCCAGCACCCACTTTGGCCTTATTCCTGGCCAGATTTCCTCCCCAGAACAAACTCCTGTCCCTAGTGAACTCCCTGCCCAGCCTCCTATGGTCACTTCTACTTGGCTGTGTCCCCTGACCCCAGGCCCATCTTTAGAAAATGAAATTAGAGTTTTTTGGGGCAACATTTTACAGTGAAATGAAGATGTTTGTTGATGCTGAAAATATTAGTGAGTTAGGACTGAGAAAGAAATGGACTTGTGCTGTATCCTGTGTTAACTGATATCATCACATGAGCAAAACTCTTTCTAGAAGACAGGGTCTCCTTAAAGTCCCCCTGCAACTGTACAGAAGTTGAGAGGCAAGAATAAGCTGATGATAGTGGCTGCACACTAACCAGCTTCCAGGGGAAAGTCACTGAGTGTGGAGGGCCATGGCAGGCATG
Source organism: Gallinula chloropus (assembly GCF_964237585.1). Lineage (NCBI taxonomy): Eukaryota > Metazoa > Chordata > Aves > Gruiformes > Rallidae > Gallinula > Gallinula chloropus. The sequence goes on from NC_140106.1 coordinate 381,173, forward strand.
AAGATTCCTGGAGGTTTAGTAGAAGCTGCTAAGGGCTGTGGGTGATGAAACTCCTTCAGAATATTGACACGTGCCTCCCTGAATGCTGATTGGAGCAGGAAATCAGAGGGAGCAATTTCAGGATGACTAAGTGAGAAGATACAGACGTCCCGTGTCATGGACCCGCTTGGATGTGTCCTGTCACACCACAGGGCCCAGTGGTAGTCCAGTGCTCAGTGAAATGGGGAGGCTTTTTGTCATCACCAGCTGAGGTTACTCTCTGCTCACCGTGAGGGTGGAAGATCGCAGAGTGCCTACATGCCCTGTCTCTTCTAATCTGGCACTGTCCAGATCACCCTTGACCTTTTCCTGTATCCTAATCCTATCACCTAACCTGGAGCTTTCATCTGTCTCGCTACTCTAAATGCCAACACCACCATCCTCAACAGATGCCTGAAGATTAACCAATCCCTAATGCTGAAGCCACTCTCCCCACATCTTCAACGCTTCTCCAAAATGTAACTCATGATTCCCAAAGAGCTACAGTGAGGGCAGGGATTGTGAAGGAAAGGCCAGGGAGATGAGGTCGGGGGTAAGAGGAAGATGAAAACCAAGGTGGCATTGCTGGAGAGTTGCTGGTGATGATACTTCTGCTGGAGGAAGCTGGTTGGTGAGGAGCAACATGGTGAGGTGCTTGAGATGCCTGAGAGCTTCATCCAAGAGTGAAGGGACAGTGGGGAAGGACAAGGAAGAAGCATGTGAAAGGGACAGCACCTGATCCCTACTCTTGTCATACTAGCCTTGATCTTGGCACTTACTTATAACCCTAACCCAATCCCCTAAGCCACAAAGCTGAGCACCCCTGAAATCACTTTCAAGAAGCTCTGAGCAGAATCACAAACCCTTAACCTGCGCCTCACCATGATCCCAAACTGTAAAGGGGCACCTCTGACCCTTAGCCCTACCCTGAGGACAAAACAGAAACTCTCACCAGAGTTTTGAGTTTGCCTGAACCCAAACTGCTACCATGACTTGTCACCCCCAAGCCCTAACAGCATCCCTCAAAGCCCCCGATCTTCCACTTATCTTCTAAGCCTCACTCTAAGCTCTTTCCCCCCCCCAGGAGGCAGAGGGAATGCAGAGACTGTGAGGATGTTGAACCCTTGGAGGAGAAACATTGTTCATGAGTGGTGATGTTGGTCTTGATTTGGATTTCTGTAGCCTAAGCAAAGGACACTGAAATTACTCTCAGGGTTGGTGCCACCCGGTGTGGTACTCCAGAAGAGTGCCCAGTAACATGGGGGTCAGGGCTTTTTTAGCCATGGGAGTGGATGTCACTCTGTCTGACATAATGTTCCAGCTTTAACAGTGTCTAACTTCAAAACTCCTAAATGTCCAGCAATAGCTCCCAACCAAAAGCCCTGAGGGATGAAAGATGTTCCTGGCCAGAAACCGCCCCACGTAGCACACTGGCAGCCCTAGTAACATTGGGCCTCAGGGCTTTCCTTGCAGGAGGTACTCATAAAATTACCTGACATCATTTTGAGACCAGCGTTCAACTTTGAACATACTAAATATAGGGTAATGGCACACAATAGTCTACTGGCCTCCACCTTAAAAACAGGTAAATGTCCAGCAATAGCTCCCAAGCAAAAGGTGTGAGGGATGAAAGATGTTCCTGGCCTGAAACCTCCCCAGGGAGTGGATAGGAAGCTTCAGTAACCTTGGAGATCAGGGGTTTTATAACCACAGGAACGATCCTAATATTGCTTGACGTAATTCAGGCTCTACCAGGATCCACCTTTGAACTTCTTAAACGTATTGTCATAGCTCCCGAAGAAAAGGTGTTCCTGGCATGAAACCTCTGCAGGTAGCACACTAGCAGTCCCACTAACCTCAGCTACTGACACACTGAACTTCTGACATGTCGTGGTTTTGCCCCAGCTGAGAACTGGGCACCACACAGCCAATTCTTCTTTAAGAGGGAGTGGGGGCAGGGCCGGGGAGGGAGAGAGGGGAGGGGGAGAGGGGAGGAATAGAGGGAGGAAGAAAGGGAGGGAGAAGAAAAATCAATGAAGCCAAAACCTCACGGATTGGGATAAGAACAGTTTACTGGGACATCAGAGAGAAACAACAACAATAGGACTTTTTATCAAAATATACAAAACTGGTCAGACCGTATAACTCAGAGCCATCCTGAAAACAGACCATCCCCAAACCTGCACATCCTGGAGCTGCATCCTCCTCCCTCCACCAATCCCTCCTTTATGCTGAGAATGACACAATTGAATGGAATCCACTCTTTGGCCAGATTAGGTAACTTATCCTGGCTGTGTCCTCTCCCTTCTCCTTAGCAAGTAAATATGAAAAATTGACAAGTCCTTGACTGCTTGGCAACAAGAAGAAACATCAGAGTGTTGTGAGCACTGCTCTCATCCTAACTCCCAAACATGTAATTCCACCAGCTACCAGAAAGAAAATTAACTCTATCCTGGCCAAAACGAGGGCTTCTGACAGAACAGTTCATTAGACTCCTGAAAGATGGGATATTTTCCAACACTCTGAAGCTCAAAGCACAAACTGGAGAGTTGAGCGACATCCGAATGACCAAAGAGCAAGATCAAGTGGAAACCTGTGAAGAACTGAAGTGCATAAATCCAGCCAGCCAGTCTGCTGAAAAGATGATCTTAGGCATGGCCAAATCATCAGGAGAGGTGGAAACACCTGAATAATGAGGGAGATGAAAGTATTTCTCCTGCTGCGCTTGGTACCGATCCTGGAAATTCCCATTCTGTCATGGAGGGAAAGCATTGCCGCTTCAGACAATATTCAAGTGAAACAACTGATGTGTGATTTATTTATAAATATAAGAAAAAAAAATGAAAGAAAGAAGAAAGAAAGACATGTAGTCCTCTGGAGGCAGACATGATGCAAAGAGAGCACAGCTCGTCATTAAGCTGTGTGTGCGTCACACAAGACTGGGAGATACTGCATTAGGAATGGGACAAAAGTGGACACTGTATTATATTTTAGACAAACTAGGAGGAAAAACACCAAACAACTAAAACCCCTACTAAATACAGACTGTTTCTAACGTGATTTCCATGGCCAGTGATATGCAAAAGAAAATGACCTGTTAATTGTTTGTTAGAAATGTTCAGTCATCAGTTTCCACATGGCATCCTTGAGCTCCTGGTTCCTCATGCTGTAGATGAGGGGGTTCACTGCTGGTGGAAACACTGAGTAAAGAAATGACAATACCAGATCCAGAAATAGGGAGGAGATGGAGGGTGGCTTCAGGTAGGCAAACACGACAGTGATGACAAACATGGAGACCACAGCTAAGTGAGGGAGGCAGGTGGAAAAGGCTTTGTGCCGTCCCTGCTGCGAGGGGATCCTCAGCACAGCCCTGAAGATCTGTACATAGGACACCACAATGAACACAAAACACCCAAAAACTAAGCAAGCAGTGACCACAATGAGTCCAATTTCCCTGAGGTAGGCATCTGAGCAGGAAAGCTTGAGGATTGTAGGGATTTCACAGAAGAACTGGTCAAGGGCATTGCCATGGCAGAGGGGGAGGGAAAATGTACTGGCTGTGTGCAGCACAGCATTGAGAAACCCACCCCCCCAGGCAGCTGCTGCCATGTGGACACAAGCTCTGCTGCCCAGGAGGGGCCCATACTGCAGGGGGTGGCAGATGGCAACGTAGCGGTCATAGGCCATGACAGTGAGAAGGGAAAACTCTGATGAGAGCAAAAATAAAAAGAGAAAGAGTTGAGCCACACATCCTGTGTAGGAAATGGCCCTGGTGTCCCACAAGGAATTGGCCATGGATTTGGGAACAGTGGTGGAGATGCAGCCAAGGTCAAGTACAGCGAGGTTGATGAGGAAGAAGTACATGGGGGTGTGGAGGTGGTGATCACAGGCTATGGTGATGATGATGAGGCCATTGGCCAGGAGAGCAGCCAGGTAGGTGCCCAGGAAGAGGCAGAAGTGCAGGAGCTGCAGCTCCTGTGTGTCTGCAAAGGGCAGGAGGAGGAACTGGCTGATGGAGCTGCTGCTGTTGGACATCTGCTGCTGTCAAGTGTGGAGACCTGTCAATGAGGAACAAGTACAGTGACAATTTTCTTTTCTTTCAGGAAATTCTCTTCCAATTAACACTGATTCTTTGTATTCAGGAAGACTTTTGTCAGGTCCCTTTTGGAAGGTCTGCGTTGTGCTGGCTTGAGCTTGCTAATGCTGGGAGGAGGGTCAGCTGTGGGCTCTCAAGAACTCAGTCCTGCCTGGCAGCAGTCAGTACATAGAAGAATGGTGTGATCTCAGACTAAATTCCTTGTGGATAGGAATGAGCTTTTCAGCACTGTCACTCCAGTTTCACCTGAGGGCAGAGCAGAGCTTTGGAGCTTTGGAAAAGGTGGGGTAAAGGCAGCAAGGACAGGAGGGGACACAACGAAAAATGCTGCAGCCAAGGCTGGATGCACAGGGGCATACAGAAAAGAACTCAGAGGTTTCTCCTCACTGGACGTCAGGCTGCCAAAGAGAAGACCCAGTATGAAACCCTGGAACTCTGGGTGCAGATCCTGTGCTTTGTGGAAGAAACCAGGGGATCACTGAGGGAAAGCATCAGCACTGCGGGGGATGTCAGGAGGTACCAAATCCCCACTGCCACTGCAGGTCTGATAGCAGCTCCTTCTCCCTCCCGGACAATATCCCTGCTGCCTGGATCTGTCCCTGCAGCTGCTTCTCTCTCCATGTCACCTCCTGCTCTGTCCTCACAGACCTCATCCAACCTGCCCTGTGCTCTGCTCTGCAGACCCCTTCTGGCATCAGGGCACTGCCCCGGGGAACCTCTGTGTGTGCAGGGCTCAGGAGAAGCTCTGACAAGTCCTAATGACCAATGAGTTTGCACTGCTTTCTGCAAAGTTATCAAGAAAAGCTCAGCTCCCACTTCCCACCTAGTGCACAGGAGCAGAAAATTCAAAGTCTTTTTCCCTGGAGTGGAAAATGTGTCCCTGGTGTTCTTGAAAAGTGTCTGGGAAGTTTCCCGGGATCCGCTGGAGCTGGGAGCTAACCTAGCCTATGCAGCACACTTTGACAGCAAAAGGACCCTACAATGCCCTTCCATGCATCACACTTTCTACCCACAGCTTCTGTCTGTGATGGTAATGGAAGTCCACAAGCCAGGCTGAGTGCTGACCCTGGCAGCAGCAGAGTCCCTGCCCCAGCACACAGTCCCCAGGGCGCAGGGACCCCTGCTCACAAGGACAGCCCTGGGCACCCCTGGCTGCACACAGTGCTTCATGCCTCTGCAGCCATGCCCAGGAGAAGACAGCTGTCCTGCCCTGTCCCTCTGATGGGGCACAAGGGCATCCCTTCCAGGCAGCACTTTCTGGTCCTAGAGAGAACCTGTCCTCCTGACAGACCCCACACACTGCCCCATGTCCCAGCTTTAGGAGATCCCTCCAGGAAAGGAACCTGCATTGCCCTGCACCCACAGACATACCAGGCAGAGTGCTGATGAGATTTCTCCTCCAGTGAGCTCTCAGCATCCATCAGCTCTCTCAGCCTCACAGGTCTCCCCTCGGTGCCTACAGGCAGTGTCCCCAGCCCTGTGTGCTTGGCAGAGAAGCTGCTCCTGGGCAGAGCTGTCTCTCTGCAGTGCTGCTGGGTTGCCATAAGCTCCCTTCATTGCAGGAGTGAAGCCCAGCTCAGCAGGAGAAGACCAGTATTTCTAGGCTCCCTCCTGGTGTCTCAGGCCTCATGGGGATCGCTCTATTGTCTCATCTCTGATGTTCCCTCCCTCAGCTGGGGAGAAATCCTTCTGTCCAGTAGAGTTTTTTCTCCTGATCAAACCAGAGCTGGACAGGACAATCACCTTTCCTTTTTTCTGCATGAGACAGGACCCCCAGGCAGAGACAGGGAGGGGGACCCATTTCCCCTCTCAAAGGAAGGGAGTTAGGTGAGCAGTTTGGCATTTTTGGTGTTTCACAAGAACAAAATCAGGGAAAACAAATCTACAAAGCTCTGCTCTGCAGTTGGGGGAAGTAGAAACCACAATCCAGAAAAGATCATATAGATCAGAAAAGACAGACCGTCTGCTGCAAGGACAAACTGACACCTGGAGAGCTCCTATCAGAGCTCCATCTCCAAAAAGGACCTTTCCAATGTCTGATAGAACAGGGAGAGGCAGTCCTTGTGTCTGCAATGAGAACGTTTTGCTCCGGGAAGAGTGCCCCAAGTTCTCACTGCCTTGTTCTCCTTGCGGAGGGTTTCAGGCAAAGAGGCAGAGAATGCCCAAGGGCAGCTTCACTCCCCACTTCCTCCTCCTGCCCTTTGCAGACACACAGGAGCTGCAGTGGGTTTCTCAGTTCTGTGCTGCACACGGCCAACACATGTTCCCTGCCCCTCTGCAAGGGCAATGCTGTTGACCAGTTCTCTGCAGTCCCCTAGATCTTCAGCCTTGGGGCTACTTGGAGAGGTTTAAAGCCACAAACTTCTTTCATCACTCCCACTTTTTGTTTGGGATATATTGCTGTACGTTGAGCAAGGTCAAAAGTGGTCTCTGGTAGAGACAGAAAATGACATCAGGCACTGTTAGCATGATTCCATTGTCTATGACAACCCTGAGCGGGGCCTCATATGTGTGCTACCTTTGGAGGTTTCAGGCCAGGAAGATTACTGGGCCCTTGAAACTTTACTTTGGGAGCTATTGCTGGATGTTTAGAAGTTTCAAACCTAGAAGCTGGTAGAGCTAAAACCTGATGTCTTGCACTGTTATGAGCATTCCATTGCCAATGCATCTTTTGGGCTACCTGGGGAGGTTTCTAGCCAAGAAGATCTTAAGGCCCTTTTACCTTTTGATTGTCAGCTATAGCTAGACGTTTAGCATTTCTGAAGGTGGACTCTGTTAGAGCAAGAAAATGATGTCAGAGCAAAGAAAGCCCTGATCACCAAGGGTACTGGGGCTCCTAGTGGGCTACGTACTGAGCTTTCATGGCAGAAACCTCTTTCAGACCTCAGATATTTGTTTTGAGGGGGATTTCTTGCTGGAGGTTTAGCAGTTTTGAAGCTGGATGCCGGTAGAGCTGGAAGAAGACATCAGGCACTCTTAGCACCATTCCACTGATTTTGGAAGCTGTGAACCCCAAGGCTACTGGGTTTGCTAGTGGGCTACCTGGGCAGGTTCTAGGCCAGGAAGATTACTAGGCCCTCACAACTGTTGTTTGGGAGCTATTGATGGATGTTGAGCAGGGTTGAAGGTGGATGCTGGTAGAGTCTGAAAATGACATCAGGCTCAGTTAGGATCACTCCATAGGAAAGGAAAGCCCTGACCCCCAAGGTTGCTGGGGCTGCTTGTGTGCTATGGAGGCAGATTTCAGGCCAGGAACATCATTCAGACTTTGAATCTTTCTGTTGAAAGCTATTTCTGGAGATTTAGCAGTTTTGAAGACGGACAATGGCAGAGCCTGAAAATGACATCAGGCACTCGTAGGACTGTTCTCCCAGCAAGCAAATCCCTGAGACCCAAGATTACTGGAGCTGCTAGTTGGCTACCTGGGGAGGTATCATTCCAGGGAACTTTTTTCAGCTCTCTCACTTTTTGTTTGGGAGCTATTGCTGGACGTTTAGTAGTTCAGAAGTTGGGCACTGGTAGAGCCTGAAAACCACAACAGCCACTCTTAGGACTTACCTTGGTAAGGACAGATCTTAGTTCAGAAGTTACTGGAGCTGCTAGTGGGCTACCTAGTGAAGTTTCAGGGCAAGAATATCCTTCAGCCTTTGATTTTTTGGGGGCGGATTTATTGCTGGATGTTTTGCAGTTTCAAAGCGGGACGCTGGAAGAGCCTGAAAATGAGGTCAGATACAGTTAGGACCATTCCGTTGTCTTTGAAGCTGTAAGCCCCAATGATTGGGCATTGTTAGGACCATCAGGCATTGTTAGGACCATACCCCTGCCAAAGAAAACCCTGAGCCCAAAGGTTATTTGGGCTGCTAGTGGCCTCCCAGGAAGGTTTCAGGCCAGGAACATCTTTTAGCACTTAAAACATTTGTTTTGGGGCTGTACCTGGACATTTATAGTTTCTAAGGTGGTACGTCCTGAAATTGATGTCAGGAGCTTTTAGAATTGTTCCCTTGGGTAGGAATCACAGAATCATGGAATCACAGAATCATAGAATCACAGAATGTCAGGAGTTGGATGGGACCATGAAAGATCTTCTAGTCCAACCTCCCCTGCCAGAGCAGGATCACTTAGAATAAATCTCACAGGAACACATCCAACGGGAATGAATGTCTCTGGAGAAGGAGACTTCACACCCTCTCTGGACAGTCTGTTCCAGTGCTCCATCAGCCTCCCAGTGAAAAACGTTTCACCTTATATTCCCATGGAACTTCCTATGCTCCAGCTTGCACATATTGCCCCCTTGTCCTACTGCTGGCCATCACTGAGAGAAGCTTGGCTCCATCCTCCAAACTCACACACTTTATATATTTATAAACATGAATAAAGTCACTCTTCACTCTCCTCTTCTCCAAGCTAAAGAGGCTGTCCTGTTTTTGGCTGGGATGGAGTTAATTTCTTTTCTAATAATAGATGGAATTCTGTGTCTGGGAGTTGGGATGAAAGCAGTGCTGATAGCACCCCGATGATTCTAATTGTTGCCAAGCTGTCAAGAACATTTTCAGTTGTTCCTATTTCCCTACTAACGAGAAGGGAGAGGATGCAGCCAGAAAAGGTGACCCGAACTGGCCAAAGGGGATATTCCATGCCAATTCCATCATGCTCAGCACAAAAGAGGGGGCTGGTCGGAGGAGGGGGAGGCAGCTCCAGGACGTGCAGTTTTTGGGACAGCTCTGGCTGCACGGCCTGAGTTGTGTGGTTTCGTGACAAACTGCATTGTGTACCACCAGTTTCATAGATTTTGCTACAAAGTCCTGTGATCATTGTTGTATCTCTCTTTCTGCTATTCTAGTAAACTATCCTTACCCCAACCTGCGAGGTTTTGTTTCCTTGGATTCAGGTTTTTTTTCCATTCCCTTCTCTCTCCCTCCCCCCCAACATGTCCCCCCACCCTCTTCCTTTTAAAGAACAAGCGACTGTGTGGTGCTTGGCTCTCAGCTGGGGCAAAACCACATCTACTAAAATCCAAAAAAAATCTATTCCTAAAAACATGAAAATTCTTATAATAAAGTTATATTAATTGTCTCTTAAGCGGCATCTCCATCAATCTATTCAGCATGATTACATTTCATTGAATCAACAGGGCCAGCAATACGACAAAGAAGATGATGAGTTGGTTGCTGCTTAGAAACATCCAGTCTTCAGTTTCTACACGGGCTCCTTGGGTTCCTGGTTTCTCATGCAGTAGATGAGGGGGTTCACTGCTTGTGGAACCACCATGTAAAGAAATACCTCTACCAGGTTAAGTGGTCTGTGGAGACTGGACAGGGACCAATGGCTCCAGGTTGGAGCATAGGAAGTTCCACACCAAAATGCAGAAGAAATTTTCAAAGTCAAGGTGACAGAACCCAGGGACAGGCTTCCCAGTGTGTTGTAGAGTTTCCTTCTCTGCAGATATTCAACACCCATCTGGATGCCGACCTGTGAAACCTGTCCTAGGGACCCTGACTTGAAGGGGGTCTTGGACTTGATAATCTCTGCAGGTCCCTTCCAACCCCCAAAATTTTGTGAATCTGTAAATAGGGAAGAGATTGAGGGGGGTTTCAGGTAGGCAAACATCACAGCGCTGACAAAGGAGTCCACTCCCATGTAAGGAAGGCATGTGGAAAAGACTTTGTGCCATCCCTGCTCCGAGGGGATACTCAGCACAGCCCTGAAGATCTGCACATAGGACACCACAATGAACACAAAACACCCAAAAGCTAAACAAGCTCTGGCCACAATTTCCCTGAGCGTGGCCCGTGAGCAAGAAACCTTGACGATCTGGGGGATCTTCTTCACAGAAGAACTGGTCAGCAGCATTGCCTTGGCAGAGGGGCAGTGAAAATATATTGGCTGTGACAATATATTTAATAAGAAATCAAAAATTATCTCTTGCTTTTTGCTGTCAGAGAAAGGAGTGAGAAAATGTAAGGAACTTTGCAGACAAGGTCGGTGAAGTAGGGGGAGAAGGTCCTCCCAGCCTCATTGCAGAGATTCCCTTGCAACCCACGCAGAAGACCATGGTGAATAAGGCTGTTCCCCTACAGCCCACGCTGGGTGATGTGGAACAGTGATTAATTGTGCAGCCTGTAGACATCACCGTGCTCAGGCAGGTGCAGACACCTGAAGGAGGCTGTGACCTCCTAGGAAGCCTGTGCTGGAGCAGGTTTGCTGGCAGGACTGTGGAGGACCCAGGCTGGAGCAGTCTGTTGCTGAAGGACGGCACCCCATTCAACTGACCCACCCTGGAGCAGTTGGTGATGCTCTGAAGCCATGTGGGAAGGACTCATGTTGGAGGGGTTCATGGAGGACTGTGGGTGGAATGCAATTCTAGAGCAAAGGGAGACTGTGAGGAGTCTTCCCCATGATGAGGGGGGGATGTGTGATGAACTGACCCCAACCCCCAATCCCTATCCCCCTGTGCCACTCAATCAGAGGAAGGAGAGCACTGGATGGGTTTATTGTTGTATCAGGTTTATTCTCCCAGCTTCCACCTTTGAAACCGTTAGATGTAGAGAAATACCTCCCAAGCAAAATGTGTGTGGGCTGAAAAAGGTTTTGGGCACCTCCCCAGGGTGGGGATTAGAAGAATCAGTAACCTTGAGGTTCAGGGCTTTCATATTGAATGGAAAGGTCCTAACACTGCCTGACATCACTTTGCAGCTCTATCAGCATCAAGTTTCACAAATGCTCCATACCCAGCAACAGCACCCAAACAACATCTGCGAGGGATGAAGGATCTTACTGGCCTGAAAACTCCCTCACTAGGAGCACCAGTAACCTTGGGGCTGAGGCCTTTCCTAGCCAAGGGAATGGTTGTAACAGTGTCTGACATCATTTTCAAACTCTACCAGCGCTTGACCTTTTGTTACATCTTCTCTTCCCCATGCAGCTGAGGAGGGGGAGAGATAGAGCAGCTTTGGTGAGCACCACACATTCAACAAGGTATGGAAGAGGAACAAATCCATGGGCATGTGGAGTCAATGGTCGTAGGCTGCAGTAATGATCATGACACTCTTGCCCAGAGAAGCAGACAGGTAGATGCCCAGGAAGAGGCAGAAGTGCAGGAGCTGCAGCTCCCATGTGTCTGCAAAGGGCAGGAGGAAGAACTGGGTGATGGAGCCGCTGTTGGACATCTGCTGACTCTGGTATGGGAAAGTGTTGCAGAAGTAAAAGACAGGAGGGAAAAGAGATTTATGACGATGAAATTAAAATGCTTCATTTGTGTCACAAACTCCTAGGTATGTATGAGGAGCAGAAGCCTCTGGCATGGGCTACCAAAGAGTCATTCCTGGTCTTCAGTTTTGGGTACGCTCAAATGGGGGTGACACACATTTTCAATCAGATGAAGTCCACTCTCATGGAGAAGGGGATCTTACAAACTTCTCTACACCCCCAGTAATTTCCCATGGGAGCTGGGACCAGCAGCTCCCAGACAAAAGGTGTCTATTTGTGCCTGGCAGGACTGGAGTAAGAGACCAGCATTGGAGTGTTTGAGGCAGACAGAGGCCAGAGCTTCACCCCCTTCAGTCTCCAGGGCTGGAGTGCAAGGAAGAGGGGTCTGGAGTGATGTGTCTGACTCCCTTCCTTTCACAGGGAGAGAGACCTCTCCCTGTCCCTGCCCTGGGGGTCCTGTCTCATGGGAAGACAAGGAAAGTAAACTCTCCTGAACCAGTTCTGGTTTGATCAGAAGAAAGGACTCTGCTGGACAGACAGATTATTCCCCAGACGAGGGAGGCAATATCCGAGAGGACTTCATTATATTTCCAAGTAAGTTCCTTGGAGCTCCAGGGACACCCTGAATGAGCCCAGGGCAGATGGAGTACGTGAAGCATTCATGTGGTCATCTACTATGAGCTGGTCTGGGCTCCTGGGACAGTGGGAGCTCATGGCAACCCAGCAGCGCTGCATAGAGACAGCTCTGGCCAGGAGCAGTTTCTCTGCCAAGCACAAAGGGTTGGGGACACTGCCTGTAGGCACCGAGAGGAGACCTGTGAGGCTGAGAGAGCTGATGGCTGCTGAGAGCTCACTGGAGGAGAAATCTCATCAGCACTCTGCCTGGTATGTCTGTGGGTGCAGGGCAATGCAGGTTCTGTTCCTGGAGGGATCTCCTAAAGCTGGGACATGGGGCAGTGTGTGGGGTCTGTCAGGAGGACAGGTTCTCTCTAGGACCAGAAAGTGCTGCCTGGAAGGGATGTTTTGCCACATCAGAGCGACAGGGCAGGACAGCTGTCTTCTCCTGGGCATGGTTGTAGAGGTGTGAAGCAGCATGTGTACCCAGGGGTGCCCAGGGCTGTCCATGTGAGCAGGGTCCCTGCGCCCCGGGGGCTGTGTGCTGGGGCAGGGACTCTGCTGCTACCAGGGTCAGCACTAGGGCTGTCTGGTGAGATTTGCACAGGGAAATGGAGAGTGCGAGGAGTGACCCAGGGAAGAGGAGCATAAGATCGTTCTGCAGTAATAATGTGCTGCATGGGTCATGTCTTCTCCTAGCTCCATCTGATCCCTTAGAAATTCCAATGGGACATTGAAGAACAACATCAAGGAAACATTTTCCTGTAGGTTGAGTCTTTGCTTTGACTTTTCCTCTCCTGTGGGCTGTGCTGACTGTTGTAGATGACAACTTACTTCTCACCTCAGTCATAGCCAATGAAATCTCGATTCTCATTAAGTCTTAGGAGCTTCACCTGAGCCCTGCACACACAGAGGTTCCCCGGGGCAGTGCCCTGATGCCAGGAGGGGTCTGCAGAGCAGAGCTGAGCACAGCGCAGGTGGGATGAGGTCTGTGAGCACAGAGCAGGAGGTGACTTGGGCAAAGAAAAGCAGCTGCAGGGATAGATGCAGGCAGCAGAGACATTATCAGGGAGGGGGATGGAGCTGCTCACGGAAATGTCCTGGCAGTGGTGATGTCGGACCTCCCTGACATCCCCCACATTGCTGACACTTTCCTACAGCAACCCCCTTGTTTCTGCCACCCAGCACAGACTCTACACTCAGAGATCCAGAGTTTCAGTGTGTTCTCCTTGCCAGCTCAACCCCAGTGAGGAGAAACCCCTGAGTGCCTGTCTGTCTGTCCCTGTCCTTATAGACTTGGCTGCAGCATTTCTTGCTTTTTCCCCTCCTGTCTTTGCTGCCTTTGTCCCACTGTTACCTGCAGCACTGGGCACGTCCATAGGTGGGGCTGGCACTGAGCTGACCCTCATCTCAGGACCCCCAGTTCCTAACCCAGCTGACCCTCTTCCCATCAGTGGCACACTCAAGCCAGTAAAAAACAGACCTCCCAAAAGGGACCTGCCAAAAGTCTTCCTGAATACAGAGAGTCAATTTGAGGGCATTCCATAAGTAGTGGAAGGGATTTTCCTCAAAAAAGATTGCTTATTTCTCACTGCCTTTCCTCCTTGGTCAGGTCTCCACACTTGACAGCAGCTGATGTCCAACAGCAGCAGCTCCATCAGCCAGTTCCTCCTCCTGCCCTTTGCAGACACACGGGACCTGCAGCTCCTGCACTTCTGCCTCTTCCTAGGCATCTACCTGGCTGCTCTCCTGGCCAATGGCCTCATCATCATCACCATAGCCTGTGACCACCACCTCCACACCCCCATGTACTTCTTCCTCCTCAACCTCGCTGTTCTTGACATGAGCTGCATCTCCACCACTGTTCCCAAATCCATGGCCAATTCCTTGTGGGACACCAGGGCCATTTCCTACACAGGATGTGTGGCTCAACTCTTTTTCTTTGTAATTTTGATCATCACAGAGTACTGTCTGCTCACTGTCATGGCCTATGACCGCTACGTTGCCATCTGCCACCCCCTGCACTATGGGACCCTCCTGGGCAGCAGAGCTTGTGTCCACATGGCAGCAGCTGCCTGGGCCAGTGGGTTTCTCTATTCCATTCTGCACACAGCCAATACATTTTCCCTGCCCCTCTGCCATGGCAATGCTGTTGACCAGTTCTTCTGTGAAATCTCCCAGATCCTCAAGCTCTCCTGCTCAGATGACTACCTCGGGGAAATTGGACTCGTTGTTGTTGGTGTCTGTTTAGTTTTTGGGTGTTTTGTGTTCATTGTGGTGTCCTATGTACAGATCTTCAGGGCTGTGCTGAGGATCCCCTCGGAGCAGGGACGGCAAAAAGCTTTTTCCATGTGCCTCCCTCACCAGGCTGTGGTCTCCCTGTTTGTCAGCACTGGTGTGTTTTCCTACCTGAAGCCCCTCTCCATCTCCTGCCTGTCTTTGGACATGGTATTGGCATTTCTTTACTCGGTGTTTCCACCAGCAGTGAATCCCCTCATCTACAGCTTGAGGAACCAGGAGCTCAAGGATGCCATGTGGAAACTGATGACTGGATGTTTCTATGCAGCAATAAACTGCTTGTCTTCTTCTGCATACAACTGACAATGTAACTCCTGTTATGATCAGTTCATATTTAATAGGGGTTTTAGTTGTTGGGTTTTTTTTTCCTCTAGTTTTTCTAAGCTACAGTAATTCAGCCAACGTTCATCTCATTCCTAATGCAGTATCTCCTGCTGTTCCATATAATGATGAGCTGTGCTCTCTTTGCATTATATCTGCTTCCACAGAGCCATAATTTTCCTCATTTTTTCCCTTTTATTAATAAAAAATTTACAAGCATATTTTCATCAGCTGAACAACTCGAGTACTTGTCTGTAATGGTAATGCTTTCCCACCATGACAGGACGGGACAAGGACAGTGTACTGACAAAATTCACCGTGAATGTAGAACAATAATGGCCAGTTACACCCACACCCAGTGCTAACACAGGGTACCTTATTTATCTGAAAATTAGAGAGTACTGCCTGAAAGAAAGACAGACAGACCGGCTCTTCTTGAGGCAGCAAGCCCATACCCTTCCCCAACCAGCTTCTTTTATGTGCAAGTGGTGTCAAGTGGTATGGAAAACAACCCAGGTGAACTCAGATCACCTGTGGTGGCTGCTTCGGGAGGTGAGCTCTGGCCTGGCCAGAACCAGGACATTATCCAGCCCTTTTTCCACACCATCTACATCATGGGCGGATCTTACATGTTCAGAGTATTGGGGACATTCATAACATCATTGATCTGTTATGTAGAACATCTGCCATGGACAGATTTAGTTATACACCAAAAATTTAGTGGCTATCCTTTCCTAGAGCTAAACCCCCTTGAGGTACACACTGGACTTCCCCATCCTTTCACATCTCCGACCAAGTGCACCCAGGTCCCTGAACAAAAGCAATCCCGTGAATGGGTTTGCCTTTGTCTGAAGAAGGAACATCCCAGAGTGTCTTCCCCAACAGGTTTTTCATGTGTAATACAGGGACTTTATGCCCCTCAAAGGTCTGTTGAAGACTGCGGTGGTTTGGCCCTGGCTAGAGGCCAAATGCCCATCAAAATCCCCCTATCACTCCCCTTTTCATCCAGAAAGGGGAGAACATAGATAGTGGGAGGCTTAGGGTCTGAGATAAGGACAGAGAGGTATCACCCTGCTGTTAGTGTCATGGGCAAAACAGACTCAACACAAAATAAATAAAGAAAACTAATTTATTACACTACAGCTACACAAGCAGTGACGCCAGAGTCAGGTAGTGAGAAGAGTGGCCAAGTCTTAAAGCACCTTCCCCCATCCCTCCCTTCTTAGCATACTTCACTTTAGTCATGATTTTTCTCCCATCATCCCCCCCACAGTGGCACAGGGAGGGACAGGGACTGGGGAAATGGGGTTTCAGTCAGTTCCTCCAAAATGTTTTCCTTCTTAGCTGGGGGGGTGGAAATCCACACTCCCTTCCCCTGCTGCACTCTTCTCTCTCTCTCTCTCACTCTCTCTCAAATCTTCTTAAAACTTCTCTTAAATCTTCTAGGGAGATACCATGACAAAAGGTTTCCACCACAACACCCACGCATCAAGGCAGTCTCAGACATGACTAGCTGGAGAACTGGTCACAAGGAGAAGAATTTGGTCATTCTGGGGGATGCCATAGCAGTCAGAGGTGCTGAACTGGAATCTGGCCATGAGCACATTGGGCTGCACTGGGAGGAATGTGGCCACGCAGACAAGGGCCCTTCTTGTCCATTTGGACTCAGCACAGGTGAGGCCACCTCTGGAGCAGTCAGTCCCAGTGTGGGCTCTCCAGTCTGGAGGAATGGGGAGGAACTGAAAGAAAGTGGGCAGAAAGTCTGCCAAGATACAGTTAGGGGTCTTGTATGGAGAGGCTGAGAGACCTGGGCATCTTTAGCCTGCGGAAGGGGAGCCTGAGGGCAGCCCTCTTGTGCTACGTGAAAAGAGCATAAGAAAGGAAGTGTTGCCGTTCGCGGCGTGGCGACCTGGTTCAGTAACGGCACGGCGGCCACCCTCTGGCCAATCGGGCCATCAGCACGCAGACACCAATATGGTGGACGGCAAATGGCATTTAATGGTGACAACAGCCTTATATAGCTTAGATTTATGATGTCACTTCTGCCCGCTTACATCATAGGCTTAACGCTATTGGCTACCTGAGAAAGTCTTGAAAGGGTCCTGGAAGGGTCCTACCTTTCCGTACAGCACAACATCTTCCAACCGCTGGACCCTAACTACCTACATCTCCCTTCCCCCCCCCACCCCTTATGCTTATTTAAACTACTGAAAGTGCCAAGTGGCTTACAACACTGATAGCTTATAGCAATGATTACATCTTATAATACTGATAGTATAAGGCACACTACGTAAATGATAGTCAGAGGTAATATGAATAGTAGTTTGTACTAGAGACAACTACAAGATAGTAAAGATAGTACTTATAAGTTACATTCTTAAAGCATCTGTTGGTTGTCTAGAAAGAAAATGTTAACCTTCTCTAACCAACTCTTGACAGGTCTCGCTGTCGTGTCACTAGAGAGGCCACTCCCGTGGCTGTGCCAGCTACTCCCAGGCCAAGCAGTGTTGTTATTGTCACAGTTGTCAGTATTTCTCTCTTTTGGAGTCTGTTGTCAACTTCTCCCCAATGATAGTATATTTCTTCATCCAAATGATATAGGACCCCGGGAACAATCCAAATTTGTGCACAAAAGTCAGTTGCAGGGTTGAAACGCTCAAGGGACACACAGGGGGTTAGACCTGTCTGATAACAGATCCACATCCCTGATGCTGATGGAATTGCCCATTTATAGGTTCTATCAATTGCAACGGTTTCTGCACAGACCCCACTGTTCCAGCTCGCTAAGGTGGCATTGCCAAAACATATGCCTTGGCCTCTAACCTGGTTCAAAGGGATTCCTCTCCGTGGTGTATCCCACTTGCACTGAGTCGGATTATCGTCCGATGAATAGCTAAAAGGAGTGTCGAGGGCAATGCCCTCATAGAAAGGAGGATAGACATCATAGCATAACCAACATGAACTTGTGAGATTTGGGTTGGATTGATTCAATGACCTAAAGGTAGCATCCAAACACAAAAGAATTGTTTATCTGTCAAATGGTGAGAGTGCATGACCGATTTACCTAAGGAGACCATTTGCTTAGCTGGTAGGGGACTGGTTGGGACAGAAGTGGGAATTGGCAGGTTGTCTTTTCCTTGCTGATTATTGCTTTTGATTATGACATTGGGATCGATTGCTGAGATGCTTCTTAGCTCCTGTTTTTTAATAAAAAACAGTCCTCCCCTATCCTTGCCAGATTCCCAGTACCTAAATCCCCAGGTTTTACTGACAGCCCATCCCAGGTCATTTTCATTGGTTACATTTAACATAAGATATTCACATAACTCTCTATCCTTAGGTTTTATTGCCATCTGAATCCTCAAAGTTCTCACCCATGTTTGATCTTTGTATCTAAGGCATTTGTGAGGTCCGAATTGAACCTTTAGGTACTTATCCAGTCCTGCTCCTGGTTTCCAGTCAGAGGCTACGGTCTCACATCCTCAAGAAGGACGGTAGTAGTGACTTGGGGAGTTGCAATGAGATTTGCCAGGATTAAAGCTAGGACACAAATAGTACCTCACATCACTTAAGCAAGGCTTCACTGGGACTAGGTCACAGGGGGACACCTCAAAGCTCGGGGGCCCTGAGGTGACGATCTTTTGTAATATTTTCGAATCCTCCCATCTTCCTAGCACCCATTCCCATGGTTCATGTTCATACAAACCCATAGGTGGTACGACAAACCCTAAAAGTAAAATCACACAGAACCATCTCTGCACTTCCCCACGGAGGTTGTTTCGCCGTTTTTTTGATTCTGCCAGCGTGGAACCTCCAAGTGCAAGCAGGGTGTTTGCTGACTTGTTGTCCTCCTTTGTCTCCAGGGTGTACAGGTCACAAGGGCATCCGATGATCTGATCCTGTGGATAAAAACTCACAGTTTTCATTAGTTTTATTCCGGAGGTCTGGCTTAATAGATTTAAGTGGACACCACTTAATTCTACAATCTTTTTTAACAGCAGCATAGCCTTGTCCCGTAAGGACCAACCTCCACCCTTGTTCCCATTCCCCTAGTTCATTCCTGATTACAACCAGTGGGCCTTCTTCTAACACTCGTGTGGCCCAATGTTTTTAATTGCGGCTATTCACTTCCTCTCCCCTGGGGAATTGGTTTAGTGCTAATAGAGCAGTTGCCAACAGGCGTGCTTGATCTCCTAAAGGAATAGTATTTGTAAAACCTTCTGCCTTCGCTAACACTTCTAACTTAGATTTTAATGTCTGATTCGCCTGTTTGACTATGGCTTGACCTGTGCTGTTATACAGAATCCCGTATGTCAGGGTGATACCCCATTTGTGAGCGGATGCCTGAACTGATTTAGAGACCAAGTTTGAGCCATTGTCTGTCTTAATTTGATTAGGAATGCCGAGCCATGCCATGGCTGTTAGCCAGTACTGGATGGTCGCTTTGGAGTCGACCTTAGAGTGTTGTGTAGCCACAATTACTCCACTGTATGTGTCTACAGTTACCGCTAGCCACGTTCGAGGTTTCAGCAGCTGACAGAGCATAAAATCCGTCTGGTGATTTCTGTCAGTGAGGGCACGTGGCTACCACGTGTTTCGCGTCTGTGACTGAGATCCCACATCTCTTTGCTAGCGCTTTAGCTCCAATATGGAGAGACTCGTGTAGCTGACGAGTGTCTCTTAGCGTCCACAACCCTTTTGCAGCTGTGTCCGCTTTGTCATTGCCTGTTTGGAAAAACCCGTTTACCGGGCTGTGGCTGTTGATGTGGATGACAGATACGGCGCTCTTTCGAGAAGCAAGTGCTTCTTCTAGCATTAATGCAAGTGCAGATGTTGACACACCAGGCCCTGACATGGTTAAGCAAAGCTTGGCTGTGAACACTGAGTCAGTCACTATGTTGAGATGCTCTGTTGGAAACAGTCCGTACGCCAGCACGATGGCCATTGCTTCTAGCTGCTGTACTGAAAGTGCATAGTCAGTCATTTTAACACAGTGCCATTTTTCTTCTGCTTGCCATACCGCAGCCGCTGTTGAGGTTGCTGAGGATGCATCTGTAAAGACCATTGGTCCCTGTTGGGGTCGGTCCAGGACCTTTTGTGGAAGCTCGATGTCGATAACCGTCAGCATCTGAGTCCACAGCGGCTTTGTAGCATACCCGATTTCTCCGCCAAATCCGGCTAATGCTATAGCCAGGTACTCTGACATTGCCACTAACTGTGCTGGGAGCTGTTTGCGGAAGGGTAGGTATATCCTGGCTGGTTCGATGCCCAGGTGTCTTAGGGTAAGTTTTCTGCCTTTCATGATGAGGTTACCGAGGCATTCAACTGCTGGTGAGAATGCACACGACGACTTCCCCAGGACTACCCACTGTATCAGTTGACCTTTTTCAGGGGAGCCTTGGGCTAGTGCTCCTACTCCCCCTCCCTCTGAGAAGCATACATACAAATCAAGTGGTAGGTCTGGGTTCCATCTGGTGAGTGTGCTTGATGATATCTGTTGCTCGATAAAATCGAGAGAGTTCATTGCCTCTGCTGTCAAAGATTTTTGCTCCCATGGGTTTTTTCCCTTTAAGAGATCGTACAGGGGATTCATGATTTCTGGAGGGATCAGGACAATGTTACAGAGCCATTGCAAGGATCCCACTGACCGCTGCATATCATGGAGCGTTTTGATGTTTCGGCAGATTTTTATTAGAGGTGGGGTTACATAGGAACTTGTTATCCCCACTCCCAGGAAACTTACACATGGCCCCTTTTGATTTTTGCGCTCGCGATTTCAAACCCGTTTGATTTCAGAGTCTCTGAGACCATTGTGACTAACTGGTCTACCTGACTTCCTGTTGGTGCAGCGATCAGGATGTCGTCCATGTACTGAATGATGGTCGCAGTCAGATCACTGTGCCGGACCGGTGCCTGTGCTCGACCCACCGTGATCTGGCAGATAGTGGGCGAGTTGATCATTCCCTGAGGCAGCACCTTCCGCTGGAAGCACAGATTAGGGCGTTGGCTGTTTGGGAACGCGACAGAAAAAGCAAACCACTCACTGTCCTCCTCATGCAAAGGTATAGAGAAAAAACTGTCTTTAATGTCAAGGACGGCACAAGGTTGCCCATTCAGTATCATACAGTTCATGGGCAGCAGTGTCTGAACAGGACCCATGGGTTGAATTGTCTTATTTACTTCCCGCAGATCATGTAGGAGGCAAACCCCCTCACCGGTTCATTTGGGTATTACAAAAACTGGAGTGTTCCATGGGCTAATAAATGGCTCTATGTGACCTCGTTGTAGCTCGCGGTCGACTAGCTTGAGAAGCGCATCCATTTGAGGTTTTGGCAGGGGCCACTGCTCGACCCACACCGGGTCAGATGATTTCCATGTTAGCTTAATTGGTGGGAGTGGGTATACTGCAGTGGCCCTTACTATAAATTTGTTACCCTGGCTTTCAATAGGGCTAAAGCGTCCCTTCCCAACAAGGGTGGGACTCCTGACATGACATATGGAAAGAGGGTGATGTATTTTTCTGGTCCCTTTTCAGTATGGAGTGTGATTGCTATCAATTGAGCGCTCTTTCTGGCTTGAGTTAATCCCCCAACTCCTCCCACCATGGGGGCATTTTCCATTTTCAAGTGTGGGGGCCAGTGCGTTTCGGGGATGACTGTGACGTCTGCTCCGGTGTCAATTAAAAAGGGAACACTGATGGTGGTGTCATCTAAAGTATTGTAAAGGGAGCAGACTCCCCACACCACCAGCGGGTCATCACGTTTTACAGCCAGGGCCACCCTGGGGTCCTGACCCCAGAGGGTATTCCCTGCTGTCCCTGAGGCAAAGGCAGGTCTGCCTGCAGTGTTGGTTTGGCTATATAATTGGTCGCTTCTTGAGGTGGCAACGAGTTTGGAATTGCCTTGCCCCATCTGTGGCTGATATAATTGGGCCGCCTCATGTCCCACTCGGGAGAGAACTGGGTGCGGCCCAAAAGTTTCCCTGATCGTTACCCCCGGAATCATTGGCAAAATGTCCCCTCCTTCCACAAGCCCAGCAATGTCCCCTGGGCCGAGTTTGGCAAGGGGGGAGCACTATTGGCGGATTTCCAGACTGAGGGCAATTTCTCCCGATGTGGCCTGCCTGACCGCATTTAAAACACACCACTGCATTGGCTACCAGGGCGTGAACAGCTGCCTGGATTGGAATTAAATGTTCTTCCCTCGCAACATGCTTAATCATGTCTGCAATATCTGACCCTGCTGGTAGTGATCGGAGAATTTCTTTGGTTGCCGAATTACACTGCTGACGTAAGCATTCTGCTACGACCGGGCCTTTTGCTTCCAGAGGCAGCGCTGACGAGTCTACTGCTGCTTGGAAGCGATCCACAAATTGTGTGAAGCTTTCGCTTTCGCTCTGCTGTATTGTGGCCCGTGGTGATGGCCTAGAGATGGCTCTAGAGACTGCACTAATAGCTTCTCTGGCTGCACGAGTAGTTGCCACGACCTCAGGGGGCCGTAGGCCCTGTGCTTGTGCCTGAGGGGTAAGCATTGCTGGATCTGTACCCATTAGCTGCTGCAGAACATGATCGTCCCCAACTGCTTGGGCCAGTAGCCTCGTACAGTTCTCATCCCATTCTTGTTTAAAAATGATCATTCCTGCCCCGTTAAAAATCAGTCTACAAGTTTGTTTTATATCAAAAGGAAGTAGGTCGTCTCCTCCAAAAACCCCATCTATGAGGGTGGAGACCATGGCCAAATTAAGCCCATTATCCGCAATTGCTGTAACGATCGCTTGTGTATCCTTAGGGTTTAGTGGCGAGTGAGCCCTGTGTGTCCCGGGCATCACCCGGACCGGGAACGCTAACGCGGCAGATGGTGCCCAGTCGGCACACGCAATTTGTATCTTTTTCCAATCCGTAAGAGGCATGTTTTCCCCTAATGATTCTTTTTTAATTTGGATGGGAATATTTGTGCTTTTGATTTTGCCGATTCTGATTTCCTGCTCCCCTTCTGAGCTGGAATCGTTTATGAGCCGCTCGCCCTGACTAGTATCCGACTCGGAGCCAGAACTCGACTGACCAGCCACTTCCGGTTTTCCCCTTCTTTTTGTCAGGCTCTGACCCTGCCCACCAGCTTTGTGGGTGGGTCTTTCTTCTTGCTCCCTCGACTCGCCCCTCCTCCTCTGCGGGTTCTGATTGGCTCTCCACCTATCCCTCACGCTCTTGTCCCTTCCTTCTTTATTTCTACCGCCCTTCTCCTCCCCTTCCCTTTCACATGAGCTCGCCAGCTCTGGAATTTCCTCCCTTTTCGTGCCAAAAGTATTTTTGTCCCGCCCTTCTTCTCCGCTGGCGCCATCTTGGAGAGCACGTGGCGGAGGCCATTTTTCCTGAGATTTTGATCTTTTAGCGGCAGCCCTAACCTCATCGGGTAGCCCGCCCCAGAGAGATTTTGCTTGCTCCTGCCCCTCCGTAAGAGTTTTTCCTTGGTCCTGCCCCTCCGTAAGCGATTTTGCTTGCTCCTACCCCTCCGTAAGCTGATCGGGGTTTGGGGATGGAGGACGCTTATCGCCCTTTTGATCTTTGGTCTCGGCATATTTATCACTGTCTGGGGCCTCAAAGTTTGTGTAGCCGCCCTCCAAGTGTCCTGCTCTTGTATAGCCTTCCGGAGGGCCTGTACAACCCTCCCCCACGATTTCAGATTTTTCCTACTACCTGAGGAAATAGTTTCCTCAGCCAAAGCATTAGTACACTTCCCCCACACCTTAGGATGGAGAATATCAACCGGCTGGTCAATGACCCCGATTTCTAAAAGTCTCGCAACGACGAGAGTAAAATCTTCAGCCTGACACTCAATACCCCACTGCGTACGCAATCCCAATACGACTTTCACAAGGGCTTCCATCCTCCTTGCGGGTCCGAGGGCGTCCCCTCCGCTGGGCAGGTCCTGCCACTCCGGCCGCCGTTTTCCTGACGCAGGCGAGTTTCCCGGGTTCCGGCACCACTTGTTGCCTTTGTTAGGAGCGGCGACCTGGATCAGGAACGGCAACGGTGCCACACTCTGGCAGCACGGTCCATCAGCTCACAGACACCAATGTGATGGACGGCAAATGGCGTTCATTAATGAGAGGCACGGGGCTTTATACCCCAGGGCTGTGATGCCACCCCCATCCTCTCACCTTACCGGCTACTTGCTATTGGTTACCTGTGGAGGAGAGGGGTCCAACCTTTCCGTACAGCGCGACATCTTCCGACCGCAAAGCCCTCTATACCGACACCATTTACCTCAAAATCCCATTACCTTACAATCCCTTTATATCACAATCCCCTTACCTCACAATAATTTTAACTCACAATCCATTTACCTCAAAAATCCCATTACCTTACAATCCCTTTACATCACAATCCCCTTACCTCACAATAATTTTAACTCACAATCCGTTTACCTCAAAATCCCTTTACCTCACTAACGCCTTGCCTCACAATCCCTTTACCTCACAATCCTCTTACCTCACAATCCCCTTACCTCACAACCCATTTACCTCACAATCTCCTTATATCACAACCCCTTTACCTCATAATCCCCTTACCTCACATACCCTTTACCTCACAATCCCTTTACCTCACAATTCCCTTACCTCACAATCCCCTTACCTGATAATCCATTTACCTCACAATCCCCTTAACTCAGAATCATTTTACCTCACAATCCCCTTACCTCACAATCTATCTGTCAATCAAATCTGTGACATCATAATCCCATTAAGTCACAACCATCGTACCTCACATTCTCCCTACCTCACAATCCCCTTACCTCACAATCCCTTTACCTCACAATCCTTTTACCTCACAATCCCCTTGCCTCACAATCCCCTCAACTCACAATCCCTTTACCTCACAATCCCTTTACCACACAATCCCTTTACATCACAATCTCCTTACCTCACGATCTATCTGTCAATCAATTCTGTTACTTCATAATCCCGTTAACTCAAAATTCCTTTGGCTCACAATCCCTTTACCTCACAATCCCCTGACAAGCCCTTTACCTCACGATCCCCTTACATCACAATCCTTTAACCTCACAATCCTGTTACCTCACAATCCCCTTACCTCATAATCCATTTACTTCACAATCCCCTTAACTCACAATCATTTTACCTCACAATCCCCTTCCCTCGCAATCTCCTTACCTCATAATCTATCTGTCAATCAAATCTGTGACTTCATAATCCCCTTAACTCACAATCATCATACTTCACAATCGCCTTACCTCACAATCCCTTTACCTCACAATCTCCTTACCTCTCAATGCCTTTATCTCACAATCCCCTTATGTCAAATCCCTTTACCTCAAAATCCCTTTACCTCACAATCCCCTTACCTCACACTGCCCTTACCTCACAATCTCTTTACTTTACAATCCCCTTTCCTCACAATCCCTCTACCTCACAATACACACACGAGGTTTTTACAAACTGGGGTTATTGAGCAGCCGGTGGAGATTCTTCACCCTGCAGTGTGGAATAAATGTACCAATGCCCTGGCCGAGGAGGCTATGTCTTCCAGCAAGGGGAAATACCTTTTATCGTGGGGAAATTTGTAAGGGCTTTGCGAAAAGTCTTTCAAGAACAGGACACCTGGAAAGCTGCAAGGGAATGTTTGCTGGCTACCCCGAAATTGGGAGTCGGGGTTGCCACACAAACTTAGGAGTTCCCAGATTTTAACGGTACCACAGACCTTAAAGGTTCATCTGAGGGTGACATACCTCTTCAACCCCCGAACCTCGATCCGCTTTCAGATGTGGCATGCAGCTTGACAAACAAAGCCTCAAGCACTGCCAGGTTAACAGATAACGGGATGGAGCCTTTAGGCCATGAAGCTCAAGTAAACTAAACAAGGTGGCAGCATCGTTGCCGGCCCCCTGCTGGGACAGGCTCCAGGAGAAAGTGTCCTCTATTGTTAAGGTCTATCTGCTGTCTGACGAGGTTTTAGAAGTTCTTTTAGCATGATAAGACAGAGATGCTGCTGTGACAGCAAAACGTTGACCAATCAGATGTAGCCCAGGAACAGGGTATGTTTGAAAGAAAGCAGCCGTCTGCAGAGCATATAAACAGGAATGGTTCTTTACAATAAACCGACTCTTGCTGCATCAAGCTGTGTCCCATCTCTCTCCGTCGCGTCAAATTGGTGCCCCGTGTGAGGACTTTGAACCGCGTCGAGCTGTGTGGCATCCTGCGACTCCCACAGAACGGTGAATGAGCCACTGAAAGGAAGTGGGAAGCCTGGCCAGGCATCATCCCTCTGGAAGAGAGGTGAGCTGTGGGTAATATGGGGAATCAACTGTCTTCCCCCGAGAGAGACGTATATATGACCTTATGAAAGGTCTTCTTAAAAAGCTCGACATTGATCACATTGGTTCAGTTGGGCCCGTTATTCCGACTCCAAGGGGACCCCAAGCAGGGACCCCTCTCTCTTGTCGCCAGGATCCCGAACGAGGATATAGCGCGACTGAAATAGGAGAGCGTGAGTTTTGGAAATGGCACAAGATGGTCATACCGGCTGCCCCAGCCTGGCGTCCCCTGAGACGTGTTCCCTGACACCGGGGTCCTCTGAGACAAGTCAGGTGGTGCAAGGAATTTAAAGGGATCTCGCCGTAAAAAAGTCTCAGGACCGACTGCCCTCCCAACCAAAGACTACGGAGACAAAAGTGTTGCCTCCACGGACAAGGAACCTATGGACATGGACAAGAAACCTACGGACAGGAACAAGAATCGAACGGAGATGAACAAGAATCTGCCTTGCCTACCATCACATCAGGGATCATTTTTGTCTCAGTACCCACTGCTGACACCCACATCACCCTGCGAACTCAGCGACACATCGGTGTCTCTTGACGACCCAGAGACTCCAGAGAGACTGCTCGTCGGAGCCTGGGCACGTAAGGTTGCTTCAGAACTGGGAAAAAGTTTCTGTGGGAACGAGTGTGTGGTGGAAAGAGTTAATAACAGAACCCTGGCATGCGAGCAGAACAGGACCCTAGCGCTCGGCTGGGCCCTAGTGCTCACAGGCGGGGTCGCGCTGTGGTTCGCGATGGGGTCAGGGCAGAAGCGGCGGCGCAGCTCCAGGAGTCGGAGAACCACCGCAGAAGTCAGAGAACCGCCCCCCCTCACCCCATCCACCCATCCATGTGGCGTGGATGTGACAATTCGCGTCTTGCAGTGTTATTTGTCTGATAGATTGGTTTACAGCACTCATTTGTATGTGATATCATTACATGGTTGAAATACTGATTGAGGGAAAAAAATTAGACGTTGAAAGTTTGATTCATGAGTTAACTGCATTTGAAAAACAAGGGGTTCCAGAGAAAATTCAAAGGAAGCCAGTGTGAAAATATTTGGATGTTCAAAAGTTGCGTGAATTGTTTCATCAATCTGCTAAGGTGCTTTAGCTACAGTACCACTTCTTTGTTTACTGAGGCTAAAGGGATTGCCCAGTCACCTGGACTGTCAGCAGTTCACCAGCGGCCTTGCCCCTGGTGTGAAACCTTGTGGCACAGGCACACGGGAGGTTTTGGACTGCACAAACGCGGGAATCTAGTAAACATGTCCAATGCCATGTACCCCGTGGAATCAAAATGGACAACAGCCCAGGATATATAGCACAAACAATACAAACCTCTTTCCAATTGGGGGACATTACCTATGTTACAGGGACACCACATTGGCCTGCAGGTCAGGCCATGGTGGAACGTATGAATCAAACCCTCAAGTGTTTTTGCTTCACAAACAAAAAGGGGGAGAGAAGGACATCTCTCCAGCTCATCAATTAAACAAAGCTCTGTATGTTTTGAGTTGTTTATGTCTGCCACAGAACAGCTTGGTACCGCCAATGGTGAAATATGCAGTAGGTTTAAAAGGAGGTTTGAAAAAAAAATGAAAAGGAAAAAAAAAGTAAATGTCAAGTGTTAGTAAAAAATTAAATTACAGGTACTAACTTGGGGAAAGGAGATCTGGCTGTGTCATTACAGATGCTGTGGATCCAGAAAAAAGCAAGCCTGTGTGAACCAGGCGGAGATCCTGATCCCAGTAACTTATGTCAAGTGTTCCAACTGCAGCCACAATGGACTATGAGTTTTGCTGCGGGACATATTGAACTAACTAACAGTCTTTGAAATATGTATGTATTTGTGGTAAATGAAAATTAGGGAAATAGTGATTTCTGCACAGCCTAAGAACACAGACTGCAATGGGTGGTGCCTGCAGGAAAACGTGAGGCTGATGTTATCTGACTCCTGAAACTCTCAAGACACTCAGCTACAGATGTGGATTCTGTAAGACTTTACAGAATCAAGCAGCAACTGATTCTTGTTGCTGGCTCACAGACATGGTTGTGAAAATTTTGAAAGGCATGAGTTGCATGAATGTGTCCACTCTCAGTCGATTCCTGCGAGCATTCAGAAATTAATAGATCAAACACAAAAGGTACAAGAAAATGGATTCTTTGGATTGGACAATTGGTTTCATGAGTTTCAGGATGGATATCGTCAATGGTCAAATTTGGATTACATAGTCCCTGACAATATCCTTGAATTTCCTATGAAACATCAAAGTTATTCATACTGAGAAGTATTTGGTGATCACATCTTCAAAACACTACGGCCTTGAAGGCAGAGGTACGGACTGCCTTAAACCAAGACGGAGTTGTAGGAAGGTATTTGGAAGCAAGTGAACATGTCGTTATTATCCATAATAAATGGTCAACACAGAAGGTGTGCAGATAACTTTTAGACATGAAAGATAAATTAACAATGCAAACAGTGTGTGTAGCCAGTTAGTAGTTTTTAGCTTGCTACCTTTTACAGTATGGTTTTTCGTTTATGGGATGGTTTTTAGATTTAGTTGAATAAGGACTTAGGGGTTTTTTGTAGTTATTTTTGCCTTAGTGTTATTTTTGACAAGTCTTGCAAAAGAAAATATCACGCTCAGTGAAGGAGGTTCTTTTTGCTTAACAGGAAGGGGGAGATGTGGCCAGCAGCTTGAGAAACAGAGCCTCAAGAACTGCCAGGTTAACAGATAACGGGATGGAGCCTTTAGGCCATGAAGCTCAAGTAAACTAAACAAGGTGGCAGCATCGTTGCCGGGCCCCCTGATGGGACAGGCTCCAGGAAAAAGTGTCCTCTATTGTTAAGGTATAGCTGCTGTCTGATGAGGTTTTAGAAGTTCTATTAGCATGATAAGAGAGAGATACTGCTGTGACAGCAAAACGTTGACCAATCAGATGTAGCCCAGGAACAGGGTATGTTTGAAAGAAAGCAGCCGTCTGCAGAGCATATAAACAGGAATGGTTCTTTGCAATGAATCGACTCTTGCTTGCATCAAGCTGTGTCCCGTCTCTCTCTGTCGTGGCAAGATCACACCATAAAAGGAGTGTGGTGGGGGCAGGAGAACTCAGCTCAAGACACACGTGTTTTCAGGATGGCTGTGAGCTGTGCGGCCAGAGCTGTGGGGTTCAGTGAGAAACTGCATTGTGTATCACCAGTTGTGTGTATTTTGCCACAAAGTCCTGTTGTTTCTCTCTCTGCTGTCCCAGTAAACTGTCCTTATCCCAGCCCACAAGGTTAAGGGCATTTTGGTTTCCTTTTCTCTCCCTTCTCCCCACCCCCAATCCCCCCCCACACACACCCCCTCTTAGAGAGAGAGTGGCTGCGTGGTGCTCGGCTCTCGGCTAGGGTGAAACCATGAGAAAAGGTTCCAGCACAACACCCACACATCAAGGCAGCTCAGACATGATGGGTGGAGAACCAGCCACAAGGAGAAGAATTTGGGCATTACAGGGGATGCCACAGCAGTCATAGATGCTGAACAGGAATCAGGCCATGAGCACATTGGGCTGCACTAGGAGGAGAGTGGCTGCACAGACAAGGGCCCTTCTGGTCACCTGGACTCAGCACTGGTGATGCCACCTCTGGAGCAGTCAGTCCCAAAACGGGCTCCCCAGTCTGGAGGAATGTGGAGGAACACGTATGTGGTCAGGGAAAGTCTGCCAAGAGACCTTTGCTGCTTTGGCCTGGGGAAAGGGAGGCTGAGGGAAGCCCTCTTTGTGCTATGTGAAAAGAACATAAGAAAGGAAGTCCATGTGAACTGACGGCTCTGAAGGCCAGGGTGGACATGAGGGTAAAGAAATGTCATTCTGAGGGTAGTGCTGTGGTGCAAGCAGTCACTGGGAGGAAGTGTGGATGAGCTGGTGGCTTTGTGTTTGTGGGAACAGCTGGTGAGGACACAAAGACAGCAGTACAGGCAGGGACATTGTTAGGTGACAATGAGGTGGGAAAGCGTGTTGCATCCCTGCAGCCTACAAAGAACCAGGTACAGGGGGGAGGCCATGTGGGATGGGCTGTGGTGCAGATGGCCAAGTGTGCCAGACAGGCAGAAAGGGCCTGATAGAAATGAGATCTTTGTCCCCTTGGCTATGGCTGATGTCCCTGCCACAGAAGCTTCAGTGAAGACACATTATCCTCATGGCCATGGCACATGGTTGCGCCTTTGCACCCACCCCAGAGGAGGCCACCATGTGTCATACCCCTGTCCTTCCCTTGGTGTCACACTTCCCACTTTCCAAGGAAGAGCCTTGAGACACAGGTGAGGGTCAGGATCTCCCTGCCCAGCGGCTGGGGGTCAGTGCTTGGCATTTCTGTTTCATCAGACCAAGCCAGGGTGTCCTCAGCATCAGAGCTGCCTGTGCTTTGCCTGGGTTTGTCCTCATGGCCTCCAGTTGTCTGCTCTAATGAGCCCCTGGGGAGGCTTTGTCAGGAATGGCTCCCAGTGGGGCCTGTTAGTGCTTCAAGGTACTTTGGGCATTACTCCTGACTTGAACTTCTTGAGAAGTTTCTTCAGTGTCCTCTTGGTATCTGAGGTCTGTGGACTCAGAAGAAAAGACACCATGGGGCTCATTAACATCCAGAAAGCCCTTACAAACATGGCTCTTCAAGTCACTTTCATTCAAAAATCTCAAAACTTCTACAACTAATTAGATTTTAGTTGGGTCCTTAGTGATGAAGATGTCAAAGGGATTTCCCATGGAGGAACTTTTTCCAGTCTCAGGTATTTTCTGTCATGGCTCAGTTGATAGAAGAAGTGACAGCAGCATTCTGTGATGGACATGGGTGTGCTAAGGAGATCTGGACAGGCAGGAAAAGCAGTCTCTTGGGATCCAACCCTGCATGGAGAACCTTGCTCTTCCCCAAGCCCAGCAGTTCCCTCCCTGGCCTCCTGGGACTCCCAACACTTTTCTTCCCATCATCTGTGCTCACAGGCACAGACAGATTTCAATGACAGCAAACAGCAGTTCAACATGATCCAGTTGCATAACCATGAAATCTCTCTCCTCAGCTGCCTGCTACGGCCAAGCAGCGTGTGAAGGGGGTCAGCTTTACTGGTGCTCCTAGTGCACAACCTGGGGAGGTTTCAGGCCGGGGAGATCCTTCATCTCTTGCAACTTGTGCTTGGGTGCTCTTGCTGGATATTTAGCATGTTTGAAACTCGGTTATGGTAGAACTGGAAAACTACCTCAGGCACAGTTAGTGGGATAGCTGGAGACATTTCAGCCCCGGAATATCTTCAAGCCCACGCTCCTTCTCTTTGACACCTGTTGCTGGAGGTTTAGCAGTTTTAGAAGTTGTTGCTGGTAGATTGAAAAATGACGTCAGGCACTCTTAGGACCATTGCCTTGGCTAGGAATGCCCTGAGCTTCAAGGTTTCTTGTACTGCTAGTTTACCACCTGTGGAGTTTCAGGCCACAAAACCTTTTCCAGACCTCGCATCAGTTTGTTTGGGAGCTGTTACTGGACATTTATATGTTTCACAGGTGGACACTTGTAGAGCCTGACAATGAAGTCAGGCAATCTTAGGACTGTTCCTTCACCTTTGAAGGGGGGCCTGAGCCCCAAGGTTACTGGTGCTGCCTGCAGGCTCCCTGGGGAGATTTCCTGCCAGAAAATTCTTTCCTCCCTCACACCTTTTGCTTGGGGCTCTTACTGGACTTTTGGTATTTTCCAAGTTGGACGCTGGCAGAGCCCAGAAATGACATCACACACTCTTAGGACTGTTTCCTCAGCTACGAAAACTCTGAATCCCAAATTTACTTGTGCTGTTTTTGCTCTACCTATCGGGGAAGGTTTTCAGGCTCACAAGATACTGTAGCTCTCAAACCTTTTGTTTGAAAGAGATTGAAGGACGTTTTCCACTTCTTGAACGTGGAAACTGGTAAAGCTGGAAAATGATGTCTGGTGTTACAGGACCATTCCCTTGGCTAGAAATGCCCTGACCCCCATGGTTACTGGGCTGCTTGTGGGCTACCTGGGGAGGTTTCAGCCCAGGAAGATTTTACAGCCCTTGCAACTTTTGTTTGTGACCTACAATAAAGGTGGGGGATTCTCTCTGTCCCTCCTTTTGTTATTGTACTTCAAGAATTAAAAAAATTGAATCTATTAAAAATTGTAAAGTATTAACAATAGAATCTCCCACCTTTATTGGATCTGGGGGAACCATTGTGACAGAGGATGAAGAAAAGGCTGAGGTACTTAATACCTTTTTTGTTTCATTCCCTAGCAGCATGACAATTGTCTCCTGATACTCAGACCCCTGAGTAGAAAGATGGGGATGGGAAGTAGACCGAAGCACCCATCATCCAAGGGGAATTGGTTACTGACCTGCTCAGCTGCTTAGATCTGCGCAGGTCTATAGGTCCAGATGGGATACACTCAAAGGCACTGAGGGAGCTGGCAGAAGTGCTCCCCAAGCCACTTTCCCTTATTTACCAGCAGTCCTGGCTGACTGGGGTGGTTCTGCCTGACTGGAAGCTGGCACATGTGACACCCATCTACAAGAAGGGACAGAGGGAGGACCCAGGGAACTACAGGCCTGTCAGCCTGACCTCAGTGCTGAGAAAGGGGATGTAACTAATCATCTTGAGTACCATCATGCAGCACATGCAGGACACTCTGGCCATCAGTCCCAGTCAGCATGGGTTCAGGATATTCATGTCGTGCTTGAAGAAGCTGATCTCCTTCTATTGCAGGGTGACCTGCTTAGTGGATGAGGAGAAGGCTGTGGATGTGATCTACCTAGAGTTCAGTAAAACCTTCATCACTGTGCTGGGGCCCATCCTCTTTAACATCTTCATTAATAATCTGGATGAGGGGATCGAGTGCACCCTCAGTAAGTTTGCAAATGACACCAAATTGTGTGGAAGTGTTGATCTGCTGGCAGGCAGGAAGGCTCTGCAGAGGGACCTGGACAGGCTGGATCAATGGGCAGAGCTCAGTTTTATGGAGTTCAACAAGACCAAGAGCTGAGTCAGGCACTTTGGTCACAATAACCCCAGGCAATGCTACAGGCCTGGGGCAGAGTGGCTGGGGAGCTCCCTGGAGGACAAAGATCTGGGGGTGTTAGTGGACAGGCAGCTGAACGTGAGCCAGCACTGTGCCCAGGTGACCAAGAAGGGCAATGGCATCCTGGCCTGTATAAGGAGGTGTCACCAGCATAGGGAATAGTGTAACCAGCAGGAGTAGGGAAGTGATTGTTCCATTATACTCAGCTCTGGTGAGGACACACGTTGAGTACCGTGTCCAGCTTTTTGCCCCTCACTACAAGAAGGATGTTGAGATGCTGGAGTGTGTCCAGAGAAGGGCAATGAATCTGGAGAAGTGTTTGAGCACAAGTCCTATGCTCATCAGCTGAGGGAACTGGGGCTTTTTAAGTGTTAAGAAAGGGAGGTTAGGGAGAGACCTTATCTCTGTCTACAACTTCCTGCAAGGAGGGTGTAGGGTGATTGGGGTCAGTTTCTTATCTCAGATAGACAGGGACAGAATAAGAGGAAATAGTTTCAAACTGCACCAGGAGAAATTTAGGTTAGATATCAGGAAAAATTTCTTTACTCAAAGCATAGTCAAGTGTTGGAACAGGCTGCTCAGGGAAGTGGTGGACTCACCATCCCTGGAGGCATTTAAAAAACATCTAGATATTGTGCTTGAGGACATGGTCTACAGGTGGACTGGAAAGGGTCAGGCTGTGGTTGGGCCATATAACAGATTCTATGGTTCTATGGTAAAGTTCCAGGAAATTCCCCTTCCATCATGGTGGGAAAGGTTTGCAAATTCAAACAACTTGTTGAGTGATTCAGGTGATGAAAATGTTCTTGTAATTTTTTTATAAATGCCAGGATAAAAATAATGAAACAAAAAATATGCACATTTCAAGGTAACATGATGCCAAGGGAGCACAGCTCCTCATAACACAGGATGTGATTCATACAAGACCACTGGATACTGCATTAGGAATGGGATGAACAGGCACCATGTTATTACAGCTTGGACAACATAGAAGGAAAAAAACCCTACTAAATAGAGACTGGTCCTAATGTGAGTTCCATGGCCAGTGATATGCAGAAGAAGATGAGCAGTTTGTTGCTGCATAGGAGAATCCAGTCCTCAGTTTCCACATGGCATCCTTGACCTCCTGGTTCCTCATGCTGTAGATGAGGGAGTTCACTGCTGGAGGAACCACAGAGTAAAGAAATGACACAACCAGGTCCAGAAATAGGGGGGAGATGGATGGGGGCTTCAGGTTGGCAAACAAGGCAGTGCTGACAAAGAGGGAGACCACAGCCAGGTGAGGGAGGCAGGTGGAAAAGGCTTTATGCCGTCCCTGCTGTGAGGGGATCCTCAGCACAGCCCTGAAGATCTGCACATAGGACACCACAATGAAGACAAAACACACAAAACCTAGACAGGTAGTGACCACAATGAGTCCAGTTTCCCTGAGGTAGGCATCTGAGCAGGAAAGCTTGAGGATCTGGGGGATTTCACAGAAGAACTGGTCAAGGGCATTGCCATGGCAGAGGGGGAGGGAAAATGTATTGGCTGTGTGCAGCACAGAATAGAGAAACCCACTGGCCCAGGCAGCTGCTGCCATGTGGACACAAGCTCTGCTGCCCAGGAGGGTCCCATACTGCAGGGGGTGGCAGATGGCAACGTAGCGGTCATAGGCCATGACAGTGAGCAGACAGAACTCTGTTGAGATGAAAAATAGAAAGAAAAATATTTGAGCCACACATCCTGTGTAGGAAATGGCCCTGGTGTCCCACAAGGAATTGGCCATGGATTTGGGAACAGTGGTGGAGATGCAGCTAAAGTCAAGTACAGAGAGGTTGAGGAGGAAGAAGTACGTGGGTGTCTGGAGGTGGTGGTCACAGGCTATGGTGATGATGATGAGGCCATTGCCCAGGAGAGCAGCCAGGTAGATGCCCAGGAAGAGGCAGAAGTGCAGGAGCTGCAGGTCCCGTGTGTCTGCAAAGAGCAGGAGGAGGAACTGGCTGATGGAGCTGCTGCTGTTGGACATCTGCTTCCATCAGGTGTGGTGACCTGTCCAAGCAGGAAAGGGCACAATGAGAAGTTAGGGAACTTTTCTTTGAGGGAAAAAGATAATTCCATCCTTCTAATGTAGTTCAGGAAAAGTCTAGCAGGTCCCTTTTGAGAGGTCTTCTTTGTGCTGGCTTGAGTGTGCCACTGCGGGGAGAAGGGAAGTCCAATTCCTACGGATGGGAGTCTTCAAGTGAAGGCCAGCTCAGTGCCAGCCCCACTAATAGATGTGTGCAGAGCCAGTAGAAGGTCCCTACACTGTCCTTCTATAGGTCACACTTTCCACCCACAGCTTCTTTCTGCAGTGCTGATGGAATCCCAGCAGGCAGGCTGAGTGCTGACCCTGGCAGCAGCAGAGTCCCTGCCCCAGCACACAGACGCTGGGGTTCAGGGACCCTGCTGGTAAGGACAGCACTAGGCAACCCTGGGTGCACACGCTGCTTCACAACTCTGCAACCATGCCCAGGAGAAGACAGCTGTCCTGCCCTGTCCCTCTCATGGGGCACAAGGGCATCCCTTCCAGGCAGCACCTTCTTGTCCTATAGAGAACCTGTCCTCCTGACAGACCCCACACACTGCCCCATGTCCCAGCTTTAGGAGATCCCTCCAGGAACAGAACCTGCATTACCCTGCACCCACAGACATACCAGGGAGAGGCTGTGCAGATTTCTCCTCCAGTGAGCTCTCAGCACCCATCAGCTCTCTCAGCCTCACAGGTCTCCCCTCGGTGCCTACAGGCAGCGTCCCCAGCACTGTGTGCTGGGCAGAGGAGCTGCTCCTGGGCAGAGCTGTCTCTCTGCAGCTCTGCAATGTTTCATGAGCTCCCACTGTCCCAGGAGTCCAGCCCAGCTCACAGCAGAGGAGCAGGTGAATACATCACATACTCCATTCCCCACAGTCTCCTGGGTGGTGTCCCTGGAGCTCCAAGGAACAAACTTGGAAAGACACTGAAGTCCTCTCTGACTTTCCCTCCCCTGGCTAGGGAGAAATCCTTCTGTCCGTCAGAGTCCTTTCTGCTGATCAAACCAGAGCTGGGCAGGACAATCCGCTTTGCTTGTCTTCCCATGATCCAGGACCCCCAGGCAGGGACAGGGAGGCAACTCTTGTCCCCTGTGAGAAGAAGGGAGTCAGGCCAGTCATTCCAGACCCCTCATCCTTGCTTTGCAGACCTGGTGCTGGAAAGGAACACAGCTCTGGCCTATGGCTGCCACAAAGGCACTGGAGCTGGGATTTCTCTTACCCCAGTTCCAGTGGGGACAAAACTGGCACCTGCTGCCTGGGAGCTTCTGGTCCCAGCTCCCATGGAAATTACTCGAGGTGAAGGCAAGTTGCCAGATCCCCTGCTCTCTGAGAGTGGACTTCATCTGACTGAAAATGCATGTCACACTCATTTGCTTGTACCCAAAACTGAAGACCAGGAATGACTCTTTGGGAGCCCATGGAAGAGGCTTCAGCTCCTCATCCATACCTAGGAGTTTGGGACACAAAGGAAGCATTTTAATTTTCCTTGTATATAAATCTCTCCTGACTTCTGTCTTTTACTTCTGCAACACTTTCCCATAGCCAGAGGCAGCAGATGTCCAACAGCAGCTCCATCAGCCAGTTCCTCCTCCTGCCCTTTGCAGACACACGGGAGCTGCAGCTCCTGCACTTCTGCCTCTTCCTGGGCATCTACCTGGCTGCTCCTCTGGGCAAGAGTTTCATCATCATTACTGTAGCCTATGAGCATTGACTCCACACCCCCATGTACTTATTCTTCCTCTTCAACCTCTTTTTGAGTGTGTGCTGGGTTGACCCTGGTGCTGACCGAAGCTGCTCTATCACTCCCCCTCCTCAGCTGAATAGGGGAGAGAAGATGTAACAAAGGGTCAGGTTAAATACAGGGAGAGATCATGCAGTGGTCACTCTCCTGAGTTACCCTCCAGAAACCCATCTAATTTATTACCCAATCCAAAGAGAGTAGAGCAATGAGGAAAAAGGAAAAGAACCAAACTTTAAAACACACCCCCACATCCCTCCCTGTTTTTGTCAGGGTCCACTTCACTCTCCAATTCTCTCCTTCCTCTGACTGAGCGGCATGAGGGTGGGGAATGGGAATGGGGGTTGGGGTCAGTTCATCACACATTGTCTCTGATGCTCCTTCCTCCTCAAGGGAAGATTCCTCACAGTCTCCCTTTGCTCCAGCATTGGGTCCCACCCACAGCAGACAGTCCTCCATGAACCCCTCCAACATGAGTCCTTCCCACATGGCTTCAGATCATCACCAACTGCTCCAGGGTGGGTCACTTTAATAAGGTGCTGTCCTTCAGCAACAGACTGCCCCAGCGTGGGTCCTCCACTGTCATGCCAGCAAACCTGCTCCAGCACAGGCTTCCTAGGAGGTCACAGCCTCCTTCAGGTGTCTGCACATGCTCGACCATGGGGATGTCTACAGGCTGCAGGTAGAATCAGTGTTCCATACCATCCACAACGGGCAGCTTGGGAACAAGCTTACTGACCATGGCCTTCCCCAGGGGCTTCAAGGGAATCTCTTCTATAATAACATGGTTCACATTTATCCCATTCCTAAACCAGGATCTCCTGGTCTTGTGTGATGCAGACATTCTGTAACAAAAAGCTGTGCTCTCTTTGCATTATGTCTCCCTGGGAAGGTGCTCAGATTTCTCCAGGAGGATGCTTTGGAGACAGCGATGAAGGCTTAACTACACAGACCACATCCACAGCCTTCCCCTCATCCACTGAGCAGGTCACCTTGTCATAGAAGAAGATCAGCTTCCTCAAGCACCATCTGCCTTTCCTAAACCCATGCTGAGTGGGCCTGATAGCCTGGGTGTCCTGGGTACTCAAGATGATTTCTTCCATCACCTTCCCCAGCACCGAGGTCAGGTTGACAGGCCTGTAGTTCCCTGTGACATTCTTCTGGCCATTCTTGTAGATGGGTGTCACATGTACCAGCTTCTAGTCAGGTGGAACCACCCTGGTCATCCTTGAAAGCTGGTAAATAAGGGAAAGATTCTTGGCAAGCACTTCTGCCAGCTGCCTCAGTACCCTCAGGTGTATCCCATCTGGAACCATTGACTTATGCAGATCTAAGCAGCTGAGCAGGTCACGTATGAATTACCCTGGGATTATGGGAGCTTTGGTCTCCTTCCCATCCCCATCTTTCCAATCAGGGATCTGTGTGTCAGGAGACAACTGGTTTTACTGCTGAAGACTGAGGCAAAGAAGGGATTAAGTACATCAACCTTTTTTCTTCATCCTCCATCAGTAAGGTGGGAGATCCTCCCTGGCCCTCCTTCTGTTATTAATATTGTTGTGGTTTAGTCCTGGCTGGAGGGCAGATGCCCACCAAAGTCAGTCTATTACTCCCCTTCTTAGTTGGATAGGGGAGAAAATATACATTAAAAGGCTCAGGAGTTAGAATAAGGACAGGGAAGAGCCCCAAAGCAGCGTTTGTCAAATTTAGGACTGTTCCCTTTCTAAGGAAAACCTTGAGCCTCAGGGATACTGGGGCTGCTACTGGGCTACATAGGCAGGTTTCAGGCCAGGAACATCTTTCAGCCCTCAAACCTATTGCTGGACATTTAGAAGTTTCAAAACCAGAAGCTGGTAGAGCAAAGAACTGATGTCTTGCACTGTTATGACCATTCCAATGTCTATAAAAGCCCTAAGCTGAAAAGTTATAGGGATGTCTCTTGGGCAAAGTGAGGAGGTTTCTGGCCCTTGTACTTTTTGTTTGGGAGCTATAGCTGGACGTTTAGCATTTTTGAAGGTGGACACTGGTAAAGCCGGAAAAAGACATCAGGCAATTTTTTGACCATTCCGTTATCTATGAAATCCCTGAGCCTGGAGGTTACTGGGGCTTCTAGTGGGCTACCTGGGGAGTTTGCAGGCAAAGAAGACTGTTAGGCCCTAGTACGTTATGTTTGGGGCTACTGCTGCACATTTAGCATGTTCAAAGGCAGATGCTGTTAGGGACAAAAAATTATGTCAGGCACAGTTAGGACCATTCTCTCTGCTAGGAACTCCCTGGTCCCAAGCTTACTAATGCTGCTTTTACTCCTCCTGAGGAGGTTTCAGACAAGGAAGTTCTTTCTAATCCTCACTCCTTTTTGTTGGGAGCTACTGCTGGATAATTATCAGGCTTGAACACTGAGGATCATAGAGACCAAAAAAAGATGTCAGGCACTTTTTGGACCATTCCCTTAAATTGGAAATCCCCAAACCTCAAGATTACTGAAGCTGCTTTAAAGCTGCTGGACAGTTTTCATGTCAGGAACATTTTTCAACCCTCGCTTCTTTTCTTTGAAGCTGTTGATGAAGGTTTAGAATTTTTGAAGATGGACAATGGTAGAGCCTGAAAATGACATCAGGCACTATTAGCACCATTGCCTTGGCAAGGAACACCCTGACCCCAAGGTTACTGGTGCTGCTTGTGTGCTACCTGATGTCTGTAGATAGGGCTTTGCAATAGGAAGATTTCGTGCTGTATGGAAAGGTTGGACCCCTCCCCTCCACACGTAACCAATAGCAAGTAGCCGGTAAGGTGAGAGGATGGTGGTGGCATCACAGCCCAGGCGTATAAAGCCCCGTGCCTCTCGCTAATAAATGCCATTTGCCGTCCATCACATTGGTGTCTGTGAGCAGATGGACCGTGCTGCCAGAGTGTGGCACCGTTGCCGTTCCTGAACCAGGTCGCCACACTTTGTGAAAGGAAACAGAGGTAAAGGGACTGTGAGGTAAAGGGATTTTGATGTAAGGGGATTGTGAGGTAAGGGGATTGTGAGTTAAGGGGATTGTGAAGTGAAGGGATTGTGAGTTAAGGGGATTGTGAAGTGAAGTGATTGTGAGATAAGGGGACTATGAGGCATGATGATTGTGAATTAAGGGGAATATGAAGTTACAGAATTGATTGACATGGATTGTGATGTAAACGGGAATGATTGAGGTAGATTGTGTAGTAAGGAGAGTAACTAATATGTTTTGAGGTAAAGGGATTGAGAGGTAAAGGGATTAAGAGGTAATTTGATTGACAGGTAAGGGGATTGTGAGGCAAGGGGATTAGGGTGTTAAAGGGATTGT
This sequence comes from Gallinula chloropus, assembly GCF_964237585.1. Taxonomy (NCBI): domain Eukaryota; kingdom Metazoa; phylum Chordata; class Aves; order Gruiformes; family Rallidae; genus Gallinula; species Gallinula chloropus. Next base: position 421,205 of record NC_140106.1, read on the forward strand.
GAGGAATAAGATTGTGAGGTAAGGGGATTGTGAAGTAAAGGGGATTGTGAGGTAAGGGGATTGTGAGGTAAAGAGATTGTGAGGTAAGGGGACTGTAAGGGATGATGATTGTGAGTTAAAGGGATTATGAAGTCACTAAATTGACTGACATGGATTGTGACGTAAGGGGATTGAATGAGGTAGATTGTGTGGTAAGGAGACTAACAAATATATTGTGAGGTAAAGGGATTGTGAGGTAAAGGGATTGTGAGGTAAGGGGATTGTGAGGTAAAGGGATTGCAGGATGAAGGGATTGTGAGGTAACAGGATTGTGAGGGAAGGGGATTGTGAGGTGAGGGGATTGTGAGGTAAAGGGATTGCAGGATGAAGGGATTGTGAGCTAAGGGGATTGTGAGCTAAGGGAATTATGAGGTAAAGGGATTGTGAGGTAAAGGGATTGTGAGGTGAGGGGATTGTGAGGTGAGGGGATTGTGGGGTAAGGGGATTGTGAGGTAAATGGGATTTTGAGGTAAAAGAATTGTAAGGAAAGGGGATTGAAGGCAAAGGGAATTGTGAGGTAGGATGATTATGAGTTAAGTGGATTATGAATGTTAGTTAAGGAGATTGTGAGGTAAGAGGATTGTGATGTAAGGGGATTGTGAATTAAAGGGATTTTCATGTAAAGGTATTGTGAGATAAGGGTATTGTGAGGTAAGGGAATTGTGACCTAAAGGCATTGTTAGGTAAAGGTATTGTGTGGTATGGTGATTGTGAGGTAAAGTGTTTGTGAGTCAAAGGGTTTGTGAGGTAAGGGTATTGTGAGTCTAGGGGATGGTGAAGGAAAGGGATACTGAGGTAAGGGGATTGTTAGGTAAATGGATTGTGAGGTAAGGGGATTGTGAGGTAAAGGGATTGTGAGGTGAGGGGATTGTGAGGCAAGGGGATTGTTAGATAAGGGTATTGTGAGGTAAGGGGATTGTGAGGAAAGGAGATAGTGAGGTAAAGGTATTGTGAGGAAATAGGATTGTGATGTAAGGGGATTGTGAGGTAAAGGAATTGTGAGGTAAGGGAGATTGTGAGGTAAAGGGATTGTGAGGAAATAGGATTGTGATGTAAGGGGACTGTGAGGTAAGAGGATTGTGAGGTAAAGGAATTGTGAGGTAAGGAGATTGTGAGGTAAAGGGATTACGAATTCACGGAATTGATTGACAGAGAGATTGTGATGTAAGGGAATTGTTGGGTAAAGAGAATGTGAGGTAAGGGGATGGTGGGGAAAGGGGATTGTGAGCTAAATGGATTGTAAATTAAGGGGATTGTGAGGTAAAGGGATTGTGAGTTGAGGGGATTGTGAGTTGAGGGGATTGTGAGTTGAGGGGATTGTGAGTTGAGGGGATTGTGAGTTGAGGGGTTTGTGAGTTGAGGGGTTTGTGAGTTGAGGAGATTTTGAGGTGAGGGGATTGTGAGGTAAAAGGATTGTGAACTAAGGGGATTGTGAGGTCAGGGGATTGTTATTTAAAGGGATTGTGAGGTAAAGGATTTGTGAGATAAGGTTATTGTGAGTTAAGGGGATTGTGAGTCTAGTGTATTTTGAGGGAAAGGAATTGTGAGGTAAGGGGATTGTGGGGTTAAAGGGATTGTGGGGTTAAAGGGATTGTGAGGTAAGGGGATTGTGATGAAATGGGATTGTGATGTATGGGGATTGTGAGATAAAGGGATTGTGAAGAAAGGGGATTGAGAGGTAAGGGTGTTTTTTGAGGTAAAGGGATTGTGAGGCAATATGATTGTGAGGTAAGGGGATTGTGAGGTATGGGAATTGTGAGGTAAAGGGATTGTGAGGTAAATTGATTGTGAGGTAAGGGTGTTGTGAGTCAAGGGGATTGTGATGTATGGGGATTTTGAGGGAAAGGTATTGTGAGGTAACGGGATTGTGAGGTAAGGGGATTGTGAGGTAAAGGGATTGCAGGATGAAGGGATTGTGAGGTAACAGGATTGTGAGGGAAGGGGATTGTGAGGTGAGGGGATTGTGAGGTAAAGGGATTGCAGGATGAAGGGATTGTGAGCTAAGGGGATTGTGAGCTAAGGGAATTATGAGGTAATGGGATTGTGAGGTAAAGGGATTGTGAGGTGAGGGGATTGTGAGGTGAGGGGATTGTGGGGTAAGGGGATTGTGAGGTAAATGGGATTTTGAGGTAAAAGAATTGTAAGGAAAGGGGATTGAAGGCAAAGGGAATTGTGAGGTAGGATGATTATGAGTTAAGTGGATTATGAATGTTAGTTAAGGAGATTGTGAGGTAAGAGGATTGTGATGTAAGGGGATTGTGAATTAAAGGGATTTTCATGTAAAGGTATTGTGAGATAAGGGTATTGTGAGGTAAGGGAATTGTGACCTAAAGGCATTGTTAGGTAAAGGTATTGTGTGGTATGGTGATTGTGAGGTAAAGTGTTTGTGAGTCAAAGGGTTTGTGAGGTAAGGGTATTGTGAGTCTAGGGGATGGTGAAGGAAAGGGATACTGAGGTAAGGGGATTGTTAGGTAAATGGATTGTGAGGTAAGGAGATTGTGAGGTAAAGGGATTGTGAGGTGAGGGGATTGTGAGGCAAGGGGATTGTTAGATAAGGGTATTGTGAGGTAAGGGGATTGTGAGGTAAAGGAATTGTGAGGTTAGGGGATTGTGAGGTAAAGGGATTGTGAGGAAATAGGATTGTGATGTAAGGGGACTGTGAGGTAAGAGGATTGTGAGGTAAAGGAATTGTGAGGTAAGGAGATTGTGAGGTAAAGGGATTACGAATTCACGGAATTGATTGACAGGGAGATTGTGATGTAAGGGAATTGTTGGGTAAAGAGAATGTGAGGTAAGGGGATGGTGGGGAAAGGGGATTGTGAGCTAAATGGATTGTAAATTAAGGGGATTGTGAGGTAAAGGGATTGTGAGTTGAGGGGATTGTGAGTTGAGGGGATTGTGAGTTGAGGGGATTGTGAGTTGAGGAGATTGTGAGGTGAGGGGATTGTGAGGTAAAAGGATTGTGAACTAAGGGGATTGTGAGGTCAGGGGATTGTTATTTAAAGGGATTGTGAGGTAAAGGATTTGTGAGATAAGGTTATTGTGAGTTAAGGGGATTGTGAGTCTAGTGTATTTTGAGGGAAAGGAATTGTGAGGTAAGGGGATTGTGGGGTTAAAGGGATTGTGGGGTTAAAGGGATTGTGAGGTAAGGGGATTGTGATGAAATGGGATTGTGATGTATGGGGATTGTGAGATAAAGGGATTGTGAAGAAAGGGGATTGAGAGGTAAGGGTGTTTTTTGAGGTAAAGGGATTGTGAGGTAAAGGGATTGTGAGGCAATATGATTGTGAGGTAAGGGGATTGTGAGGTATGGGAATTGTGAGGTAAAGGGATTGTGAGGTAAATTGATTGTGAGGTAAGGGTGTTGTGAGTCAAGGGGATTGTGATGTATGGGGATTTTGAGGGAAAGGTATTGTGAGGTAACGGGATTGTGAGGTAAGGGGATTGTGAGGCAAAGGGATTGTGAGTTTAAGGGATTGTTTGGTTAAGGGATTTTGAGGTAATGGGATTCGGTGGTAAATGGATTGTGAGATAAGGAGATTGTTGGGTAAAAGGATTGTGAGGTAAGGAGATTGTGAGATAAGGGTATTGTGAGGTAAGGGGATTGTGAGTGTAGGGGATTGTGAGGGAAAGGGATTGTGAGGTAAGGGGATTGTGATGTGAGGGGATTTTGAGGTAAAGGGATTGTCAGGTAATGGAATTGTGATGTAAAGGGATTGTGAGATAAGAGTATTGTTATATAAGGGGATTTTGAGGTAAAGGGATTGTGAGGTAAGGGGATGTTGAGATAAGACTATTATGAGGTAAAGGGATTGTGAGTTTATGGGATTGTGAGGTTAGGGTATTGTGAGGTGGAGGGGATTGTGAGGTAAGGGGTTTGTGACGTGAGGGGATTGTGAGGTAAAAAGATTGTGAGCTGAGGGGATTATGAGGTAAGGGGATTGTGAGATAAAGGGATTTTGAGGTAAGGGGATTGTGAGGTAAAGGGATTTTGAGGTAAGGGGATTGTGAGGTAAAGGGATTTTGAGGTAAGGGGATTGTGAGGTAAAGGAATTCTGAGGTTAGGGGATTGTGAGGTATGGGGATTGTGAGGTAAAGGGATTGTAAGGTAAGGAGATTGTCACGTAAGGGGATTTTGAGGTAAAGGGGATTGAGAGATAAAGGGATTATAGATTCACGGAATTGATTGACAGAGAGATTATGAGGTAATGAATTTTTTGGTAAAGGGTTTATGAGGTAAGGTCATGATGTTGTAAAGTGATTGTGAGATAAGGGGACTGTGAGATAAGGTTATTGTGAGGTAATGTAATTGTGAGGAAAGAGGATTGTGAGTTGAGGGGGTTTTGAGTTGAGGGGGTTTTGAGGTGAGGGGGTTTGTGAGGTGAGGGGTTTGTGAGGTGAGGGGTTTGTGAGGTGAGGGGATTGTGAGGTGAGGGGATTGTGAGGTGAGGGGATTGTGAGGTAATGGGATTGTAAAGTGAAGGGAATGTGATGAAATGGGATTGTGAGTTAAAGGGATTTTGAGGTATGATGTTTTTGAGGTAAGGGGATTGTGAGGTAAGGGGATTGTGAGGTAAGGGGATTGTGAGGTAAAGGGATTGTGAGGTGAGGGGATTGTGAGGTGAGGGGATTGTGAGGTGAGGGGATTGTGAGCTAAGGGGATTGTGAGCTAAGGGGATTGTGAGGTAAAGGGTTTCTGAGGTGAAGGGATTGTGATTGATGGGGATTGTAGGTAAGGGTATTGTGAGGTATCATGATTTTGATTTAAGGGGATTATGGAGACACAAAATTGACTGACAGAGATTGTGAGGTAAGCAGATTGTGAGGTAAGGGATTGTGAGGTAAGGGATTGTGAGGTAAGGGATTGTGAGGTAAGGGATTGTGAGGTAAGGGATTGTGAGGTAAAGGGATTGTGAGGTGAGGGGATTGTTAGCTAAGGGTATTGTGAAGTAAAGGGATTGTGAGATAAGGGGATTGTGAGATAAGGGGATTGTGAGGTAAAGGGATTGTGAGGTAAAGGGATTGTGAGATAAGGGGATTGTGAAGTAAAGGGATTGTGAGATAAGGGGATTGTGAGATAAGGGGATTGTGTGGTAAAGGGATTGTGAGGTAAAGGGATTGTGAGGTAAGGGGTGTCGGTAGATAGGGCGTTGCGGTCGGAAGATGTCGCGCTGTACGGAAAGGTTGGACCCCTCCCCTCCACACGTAACCAATAGCAAGTAGCCGGTAAGGTGAGAGGATGGGGGTGGCACCACAGCCCTGGGGTATAAAGCCCCGTGCCTCTCGCTAATAAACTCCATTTGCCGTCCACCACATTGGTGTCTGTGAGCTGATGGACCGTGCTGCCAGAGTGTGGCGCCGTTGCCGTTCCTGAACCAGGTCGCCGTGCCTTGTGAAAGGCATCACAGTGTGCCCTCCTGGCTAAGAAGGCCAATGACATCCTGGGGTGTATTAGAAGGGGTGTGGTTCGTAGGTCAAGAGAGGCCTTTCTCCCCCTTGCCCAGGTGAGACCGCACCTGGAAGGTTGTGTCCAGTTCTGGGGCCCTCAGTTCAAGAAGGACAGAGAACTCCTTGAAAGAGTCCAGGGCAGGGCCACCAAGATGTTTCCTTATGAGGAAGGGCTGAGGGAGCTGGGCATATTGAGCTTGGAGAAGAGGAGACTGAGGGGTCACATTATTCACCTTTATAAATATGTAAATGGTGAGAGTTGGGAGGATGGAGCCAGGCTCTTCTCAGTGATGGCCAGTGATAAGAGAAGGGGCAATGGGTGAAAGGTGGAGCAGAGGAAGTTCCATATGAATGTAAGGAGGAACTTTTTCTCTGTGAGGGTGATGGAGCACTGGGACAGACTGCTCAGTGAGGTTGTGGAGTCTCCTTCTCTAGAGACATTCAAAACCTGCCTGGATGCATTCCTGTGTGATTTAGTCTGGGTGATCCTGCTCTGGCAGGGGAGGTTGGACTAGATGATCTTCTGAGGTCCCTGACAACTCCTAACATTCTGTGATTCTCTGATTCTGTGATTCCTCCCCAAGGGAATGATCCTAAAAGCTCCTCCTGTCCTTTTCAGGCTCCACCAGTGTCCACCTTAGAAACTGCTGAATGCCCAGGTACAGCTCCAAAACAACAGGTTTAAGTGCTGAACGATGTTCCTGGCCTGAAACCTCCCAAGGAAGCCAAGAGCAGCCCAAATAACCTTTGAGCTCAGGGCTTTCCTTGGCAAGGGAATGGTCCTAACGATGCCTATGTCATTTCGTGTGCTAACAGTGTCCATATTTCAAACTGATAAATGTCAAGCAGTAGCTCCCAAGCAAGAGGATTGAGGACAGAAATGTGTTCCTGTCCTGAAACCATCCCAGGTAGCCCAGTAGCAGCCCCAGTACCCTTGGGACTCATTTTTGTCCCTACCAAGGGATTGTTTCTAACATTGCCCGACACCATCACCTGGGAAGGAATAACCGCTGGAATCAGTACAGGCTGGAAGATGACCTGTTGGAGAGGACCTCTGTGTAGAAGGACCTGAGGGTGCTGGTGGGTGACAGGTTGGCCATGAGCCAGCAGTGTGCCCTGTTGTCTAAGAGAGCCAATGGGATCCCGGGGGACATAAAAAAGAGAGTGGCCAGCAGGTCAAAGGAGGTGATCCTCACCCCCTAAACTCTGCCCTGGTCAGACCCCCCTGGAGTGTTGAGCCCAGTTCTATTCTCCCCAGGACAAAAAAGCCTGGGATCTCCTGGAGAGAGTCCAGCGGAGGCTACGAAGGCAATTAAAGGCCTGGAGCATCTCCCCTATGAGGAAAGGCTGAGTCACCCGGGGGTATTCAGCCTTGAGAAAAGAAGGTTAAGAGGGGATCTTATCAATGTTTATAAGTATCTGAAGTGTAGGACACAGGGGAAAATTTTCAGCCTCTTTTCAATGGTTTGCGTTGGCAGAACAAGGGGCAATGGTTACAAGTTGGAGCACAGGAAGTTCCACACCAACATGCGGAAAGACTTTTTCACAGTGAGGGTGACAGAGCCCTGGGACAGGCTGCCCAGGGGGGGTGTGAAGTGTGTCCCCCTATGGAGATATTCAAGACCCCTCTGGACACTGACTTGTGCGACCTGTCCTAGGGAAGATATTTTGGCTGGGGGTTGGACCCAATGATCTCTTGAGATCCCCCCAACCCCTACAATTCTGTGACTCTGTGACTGATAGATTGTGAGGCAAGGGGATTGACTGATACATTGAAGGATGAGCTGAGGGGATTAACTGATAGATAGATGTGAGGTAAAGAAGTTGGCTGATAAATAGATCCTGAGGTAAGACAATAGACAGATCTATAGATTGTGAAGGAAGAACATGGACTGATAGATAGATGTGAGGTATGAGATTGACTGGTAGATTAAGAGGTAAGGGGATTGATTGATATATAGATTGTGAGGTAAGGAGATTGCTAGAGAGATTGTGACATAAGGGGATTGTGAGGTAAGGAGATTGTGAGGTAAAGGGGATTGTGAGGTAAGGGGATTGTGAGGTAAGGGGATTGTGAGGTAAGGGGATTATGAAAGAAAGGGATTAAGAGGTAAAGGGATTGTGAGGTAAGGGGGTTGTGAGGTAAGGGGATTGTGAGGTAAGGGGGTTGTGAGGTAAGGGGATTGTGAGGTAAGGGGATTGTGAGGTAAGGGGATTGTGAGGTAAGGGGATTTTGAGGTAAGGGGATTGTGAGGTGTGGCATGCAGCTTGAGAAACAAAGCCTCAAGCACTGCCAGGTTGACAGATAATGGGATGGAGCCTTTAGGCCATGAACCATGGGGAAACTAAACAAGGTGGCAGCATCGTTGCCGGCCCCCTGCTGGGACAGGCTCCAGGAGAAAGCGTCCTATGTTTTTAAGGTGTATCTGCTGTCTGACGAGGTTTTAGAAGTTCTATTAGCATGATAAGATAGAGATGCTGCTGTGACAGCAAAATGTTGTCCAATCAGATGTAGCCCAGGAACAGAGTGTGTTTGAATGAAAGCAGCCGTCTGCAGAGCATATAAACAGGAATGGTTCTTTGCAATGAATCGACTCTTGCTGCATCAAGCTGTGTCCCGTCTCTCTCTGTTGCGGCAGATTAGTTTTGGATTTCAGTAGATGTTGTTTCACCCCAGCTGAGAGCCCAGCACCTCACAGTCGCTTGTTCTTTAAAAGGGAGTGTGGGGGAGGGGGTGTTGGGGGGGAGGGAGGGGGAAGGGAAAGGGAAAAAAAAACAAAAACCAAGGAAACAAAACCCCACGGGTTGGGGTAAGGATAGTTTACTGGAATAGCAGAAAGAGAGATGTAACAATAGTAACAGGACTTTGTAGCAAAATCTATGAAACTGGTGACACACAATGCAGTTTCTCACCAAACCCACAACTCACACTGTGCAGCCCAGGGCCGTCCCGAAAACTGGACTGTCCCTAAAACTGCACGTCCTGGAGCTGCCTCCTCCGACCAGCCCCTGCTTTTATGCTGAGCATGACAGAATGGGTATGGAATACCCCCTTTGGCCAGTTCGGGTCACCTGTCCTGGCTGCGTCCCCTCCTTTCTCATTGGTAGGGAAATATGAACAACTGAAAAAGTCCTTGATTACTTGGCAACAACTGGAAACATCAGGGTGCTCTCAGCACTGCTCTCATCCTAATTCCTAAACACGGCATTCCATCCACTATAAGAAAAGAAATTAACTCCATCCTAGCTGAAACCAGGACACTTAGGTATGCAATAGATCAAACCTGCTTTAATAAGGTTTAATTTAATGAAGAATAAATGTTTAAAGGTGAAAAGAAACACAAAGCCATCCAGGTCCCCCACTTAAACAGGCTGCAGAACAAGCCCTGAGAGGTCTGAGGATGGAGTACTTCAAGCATGTGGAGAGTAGCCTCATGGATTTGGTAGATGCTTGTGAGGTCACTCGGAACTGAATATTTCAACAATGTGTCCTTGGCCAATAGGGGAATACGTGCTTGTGAGGTCATACTGACAGATCTGGAGCAGGCTGTGGACAGTGGAGGTTGCTGTGAGGTCACTGATTCCGGAACAGGTCACAGGACAAGAGAAGGCAGATGGTCTGTGTTGTGATGTCAGTGGTTCCCAAGTAGCTGATAGGTCAGACAAAGCCCAAAACTTGTGCAGAGAGTATCATTACTTCCTGAATAGTTGATAGGCTGGGAAAAGACCAAAAGGCTGTGTGGGTTCTGAAGAAATATCTCTAGCCTGAGTCTAGGACCAGGCTTATGGACAGTATAGGTCCTTCTGAGGCTACTGGTAGCTGGAGGTATGATTGGCCAGGAACTGACAGATATCTTGTGAATGTCCTTGTGATGTCAGTGGTGCCAAGATACCTGACAAACCAGGAATGGGGACATGTCAGTGGTAGATGCTGTGAGATCACCTTTGCCTGAGTAGTGGACAGGCCAGGAGTGTGCACTTTACCTGTGCATGACGTTGTGGTTTCATTGGGGCTGGATTAGCTTTGATGCTGTGAGAAGGCATGTGGCTTGTGTGGGTGTGGTGGTGTCGTGGTTTCACCCTGGCTGAGGGCCGAGATCCACGCAGCTGCCTGCTCCTTAAAGGAAAAGAGCAGGAAAAATGGAGGAGGGGGGGGGGGGGGGGGGGGTGTGAGAAGTAAGGGAAGGGAAAAAGAAGAGGAAGGGGCAAATAACCCCAAAATCAAGAAACTAAGAGGCCCGTGGGTTGGGATAAGGATAGTTTACTAAGATAACAGAAAGATACAATGTAACAATACTAACAGGACTGTAGAGCAAAAATATATGAAGCTGTTGATACACAATACAGTTTCTCACCAAATCACACAACTCAGGCCGTGCCACCCAGAGCCGTCCCAGAACCCGACCGTCCCCCAGGAACCGCGCGTCCCGGAGCCGCCCCAGGCCTTCCTCCCATCAGCCCCCGATATCCTGGGCAGGACGTAACTGGCGTGGAATACTCTCTTTGGTCAGTTGGGTCACCTGTCCTGGCTTCGCCCCTCCTTTCTCATGAAGAGCTGAGAAAGTCCTTGACTGTCTGACAGCAACTAGAAACATCAGGGTGTTATCAGCACTACTCCCATTTTACTCTCAAACACAGCATTCATCTTCTGTTACAAATGAAATTAACTCCATCCTGACCAAAACCAGGACTGGTGGTTTAGGCCTGGCTGGAGGCCAGACACCGAAAGATAGACCAAAGTCGGTCTATCCCTCCCCTTTTTATTTGGACAGGGGAGAAAGTAGATATCAAGAGGCTTAGGAGTCAAGATAAGGACAGGGACATCCTTTAATGAACGACATGGGCAAAACAGACTCAACAGAGTGAAGGACAGAAAACTCTCTAGTTTCTTACACTGCACTGCACACCCAGTGACACCAGAGTTGGATACAAGAAGCGTGACCAGATCTTAAAACAACGGGACCAGGTCTTAAAGCATCTTCCCCCCACCCCTCCCTTCTTGCAGACTTCAGTTTAGTCAGGATTTTGCTCCCTGGTGTCTCTCAGTCCCAGTCTTCCACAGGGTCACCAGCCTCCCCCCCAGCAAAACTGCTCTGGCACAAATCTCTCCCTTGCTCATCTCTGTGTCTCTGTCTCTCCCCACGGGCTGCCAGTGCTGGCAGGGGCTGACTCCAATGTGGGTCACAGCATCTACTGTCTGTCTCCTCTTGCTCCATCCAGCATGGGGCCTCCCCACAGGCTGCAGGTGGGGTCTGGGTTTTTTCCATGGGCTGCAGTGGGTCACCTGCTGCACCATGGGTTTCTCCCCAGGCTGCAGGGGCATCTTTCACTCTGGCACATTGGGTGCATCCTCCCCCCTCTTCCCGGCCTTGGTGTCTGCACAGCTCGTTCCATATTCTCACTCCCTTCTCTGGTGGAAAAAGGCAGCTGCTTGCGTTTCTGTTTTCCTCAATGTGATTCCCAGAGGCGCTGTGACCACCACTGATGGGCTTGGCCTTGGTCAGCAATGACTCTGCCCTTGAATCAACCAATGTTTGCTGTGCAGGGCCTGCAGAGAACTTCCAGCTGCTTCTTGCAGGAGCCATCTCTGAAGCCCCCATCCTCTCCCAGCACCCAGCTACGCCAGACCGCAACAATAACTGACCTTTCTATGTATCTGAATAAAACTGTTCTGGGAGAGAGATTTCATGTGTATTAAACTGGATCATGTTTAACTGCTGTTTGTTGTCAGAGAAATCTGTCTGGTCCTGTGAGCACAGATGATGCCAGGAAAAGTGTTGGGAGTCTCAGGAGGCCAGTGAGGGAACTGCTGGGCTTGAGGAAGAGCAAGGTTCTCCAGACAGGGTTGGATCTCAAGGGACTGCTTTTCCTGCCTGTCCAGATCTCCTTAGCAGACCCATATCCATCACAGAATGCTTCTGTCACTTCTTCTATCAACTGAGCCATGAAAGAAAATATGTGTGAGTGAGAAAAGGTCCTCCATGGGAAATTCCTTTGAAATCTTCATCTCTAAAGACCTAACTGAAATCCAATTAGTTGTAGAGGTTTTGAGTTTTTTAATGAAAGTGACTTGAAGAGAAACCCTCGTAAGGGCTTTCAGGATGTTAATGAGCCCCATGGTGTCTTTTCTTCTGAATCCCCAGACCTCAGATACCAAGAGAAAGAAAGGTGAAGAAACCTCTCAAGAAGTTCAAGTCAGGAGTAATGCCCAAAGTACCTTGAAGTATTAACAGGCCCCTCTGGGAGCCATTACTGACAAAGCCTCCCCAGGGGCTCGTTAGAGCAGACAACTGGAGGCCATGAGGACAAACCCAGGCAAAGCACAGGCAGCTCTGATGCTGAGGACACCCTGGCTTGGTCTGATGAAGCAGAAATGCCAAGCGCTGACCATAGCCCCTGGGCAGGGACACCCTGAGATTCTCAGAGATGAGATCATAGAACGATCCCCATGAGGTCTGAGACCAGGAGGGAGCCTACAAGAACTGGTCTTCTCCTGCTGAGCTTGGCCAGGCTCCTGGGATGGAGGGAGCTCATGGAAACCCAGTAATGCTACAGAGAGACAGCTCTGCCCAGGAGCAGCTCCTCTGCCAAGCACACAGGGCTGGGGACACTGCCTGTAGGCACCAAGGGGAGACCTGTGAGGCTGAGAGAGCTGACGGATGCTGAGAGCTCACTGGAGGAGAATTCTCCACAGCCTTTCCCTGGTATGTCTGTGGGTGCAGGGTAATGCAGGTTCTGTTCCTGGAGGGATCACCTAAAGCTGGGACATGGGACAGTGTGTGAGGTGTGTCAGGAGGACAGGTTCTCTCTAGGACCAGAAGGTGCTGCATGGAAGGGATGCCCTTTTGCCCCTTGAGAGGGACAGGGCAGGACAGCTGTCTTCTCCTGGGCATGGCTGCATTTGCACTGTGGAAAGAAGCGGTGGATGTAAAGTGTGACGCAAGGAAATATGGTGCAGGGTCCTTGTCCCAGAGAGAAGAAACCTCCGAGTGCCTGTCCTTCTAGCCGCCTGTGGAATGTTTCTCGCTGTTTCCCCTCCTGTTCTTGTTGCCTTTCTCCCACCATTTCCTGGGGCTTTCAGCATGTCCATTGGTGGGGCTGGCACTGAGTTACCCTCACTTCAGGACCCCCATCTGTAGGACTGAGGTTTTCCTGGCAGCTCTTGCTGGGCTGCAGGCTGCCTCCCACAATGGCACCGCTCTCCCAGGGACTCTTGAGCCCCAGAGAAGAGCCCCATGCAGGAGACATCTCTGCACAGAGGCCGTGGCAATGCCACTCATCACCTGTGTGTGGGCAGCTGCACTGAGCCCTGTGTGTCCCTGCCTGGGAGCGGGGAGCTGAGATCCTCCTTGGGTGGGATGAGACCGCAGGAGGGCTTTGGAGCTCTGCCCTGCGAGACTGGATTCCTCAGCTCTCAGTCAGGAGAAAATCACAGCTCCAAAGTTCTGCTCTGCCCTCGGGTGAAATTGGAGTGACAGTGCTGAAAAGCTCATTGCTGTCCACAGGGGATTTAATCTGAGATCAGGCCATCCTTCTATTTACTGACTGCTGCCAGGCAGGACTGAGTTCTCCAGAGCCCACAGCCAACCCTCCTCCCAGCAGTGGCACGCTCAAGCCAGCACAAAGCAGAGCTCCCAAAAGGGACCTGACAAAAGGCTTCCAGAATACAGGGAGTTAATGTGAATTGGAAACTGTTTCCCTCAAAGAATCATTCCCTAACTTCTCACAACCTTTTTATCCTTTGACAGGTCTCCACACTTGACAGCAGCAGATGTTCAACAGCAGCAGCTCCATCAGCCAGTTCCTCCTCCTGGCCTTTGCAGACACACGGGAGCTGCAGCTCCTGCACTTCTGCCTCTTCCTGGGCATCTACCTGGCTGCTCTCCTGGGCAATGGCCTCATCATCATCACCATAGCCTGTGACCACCACCTCCACACCCCCATGTACTTCTTCCTCCTCAACCTCTCTGTTACTGACATTGGCTGCATCTCTACAATAGTTCCCAAAGCCATGGCCAATTCCTTGTGGGACACCAGGGCCATTTCCTACACAGGATGTGTGGCTCAAATATTTTTCTTTTTATTTTTGATCATCACAGAGTACTGTCTGCTCACTGTCATGGCCTATGACCGCTACGTTGCCATCTGCCACCCCCTGCACTACGGGACCCTCCTGGGCAGCAGAGCTTGTGTCCACATGGCAGCAGCTGCCTGGGCCACTGGGTTTCTCAATGCTGTGCTGCACACAGCCAATACATTTTCACTGCCCCTCTGCCATGGCAATAATGTTGACCAGTTCTTCTGTGAAATCCCCCAGATCCTCAAGCTCTCCTGCTCAGATGCCTACCTCAGGGAAACTGGAGTCATTGTGGTCAGTGCCTGTTTAGCTTTTGGGTGTTTTGTGTTCATTGTGGCGTCCTATGTGCAGATCTTCAGGGCTGTGCTGAGGATCCCCTCACAGCAGGGACGGCACAAAGCCTTTTCCACCTGCCTCCCTCACCTGGCTGTGGTCTCCCTGTTTCTGAGCACTGCTGTGTTTGCCTACCTGAAGCCCCCCTCCATCTCCTCCCTATTTCTGGACCTGGTAGTGTCATTTCTTTACTCGGTGGTTCCACCAGCAATGAACCCCCTCATCTACAGCATGAGGAACCAGGAGCTCAAGGATTCTGTGTTGAAACTGAGCACTGGATGTATCTAAGCAACAAAGAACTTCTCAGTTTCTTCTGCATATCACTGGCCATGTAACTGACGTTAGGTTCAGTCTGTATTTAGTAGGGTTCTTTTCCTTCTATGTTGTTTAAACTGTAGTAACATGGTGCACGTTCATCCCATTCCTAATCCAGTATCTAGGCGTCTCTTGTGACCCAGACACTGTGTAATGACAGGCTGTGCTTCCTTTGCATTATGTTTAACTTGAAAAGTGCACATTTTTTTCTTTACTTATGTTTCTCCTGGCATTTATAAAAATTTACAAGCACATTGTCATCAGCGGACTCACTCCACTAATTGTCGGAAATGGCAATTCTTTCCCACCATGGCAGAGCAGGAATTTCCTGTGTCCTCTGTATCACAGAATCATCCAATCACTTGGGTTGGAAAAGGCCTTTAGGGTCATTGAGTCCAACCACAGCTTAACCCTGCCTAGTCCACTTCTAGACCATGTCCTCAAGCACAACATCTACACACATTTCAATACCTCCAGGGATTGTGAGTCCACCACTTCCCTGGGCAGCCTGTTCCAACGCTTCACTACCTTTTCAGTAAAGAAGTTCTTCCTGATATCAAAAATAAATCTCCCCTGGTTCAGTTTGGAAAGATTTCCTCTCATCACTTGATACCTGAGAGAAAACACCAACCCCCACCACCATACACCCTCCTTGCAGGTAGTTGTAGAGAGCACTAAGGTCTCCACTCAACCTCCCTTTCTTAAGACTAAAAAGCCCCAGTTCCCTCAGCTGATCCTGAAAGGACTTGTGCTCCAAACTCTTCTCTGTGGAGACCGGCAGTGAGCAACACGCAATTCGAGATGAATTTTAGGTGAAGCCGTTTATTGGGTGAAATCACACAGATTAGAGACTTTCGTTGCTGCAAACGTGGCAAGCTAAAAAACTGCTGGTTGGTTACATACCCTGGTTACCCCCTACTGATTGGTTAGTAATTATAATGAGTTCTGATAAACATACCTTACAGCTAAATATCATTAGTTTACCTTTGGTGCCTAAAAACATCCGCACAGCGGCTGTTTTGACCATCTTGTTATGGCTGGTTCTGAACATGTTCCATTACTCCCAAGTTCTTCTCATAACAACCTCTTGGTTTAGGGCAGCCTGTACCCCTGTCATCAAGGCTGCTGTGTGTTGAGACTGTGATTATTAAGTTCCTCTCAGCATGAGCAACTTCTCCTGTCTGATGGGAACAGGAGGATATTATCAGAGCCTAAGTCTTGGGAGAAGAACGCTAGGCCGCTAGCAGGCCTGCTGTCTTGGGAGAAGAACGCTAGGCCGCTAGCAGGCCTGCTGTCTTCCCGGACACTTCTCCAGGTTTGTTGCTCTTCTCTGGACTCGCTCCAGCATCTCGACATCCTTCTTGTAGTGAGGGGCCCATAACTGGACACGGTACTCGAGGTGGGCTTCACCAGAGCTGAGTACAACAGAACTGTCACTTCCCTAACTTCTGCCAGTCATTCTATTCCTGACCCAGGCCAGGATGCCATTGGCCTTCTTGTCCACCTGGGAACAGTGCTGGCTCCTGTTCAGCTGGCTGACGACTGACACACCCAGATCCTATACTTCCAGGAAGCTCTCCGGCCACTCTGCCCCAGGCCTGTAACATTGCCTGGGGTTATTGTGACCAACGTGTAAGACCTGGCTCTTGGCCTTGTTGAACCCCATAGAGTTGGCTTCTGCCCATCAATCCAGCTTGTCCAGGTCACTCTGCAGAGCTTTCCTGCCTTCCAGCAGATCAACACTCCCACACAATTTGGTGTCCCATGCAAATTTACTGAGGGTGCACTCAATCCCCTCGTCCAGATCATTAATAAAAATGTTAAAGAGGATGGGACCCAGCACAGAGCCATGGGAAGCAGCACTTGTGACCTGCCACTAGCTGGATTTAACCACAACTGTTTGGGCCCGAGTGTCCAGCCAGTTTGTAATCCAGCAAAGAGTGTACCCATCTAACCCATGAGCAGTGAGTTTCTCCAGCAGGATCCTGCGCAAGAGAGTGATGAAGGCTTCACTGAAGTCCAGGTAGAACACATTCAGAGCTTTCCCCTCATCCAATAAGCAGCAGGTCACCTTGTCATAGAAGGAGATAAGTTTGGTCAAGCACAGTCTGACTTTCCTAAACCCATGCTGACAGGGCCTGATGGCCAGAGTGTCCTGCATGTGCTGCATGATGGTACTCAAGATGATTAGTTCCATACCCTTCCCCAACACTGAGGTCAGGCTGACAGGCCCGTAGTTCCCCAGGTCCTCCTCTGTCCCTTCCTGTAGATGGGTGCCACATGTGCCAGCTTCCAGTCAGGTGGAATCACCCCAGTCAGCCAAGACTGCTGGTAAATAAGGCAAAGTGGCTTCGTGAGAAAATCCACCATCTCCCTCAGTGCTTTTGGGTGTATCCCATCCAAGCCCATCAACTTCTGCAGATATAAGTGGCTGGGCAGGTCAGTAACCAATTCCCCTGGGATTATGGGGGCTTCCATCTACCTCCCATCCCCATCTTTCCACTCAGGGGTCTGGGTATCAAGAGACAACAGATCATGCTGCTATTGATTGACATCAGCTCTTTTTTTTTATCCTCCATCACAGTGGTTCCCCTGAGATATAATAAGTGTGGGAGATTCTATTGTTAATATTTTATCGTTTTTTAATAGATTCTATTTTTTAATTCTTTAAGTACGATAACAAAAGGAGGGACAGAGAGAATCTCCCACCTTTATTATAAGTCACAAACAAAAGTTACAAGGGCTGTAAAAGCATCCTGAACTGAAATCCCCCCATGTAGCCCACTTGCAGCCCAGTAATCTTGGGGGTCACGGCTTTCCTAGTCAAGAGAATGGTTCTAAGAGTGCCTCACATCATTTTTGGGTTCTACTAGGTTCCCCCTTTGATATTTCTAAACATACAGCAATAGCTCCCAAGTAAATCTATGAAGGCTGAACAATGTTCCTAGGCTGAAACCTCCCTAGGTAGCCCACAAGCAGCCCTGGTAACCTTGGGGGGAAGGGCATTCCTAGCATAGGGAATGGTCCTATAACACCAGATATCATGTTCTGGCTCTACCAGTGTCCACATTCAAGAAGTGCTAAATGTCCAGCAATAACTTCCAAACAAAAGGTTTGAGAGATGAAATATCTTGTGAGTCTGAAAACCTCCCTGGTAGGTGTTATAAACAGCAGTGACAAATTTGTAAATTTCCAAACATCATTTATTTAAGCAAGATGCGAGCAGGCAAAACAGCGCTGGCCTTCCGGAGGAGACCCTTGCTCCTGCAAACGGCACGCGCCTCACCCCTCTGGAGTCCCCTTTTCATAGTCCCATAGTTCCGGGTACACGTGGCATATCCTGGTGTTTTTCTGTGGCCGTGTAAGCTGGTAGTGGGGGTCGTCCTGGTCCCTCGTAGTGCTCCTCTACGTTGTGTTCAGTGTCTTGTTTGGTTAACTCATTTAATCCTATCAGGATGTTGCTAATGATAAAACAATGGTTCCCCTTTGCCTTGGTTACCTATTCACAGCCATAGTCTGCCACAGGCACCAACTCAGCAAGGTCTGAAGTTCTTTCAGGTTGTTGCTAGTGATGAAACAATGGTTCTCCTTTGCCCTAGTTACTTATTTACAGTCATAGAAGGTTTGAGAACAATTCCTAGTTAGTCTACTTATTACAATCCCCCCTTTCAGTTTTGACCAATTTGTTCCTCAAACCGACTAACAGCTTTTTGAGATAATAGCATCGATGCCTCTTCTTTTTCTAAATCGGTTTTGGGTCATCATTCAAGAAACATTAACGTGATTACCTTCGTTACATGGGTACTTGGCAGCATCTATGTATATACAATAGCTGGTATTCAAAGAATCCATTAATTCCAGTTCCTGTGTTAGGTTTTTTTGGGTTTCGGGGTGTTTTTTTTTCCCAATAACATTTTTCACAAATGTCTGGGGTATATTCTCCTTCTCTATAATGTACCCACCAAATTGTCTTTACACTCTCGACACTCAAAACATAAGAAAGTATAACATATACATCCAACATTTGAACAAAATAAATTGTCATTCATAGACAGTTTTACTCGCTGGTTCTTCGAAAGGTGGCGTTTAAGTTGTCAGGATTGTTGGTAGTTTCCCACCGAGATTCTCAAACCAGTCTTTATTCTGCTCATGTGCGTCCAACCTCTTTCGGCTGTTCAAACCTCAGTATCTGTGGTAAGCAACACAAGAAAGGGTCCCTCCCCCCCGGTATCTTTTTTTCTGAGTTGTTGTTTATTGACCTTCTGGCATGTCAGGCACTTTCCCACCATCCTTTTGGTGATTTTATAAATTCCAATACACATATACTTGGTTCCAAAGTGGTCCACTAGTGCCTGCACTACCCAGTGGGTAAATAAACGGAGACCTGTTGGCAAGGGTATGTCCCTTAAGTCAGGTCACACTTTAGTATGATATTCTATTATGTCGAAGCAGTTATGCTCAAGTTCTTGGTTATTAGTCTCCCCTTTTGATAAAAAGGTGGCAGGATTGAGGCATGACTCAGCAGTTATACCTAAATCATCTTTTTCCATTAAAATTGTCTCATACTTCAAAGTCCTAGAATCAGTGAGACCTCTTCCTGTCTTTTGAGTCAGAATTGTCCTTACTTGATGTGGAGTGCTTACTATAAGAGCTCTTCCAAAAGTTAGCTTTCTGCTTTCTACCACCAAGAGGGCTGTGGCTGCTATTGCCTGTACACATTCAGGTCACCCTCGGGATATTGGGTCCAGCAGTTTAGATAAATAGGCAATTAGCTGTCGTTTGCCTCCCCACTTTTGAGTAACTCCTCCCCCCCCCCCCCCCCCCCCCCATCTGGGCTGTTTCCTTATCTATGGTAGCAAACAAGTGGAATGGTTTGTTGAGGGAGGGCAGTGCCAACACAGGAGTAGTGATCAAGTTTTGTTTTAATCCTTGTATTAATTCTTTTTCTTCATTACTCCATACCAAGTCATTAGGTTCTTCTAACAATTTAAAATATAATCCCTTTGTTTTTAGTACATATGATTCAATCCATAGGCGACAATAGTCTCTCAATCCCAAAAATTTTCACAGCTCTTTCTTAGTTTTTCGGGAGAAGTAACTCAACTACTCCTCTTATCTTCTCGGGGTTTATTTTCTGTCTCCCTTCACTGATTAGATGTCCTAAATATTTAACTTTATTTTCCATGTACTGCAGTTTGTTTTTTTGATATTTTTAGTCCCTGTTTCCCTAGGAAACTTAGCAAAGCATTTGTTGTTTCCTTTACGATTCTCTTATTTTTCCCTGAGATTAAAAGATCATCTACACATTGTAGAAGGGTGACTTCAGTTGGGACTTTAAACTTTTCTAATACTTGTTCCAATGCTTGTCCAAATAAATTTGGTGATTCAGTGAATCCCTGAGGTAAAACCGTCCATCTAAATAAATTGTTGTTTTTGTCCTGTGAAAGGATCTTCCCATTCAAAAGCAAACATGTCTCTACTATCAGGGTCCAGTGGACAGGTCCAGAAAGCATCCTTTAAATCAATCACACTAAACCATCTGTGGTCATCTGGTATTTTACTCAATAGAGTGTAAGGTTTAGGAACTACTGGGTGACGCACTTGAACTATCTGGTTTAACTTTCTTAAATCCTGTACCAAACGATATGACCCATCGGGTTTTTTGTTTGGTTGGTTGGTTTTGTTTTGGTTTTTTTGGTTTTTTTTTACTGATAAGATTGGGGTATTAAAAGGAGACATACATGGTTTCAGAAGTTTATCCTTAATTAAACTCTCTATAAATGGTTGGAGACTTTTACAGCCTTCCAATGAAATAGCATACTGTTTTTGGCAAATAATTTAGTGATGAAACCATGGTTCCCCTTTGCCCTAGTTACCCATTTACAGTCATAGAAGGTTTGAGAACAATTCCTAGTTAGTCTACTTATTACACCCTTACCTCACAATACCCTTACCTCACATTCTATCTGTCAATCAATTCTGTGACATCATAATGCACTGAACTCACAATCATCATACCTCACAATCCCCTTAACTCACACTCATCATACCTCACAATTCCCTTGCCTAACACTCCCTTTACCTCACAATCCACTAACCTCACAATCTCCTTGCCTCAAAATCCCTTTACCTCACATTTTATCGGTCAATCAATTCTGTGACATCATAAGCCCCTTAACTCAAAATCATTATACCTCAAAATCCACTTACTTCAAAATCCGCTTGCATCACAATCCTCTTTACCTCACAATCCCCTTACCTCACAATCCCCTCACATCACAATCCCTTTAACTGAAAATCCCCTTACCTCACAATCCCTTTACCTCAAAATCCCCTTACATCACAATCCCCTTACCTCACAATGCCCTTACCTCACAGTCCACTTACCTCACAATCCCTTTACAACACAATACCTTTACCCCATAATCCCCTTTACCTCGCAATACCTTTACTTCACAATCACTTTACCTCACAATCCCCTTAACTCACAATCCCTTTACATCACAATCCCCTTAACTCACAATCCCTTTACCTCACAATCCTTTTACCTCTAAATCCCTTTACCTCACAATCCACTTACCTCACAATCCCTTTACCTCACAACCCCCTTCCCTCACAATCCCATTACCTCACAATCCCTTTACCTCACAATACCCTTACCTCACAATATATTTGTTACTCTCCTTACCACACAATCTACCTCGTTCAATCCCCTTATGTCACAATCCATGTCAGTCAATTTAGTGACTTCATAATCTCTTTACCTCACAATCCCCTTACCTCACAATCCCCTAAACTCACAATCCCTTTAACTCACAATCCCATTGCCTCACAATCCCCTTACCTCACAATCCCATTTCCTCACAATCCCTTTAAAACCCTAATCCCCTTGCCTCACAATCCCCTTACCTGTCAATCCCTTTACCTCACAACATATTAGTCACTCTCCTTACCACACAATCTACCTCAATCAATCCCCTTTACCTCACAATCCATATCAATCAATTCTGTGACTTCATAATCCCCTTAACTCACAATCATCATACCTCATAGTCCCCTTACCTCACAATCCCCTTACCTCAAAATCCCTTTACCTCACAATCCCTTTACCTTTGTTTCCTTTCACAAGGTGTGGCGACCTGGTTCAGGAATGGCAACGGCGCCACACTCTGGCAGCACGGTCCATCTGCTCACAGACACCAATGTGGTGGACGGCAAATGGCATTTATTAGCGAGAGGCACGGGGCTTTATACCCCAGGACTGTGATGCCACCCCCATCCTCTCACCTTACCGGCTACTTACTATTGGTTACCTGGGGAGGGGAGGGGTCCGACTTTCCGTACAGCTTGACATCTGCCGACCGCAAAGCCCTCTATACCGACATTTCCCCACTCCCTATGCCTAATAAAACTACTTACTGTGCGAGTAAGATTTTGGTTGGATTGATCTAGTAATCAGAAAGTGGCATTTAACCAAAATATTTACGACGATTCTTTGGAGTATTTTCTGATCCTGCCATCTCCCTAACACCCATTCCCACGGTCGATGTTCTTACAAACCCATAGATAGCACAACAAACCCTAAAAGTAAAATCACACAGAGACATCGTTGCCCTTTGCCACGGGGGCTGTTTTGCCCTTGTTTGGATTCTGCCGGTTTGGGAGTCTCGGATGCAGACAGGATGCTTGCTGACTTGTCGTCCTCCTCGGCCACCTGGATGTATCGGTCACAGGGGCACACGATGATCTGATCCTGTGGATAAAAACTCACAGTTAACACCATTTAATTCTGCTGTCTTTTTTAACAGCAGCATACCCTCGTCCGGTTAGGACCAACCTCCACCCCTGTTCCCGTTCTCCCACCTCATTCCTGACTACAACCAGTCGTCCTTCTTCAAGTGCCCGAGTGGCCCAATGTTTTTGGGTAGGACTGTATACCTCCTCTCCTCTGGGGAACTGATTCAGTGCTAACAGAGCAGTTTTCAACAGGCGTGCTTGGTCTCCTGTAGGAATGGCATTGGTGAAACGCTCTGCCTTTGCTAACACTTCTAATTTAGATTTTACTGTTTGGTTTGCTCGCTCGACTATGGTTTGCCCTGTGCTATTATACGGGATGCCGTACGTTAAGGTAGTGCCCCATTTCTGAGTACTCTGGCTTTCAAAAGGGCTAAAGCCTCCCTTCCCAACAAGGGTGGGACTCCTGACATGACATATGGAAAGAGGGTGATGGGTTTTTCTGGTCCCTTTTCAGTATGGAGTGTGATTGCTATTAATTGAGCACTCTTTCTGGCTTGAGTTAATACCCCAACTCCTCCCACCATGGGGGCATTTTCCAGTGTGGGGGCCAGTGTGTTTCGAGGATGACTGTGACGTCTGCTCTGGTATCAATTAAAAAGGGAACACTGATGGTAGTGTCATCTAAAGTATTGTAAAGGGAGAAGACTCCCCACACCACCGGCGTGTCATCACATTTTACAGCCAGGGCCACCCTGGGGTCCCGTCCCCGGAGGGTGGTCCTTGATGTCCTTGAGGTGGAGGCAGGTTTGCTTGCAATGTTGGTTGGACTATATAACTGGTCACTTCTTGAGGGGGCAACAAGTTCAGAATCGCCTTGCCCCATTTGTGGCTGATGTAATTGAACCGCCTCGTATCGCACTCGGGAGAGAACTAGGAGCGACCCGAAAGTCCCCTCCCTTTGAAGATTCCCTGATTGTTACCCCTGCAATCCTTGGCAAAATGTCCCCTCCTCCCGCAAGACCAACACGGTCCCCTGGGCCGAGTTTGGTGCGGGGGGAGCGCTATTGGTGGATTTCCAGACTGAGGGCAATTTCTCCCGATGTGGCCTGCCTGACCGCATTTAAAACACACCACTGCATTGGCTGCTAGGGCGTGAACAGCTGCCTGGATTGGAATTAAATGTTCTTCCCTCGCAACATGCTTAATCATGTCCGCAATATCTGACCCTGCTGGTAGTGATCGGAGAATTTCTTTGGTTGCCGAATTACACTGCTGATGTAGGCATTCTGCTACGACCGGGCCTTTTGCTTCTGGAGGCAGCGCTGACGAGTCTACTGCTGCTTGGAGGCGATCCACAAATTGTGTGAAGCTTTTGCTTTCGCTCTGCTGTATTGTGGCCCATGGTGATGGCCTAGAGATGGCTCTAGAGACTGCACTAATAGCTTCTCTGGCTGCATGAGTAGTTGCCGTAACCTCAGGGGGCCGTAGGCCCTGTGCTTGTGCCTGAGGGGTAAGCATTGCTGGATCTGTACCCATTAGCCGCTGCAGGCTAGAGCCACACAGAACATGATCGTCCCCAACTGCTTGGGCCAGTAGCCTCGTACAGTTCTCCTCCCATTCTTGTTTGAAAATGATCATTCCTGCTCCGTCAAAAATCAGTCTACAAGTTTGTTTGATATCAAAGGGAAGTAGGTCGTCTCCTCCAAAAACCCCATCTATGAGGGTGGAGACCATGGCCGAATTAATCCCTTATCCACAATTGCTGTAACGATCGCTTGTATATCCTTTGGGTTTATTGGCGAGTGAGCCCTCTGTCTCCCGGGCATCACACGGACTGGGAACGCTAACGCGGCAGATGGTGCCCAGTCGGCACACGCAATTTGTATCTTTTTCCAATCCGTAAGAGGCATGTTTTCCCCTAATGATTCTTTTTTAATTTGGATGGGAATATTTTTGCTTTTGATTTTGCTTATTCTGATTTCCTCCTCTGAGCTGGAATCGGTTACGAGCCGCTCGCCCGGACTAGTATCCGACTCGGAGCCAGAACTCTGAGCGGCCACTTCCGGTTTTCCCCTCCTTTTTGTCGGGCTCCGACCCCTCCCACCAGCTTTGTGGGTGGGTCTTTGTTCTGGCCCCCTCGACTCGTCCCTCCTCCTCTGCGGGTTCTGATTGGCTCTCCACCTATCACTCACGCTCTTGTCCCTTCCTTCTCTATTTCTACCGCCCTTCTCCTCCCCTTCCCTTTCACGTGAGCTCGCCAGCTCTGGAATTTCCTCCCTTTTCGCGCCAAAAGTATTTTTGTCCCGCCCTTCTTCTCCGCTGGCGCCATCTTGGAGAGCACGTGGTGGCGGCCATTTTTCCTGAGATTCTGATCTTTTAGCGGCAGCCCTAACCTCTTCGGGTAGCCCACCCCAGAGAGATTTTGCTTGCTCCTGCCCCTCCGTAAGAGTTTTTCCTTGGTCCTGCCCCTCCGTAAGCGATTTTGCTCGCTCCTACCCCTCCGTAAGCGGATCGGGGTTCGTGGATGGAGGAGGCTTATCGCCCTTTCAATCTTTGGGCTCAGCAGGCTTATCACTGTCTGGGGGCTGCAAAGTTTGTGTAGCCACCCTCCAAGTGTCCTGCTCTTGTATAGCCTTCCGGAGGGCCTGTACGACCCTCCCCCACGATTTCAGATTTTTCCCACTACCTGAGGACATAGTTTCCTCAGCCAAAGCATTAGTACACTTCCCCCACACCTTAGGATGGAGAATATCAACCGGCTGGTCATTGACCCCGATTTCTAAAAGTCTCGCAACGACGAGAGTAAAATCTTCAGCCTGACACTCAATACCCCACTGCGTACGCAATCCCAATACGACCTTCACAAGGGCTTCCATCCTCCTTGCGGGTCCGAGGGCGTCCCCTCCGCCGGGCAGGTCCTGCCGCTCCAGCCGCCGTTCACCTGACACAAGCGAGTCTCCCGGGTTCCGGCACCACTTGTTGCCTTTTGTTTAGGCCCGGCAACCTATTTCAGGAACGGCAACGGCGCCACACTCTGGCAGCACGGTCCATCAGCTCACAGACACCAATGTGGTGGACGGCAAATGGCGTTTATTAGCCAGAGGCACGGGGCTTTATACCCCAGGGCTGTGATGCCACCCCCATCCTCTCACCTTACCTGCTACTTGCTATTGGTTACCTGTGGAGGGGAGGGGTCTTACCTTTCCATACAGCGCGACATCTTCCGACTGCAAAGCCCTATCTACCGACAGCCAGGAAGTGTACACATGGCAGCAGAAGAGGTATTGATGTTCCCCTGTACCTGCATTACAGTCAGTCTGTCTCTTTCATCTCCCTCATCATACAGGTGTTTCCACTACTCCTGTTGATATGGCTGTGACTTAGGAAATCTTTTCAGGAGACTTGCAGGTCATAAGCTCTTCACAGGTTTCCACCTCCGCTTGCTCTTTGGTGATTCAGATGCCACTCGGCTCTCCAGTTTCTGCTTTGAGACTCTGAGAGTTGGAAGACATCCCATCATTCAGAACTCTAATGAACTGTTCTATCAAAAGGTCAGTGTGTTGATAAGTGACATTTCTGTGTATATGATTAAATTTTTTCTGGGGGAGAATTTCCTCTGGAAGCTGATCCCCTTCACACGCTGCTTGGCCGTAGCAGGCAGCTGAGGAGAGAGATGTCATGGGTATTACATTGTGTCATGTTTAACTGCTGTTTGTTGTCAGAGAAATCTGTCTGTGCCTGTGAGCACAGATGATGCCAGGAAAAGTGTTGGGAGTCCCAGGAGGCCAGGGAGGGAACTGCTGGGCTTGGGGAAGAGCAAGGTTCTCCAGACAGACTTGGATATGAAGAGACTGTCTTTCCTGCCTGTCCAGATCTCCTTAGGAGACCTCTGGACCAGCACCCATTGCAGCATGCTGATGAACTTTCTTCCATGATCTGAGATATGACAGAAACATTTTTTCCTTTGAAAAAATCCTCCATTGCAAAACTCCTTTGAAATTTTAATCACTCAAATAAAACCTCTCCAATTAGTCATACAAGTCTTATTTTTTTAATTAAAGTGAGTTTAAGAGACATGTTTGTAACGGCTTTCTGTATGATTAATGAGCCCCATAGTGTCTTTTCTTCTGAGTCCAGAAACCTCAAGATACCAAATGGAGAATGAAGAAACCTCTCAAGAAGTCCAAGTCAGGAGTAATGCCCAAAGTACCTTGAAGCATTAACAGGCTCCATTGGGAGCCATTCCTGACAAAGCCTCCCCATGGGCTCCTTAGAGCAGACAACTGGAGGCCATGAGGTTAAACCCTTGCCTTTCTGGCCGTTGTCAGACTCATTTTGTCTTTAGCCAACTTTTGAGGTGTCGTGATTTCACAGTCTCCTTCCTCAGTAGAACATCTCTCACAGGGTTAAGCTTTGTGGAAGGTGAACCTCACTGGTGGCAGATTGCACCTGGCATAGAGTGAGGAGTGTTTAATTTAATGGTGAATCTTGTCAGGTTTCTTCTGTTGGTGGGAAAATAACTCCCTGTGTGCTGCCTGTGTGCAGCCAGTTCTCTAAGGAAAGCAGGGGAGCTGGTACAGAGGGGCTGCAGAGTGCAGCAGAGAGACCTGATGTAAGGACAAGGGATGCAAGTCCCAGTTGGCTGGTGAGAGTCATGGTGGGCTTGTGGAGATGTGCAGCAAGGTTGTCCCCACTGTCTCAACTGACCCTTTTTCAGAGCAGTCCAGACATCCTTAGGAGACACCCTGGATCAATCTCAGTCAGAGGTTGTCACCTCTCCTCTACAGTGAAAATAATAACCTACACCCTTAAAAAGAAATCAATTTTGCTATGAGCTCCCTTTGAAACAGCTTCAATGATCTGTACATCTCTTGAAGACTTGAAGATAATTACATGAAGAGACACAGCTCGTTAGAGCTTGTTTTTTACTTTTAATGAGCCCTGGGGTGCATTTGGAGATGAGTCCTTGAAGCTCAGGTACTGAGAGGAAATTGCACAATAAACTCCATGTCAAAAGCAGAAGCCAAAGTACCCTGAAGTATTAATGAGTCCCACTGAGATCCATTGCTGGCTGAGCCTCCCCAGGGACTAGTTAGCACAGGTAATTGGAGGCCATGTTGGCTGGTAGGCAAAGGCAATGTACAAGCAGCTGAAAGGCTGAGCAAGCCCTGGGTTGGTTTGATAAAGCAGAAAGGCCAAGCCCTGACCCCCAGCGCCAGGGAAGACAGGTCCTGTCCCTCAGGTATTGCTCTGGTTCTTCCTGGGGCAGAACAACATGGGGTGTGTAATGATGATGGAAAGTACAACAGGATGAGAGTATCTAGACTTACTAGGGGTGTGTTAGGAGACACCAAGCCTCCCCCACCCCAGTTCCTTAGGACAACATTTCTCCTCATTGTAGGTCATCTCCATAGTGAAGAAAGAAAGACCAGGGAGACCGTACATTCCCAATCAGATTCAGGAGGAAACATAACATAGGAAAATGAGGACAATGCTGAGGTGCTTAATGAATTCTTTGCCTCTGTCAGAGGAGCAGTTGTACAGAGAGAATCCAATTCCCTGAGCTAGGAGACAGGGACATGGAGCAGAATGAGCCCACCTCAGTCCAGAAGGAGATGGTCCTGCTGCAGGAGATGTGCACAGATCTGTGGGGTTGAATGGGATACACCCAAGGGTGCTGAAAGAGCTGGTGGAGGGGTTCACCAAGCCACTTTGCATCAGTCCTAGCTGACTGGATCAGTCAATGTAACCCCCTATATAAGAAGGGACAGAAGGATGATCAGGGAAATTACAGGGCTGATACTTTGACTTCCGTGCAAGAGAAGCTGGCGGAGCAGATCATCCTGAGCAGCATTATCCAGTTCATGAAGAACCCCCAAGTGATCAGGCCCAGTCAGCTTGGGTTCATAAGGACAGGTCCTATTTGACCAACTGGATATCCCTCTATGACAGGGTGACCTGCTTCTTGGACAAGGGAAGGGCTCTGGATGTTGTCTACCTCGACTTTAGCAAGGCCTTGGACAGAGTTTTCCACCACCTTCTCCTAGAGAAACTCGCTGCTGTGGCTTGGAAACTGTGGTGGTTCAGCCCCAAACAATGGCTGAGCACCACATGCTGCTCGCTCACTCCTGGAGGAGAAACAGACAGAGCCTCTTTGGGCTGGGATATGGATTTAGTCTAGGGGCATTGGAAAAGTTGGTCTTTCAAGATCCCCTTCCAACTCCTAAGGTTCTGTGATTCTACGATAGTTAACTGATAAAAGCACTATGAAAGAGGAACAATAACCGCCCTTGGCAAACAACAGTCACACCAGGTGGTATCACAGAGTACCCTACCAAACCAATGATAACAGAGTGCTATATGAGCTAAGAACCAACCAGATGCCCTGTCCCCACTCAGAGTGCCCTGGAGGAACCTAGAAGTGCCCCCCCCCCCTCCCCCAACCAGCACCTTTTATGGGGAAGTGATGTCACGTGGTGTGGAAAACAACCCGGGGTTATCTCAGCTCACCTGTGCTGGCTGCTTGGGGAGGTGAGCTCTGAGCTGACCAGAACCAGGACACCCACAGTGCCTAGGAAAGCTTGTGTCTCCTTTTTGTTGGTTGGAGGAGACATTGCTGGATCAGTCCTTGACAGATGGTGGGGCTGTGTTTCCATCCCAGGGGCAGTTGATTCCAAGTGTACTGAATTCCCTTCCAAGTGACAGCAAACTGTGGCCTGTCCTCTGCTGCAAAAGGACTCAAGGAGAAAGCATTTGCAATGTCGATTCTGGCATGGAATCACTTAGATTGGAAGAGACATTTAAGATCATCAAGGCCTAGTCCACCTATTGACCATGTCCTCAAGCAGAACATCTACACGTTTTAAATACCTCCAGCGATGGCGACTACACCACCTTCCTGGGAAGCCTTTTCCAATATTTGACTATTCTTTCAGTGGGGAAATATTTCCTCATATCTAACCTAAATCTCCCCTGGTGCAATTTAAAACCATTTCCTCTCATCCTATTACTTGTTACCTGAGCAAACTGACCGTCTCCTCCAGGGAGCTCTCCAACCACTCTGCCCCAGGCCTGTAGTGTTGCCTGGGGTTATTGTGACCAAAGTGCAGGACCTGGCACTCGGCTTTGTTGAGCCCCATAAAACTGGCCTGTCCTGGTTTTGGTCAGGATGGAGTTAATTTCATTTGTAGCAGTGGATGGAATGCTGTGTTTGAGAGTTAAAATGGGAGTAGTGCTGATAACACCCTGATGTTGTTAATTGCTGTCAGACAGTCAAGGACTTTCTCAGCTCTTCATGAGAAAGGAGGGGCGAAGCCAGGACAGGTGACCCAACTGACCAACGAGAGTTTCCCATGCCAATTACGTCCTGCCCAGGATATCGGGTGGCTGATGGGAGGAAGGCCTGGGGCGGCTCTGGGACGCGCGGTTCTTGGGGGACGGTCGGGTTCTGGGACAGCTCTGGGTGGCACGGCCTGAGTTGTGTGATTTGGTGAGAAACTGTATTGTGTATCAACAGCTTCATATATTTTTGCTCTACAGTCCTGTTAGCATTGTTATATTGTATCTTTCTGTTATCTTAGTAAACTATCCTTATCCCAACCCACGGGCCTCTTAATTTCTTGGTTTTGGGGTTATTTGCCCCTTCCTTTTCCCTTCCCTTACCTCTTCCCCCACCACCACCACCTTCCCTTTCCCTGCTCTTTTCCTTTAAGGAGCAGGCAGCTGCGTGGATCTTGGCCCTCAGCCGGGGTGAAACCACGACAGTCTTTTTGGCGCCCAACGTGGGACCATCTCAACCATCCCGGGATAAGGCAGGGCCATCTCAACCATCTCAGGATGAGGTTGTTGTCACATGATCCCTGTCCCTGAGTGAGCTGCGTGAGATTTGAAAAGATTTCAGCCGCCACCCAGGTGAGCACATCATCACTTGGTTGCTCCGATGCTGGGATCACGGGGCCAGTAGTCTGGAATTAGATGGCAGGGAGGCCAAGCAGTTGGGATCCCTAGCTAGAGAAGGAGGCATTGATAAGGCAACTGGGGAAAAGCCTGAAACCCTCAGCCTCTGGAGGCGACTACTGTCAGGTGTGAGGGAAAGGTATCCCATAAAAGAATATATTGCATGTCAATCACCCAAGTGTAACAACATTTAGGCAGTTATCCAGCACCTGAGAGAATTAGCTGTACGGGGGGTAATTTATTATGATCTGGACAACCCACAGCTTCCCTCTGATCCTGATGATGTCCTATGCACTCCAGCTATGTGGCGTAAGGTTGTACGAAGTGCACCAGCAGGGCACACCAATTCATTGGCAACAATGGACTGGAGTGATGCATATACCGTATCTGAGGTGTCCTGCCAACTCCGGAGATATCAGGACAATGTTTCCCTCTCTGTGATTGCAGCGGTAGAGAAACTGGTCAAACGACTTGACAAAAATGTGTCCAACTCCAAAACCATATGGGAGTGATGTTGCAGCTACTGGGAGAAAGCGTCCATCATCCCAGAAGGGAGGATACAGTAGGTACACACTGTGAGAGACGTTGTGGTTTTACCTGCGTGACCATGGTGAGGACATGATGAAGTGGGGTATGCAGCCCACCTCAGCCCTTCCAGCATGAGTAAATGAGCTGTGAGGCAAAAGAATCGCACAACGTGATTCTGCCAGGAAGAACGCTGCACCAGTGAACAGCCAACGCAATCAGCGACAATAGAGGGGCCCTGCCTCCAGCCAGGTGGAGGAGAGGGATAACCCTGTTTATTGGACTGTGTGGATCCGATGGCCTGGCACGTCAGACCCACAAGAGTACCAGGCTCTGGTGGATACTGGTGCCCAG
This sequence comes from Gallinula chloropus, assembly GCF_964237585.1. Taxonomy (NCBI): domain Eukaryota; kingdom Metazoa; phylum Chordata; class Aves; order Gruiformes; family Rallidae; genus Gallinula; species Gallinula chloropus. The sequence goes on from NC_140106.1 coordinate 451,989, forward strand.
TGTACGGTATTGCCATCGAATCATGTTGGGACAGAACCTGTCAGCATTTCTGGAGTGACAGGGGGATCCCAACAATTGACTGTGTTAGAGACTGAAGTGAGCTTAACTGGGAAGGACTGGGAGAAACACCCAATTGTGACTGGCCCAGAAGCTCCGTGCATTTTAGGTATAGATTATCTCCGTAGAGGGTATTTTAAAGACCCAAAAGGGTACTGGTGGGCTTTTGGAATAGCTGCTTTGGAGACAGAAGAAATTGAACAATTGCGTGCCTTGCCTGGACTCTCGGAGGATCCTTCTGTTGTGGGGTTGTTGAAGGTCGAAGAACAGCAAGTGCCAATTGCTACGACGACAGTGCACAGAAGACAATACCGTACAAACCGGGATTCCCTGATCCCCATCCATAAGCTGATTCGTCAACTGGAGAGTCAAGGAGTGATCAGCCAAACCCCTGACCCTTTAACAGTCCCATATGGCCAGTGCGGAAGTCTGATGGAGAGTGGAGGCTGACAGTAGATTATCGTGGCCTAAACGAAGTCACTCCAGGTATCAGTGCTGCTGTACCGGACATGCTGGAACTGCAGTATGAACTGGAGTCAAAGGCAGCTAAGTGGTATGCCACAATTGACATTGCAAATGCTTTCTTCTCAATACCACTGGCGCCAGAGTGCAGGCCGCAGTTTGCTTTCACTTGGAGGGGCATCCAATACACGTGGAATCGTCTGCCCCAGGGGTGGAAACACAGCCCTACCATCTGCCATGGACTGATTCAGACTACACTGGAAAAGGGTGAAGCCCCAGAGCACCTGCAGTATATTGATGACATCATTGTCTGCGGCACAAGGGGAGACTCAAGGTCGACCGCTGGGGTTTTGGAGTCGGGTCTACAAAGGATCTGAGGCCAATTATACTCCAACAGAAAAGGAAATACTGGCTGCCTATGAAGGGGTTCGAGCCGCTTCAGAAGTGATTGGAACTGAAGCCCAGCTCCTCCTGGCACCCTGACTGCTGGTGCTGGGTTGGATGTTCAAAGGGAAGGTCCCTTCTACACACCATGTCACTGATGCTACGTGGAGCAAGTGGGTTGCACTAATTACTCATCGGCCTCGAATAGGAAATCCTAATTGCCCAGGAATTGTGGAAGTGATCACAGACTGGCCTGAAGGCAAAGATTTTGGGATGTCACCAGAGGATGAGGAGGTAACACGGGCTGAAGAAGCCCCACCTTACAACAAACTGCCAGAGAATGAGAAGCAATATGCCCTTTTCACTGATGGCTCCTGTCGCCTTGTGGGAAAGCATCGAAGATGGAAAGCTGCTGTATGGAGTCCTACAAGACGAGTAGCAGAAGCTACTGAAGGAAAAGGTGAATCAAGCCATTTCGCTGAGGTAAAGGCCATACAGTTAGCCCTGGACATTGCTGAGAGAGAAAAGTGGCCAATGCTCTACCTGTATACTGATTCATGGATGGTAGCCAATGCCCTGTGGGGGTGGTTGCAGCAGTGGAAAAAGAACAACTGGCAACATAGAGGCAAACCCATATGGGCTGCTGACTTACGGCAAGATATTGCTGCCCAGTTAGAGAAGCTTCTTGTAAAGGTACGTCATGTTGATGCCCATGTGCCTAAGAGTCGGGCCATGGAGGAACATCAAAACAACCATCAGGTGGATAAGGCTGCTAGGATTGAAGTGGCCCAGGTAGATCTAGACTGGCAACATAAAGGTGAATTATTCCTAGCTCGATGGGCTCATGATTCCTCAGGTCATCAAGGGGGAGATGCAACATATAGATGGGCACGAGATTGAGGGGTGGACTTAACCATGGATGCTATTGCACAAGTTATCCATGAGTGTGAGACGTGTGCCGCAATCAAGCAAGCGAAGCGGTTGAAGCCCCTTTGGTATGGAGGATGGTGGATGAAATATAAATATGGGGAGGCCTGGCAGATTGATTACATCACCCTCCCACGAACCCGCCATGGCAAACGTTATGTGCTTACAATGGTGGAGGCGACCACCGGCTGGCTAGAAACATATCCTGTACCACATGCCACTGCCCGGAATACAATCCTGGGTCTGGAAAGGCAAGTCCTATGGCGACACGGCACCCCAGAAAGAATCGAGTCAGACAACGGGACTCATTTCTGAAACGCTCTCATAGACACCTGGGCCAAAGAGCATGGCATTGAGTGGGTGTACCACATTCCTTATCATGCACCAGCCTCTGGGAAAATTGAACGATACAATGGGCGCTTAAAGACTACCCTGAAAGCGATGGGTGGTGCAACATTCAAACACTGGGATACACATTTAGCCAAAGCCACGTGGTTAGTTACCTCTAGGGGATCCACCAATCGAGCTGGTCCTGCCCAGTCAAAATTTCCACGTACTGTAGAAGGAGACAGAGTCCCAATAGTGAATATGTAGAGTATATTAGGGAAGACGGTTTGGGTCATTCCTGCTTCAGGCAACGGTAAACCCATGTCTGGGATTGCTTTTTCTCAAGGACCTGGTTGTACTTGGTGGGTAATGCAGGAGGATGGAGAGGTTCGATGTGTACATCAAAGGGATTTGATTTTAGGTCTGAATAGCCAATATAAATAATAAGGTAGAAATTGTATTATAATAATTGCTAAATAACCCATTACTGTACATTCATTATTGCTATTATTGCTGTATGTTGCTGTATGTTGTACCAATCGAGTTACAGCCGGAGTCATACAAGTCAATGAAGGAAGAGTGCCACGATGACGGGACCAAGACCTGGTGTTCCAAGAACTTTTTCCTCCTTCCCTTTGAAAATGAACATCTTTGATTCACAGACTATGAACATGGACCATGTCAGATGTATTGGTCAAGAGCCCGAGATGCAGCATGCAACGATCCAGTGACGCATACTGACACCATGAGAGACTGTTACGACGAATGAAGCCTGAAAATCATCATGGACTAAATGTTCATTCACTCAACAAACTCAGAGGAATGGTCCATAGACTAAGGGAATAATACCTGTATGCACATGTGTGCGTATACATGTGTACATACATATATGTGTGTCTGAAACAAGAAACTGATTGCACCCAAAAGAAATGGTTGGATCTGGTCATGACATAAATGCTATGGAATAAGGGGTGGATAATGTCCTGGTTTTGGTCAGGATGGAGTTAAATTCATTTGTAGCAGCGGATGGAATGCTGTGTTTGGGAGTTATAATGGGAGCAGTGCTGATAACACCCTGATGTTGTTAATTGCTGTCAGACAGTCAAGGATTTTCTCAGCTCTTCATGAGAAAGGAGGGGCGAAGCCAGGACAGGTGACCCAACTGACCAACGAGAGTATTCCACGCCAGTTACGTCCTGCCCAGGATATCGGGCGGCTGATGGGAGGAAGGCCTGGGGCGTCCGGGACGCGCGGTTCTTGGGGGACGGTCGCGTTCTGGGACGGCTCTGGGTGGCACGGCCTGAGTTGTGTGATTTGGTGAGAAACTGTATTGTGTATCAACGGCTTCATATATTTTTGCTCTACAGTCCTGTTAGCATTGTTATATTGTATCTTTCTGTTATCTTAGTAAACTATCCTTATCCCAACCCACGGGCCTCTTAATTTCTTGGTTTTGGGGTTATTTGCCCCTTCCTTTTCCCTTCCCTTACCTCTTCCCCCCCCACCACCACCTTCCCTTTCCCTGCTCTTTTCCTTTAAGGAGCAGGCAGCTGCGTGGATCTTGGCCCTCAGCCAGGGTGAAACCATGACATGGCCTTTGCCCATCAATCCAGCCTGTCCAGGTCTCTCTGCAGAGCCTTCCTGCCTCCCAGCAGATCAACATACCCCACACAAATTGGTGTCATCTACAAACTTGCTGAGGGTGCACTCAATCTCCTCATTCAGATCATTAAGATATATCTTAAAGAGGATGGCCCCCAGCACTGAGCCCTGGGGAATACCGCATGTGACCTGTTGCCAGCTGGACTTAACTCCATTCACCAAAACTCTCTGGGCCTGGCCATCCAGCTATTTTTTAACCCAGCAAAGAATATACCCATCTAATCCATGGGCAGCTAGTTTCTCTAGGAGGATGCTGCAGGAAACAGTGTCAAAATCTTTACTGGAGTCCAGGTAGACCACATCCACAGCCTTCCCCTCATCCACTAAGCAGCAGGTCACCTTGTCGTAGAAGGAGATCAGTTTCTTCAAGCACGATCGGCCTTTCCTAAATCCATGCTGACTGGGCCTGATCACCTGAGTGTCCTGCTTTTGTTGCATGATGACAAGCCTGTAGTTCCCTGGGTCCTTCCTCTGTCCATTTTTGTAGGTGGGCGTCACATGTTCCAGCTTCCAGTCAGGCAGAGCCACCTTGGTCAGCCAGGACATCTGGTAAATAAGGGGAAGTGGCAGGGCGAGCACTTTTGCCAGCTCCCTCAGTAACCTTAGGTGTATCCCATCTGGACCCATTGACTTGTGGGGATCTAAGTGGCTGAGCAGGTCACTAAAAATTATCCTGGGACTATGAAGGCTTAATGGGTTAACTTCCCATTCTCATTTTCCCACTCAGTGCTCTGGGAATCAGGAGGCCATCTGGTCCTACTACTAAAGCCTGAGGCAAAAAAGGCATTAAGTACCTGAGCCTTTTCTTCATCCTTCATCACAATGGTTCCCCCAGCATCCAAGAAAGGTGGGAGATTCTCCCTGGCCCTCCTTTTGTTATTAACATATTTATACAATTTCTTCCTGCAATCTTTTACAGTAGTGGCCAGATTGAGCTCTCTTTGGGCTTTGGCCCTCCTTATTTTTTTCCTGCATAGCCTCACCTTAGCCCTGTACTCCTCCTGGGTCACCTTCCCTTTCTTCCAATAATTATATGCTCTCCTTTTCCTCCTGAGTTCCTGGCTCTCTGTTCAGCCAGGCCAGTCGTCTTCCCCCCTGACTTGAAATCCGGCACATTGGGATGGCTTGCTCCTGCTCCTTCAGGACCTCATTCTTGAGGATCGTCCAGCCTTCCTGAGCTCCTTTATTTTCCAACACTTTCTCCTTGGGGACTCAATCCACAAATTTCCTCAACAGGACAAAGTCCACCCTCCAGAAGTCCAGGGTGGTGGTTCTGCCACCCCTCTTCCTTCCCCAAGAATTGAGAACTCTATCATTTCATGATCACTGTGCCCAAGACAGCCTCCAAGCACCACCTCAACCACAAGTCCTCTGGTTGTGAGCAACAGGTCGAGCAGGGCACCTGTCCTTGTTGGCTCACTCACCAGCTACATCAGGAAGTTCTCTCCCACACAGTCCAAGAACCTTCTAGATTGACTCCTCTCTGCTGCGTTGTCTACCTAGGAGCTATCTGCTAGGTTGAAGTCACCCACAAGAAGAAAGACCAACAATGGTGATGCTACTCCCAGCTGGCTGAAGAATATTTCATCTACCTCTTTGTCCTGGTTGGGTGGTGTGTAAAAGACTCCCACCAGGATTTGCACCTTGCTGGCCTTCCCTCTAATTCTAACCCATAAGCATTCAACCTTATCATCACCCTCATTAAACTCCAGACAATCTAGACAATCCCAGAGACAGAGGGCTACCCCACCACCTCTCCTTTCTCACCTGTCCCTCTTGGTGACATTATACCCATCCATCACAGCATTCCAGTTGTGAGAATCATCCCACCAAATATCTGTGATGGCAACTAAGTCATAGGCTTCTCGACATACAGTTACTTTGAGTTCCTCTTGGGTTTTGCCCATACTGAGTACGTTGGTGTGCAGACATTTCAAGGACCAAGCCCAGCCCCCCCATTTTTGCCTTAAAATCACCAACATCTTGAACACAACCTGAGGCAACACATGGAGGGACCATACCTGTACCCTTTCACTCCAAACATACTGTGTCCTTTCGCACTTTGTCATGGAGCAAGCCTGCTATATTCCCCTCCCCTGCACCCCCAATCTTGTTTAAAGCCCTGTCTGTGAGCCCTGCAAGCTCCTGGGCAAAGACCCTCCTTCCTCTATGAGAAAGGTGGTTCCCATGTGACACCTGTAAGTGTGGTGCCATGTAGGCCATCCCATTGTCAAAAACCCCATAATTGTTACGTGTGCACCAGCTCCAGAGCCATGTACTAATAGATTAGATCTGCCTATTCCATCCAATATCACTACCTGGTACTGGAAGGAGGGAGGAAAAACCACCTGGGCCCCAGATTCCCTCACTAGTCATCCAAGTGCCCTGAGGTCCCTCTTGATTGCCCTTGAAATATGTACTGCAGCTTCATCACTCACCCTCTACCCCCCTGCCATGGCAAAGCAGTAGTGGGTAGTAGTCTGAGGGACGTACCAGACGAGGAAGTTTCCTAGTGATATATCCTGTAGCAGGGAGTCTCCTACAATCTTTTCTTTCTTGTTGCTGTTGTAGTGATTCGAGGAGTACGTCTCTCTCACCTTGGGTACTCCTCTGGCATGGTCAAATCAGGAGCCACATTGTTCCCTTCCTGGCCCTCCACAGTAAGAGCCTCATATGTACTGTTTAGAGAAATCTGGGGAGGAGGCATGGGCAAGGAGGTGGTATTCTTCCTTGACACGGTTGTGGACTAGTTTCCACTCACTGTGCCCCTTTAAGTTCTTAACTTAAAGAGGGGGTTGATTCCACTTCCATCTCATCGGGTGTGTTTTCCGGTGATTGTCTCCTCTCTAGTTTCAGGGAGCTCAGGCTGTGGGTCCACCAATTTATCCCATGTTCTGACTCCCTGATGCTCCTTAGCTTGTCTACTTCCTGTCTTAGTTCTAGCAAGAGGTTGAACAGATACATGCCTGATGCAAAGAGAGCACAGTTGGTGCTGAGTCTGGGTCACAGAAGATTGTGACATACTGCATTAGGAATGGGATGAATGTGAACCATGTTATCATAGCTTAGAAAAACTAGAAAGGAAAAAAAAAGAGCATCAAACCAAAAATACTACAAATTCAGACTGGCCCTAACATAAGTTACATGGTCAGTGATATGCAGAAGAAGATAACCCTTTTATTGCTTAGAAACATCCAGTCATCAGTTTCCACATGGCGTCCTTGAGCTCCTGGTTCCTCATGCTGTAGATGAGGGGGTTCACTGCTGGTGGAAACACCGAGTAAAGAAATGCCAATACCAGGTCCAGAAAAAGGGAGGAGAGGGAGGGGGGCTTCAGGTAGGTAAACAGGCCAGTGCTGAGAAACAGGGAGATCACGACCAGGTGAGGGAGGCAGGTGGAAAAGGCTTTGTGCCGTCCCTGCTGTGAGGGGATCCTCAGCACAGCCCTGAAGATCTGCACATAGGACACCACAATGAACACAAAACACCCAAAAGTTAAACAGGTGCTGACAACAATGAAACCAATTTCCCTGAGGTAGTCATCTGAGCAGGAGAGCTTGAGGATCTGGGGGATTTCACAGAAGAACTGGTCAACAGCGTTGCCATGGCAGAGGGGCAGGGAAAATGTATTGGCTGTGTGCAGCACAGCATTGAGAAACCCACCCCCCCAGGCAGCTGCTGCCATGTGGACACAAGCTCTGCTGCCCAGGAGGGTCCCGTAGTGCAGGGGGTTGCAGATGGCAACATAGCGATCATAGGCCATGACAGTGAGGAGGGAAAACTCTGAACCAGCCAAGAAGAAAACCAGGAAGACCTGTGCAGCACATCCCAAGAATGAGATTGCCCTGGTGTTCCACAGGGAATTGGCCATGGATTTTGGGATTGTGGTGGAAATGCAGCCAAGATCCAGAACAGATAGGTTGAGGAGGAAGAAGTACATGGGGGTGTGGAGGTGGTGATCACAGGCTATGGTGATGATGATGAGGCCATTGCCCAGGAGAGCAGCCAGGTAGGTGCCCAGGAAGAGGCAGAAGTGCAGGAGCTGCAGCTCCCGTGTGTCTGCAAAGGGCAGGAGGAGGAACTGGCTGATGGAGCTGCTGTTGAACATCTGTTATTCGTGGGCATGGAGACCTGTACATAGAAGAACAGGCAGTGAGAAGTTAGGGAACACTTCTTCGAGGAAAACCTCATCCAGTTCTATCAGAATACCCTCAGATTGACTCTGGATTCAGGAAGACTTTTGTCAGGTCCCTTTTGGGAGGTTTGTTTTGTGCTGCCTTGAGTTTGCCACTGTTGAGAGGGGGGTCAGATGTGGCTCTCGAGAACTCTGTCCTGCCTGGCAGCAGTCAGTAAACAGAAGAATGGTGTGATCTCAGACTAAATCCCCTGTCCATAGGAATGAGCTTTTCAGCACTGTCACTCCAGTTTCACCCAAGGACAGAGCAGAGCTTTGGAGCTTTGGTTTTCTCCTGCCTGTACCTGAGGAGTGTTTCTTCTGTCAGAACTCCCTGACATTGCTGCTGCAGTGCCAGTGATACCTTCCCCTGAGTGCAGAGTGGGGGGAGCTGCTCTGTCCATCCGCTCTGGTCTCAGGTGCCCTGTGCTGGACGCTCTGAGATCACAACCTGTTCTTGTCTGTAAAAGAACCGGGAACCCAGAAAGAGCTGAGGAATCCAGTCCTCAGTCCTACAGATGGGGGTCCTTAAAGTGAGGACCAGTGCCAGCCCCACCAATGGATGTGCCCAGAGCCCCAGGAAATGGTGGGATAAATGTAACAAGAACAGGAGGTGAAACAGCAGAAAAACTCCAGCCAAGGCTGGAAGGACAGGGACAGACAGACAGGCACTCAGGGGTTTCTCCTCACTGCTGGTTGGGCTGCAAAGAGAAGATTCAGCCTGAAACCCTGGAACTCTGGGTCAGAGGCTTTGCTGGGAGGACAGAAACCAGGGGATGGCTGTGGGAAATTATCAGCACTGTGGGGGATGTCAGGAGGTACCAAATCCCGACTGCCACAGCATTTCTGTGAGCAGCTCCTTTTTTGTGGCTCTGTGACAATGTCTCTGCTGCCTCGAGCTGTCCCTGCAGCTGCTTCTCTTTGCCCATGTCACCTCCTGCTCTGTGCTAACAGACCTCATCCAACTTGCCCTGTGCTCAGCTCTGCTCTGCAGACCCCTCCTGGCATTAGGGCACTGCCCCAGGAAACCTCTGTGTGTGCAGGACTCAGCCCAGGCTCCAACATCTTCATGAGAATCAAGTTTTCACTTTCAGTCTTACTGCAGAAGGACCTTACGCTGCTCTTCTCTTGGTAACTCCTTCAACCCACAGGTGCTTTTCTATCCCTGTGGAAAGCCCACAAGCCAGGCTGAGTGCTGACCCTGGCAGCAGCAGAGTCCCTGACCCAGCACACAGCCCCCAGGGTGCAGGGACCCTGCTCACCTTTGCAACCATGCCCAGGAGAAGACAGATGTCCTGCCCTGTCCCTCTGATGGGGCAGAAGGGCAGCCCTTCCAGGCAGCACCTTCTGGTCCTGTAGAGAACCTGTCCTCCTGACACACCCCACACACTGCCCATGTCCCAGCTTTAGGAGATCCCTCCAGGAACAGAACCTGCATTGCCCTGCACCCACAGACATACCAGGGAGAGTGCTGTGGAGATTTCTCCTGCAGTGAGCTCTCAGCATCCATCAGCTCTCTCAGCCTCACAGGTCTCCCCTCGGTGCCTCCAGGCAGTGTCCCCAGCCCTGTGTGCTTGGCAGAGAAGCTGCTCCTGGGCAGAGCTGTGTCTCTGCAGTGCTGCTGGGTTACCATGAGCCCACTGTCCCATCTCAGGAGACCAGCCCAGCTCACGGCAGAGGAGCAGGTGAAGACATCATACCCTCCATCCCATCTGGGCTCGTCCCTGGAGCTCCAGGGAACCTACTTGGAAAGAAACTGAAGTTCTCACTGACTTTCCCTACCCTGGCTGGGGAGAAATCCTTGTGTCCAGCAGAGTTCTTTCTCCCGATGAAACTAGAACTGGGCAGAAGAATCACCCTTCCTTATCTCCCCATGAGAGAGGATACCCAGTCAAGGAGAGGAAGGGGACTCTTTCCCCTTGGGGAGGGTAAGGAGTATGACAAGTCACTCGAGGCACCTCATCCTTGCTTTGCAGCGCTGGGGCTGGAAAGGGATGCAGCTCTGGCCCATGGCTGCCTCAAACTCACCAAAGCTGGGAGTACTCTTGCCCCAGTTCCAATGGGCACAAAACAGGCACCTGCTTCCTGGGAGCTGCTGGTCCCAGCTCCCATGGGAATTAATGGGGGGGAGGACAAGAAGGAGGTGTTCAAACACCAACACCCGGTGAAACCTGAGGGGCCAGAGGTGGTCCATGAGATGTGCAGGGGGATCCAAGGTGCAAGAATCACAGAATGTTAGGAGCTGGAAGCAACCTCAAAAGATCATCTAGTCCAATATGCCCTGCCAGAGCAGGATCACCTAGACTAAGCCGCACAGGAACACAATCAGGCCGGTTTGAATGTCTCCAAAGAAGGAGATTCCCCAACCTCTCTGGGCAGCCTGTCCAAGTGCTCTGTCACCCTCACAGTGAGAAAGTTTCTCCTTTTATTCACATGGAACTCTGCTCCAGCTTGCATCCATTGCCCTTTTTTTATTTCTAAACCTGAATAAGGCCACCCCTCAGTCTCCTCTTCTCCAAGCTAACGAGGCCCAGCTCCCTCAGCTCAGAGGAGCTGGTCAGCATTGCCCCTCTGCAGAAAGAGGACCAGCTCAGAAAATTGGGACAGGCTCCTGGAATGGCTGCATGTGAAACGTGGCCAGGCAGGATCCAAGGATTCACTCAAGGAGGCACATGCCAGGGGCTGACCTGTCACTGGGAACCTTGCTGGACCTGAATCTGGGCCTGTGAACACTGCTGACTGCAGTTAGAGTGGCACCCCATGGAAGAGACCCCCCTCCAGCTGAGAGAGAAAAAGACCCTTTGGGAGGCCTGGCAAATCGACTCTATTGGAGCCCTTGGAAAAGCGGAGGGGAAACAATAGTTTTAGTGGGAGTGGAAATCATTTCCGGCCTAGTCCCAGCCCAGGCATTTCCAGGAGCAGCAGGAGAACATCCAGGGTGGGCCCTGACAAATTGGTTTCGCTTTCTGCCAACCCCCAGTCTGTTCAGTCAGCCCAGGGCAGTCATTTCACTGCTGCCAAGGGGCAGGAGTGGGCCAAGGAAGGAGGAGTCAGGTGGGATTTCACACCCCGTGTTACCCCCAAGCTAATGGGATAGTGGGGAGAACTAATGGGCTTTTGAAAGGGTTTTTAAAAGCTCACAAGCCACACTGGGCAGAACGACTCTGGGATGCAGTTCCCCAAGTCAATGATTGCTGGGGAAAAAATGGATGTCCCAACTAAACCCCCAGCTTCAATCCCCAAACCCCACGCTCCCAGCACCCCAAAAAAGCCAGTTTTCTCTCCTGGTCTGCCAGTCTTGGTAGGAATGCCGACCATTGGGACTGTTCCCCTCGTCCTGGCTGAGCCCCTCAACAAATACACTTGGAAAGCAAAAGATGCCCATGGGAAGGAACACAAAGTCAAAACAAGGTGGATTATTCCATCCTTCTAATAACAATCTACACCCAGTTCCTTAATACAAACTGAGCCTGGGTTTTTTCTCTTTTCTTTTCCAGATGGAATCTCTGACACCTGCTTGAAGGAATAGATGAAGCTGTTAATTGTCTGTATAGTTTTAATAATTATTGCTTTGTTAATATTTATAGGAGGTTTAGCAGGCTGTCACAAACACTGATTTGGTTGATCATTATCACCATTTTTAATATCTGGGGAAAATTTTGTGCCCCCCTCTTCGGCCTGGGGTGGCAAAATGAATTTATAACTTTAGGCCAGCAGGTGTCCAAGTGTTAACCTGTCAAATTGTTGGGGATGTGGGAGTCCTTTAGGATTTAAAGATTGGCCATGGACGTCAAAACAGTATCCCCGAAAAGGCTGGTGAGTGATCTAAGTGACATAACCATTGGCAATGATTCATTATATAGGAATGAGGAAACAAACCCATGAAAATCCCCAGTTCCAGAAAAGGGGGAATATTGTCTGAACCGGAATGACAGTGATGGAGTTTTTGTAGGTCATAGTGTGTGTGACTGGACATTCAGGTGTGGAAATCATTGTGTCTTCCTTGGATGTCGACCCATTAATTGTTCAACTTAGAATCACTCTTTTCCTGTCAAAGGTGACATGCTATGGTGTATATTGAGCAACACCACTGATGAGCAAAACTCATCTCTCAATGTCTAAGTTGGGCATGGGTCAATGAAAATAGACATAAGGAATGATTTTATCGCTTTTTGTCTAATACCAGTCTTATGGGAGTTGATATAATTGGAGCAGAACATGTTATGTAGGCTATATACACCCCTTCTGGGTTTTTTTGTTGCCAGACCAAAGTGGAAAGAGTTTGGGAAGTAAAGTGTATGATGACCTGAGTCGATATCGATGGTCTATTGATGTTTCTATAGCAGGTGGGGGAAAGACAGGTGGAGCCCTCAACATATTGTACAAAATTATGGACCTGCAACCTAGAATCCTAATGATCTCGATCAGTGATGATCGAGAACCTATATATAATCTACATCTCATTATTCATCTACAAGCTATCCTAGAAATTATTACCAATGAAACAGATCAGGGGCTGGAAGACAGAGGGGCCCAGAGACCTCTAAAACCACCTGAAAACTCCCAGCGACAGTATTGGTCATGTGCACCACCACTGAGTGTGGGTGAGGTTAAACAAAACAGCTCTTGGAATATGCTAATTGATTCCTGGAAGAAGTGAATACAACAGAATAAAAGAACAGAGGTGACCAACAACGAGGGGACGTTTCCCCACTGGACCTGAAGACACTGGTCTGACAAGACAATACAGCTCCGTGGTGGCAGATATTGCAATCTCTTGTGTGCTTGTTGTGGGACAAATAAAGTGACTTGACCCTTGACTTGGCTTTGAGTCTTAATTCTGTTCCTGAAAATTGCGAAGACCTGGTCACAACAAAACACCCAGTTGGACACTACTCAGTAGTTAAGCCCAGCTGCCCCCAGCCACCTGAGGTTGGTTGGAACACAGCGGGCTGCAACCTTTGCCAAATTAGTCTATATGATTGTGGATCATGACAGCTACCTGGGAGGTTTAAGACCAGCAACATCTTTCAGCCCTCACACCATTTGTTTGGGAGCTATTTATTGCTGGATGTTTATCACTTTTGAAGGTCGACGCTGGTAGAGCCTGAAAATGACATCAGGTGTTATTAGGATCATTCCCTTGTCTAACAATATGCTGAGCCTTATGGTTACTGGTGCTGCTAGTGGGTTACCTAGGCAGGTTTCAGTTGAGGAACATCTTTAGGCCCTCATACCTTTTGTTTGGAAGCTATTGCTGGATGTTTTGCATTTTTGAATGTTGACACTGGTAGAGCCCAAAAATGATGTCTGGCATTATTAAAACTGTTCCCCTGACCAGGAATGCCCTTAGCCCCATGGATACCAGGTTTGCTCGTGGGTTACCTGGTTGGGGCATCAAGGATTTTGTATGCAAGGTATTGGTCCTAACGCTGCCTGATCTCATTTTGCAGCTCTATCAGCATCAAGTTTCAAAAATGCTAAATATCCAGCAATAACACCCAAACAAGGGTTGTGAGGCATGAAGGATCTTACTGGCCTGACAGTTCCCCAGGTTGTGCACCATGAAAACCAGTAACCTTGGGGCTCAGGGCTTTTCTAGCCAAGGGAACAGTCATAACAGTGCCTGACATCATTTTTGATCTCTATCTGCATACACTTTCAAAACTGATATATGCCCAGCAATAGCTCCCCCCAAAAAGGTGTGAGATCTGAAAGATGTTCCTGGCCTGAAACCTCCCAAAGTAGCACACAAACAGGCCCAGTAACTTTGGCTTTCCTTTTAATGGAATGTTCTCAACAGTGCCTGACATCACTTCCTGGCTCTACCTGCCTTCACCTGCAACCCTTCTAAAAGTACAGGAATAGCTGCCAAACAAGAGGTGTGAGTGCCTAATGATATTCCTGGCCTGAAACCTCCCCAGGTAGCCCACTAGATGCCCCAGTAACCTTGGAGCTCAGGACTGTCCTTGCCAAGGGAACAGTCATAACAGTGTGCTGAAGTAATTTTCAGGCTCTACCAGCATTCATCTTCAAAACTCTTGAATGTCCTGCAATAACTCCCTAAAGAAATGTGCCAGAGCTGAAAGATGATCCAGGCCAGAAACATCCCCAGGTAACCCATGAACAGCCCTTGAAACTTTAGGATTAGGGCATTCCTAGCCATGGGAATGGTCCTAACAGTACCTGGAGTAATTTTCATGCTCTACCAGTGCCCAACTTCAAAACTCCTAAATGTATAGCAATATCTCCCAAACAAAAGGTGTGAGGGATCAAGGAAATTCCTGGCCTAAAACCTCCCCACGTAGCCCAGTATCAGCACCAGTAACCCTGAAGCTCAAGTTTTTCCTTTCCAAGGGAACAGTTCTATCAGTGCTTCACATCATTTTCAGAATATACCAGCATCCACCTTCAAAAGCAATAGTTCCAAACAAATTGTTTAAGGGCTTGAAGATGTTATTGGCCTGAAACCTCCAAGGGAAGCCTACTAGCAGACAAGGTTACCTTTGGGCTCAAGGCATTCCTAGCCAGGAGTATAGTCTAAAAATTGACTGCCATCTAACTCCAGCTGTACCAGTGTCCACCTTGGAAACTGCTAAATGTCCAGCAATAGCTCCCAAACAAAAGGGGAGAGGGCTGAAAAATGTTCCTGGCCTGAAACCTCCAGAGGTAACCTACTAGCAGCAAGAATAACCTTAAGGATCAGAACATTCCTAGCCAAGGGAACAACCTGATGTCATTGCACAGCTCTACAGTCCTCCACCTTCAAAACTGCTAAACTACACTAATAGCTCCAAAAAAAAAAAAAAAAAAGTGCAAGGGATGAAAGAAGTTCCTGTCCTGAAACCTCCCCATGCAGACAAAAAACAGGATGACTAATTTTCAAGTTCAGGGCATTCCATGCTAAGGGATGGGTCCTAACAGTGCCTGACAACATTTTTGGGCTCTCAGGGAGTCCAAATTTGAAACTTCTAAACATCCAACAATGGTTCCCAAATAAAGAACCAAGGGCTAAAAGATGTTCCTCACATGCAACCTCCTCGGGGATCGGATGAGAAGCACCAATAACCTTGGGGCTCAGGGTATTCCTTGCCTAGGGAATGGTCCTATCATTGCCTGATGTAATTTTCAGACTCTACCACTGTCCACCTCACCCAATGCAGAGCACACTTTGTAGATTTGTTTGAAGATCCCTTCCTTTCCTTCCTGTCCCTCCCTGGGGGTCCTGTCTCAACCAGAGACAAGGAAAGGATTTCTCCCCAGCTGAGGGAGGGAACATCAGTGATGAGATCACAGAGAGATCCCCATGAGGCCTGAGACACCAGAAGGAGCTTAGAAAAACTGGTCTTCTCTTGCTGAGCTGGGCCAGGCTCCTTGGTTGTAGGGAGCTCATGGCAACCCAGCAGCAATGCAGTAAGAGCTCTGCCCAGGAGCAGCTCCTCTGCCAAGCGCACAGGGCTGGGGCACTGCCTGTAGGCACCGAGGGGAGACCTGGGAGGCTGAGAGAGCTGATGGATGCTGAGAGCTGACTGCAGGAGAAAGGTGAAGACACTTTGCTTTGAATTTCCTGCTCTAGTGGTCTGGGTGGGAAGTGGGAGCTGAGCTTTTCTTGATAACTTTGAAGAAGGCAGTGTAACCTCATTGCTCATTAGGACTTGTCAGAGCATCTCCTGAGCCCTGCACACACAGAGGTTCCCCGGGGCAGTGCCCTGATGCCAGGAGGGGTCTGCAGAGCAGAGCTGAGCACAGGTCAGGTTGGATGAGATCTGTGAGCACAGACTGAGGTGACATGGGCAGAGAGAAGCAGCTCCAGGGCCAGCTCCAGGCAGCAGAGACATTGTCACAGAGGGAGTAGGTGCTGCTCCAAGAAATGCCATAGCAGAGGAGCTTTGGTACATCCCTGACCTCCCTCAAAGTGCTGACACTTTCCCACAGCAACCCCTTGGTTTCTGCCTCCCAGCACAAATCTGAACCCAGAGTTCCATAGTTTCAGGCTGAGTCTTCTCCTTGGCAGCCAAACACACAGTGAGGAGAAATACCAGTGTGCCTGTCTGTCTGTCCCTGTCCTTTCAGCCTTGGCTGGAGTATTTCTCACTGTTTCCCCTCCTGTCCTTGCTGTCTTTGTCCCAACATTACTTGGGGTTCTGCACATGTCAATTGGTGGGCCTGGCAATGAGCTGACCCTCACTTCAGGACCCCCATCTGTAGGACTGTGTACTTCCAGGGGGGCTCCTGCTGGGCTGCAGGCTGCCTCCCTCCATGGCATCGCAGTCCCAGGGATTCTTGTGGCCCACAGAGAATCCCCATGCAGAAGACATCTTGGCCCTGAGGCCGTGGCAATGCTGCTCATCACCTGTGTGTGGGCAGCTGCAATGAACCCTGACTGTCCCGGGCTAGGAGCAGGGAGCTGAGATCTTCCTTGAATAGGAAGAGACCACAGGAGGGCTTTGGAGCTCTGCCCTGTGAGATTGGATTCCTTGGCTCTCAGTGGGGTCCAGTTTCTTCTATGGGGAACACCAGGGTGTGATCACAGAGTGTCCTGCACAGGGCACCTGAGACCAGGGCTGATAGACAGAGCAGCTCTCCCTACTCTGCACTCAGGGGAAGGTTTCACTGGCACTGCAGCAGCAATGTCAGGGAGTCCTGACAGAAGAAACACTCCTCAGGTACAGGTAGAAGAAAACCAAAGCTCCAAAGCTCTGCTCTGCCCTTGGGTGAAAATGGAGTGACAGTGCTGAAAAGCTCATTCCTATGGACAGGGGGTTAATTCAGAGATCACTCCATCCTTCTGTTTACTGACTGCTGCCAGGCAGGACTGAGTTCTCCAGAGCCACAGCTGACCCTTCTCCCAGCAGTGGCACGCTCAAACCGGCACAAAGCAGACCTCCCAAAAGGGACTTGGAAAACCCTTCCCAAATACAGTTTTTCCTCAAAGTGTTCCTTAAATTCTCACTGTGCCTTTTCCTAATTGGACAGGTCTCCATGCCAGCAAAAACATATGTCCAACAGCAGCCTCATCAGCCAGTTCCTCCTCCTGCCCTTTGCAGACACACAAGAGCTGCAGCTCCTGCACTTCTGCCTCTTCCTGGGCATCTACCTGGCTGCTCTCCTGGGCAATGGCCTCATCATCATCACCATAGCCTGTGACCACAACCTCCACACTCCCATGTACTTCTTGCTCCTCAACCTCTCTGTTCTTGACCTTGGCTGCATCTCCACCACTGTTCCTAAAGCTTTGGCCAATTCCTTGTGGGACTCCAGGGCCATTTCCTACACAGGATGTCTGGCTCAACAACTTTTCTTCTTATTTTTGATCACAACAGAGTACTTCGTTCTCACTGTCATGGCCTATGACCGCTATGTTGCCATCTGCCACCCCCTGCACTACGGGACCCTCCTGGGCAGCAGAGCTTGTGTCCACATGGCAGCAGCTGCCTGGGCCAGTGGGTTTCTCAGTTCTGTGCTGCACACAGCCAATACGTTTTCCCTTCCCCTCTGCCATGGCAATGCTGTTGACCAGTTCTTCTGTGAAATCCCCCAGATCCTCAAGCTCTCCTGCTCAGATGCCTACCTCAGGGAAATTGGACTCATTGGTGTCACTGCCTGTTTAGTTTTTGGGTGTTTTGTGTTCATTGTGGTGTCCTATGTGCAGATCTTCAGGGCTGTGCTGAGGATCCCCTCGCAGCAGGGACGGCACAAAGCCTTTTCCACCTGCCTCCCTCACATTGCCGTGGTCTCCCTTTTTGTCAGCACTGGCATGTTTTCCAACCTGAAGCCCCCCTCCATCTCCTTCATGTCTTTGGAATTGGTAGTGACATTTCTTTACTCGGTGTTTCCACCAGCAGTGAACCCCCTCATCTACAGCTTGAGGAACCAGGAACTTAAGGATGCCATGTGTAAACTGATGACTGGATGTTTCTAATTAGCAATAAACTGCTCATCTTCTTCTGCATGTCACTGACACTGTAACTCCCATTAAGACCAATGGGTATTTAGTAGGGTTTTTGATTTTTGAGGTTTATTTCCTTCTAGTTTGTCTAAGATACAATAACATTGTCCATGTTAATCCCATTAGTAATGCAGAATCTCCAGGTCTTTTTTGACCCAGACACTGTGAAATGATATGCTCTCTTTACATCATATCTGCCTGGAAAGGGCCACAGTTTTTCCTTCTTTTTTGTTGTCCCCTGCAATTATAAGAAATTGCAAGCAGATTTTCATTAATGAATCATTTGACTCGTTCTCTGAAATCGCAGTGCTTTCCCGCCATGACAGAATGGGAATTTCTATGAAGTGTTCTCATGGCAGCAGAGGAAATACTCACCTTCCCCTGTATCTGCATTACTGCCAGTCTGCCTCTTTTACCTCCCTCGTCATTCAGGTGTTTCCAGCTCTCCTAATGATATGGCCATGCCCTAAGGACACCTTTTGCGCAGACTGGCTGGACGTATGCACTTCACTTGCTCACAGGTTTCCACTTCTGCTTGCTCTTTGGTCACTCAGGTGCCACTCAACTGTCTGGTTTCTTCTTTGAGCTTCAGAGAGTTAGAAAATATTATGTTTTTTCAGAAGTGAAATGAACTGTCACAAGTTCAGTGTGTTGATAAGTGACATTTCTATGTATTTGAATAAAACTCTTCTGGGAGAGAATCTCCTCTGACTGCTATGTCATCCCCTGGAAAGTCCAAATTCTTCCGCTTGCCCATATTCTTCTCCTTGACAGGTTGTCTACCTCACATGTCTGAGCCTGCCTTGAAGTGTCGGGTTTTGTGCTGGAAACTTTTGTCATGGTAATGCCCCAGCCCAGAGCCGAGCACCCTGCAGCCACTCTCTCTCTCTGAGAGGGTATGTAAGTGGGGGGGTGGAATAGGGGTGGGGGGAAGGGAGGGAAAAGGAAACAGAAAAAACCCAAATCCAGTGGGTTGGGATAAGGACAGTTTACAGGGACAGCAGAGAGAGAGAAACAACAACAACAGGACTTTGGAGAAAAATTATACAACACTGGTGACGTACAAAGCAGTCTCTCACCAAACTGCACAGCTCAGGCTGATACAGCTCAGAACTGACCCAAAACCATAAGATTCCTGGAGCTGAGTTCACCTGGCCCTACCAGACCCCCTTTATGCTGATCATGGAGTAATGGGAATGGAATACACTGCTTGGCTACATTGGGTTACCTCTTGTGGCTGTGTCCCCTCACAGCTCCCTGGGTGCCCCCTGTGTTCTCGTTAGCAGGGGAGTATGAACAACTGAAAATTCCTTGACAGCTTGGACACAACTAAATCATCCTGTGTTATCAATGCTGCTCTCATCCTAACTCCCAAACACGGCATTATACACACTGCTAGAAATAAAATTCACTCTATCCTAGCAGAAACCAGGCCACCTCTGTAGACAACAAGTGCAACACAACAGTTGGCTCACTCCTGTAGTCATACAGTATGGATAACCCTGTTGTTCAAATATGGCCATCTGGGCCTGTTCTGTCTCCTTCCAGGCACTTGTGCACTCCCAGTTGACTCATTTCTGGACTAGAATTAGAAAAAAGGCCTTGATGCTGTGCAAGCCCTGCTCAGCAAGGAACAAGCAGGTTTATTTAGACATTTTTGCTTATAAATCTAAATGACAGAACTATAGAGGACACCAACATGAGAATTAATTCCACCCCAGCAAAAATAAGATCAGAAGAAGAATATCTCTTCTGGTTGGATATCTTCTTGATGTTTCTGTTCATCAAATACCATATTTTGTCAAGGTCTGTTTGAAGGAAAGCTCCATTTTGTTAACAGTTCATGTGTGCAGATGGCTCTCCAACTTGTGGTGCCTCTAACAAAATGACAGCTACAGGCATTAAAGGACATGAGAAATAAGAAACAAAACCAAGAGATCCTTTCTAAATGGCATTGCAGTCAGCCACTGGAAGAAGACTCATGTCCTCACAGCCTGCTTCTCTCATCTTAGAACTAAAAAACTGTTGTAGTATCCTGAAGGTCAATATAGGAGGGTTCAACCCATCCAGAAGGCTTTTAGAGGATATTGGTGATATTAATAGAATCATACAATCACAGACTTCCAGTTGAAAGGGAACTCAAGGATCATTTGGACAAACCTTTTCTGGCAAGTGCTCAATCTAAAGAAAAGCACCACATAGACCAGCCGGCCCCACACCCTATCCTGCTGAATCTTATAACCACCTGATGTTGGGGAACCCATCACTTCCCACAGGAGATGATGCCAATGGCTGCTTGTTCGCAGGGTCAAAGATTTTCCCTGTGTCCTGTGGGAATCTCTCCAGGAGGAACTTGCACCCATTATTCCTCAGCTCTTCCATGTGACTCCTTCTAAAAACAGGAGTTTAAAAAACCTTCTTTGTAAACAGCCTTCAAGAACTGGAACCTGTTGATGAGGTGTCCCCTCAGCCTTTCCTCAGATGGCAGGCTTCCCAGGCCTTGGGTCGTCTTTGTGGCCCTTCTCTGGATTTTCTCCAGCCTGGCCCTAACTGAGCAGCGACCAAAACTGCACCCAGTATTCCAGGTGTGGCCTGACAAGTGCTGAGTAAAGTGGGACAGTGACTTCTTCACGTCTGCTGGTGATCCCCATGCTGAGGCACCTCGCAGCTGTTTGCTGCAGCAGCAGTGTTATTCCTAGTGAGCTGCTTGTTCACAAGAACCCCCAGGTCCCTTTCCACAGAGCTGTGCTACAGAAAGGTGCATCCCAGCTGTTGCTGCACTCCTGGAGTATGCTTTCCCAGCTCCTAGACCCTACACTTGACCTTGCCCACTCTTCCAGCCTGCCCATGTCTTCCCGTTCAGTGGCAATCCCTTCCCAAGTGTCTACTTTCCCCACTGAGTTTGGTGTAACCCACAAACTTCATCAGGGTCAAACTTCACGAAGCTTCTTCTGGCTCCCCAGTGCACGACAGCAGGGCAGGATTGTGATTGCCTCACAACTCTCTTGTATATTTGGAGTTGTTGTAGCTGTACTACTTGCAGAGAGAAGTTTAATGAGATTTAAAAAGGGCAAGTGTCTTGCATCTGGGGAAAAGCATCCCCACATACCAGTATAGGTTGGGGCTACCCTGTTGGAGGGTAACGTAGGTGAGAGGGACCTGGGGGTCCCGGTGGACAGCAGGATGACCATGAGCCACCAATGTGTCCTCATGGCTAAGAGGGTTCAGGGCATCCTGGGGTGTATTAGAAGGGGTGTGGTGTGTAGGTCAAGAGAGGTCCTTTTCCCACTCTCCTCTGCCCTGATGAAACCACGTCTGAAATATTTGGTCCAGTTCTGGGCCCCTCAGATTAAGAAGCACATCAGATTCCTTGAAAGCGTCTAGGGCAGGGTCACAAAGATGGTTAAGGGAGTGGAACACCTTCCTCATGCAGAGAGGCCGAGGGAGCTAGGCCATTTTATCTTGGAGGAGACTGAAGAGTGACCTTATACATGCTTATAAATATGAAAAGGGTGAGAGGTGGGAGGACTGAGCCAGGCTCTTATCAGTGATGGCCAGTGATAGGACAAGAGCAATGAGTGCCAGCTGGAGCAGAGGAATTTCCATGTGAATGTAAGAAGAAACATTTTCTTCTGTGAGGGTGATGGAACACTGGGATAGACTGCCCAGAGAATTTCCTTGCTTTATCAGGGGTTGGGGCTGGAGCAGGCTTATGGGGGTAATAGAGTATTTGGGTGTTAGAGAAGTTTTTTGGGGGGTTAAAAAGGAACTGTGGAAGTAGGGGGTGTAGTTATGGTTTCTAGGAGGCATGTGGGGGGTTTAGGAGGTGCTTGGGGGGAGATATGTTGGGATTTAAATGGGAAAGGGCAGGGACTGTAGGAGGTGGTGGGGGAAATTTGGGAGGGGGTTTACTGCTGTTAAACATACAGCAATATGTCCCAAGCAAAAGCTGTGAGGGATGGCAGATGCTCCTGGCCTGAAACCTCCCCAGGTAGCTCACTAGCAGCACCAGAAACCTTGAAGCTCAGGACATTGCCAGCCAAAAGAACGGTTCTAACAGTGCCCAATGTAATTTTCTGGCTCTACCAGCATCCACATTTGAAACTTCCAAATGTACAGCAAGAGCATCAAAACAGAAGGTGTGAGGGCTGAAAGATGTTCCTGGCCTGGAACCTCCCCAGGTAATGCACTAAGAACACCATCAAGCTTGGATCTCAGGGCATTCACAGCCACAAGAATGGTCCTAACAATGTCTGATGTCATGTTTGAGCTCTACCATAATCAACACCTATTGCTGTCATATTGTTAAATGCATCACAACTTTGAAAAGCCATCTGCAAGGAGATGTGAACTGTTAAGAAAATGCAGCTTCACTTCAAACAAACCTTGAGAAACTCTGGGATTTGATGAACAGGAACGTGAAGAAGACCTCCAACCAGAAGAGATCTTCCGCTCCTGACCATATTTTGGCGTCTCCTGTATTTTGTGGTTAGGTTAGCCCAGCCTGCCCTCACCACAAACACCCTCTTAGAGACAGAGTGGCTGTGTGGTTCTCGGCTCTTGGCTGGGCCAAAACAATGACAAAAAGTTCTACCACAGCACATGCACATCAAGGCATGCTCAGGTATGACTGGAGGGGAACCATCTGTGAGGAGAGGAATTTGGGCGTTCCAGGGGATGCCATAGCAGTCAGATGCTGAACTGGAATCTGGCACATTGGGCTGTACTGGGAGGAGTGTGGCCATGCATACAAGGGCCCTTCTCATCCATATTGACAAAGCACTGGTGAGGCCACTTCTGGAGCAGTCAGTCCCAGTGTGGGGTTCCCTGCTCTGGTGGAATGCACAGGAACTGTCCTTTGGGTAGAGACGTTCTGCCAAGATATATTTAGGGGTCTTGTTTGGGAAGGCTGAGAGTCTTGGGCTTCTTTAGCCTTGGAAAGGGGAGGCTGAGGGAAACCCTCTTTCTGCTATGTGGAAAGAACATAAGAAATCAAATCAACCAAAGGTGCCAGTTTGAAGGTCAGAGATAATGTAAAAAAAACCCCAATGTCGTTCTGAGGGTAGTGCTGTGGTACAAAATGTCACTCAAAGGAAGTGTGGATATGCTGGTACCTTTGTCATTCTGGGAACAGCTGTCGAGGAGGGAGAGACAGCAGCACAGGCAGGGACATCATGGGGTGAGAACAAGGTGGGGAATGGCAATGCGTGCCTGAAGCCTGTAGGGAAACAGGTCCAGGCGTGGGACAGTGTGGGATGGGCTGTGGTGCAAATGGCCAAGGGTGCTGGCCAGGCTGAAAGGCCCTGATAGAATCGAGGTTTTTGCCTCCTTGGCTATGGCTGATGTCTCTGCCACAGAGGCCTCAGAGGAGACACATTGTCCTCAATTCAAGGAGCATGGTTGCCACTTTGTGCCAACTCTAAGAAATGCCCTTCCCTTGGCCTCACACTCCCCAAATTCCAAGGAAGAGCCCTGAGACACAGGTGAGGGTCAGGATCTCCCTGGACAGGGGCTGGGGTCAGCACTTGGCATTTCTGCTTCATCAGACCAAGCCAGGGTGTCCTCAGCATCAGAGCTGCCTGTGCTTTGCCTGTGTTTGTCCTCATGGCCTCCAGTTGTCTGCTCTAACAAGCCCATGCGGAGGCTTTGTCAGTAATGGCTCCCAGTGGGGCCTGTTTGTGCTTCAAGGTACTTTGGGCATTATTCCTGCCTTGAACTTCTTGAGAAGTTTTCTTCACTCTCCTCTTTGAACCTGAAGTCTGAGGACTGTGATGAAAACACACCATGGGGCTTGTTAAAATGCCCTTATAGGCATGTCTCTTCAATGAAATTTAATTAAAAGAACTCAGGACTTCTACAAGTACTTGCATTTTAGTTAGGTCCTTGGTGATGAAGATTTCAAAGAAATTTCCAAAGGAGGACCTTTTTTCAGTCACAGGTATTTTCTGTCATGGCTCAGTTGATAGAAGCAGTGACAGAAGCATGCTGGGATGGATATGGGTCTCCTGAAGAGATCTGGACAGGCAGGAAAAGCAGTCTCTTCAGATCCAACCCTGGATGGAGAACCTTGCTCTTCCCCAAGCCCAGCAGTTCCCTCCCTGGCCTCCTGGGACTCCCAACACTTTTCCTCCCATCATCTGTGCTCACAGGCACAGACAGATTTCTCTGACAACAAACAGCAGTTCAACATGACACAGTTTAATACCCATGAAATCTCTCTCCTCAGCTGCCTGCTACGGCCAAGCAGCGTGTGAAGGGGGTCAGCTTTCAGAGGAAATTCTCTTCTGATCTGTTTTAATCAGATACTTAGAAAGGTCACTTATCAACACACTGACCTTCTGACAGAAGAGTTCATTACACTTCTGAAAGATGGGACATTTTCCAACTCTCTGAAACTTAAAGCAGAAAACAAAAGCTAAGGAGCAGCTGAATGACCAAAGAGCAAGCAGATGTAGAAACACTAGGAGCAGGAAATCTACATCCATCCAGTCTTAAGAAATTATGTCCTTAGGCATGGCTATATAATCAGGAGAGTTGGAAACAACTGAATGACGAGGGATATGAAAGAGGGAAGGTGAATATTTCTTCTGCTGCCATGTGTACACTTTTAGGTAATTCCCACTCTATCATGGTGGGAAAGCATTGCCATTTCAGACAAGTAGTTGAATAATTCAGCTATTTAAAATGTGCTTATAAATTTATTATAAATGTAATGGTAAAAAAAATAGTAGCCCTTTGCAGGCAGACATGATGCAAACACAGCACAGCTCGTCATTACAGTGTCTGGGTCACACAGGACTAGGAGATACTGCAGTAGGAATTGGATGAACATGGAGTATGTTACTAGATATGCTAGAAGAAAAAAAAATACAACCTACTAAATAAAGACTGGTTCTAACAAAGTTTCATTTCCAGGAATACACGGAAGATGAGCAGTTTATTGTTGCTTAGAAACATCCAGTCATCAGTTTCCACATGGCATCCTTGAGCTCCTGGTTCCTCATGCTGTAGATAAGGGGGTTCACTGCTGGTGGAAACACCGAGTAAAGAAATGCCACCACTAGGTCCAGAAATTGGGAAGAGATGTAGGGAGGCTTCAGGTAGGCAAACATGGCAGTGCTGAGAAACAGGGAGACCACAGCCAGGTGAGGGAGGCAGGTGGAAAAGGCTTTGTGCCGTCCCTGCTGCGAGGGGATCCTCAGCACGGCCCTGATGATCTGCACATAGGACACCACAATGAACACAAAACACCCAAAAGATAAACAGATGTTGAACACAAGGACTCCAGTTTCCCTGAGGTAGGCATCTGAGCAGGAGAGCTTGAGGATCTGGGGGATTTCACAGAAGAACTGGTCAAGGGCATTGCCATGGCAGAGGGGCAGTGAAAATGTATTGGCAGTGTGTAGGACAGCAAGGAGAAACGCACTGGCCCAGGCAGCTGCTGCCATGTGGACACAAGCTCTGCTGCCCAGGAGGGTCCCATAGTGCAGGGGGTGGCAGATGGCAACGTAGCGGTCATAGGCCATGACAGTGAGGAGATAGTACTCTGTGACGATCAAAAATACAAAGAAAAAGAGTTGAGCCACACATCCTGTGTAGGAAATGGCCCTGGTGTCCCACAAGGAATTGGCCATGGATTTGGGAATCGTAGTGGAAATGTAGGCAAGGTCAATAAGAGAGAGGTTGAGGAGGAAGAAGTACATGGGGGTGTGGAGGTGGTGGTCACAGGCTATGGTGATGATGATCATGCTGTTGCCCAGGAGAGCAGCCAGGTAGATGCCCAGGAAGAGCCAGAAGTGCAGGAGCTGCAGGTCCCGTGTGTCTGCAAAGGGCAGGAGGAGGAACTGGCTGATGGAGCTGCTGTTGGACATGTGCTGCCGTCAACTCTGTAGAACTCTGAAGAGGAGGAAAAGGCACAGTGAGGAATTAGGGACCTCTTCTATGAGGAAAACCTCTTTCAATACACATTGAGTCTCTGTATTCTAGAACGCTTTTTGTAGGTCCCTTTTGGGAGGTCTGCTTTGTGCTGTCTTGAGCGTGCCACTGAAGGGAGGAGGGAAGTCCTCAGTCCTACAGATGATGGTCCTAAAGTGAGGGTAACCTCAGTGCCAACCCCAAAAATACATGCATCCAGAGGCTCAAATAAAGATGGAACAAAGGCATCAAGGGCAGGAGGGGAAACAGGAAGAAAAGCTCCAGTAAGGCCTGGAAGGAGAGGGATAGACAGACAGGCACTCAAGAGTTTCTCCTCACTGGGAGAAGGACCATACACTGTTCTTCCATAAGTAATTCTCTAAATGCATCACTTCTTTTTGCAGCGCTAATGCCACCATGCTCAGGAGAAGACAGCTGTCCTGCCCTGTCCCTCTGATGGGGCAGAAGGGCAGCCCTTCTGGGCAGCACTTTCTTGTCCTAGAGAGAACCTGTCCTCCTGACAGACCCCACACACTGCCCCATGTCCCAGCTTTAGGAGATCCCTCCAGGAACAGAACCTGCATTGCCCTGCACCCACAGACATACCAGGGAGAGTGCTGTGGAGATTTCTCCTCCATGAGCTCTCAGCATCCATCAGCTCTCTCAGCCTCACAGGTCTCCCCTCGGTGCCTCCAGGCAGTGTCCCCAGCCCTGTGTGCTTGGCAGAGGAGCTGCTCCTGGCCAGAGCTGTCTCTTTGCAGCACTGCTGGGTTGCCATGAACTCCCTTCATCCAGCTCACAGCAGGACAAGACCAGTTCTTCTAGGCTCCCTCCTGGTGCCTCAGGCCTCATGGGGATTGTTCTATGATCTCATCTCTAGCTTTCTATCCCTTAGCTGGGGAGAAATCCTTCTGTCCAGCTGAGTCCTTTCTCCTGATCAAACCAGAGCAGGGCAGGACAATCAGCTTTCCTTGTCTCCCCATGAGACAGGACTCTCAGGCAGGGACAGGGTAGGGACTCTTTCCCCCTGTGAAAGGAAGGGAGTTAGGTGTGCAGTTGGACATTTCTCAATGTTTCCCAAGAACAAAATCAGGAAAAACAAATCTACAAAGCTCTGCTCTGCCGTTGGGGGAAGTGGAAAACAGTCCAGAAAAGATCCTATAGATCAAAAAAGACAGACCTTCTGCTGCAAGTACAAACTGACACCTGGAGAGCTCCCGTCAGAGCCCCATAAAGCCAGTGGCAGCCTCAGCCAGCAGGAAATGCACCTCCCAAAAAGGACCTTTCCAATGTCTGATAGAACAGGGAGAGGCAGTCCTTGGGTCTCCAATGAGAACGTTTTGCTCACTGAAGAGTGCCCCAAGTTCTCACTGCCTTGTTCTCCTTGCAGAGGGCTTCATGCAAAGAGGCAGAGAATGTCCAAGGGCAGCTTCATTCCCCACTTCCTCCTCCTGCCCTTTGCAGACACGGGAGCTGCAGTGGGTTTCTCCATGCTGTGCTGCACACAGCCAATACATGCTCCCTACCCCTCTGCAAGGGTGATGCTGTTGAGCAGTTCTGTGAAATCCCCTAGATCCTCAGCCTCACATGCTCAGATGCCTACCCCAAGGATATTGGTCTACTTGTATTCAGTACCTGTTTAGTTTTGGGGTGTTTTGTGGGATACCTGGGGAGGTTTCAGGCCAGGAATATGTTTCATCCCTCGCACCTTTTGTTTTGGTGCAGTTTAGCAGTTTTGAATGTGGAGGACTGTACAGCTGTGCAATGACGTCTGGCACTATTAGGGTCATTTCTTTGGGTACTAATGTTCTGAGTCTTAAGGTTACTCATGCTGCTAGTAGGTTACCTACAGAGATTTCAGGTCAGGATTGTGTTTTGCCCTCATCCCAATTTTCGGGAACTCTTTCTCGACGTACAGTTCTTTCAAAGCTGGATGCTGGGAGAGCCTGAAAATTACGTCTGGCACTGTTAGAACATTGTCTTGGTAAGGAGAGACCTGAGCCCCATGCTTTCTGGGGCTGCTAGTGGGCTAACCAGGGAGATTTCAAGCCAGGAACATCTTTCAGCCCTCACCCCTTTTCCTTAGGTGCTATTGCTGGACATTTAGGAGTTTCAACTGTGGATGCTGGTGGAGCCCATAAACAACATCAGGCAATCTTAGGACCGCTCCCTTGGCTAGCAATGCCCTGATCCTAAAGGTTACTGGGGCTGCTTGTCCACTCTCTGAGGAGCATTCAGGGCAATAATATCTTTAAACTCTCGCTCTTTTGTTTGGGAGCTGTTGCTGTATGGTTAGAAGTTTCAAAGGTGGATGCTGGTAGAGCCTGAGGAGGCATCAGGCAATGTGAGGAGAGTTCCCTTGGCAAGGAACGACCTGAGCACCAAGATTCCTTGTGCTTTACGTCTGAACACTGATGAGGGTTCATGCCAGGAAAATCCTTCAGCCCTCGCTCCGCTTGTTAGAGACCTGTTGCTGGAGCTTTAGCACTTTCGAAGGTGATTGCTGGTAGACGGAAAAATGACATCAGGCACTCTAAGGACCGCTGCCTTGGCTAGGAATGCCCTGAGCCTCAAGGTTTGCTGTACTGCTACTCTACTACCTGGGGAGGCTTCAGGCCACAAACCTTTTTCATCCCTGACGCCAATTTGTTTGGGAGCTGTTACTGGACCTTTCTCAGTTTCAAAGGTGGGCTCTTGTAGAGTTTGAAAATGAAGTCAGGCAATCTTAGGACTGCTCCCTCTTCTAGGAAAGCCCTGAGCCCCAATGTTCATAGGGCTGCTAGTGGGCTACCTGGGGAGGTTTCGTGCCAGAAACATCTCAGCCCACGCACCATTTGTTTGGGAGTTATTACTGGACATTTAGAATTTTCAAAGTTGGACTCTGGTAGAGCCTGAAAATGACATCAGGGACCCTTAGGACCGTTCCCTCAGCTACGAAAGGTCTGAGCCCCAAAGTTACTGGGGCTGCTTTTGGGCTACCCAGGGAACTTTCAGGCTCTCAAACCTTTTGTTTGGGACCTATTGCTGGACATTTGGCATTTTTGACTGTAGACACAGGTAGAGACAGAAAATTATGTCTGATATTATAAGACATTGTCTTGGCTAGGAATGCTCTTTGCCCCAAGGCTACCAGGGCTGCATGTGGGCTACCTGGGGAGGTTTCAGCCCAGGAACATCATTCATCCTTTATAGATTTATTTGGGAGCTATTGCTGTATGTTTAGAATTTTTAGAGGGGGCCACTAGTAGAGCCACAAAATGACACCAGGGACTCTTCAGACCATTCCAGTGGTTAGGAAAGCCCTGACCCCCAAGGTTACTTGGGCTGCTAGTGGGCTACCTCGGAGGGTTTCTTGCTAGGAAACTTTTTCAGCCCTTGCAAATATTTTTTTGTGACCTACAGTAAAGTTTTTGGGTTCTCCCTGTCCCTCCTTTTCTTAATAATTCTATAAATACATTAATAACAATGTTACTGGTATAAGTAAAGTTCTTTAAATATTAAGTAATATAAGAGTAATATTAATATTTCATGCTATTGCTAATTAATAATAATTATATAAATATATTAATGACAAAAGGAGGGACAGGGAGCATCTCCAACGTTTATTCGACTCAGGGGGACCAATGTAATAGAGGGTGAAGAAAAGTCTGAGGAACTTAGTGCCTTTTTTGCCTCAGTCTTTAGCAGTAAGACCAGTTGTGTCCTGATACCCAGACCCCTGTGTGGAAAACTGGAGATGTGAGTTGGATCGAAGCTCCCATAATCCCAGGGGAATTGGTAAGTGACCTGCTCAGCCACTTAGATCTGTACAAGTCAATGGGTCCGGATAGGATACACCTGAGGGTACTGAGGGAGCTGGCAGAAGTGCTCCCCAAGCCACTTTCCCTTATTTACCAGCAGTCCTGGCTGACCAGGGTGGCTCTGCCTGACTGGAAGCTGCACGTGACACCCATCTACAAGAAGGGACAGTAGGAGGTTCCCAGGGAACAAAATGCCTGTCAGACTGACCTTGGTGCTGGGGAATGTGGTGGAACAAATCATCTTGAGTGCCATCATGCAGCACATGCAGGACATCCAGGTGATCAGGCCCAGTGAGACTGGGTTTAGGAAAGGCAGATCGTGCTTGACCAAACTGATGTTTTTCTGTGACAAGGTGACCTGCTCTTTGGATGTGGGGAAGGCTGTGGATGTGATCTACCTGGACTTCAGTGACACCTTCATCACTGTCTCCCACAGCATCCTGGTGGAAGAACTAGCTACCAATGGATTAGATGTGTATAGTCTTTGCTGGGTTAGAAACTGGCTGTACAGCCAGACCCAAACAGTTGTGGTGAAGGGAGTTAAATCCAGTGTGCAGCAGGTCACACATGGTGTTCCCCAGGGCTCAGTGCTGAGGCCAGTTCTCTTTAGTATCTCCATTAATGATCTGGCTGAGGGGATCAATTGGACCCTCAGAAAATTTGCAGATGACATCAAAGTGTGTGAGTGTTGATCTGCTGGAAGGCAGGAAGGCTCTGCCAGGTGACTTGGACAGGCTCAAAAAAGGTCGTCCAGGGGAAATTCCTTTGAAATCTAGGGAATCACTAAGGACCCAACTAAAATCCAAGTAGTTGTAGAAGTCTTGAGTTTTATAATGAATGTTACTTGAAGAGCCATGCTTGGAAGGGCTTTCTGGATGTTAATGAGCCCTATGGTGTCTTTTCTTCTGAGTCCACAGACCTCAGATACCAAGAGGAGAGTGAAGGAATGTCTCCAGAAGTTAAAGTCAGGAGTAATGCCCAAAGTGCCTTGAAGCATTAAGAGGCCCCACTGGGAGCCATTGCTGGCAGAACCTCACCACGGGCTCATTAGAATAGACAACTATAGACAAACACAGGCAAAGCACAGGCAGCTCTGATGCTGAGGACACCGTGGCTTGGTCTGATGAAGCAGAAATGCCAGTGCTGACCCCAGCCCCCGCGCAGGGAGATCCTGACCCTCACCTGTGTCTCAGGGCTCTTCCATGCAATGTGGTGAGTGTGACACCAAGGGAAGCATAGTGTTATTACACATGGTGGCCTCTCTTTAGGTGGGTGTATGGAGGCAATGATGCTTTATGGCCATGAGGACAATGTGTCTCCTCTGAGGCCTCTGTGGCAGGGACATCAGCTATAGCCAAGGGGTAAAGACCTTGTTTCTATCAGGCCCTTTCAGCCTGCCCAGCACCCTTGGCCATCTGCACCACAGTCCATCCCACACTTCCCCTTGCCTTGTCTAGTTCACCTACAGACCGCAGTCAACCACACCCCATTCCTCACTTTGATTTCACTCCCTGATGTCCCTGCCTGTACCGCTGTCTCTCCCTCCTCACCAGCTGATCCTGGAAACACAAAGCTGCCAACTCATCCACACTTCCTCTGAGTGACTTTTAGTGTGGAGGGATCTGGTGCAGAGCTGGTTATTAGAGAAGGGACACAGCTGCACAGACCTGCTCAAGATGGCATAAGTAGGGTAAAGGTTGGTTCAAAGTCAGTGTGCCCTTGGGGCCAGCTGAAGCCAGTTACTGTTGTCTTAGAAGGATGTGTTCACCATAACAATGTGCAACAGAATGTAAGCAAATGTGCAACAGAATGTAAGCAAAGGCAGGACTGCAATTTATCAGCTGGACCAATGATGAGCTCGGCTTTTGCAATATGCAATGAGCTAATTAACTAGCATACTTAAGCCATGCTTGTGCGAATAAAGTTTGAGATGGTCTGACGAACCACATGGTGTCCGCGTCTTCCTTCTCCAACAAATGGTGACCCCGACGTGATGCCCACTAAGGGACGAACCCACCACGGTTGGAGAAGTTTGGTTGAGTCCTGTTTGCAGCCAGGACAGCGCCTTAATCAGGGAGCACCCCCAAAGATCACAACGGTGATTTTGGGCCATACGTGCCACTGGAGCCTGGAAAAGGTGCAACAGCGCGCGCTGACGACTACAAATGGATAGGCAAGTGGCATATGATTTATTTACTCAACTACTTTAAGAAAATCCTTGACTAACCCTCAGTTCGGGCGAAAGAAACTAAGTCCTTAATAACTCTCTGGAAATCAAGTAAAAAGACTTTATCCAAAATAGAGACAGAACACGTAGCTGCTACTTCAGCCTTTGCAGCTTTAGCACCAGTTCTGGATTCTACAGAACTGATTTAAAAAGGGAAAAATCTACTATGAAGAATGTGTTTTTGTTTCTGGGTGCTCTTTCATCTACCCCAGTTACTATGCCAAGTAAGAATGCCGTGTTATCAGAGCAAAGTGATAAATCTGTCAGAACTGACCGGGAAGGGGAGCGAGTAGTGCGCGTAAATCTGCCACCACGGCCTGCGCCCCTCCCCCGACCCCACTACTATACCTTTGGAAGGAAAAATGTGGAAACAAATGTACAACTGACTGCCTTTAATATCTGTTTATCTCTAACTTTTACTGAGCCTAAAAACACCCTATGGCGCAGTCAAAAATGTTAACTGGCATCGACAACTTCAGCCTGTCCTTGAAAAGCTGGAAAAAAGCAGAGCGGGCGATGGCATGTCCTGCTGGGAAAAGGTTTGCAGAGCTGCCCACCCAGCCACCTGAAAATTACTGAGATAAAATCTACCTACATGAAGAATCACCAACTAAGGCACAGAGCAGTGTTGCCCCCATGGACAAGGAACCTAAGCACAGGGACAAGAATCCTACGGAGATGGACACATCACCCTCACCTCCCGACGAACTCATCAATCCATCACTGTCTCCTGACGCCCGAGACACTCTGCAGAGACTGCTCGTCCCAGCCTGAGCACGTAAGATGGTGTCAGAATGGGATGAATTGTTACAGCTGGGTATTTGGATTCCTAGTCAGTTGCGGAACTTACTGGGGAAAAGTTTACGTGGGAATGAGCGGGTGGTGGAGAGAGTGAATAGTGGGCCGGTGGGAGGTGGATGGAAAAGGGAGACTGTGCGGCAGGTCCTGGTGTTCCTCCAGGTCCTAGTGCTCACCCAGGGCTCGGCCCCGGTGACCGTCGGGGTCGCGCTGTGGTTCACGGCACGGGGAGGAGGGTGCTGCGGGCAGCAGCCAAGACCAGTGAGAGCATGCCCCGCAGCCCAGTGCCTTGGCAGAATTGCCATAGAAGTGGGAGAACTCCCCCCCCCCCCATGTGGACTGGATGTGACAACTCGCGTCTTGCAATGTGGTTTGTTTGATGACTTGCTTTGCAGCGTTTGTATGTGCTGTGGGTTCAGAGATGAGTTTATCCACTGAGAGCAAGGCTGCCTACTTAGCAAAGGGATTTTGGATAGCAATCTTTGAAACTGGGCAGCTTACTTTACAAATTTAACATGGAAAACAGAAAATCCCCGTTTGGGCTGATTACTAACTACTTACTTGGACAAAAAATTGCCCAATTGCAACGTTTAATACAGGAGTAACTGACTACGGGGTGAATAAAGCCTTCCGCAAGTTTGTGGAACATGCACAGATTTTCAAGGATTGGGTTTTATTTTCCGTTATGCGTTTACGCTCCAATGATTAGGAAAAATTTGCTTTTTCAGTCCCTACTATAAGCAAACGTGTGCTCCCACAAGGCATAAAAAAGTCACCAACTATGTGCCAGGCTTATGTAGCCTAGACGCTTGCTCCAGTATGAAAAACGCTTCTTGATCTAATCTTTTATCATTATATGGATGAGAATTTAATTACAGAAAAACTTGGACATTGAAAGTTTGAGTCATGAGTTACCAGTGCAAAGGATTAGAGATTACTGTGTTTTGTGGCAGTGTGAGCTACTACACAGACAGAGGAACGCAGCATTAGACTGCCCCGTGAAATCAAACTGGACAACAGCTCAGAATATATGGCATGAACGTTGCCTATGTTATAGGGACACCACATTTACCTACAGGCAAAGCCATGGTAGAACATATGAATCAAACTCTCACAAAGCTCTTTACATTTTGAACTGTTTGTGTCTGCCACATTTGGTACCTCCAATGATGAATGTCAAATGATATTAAGAATGAAGTTACAGGTACTAACTTGGGAAGGAGATCTGCCTGTGTCATTACAGATACAGGAGCCAAGCGGATAAAGCCGTGGATCCAGAAGAACTCAAGCTTGCATGAACCAGGACGAGATCCTGATCCCAGTAACTGAAATCAAGTGTTCCAAGTGCAACCACAGTGGACTATGAACTTTGCTGTGAGATATTTTGAATGAGCTGACAGTCTTTGAAAAATACATGTGTTTGTGCTAAATGAAAATTAGTGAAATAGTGATTTCTGAACAGCCTAAGGTCACAGATTGCAATCAGTACCTGCAGGAAAACATGAGGCTGATGTTATCTGCACTTCTGACACTCCTGATTGGCAAAACAAACAAATGCAACAGCAAAGGTATCAAGGCACTTACAGTTGGTTTCATGACTGGGGAATTTCAGGATGGATATTGTCGATGGTCAAATTTGGATTATTGGATTTGGTAATTATGGTACTTGTCTTACATTTACCGTCATGTTTATTGAGCTTTCTGCAAAGGGCCCTTGCAGAGACCTCAAAAAGCAGTTTTTGTAACACAGATACTAAAAGGAAAAAATTGGCAAGGAGGTCAGTGGGCCTGCTGGCAGCCTGGCTCTCCTCACAGAAGACAATATCCTTGAATTCCCGTAAGACAGGAAAATTACTCATGCTGAGAGGTATTTGGTAATTACATTCTCAAATAGAATGTAGACATTCTATTTGAAGACATTCTACCTTGAAGACAGAGGTACACACTGCTTCAACCCAAGAAGGAGTTGTAGGAAAGTATTTGGAAGTAAGTGAACATGTCATGAAACAGCCATAATAAGATGGCCAAACACAGCAGGTGTGCAGATAACTTTTAGACATCAGAGGTAAACTAATTACGATTAGCTATAAGATATGCTTCTCAAAACTTGTTATAAGTACTAATTAATCTCTTTGGTGTGAGCAGTATGTATAGCCAATTATCAGGTTTTAGCTTGCCACGTTTTATAGTATGGCTTTCTGTTTATGGGATGGTTTTTTAGATTTAGTTAAACAAGGGCTTCTGTGTTCGTCAGTTATTTTTCCCTTAGTATTGTTTTTGCCGTGTATGTCACAGTGTTTCCCTGGCAGGATGGATAATGCTCTTCACAAAAATCTGGCTGGTCCATAAACAAGAAGGGGGAATTGTAGTAATGCAGTTTGAGAGGAATGGTGGTTTTGGCCCATCCAGATTTATTTCTCACCCCCATATAATCAGACCTGGGGAAGCTAACAGAGACATGTCAACAGGAGAGCAGATGTCTGAGAACAGGAGCTTGTCAGAAACTCCACGAGATAACAAACTGCAACTGCCTTAAAGAGGAACAAAGTGACTGTGCAGCCTCAACCAATTCTTAGCAATAGTGAGACACATGAACAGAGCATCTAACCAATAGCAATGTAATGTAACTCGTATACTGATATGGAAACTTATATAAGCTCTGTGTGTGTTTCAATGAAGGAGCTCACTTGACCATATTGATCAGAGTTGAGTCCGCAAAACATTGTCCCTGGCAAATCAGCACTGGCCCCTGGGGTAGCAGCTGCTGCTGCCTTAAAGAAACTAACAAACTTAGGCTGTTGGCTGAGTGAACAAACCAATGCTCCATCTCTTGCTCTTAGTGGCCTGCTTGTTAATGTAGATAGTGTGAGACATGCTACTATGCAAAACAGAGCTGCTGTTGATTTTTTGCTGATTGCACACGGCCACGGTTGTGAAGATTTTGAGGGCATGAATGACCATTCCCAGTCCATCCACAAAGAGATTCATACTGTTACTTATTGCTATTGTAGTAAGGCTTTGTTGCTTAAGCTGTATATTATCTTTGGCTTTTAATCATTATACTTTTAATTATAATAGGACGCATAGCATATAGATGTGTTATAGGAGGAACTGAAAAGGCAACTAACCAGGCGCTGCTTGTACAAAAAGGAAAAGGGGGAATTGTTGCAGAACGGCTTGAGAAGCAAGGCCATGAGCCTGTGGAGCAGTTGTCCAAGCAGTCCCCTGTGTAGCTTAGTAAGACCAGGCCCCACGCCTTCTTGGTGAGAACAGAAGGGTCAACGACCGGTCAGCATATTCTTGTGTATCATGGCATGGTCACAAGATGTGGGAGCAGGAGGTGTGATAAGGATTCAATGTTCCTGGGACTGAGAAGAAGACATGATTCCCAGGCTGCCAGAAGGGTGGAGTATGTAAATGTATTTTTAGTTAAGAACCAATTAAAATGCAATGTGTGACACATGGTAGGAATAGTATAAAAGGAAGTGTGTGCTTGCAATAAAGTTGAAGTTGCTTTATCAATCACATTGATTGGCAGCATTCTTCCCTCTCATCACGGCACAGCAGTAGATCCCAAGCAAGAGAACTGAGGGCAGAAATATGTTCCTGTCCTGAAACCATGCCAGTAGCCCAGTAGCAGCCCCAGTAACCTTGGGACTCATGTCTGTCCCTAACAAGAGATCGTTCCTAACAGTGCCTGACATCATCACCTGGGAAGGAATAACCACTGGAATCAGTACAGGCTGGGGGATGACCTGTTGGAGAGGACCTCTGAGGGGAAGGGAAGGACCTGGGGGTCCTGGTTGATGAGACATTGGCCATGAGCCAGCAGTGTGCCCTGGGGGCTGGAGCATCTCCCCTGTGAGGAAAGGCTGAGTGAGCTAGGACTATTCAGCCTTGAGAAAAGAAGGTTAAGAGGGGATCCTATTAATGTTTATAAGTATCTGAAGTGTAGGACACAGGAGAAAATTTTCAGCCTCCTTTCAATGGTCTGCAGGGGCAGAACAAGGGGCAATGGTTACAAGTTGGAGCACAGGAAGTTCCACACCAACATGCGGAAAGACTTTTTCACAGTGAGGGTGACAGAGCCCTGGGAGAGGCTGCCCAGGGGTGTTGTGAAGTGTCCCTCTCTGGAGATATTCAAGACCCCTCTGGATGCTGACTGGTGCAACCTGTCCTAGAGAACCCACTTTGGTTGGACCCAATGATCTCTTGAGGTCCCTTCCAACTGCTACGATTCTGTGACTCTGTGACTGACAGATTGTGAGGCAAGGGGATTGACTGATAGATAAACTGTGAAGTAAAGAGATTGAGTGATATATAGATACTGAGGTAAGCCGATAGATAGATAAACAGATTGTGAGGTAAGGAGATTGTGAGGTAAGAACATGGAGGTAATGACTGATAGATTATGAGGTAAGGGGATTGTGAGGTATGATGATGGTGAGGTAAGGGGATTATGAAGTCACAGGATTAATTGGC
The DNA here is from genome assembly GCF_964237585.1 of Gallinula chloropus. Classification (NCBI taxonomy): domain Eukaryota; kingdom Metazoa; phylum Chordata; class Aves; order Gruiformes; family Rallidae; genus Gallinula; species Gallinula chloropus. Next base: position 489,152 of record NC_140106.1, read on the forward strand.
AGATAGATTGTGAGGTAAGGGGATTGACTGAGATAGATCGTGTGGTAAGGAGAGTAACTAATAGATTGTGATGTAAGAGGATTGCGAGGTAAAGGCATTGTGAGGTAAGGGGAATGTGAGGTAAGGGGATTGTGAGGTAAGGGGATTGTGAGGTAAGGGGATTGTGAGTTAAGGAGATTGATTCATAGGTAGACTGTCACGTAAAGAGATTGACTGAGAAATAGATTGTGAGGTCAGGAGATTGATAGATAGTTTGTGAGGTAAGGAATTTGACAGATGTCAGCCTGACCTCGGTGCTGGGGAAGGTGATAGAACAAATCATCTTGAGTACCATCATGCAGCACATGCAGCACACTCAGGTGATCAGGTCCAGTCAGCATGGGTTTAGGAGAGGCAGATCGTGATGGACCAACCTGATCTCCTTCTATGACAAGGTGACCTGATGCTCAGTGGATGAGGGGAAGATTTCAGCCTTCAAAACTGTCTCCCACAGCATCCTGATGAAAAAACTAGCTGCTCATGGATTTGATGGGTACACTCTGTGCTGGGTTAGAAACTGGCTGGGCAGCCAGGCCCAAGGGGTTGTAGTGAACTGAGTTAAATCCAGCTGGCGGCAGGTCACAAGGTGTGTTCTCCAGGACTCAGTGCTGGGACCTGTCCTCTTTAACATCTTTATTCATGATCTGGACAAAGGGATTGAGTGCACCCTCAGTAAGTTTGCAGATGACACCAAATTGTGCTGGAGTATTAATTTTCTGGACAACATGTAGGCTCTGAAGAGAGACCTGGACAGGCTGGATCAATGGGCAGAGGCCAATTGTATGAGGTTCTTGGGTTATTGTGGCCAAGTGCCAGGTCCTGCATTTTGATCAGAATAACCCCAGGCAACGCTACAGGCCTGGGTCACAGTGGTTGGAGAGTTCCCTGGACGAAAAGGATCTGGGGGTGTCCGTGGATACCTTGGCTGGACATGAGCCAGCACTGTGCCCAGGTGGCCAAAAAGGCCAACAGCATCCTGGCCTGGATCAGGAATAGCGTGACCAGTACGAGTAGGGAGTGATTGTTCCATTATCCTCAGCTCTGGTGAGGCTGCACCTAGAGTACTGTGTCTGGTTTTGGGCCCCTCACTACAAGAAGGACACTGTGATGCTGGAGCGTGTCCAGAGAAGGGCAATGAAGCTGATGAAGCATTTGAAGCACAGGTCCCATGAGGAGCAGCTGAGGCAACTGGGGCATTTTAGCCTTGAGAAAAGGAGGCTGAGGGGGAGACCTTGCCGCTCTCTACAACCACCTGCAAGGAGGAATGTAGAGAGGCGAGAGCCAGTGTCTTCTCTCAGGTAACATGTGATAAGATGAGAGGGAATGGTTTCAAATTGCACCAGGGGAGGTTTAGGTTGGATATCAGGAAGAATTTCATTACTGAAATATTAGTCAAGTATTGGAACAGGCTGCCCAGGAAAGTTGTGGAGTCACCATCCCTGGAGGGATTTAAAAGGTTCCTATAGATGTTGTGCTTGAGGATATGGCCTAGAGGTGGACTAGGCAGGGGTAGGCTTTGGTTGGACTCAGTGATTGTTAAGGCCTCTGTGATTCTATGATTCTATGGTACAGTTCCAGGAAATTCCTGTTCTGTCATGGTGGGAAAGCACTGTCATTTCAGAAATATAGTTGAGTGGTTCTGCTGTTGCACATGTGCTTGTAAAATTTTTATACATGTCAGGGGGAAAAACAAGGAAGAAAAAGTTTTGCCCCTTTCCAGGCAGACATGATGGAAAGAGAGCCCAGCTCATCATTACGCAGGGTCTGGGTCACACAAGACCAGGAGATACTGCATTAGCAATGGGATGAAGCTGGTCCGTGTTATTAAAGCTGAGACAAACTAGGACGGGAAAAAAAAACCCAAACCCAAAAGCTAAAAGCCCTACTAAATACAGACTGGTCCTAACATGAGTTACATGGCCAGTGATACGCAGAGTGAGCAGTTTGTTGCTGCTTAGAGACATCCAGTCATCACTTTCCAAACGGCATCATTGAGCTCCTGGTTCCTCATGTTGTAGATGGGAAATTTTAATTCTGGAGGAACCACTGATTAAAAATTGTCACTACCAGGTGCAAATGATGGAGAGAAGCTTCAGGTAGGTGAACACAGCAGTGATGAGGGACAGGGAGACCACGGCCAGGTGAGGGAGGCACATGGAAAAGGCTTTGTGCCGTCCCTGCTGTGAGGGGATCCTCAGCACAGCCCTGAAGATCTGCACATAGGACACCACAATGAACACAAAACAACCAAAAGCTAGACATGCTCTGATTACAATTTCACTGAGGTAGGACTATGAGCGAGAGAACTTGAGGATCTGGGAGATTTCTCAGCAGAACTGGTCACAGGCATTGCCCTTGCAGAGGGGCAGTGACAATGTATTGGCTGTGGGGAGCAGAGCACTGTGAATCACAACACTGTGACAGTATTTTTAAGAAGGGAAATAAAACCCAGCAGCTGCTTTTTGCCACCAGAGAAAGGAGTGAGAAAGGGTAAGAGATATTTCAGACAACCTGGTTGGTGATGTAGGGGGAGAAGGTCCTCCAAGCCTCATTGCAGAGATTCCCCTGCAGCCTGTGGAGAAGTCCATGGTGAATGAGGCTGTTGCCACACAGCCCATGTTGGATGATGTGGAACGGTGATTCTACCTGCAGACTCTAGAGATCCCCAGGGTTGAGCATGTGAGGACACTGAAGGAGGCTGTGACCTCATAGGAAGCCTGTGCTGGAGCAGGTTACCTGGCAGGGCTGTGGAGGATCCACGCTGGAGCAGTCTGTGATGATCTGAAGTTATGTTTGAAGGATTCCTGTTGGAGGGGTTCATGGAGGACTGTCTCCTGTGAGTGGAACCCAATGCTGCAGCAAGGGGAGACTGTGAGGAGTGCTCCCCCTGACCAGGAAGGAGCAGCTGAGATGATGTGTGATGAATAGACCCCAACCCCCATTCCCTGTCCTCCAGTGCCACTCAGTCGGAGACAGTAGAGTGTTCAAGAGTGAAGTGGCCCCTGGGATATGAAGGGAGGGTTGTAGGTGGGTGTTTAAAATTTCATTTCTTTAGGGTTTTTTCTCATTTCTCTGCTCTCTTTGGATTGAGTAATGAATTAGATTGATTTTATTGTTGGTGTCAAGTCTGTATTGCCAGTGAGAGTAACAGCTGCATGATCTCCCCCTGTGCTTTCTCCCTGCATGATTTCTCCCTGTCCTGATCATTCTGCTCCCAGGCAGAATGATCTCAGAGATGAGGTCATAGAATGATCCCCATGAGGCCTGAGACACCAGGAGTGAGTCTACAAGAACTGCTCTTCTCTTGCTGAGCTGGGCCAGGCTCCTGGGATGGAGGGAGCTCATGGCAACCCAGCAGCACTGCAGAGAGACAGCTCTGCCCAGGAGCAGCTCCTCTGCCAAGCACACAGGGCTGGGGACACTGCCTGTAGGCACCGAGGGGAGACCTGTGAGGCTGAGAGAGCTGATGGATGCTGAGAGCTCACTGCAGGAGAAAGGTAAATAGACTTTGCTTTGAATTCTCTGTTCTTGGTGACTGGGTGGAAGAGAGAGCTGAACTTTTCTCAATAACTTTGCAGAAGGCAGCGCAAACTCACTGGTCACTAGGACTTGTCTGAGCTTCTCCTGAGCCCTGCACACACAGAGGATCCCCGGGGCAGTGCCCTGATGCCAGGAGGGGTCTGCAGAGCAGAGCTGAGCACAGGGCATGTTGGATGAGACATGTGAGCACAGAGCAGGAGGTGAAATGGGCAAAAAGAAGTAGACCCAATGACAGCTCCAGGCAGCAGGGACATTGTCAGGGAGAGAGAAGGAGCTTCTATCAGACCTGCTGTGGCAATGGGGATTTGGTACCTCCTGAAATCCCCCGCAGTGCTGATGCTTTCCCTCAGAGATTCCCTGGTTTCTTCCACACAGCACAGGCTCTGCACCCAGAGTTCCAGGGTTTCATACTGAGTCTTCTACTTGGCAGCCCAACAACAGTGACGAGAAACCTCTTAGTTCTTTTCTGTATGCCCCTGTGCATCCAGCCTTGGCTGCAGCATTTTTCGTTGTGTCCCCTCCTGTCCTTGCTGCCTTTACCCCACCTTTTCGAAAGCTCCAAAGCTCTGCTCTGCCCTCAGGTGAAATTGGAGTGACACTGCTGAAAAGCTCATTCCTATCCACAGGGGATTTAATCTGTGATCAGGCCATCCTTCTATTTACTGACTGCTGCCAGGCAGGACTGAGATCTTGAGAGCCACAGCTGACCCTGCTCCCAGCAGTGGCACGCTCAAGCCAGCACAAAGCAGACCTTCAAATAATCAGTGTTAATTGGAAGAGGATTTCCTAAAGAAAAGTAAACTGTCACTGCATTCGTTCCTCTTTGACAGGTCTCCACACTTGATGGCAGCAGATGTCCAACAGCAGCAGCTCCATCAGCCAGTTCATCCTCCTGCCCTTTGCAGACACACGGGAGCTGCAGCTCCTGCACTTCTGCCTCTTCATGGGCACCTACCTGGCTGCTCTCCTGGGCAATGGCCTCATCATCATCACCATAGCCTGTGACCACCACCTCCACACCCCCATGTACTTCTTCCTCCTCAACCTCGCTGTTACTGACCTTGGCTGCATCTCCATCAGTGTTCCCAAAGCCATGGCCAATTCCTTGTGGGACACCAGGGCCATTTCCTACACAGCATGTGTGGCTCAAATATTTTTCTTTGTATTTTTGCTCTCATCAGAGTTTTCCCTTCTGACTGTCATGGCCTATGACCGCTACGTTGCCATCTGCCACCCCCTGCACTACGGGACCCTCCTGGGCAGCAGAGCTTGTGTCCACATGGCAGCAGCTGCCTGGGCCAGTGGGTTTCTCTATTCTGTGATGAACACGGCCAATACATTTTCTTTGCCCCTCTGCCATGGCAATGCCCTTGACCAGTTCTTCTGTGAAATCCCCCAGATTTTCAAGCTCTCCTGCTCAGATGCCTACCTCAGGGAAATTGGAGTCACCATGGTTGGATGCTGCTTATCTTTTGGGTGTTTTGTGTTCATTGTGGTGTCCTATGTGCAGATCTTCAGGGCTGTGCTGAGGATCCCCTCGCAGCAGGGACGGCACAAAGCCTTTTCCATGTGCCTCCCTCACCTGGCCGTTGTGTCCTTGTTTGTGAGCACTGGTGTGTTTGCCTACCTGAAGCCCCCCTCCATCTCCTCCCCATTTCTGGACCTGTTAGTGGCATTTCTTTACTCAGTGTTTCCACCAGCAGTGAACCCCCTCATCTACAGCATGAGGAACCAGGAGCTCAAGGATGCTGTGTGGAAACTGAGCACTGGATGTTTCTACACAGCAACAAAATGCTCATTGTTTGCATATCACTTGCAATGGATCTCACATTAGGACCAATCTCTACTTTGTAGCTTTTTGGTGGTTGTGGTTTTTTTCCTTCCTGTTTATGTAAGCTATGTTAACATGGTCCATATTTATCCCATATTTCTAATAAAGTATCTCCAGGTCTTTTGTGACCCGGACACTGCATAATGATGAGCTGTGCTCTCTTTACATCCTGTCGGCCTAGAAAATATTTTTGGTTTGTTTTGTTTTTTTTCTTATATTTCTGAAATATTTACAAGCACATCTTCATGAGCTGAACCACTTGATTAATTGTCTGGAATGGCAATGCTTTCCCACCAAGACAGAACTGAAATATCCTGGAAGAGTACCATAGAACAAAAGAATCACATTGGTTGGAGACCTTTATGGTCACTGAGACCAACCACAGCCTAACCCTGCCTAGTCTACATTTAGACCATGTTCTCAAGTATAACATCTACACACCTTTTAAACATCTCTAGGGATTGTGAGTCCACCACTTCCCTGGGCAGCCTGTTCCAATCCCTGACTATCTTTTCAGTCGTTGCAGTTTTACATTGCTGGGTTCTGGTGGAAAAGGGAGAATCACATAGAGCAGGGAAAAAATGCAAGCAGCTGCATTTTTCCCCCAGAGAAGGGAGTGAGAAGATGTAATGAGCTGTGCCGACACCAAGGCCAGGGAAGGGCGGGAGGAGGCACCCCAAGTGCTGCAGAGAACGATGCCCATGTAGCCTGTGGAGAAACCCAGGGTGGAGCGGGTGTCCCCCCACAGCCCATGGAAAAGGCCCAGACCCCACCTGCAGCCCCTGGAGAGGCCCCAGGCTGGAGCAAAACGAGACAGACAGGAGATGCTGTGACCCACATTGGATCAATCTCCTCCCAGCACTGGCAGACCATGGAGAGAGACAGAGACACAGAGCTGAGCAAGGGTGAGATTTGCACTGGAACAGGATTTCTGGGGGGAGGCTGGTAACCCCATAGAAGACTGGGACTGAGAGATACTGTGATTTATTACTGCCTACCATAGCAGTGACCCACGCTGGGGCAGCTGGTGAAGAGCTGAAACCCTGTGTGAAAGGAGTCATGTTGGAGAAGTTCATGAAGGACTGTCTGCCCTGGGTGGGACCCCACGGTGCAACAGGGGAAGGGGGTGAGGAATGAATGACCCCCCCCCGGCAAGAAAGAAGGAAACCAACTTGCAAGGGACTGACTGAAGCCCCCATCTCCTAGTCCCTGGCTCTCCCATGCACCATGGGGTCGGGGAGAAGGGAGCAGAATCATAACTAAAGGGCAGACTGCTAAGAAGGGAGGGGTGGGGGGAAGGTGCTTTAAGATCTGGTCCCGTTGTTTTAAGATCTGGTCATGCGTCTCATCACCCGACTCTGGTGTCACTGGGTGTGCAGTGCAGTGTAAGAAACTGGAGAGTTTTCCATCCTTCACTCTGTTGAGTCTGTTTAGCCCAGGTCATTCATTACAGGATGATCTCTCCCTGTCTTTATCTTGACTTTGGAGCCTCTTAGTATCTATTTTCTCCCCTGTCCAAATAAAAAGGGGAGGGATAGATGGACTTTGGTGGGCATCTGACCTCCAGCCAGGCCTAAAACACTATACCCACACAAGTCATATGCCTTCTCTTGGCATCAAAGCTAATCCAGCACCAATGAAACCACAATGTCATACACAAGTAAAGGTGCACACTCCTGCCCTATCCACCACTCAGGCAAAGGTGACTGACATGTCCCCATTCCTGACTTGTCAGGTATTTTGGCACCACTGACATCATAAGGACATTCATAAGAGATCTGTCAGTTCCTGGCCAATCATACATCCAGCTACCAGTAGCCTCAGAAGGACCTATACTGTCCATAAGCCTGGTCCTAGACTCAGGCTAGAGATATTTCCTCAGAACCCACACAGCCTCTTGGTCTTTTCCCAGCCTATCAACTATTCAGGAAGTAATGATACTCTCTACACAAGTTTTGAGCTTTGTCTGACCTACAGGCTACTTGGGAACCACTGACATCACAACACAGACCATCTGCCTTCTCTTGTCCTGTGACCTGTTCCGGAATCAGTGACCTCACAACAACCTCCACTGTCCACAGCCTGCTCCAGGTCTGTCAGTATGACCTCACAAGCAGGTATTCCCCTATTGGCCAAGGACACATTGTTGAGATATTCAGTTTCCAGTGACCTCACAAGCATCTACCAAATCCATGAGGCTACTCTCCACATGTTTGAAGTACTCCATCCTCAGACCTCTCAGGGCTCGTTCTGCACCCTGTTTAAGTGGGGGACCCGGATGGCTTTGTGTTTCTTTTCACCTTTAAACATTTATTCTTCATTAAATTAAACCTTATTAAAGCAGGTTTGATCCATTGCATACCTAAGTGTCCTGGTTTCAGCTAGGATGGAGTTAATTTCTTTTCTTATAGTGGATGGAATTCCGTGTTTAGGAATTAGGATGAGAGCAGTGCTGAGAGCACCCTGATGTTTCCAGTTGTTGCCAAGTAATCAAGGACTTTTCAGTTATTCATATTTCCCTACTAATGAGAAAGGAGGCGACACAGCCAGGAGAGGTGACCCGAACTGGCCAAAGGGGGTATTCCATACCCATTCTGAGATGCTCAGCATAAAAGCAGGGGCTGGTCGGAGGAGGCAGCTCCAGGACGTGCAGTTTTAGGGACGGTCCAGTTTTCGGGACGGCTCTGGGCTGCATGGCTGTAGCAGATGGGATAGATCAGAGGGATGCACTTCACTCTTAAGGGAGAGGCAATAATATGTTTATGGATATAAAACAAAAGGCTGTAATGGTGTTTGGCAAGAAACGTGAGAGTAATTAAGATTCGATGGTAAGGTAATCTTGATTAGTTAGTGCACAGAGAACAGGGTCAGATGAATCTATCAGGGAGACCCTCCCTTGAGTCACGAGGTTCAGAAAGAATCCCCTTGCTTTCTAAACTCCTGCTCAGAGAGGAGCTGAGGTGCGGCTGGATTCAGTCTTAGTGCCAGACTTGGTCAACGGTTTATGTCTAAAGGATTATTTGTACAATCAATCCTTTCTATTTCTTAGCCAAGATCACAAATGTTAGTGCAGCCTGCTCTTGTCTCAGGAGAGCTCAAAGGGCTCTTGGACTGCTCACTACTTATGCAGTAAGATGATTGGCTCATAGTCATATTTACATACCACCTGTGGACAGTGGACACTGACCAGTGCCCAGGTGGGCACATTAGCATAGATAACCCTTGGCTATTGTGTTGTTATCTGTCTTCCTGGACTGTGAGACAGATGCAGAAATCACAATCAACGCCAATGGTTACCAATCAATCCATATAAACAGGAAAAAGTCAGGAAAACTTGGGGGCAATGGGGGAAGCATACCATCACAGGGTATCAGGAGTGTAGTTTTCACAGTCCCTCTTTTGCTTACCATTGCCCAGCCTGGGTTGGCTGCCAGTGTTGGGACTCCCTCCCTCCCTGTGGATCTAAAATCATTCTGACCTCTAACTTTAACCTGGGTGATTAGAAAGCTTAGGGATCTTTCTTACATGAGGTCATTTGGATTGTTTTTGAAACTATGGGCTTTCATCAAAGATGCAAGCATCATATGTCAGTGGCTTGTCTTTAACAGGAAATCCTGGTGCCCGAGGCCTGCCAGTTTGGTCAGTGGGAGCCAGAGGGTGCGACATCCAGTGACAGCAGTTATCCCACCTTGGAGAACTGGAACAACCTCGGATATGAGCCACAACAGCTTCTCTCAGATTGATGATTCAGTGGGACGAAAAGTTTCTTGCCTTGGCAATGTTATTGGTCACAGTCGCGAAGAACTTAGCTACACAGAGCAGAGAAGCAGGCACTTCTTTTATTCCAGTGCTGGGGAACACAGGGGATCGCTGCACCAAAGACCTGTTCACCCACAGGGACAACACAACACATTTACACCAGTTGTTAGCACTGTTCAAAGTTGCACAGAATGCTGGCTTCCTAATTCTACCTTTGCAATGACTGGCTTCCAGTTCTCTCACTTGATCTATATTCCTACTCTAGGGAAATCGTTGGTTCACTTCACTGACTTCTTTGCCTACAAAGAGGGGAGGGTTATGGTTGGCATAGGGATGCTCTTTCCTGGAAGTCATTATCATGTGCAAATGTCCCCAGTGCACGTGGAGTGATGCTGAGCGGGTTCCTCTGGTGGCCGTTGATACTCTTCCTCACTGTGTCCCAGGACTGAACCCCATTCCTGCGTGTGGAAAATGCTGGGAAATGTTCTTTTGCAAATTGAAAAGTGTTATTGTATTTTCTGTAGAAGAATTTAGGATATATAGAAACTCTTGGTTAACTGAACAAAACTGAACATTATTGGTGTACACAGCTGTAGCAACAATAGAAACCAGCCACAACCAAAACCAAAACCAAAATAACAAGAGCTCCTGACAATGCGTAGAATTCTATCATACGGCATCGTTCACACATCGCCACGGCATCTGCAACCCTGCGAGGAGAAGCAGGGGGCCTCTGCCTAGAAGTAAAGCAATAACAGAACAGGAAAACCTTGATTCTTTCTAAACCAACCATCTGAGTTTGAAGAGACCTCTCAGTCTCAGTAACACCCACCTCTCTGGTTGCTCCGGGAGGTGAAACCGCACATGTTGGGTAGGCTGTGACGACCTGAAAGTCTAATGGAAGGGGAACAATACACCACTATAGCCATAGCAAGGACATTGTCCCTACTGCCTGGCTATAGTGCTGGAGAAAGGAAACCTTACCACTCCTGGAGTTGAAGGATGAGGTTTGGGGGAGGGATTTGGGGTCTCATCCTCACCAACGCCAGCCATTTTCAGCTGCTCCAGTGCTGGTTCACCTAACTGTGTGCTTTTGGAAATGCACATGCGCAGTTTTCCCTCACCACAGATAGTACTAGAAAAGGAAGCTCATGCATGCGTGAATCCAGTGAACCCAGTAGTTCCACCATGATGATGGCGCATGACAAAAAAGAAGACTCCAGCCGGTTTTGACCAGGCCTGGGGACCCACCTAAAGCTTAATTTGCTGAGTAATGGGTGATGGGGTGGGAAAACTGTGGACTGCCTGCATTGCATGTTCCAAAGCTGATCGGTTTTGCATTTCCAAAATCACAACAAACAAGGGAATGTATTCATTTGATGGTACCAATTTATGATGCATTTTTTATTTTGTTAACTTTTGCTTCATGTGTCCTTGTGATCCTCACACATATTCATCTTGTAAATGTTCATTTGAAGTATCATTGTTTTGTTTTCCTCCAGCCCCTGAACTACAAGGGACAGCAATAGGACGTGATTGGATTTTTGCAATGGGACAAATTCAAATTGTTAATTAATGTCTATCAAATGTTCACAGTTCTTATTGATCATTGCAAATGCAATTTGAAAATTGTTAATTGTTTGAATGTTTTGATTGTAGCTACAGAGCTATTGTGCACAAACCTTTCCTTCCTCCTCTATCCATCACGGAGTACTATCTCTAAGATGGCAATGTTGAGCCATGGGGTGGTGTGACATACCATGTCCCTCAACGAATGCCTGTACCAGTGGACTTATGCCTCAACATTGCTGAAATGTTGCATTAAGACACTTGTAAAGGTTTAAGGAAGACTTGCTAACAGGATGGCTTGAAGTGCCTTAGCGGTGACCTCCCATAAACAATGCCTCGCTTGAACAGCTCTGCCTCACTGATAAAGAAGAAACATCAATTGGGACGTAAGTTTGAGTCTAACACCATATTTTGAGTAAATTACACACTCAAGGACTTTGTTCTCTGTGGAAATAAAATGAATTCTTTGAAAACTTCCAGTAGCCCGCCTCCTCCTTATCTGTTTGATGAATTTCTTGCTTGTCTCTGGTCAGACCCGTACTATTCACTATACTTATTGATGAGCTGGATGAGGGAATAGAGTGTCCAGTCAGCAAGTTTGCTGAGGACACAAAAGGGGGAGGGGTGGCTGACACACCAGAGAGCTGTGCTGCCATTCACCAGGATTTAGACAAATTGGAGAGCTGCACAGGAAGAAGTTTAATGAGATTTAACAAGGGCAAGTGTAGGGTCTTGCATCTGGGGAAGAACAACCCCAGGTACCAGTGTAGGTTGGGGACTGACCAGTTGGAGAGCAGCGTAGGGGAGAGGGACCTGCGGTTCCCAGTGGACAGCAGGCTGACCATGAACCAGCAATGTGCCCTCATGGCTAAGAGGGTCCAGGGCATTCTACGATGTATTAGAAGGGGTGTGGTTAGTAGGTCAAGAGAGGTCCTTCTCCCGCTCTCCTCTGCCCTGGTGAGACCGCACCTGGAATGTCGTGTCCAGTTCTGGGCCCCTTAGTTCAAGAAGGACAGAGAACTCCTTGAAAGAGTCCAGTGCAGAGCCACCAAGATGATTCCTTAAGAGGAAAGACTGAGGGAGCTGGACCTCTTGAGCTTGGAGAAGAGGAGCCTGAGCAGTGACCATATTAATGTTTATAAATATGGAAAGGGTGAGAGTCAGGAGGATGGTGCCTGGCTCTTCTCAGTGATGGCCAGTAATAGGACCAGGGACAACGGGTACAAGCTGGAGCATAGGAAGTTCCATGTAAATATAAGGAAAACCTTTTTCCCTGTGAGGGTGATGGAGCACTGGAACAGGGTGCCCAGAGAGGTTCTGGAGTCTCCTTCTCTAGAGACATTCACACCCTGCCTGGATGCGTTGCTGTGTGATATAGTCTAGGTGATCCTGCTCTCACAGGAGGGGTTGGACTAGATGATCTTTCAAAGTGCCTTCCAACTACTAATGTTCTGTGATTCTGCGACCTTGGATCTCCCCATGTGTATCTTGGACCACCTTTTGCACCTCAGGTGTCACCAGGCTTTGTCATCACAACACCTCCCTCCTGGCCTCCCCCCTATTAAGTCCCATGGAAGCTGGGACCAGCAGCTCCCAGGCAGCAGGTGCCTCTGCTCTGCCCACTGGAATTGGAGCAGGAGGACTCCCAGCTTCAGTGGTGTGTGGCAGCCATAGGCAAGAGCTGGGTCCCCTTCCAGCCCCAGGGCTGCAAAGCAAGGATGAGGTGCATCGAGTAACTTGCCATAGTCCTCACCCTCCACAGGGGGAAAGAGTCCCCTCCCTGTCCCTGCCTGGGGGGTCCTGTCTGATGTGGCGACAAGAAAAGGTGGTTCTCCTGCCCAGCTCTGGTTTGATCAGGAGAAAGGACTCTGATGGACACAAGGATTTCTCCCCAGCTGAAGGAGAGAACTTCACTGAGGACTTTACTGTCTTTCCAAATAGGTTCCCTGGAGCTCCAAGCACAACTCAAAGAAGCCCAGAGGGGATGGAATATGTGACGCCTTCACCTGCTCCTCTGCTGGGCTCCTGGGACAGTGGGAGCTCATGAAACATTACAGAGCTGTAGAGAGACAGCTCTGGCCAGGAGCAGCTCCTCTGCCAAGCACACAGGGCTGGGGACACTGCCTGTAGGCACCAAGGGGAGACCTGGGAGGCTGAGAGAGCTGATGGATGCTGAGAGCTCACTGGAGGAGAAACCTCCACAGCACTCTGCCTGGTATGTCTGTGGGTGCAGGGCAATGCAGGTTCTGTTCCTGGAGGGATCTCCTAAAGCTGGGACATGGGGCAGTGTGTGGGGTCTGTCAGGAGGACAGGTTCTTTACAGGACCAGAAAGTGCTGCCTGGAAGGGCTGCCCTTCTGCCCCATCAGAGGGACAGGGCAGGACAACTATCTTCTCCTGGGCATGGCTGCAGAGGTGTCCAGGGCTGTCCTTGTGAGCAGGGTCCCTCTGCTTTGGGGTCAGTGTGTTGGGGCAGGGACTCTGCTGCTGCCAGGGTCAGCACTCTGTCTGCTTGGTGGGCTTTCCAGAGAAGTACAGACAGCAAGTGTGGGTTTGAGGATTGACCCAGAGAAGGGCAACATAAGGTCCCTTTGCTGTAAGACAGTGCTGCATGGGTCAGCTTTGCTCCCAGCTCCAGATCCTTGAGAAATTTCAAAGGGACTTTGAAAAATTACATGAAGGAAGCATTTTCCTGCAAAGCTGAGTCTTTGCTTTGGCTTTTCCTCTCTTGTGGGCTTTCTCCCCTCAAGAACATTCAATGAAATCTCAATTCTCATTAAGACAATGGAACGTCTCTTGAGTCCTGAACATACACCAGGGCAGTGCCCTGATGCCAGTAGGGGTCTGCAGAGAAAAGCTGAGTGCCGGGCAGTTTGGGTGAGGTCTGTGAGCACACAGCGGGAGGTAACATGGGAAAAGAGAAGCAGCTGCAGGGACAGCTCCAGCATGAAAGACAATGTTATGGAAGGAGAAAGAGCTGCTCCCAGAGATGCTGTGGCAATGTGGATTTGCTACCCCCCTGACATCTCCCACAGTGCTGAAACTGATGTTCTACAGGGAAGATCAGGGTGTGATCACAGAGCGTCCAGCACAGGGCACCTGAGAGCAGGGCTGATGGACAGAGCAGCTCTCCCCACTCTGCACTAAGGGGAAGGTTTCACTGGCACTGCAGCAGCAATGTCAGGGAGTTCTGACAGAAGAAACACTCCTCGGGAACAGACAGGAGAACACCAAAAGCTCTGCTCTGCCCTCCGTTCAAATTGGAGTGACAGTGCTGAAAAGCTCATTCCCATCCACAGGGGATTTAGTCTGAGGTCACACCATCCTTCTATTTACTGACTGCTGCCAGACAGGACTGAGTTCTCCAGAGCCACAGCTGACCCTCCTCCCAGCAGTGGCACACTCAAGCCAGCACAAAACAGACCTCCCAAAAGGGACCTGACAAAAGTCTCTCTGAATAAGGCGAGTCAGTTGGAGGGTATTCCCTAAGAATTGGAAGAGGTTTTCCTCAAAGAAGACTTCCATCACTTCTCACTGTGCCTTTTCCTCCTTGGACAGGTCTCCGCACTTGATGGCAGCAGATGTCCAACAGCAGCAGCTCCATCAGCCAGTTCCTCCTCCTGCTCTTTGCAGACACACGGGAGCTGCAGCTCCTGCACTTCTGCCTCTTCCTGGGCATCTACCTGGCTGCTCTCCTGGGCAATGGCCTCATCATCATCACCATAGCCTGTGACCACCACCTCCACACCCCCATGTACTTCTTCTTCCTCAACCTCTCAGTTATTGACATTGGGTGCATCTCCACCACTGTTCCCAAATCCATGGCCAATTCCTTGTGGGACACCAGGGCCATTTCCTACACAGCATGTGTGGCTCAAATATTTTTCTTTTTATTTTTTATCTCCACAGAGTACTTTCTGCTGACTGTCATGGCCTATGACCGCTACGTTGCCATCTGCCACCCCCTGCACTACGGGACCCTCCTGGGCAGCAGAGCTTGTGTCCTCATGGCAGCAGCTGCCTGGGGCAGTGGGTTTCTCAATGCTGTGCTGCACACGGCCAGTACATTTTCCCTCCCCCTCTGCCATGGAAATGCTGTTGGCCAGTTCTTCTGTGAAATCCCCCAGATCCTCAAGCTCTCTTGCTCAGATGCCTCCCTCTGGGAAATAAGAGTCGTTGTGGTTAGTATCTGTTTTTGGTCTCTGTGTTTTGTGTTCATTGTGGTGTCCTATGTGCAGATCTTCAGGGCTGTGCTGAGGATCCCCTCGCAGCAGGGACGGAATAAAGCCTTTTCCACCTGCCTCCCTCACCTGACCACGGTCTCTGTCTTTATCAGCACTTCCGTGTTTGCATACCTGAAGCCACCCTCCATCTCCTCTCTGTTTCTGGACCTGTTAGTTGCATTTCTTTACTCAGTGTTTCCACCAGCAGTGAACCCCCTCATCTACAGCATGAGGAACCGGGACCTCAAGGATGCCATGTGGAAACTGATAACTGGATGTTTCTGAGTACCAACAAACAGTTCATCTTCTTCATATTCCCGACCATGTAACTCCTGTTAGGACTAGTCTGTATTTATTGGGCTTTTTAGTTGTTGCTTTGTTCTGCTCCTAGTTTGTCTAAGCAATTATAATATGGTCCACAGTTATTCCATTCCTAATGTGGTATCTCTCGGTCTTGTGTGATCCAGACACTGTGTAATGATGAGCTGTGCTCTTTTTGCATTGTGCCTGACTGCAAAGGGCCTTCTTTTTCTGTCCCTCTACCTGCATTATCACTAGTCTGTCTCTTTCATCTCACTTATCATTACAGTGATGCCACCCACAACTCTCCCTGTTTTTCCCAGGGTCCACTTCAGTTCCTTCCTCCCATTAAGTGGCACAGGGAGGACTGGGAATGGGTGTTGGGGTCAGTTGATCACACATTGTCTTGGTCACTCCTTCCTCCTCTGGGAAGGACTCCTCACAGTCTCCCCGTGCTCCAGCATTGGGTCCCAGCCACAGGAGACAGTCCTCCATGAACCCCTCCAACGTGAGTCCTTCCCACATGGCTTCAGATCATCACCAACTGCTCCAGGGTGGGTCACTTGAATGGGCTGCCCTCCTTCAGCAACAGACTGCCCCAGCGTGGGTCCTCCACAGCCCTGCCAGCAAACCTGCTCCAGCACAGGCTTCCTATGAGGTTACAGCCTTCAGGCGCTTCCACCTGCTCGAGCAAGCAGTTTTTCTCATCCTATTGCTTGTTATCTGAGATAAGAAACCAACCCCCACCTCTCTATAGCCACTTGTAGGTCGATGTAGAGAGCAATAAGGTCTCCCTTCAGCCTCCTTTTCTCAAGACTAAAATGCCTCAGTTCCCTCAGCTGCTCCTTACAGGACTTGTGCTCCAAACCCTTCACTGCTTTCATTGCCCTTCTCTGGACACACTCCAGCATTTCAACATCCTTCATGTAGTGAGGGGCCCAAAACCAGACACAGTACTTGAGGTGCAGCCTCACAAGAGCTGAGAATCATGGAAAATCCCTTCCCTACTCCTGCCAGTCACACTATTCCTGATCCAGGCCAGGATGCTATGGGCCCTTTCGACCACCTGGGCACAGTGCTGGCTCATGTTCAGCTGGCTTTACACTAACATCCCCACTCCTAGGTCCTTTTCTCCTCTAAGGAGCTCGCCATTCACTCTGCCACAGGCCTTGTAGCTGCCTGGGGTTATTGTGACCAAAGTGCAGGACCCAGCACTTGGCCTCGTTGAAACTGGTCACTGTTGAGATGGACAAACGACACAGACAAGAGGTCTCCTGGTGCAGAAGCAAAAAGGACATGATTTTTATATGTTTCTACTACACGTGTCCTTTTGCTAATGGTCTCTCAGGTAGATGCTATCATGCAATTGGTTGACATTTTTAACTTCACTAGCAAGGTTTATCTCTCACCAGGTTCCTTCATCTGCAGCCTGCAAATTCCTTCAAAGGGTTTACTGCTCTGGATGTTCTACACTTCCTCTTTCTCAAGGGTATACTTTAATATCTTCAAGGCCCAGATCTATATTCTCTATCAAGGGGTCTATGGGCCTGCTATAGTCCCTCAAAACTGCCCTTTTTGTAATTGTGCTACAGAAATCGCCTTCATCATCCGCTGCAGGGCCCTTTGCAGCAGAGAGATAATACAGGGCAACATTAGTAACACAACTACAAGAACTACCACAACAATCAATCCAGCCTTGATTGCAGACAGCAATACCCCTCTAGGTAAAGCAACAGGAACATTAAAAGACCTTGATACCTTGTTCAAAGTATAATTACACCCTGTGGCAGCATTTTGATAAATTGACAAAGTAGTATTAACATTTTGTCCCGTTTGAGTTGTATTCTAATTATAATTAAACCTCACACAGGTGTCCACTGTCACTGCTCCCAGCAATTCCAGCTCTTGGGGTTCTTCTGTCACTTGTGGCGAGTGGGCAAAAAACCCCGTCCCAATTGTCTGCGCAGGACTGGCAGGTTGCACACAGGTTGAGCTCTTTGATGGGGTTTGGCCATGTGTCCACAGGCAGACCAATGACACTGAGCACAGGTTCTCCTGTGATGCTCTTGCCAGAATAATGGAATCCTAACCCGTAATATTGGTCAGGGTGACCCACACATTGCTCTTCTACTGTGCTGGCATCACGAATGTGCTAACCCCAGTCATATTATGACCTGGTTTCCCACGCCCCTACTTTCCTCCGCCCCCAGATTTCCGCAACACTGGTTTCCCATGCCCCTTGTTTCCCATCACTCTGGTTTCTCATGTTCCCAGTTTCTCAGGACCGAGTTTTTCCACAGTCATGGTTTCCCAGGTAACTGAATTTACAAGACCAAGGTTTCCCGGCACACTGTTTTCCATGAGCCCCTCGTTTCTTGGGGTCTTGTTTCCTGGGACACTGTTTTTCCAGGGCACTGATTTTCCAGGATGCCATTTTCCTGCACCCCCAGTTTCCTGGCACCCTGGTTTCCATGAGCGCCTGGTTTCTTTGGTCCTGCTTTCCCGGGCCGCTGGTTTCCCAGAGCACTGATCTTCCAGGACGCCAGTTTCCCATGCCCCCAGTTGCCCAGCACTCTGGTTTGCCACACTCCTGGTTACTTGTGCCCCCAGTTTCCCATGTCACTTGTTTCCTGCACACCCAGTTTGCCTGAACCACAGTTTCCTGGAAATCAGTGTCTTCCCAGCCCTGTTTCCTCCACCTCCAGTTTCCTGGAAACCTAGTTTCCTGTGCCCCTCGTTTCCCAGACCTCAGGTTCCCATGCCACTGGTTTCCCACGCTCCTAGTTTCCCAGCACCCTGGTTTCTCATGCCCCCAGTTTCCCAGGACTAAGGTTTCCCATGGCCCTGGTTTCCCGGGTCACTGAATTTTCAGGACCCTGGTGTCCTGGAACCCCAGTTTCCATGAGCCCCTGGTTTCTCTGGCCCTGGTGTCCCGGGGAGGTGTTTTCCTGGGGTCTTGTTTCACGAGGCACTGATTTTCCAGGACACTGATTTCTTGCACACCCAGTTGCCCAACACACCAGTTTTACTGGAACTCCATTTTTCTGTGAACCCATTTTGCGAGCACCCCAGTTTCCTGGCACACCTGCGCCTGCGCACCCTTGTTTCCTGCGCCCACAGTTTCCCGTTACACCGTTTTCCCAGCACCCTGGTTGCCTGCACCCCCAGTTTTCTAGCACCCTTGTTTCCTCTACCCCTGGCTTCTTCAGCCCTGATTTCCTGGGCAGCTGGTTTTCCTGGGCACTGATGTTCCAGGATGATGGTTTCCTGTTGCCCCTGTTTCCCGTGCCACAGGTTTCCCACACCCCCAGTTTCCTGCGCCAATTTTTTCAATTCATGCCGGGTTCCCGGCACCCTGGTTTCCTATGTGCCCAGTTTGCTGGCACAATGGTGTCTCCCTATCCCAGTTTCCCATGCATCCAGTTTCCTGGCACACTGGCTTCCACCACCCTGGTTCCTGAGACCTCAGTTTTCTAGCACCCCATTTGCCCAGCAACCCAGATCCCTGCTCCCCCTGTTTACTGGCATCCTGGTTTCCCGGCACACCGGTTTCCCAGGCTTCTGATTTCCTGCACCCCGCATTTCCTGTGCCACTGGTTTCCCATGTCCCCAGTTTCCCACAGACCTTTTTTCCAGCACCCCAGTTTCCTGACACATTGGGGGCTCCCCACCCTGATTTCCCACGCCACCAGTGTTCCAGCACCCCGGTTTCCCACACTCCCAGTTTCCTGTGCCCATGTTTTCTCATGCCACTGGTTTCCAATACACCCACTGTCCCGCGCCCCTTGTTACCATTCATGCTGGTTTCCTCCACTCCGGTTTCCATGAGCCCCTGGTTTCTTGTCCTGGTTTGCTGGGCTGCTGGTTTTCCAGCGTACTGATTTTCCAGGACAATGGCTTACCACGCCCCAGTTGCCCTTCACCCTGGTTTACCTGCAACCTGGTTTCCTGCATGCCCATTTTGCCAGCACCACAATTTCTAGGCACATTGGTTACCCAGCAGCTTTGTTTCCTGCACCCCCAGTTACTTAGAACTCTTATTTCTTGGAAACCCATTTTCCCACGATCCTAGTTTCCCACGCCCCCAGATTTCCAATGCTACTTTTTCACACACACCCATTTTCCCAGCACCCTGTTTTCCCACACCTCCAGTTTCCCAGGACCAAGGTTTCCCATGCTCGAGGTTTACCAGGTCACTGAATTTACAGGAGACTGGATTCCCAGCACCCCGGTTACCATGAGTCCCTGGTTTCTTGGGCTGATGGTTTTCCAGAGCACTGGTTTTCCAAGACACTGGTTTCTTGCATTCTCAGTTTCCTGGCAGCCTGGTGTCCGGCGGCCCCAGTTACCATGCTGCTAGTATCCTACGTCCCCATTTTCCCACACCCCTTTCTTCCATTTACACCAGTTTCCAGGCACCCCAGTTTCCATGACCCCTGCCTTCTTGGGCCCTGGCTTCCCAGGCTGATGGTTTCCCAGGGCACTGATTTTCCAGGACACCAGTTTTTAGGTGCCCCAAATTGCCCTGTACCCTTGTTTCCAGAGACTCTGGAATGCTTCCAATGCCCCCACTTGCCTAGCACACAAGTGTCTCCCCACCCCGGTCCCTGTCTTCCAGGATGCCAGTTTCCTGTGCCTCCAGTTGCCCAGTACCCTGGTTTCCCATGCTCCCGGTGTCCTGCGCATCCAAGTTTGCCCACACTGCAGTTTGCCGGCACACCAGAGTCTCCCCACACCAGTTTCCTGCACCACCAGTTTCCTGGGACCCCATTTCCTCGGCACACCGACGTCTCTCCACCCCGGTTTCCTGCACCCACAGTTTTCACTGCACGCCATTCTCCTGGCAGCCCGGTCTCCAGGTACCCCCAGTTTCCTAGTGTGCCGGTTTCCCGGCACTCAGGTTTCCCTCACTCACGGTTTCTTGCACCCCCCCAGTTCCTATGCCACTGGTTTTCCACTTCACCAGCTTCTCGTGCCCCATTTTTCCATTCACACTCTTTTCCCGGTAACCTGGTTTCCCAAGACCCTACTTTCCCACACCCCCAGGTTCCTGTGCCACTGGTTTCCCACACCTGTAGTTTCGCAGCATGTGGTTTCTCATGCCCCCGTTTCCCCAGGACCCAGCTTTCCCACGGCCCTGGTTTCCCAGGTCACTGAATTTACAGGACCCCTGTTTCCTGGCACCCGAGTTTCCATGAGCCCCTGGTTTCTTGGGCCCTGGTTTCCTAGGCTGCTGGTTTTCCAAGGCACTGATTTTCCTAGATGCTGGTTTCTTGTGCCCCAAGATGCCAGGCACCCCGGTCTCCCATGATCACGGTTTCCTGTGCCGTCATGTTCCCACATCACTGGTTTCATGCAATCCTAGTTTGCTGGCACCCCAGTTTCCTGTGCCCGCAGTTTTCTGGATTATTGTTTTCCCAGCACCCCAGTTTGAATGAGCCCCTAGTTTCTTGGGCCCTGGTTTCCCGGGCCATTGAGTTTCCAGGACACTGGTTTACCGCGCCTCCAGTTTACCAGCACCACAGTTTCCCTGCACCCTTTTTTCCTGCGTGCCCAGTTTGCCGGCACCACGGTTTGCTGGCATACTGGGGTCTCTCCAGCCCGGATTCCTGTGCCTCCAGTTTCTCAGTTCCCCAGTTTCCCAGCACGGTGGTTTCTTGAGCCCCTAGTTGCCTAAAACACTGGGATCTCACCATCCCGGTTCCTATGCTCCCAGTTTCCTGGCATACCGGTTTCCTGGCACACCAGTTTCCTCTGCCCCCCGTTTCCCATGTCATTGTTTTCCTGCACTCCCAGTTTTCCGGCACTCTGTTTTCCCAGCACACTGGTGTCTCCCCACCTTGGTTTCCCACACTCCCATCTTCCCGGTACACCAATTTCCAGGCAACCCACTTTCCTTTGCCCCCAGTTTTCTAGTACACCAGTTTCCTGGCAGCCCAGTTTTGTGCGCCCCTACTTTCCAACGCACCCTGGTTCCCATGCCACTTGTTTCCCGTGTCCCTAATTTCCCAGCACCCTAGTTTCTCATGGCCCCAGTTTCCCAGGCCCCAGGTTTCCCATGTCACTGAATTCACAGGACCCTGGTTTCCCAGCACCCTGGTTTCTATGACCCTTGTTTTCTTGGTCCCTGGTTTCACAGAGAACTGATTTTCCAGGATGCTATTTTCCTGCACGCCCACTTTCCTGGCACCCCAGATTCTTGGCACCCCAGTTTCCCATGCCTCCAGTTGCCTAGCAATCTGGGGTCTCACCACCCCAATCTCTGGACCCTCAGTTTCCTGAGACACTGATTTTACAGGACGCTGGTTTACTGCTCGCCCAATTTGCTGACACTTCTATTTTCCCGTGCTCCTGGTTTCCCAGGTCACTGATTTTATGGGACCCTGGTTTCCTGGCACCAAGGTTTCCATGAGCTCCTGGTTTCCTGTGCCCTGGTTTCCCTTGCCACTGGTTTCCCTGGGCACTGATTTTCCATGTCACAGGTTTCCTGCATGCCCAGTTTTCCCGCATCCCAGTTCCCTGGCACATTGGGGTCTCCTCACCCTGGTTTCCTGCACCTCCAGTTTCCTTGAGCCCAGGTTACCTGCGCTCCTGGTTTCCCACACTCCCCTGTTCCAGTGTCACTGTTTTTTCACGCCCCCAGTTTCCCGTGTGCCTTTTTCCATTCACCCCAGTTTCCTGGCAACCCTGGTTTCCATGACCCCTGGTTTCTAAGGCCCTGGTTTCCTGGACCACTGGTTTCCCGGGACACTGATTTTCCAAGATGCTGGTGTCCTGTGACCTCAGTTGCCTGGCACCCTGGCTTAGCAGTTTTGCGTAGCTGTGCTGCTGAGATGGCTTCTGCAAAAAGCATCTAGAAGCTCTCTGCAGGCCCCAGACTGTAAACATTAGCCAATTCAAGGCCAAAGTTGCTGCTGACCAGGGCCAAGCCAAATGGAGATGGTCACAGCGCATCTGTGAATCACATATAGGAGAAAAATAAACTACAGGCAGGTGTATTTTGCCACTGGAGAAGGGAGTGAGAATCACAGAATCAGAGAATCACAAGGTTGGAAGAGACCTTTGAAGATCATCAAGTCCAACCATTCCCATCCTAAGCTAAACTATATTCCTAAGTACCTCATCTGCCGTTTTTTTGAACACGTCCAGGGATGGTGACTCAACCCCCTCCCTGGGCAGCCTGTTCCAGGCCCTGACAACTCTTTCAGTAAAAATTTTTTTCTAATATCCAATCTAAACCTGCCCTGGCACAGCTTCATGCCATTTCCCCTTGTTCTATCTTCTGTCACCTGGCTGAAGAGACCATCACCCACCTCTCTACAACCTCCCTTCAGGTAGTTGTAGGCAGTGATAAGGTCTCTCGTCAGCCTCCTCTTCTCCAGGCAAAACATCCCCAATTCAAGGCAAAAGTTGCTGCTGACCAGGGCCAAGCCAATCGGAGATGGTCACAGCACATCTGTGAATCACATAGAGGAGAAAAATAAACTGCAGGCAGGTGCATTTTGCCACCGGAGAAGGGAGTGAGAAGATGTAACAAGCTGCATGGGAACCAAGGCCAGGCCCAAAGGAGAAGAGCGGAAGAATGAGGCACTCTGGGTGCTGGAAAGAGAGATTCCCCTGCAACCCGTGGAGAAGACCACGGTGGAGCGGCTGTCCCCTCGCAGCCCATGGATATGGATGGGGAGCAGAGACATCTATGGCCTGTGAAGAGATTGATCCACACCACAGTAGGTTTGCCAGGGGACTTGTGACTTTGCAGGGGAGCAGGCTGGGGGAGTCTGGGCCTGAACGTCAGCACCCCAGGGAAGGGAGTTGTGCTGAAGCCTGTGGTGAGGAGATGACTCCCTGATAGAGAGGACTCACACTGCAGAAGTTTCTAGAGGACTGTCTCCCGTGGGTGGGACCCCACAGTGCTGCAGGGGGTGGGGAGGTGTGTGGAATGTCCTCCCCCCCAGGTATGACAGAAGACAACTCAGGAGGAAGGGACTGAAAACTCCCACTCCCCATTCCCTCCCCCTCCCCGCACTGTGATGGGTGGGGGAAAAGGAAGCGAATTCATGATTAAGTAAAGTCTTTGAAGAAGGAAGGGGTACATGGGAATTCAAAGTGTTAAGGTCTGGGGAAGGAAAGCAGCTGGTGAGGAACCGCCAGACACCCACTCACCATTCCCTGCCCCTCCCTGCACCATGTTGGGGGCGGAAGAAATGAGTAAAATCGTGAATGAAGAGTTAAACTTCATTCTTTAATACCTGGCCACGCTTCTCATTACCCAACTCTGTTTCACTGGGTGTGTAGTTGTAGTAGTAATAAGTCACTTTTCTTCCCTTTATTCTGCGCTGAGTCTGTTTTGCCCATTGCACTAATTGGAAAGTGATCCCTCTGTCCTTATTTTGAATCCTAAGCCTCCCTTTTTCAGGCTGGAAAGGGGAGTGAGTGAGGGGCTTGGTGGGCATTTGGCCTCTAGCCATGGCCAAATACCACAGTCCTTTTTGGCACCCAACGTGGGGCTCGAGGATTTTGAGATAAGGACACTAACTGGCTGAGGGAATGGGCAGAACAGACTGAACAGAGATGGGTAGTGTAACAATTGTAGAGAATTTCTGTTGGGATGGGGATTTAAAGAACAATTCTCATATATGTGTTTTGCAGAGGCCAGGGGTGGAGTGTCGCAGTTTTTGAGTAGCTGGGTACTGGGAGAGAATGGGGGCTGCAGGCTCCAGAGAGTAAACATTGGCCGATTCATGGCCAGAGCTGCTGCTGACCAAGGCTGAGACAATCAGCGATGGTCACAGCGTCTCTGGGAATCACATACAGGAGAAAGAAAAACACAAGCAGCTGCATTTGCCACCAGAGAAGGGAGCAAAATCCTGACTAAAGTGAAGTCTGCTAAGAAGGGAGGGGTGGGGGAAGGTGCTTTAAGATCTGATCACACTTCTCATTATCTGACTCTGGTGTCACTGTCTGTGTAGTGCAGTGTCATCAATCAGAGAGTTTTCTTTCCTTCACTCTGTGTTGAGTCTGTTTTGCCGTGTCATTGATCACAGAATGATCTTGACTCCTGAGCCTCTCAATATATATTTTCTTCCCTGTCCAAATAAAAAGGGGAGTGATAGATCGACTTTGGTGGGCGTCCGGCCTCCAGCCGGGCCTAAACCACCACACATACTAATCTCACAGAAATGGGACCTCACTGCTTCCTTGCACACCCTCAGGATTCTGGGAGCTCTGCTACCCTTGTACCACACTCTGTATCACACACCCCATGTGACATGGCACAGGAAGAGCCTTGAGGCAGTGCAGGGGGCAGAATCCCACTTCTGTGGGGCTGGCTGTTCTGCTTGATAAAATACATCAAGGCTTTACTCAGCATCAGATCCACCTGCACAGTGCCTTAGTCTACCTTAAATCACAGACTCCAATTTTCTGCTCTAACCCATTCATGAGGAGAGAGGCTTTCTCAGTAATGGGCCTCAGTGGGGCCAATTAACACTCTACAGCAGTTCAGCTTCTTCTTCTGATCTTAACTATTGAAGACACTGCTTCAATCTCCTCACAGGATCTGCAGTTCATGGAGTCAGCATCAAATACACCAAGGGGCTCATTAAAATTGAAAAAGCCCTAACGAGCTGTGTGTCTTTTCTTCAGAGTTTCAAGACTTGTACAGCTATTTGGAGAAGTTTCAGGACTCTAATTAAAGTGGAAGATATCAGTGAGCACTTAATTAAAAAAAAAAAAAAAAAAAGAGGTTTCAATATTTTCAGGCTTTTTAGTTTTTCAATTTACAGAAGTGACAGCAGCTTTCTCTGGTTGATATTGAATCAGAGGATCTCCTAAGGAGGTGTGGAAAGCTCACAACAGCTCTCTCCCTGAGTTCCCAGACTGCTTCGATGACCTTCCTCTACACCTCCCCAACCCCACCATGTCTCCAAGGGATACTGGGGAGTTGCTCTCTTTTTCTCCATCAGGCTTCTGCCCTGAGTCTGCAGCTGAATGTTGCAGCCTCTTTGCTGCAATTCCCACCCCATTTACCCTGAGGACTGGCTGGGAATAGAAACACAATTCTTCCTCATTTTGAAAAAATTATAAAAGATAAAACACATTCCCCAACTATGAGTAAAAAACTGTAAGGGGGTGGAGTAAATCCCAAAAGCAAAGGAGAGGACATATCGCCAGAGAGTCTGCTGAAAAGGGGCCCTGAGACACAGTCCATTTCCTCAGGGCAGGTGGAAATACCCGAAAGGCAAGTTTCAGTGCACAGTGTGACAGTGTCCTGACACCCCAAGGACTCAGGAAGATGTTTATTTCTTCTCCTACTTTTAATGTATATCCCCAAAGCTCCTAACTTATTCTGATTTGGGAAAAACAAAAGTTGATTGGTTGGAAATATTCAGTCAGTGAAAATGTGCTTGTATCTTTTCAAATGTGAAGAAATTTCTCAGGCTTTTCTGGCAGAGCTCCAGCACCCACTTTGGCCTTATTCCTGGCCAGATTTCCTCCCCAGAACAAACTCCTGTCCCTAGTGAACTCCCTGCCCAGCCTCCTATGGTCACTTCTACTTGGCTGTGTCCCCTGACCCCAGGCCCATCTTTAGAAAATGAAATTAGAGTTTTTGGGGGCAACATTTTACAGTCAAATGAAAATGTTTGTTGATGCTGAAAATATTAGTGAGTCACGACTGAGAAAGAAACGGACTTGTGCTGTATCCTGTGCTAGCTGACATCATCACATTAGTAAATCTCTTTCTAGAAGACAGTGTCTCCTTAAAGTCCCCCTGCAACTGTACAGAAGTTGAGAGGAAAGAACAAACTGATAATAGTGGCTGCACACTAACCAGCTCCCAGGGGAAAGTCACTGAGTGTGGAGGGCCATGGCAGGCATGAAGATTCCTGGAGGTTTAGTAGAAGCTGCTAAGGGCTGTGGGTGATGAAACTCCTTCAGAATATTGACATGTGCATCCCTGAATGCTGATTAGAGCAGAAAATCAGAGGGAGCAATTTCAGGATGACAAAGTGAGAAGATACAGACGTGCTGTGTTATGGAGCCACTTGGATGTGTCCTGTCACACCACAGGGCCCAGTGGTCATCCAATGCCAGTGAAATGGGGAGGCTTTTGGTCATCACTTCTCCCCCTGCTCTTTTCCTTTAAAGAGCAGGCAACTGCGTTGATCTCAGCTCTCAGCTGGGGTAAAACCACGACACTCAGGGCTTTCCTTGGCAAGGGAAAGGTCCTAATGATGTCGATGTCATTCTGTGTGCTAACAGTGTCCATACTTCAAACTGATAAAGCTCCAGCAGTAAATCTCAAACAAGTGGATTGAAGGCAGAAATATAATCCTGTCCTGAAAACATCCCAGGTAGCAGCCCCAGTACCCTTGGGACTCATGTCTGTACCTACCAAACAGTGCCTGACACCATCACCTGGGAAGGAATAACTGCTGGAATCAGTACAGGCTGGGGGATGACCTGTTGGAGAGGACCTCTGCAGAGAAGGACCTGGGGGTCCTGGTTGATGACAGGGTGGCCATGAGCCTGCAGTGTGACTAGGTGGCTAAGAGAGCCAATAGGATCCTGCAGGGCATCAAGAGGAGCGTGACCAGCAGGTCAAAGGAGGTGATCCTCCCCCTCTACTCTGCCCTGGTCAGGCCCCACCTGTTGCATTGTGTCCAGTTCTAGACTTCCCAGGAGAAAAATCCAGGGATCTCCTGGAGAGAGTCCAGAGAAGGGCTACAAAGATGATGAAGGGCCTGGAGCATCTGCCCTATGAGGAAAGGCTGAGTGGGCTGGGATTATTCAGCCTTGAGAAAAGAAGGTTAAGAGGTGATCCTATTAATGTTTATAAGTATCTGAAGTGTTGGACACAAGGTGAAATGGCCAGCCTCTTATCAATGGTCTGTGGGGGTAGAACAAGGGGCAATGGTTACAAGTTGGAGCACAGGAAGTTCCACACCAACATGTGGAAAGTCTTTTTCACAGTGAGGGAGACAGAGCCCTGGGACAGGCTGCCCAGGGGTGCTGTGAAGTGTCCGTCTCTGGAGATATTCAAGACCCCTCTGGACGCTGACCTGTGCAACCTGTCCTAGGGAACCCACTTTGGCAGGGGGTTGGACCTGATGATCTCTTGAGGTCCCTCCAACCCCTACGATTCTGTGACTCTGTGACTGATAGATTGTGAGGCAAGGGGATTGACTGATACATTGAAAGATGAGCTAAGGGGATTGACTGATCAATAGATGTGAGGTAAAGAGGTTGGCTGATATATAGATCGTGAGGTAAGATGATAGACAGATCTATAGACTGTGACGTAAGAACATGGACAGATAGATAGATGTGAGGTATGAGATTGACTGATAGATTATGAGGTAAGGGGTTTGTGAGGTAAAGAGATTGTGAGGTAAAAGGATTGTGAGGTAAGGAGACTGTGAGGCAAGGGGATTATGAGGTTAGGAGATTGTGAGGTAAGGGGATTGTGAGGTAATAGGATTGTGATGTAAGGAGATTGTGATGTAGGGGATTGTGATGTAAAGGTATTGTGAGGTAAGTGGATTGTGAGGTAATGGAATTGTGATGTAGGGGGATTGTGAGGTAAGGGGATTTTGAGGGAAGGGGATTGTGAGGCAAGGGATTGTGAGGTAAGGGGATTGTGAAGTAAGGAGATTGTGAGGCAAAGAGATTGACTGATATATAGATAGTGAGGTAAGCCGATAGATCTATAGATTGTGAGGTAAGAATACGCACTGATAGATGTGAGGTAATGAAATTGAGAGATTATGAGGTAAGGGGATTGTGAGGTATGATGACTCAGAGTTAGGGGGATTATGAAGTCACAGGATTGATTGACAGACAGATTGTGAGGTAAGGGGATTGTCTGAGATAGATTGTGTGGTAAGGAGAGTAACTAATTGTGAGGTATGGGGATTTTGAGGTAAAGGGATTTTGAGGTAAGGGGAATGTCAGGTAAGGGTATTGTGAGGTAAGGAGATTGACTGATACATAGATTATGAGGTAAGGGGATTTTGAGGAAAGGGGATTTTGAGTTAAGGAGTTTGTGAGGTAAGGAGATTGATTCATAGATAGACTGTCAGGTAAAGAGATTGACTGAGAAATAGATGGTGAGGTCAGGAGATTGGCAGTTTGTGAGGTAAGGAATTGGACAGATTGTGAGTTAAGTGGATTGTGAGGTAAGGACTCTGTGACTGTCGCAGTTTTGTGTAGCTGGGTGCTGGGAGAGAACTGGGGGCTGCAGAAAATGTCTGGTGTAAGGAACAGCTAGAGCTCTCTGCAGGTCCTGAAGGGTAAACATCGGCCAGTTCAAGGCCATAGGTGCTGCTGACCAGGGCCGAGAGAATCTGCGATGGTCACAGAGCCTCTGGGAATCACATAGAGGAGAAAAAAACCACAAGCAGCTGCAACACCCATCCTGAAGAGAGGCCAGAGGGAGGTCCCAGGGAACTGCAGGCCTGTCAGCCTGACCTCGGTGCTGGGGAAGGTGATAGAACAAATCATTGTGAGTCCCATCATGCAGCACATGCAGCACACTCGGGTGATCAGGCCCAGTCAGCATGGGTTTAGGAGAGGCAGATCGTGATGGACCAACCTGATCTCCTTCTGTGACAAGGTGACCTGCTGCTCAGTGGATGAGGGGAAGGCTGTAGATGTGGTCTATCTAGATTTCAGTGAAGCCTTCAAAGCTGTCTCCCAAAGCATTTCCCCTGCTGGAGAAACTACCCGCTCATGGATTTGATGGGTACACTCTGTGCTGGGTTAGAAACTGGCTGGGCAGCCAGGCCCAAAGGGATGTGGTGAACAGAGTTAAGCCCAGTTGGCAGCAGGTCAAAAGGTGTGTTCTCCAGGACTCAGTGCTGGGACCTGTCCACTTTAACATCTTTATTCATGATCTGGACAAGGGGATCGAGTGCACCCTCAGTAAGTTTGCAGATGACACCAAATTATGTGGGAGTATTAATTGTCTGTATGACATGTAGGCTCTGAAGTGTGATCTGGACAGGCTGGATCGATGGGCAGAGGCCAATTGTATGAGGTTCTTGGGTTATTGTGACCAAGTGCCAGGTCCTGCATTTTGATCAGAATAACCCCAGGCAACGCTACAGGCCTGGGTCACAGTGGTTGGAGAGCTCCCTGGAGGAAAAGGATCTGGGGGTGTCCGTGGATACCTTGGCTGGACATGAGCCAGCACTGTGCCCAGGTGGCCAAGAAGGCCAACAGCATCCTGGCCTGGATCAGGGATAGTGTGACCAGCACGAGTAGGGAAGTGATTGTTCCATTGTATTCAGCTCTGGTGAGGCTGCACCTAGAGTACTGTGTCTGGTTTTGGGCCCCTCACTACAAGAAGGACACTGAGATGCTGGAGCGTGTCCAGAGAAGGGCAATGAAGCTGATGAAGGATTTGAGCACAAGTCCTCTGAGGAGCAGCTGAGGCAACTGGGGCATTTTAGCCTTGAGAAAAGGAGGCTGATGGGGAGACCTTGCCGCTCTCTACAACCACCTGCAAGGAGGAATGTAGAGAGGCGAGAGCCAGTGTCTCCTCTCAGGTAACATGTGATAAGATGAGAGGGAATGGTTTCACATTGCACCAGGGGAGGTTTAGGTTGGATATCAGGAAGAATTTCATTACTGAAATATTAGTCATGTATTGGAACAGGCTGCCCAGGAAAGTGGTGGAGTCACCATCCCTGGAGGGATTTAAAAGGTTCCTATAGATGTTGTGCTTGAGGACATGGCCTAGAGGTGGACTAGGCAGGGGTAGGCTTTGGTTGGACTCAGTGATTGTTAAGGCCTCTGTGATTCTATGGTACAGTTCCAGGAAATTCCTGTTCTGTCATGGTGGGAAAGCACTGTCATGTCAGAAACATAGTTGAGTGGTTCTGTTGCAAATGTGCTTGTAAAATCTTTATAAATGTCAGGGGGAAAAAAAAGGAATAAAAAGTTGTGCACCTTTCCAGGAAGAGATGATGGAAAGAGAGTCCAGCTCATCATTACGCAGGGTCTGGGTCCCACAAGACCAGGAGATACTGCATTAGCAATGGGATGAAGCTGGTCCGTGGGTCGCCACGCCGTGAACGGCGACAATGTGGTGGACAGCATCCGTGTTATTATAGCTGAGACAAACTAGGAGGGGAAAAAAAACCACAAACCCAACAGCTAAAAACCCTACTAAATACAGACTGGTCCTAACATGGGTTACATGGCCAGTGATACGCAGAGTGAGCAGTTTGTTGCTGCTTAGAGACATCCAGTCATCACTTTCCAAACGGCATCATTGAGCTCCTGGTTCCTCATGTTGTAGATGGGAAATTTTAATTCTGGAGGAACCACTGATTAAAAATTGTCACTACCAGGTGCAAATGATGGAGAGAAGCTTCAGGTAGGTGAACACAGCAGTGATGAGGGACAGGGAGACCACGGCCAGGTGAGGGAGGCACATGGAAAAGGCTTTGTGCCGTCCCTGCTGTGAGGGGATCCTCAGCACAGCCCTGAAGATCTGCACATAGGACACCACAATGAACATAAAACAACCAAAAGCTAGACATGCTCTGATTACAATTTCACTGAGGTAGGACTATGAGCGAGAGAGCTTGAGGATCTGGGAGATTTCTCAGCAGAACTGGTCACAGGCATTGCCCTTGCAGAGGGGCAGTGACAATGTATTGGCTGTGGGGAGCAGAGCACTGTGAATCACAACACTGTGACAGTATTTTTAAGAAGGGAAATAAAACCCAGCAGCTGCTTTTTGCCACCAGAGAAAGGAGTGAGAAAGGGTAAGAGATATTTCAGACAACCTGGTTGGTGATGTAGGGGGAGAAGGTCCTCCAAGCCTCATTGCAGAGATTCCCCTGCAGCCTGTGGAGAAGTCCATGGTGAATGAGGCTGTTGCCACACAGCCCATGTTGGATGATGTGGAACGGTGATTCTACCTGCAGACTCTAGAGATCCCCAGGGTTGAGCATGTGAGGACACTGAAGGAGGCTGTGACCTCATAGGAAGCCTGTGCTGGAGCAGGTTACCCGGCAGGGCTGTGGAGGATCCACGCTGGAGCAGTCTGTGATGATCTGAAGTTATGTTTGAAGGATTCATGTTGGAGGGGTTCATGGAGGACTGTCTCCTGTGAGTGGAACCCAATGCTGCAGCAAGGGGAGACTGTGAGGAGTGCTCCCCCTGACCAGGAAGGAGCAGCTGAGATGATGTGTGATGAATAGACCCCAACCCCCATTCCCTGTCCTCCAGTGCCACTCAGTCGGAGACAGTAGAGTGTTCAAGAGTGAAGTGGACCCTGGGATATGAAGGGAGGGTCATAGGTGGGTGTTTAAAATTTCATTTCTTTAGGGTTTTTTCTCATTTCTCTGCTCTCTTTGGATTGAGTAATGAATTAGATTGATTTTATTGTTGATGTTAGGTCTGTATTGCCAGTGAGAGTAACAGCTGCATGATCTCCCCCTGTGCTTTCTCCCTGCATGATTTCTCCCTGTCCTGATCATTCTGCTCCCAGGCAGAATGATCTCAGAGATGAGGTCATAGAATGATCCCCATGAGGCCTGAGACACCAGGAGTGAGTCTACAAGAACTGCTCTTCTCTTGCTGAGCTGGGCCAGGCTCCTGGGATGGAGGGAGCTCATGGCAACCCAGCAGCACTGCAGAGAGACAGCTCTGCCCAGGAGCAGCTCCTCTGCCAAGCACACAGGGCTGGGACACTGCCTGTAGGCACCGAGGGGAGACCTGTGAGGCTGAGAGAGCTGATGGATGCTGAGAGCTCTGGAGGAGAAAGGTAAAGAGACTTTGCTTTGAATTCTCTGTTCTTGGTGACTGGGTGGAAGAGAGAGCTGAACTTTTCTCAATAACTTTGCAGAAGGCAGTGCAAACTCACTGGTCACTAGGACTTGTCCGAGCTTCTCCTGAGCCCTGCACACACAGAGGATCCCCGGGGCAGTGCCCTGATGCCAGGAGGGGTCTGCAGAGCAGAGCTGAGCACAGGGCATGTTGGATGAGACATGTGAGCACAGAGCAGGAGGTGAAATGGGCAAAAAGAAGTAGACCCAATGACAGCTCCAGGCAGCAGGGACATTGTCAGGGAGAGAGAAGGAGCTTCTATCAGACCTGCTGTGGCAATGGGGATTTGGTACCTCCTGAAATCCCCTGCAGTGCTGATGCTTTCCCTCAGAGATTCCCTGGTTTCTTCCACACAGCACAGGATCTGCACCCAGAGTTCCAGGGTTTCATACTGAATCTTCTACTTGGCAGCCCAACAACAGTGACGAGAAACCTCTTAGTTCTTTTCTGTATGCCCCTGTGCATCCAGCCTTGGCTGCAGCATTTTTCGCTGTGTCCCCTCCTGTCCTTGCTGCCTTTGCCCCACCTTTTCGAAAGCTCCAAAGCTCTGCTCTGCCCTCAGGTGAAATTGGAGTGACACTGCTGAAAAGCTCATTCCTATCCACAGGGGATTTAATCTGTGATCAGGCCATCCTTCTATTTACTGACTGCTGCCAGGCAGGACTGAGATCTTGAGAGCCACAGCTGACCCTGCTCCCAGCAGTGGCACGCTCAAGCCAGCACAAAGCAGACCTTCAAATAATCAGTGTTAATTGGAAGAGGATTTCCTAAAGAAAAGTAAACTGTCACTGCATTCGTTCCTCTTTGACAGGTCTCCACACTTGATGGCAGCAGATGTCCAACAGCAGCAGCTCCATCAGCCAGTTCCTCCTCCTGGCCTTTGCAGACACACGGGAGCTGCAGCTCCTGCACTTCTGGCTCTTCCTGGGCATCTACCTGGCTGCTCTCCTGGGCAATGGCCTCATCATCATCACCATAGCCTGTGACCACCACCTCCACACCCCCATGTACTTCTTCCTCCTCAACCTCGCTGTTACTGACCTTGGCTGCATCTCCACCACTGTTCCCAAATCCATGGCCAATTCCTTGTGGGACACCAGGGCCATTTCCTACACAGCATGTGTGGCTCAAATCTTTCTCTTTGTATTTTTGCTCTCATCAGAGTTTTCCCTTCTGACTGTCATGGCCTATGACCGCTACGTTGCCATCTGCCACCCCCTGCACTACGGGACCCTCCTGGGCAGCAGAGCTTGTGTCCACATGGCAGCAGCTGCCTGGGCCAGTGGGTTTCTCTATTCTGTGATGAACACGGCCAATACATTTTCCCTTCCCCTCTGCCATGGCAATGCCCTTGACCAGTTCTTCTGTGAAATCCCCCAGATTTTCAAGCTCTCCTGCTCAGATGCCTACCTCAGGGAAATTGGAGTCACCATGGTTGGATGCTGCTTATCTTTTGCGTGTTTTGTGTTCATTGTGGTGTCCTATGTGCAGATCTTCAGGGCTGTGCTGAGGATCCCCTCGCAGCAGGGACGGCACAAAGCCTTTTCCATGTGCCTCCCTCACCTGGCCGTTGTGTCCTTGTTTGTGAGCACTGGTGTGTTTGCCTACCTGAAGCCCCCCTCCATCTCCTCCCCATTTCTGGACCTGTTAGTGGCATTTCTTTACTCAGTGTTTCCACCAGCAGTGAACCCCCTCATCTACAGCATGAGGAACCAGGAGCTCAAGGATGCTGTGTGGAAACTGAGCACTGGATGTTTCTACACAGCAACAAAATGCTCATTGTTTGCATATCACTTGCAATGGATCTCACATTAGGACCAATCTCTACTTTGTAGCTTTTTGGTGGTTGTGGTTTTTTTCCTTCCTGTTTATGTAAGCTATGTTAACATGGTCCATATTTATCCCATATTTCTAATAAAGTATCTCCAGGTCTTTTGTGACCCGGACACTGCATAATGATGAGCTGTGCTCTCTTTACATCCTGTCAGCCTAGAAAATATTTTTGGTTTGTTTTGGTTTTTTTTCTTATATTTCTGAAATATTTACAAGCACATCTTCATGAGCTGAACCACTTGATTAATTGTCTGGAATGGCAATGCTTTCCCACCAAGACAGAACTGAAATATCCTGGAAGAGTACCATAGAACAAAAGAATCACATTGGTTGGAGACCTTTATGGTCACTGAGACCAACCACAGCCTAACCCTGCCTAGTCTACATTTAGACCATGTTCTCAAGTATAACATCTACACACCTTTTAAACATCTCTAGGGATTGTGAGTCCACCACTTCCCTGGGCAGCCTGTTCCAATCCCTGACTATCTTTTCAGTCGTTGCAGTTTTACATTGCTGGGTTCTGGTGGAAAAGGGAGAATCACATAGAGCAGGGAAAAAATGCAAGCAGCTGCATTTTTCCCCCAGAGAAGGGAGTGAGAAGATGTAATGAGCTGTGCCGACACCAAGGCCAGGGAAGGGCGGGAGGAGGCACCCCAAGTGCTGCAGAGAACGATGCCCCTGTAGCCAGTAGAGAAACCCATGGTGGAGCGGGTGTCCCCCCACAGCCCATGGAAAAGGCCCAGACCCCACCTGCAGCCCCTGGAGAGGCCCCAGGCTGGAGCAAAACGAGACAGACAGGAGATGCTGTGACCCACATTGGATCAATCTCCTCCCAGCACTGGCAGACCATGGAGAGAGACAGAGACACAGAGCTGAGCAAGGGTGAGATTTGCACTGGAACAGGATTTCTGGGGGGAGGCTGGTAACCCCATAGAAGACTGGGACTGAGAGATACTGTGATTTATTACTGCCTACCATAGCAGTGACCCACGCTGGGGCAGCTGGTGAAGAGCTGAAACCCTGTGTGAAAGTTGTCATGTTGGAGAAGTTCATGAAGGACTGTCTGCCCTGGATGGGACCCCACGGTGCAACAGGGTAAGGGGGTGAGGAATGAATGACCCCCCCCCCCCCCCCCCGGCAAGAAAGAAGGAAACCAACTTGCAAGGGACTGACTGAAGCCCCCATCTCCTAGTCCCTGGCTCTCCCATGCACCATGGGGGCAGGGAGAAGGGAGCAGAATCATAACTAAAGGGCAGACTGCTAAGAAGGGAGGGGTGGGGGGAAGGTGCTTTAAGATCTGGTCCCGTTGTTTTAAGATCTGGTCACGCTTCTCATCACCCGACTCTGGTGTCACTGGGTGTGCAGTGCAGTGTAAGAAACTGGAGAGTTTTCCATCCTTCACTCTGTTGAGTCTGTTTAGCCCAGGTCATTCATTACAGGATGATCTCTCCCTGTCTTTATCTTGACTTTGGAGCCTCTTAGTATCTATTTTCTCCCCTGTCCAAATAAAAAGGGGAGGGATAGATGGACTTTGGTGGGCATCTGACCTCCAGCCAGGCCTAAAACACTATACCCACACAAGTCATATGCCTTCTCTTGGCATCAAAGCTAATCCAGCACCAATGAAACCACAATGTCATACACAAGTAAAGGTGCACACTCCTGCCCTATCCACCACTCAGGCAAAGGTGACTGACATGTCCCCATTCCTGACTTGTCAGGTATTTTGGCACCACTGACATCATAAGGACATTCATAAGAGATCTGTCAGTTCCTGGCCAATCATACATCCAGCTACCAGTAGCCTCAGAAGGACCTATACTGTCCATAAGCCTGGTCCTAGACTCCGGCTAGAGATATTTCCTCAGAACCCACACAGCCTCTTGGTCTTTTCCCAGCCTATCAACTATTCAGGAAGTAATGATACTCTCTACACAAGTTTTGAGCTTTGTCTGACCTACAGGCTACTTGGGAACCACTGACATCACAACAGAGACCATCTGCCTTCTCTTGTCCTGTCAACTGTTCCGGAATCAGTCACCTCACAACAACCTCCACTGTCCACAGCCTGCTCCAGGTCTGTCAGTATGACCTCACAAGCACGTATTCCCCTATTGGCCAAGGACACATTGTTGAGACCTCACAAGCATCTACCAAATCCATGAGGTTACTCTCCACATGCTTGAAGTACTCCATCCTCAGACCTCTCAGGGCTCGTTCTGCAGCCTGTTTAAGTGGGGGACCCGGATGGCTTTGTGTTTCTTTTCACCTTTAAACATTTATTCTTCATTAAATTAAACCTTATTAAAGCAGGTTTGATCCATTGCATACCTAAGTGTCCTGGTTTCAGCTAGGATGGAGTTAATTTCTTTTCTTATAGTGCATGGAATGCCGAGTTTAGGAATTAGGATGAGAGCAGTGCTGAGAGCACCCTGATGTTTCCAGTTGTTGCCAAGTAATCAAGAACTTCTCAGTTATTCATATTTCCCTACTAATGAGAAAGGAGGCGACACAGCCAGGAGAGGTGACCCGAACTGGCCAAAGGGGGTATTCCATACCCATTCTGAGATGCTCAGCATAAAAGCAGGGGCTGGTCGGAGGAGGCAGCTCCAGGACGTGCAGTTTTAGGGACGGTCCAGTTTTCGGGACGGCTCTGGGCTGCATGGCTGTCGCAGATGGGATAGATCAGAGGGATGCACTTCACTCTTAAGGGAGAGGCAATAATATGTTTATGGATATAAAACAAAAGGCTGTAATGGTGTTTGGCAAGAAACGTGAGAGTAATTAAGATTCGATGGTAAGGTAATCTTGATTAGTTAGTGCACAGAGAACAGGGTCAGATGAATCTATCAGGGAGACCCTCCCTTGAGTCACGAGGTTCAGAAAGAATCCCCTTGCTTTCTAAACTCCTGCTCAGAGAGGAGCTGAGGTGCGGCTGGATTCAGTCTTAGTGCCAAACTTGGTCAACGGTTTATGTCTAAAGGATTATATGTACAATCAATCCTTTCTATTTCTTAGCCAAGATCACAAATGTTAGTGCAGCCTGCTCTTGTCTCAGGAGAGCTCAAAGGGCTCTTGGACTGCTCACTATTTATGGAGTAAGATGATTGGCTCATAGTCATATTTACATACCACGCGTGGACAGTGGACACTGACCAGTGCCCGGGTGGGCACATTAGCATAGATAACCCTTGGCTATTGTGTTGTTATCTGTCTTCCTGGACTGTGGGACAGATGCAGAAATCACAATCAA
Source organism: Gallinula chloropus (assembly GCF_964237585.1). Taxonomy (NCBI): domain Eukaryota; kingdom Metazoa; phylum Chordata; class Aves; order Gruiformes; family Rallidae; genus Gallinula; species Gallinula chloropus. Next base: position 526,343 of record NC_140106.1, read on the forward strand.
CGCCAATGGTTACCAATCAATCCATATAAACAGGAAAAAGTAAGGAAAACATGGGGGCAATGGGGGAAGCATACCGTCACAGGGTATCAGGAGTGTAGTTTTCACAGTCCCTCTGTTGCCCAGCCTGGGTTGGCTGCCAGTGTTGGGACTCCCTCCCTCCCTGTGGATATAAAATCATTCTGACCTCTAACTTTAATCTGGGTGATTAGAAAGCTTAGGGATCTTTCTTACATGAGGTCATTTGGATTGTTTTTGAAACTATGGGCTTTCATCAAAGATGCAAGCATCATATGTCAGTGGCTTGTCTTTAACAGGAAATCCTGGTGCCCGAGGCCTGCCAGTTTGGTCAGTGGGAGCCAGAGGGTGCGACATCCAGTGACAGCAGTTATCCCACCTTGGAGAACTGGAACAACCTCGGATATGAGCCACAACAGCTTCTCTCAGATTGATGATTCAGTGGGAAGAAATGTTTCTTGCCTTGGTAATGTTATTGGTCACAGTCGCGAAGAACTTAGCTACACAGAGCAGAGAAGCAGACACTTCTTTTATTCCAGTGCTGGGGAACACAGGGGATCGCTGCACCAAAGACCTGTTCACCCACAGGGACAACACAACACATTTACACCATTTGTTAGCACTGTTCAAAGTTGCACAGAATGCTGGCTTCCTAATTCTACCTTTGCAATGACTGGCTTCCAGTTCTCTCACTTGATCTATATTCCTACTCTAGGGAAATGGTTGGTTCACTTCACTGACTTCTTTGCCTACAAATAGGGGAGGGTTATGGTTGGCATAGGGATGCTCTTTCCTGGAAGTCATTATCATGTGCAAATGTCCCCAGCGCATGTGGAGTGATGCTGAGCGGGTTCCTCTGGTGGCCGTCGATACTCTTCCTCACTGTGTCCCAGGACTGAACCCCATTCCTGCGTGTGGAAAATGCTGAGAAATGTTCTTTTGCAAATTGAAAAGGGTTATTGTATTTTCTGTAGAAGAGTTTAGGATATAGAGAAACTCTTGGTTAACTGAACAAAACTGGACTTTATTGGTGTACACAGCTGTAGCAACAATAGAAACCAGCCACAACCAAAACCAAAACCAAAATAACAAGAGCTCCTGACAATGCGTAGAATTCTATCATACGGCATCATTCACACATCGCCACGGCATCTGCAACCCTGCGAGGAGAGGCAGGGGGCCTCTGCCTAGAAGTAAAGCAATAACAGAACAGGAAAACCTTGATTCTTTCTAAACCAACCATCTGAGTTTGAAGAGACCTCTCAGTCTCAGTAACACCCACCTCTCTGGTTGCTCCGGGACGTGAAACTGCACATGTCGGGTAGGCTGTGACGACCTGAAAGTCTAATGGAAGGGGAACAATACACCACTATGGCCACAGCAAGGACATTGTCCCTATTGCCTGGCTATAGTGCTGGAGAAAGGAAACCTTACCACTCCTGGAGTTGAAGGATGAGGTTCGGGGGAGGGATTTGGGGTCTCCTCTTCACCAACGCCAGCCATTTTCAGCTGCTCCAGTGCTGGTTCACCTAACTGTGTGCTCTTGGAAATGCACATGCGCAGTTTTCCCTCACCACAGAAAGTACTAGAAAAGGAAGCTCACGCATGTGTGGATCCAGTGAAGCCAGTAGCTCCGCCATTATGATGGCGCATGACAAAAAAGAAGACTCCAGCCGGTTTTGACCAGGCCTGGAGACCCACCTAAAGCTTAATTTGCTAAGTAATGGGTGATGGGGTGGGAAAGCTGTGGACTGCCTGCATTGCATGTTCCAAAGCTGATCGGTTTTGCATTTCCAAAATCACAACAAACAAGGGAATGTATTCATTTGATGGTACCAATTTATGATGCATTTTTAATTTTGTTAACTTTTGCTTCATGTGTCCTTGTGATCCTCACACATATTCATCTTGTAAATGTTCATTTGAAGTATCATTGTTTTGTTTTCCTCCAGCCCCTGAACTACAAGGGACAGCAATAGAACGTGATTGGGGTTTTTGCAATGGGACAAATTCAAATTGTTAATTAATGTCTATCGAATGTTCACAGTTCTTATTGATCATTGCAAATGCAATTTGAAAATTGTTAATTGTTTGAATGTTTTGATTGTAGCTACAGAGCTATTGTGCACAAACCTTTCCTTCCTCCTCTATCCATCATGGAGTACTATCTCTAAGACGGCAATGTTGAGCCATGGGGTAGTGTGACATACCATGTCCCTCAACGAATGCCTGTACCAGTGGACTTATGCCTCAACATTGCTGAAATGATGCGTTAAGACGCTTGTAAAGGGTTAAGGAAGACTTGCTAACAGGATAGCTTGAAGTGCCACAGTGGTGACCTCCCATAAACAATGCCTCGCTTGAACAGCTCTGCCTCACTGATAAAGAAGAAACATCAATTGGGACGTAAGTTTGAGTCTAACACCGTATTTTAGGTAAATTACATACTCAAGGACTATGTGTTCTGTGGAAATAAAATGACTTCTTTGACAAGTTCTAGTACCCCCCTCCTCATCTGTTTGATGAATTCCTTGCTTGTCTCTAATTGGTCACAAATGCAGGCAAAGCATTTCATCGTAACTAGTTCAAGCTCCCCCTTGTCCTTGCAGGTACACAAAACCTGCTGAAACCAAACTTGTGGTTTGGATCAGAGTCAAGGGGTAACTGAGTCTGCACAAGACAGAAGGTTACTTGCGGTGACGAAGAGGAGCCATCCGACTTCATCCCCACGACCCTCAACAACCATCACCCAACAGCAGTGTGCAGGCGCAGTGGGGAGGAGTTGATGGAAATCACTTCTTGGAACTCATTTTAATACGAAGCGGGACAGGTTATGAATATGTACAGGGGTATGAGGTCACCTAATGAATAAGTATAATTGAACTGTATATAACCAAGAAGAACTGCCACGTTAGTGTGTGCACGTCCACAGTGGAGCAACCCCCCTGCAACCAGCACTGAACCATGACAACCAGCAACTAATGGAACTCCCCACCTGATGTGAAGTCGATTCGGACTGATGGGACGCCTCAGCTCCATGGTGATAGATACTGCAATCTTTCTCTCTCTATTTCTCTTTCTCTCCATCTCTCTCTCTCACACACACACACACTCTTTCTCACTCTTCTCTCTTTCTTCCCCATCCCACCCACCTTCTCCTGCACGCTTGTTGCAGGCCAAATAAAGTGACTTAAACCTTGACTGTGTTTTGAGTCTTAATTCTGTTCCCGAGAATTGTGAAGACCTCGTCACGATAAAGCACCTAATTGGACATCACTCAGGGGTTAAGCCCAGCCGCCACCAGCCACCCAGAGCAATCTGAGGTCGGTTGGAACACAAGGGGGTTTAATCTCTGCCAAAGCAGTCTATCTGGTGTAGATCGTGCCACCCCTGACACAAACCTCTTGAGAGGTTTCTTCAGTCTTCTCTTTGTAGCTGAAGTCTCTGGACTCACCAGAGACACCATGGGGATCATCAATCATACCAAAAGCACTTACAAGCATGTCTATTCCAGTCATTTACTTTAAAAACATTAAGACCTGCATAACTAATTGGAGAGGTTTTATTTGAGTGAGGAAAATTTCAAAGGAGTTTCACAGTGGAGGATTTTTTTCATAGGAAAAAAGTGTTTCTGTCATATCTCTGATCATGGAAGAAATTTCGACAGCATGCTGCAATGGGTGCTGGTCCAGAGGTCTCCTAAGGAGATCTGGACAGGCAAGAAGAGAAGTCTCTTGAGATCCAGCCCTGCCTGGAGAACTTTGCTCTTCTCGTAGCACAGCAGCTCCCTCCCTGGCCTCCTGGGACTCCCAGCACTTTTACTGGCACCATCTTTGCTCACAGACACTTAAAGATTTCTCTGACAACAAACAGCAGTTAAACATGATTCAGTTTAATGAACATGGAATCTCTCCTCAGCTGCCTGCTACGGCCAAGCAGCTTGTGAAGGGGGTCAGCATTCAGAGGAGATTCTCTCCCAGAACAGTTTTAATCAGATACATAGAAAGGTCACTTATCAATACACTGACCTTCAGACAAAACAGTTCATTAGACTTCTGAGAGATGGGACATTTCAAACTCTCTGAAGCTCAAAGCAGAAATAGGTGAGATGAGTGGAGGTGAATAACCAAAGAGCAAGAAGAGCTGGAATCCTGTGAGCAAAGTGAATGCCGATGGTATGCAGAAGAAGATGTGCAGTTGGTTGCTACTTAAAAACATCTAGTCACCAGTTTCAACATGGCATCCTTGAGCTCCTGGTTCCTCATGCTGTAGATGAGGGGGTTCACTGCTGGTGGAAACACTGAGTAAAGAAAAGCCGCTACCATGTCCAGAAATAGGGAGGAGATGTAGGGAGGCTTCAGGTTCACAAACACAGCAGTGCTGAGAAACAGGGAGACCACGGCCAGGTGAGGGAGGCAGGTGGAAAAGGCTTTGTGCCGTCCCTGCTGCGAGGGGATCCTCAGCACAGCCCTGAAGATCTGCACATAGGACACCACAATGAACACAAAACACCCAAAACATAAACAGACACTGACCACAATGAGTCCAGTTTCCCTGAGGTAGGCATCTGAGCAGGAGAGCTTGAGGATCTGGGGGATTTCACAGAAGAACTGGTCAACATTATTGCCATGGCAGAGGGGCAGTGAAAATGTGTTGGCTGTGTGAAGCACAGAATAGAGAAACCCACTGGCCCAGGCAGCTACTGCCATGAGGACACAAGCTCTGCTGCCCAGGAGGGTCCCGTAGTGCAGGGGGTGGCAGATGGCAACGTAGCGGTCATAGGCCATGACAGTGAGAATATAGTACTCTGATGAGAGCAAAAACAAAAAGAAAAAGAGTTGAGCCGCACATCCTGTGTAGGAAATGGCCCTGGTGTCCCACAAGGAATTGGCCATGGATTTGGGAACAGTGATGGAGATGCAGCTAAAGTCAAGTACAGAGAGGTTGAGGAGGAAGAAGTACATGGGGGTGTGGAGGTGGTGGTCACAGGCTATGGTGATGATGATGAGGCCATTGCCCAGGAGAGCAGCCAGGTAGATGCCCATGAAGAGGCAGAAGTGCAGGAGCTGCAGCTCCCGTGTGTCTGCAAAGGCCAGGAGGAGGAACTGGCTGATGGAGCTGCTGCTGTTGAACATCTGCTGCTGTCAAGTGTGGAGACCTGTCAAAGGATAAAAAGGTTGTGAGAAGTTAGGGAACGATTCTTTGAGGGAAACAGTTTCCAATTCACATTGACTCTGTGTATTCTGGAAGACATTTGTCAGGTCCCTTTTGGGAGCTCTGCTTTGTGCTGACTTGAGCGTGCCACTGCTGGGAGGAGGGTTGGCTGTGGCCTGTGCAGAACTCAGTCCTGCCTGGCAGCAGTCAGTAAATAGAAGGATGGCCTGATGGCAGATTAAATCCCCTGTGGATAGCAAAGAGTTTTTCAGCACTGTCACTCCAATTTCACCCGAGGGCAGAGCAGAACTTTGGAGCTGTGATTTTCTCCTGACTGAGAGCTGAGGAATCCAGTGTCAGAGGGCAGAGCTCCAAAGCCCTCCTGCGGTCTCATCCCACCCAAGGAGGATCTCGGCTCCCCGCTCCCAGCCAGGGACACACAGGGCTCAGTGCAGCTGCCCACACACAGGTGATGAGTGGCATTGCCACGGCCTCTGTGCCGAGACGCCTCCTGCATGGGGCTCCTCTCTGGGCACAAGAGTCCCTGGGAGAGCGGTGCCATTGCGGGAGGCAGCCTGCAGCCCATCAGGAGCCCCTGGGAAATCCTCAGTCCTAAAGATGGTGGTCCTGAACTGAGGGTCAGCTCAGTGCCAGCCCCACCAATGGACATGCCCAGAGCCCCAGGAAAATGTTGGTCAAAGGCAGCAAGGACAGGAGAGAAAACAGCGAGAAATGCTCCAGCCAAGGCTGGAAGGACAGGGACAGACAGACAGGAACTCAGGGGTTTCTCCTCACTGGGGGTTGGGCTGCCGACAAGAAGACTCAGCCTGAAACACTGGAACTCTGAGTGCAAAGTCTGAGGTGGGTGGCAGAATTCAGGGGGTCACTGAGGGAAAGTGTCAGCACTGTGGAGGATGTAAAGGAGGTAGCAAATCTCCACTGCCAGGGCATTTCTGGGAGCAGCTCCTTCTCCCTCCCTGACAATGTCTCTGCTGCCTGGAGCTGTCCCTTCAGCTATTTCTCTTTGCACATGTCGCCTCCCACTCTGTGCTCACAGACCTCATCCAACATGCCCTGTGCTCAGCTCTGCTCTGCAGACCCCTCCTGGCATCAGGGCACTGCCCCAGGGAACCTCTGTGTGTGCAGGGCTCAGCCCAGGCTCCAAAATCTTCATGAGAATCAAGTTTTCACTGCATATTCTCAAGGGGAGAAATAAGTTCTCATCTACCACACTCAGCACAGCCCACAGGAGAGGAAAAGTCAAAGCAAAGACTCTGCCTTTGGAGAAATACTCTTTTTGGAATTTCTCAAGGATCAGCTCTGGCTGGGAGCAAGGATTACCCAGGCAGCACTTTCTACAGCAGAAGGACCTTACGTTGCCCTTCCCTGGGTCACTGCTTTAACCCAGAGGTGTTGTCTATGTCCCTGTGGAAAGCCCAGCAGGCAGGCTGAGTGCTGACCCTGGCAGCAGCAGAGTCCCTGCCCCAGCACACAGACCCTGGGTCACAAGGACCCTGCTCGCAAGAACAGCCCTGGGCACCTCTCAGCCATGCCCAGGAGAAGACAGCTGTCCTGCCCTGTCCCTCTGATGGGGCAGAAGGGCAGCCCTTCCAGGCAGCACTTTCTGGTCCTAGAGAGAACCTGTCCTCCTGACAGACACCACACCCTGTCCCATGTCCCAGCTTTAGGAGATCCCTCCAGGAACAGAACCAGCATTGCCCTGCACCCACAGACATACCAGGGAAAGGCTGTGGAAATTTCTCCTTCAGTGGGCTCTCAGCATCCATCAGCTCTCTCAGCCTCACAGGTCTCCCCTCAGTGCCTACAGGCAGTGTCCCCAGCCCCGTGTGCTTGGCAGAGGAGCTGCTCCTGGGCAGAGCTGTCTCTCTGCAGTGCTGCCAGGTTGCCATGAGCTCCCCCCATCCCAGGAGCCTGGCCAAGCTCAGCAGAAGACCAGTTCTTGTAGGCTCCCTCCTGGTGCCTCAGGCTTCATGGGGATTGTTCTATGATCTCAGCTCTGACATTCTCAGGATCTCCCTGCCCAGGGGCTGGGGGTCAGCACTGGCATTTCTGCTTCATCAGAACAAGCCAGGGTGTCCTCAGCATCAGAGCTGCCTGTGCTTTGCCTGGGTTTGTCCTCATGGCCTCCAGTTGTCTGCTCTAACGAGCCCCTGGGGAGGCTTTGTCAGGAATGGCTCCCAGTGGGGCCTGTTAGTTCTTCAAGGTACTTTGGGCATTACTCCTGACTTTAACTTCTTGAGAGGTTTCTTCACTCTCATCTTGGTATCTGATGACTGTGGACTCAGAAGAAAAGACACCATGGGGCTCATTAACATCCTGAAAGCCCTTACAATCATGGCTCTTCAACTCATTTTCATTAAAGAGTCAAAACTCCTACAACTAATTGGATTTCAGTTGGGTCCTTAGTGATGAAGATGTCAAAGGGATTTCCCATGAAGGACCTTTTTTCAATCATGGGTATTTTCTGTCATGGCTCAGTTGATAGAAGCAGTGACAGCAGCATTCTGTGATGGATATCGATCTCCTTAGGAGATCTGGACAGGCAGGAAAAGCAGTCTCTGGATCTCCCAGCCCTGCATGGAGAACCTTCCTTTACCCCAAGCCCAGCAGTTCCCTCCCTGGCCTCCTGAGACTCCCAACACTTTTCCTGGCATCATCTGTGCTCACAGGCACAGACAGATTTCTCTGACCACAAGCAGCAGTTCAACATGATCCAGTTTCATACCCATGAAATCTCTCTCCTCAGCTGCCTGCTACGGCCAAGCAGCGTGTGAAGGGGGTCAGCTTTCAGAGGAGATTCTCTCCCAGAACAGTTTTATTCAGATACATAGAAAGGTCAGTTATTGTTGCGGTCTGGCGTAGCTGGGTGCTGGGAGAGGATGGGGGCTGCAGAGATGGCTCCTGCAAGAAGCAGCTAGAAGTTCTCTGCAGGCCCTGCAGAGCAAACATTGGTTTATTCAAGGGCAGAGTCATTGCTGACCAAGGCCAAGCCCATCAGTGGTGGTCACAGTGCCTCTGGGAATCATATTTAGGAAAACATAAACGCAAGCAGCTGCCTTTTTGCACCAGAGAAGGGAGTGAGAATATGGAACGAGCTGTGCAGACACCAAGGCCAGGAAGAGGGGGGAGGATGCACCCAATGTGCCAGAGTGAAAGATGCCCCTGCAGCCTGGAGAGAAACCCGTGGTGCAGCAGGTGACCCACTGCAGCCCAGGGAAAAATCCCAGACCCCACCTGCAGCTCGTGGAGATACCCCACGCTGGATGGAGCAGGTGGAGACAGACAGTAGATGCTGTGACCCACGTTGGAGTCAGCCCCTGCCAGCACTGGCAGCCTGTGGGGAGAGACAGAGACACAGAGATGAGCAAGGGAGAGATTTGTGCCAGAGCAGTTTTGCTGGGGGGGAGGCTTGTGACCCTGTGGAGGACTGGGACTGAGAGACACCATGATTGATGACTGCACCCATAGCAGTGACCCACGGTGGGGCAGCTGGGGAAGAGCTGAAGCCCTGTGGGAAAGGACTCACATAGGAGAAGGTCGTGGAGGACTGTCTGCCCATGGTGCAGCAGGGGGAGGGTGTGAGGAATGAATGACCCCCCCTGCCCTGGCCAAGAAGGAACCCAACTTGCAAGGGACTGACTGAAGCCCCATCTCCCAGTCCCTGCCCCTCCCGTGCCACAATGGGGAGGAAGAAGGGAGCAAAATCCTGACTGAACTGAAGTCTGCAAGAAGGGAGGGGTGGGAGGAAAGTGCTTTAAGATTTGGTCCCGTTGTTTTAAGATCTGGTCACGCTTCTCATTATCCAACTCTGGTGTCACTGGGTGTGCAGTGCAGTGTAAGAAACTAGAGAGTTTTCTGTCCTTCACTCTGTTGAGTCTGTTTTGCCCATGTCGTTCATTAAAGGATGTCCCTGTCCTTATCTTGACTCCTAAGCCTCTTGATATCTATTTTCTCCCCTGTCCAAATAAAAAGGGGAGGGATAGACCGACTTTGGTGGGTGTCTGGCCTCCAGCCAGGCCTAAACCACCACATCATACACAATCCAGCACCAATGAAACCACAACATCATACACAAGTAAGGTGCAAAATCCTGGCCTGTCCACCACTCAGGCAAAGGTGATCTCACAGAATCTACCACCGACTTGTCCCCATTCCTGGCTTGTCAGGTATTTTGGCACCACTGACATCACAAGGACATTCATAAGAGATCTGTCAGTTCCTAGCCAATCAAACATCCAGCTACCAGTGACCTCAGAATGACCTATACTGTCCATAAGCCTGGTCCTAGACTCCGGCTAGAGATATTTCCTCAGAACCCACACAGCCTATTGGTCTTCTCCCAGACTATCAACAATTCAGGAAGTAATGATACTCTCTACACAAGGTTTGGGCTTTGTCTGACCTATCAGCTACTTGGGAACCACTGACATCACAACAGAGACCATCTGCCTTCTCTTGTCCTGTGACCTGTTCCAGAATCAGTGACCTCACAGTAACCTCCACTGTCCACAGCCTGCTCCAGATCTGTCAGTATGACCTCACAAGCACGTATTCCCCTATTGGCCAAGGACACATTGTTGAGATACTCAGTTTCCAGTGACCTCACAAGCATCTACCAAATCCATGAGGCTTCTCTCCACATGTTTGAAGTACTCCATCGTCAGACCTCTCAGGGATCGTTCTGCAGCCTGTTTTAGTGGGGGACCCAGATGGTTTTGTGTTTCTTTTCACCTTTAAACATTTATTCTTCATTAAATTAAACCTTTGCAAAGCAGGTTTGATCCATTGCATACCTAAGTGTCCTGGTTTCGGATGGAATTCCGTGTTTAGGAATTAGGATTAAAGCAGTGCTGAGAGCACCCTGATGTTTCCAGTTGTTGCCAAGTAATCAAGGACTTCTCAGTTATTCATATTTCCCTACTGACCAGTGCTCGGGTGGGCACATTAGCATAGATAACCCTTGGCTATTGTGTTGTTATCTGTCTTCCTGGACTGTGAGACAGATGCAGAAATCACAATCAACGCCAATGGTTACCAATCAATCCATATAAACAGGAAAAAGTAAGGAAAACATGGGGGCAATGGGGGAAGCATACCGTCACAGGGTATCAGGAGTGTAGTTTTCACAGTCCCTCTTTTGCTTCCCATTGCCCAGCCTGGGTTGGCTGCCAGTGTTGGGACTCCCTCCCTCCCTGTGGATCTAAAATCATTCTGACCTCTAACTTTAACCTGGGTGATTAGAAAGCTTAGGGATCTTTCTTACATGAGGTCATTTGGATTGTTTTTGAAACTATGGGCTTTCATCAAAGATGCAAGCATCATATGTCAGTGGCTTGTCTTTAACAGGAAATCCTGGTGCCTGAGGCCTGCCAGTTTGGTCAGTGGGAGCCAGAGGGTGCGACATCCAGTGACAGCAGTTATCCCACCTTGGAGAACTGGAACAACCTCGGATATGAGCCACAACAGCTTCTCTCAGATTGATGATTCAGTGGGAAGAAATGTTTCTTGCCTTGGTAATGTTATTGGTCACAGTCGCGAAGAACTTAGCTACACAGAGCAGAGAAGCAGACACTTCTTTTATTCCAGTGCTGGGGAACACAGGGGATCGCTGCACCAAAGACCTGTTCACCCACAGGGACAACACAACACATTTACACCATTTGTTAGCACTGTTCAAAGTTGCACAGAATGCTGGCTTCCTAATTCTACCTTTGCAATGACTGGCTTCCAGTTCTCTCACTTGATCTATATTCCTACTCTAGGGAAATGGTTGGTTCACTTCACTGACTCCTTTGCCTACAAAGAGGGGAGGGTTATGGTTGGCATAGGGATGCTCTTTCCTGGAAGTCATTATCATGTGTAAATGTCCCCAGCGCACGTGGAGTGATGCTGAGCGGGTTCCTCTGGTGGCCGTCGATACTCTTCCTCACTGTGTCCCAGGACTGAACCCCATTCCTGCGTGTGGAAAATGCTGGGAAATGTTCTTTTGCAAATTGAAAAGTGTTATTGTATTTTCTGTAGAAGAGTTTAGGATATAGAGAAACTCTTGGTTAACTGAACAAAACTGGACTTTATTGGTGTACACAGCTGTAGCAACAATAGAAACCAGCCACAACCAAAACCAAAACCAAAATAACAAGAGCTCCTGACAATGCGTAGAATTCTATCATACGGCATCGTTCACACATCGCCACGGCATCTGCAACCCTGCAAGGAGAAGCAGGGTCCTCTGCCTAGAAGTAAAGCAATAACAGAACAGGAAAACCTTGATTCTTTCTAAACCAACCATCTGAGTTTGAAGAGACCTCTCAGTCTCAGTAACACCCACCTCTCTGGTTGCTCCGGGACGTGAAACTGCACATGTTGGGTAGGCTGTGACGACCTGAAAGTCTAATGGAAGGGGAACAATACACCACTATGGCCACAGCAAGGACATTGTCCCTACTGCCTGGCTATAGTGCTGGAGAAAGGAAACCTTACCACTCCTGGAGTTGAAGGATGAGGTTCGGGGGAGGGATTTGGGGTCTCCTCTTCACCAACGCCAGACATTTTCAGCTGCTCCAGTGCTGGTTCACCTAACTGTGTGCTTTTGGAAATGCACATGCGCAGTTTTCCCTCACCACAGATAGTACTAGAAAAGGAAGCTCACGCATGTGTGGATCCAGTGAAGCCAGTAGCTCCGCCATGATGATGGCGCATGACAAAAAAGAAGACTCCAGCCGGTTTTGACCAGGCCTGGAGACCCACCTAAAGCTTAATTTGCTAAGTAATGGGTGATGGGGTGGGAAAGCTGTGGACTGCCTGCATTGCATGTTCCAAAGCTGATCGGTTTTGCATTTCCAAAATCACAACAAACAAGGGAATGTATTCATTTGATGGTACCAATTTATGATGCATTTTTAACTTTTGCTTCATGTGTCCTTGTGATCCTCACACATATTCATCTTGTAAATGTTCATTTGAAGTATCATTGTTTTGTTTTCCTCCAGCCCCTGAACTACAAGGGACAGCAATAGAACGTGATTGGGGTTTTTGCAATGGGACGAATTCAAATTGTTAATTAATGTCTATCGAATGTTCACAGTTCTTATTGATTATTGCAAATGCAATTTGAAAATTGTTAATTGTTTGAATGTTTTGATTGTAGCTACTGAGCTATTGTGCACAAACCTTTCCTTCCTCCTTACTTTATCTCTATCCTCTATCCATCACAGAGTACCATCTCTAAGATGGCAATGTTGAGCCACGGGGTGGTGTGACGTACTCTGTCCCTCAACAAATGCCTATACCAGTGGACTTATGCCTCAACATTGCTGAAATGTTGCATTAAGACACTTGTAAAGGTTTAAGGAAGACTTGCTAACAGGATGGCTTGAAGTGCCATAGCGGTGACCTCCCATAAACAATGCCTCGCTTGAACAGCTCTGCCTCACTGATAAAGAAGAAACATCAATTGGGACGTAAGTTTGAGTCTAACACCATATTTTGAGTAAATTACACACTCAAGGACTTTGTTCTCTGTGGAAATAAAATGAATTCTTTGAAAACTTCCAGTAGCCCGCCTCCTCCTTATCTGTTTGATGAATTTCTTGCCTGTCTCTGGTCAGACCCGTACTATTCACTATATTTATTGATGAGCTGGATGAAGGAATAGAGTGTCTAGTCAGCAAGTTTGCTGAGGACACAAAAGGGGGAGGGGTGGCTGACACACCAGAGAGCTGTGCTGCCATTCACCAGGATTTAGACAAATTGGAGAGCTGCACAGGAAGAAGTTTAATGAGATTTAACAAGGGCAAGTGTAGGGTCTTGCATCTGGGGAAGAACAACCCCAGGTACCAGTGTAGGTTGGGGACTGACCAGTTGGAGAGCAGCGTAGGGGAGAGGGACCTGCGGTTCCCAGTGGACAGCAGGCTGACCATGAGCCAGTAATGTGCCCTCATGGCTAAGAGGGTCCAGGGCATTCTGCGATGTATTAGAAGGGGTGTGGTTAGTAGGTCAAGAGAGGTCCTTCTCCCGCTCTCCTCTGCCCTGGTGAGACCGCACCTGGAATGTCGTGTCCAGTTCTGGGGCCCTCAGTTCAAGAAGGACAGAGAACTCCTTGAAAGAGTCCAGTGCAGAGCCACCAAGATGATTCCTTAAGAGGAAAGACTGAGGGAGCTGGACCTCTTGAGCTTGGAGAAGAGGAGCCTGAGCAGTGACCATATTAATGTTTATAAATATGGAAAGGGTGAGAGTCAGGAGGATGGTGCCTGGCTCTTCTCAGTGATGGCCAGTAATAGGACCAGGGACAACGGGTACAAGCTGGAGCATAGGAAGTTCCATGTGAATATAAGGAAAACCTTTTTCCCTGTGAGGGTGATGGAGCACTGGAACAGGGTGCCCAGAGAGGTTCTGGAGTTTCCTTCTCTAGAGACATTCACACCCTGCCTGGATGCGTTGCTGTGTGATATAGTCTAGGTGATCCTGCTCTCACAGGAGGGGTTGGACTAGATGATCTTTCAAAGTGCCTTCCAACTACTAATGTTCTGTGATTCTGCGACCTTGGATCTCCCCATGTGTATCTTGGACCACCTTTTGCACCTCAGGTGTCACCAGGCTTTGTCATCACAACACCTCCCTCCTGGCCTCCTCCCTATTAAGTCCCAAGGAAGCTGGGACCAGCAGCTCCCAGGGAGCAGGTGCCTCTGCTGTGCCCACTGGAATTGGAGCAGAAGGACTCCCAGCTTCAGTGGTGTGTGGCAGCCATAGGCAAGAGCTGGGTCCCCTTCCAGCCCCAGGGCTGCAAAGCAAGGATGAGGTGCATCGAGTAACTTGCCATAGTCCTCACCCTCCACAGGGGGAAAGAGTCCCCTCCCTGTCCCTGCCTGGGGGGTCCTGTCTGATGTGGAGACAAGAAAAGGTGGTTCTCCTGCCCAGCTCTGGTTTGATCAGGAGAAAGGACTCTGATGGACACAAGGATTTCTCCCCAGCTGAAGGAGAGAACTTCACTGAGGACTTTACTGTCTTTCCAAATAGGTTCCCTGGAGCTCCAAGCACAACTCAAAGAAGCCCAGAGGGGATGGAATATGTGACGCCTTCACCTGCTCCTCTGCTGTGAGCTGGGCTCCTGGGACAGTGGGAGCTCATGAAACATTACAGAGCTGCAGAGAGACAGCTCTGGCCAGGAGCAGCTCCTCTGCCAAGCACACAGGGCTGGGGACACTGCCTGTAGGCACCAAGGGGAGACCTGTGAGGCTGAGAGAGCTGATGGATGCTGAGAGCTCACTGGAGGAGAAACCTCCACAGCACTCTGCCTGGTATGTCTGTGGGTGCAGGGCAATGCAGGTTCTGTTCCTGGAGGGATCTCCTAAAGCTGGGACATGGGGCAGTGTGTGGGGTCTGTCAGGAGGACAGGTTCTTTACAGGACCAGAAAGTGCTGCCTGGAAGGGCTGCCCTTCTGCCCCATCAGAGGGACAGGGCAGGACAACTATCTTCTCCTGGGCATGGTTGCAGAGGTGTCCAGGGCTGTCCTTGTGAGCAGGGTCCCTCTGCTTTGGGGTCTGTGTGTTGGGGCAGGGACTCTGCTGCTGCCAGGGTCAGCACTCTGTCTGCTTGGTGGGCTTTCCAGAGAAGTACAGACAGCAAGTGTGGGTTTGAGGATTGACCCAGAGAAGGGCAACATAAGGTCCCTTTGCTGTAAGACAGTGCTGCATGGGTCAGCTTTGCTCCCAGCTCCAGATCCTTGAGAAATTTCAAAGGGACTTTGAAAAATAACATGAAGGAAGCATTTTCCTGCAAAGCTGAGTCTTTGCTTTGGATTTTCCTCTCTTGTGGGCTTTCTCCCCTCAAGAACATTCAATGAAATCTCAATTCTCATTAAGACAATGGAACGTCTCTTGAGTCCTGAACATACACCAGGGCAGTGCCCTGATGCCAGTAGGGGTCTGCAGAGAAAAGCTGAGTGCCGGGCAGTTTGGGTGAAGTCTGTGAGCACACGGCGGGAGGTAACATGGGAAAAGAGAAGCAGCTGCAGGGACAGCTCCAGCATGAAAGACAATGTTATGGAAGGAGAAAGAGCTGCTCCCAGAGATGCTGTGGCAATGTGGATTTGCTACCCCCCTGACATCTCCCACAGTGCTGAAACTGATGTTCTACAGGGAAGATCAGGGTGTGATCACAGAGCGTCCAGCACAGGGCACCTGAGAGCAGGGCTGATGGACAGAGCAGCTCTCCCCACTCTGCACTAAGGGGAAGGTTTCACTGGCACTGCAGCAGCAATGTCAGGGAGTTCTGACAGAAGAAACACTCCTCAGGAACAGACAGGAGAACACCAAAAGCTCTGCTCTGCCCTCCGTTCAAATTGGAGTGACAGTGCTGAAAAGCTCCTTCCCATCCACAGGGGATTTAGTCTGAGGTCACACCATCCTTCTATTTACTGACTGCTGCCAGACAGGACTGAGTTCTCCAGAGCCACAGCTGACCCTCCTTCCAGCAGTGGCACACTCAAGCCAGCACAAAACAGACCTCCCAAAAGGGACCTGACAAAAGTCTCTCTGAATAAGGCGAGTCAATTGGAGGGTATTCCCTAAGAATTGGAAGAGGTTTTCCTCAAAGAAGACTTCCATCACTTCTCACTGTGCCTTTTCCTCCTTGGACAGGTCTCCTCACTTGATGGCAGCAGATGTCCAACAGCAGCAGCTCCATCAGCCAGTTCCTCCTCCTGCTCTTTGCAGACACACGGGACCTGCAGCTCCTGCACTTCTGCCTCTTCCTGGGCATCTACCTGGCTGCTCTCCTGGGCAATGGCCTCATCATCATCACCATAGCCTGTGACCACCACCTCCACACCCCCATGTACTTCTTCCTCCTCAACCTCTCTGTTACTGACATTGGCTGCATCTCCACCACTGTTCCCAAAGCCATGGCCAATTCCTTGTGGGACACCAGGGCCATTTCCTACACAGGATGTGTGGCTCAAATATTTTTCTTTTTATTTTTTATCTCCACAGAGTACTGTCTGCTCACTGTCATGGCCTATGACCGCTACGTTGCCATCTGCCACCCCCTGCACTACGGGACCCTCCTGGGCAGCAGAGCTTGTGTCCTCATGGCAGCAGCTGCCTGGGCCAGTGGGTTTCTCAATGCTGTGCTGCACACGGCCAGTACATTTTCCCTCCCCCTCTGCCATGGAAATGCTGTTGGCCAGTTCTTCTGTGAAATCCCCCAGATCCTCAAGCTCTCTTGCTCAGATGCCTCCCTCTGGGAAATAAGAGTCGTTGTGGTTAGTATCTGTTTTTGGTCTCTGTGTTTTGTGTTCATTGTGGTGTCCTATGTGCAGATATTCAGGGCTGTGCTGAGGATCCCCTCGCAGCAGGGACGGAATAAAGCCTTTTCCACCTGCCTCCCTCACCTGACCACGGTCTCTGTCTTTATCAGCACTTCCGTGTTTGCATACCTGAAGCCACCCTCCATCTCCTCTCTGTTTCTGGACCTGTTAGTTGCATTTCTTTACTCAGTGTTTCCACCAGCAGCGAACCCCCTCATCCACAGCATGAGGAACCGGGACCTCAAGGATGCCATGTGGAAACTGATAACTGGATGTTTCTGAGTACCAACAAACAGTTCATCTTCTTCATATTCCCGACCATGTAACTCCTGTTAGGACTAGTCTGTATTTATTGGGCTTTTTAGTTGTTGCTTTGTTCTGCTCCTAGTTTGTCTAAGCAATTATAATATGGTCCACAGTTATTCCATTCCTAATGTGGTATCTCTCGGTCTTGTGTGATCCAGACACTGTGTAATGATGAGCTGTGCTCTTTTTGCATTGTGCCTGACTGCAAAGGGCCTTCTTTTTCTGTCCCTCTACCTGCATTATCACTAGTCTGTCTCTTTCATCTCACTTGTCATTACAGTGATGCCACCCACAACCCTCCCTGTTTTTTCCAGGGTCCACTTCAGTCTTCAGTTCTCTCCTTCCTCCCATTAAGTGGCACAGGGAGGACTGGGAATGGGTGTTGGGGTCAGTTCATCATTCATTCATTGCCTTGGTCACTCCTTCCTCCTCTGGGAAGGACTCCTCACAGTCTCCCCGTGCTCCAGCATTGGGTCCCAGCCACAGGAGACAGTCCTCCATGAACCCCTCCAACGTGAGTCCTTCCCACATGGCTTCAGATCATCACCAACTGCTCCAGGGTGGGTCACTTGAATGGGCTGCCCTCCTTCAGCAACAGACTGCCCCAGCGTGGGTCCTCCACAGCCCTGCCAGCAAACCTGCTCCAGCACAGGCTTCCTATGAGGTTACAGCCTCCTTCAGGCGCTTCCACCTGCTCGAGCAAGCAGTTTTTCTCACCCTATTGCTTGTTATCTGAGATAAGAAACCAACCCCCACCTCTCTATAGCCACTTGTAGGTCGATGTAGAGAGCAATAAGGTCTCCCTTCAGCCTCCTTTTCTCAAGACTAAAATGCCTCAGTTCCCTCAGCTGCTCCTCACAGGACTTGTGCTCCAAACCCTTCACTGCTTTCATTGCCCTTCTCTGGACACACTCCAGCATTTCAACATCCTTCATGTAGTGAGGGGCCCAAAACCAGACACAGTACTTGAGGTGCGGCCTCACAAGAGCTGAGAATCATGGAAAATCCCTTCCCTACTCCTGCCAGTCACACTATTCCTGATCCAGGCCAGGATGCTATGGGCCCTTTCGACCACCTGGGCACAGTGCTGGCTCATGTTCAGCTGGCTTTACACTAACATCCCCACTCCTAGGTCCTTTTCTCCTCTAAGGAGCTCGCCATTCACTCTGCCACAGGCCTTGTAGCTGTCTGGGGTTATTGTGACCAGAGTGCAGGACCCAGCACTTGGCCTCGTTGAAACTGGTCACTGTTGAGATGGACAAACGACACAGACAAGAGGTCTCCTGGTGCAGAAGCAAAAAGGACATGATTTTTATATGTTTCTACTACACGTGTCCTTTTGCTAATGGTCTCTCAGGTAGATGCTATCATGCAATTGGTTGACATTTTTAACTTCACTAACAAGGTTTATCTCTCACCAGGTTCCTTCATCTGCAGCCTGCAAATTCCTTCAAAGGGTTTACTGCTCTGGATGTTCTACACTTCCTCTTTCTCAAGGGTACACTTTAATATCTTCAAGGCCCAGATCTATATTCTCTATCAAGGGGTCTATGGGCCTGCTATAGTCCCTCAAAACTGCCCTTTTTGTAATTGTGCTACAGAAATCGCCTTCATCATCCGCTGCAGGGCCCTTTGCAGCAGAGAGATAATACAGGGCAACATTAGTAACACAACTACAAGAACTACCACAACAATCAATCCAGCCTTGATTGCAGACAGCAATACCCCTCTAGGTAAAGCAACAGGAACATTAAAAGACCTTGATACCTTGTTCAAAGTATAATTACACCCTGTGGCAGCATTTTGATAAATTGACAAAGTAGTATTAACATTTTGTCCCGTTTGAGTTGTATTCTAGTTATAATTAAACCTCACACAGGTGTCCACTGTCACTGCTCCCAGCAATTCCAGCTCTTGGGGTTCTTCTGTCACTTGTGGCGAGTGGGCAAAAAACCCCCTCCCAATTGTCTGCGCAGGACTGGCGGGTTGCACACAGGTTGGGCTCTTTGATGGGGTTTGGCCATGTGTCCACAGGCAGACCAATGAGACTGAGCACAGGTTCTCCTGTGATGCTCTTGCCAGAATAATGGAATCCTAACCCGTAATATTGGTCAGGGTGACCCACACATTGCTCTTCTACTGTGCTGGCATCACGAATGTGCTAACCCCAGTCATATTATGACCTGGTTTCCCACGCCCCTACTTTCCTCCGCCCCCAGATTTCCGCAACACTGGTTTCCCATGCCCCTTGTTTCCCATCACTCTGGTTTCTCATGTTCCCAGTTTCTCAGGACCGAGTTTTTCCACAGTCATGGTTTCCCAGGTAACTGAATTTACAAGACCAAGGTTTCCCGGCACACTGTTTGCCATGAGCCCCTCGTTTCTTGGGGCCTTGTTTCCTGGGACACTGTTTTTCCAGGGCACTGATTTTCCAGGATGCCATTTTCCTGCACCCCCAGCTTCCTGGCACCCTGGTTTCCATGAGCGCCTGGTTTCTTTGGTCCTGCTTTCCCGGGCCGCTGGTTTCCCAGAGCACTGATCTTCCAGGACGCCAGTTTCCCGTGCCCCCAGTTGCCCAGCACTCTGGTTTGCCACACTCCTGGTTACTTGTGCCCCCAGTTTCCCATGTCACTTGTTTCCTGCACACCCAGTTTGCCTGAACCACAGTTTCCTGGAAATCAGTGTCTTCCCAGCCCTGTTTCCTCCACCTCCAGTTTCCTGGAAACCTAGTTTCCTGTGCCCCTCATTTCCCAGACCTCAGGTTCCCATGCCACTGGTTTCCCACGCTCCTAGTTTCCCAGCACCCTGGTTTCTCATGCCCCCAGTTTCCCAGGACTAAGGTTTCCCATGGCCCTGGTTTCCCGGGTCACTGAATTTTCAGGACCCTGGTGTCCTGGAACCCCAGTTTCCATGAGCCCCTGGTTTCTCTGGCCCTGGTGTCCCGGGGAGGTGTTTTCCTGGGGTCTCGTTTCACGAGGCACTGATTTTCCAGGACACCGATTTCTTGCACACCCAGTTGCCCAACACACCAGTTTTACTGGAACTCCATTTTTCTGTGAACCCATTTTGCGAGCACCCCAGTTTCCTGGCACACCTGCGCCTGCGCACCCTTGTTTCCTGCGCCCACAGTTTCCCGTTACACCGGTTTCCCAGCACCCTGGTTGCCTGCACCCCCAGTTTTCTAGCACCCTTGTTTCCTCTACCCCTGGCTTCTTCAGCCCTGATTTCCTGGGCAGCTGGTTTTCCTGGGCACTGATGTTCCAGGATGATGGTTTCCTGTTGCCCCTGTTTCCCGTGCCACAGGTTTCCCACACCCCCAGTTTCCTGCGCCAATTTTTTCAATTCATGCTGGGTTCCCGGCACCCTGGTTTCCTATGTGCCCAGTTTGCTGGCACAATGGTGTCTCCCTATCCCAGTTTCCCATGCATCCAGTTTCCTGGCACACTGGCTTCCACCACCCTGGTTCCTGAGGCCTCAGTTTTCTAGCACCCCATTTGCCCAGCAACCCAGATCCCTGCTCCCCCTGTTTACTGGCATCCTGGTTTCCCGGCACACCGGTTTCCCAGGCTTCTGATTTCCTGCACCCCGCATTTCCTGTGCCACTGGTTTCCCATGTCCCCAGTTTCCCACAGACCTTTTTTCCAGCACCCCAGTTTCCTGACACATTGGGGGCTCCCCACCCTGATTTCCCACGCCACCAGTGTTCCAGCACCCCGGTTTCCCACACTCCCAGTTTCCCGTGCCCATGTTTTCTCATGCCACTGGTTTCCAATACACCCACTGTCCCGCGCCCCTTGTTACCATTCATGCTGGTTTCCTCCACTCCGGTTTCCATGAGCCCCTGGTTTCTTGTCCTGGTTTGCTGGGCTGCTGGTTTTCCAGCGTACTGATTTTCCAGGACAATGGCTTACCACGCCCCAGTTGCCCTTCACCCTGGTTTACCTGCAACCTGGTTTCCTGCATGCCCATTTTGCCAGCACCACAATTTCTAGGCACATTGGTTACCCAGCAGCTTTGTTTCCTGCACCCCCAGTTACTTAGAACTCTTATTTCTTGGAAACCCATTTTCCCACGATCCTAGTTTCCCACGCCCCCAGGTTTCCAATGCTACTTTTTCACACACACCCATTTTCCCAGCACCCTGTTTTCCCACACCTCCAGTTTCCCAGGACCAAGGTTTCCCATGCTCGAGGTTTACCAGGTCACTGAATTTACAGGAGACTGGATTCCCAGCACCCCGGTTACCATGAGTCCCTGGTTTCTTGGGCTGATGGTTTTCCAGAGCACTGGTTTTCCAAGACACTGGTTTCTTGCATTCTCAGTTTCCTGGCAGCCTGGTGTCCGGCGGCCCCAGTTACCATGCTGCTAGTATCCTATGTCCCCATTTTCCCACACCCCTTTCTTCCATTTACACCAGTTTCCAGGCACCCCAGTTTCCATGACCCCTGCCTTCTTGGGCCCTGGCTTCCCAGGCTGATGGTTTCCCAGGGCACTGATTTTCCAGGACACCAGTTTTTAGGTGCCCCAAATTGCCCTGTACCCTTGTTTCCAGAGACTCTGGAATGCTTCCAATGCCCCCACTTGCCTAGCACACAAGTGTCTCCCCACCCCGGTCCCTGTCTTCCAGGATGCCAGTTTCCTGTGCCTCCAGTTGCCCAGTACCCTGGTTTCCCATGCTCCCGGTGTCCTGCGCATCCAAGTTTGCCCACACTGCAGTTTGCCGGCACACCAGAGTCTCCCCACACCAGTTTCCTGCACCACCAGTTTCCTGGGACCCCATTTCCTCGGCACACCGACGTCTCTCCACCCCGGTTTCCTGCACCCACAGTTTTCACTGCACGCCATTCTCCTGGCAGCCCGGTCTCCAGGTACCCCCAGTTTCCTAGTGTGCCGGTTTCCCAGCACTCAGGTTTCCCTCACTCACGGTTTCTTGCACCCCCCCAGTTCCTATGCCACTGGTTTTCCACTTCACCAGCTTCTCGTGCCCCATTTTTCCATTCACACTCTTTTCCCGGTAACCTGGTTTCCCAAGACCCTACTTCCCCACACCCCCAGGTTCCTGTGCCACTGGTTTCCCACACCTGTAGTTTCGCAGCATGTGGTTTCTCATGCCCCCGTTTCCCCAGGACCCAGCTTTCCCACGGCCCTGGTTTCCCAGGTCACTGAATTTACAGGACCCCTGTTTCCTGGCACCCGAGTTTCCATGAGCCCCTGGTTTCTTGGGCCCTGGTTTCCTAGGCTGCTGGTTTTCCAAGGCACTGATTTTCCTAGATGCTGGTTTCTTGTGCCCCAAGATGCCAGGCACCCCGGTCTCCCATGATCACGGTTTCCTGTGCCGTCATGTTCCCACATCACTGGTTTCATGCAATCCTAGTTTGCTGGCACCCCAGTTTCCTGTGCCCGCAGTTTTCTGGATTATTGTTTTCCCAGCACCCCAGTTTGAATGAGCCCCTAGTTTCTTGGGCCCTGGTTTCCCGGGCCATTGAGTTTCCAGGACACTGGTTTACCGCGCCTCCAGTTTACCAGCACCACAGTTTCCCTGCACCCTTTTTTCCTGCGTGCCCAGTTTGCTGGCACCACGGTTTGCTGGCATACTGGGGTCTCTCCAGCCCGGATTCCTGTGCCTCCAGTTTCTCAGTTCCCCAGTTTCCCAGCACGGTGGTTTCTTGAGCCCCTAGTTGCCTAAAATACTGGGATCTCACCATCCCAGTTCCTATGCTCCCAGTTTCCTGGCATACCGGTTTCCTGGCACACCAGTTTCCTGTGCCCCCCGTTTCCCATGTCATTGTTTTCCTGCACTCCCAATTTTCTGGCACTCTGTTTTCCCAGCACACTGGTGTCTCCCCACCTTGGTTTCCCGCACTCCCATCTTCCCGGTACACCAATTTCCAGGCAACCCACTTGCCTTTGCCCCCAGTTTTCTAGTACACCAGTTTCCTGGCAGCCCAGGTTTGTGCGCCCCTACTTTCCAACGCACCCTGGTTCCCATGCCACTTGTTTCCCGTGTCCCTAATTTCCCAGCACCCTAGTTTCTCATGGCCCCAGTTTCCCAGGCCCCAGGTTTCCCATGTCACTGAATTCACAGGACCCTGGTTTCCCAGCACCCTGGTTTCTATGACCCTTGTTTTCTTGGTCCCTGGTTTCCCAGAGAACTGATTTTCCAGGATGCTATTTTCCTGCACGCCCACTTTCCTGGCACACCAGATTCTTGGCACCCCAGTTTCCCATGCCTCCAGTTGCCTAGCAATCTGGGGTCTCACCACCCCAATCTCTGGACCCTCAGTTTCCTGAGACACTGATTTTACAGGACGCTGGTTTACTGCTCGCCCAATTTGCTGACACTTCTATTTTCCCGTGCTCCTGGTTTCCCAGGTCACTGATTTTATGGGACCCTGGTTTCCTGGCACCAAGGTTTCCATGAGCTCCTGGTTTCCTGTGCCCTGGTTTCCCTTGCCACTGGTTTCCCTGGGCACTGATTTTCCATGTCACAGGTTTCCTGCGTGCCCAGTTTTCCCGCACCCCAGTTCCCTGGCACATTGGGGTCTCCTCACCCTGGTTTCCTGCACCTCCAGTTTCCTTGAGCCCAGGTTACCTGCGCTCCTGGTTTCCCACACTCCCCTGTTCCAGTGTCACTGTTTTTTCATGCCCCCAGTTTCCTGTGTGCCTTTTTCCATTCACCCAGTTTCCTGGTAACCCTGGTTTCCATGACCCCTGGTTTCTAAGGCCCTGGTTTCCTGGACCACTGGTTTCCCGGGACACTGATTTTCCAGGATGCTGGTGTCCTGTGACCTCAGTTGCCTGGCACCCTGGCTTAGCAGTTTTGCGTAGCTGTGCTGCTGAGATGGCTTCTGCAAAAAGCATCTGGAAGCTCTCTGCAGGCCCCAGACTGTAAACATTGGCCAATTCAAGGCCAA
This sequence comes from Gallinula chloropus, assembly GCF_964237585.1. Classification (NCBI taxonomy): domain Eukaryota; kingdom Metazoa; phylum Chordata; class Aves; order Gruiformes; family Rallidae; genus Gallinula; species Gallinula chloropus. The sequence goes on from NC_140106.1 coordinate 550,059, forward strand.
AGTTGCTGCTGACCAGGGCCAAGCCAAATGGAGATGGTCACAGCGCATCTGTGAATCACATATAGGAGAAAAATAAACTACAGGCAGGTGTATTTTGCCACCGGAGAAGGGAGTGAGAATCACAGAATCAGAGAATCACAAGGTTGGAAGAGACCTTTGAAGATCATCAAGTCCAACCATTCCCATCCTAAGCTAAACTATATTCCTAAGTACCTCATCTGCCGTTTTTTTGAACACGTCCAGGGATGGTGACTCAACCCCCTCCCTGGGCAGCCTGTTCCAGGCCCTGACAACTCTTTCAGTAAAAATTTTTTTCTAATATCCAATCTAAACCTGCCCTGGCACAGCTTCATGCCATTTCCCCTTGTTCTATCTCCTGTCACCTGGCTGAAGAGACCATCACCCACCTCTCTACAACCTCCCTTCAGGTAGTTGTAGGCAGTGATAAGGTCTCTCGTCAGCCTCCTCTTCTCCAGGCAAAACATCCCCAATTCAAGGCAAAAGTTGCTGCTGACCAGGGCCAAGCCAATCGGAGATGGTCACAGCACATCTGTGAATCACATATAGGAGAAAAATAAACTGCAGGCAGGTGCATTTTGCCACCGGAGTAGGGAGTGAGAAGATGTAACAAGCTGCATGGGAACCAAGGCCAGGCCCAAAGGAGAAGAGCGGAAGAATGAGGCACTCTGGGTGCTGGAAAGAGAGATTCCCCTGCAACCCGTGGAGAAGACCACGGTGGAGCGGCTGTCCCCTCGCAGCCCATGGATATGGATGGGGAGCAGAGACATCTATGGCCTGTGAAGAGATTGATCCACACCACAGTAGGTTTGCCAGGGGACTTGTGACTTTGCAGGGGAGCAGGCTGGGGGAGTCTGGGCCTGAACATCAGCACCCCAGGGAAGGGAGTCGTGCTGAAGCCTGTGGTGAGGAGATGACTCCCTGATAGAGAGGACTCACACTGCAGAAGTTTCTAGAGGACTGTCTCCCGTGGGTGGGACCCCACAGTGCTGCAGGGGGTGGGGGTGTCCTCCCCCCCAGGTATGACAGAAGACAACTCGGGAGGAAGGGACTGAAAACTCCCACTCCCCATTCCCTCCCCCTCCCCGCACTGTGATGGGTGGGGGAAAAGGAAGCGAATTCATGATTAAGTAAAGTCTTCAAAGAAGGGAGGGGTGCAGGAGAATTCAAAGTGTTAAGGTCTGAGGAAGGAAAGCAGCTTGTGAGGAACCGCCAGACACCCACTCACCATTCCCTGCCCCTCCCTGCGCCATGTTGGGATGGAAGAAGGGAGTAAAATCGTGAATGAAGAGTTAAACTTCATTCTTTAATACCTGGCCATGCTTCTCATTACCCAACTCTGTTTCACTGGGTGTGTAGTTGTAGTAGTAATAAGTCACTTTTCTTCCCTTTATTCTGTGCTGAGTCTGTTTTGCCCATTGCACTAATTGGAAAGTGATCCCTCTGTCCTTATTTTGAATCCTAAGCCTCCCAATATATATGTTTCTCCCTTTTTCAGGCATGAAAGGGGAGTGAGTGAGTGGCTTGGTGGGCATTTGGCCTCTAGCCGTGGCCAAACACCACAATCCTTTTTGGCACCCAACGTGGGGCTCGAGGATTTTGAGATAAGGACACTAACTGGCTGAGGGAATGGGCAGAACAGACTGAACAGAGATGGGTAGTGTAACAATTGTAGAGAATTTCTGTTGGGATGGGGATTTAAAGAACAATTCTCATATATGTGTTTTGCAGAGGCCAGGGGTGGAGTGTCGCAGTTTTTGAGTAGCTGGGTACTGGGAGAGAATGGGGGTTGCAGAAAATGGCTGCTGTAAGCAGCAGCCAGAAGCTCTCTGCAGGCTCCAGAGAGTAAACATTGCCCGATTCAAGGCAAGAGCTGCTGCTGACCAAGGCTGAGACAATCGGCGATGGTCACAGCGTCTCTGGGAATCACATACAGGAGAAAGAAAAACACAAGCAGCTGCATTTGCAACCAGAGAAGGGAGCAAAATCCTGACTAAAGTGAAGTCTGCTAAGAAGGGAGGGGTGGGGGAAGGTGCTTTAAGATCTGATCACACTTCTCATTATCTGACTCTGGTGTCACTGTCTGTGTAGTGCAGTGTCATCAATCAGAGTTTTCTTTCCTTCACTCTGTGTTGAGTCTGTTTTGCCGTGTCATTGATCACAGGATGATCTCTCCCTGTGCTTATCTTGAATCCTGAGCCTCTCAATATATATTTTCTCCCCTGTCCAACTAAAAAGGGGAGTGATAGATCGACTTTGGTGGGCGTCTGGCCTCCAGCCGGGCCTAAACCACCACACATACTAATCTCACAGAACTGGGACCTCACTGCTTCCTTGCACCCCCTCAGGATGCTGGGAGCTCTGCTACCCTTGTACCACACTCTGAATCATTAACCCCATGTGACATGGCCCAGGAAGAGCCCTGAGGCAGTGCGGGGGGCAAAATCACACTTCTGTGGGGCTGGCTGTTCTGCTTGATAAAATACATCAAGGCTTTACTCAGCATCAGATCCACCTGCACAGTGCCTTAGTCTACCTTAAATCACAGACTCCAGTTTTCTGCTCTAACCCATTCATGAGGAGAGAGGCTTTCTCAGTAATGGGCCTCAGTGGGGCCAAGTAACACTCTACAGCAGTTCAGCTTTTTCTTCTGATCTTAACTATTGAAGACACTGCTTCAATCTCCTCACAGGATCTGCAGTTCATGGAATCAGCATCAAATACACCAAGGGGCTCATTAAAATTGAAAAAGCCCTAACGAGCTGTGTGTCTTTTCTTCAGAGTTTCAAGACTTGTACAGCTATTTGGAGAAGTTTCAGGATTCTAATTAAAGTGGAAGATATCAGTGAGCACTTAATTAAAAAAAAAAAAAAAGAGGTTTCAATATTTTCAGGCTTTTTAGTTTTTCAATTTACAGAAGTGACAGCAGCTTTCTCTGATTGATAGTGAATCAGAGGATCTCCTAAGGAGGTGTGGAAAGCTCACAACAGCTCTCTCCCTGAGTTCCCAGACTGCTTCGATGACCTTCCTCTACACCTCCCCAACCCCACCATGTCTCCAAGGGATACTGGGGAGTTGCTCTCTTTTTCTCCATCAGGCTTCTGCCCTGAGTCTGCAGCTGAATGTTGCAGCCTCTTTGCTGCAATTCCCACCCCATTTACCCTGAGGACTGGGTGGGAATAGAAACACAATTCTTCCTCATTTTGAAAAAAGGTATAAAAGAAATAAAACACATTCCCCAACTATGAGTAAAAAACTGTAAGGGGGTGGAGTAAATCCCAAAAGCAAAGGAGAGGACATATTGCCAGAGAGTCTGCTGAAAAGGGGCCCTGAGACACAGTCCATTTCCTCAGGGCAGGTGGAAATACCCGAAAGGCAAGTTTCAGTGCACAGTGTGACAGTGTCCTGACACCCCAAGGACTCAGGAAGATGTTTATTTCTTCTCCTACTTTTAATGTATATCCCCAAAGCTCCTAACTTATTCTGATTTGGGAAAAACAAAAGTTGATTGGTTGGAAATATTCAGTCAGTGAAAATGTGCTTGTATCTTTTCAAATGTGAAGAAATTTCTCAGGCTTTTCTGGCAGAGCTCCAGCACCCACTTTGGCCTTATTCCTGGCCAGATTTCCTTCCCAGAGTCTTGTCACCAACTCCTGTCCCTAGTGGACTCCCTGCCCAGCCTCCTATGGTCACTTCTACTTGGCTGTGTCCCCTGACCCCACGCCCATCTTTAGAAAATGAAATTAGAGTTTTTTGGGGCAACATTTTACAGTGAAATGAAGATGTTTGTTGATGCTGAAAATATTAGTGAGTTAGGACTGAGAAAGAAATGGACTTGTGCTGTATCCTGTGTTAACTGATATCATCACATGAGCAAAACTCTTTCTAGAAGACAGGGTCTCCTTAAAGTCCCCCTGCAACTGTACAGAAGTTGAGAGTCAAGAATAAGCTGATGATAGTGGCTGCACACTAACCAGCTTCCAGGGGAAAGTCACTGAGTGTGGAGGGCCATGGCAGGAATGAAGATTCCTGGAGGTTTAGTAGAAGCTGCTAAGGGCTGTGGGTGATGGAACTCCTTCAGAATATTGACACGTGCCTCCCTGAATGCTGATTGGAGCAGGAAATCAGAGGGAGCAATTTCAGGATGACTAAGTGAGAAGATACAGACGTCCCGTGTCATGGACCCGCTTGGATGTGTCCTGTCACACCACAGGGCCCAGTGGTAGTCCAGTGCTCAGTGAAATGGGGAGGCTTTTTGTCATCACCAGCTGAGGTTACTCTCTGCTCACCGTGAGGGTGGAAGATCGCAGAGTGCCTACATGCCCTGTCTCTTCTAATCTGGCACTGTCCAGATCACCCTTGACCTTTTCCTGTATCCTAATCCTATCACCTAACCTGGAGCTTTCATCTGTCTCGCTACTCTAAATGCCAACACCACCATCCTCAACAGATGCCTGAAGATTAACCAATCCCTAATGCTGAAGCCACTCTCCCCACATCTTCAACGCTTCTCCAAAATGTAACTCATGATTCCCAAAGAGCTACAGTGAGGGCAGGGATTGTGAAGGAAAGGCCAGGGAAATGAGGTCGGGGGTAAGAGGAAGATGAAAACCAAGGTGGCATTGCTGGAGAGTTGCTGGTGATGATACTTCTGCTGGAGGAAGCTGGTTGGTGAGGAGCAACATGGTGAGGTGCTTGAGATGCCTGAGAGCTTCATCCAAGAGTGAAGGGACAGTGGGGAAGGACAAGGAAGAAGCATGTGAAAGGGACAGCACCTGATCCCTACTCTTGTCATACTAGCCTTGATCTTGGCACTTACTTATAACCCTAACCCAATCCCCTAAGCCACAAAGCTGAGCACCCCTGAAATCACTTTCAAGAAGCTCTGAGCAGAATCACAAACCCTTAACCTGCGCCTCACCATGATCCCAAACTGTAAAGGGGCACCTCTGACCCTTAGCCCTACCCTGAGGACAAAACAGAAACTCTCACCAGAGTTTTGAGTTTGCCTGAACCCAAACTGCTACCATGACTTGTCACCCCCAAGCCCTAACAGCATCCCTCAAAGCCCCCGATCTTCCACTTATCTTCTAAGCCTCACTCTAAGCTCTTTCCCCCCCCCAGGAGGCAGAGGGAATGCAGAGACTGTGAGGATGTTGAACCCTTGGAGGAGAAACATTGTTCATGAGTGGTGATGTTGGTCTTGATTTGGATTTCTGTAGCCTAAGCAAAGGACACTGAAATTACTCTCAGGGTTGGTGCCACCCGGTGTGGTACTCCAGAAGAGTGCCCAGTAACATGGGGGTCAGGGCTTTTTTAGCCATGGGAGTGGATGTCACTCTGTCTGACATAATTTTCCAGCTTTAACAGTGTCTAACTTCAAAACTCCTAAATGTCCAGCAATAGCTCCCAACCAAAAGCCCTGAGGGATGAAAGATGTTCCTGGCCAGAAACCGCCCCACGTAGCACACTGGCAGCCCTAGTAACATTGGGCCTCAGGGCTTTCCTTGCAGGAGGTACTCATAAAATTACCTGACATCATTTTGAGACCAGCGTTCAACTTTGAACATACTAAATATAGGGTAATGGCACACAATGGTCTACTGGCCTCCACCTTAAAAACAGGTAAATGTCCAGCAATAGCTCCCAAGCAAAAGGTGTGAGGGATGAAAGATGTTCCTGGCCTGAAACCTCCCCAGGGAGTGGATAGGAAGCTTCAGTAACCTTGGAGATCAGGGGTTTTATAACCACAGGAACGATCCTAATATTGCTTGACGTAATTCAGGCTCTACCAGGATCCACCTTTGAACTTCTTAAACGTATTGTCATAGCTCCCGAAGAAAAGGTGTTCCTGGCATGAAACCTCTGCAGGTAGCACACTAGCAGTCCCACTAACCTCAGCTACTGACACACTGAACTTCTGACATGTCGTGGTTTTGCCCCAGCTGAGAACTGGGCACCACACAGCCAATTCTTCTTTAAGAGGGAGTGGGGGCAGGGCCGGGGAGGGAGAGAGGGGAGGGGGAGAGGGGAGGAATAGAGGGAGGAAGAAAGGGAGGGAGAAGAAAAATCAATGAAGCCAAAACCTCACGGATTGGGATAAGAACAGTTTACTGGGACATCAGAGAGAAACAACAACAATAGGACTTTTTATCAAAATATACAAAACTGGTCAGACCGTATAACTCAGAGCCATCCTGAAAACAGACCATCCCCAAACCTGCACATCCTGGAGCTGCATCCTCCTCCCTCCACCAATCCCTCCTTTATGCTGAGAATGACACAATTGAATGGAATCCACTCTTTGGCCAGATTAGGTAACTTATCCTGGCTGTGTCCTCTCCCTTCTCCTTAGCAAGTAAATATGAAAAATTGACAAGTCCTTGACTGCTTGGCAACAAGAAGAAACATCTGAGTGTTGTGAGCACTGCTCTCATCCTAACTCCCAAACATGTAATTCCACCAGCTACCAGAAAGAAAATTAACTCTATCCTGGCCAAAACGAGGGCTTCTGACAGAACAGTTCATTAGACTCCTGAAAGATGGGATATTTTCCAACACTCTGAAGCTCAAAGCACAAACTGGAGAGTTGAGCGACATCCGAATGACCAAAGAGCAAGATCAAGTGGAAACCTGTGAAGAACTGAAGTGCATAAATCCAGCCAGCCAGTCTGCTGAAAAGATGATCTTAGGCATGGCCAAATCATCAGGAGAGGTGGAAACACCTGAATAATGAGGGAGATGAAAGTATTTCTCCTGCTGCGCTTGGTACCGATCCTGGAAATTCCCATTCTGTCATGGAGGGAAAGCATTGCCGCTTCAGACAATATTCAAGTGAAACAACTGATGTGTGATTTATTTATAAATATAAGAAAAAAAAATGAAAGAAAGAAGAAAGAAAGACATGTAGCCCTTTGGAGGCAGACATGATGCAAAGAGAGCACAGCTCGTCATTAAGCTGTGTGTGCGTCACACAAGACTGGGAGATACTGCATTAGGAATGGGACAAAAGTGGACACTGTATTATATTTTAGACAAACTAGGAGGAAAAACACCAAACAACTAAAAACCCTACTAAATACAGACTGTTTCTAACGTGATTTCCATGGCCAGTGATATGCAAAAGAAAATGACCTGTTAATTGTTTGTTAGAAATGTTCAGTCATCAGTTTCCACATGGCATCCTTGAGCTCCTGGTTCCTCATGCTGTAGATGAGGGGGTTCACTGCTGGTGGAAACACTGAGTAAAGAAATGACAATACCAGATCCAGAAATAGGGAGGAGATGGAGGGTGGCTTCAGGTAGGCAAACACGACAGTGATGACAAACATGGAGACCACAGCTAAGTGAGGGAGGCAGGTGGAAAAGGCTTTGTGCCGTCCCTGCTGCGAGGGGATCCTCAGCACAGCCCTGAAGATCTGTACATAGGACACCACAATGAACACAAAACACCCAAAAACTAAGCAAGCAGTGACCACAATGAGTCCAATTTCCCTGAGGTAGGCATCTGAGCAGGAGAGCTTGAGGATCTGGGGGATTTCACAGAAGAACTGGTCAAGGGCATTGCCATGGCAGAGGGGGAGGGAAAATGTACTGGCTGTGTGCAGCACAGCATTGAGAAACCCACTGGCCCAGGCAGCTGCTGCCATGTGGACACAAGCCCTGCTGCCCAGGAGGGGCCCATACTGCAGGGGGTGGCAGATGGCAACGTAGCGGTCATAGGCCATGACAGTGAGAAGGGAAAACTCTGATGAGAGCAAAAATAAAAAGAGAAAGAGTTGAGCCACACATCCTGTGTAGGAAATGGCCCTGGTGTCCCACAAGGAATTGGCCATGGATTTGGGAACAGTGGTGGAGATGCAGCCAAGGTCAAGTACAGCGAGGTTGATGAGGAAGAAGTACATGGGGGTGTGGAGGTGGTGGTCACAGGCTATGGTGATGATGATGAGGCCATTGCCCAGGAGAGCAGCCAGGTAGGTGCCCAGGAAGAGGCAGAAGTGCAGGAGCTGCAGCTCCCGTGTGTCTGCAAAGGGCAGGAGGAGGAACTGGCTGATGGAGCTGCTGCTGTTGGACATCTGCTTCCATCAGGTGTGGAGACCTGTCCAAGGAGGAAAAGGCACAATGAGAATTTAGGGAACTTTTCTTTGAGGGAAAAAGAAAATTCCATACTTCTAATATAATTCAGGAAAAGTCTAGCAGGTCCCTTTTGGGAGCTCTGCTTTGTGCTGGCTTGAGCGTGCCACTGCTGGGAGAAGGGAAGTTCAAGTCCTACGGATGGGAATCTTGAAGTGAAGGCCAGCTCAGTGCCAGCCGCACTAATGGATGTGTGCAGAGCCAGCAGAAGGACCCTACACTGTCCTTCTATAGGTCACACTTTCCACCCACAGCTTCTTTCTGCAGTGCTGATGGAAGCCCACCAAGGAGGCTGAGTGCTGACCCTGGCAGCAGCAGAGTCCCTGCCCCAGCACACAGACCCTGGGGTTCAGGGACCCTGCAGGTAAGGACAGCACTAGGCAACCCTAGGTGCACACGCTGCTTCACACCTCTGCAACCATGCCCAGGAGAAGACAGCAGTCCTGCCCTGTCCCTCTGATGGGGCAGAAGGGCTTCCCTTCCAGGCAGCACTTTCTGGTCCAAGAGAGAACCTGTCCTCCTGACAGACCCCACACACTGCCCCATGTCCCAGCTTTAGGACATCCCTCCAGGAACAGAACCCACATTGCCCTGCACCCACAAACATACCAGGGAGAAGCTGTGCAGATTTCTCCTTCAGTGAGCTCTCAGCACCCATCAGCTCTCTCAGCCTCACAGATCTCCCCTCAGTGCCTACAGGCAGTGTCCCCAGCCCTGTGTGCTTGGCAGAGGAGCTGCTCCTGGGCAGAGCTGTCTCTCTGCAGCTCTGCAATGTTTCATGAGCTCCCACTGTCCCAGGAGTCCAGCCCAGCTCACAGCAGAGGAGCAGGTGAATACATCACATACTCCATTCCCCATAGTCTCCTGGGTGGTGTCCCTGGAGTTCCAAGGAACAAACTTGGAAAGATACTGAAGTCCTCTCTGACTTTCCCTCCCCTGGCTAGGGAGAAATCCTTCTGTCCGTCAGAGTTCTTTCTGCTGATCAAACCAGAGCTGGGCAGGACAATCCGCTTTTCTTGTCTTCCCATGATACAGGACCCCCAGGCAGGGACAGGGAGGCAACTCTTGTCCCCTGTGAGAAGAAGGGAGTCAGGCCAGTCATTCCAGACCCCTCATCCTTGCTTTGCAGACCTGGTGCTGGAAGGGAAAAGAGCTCTGGCCTATGGCTGCCGCAAAGGCACTGGAGCTGGGATTTCTCTTACCCCAGTTCCAGTGGGGACAAAACTGGCACCTGCTGCCTGGGAGCTTCTGGTCCCAGCTCCCATGGAAATTACTCGAGGTGAAGGCAAGTTGCCAGATCCCCTGCTCTCTGAGATTGGACTTCATCTGACTGAAAATGCATGTCACACTCATTTGCCTGTACCCAAAACTGAAGACCAGGAATGACTATTTGGGAGCCCATGGAAGTGGCTTCAGCTCCTCATCCATACCTAGAAGTTTGGGACACAAAGGAAGCATTTTAATTTTCCTTGTATATAAATCTCTCCTGACTTCTGTCTTTTACTTCTGCAACACTTTCCCATACCCAGAGGCAGCAGATGTCCAACAGCAGCTCCATCAGCCAGTTCCTCCTCCTGCCCTTTGCAGACACACGGGAGCTGCAGCTCCTGCACTTCTGCCTCTTCCTGGGCATCTACCTGGCTGCTTCTCTGGGCAAGAGTTTCATCATCATTACTGTAGCCTATGAGCATTGACCCCACACCCCCCTGTACTTATTCTTCCTCTTCAACCTCTTTTTGAGTGTGTGCTGGGTTGACCCTGGTGCTGACCGAAGCTGCTCTATCACTCCCCCTCCTCAGCTGAATAGGGGAGAGAAGATGTAACAAAGGGTCAGGTTAAATACAGGGAGAGATCATGCAGTGGTCACTCTCCTGAGTTACCCTCCAGAAACCCATCTAATTTATTACCCAATCCAAAGAGAGTAGAGCAATGAGGAAAAAGGAAAAGAACCAAACTTTAAAACACACCCCCACATCCCTCCCTGTTTTTGTCAGGGTCCACTTCACTCTCCACTTCTCTCCTTCCTCTGACTGAGCGGCATGGGGGTGGGGAATGGGAATGGGGGTTGGGGTCAGTTCATCACACATTGTCTCTGATGCTCCTTCCTCCTCAAGGGAAGATTCCTCACAGTCTCCCTTTGCTCCAGCATTGGGTCCCACCCACAGCAGACAGTCCTCCATGAACCCCTCCAACATGAGTCCTTCCCACATGGCTTCAGATCATCACCAACTGCTCCAGGGTGGGTCATTTTAATAAGGTGCTGTCCTTCAGCAACAGACTGCCCCAGCGTGGGTCCTCCACTGTCATGCCAGCAAACCTGCTCCAGCACAGGCTTCCTAGGAGGTCACAGCCTCCTTCAGGTGTCTGCACATGCTCGACCATGGGGATGTCTACAGGCTGCAGGTAGAATCAGTGTTCCATACCATCCACAACGGGCAGTTTGGGAACAAGCTTACTGACCATGGCCTTCCCCAGGGGCTTCAAGGGAATCTCTTCTATAATAACATGGTTCACATTTATCCCATTCCTAAACCAGGATCTCCTGGTCTTGTGTGATGCAGACATTCTGTAACAAAAAGCTGTGCTCTCTTTGCATTATGTCTCCCTGGGAAGGTGCTCAGATTTCTCCAGGAGGATGCTTTGGAGACAGCGATGAAGGCTTAACTACACAGACCACATCCACAGCCTTCCCCGCATCCACTGAGCAGGTCACCTTGTCATAGAAGAAGATCAGCTTCCTCAAGCACCATCTGCCTTTCCTAAACCCATGCTGAGTGGGCCTGATTGCCTGGGTGTCCTGGGTACTCAAGATGATTTGTTCCATCACCTTCCCCAGCACCGAGGTCAGGTTGACAGGCCTGTAGTTCCCTGTGACATTCTTCTGGCCATTCTTGTAGATGGGTGTCACATGTACCAGCTTCTAGTCAGGTGGAACCACCCTGGTCATCCTTGATAGCTGGTAAATAAGGGAAAGACTCTTGGCAAGCACTTCTGCCAGCTCCCTCAGTACCCTCAGGTGTATCCCATCTGGAACCATTGACTTGTGCAGATCTAAGCAGCTGAGCAGGTCACGTATGAATTACCCTGGGATTATGGGAGCTTTGGTCTCCTTCCCATCCCCATCTTTCCAATCAGGGATCTGTGTGTCAGGAGACAACTGGTTTTACTGCTGAAGACTGAGGCAAAGAAGGGATTAAGCACATCAACATTTTTTCTTCATCCTCCATCAGTAAGGTGGGAGATCCTCCCTGGCCCTCCTTCTGTTATTAATATTGTTGTGGTTTAGCCCTGGCTGGAGGGCAGATGCCCACCAAAGTCAGTCTATTACTCCCCTTCTTAGGTGGACAGGGGAGAAAATATACATTAAAAGGCTCAGGAGTTAGAATAAGGACAGGGAAGAGCCCCAAAGCAGCGTTTGTCAAATTTAGGACTGTTCCCTTTCTAAGGAAAACCTTGAGCCTCAGGGATGCTGGGGCTGCTACTGGGCTACATAGGCAGGTTTCAGGCCAGAAACATCTTTCAGCCCTCAAACCTATTGCTATTGCTGGACATTTAGAAGTTTCAAAACTAGAAGCTGGTAGAGCAAAGAACTGATGTCTTGCACTGTTATGACCATTCCAATGTCTATAAAAGCCCTAAGCTGAAAAGTTATAGGGGTGTCTCTTGGGCAAAGTGAGGAGGTTTCTGGCCCTTGTACTTTTTGTTTGGGAGCTATAGCTGGACGTTTAGCATTTTTGAAGGTGGACACTGGTAAAGCCAGAAAAAGACATCAGGCAATTTTTTGACCATTCCGTTATCTATGAAATCCCTGAGCCTGGAGGTTACTGGGGCTTCTAGTGGGCTACCTGGGGAGTTTGCAGGCAAAGAAGACTGTTAGGCCCTAGTACGTTATGTTTGGGGCTACTGCTGCACATTTAGCATGTTCAAAGGCAGATGCTGTTAGGGACAAAAAATTATGTCAGGCACAGTTAGGACCATTCTCTCTGCTAGGAACTCCATGGAGCCAAGCTTACTAATGCTGCTTTTACTCCTCCTGAGGAGGTTTCAGACAAGGAAGTTCTTTCTAATCCTCACTCCTTTTTGTTGGGAACTACTGCTGGATAATTATCAGGCTTGAACACTGAGGATCATAGAGACCAAAAAAAGATGTCAGGCACTTTTTGGACCATTCCCTTAAATTGGAAATCCCCAAGCCTCAAGATTACTGAAGCTGCTATAAAGCTGCTGGACAGTTTTCATGTCAGGAACATTTTTCAGCCCTCGCTCCTTTTCTTTGAAGCTGTTGATGAAGGTTTAGAATTTTTGAAGATGGACAATGGTAGAGCCTGAAAATGACATCAGGCACTATTAGCACCATTGCCTTGGCAAGGAACACCCTGACCCCAAGGTTACTGGTGCTGCTTGTGTGCTACCTGATGTCTGTAGATAGGGCTTTGCAATAGGAAGATTTCGTGCTGTATGGAAAGGTTGGACCCCTCCCCTCCACAGGTAACCAATAGCAAGTAGCCGGTAAGGTGAGAGGATGGGGGTGGCATCACAGCCCTGGGGTATAAAGCCCCGTGCCTCTCGCTAATAAACGCCATTTGCTGTCCACCACATTGGTGTCTGTGAGCTGATGGACCGTGCTGCCAGAGTGTGGCACCGTTGCCGTTCCTGAACCAGGTCGCCACACCTTGTGAAAGGAAACAGAGGTAAAGGGACTGTGAGGTAAAGGGATTTTGATGTAAGGGGATTGTGAGGTAAGGGGATTGTGAGTTAAGGGGATTGTGAAGTGAAGCGATTGTGAGATAAGGGGACTATGAGGCATGATGATTGTGAATTAAGGGGAATATGAAGTTACAGAATTGATTGACATGGATTGTGATGTAAACGGGAATGATTGAGGTAGATTGTGTGGTAAGGAGAGTAACTAATATGTTTTGAGGTAAAGGGATTGAGAGGTAAAGGGATTGAGAGGTAAAGGGATTAAGAGGTAATTTGATTGACAGGTAAGGGGATTGTGAGGCAAGGGGATTAGGGTGTTAAAGGGATTGTGAGGAATAAGATTGTGAGGTAAGGGGATTGTGAAGTAAAGGGGATTGTGAGGTAAGGGGATTGTGAGGTAAAGAGATTGTGAGGTAAGGGGACTGTAAGGGATGATGATTGTGAGTTAAAGGGATTATGAAGTCACTAAATTGACTGACATGGATTGTGACGTAAGGGGATTGAATGAGGTAGATTGTGTGGTAAGGAGACTAACAACTATATATTGTGAGGTAAAGGGATTGTGAGGTAAAGGGATTGTGAGGTGAGGGGATTGTGAGGTAAAGGGATTGCAGGATGAAGGGATTGTGAGCTAAGGGGATTGTGAGCTAAGGGAATTATGAGGTAATGGGATTGTGAGGTAAAGGGATTGTGAGGTGAGGGGATTGTGAGGTGAGGGGATTGTGGGGTAAGGGGATTGTGAGGTAAATGGGATTTTGAGGTAAAAGAATTGTAAGGAAAGGGGATTGAAGGCAAAGGGAATTGTGAGGTAGGATGATTATGAGTTAAGTGGATTATGAAGTCACAGATTTGATTGACAGAGATTGTGAGGTAAGGGGATTGTGAGGTAAGGGAAATGTTAGGTAAGGGGATTCTAAGGTAACAGGATTATGAGGTTATGGGATTGTGTGGAAAAGGGACTGTTAGTTAAGGGGATTGTGTGGTAAAAGAAATGTGAGGTAAAGGGATTGTGAGTCAAGGGGATTGTGATGTATGGGGATTGAGAGGTAAAGGGGATTTTGAGGGAAGGGGATTGTTTGGTAAGGGGATTGTGAGGTAAGTAGATTGTGGTGTAAGCGGATTTTGATTTATGATGATTGTGAGTTAAGGGAATTATGAATTCACAAAATTGATTGAAATATAGATTGTGAGTTAAGGGTATTTTTTTAGGTGAAGGGATAGTGAGGTAAATGGATTTAGAGGTACGTTGCTTGTGAGGTAAGGGGATTGTCAGGTAAGGGGATTGTGAGGTTAAAGGGGATTGTGAGGTAAGGGGATTGTGAGGAGAGGGGATTTTGAGGTAAATGTTTTGTGAGTTAAAGGGATTGTGAGGTAAAGCGTTTATGAGGTAAGAGGATTAAAAGGTAAAGGGATAGTAAGGTAAAAGGATTGTGAGGTAAAGGGATTGTTACGTAAATTGTTTATTAGGTAAGGGGATTGTGAGGTAAAGGGATTGTGAGTTAAGGAAGTTGTGTGTTAAGAGGATTGTGAGTTAAGGGGATGACGAGAAAGGAGATTGAGAGGTATGATGATTGTGAGTTAAGGGAATTACGAAGTCACAGAATTGATTGACAGAGTGATTGTCAGGTAAGGGGATTGTAAGGTAGGGGGATTGTAAGGTATATGGATTGTTAGGTAAGGGGATAGTGTGGTAAAGGAATTGTGTGGTAAAGGGCTTGTTAGGGAAGAGGATTGTGAGGTAAGGGGATGGTGAGGTAAAGGGATGGTGAGGTAAGGGGTTTGTGAGGTAAAGGGATTGTGAGGTAAAGGGGATTGTGAGGTAAGGGGATTATGAGGAAAAGGGATTGTGAGGTAAGGGGGTTTGTGAGGTAAGGGGGTTTGTGAGGTAAGGGGGTTTGTGAGGTAAAGGGGTTTGTGAGGTAAGGGGTTTGTGAGGTAAGGGGTTTGTGAGGTAAGGGGTTTGTGAGGTAAGGGGATTGTGATATAAAGGGGATTGTAATTTAAAGGGATTGTGAGGTAAAGGGTTTATGAGTGAAGTTACTGTGAAGTAAAAGGGTTGTGAAATAAGGGAATTGTGAGGTAAAGGGATAGTGAGGTAAGGGGACAGTGAGGTAAAGGGATTGTGAAGTAAAGGGATTTTGAGGTAAATGGATTGTGAAATAAGGAGACTGTGATGTAATGGTATTGTGAGGTGAAGGGATTGTGAGGTAAGGGAATTGTGAGCTAAGGGGATTGTGAGGTAAAGGGATTATGAGGTAAGAGGATGTTTAGGCAATGGGATTGTGAGGGAAGGGGATTGTGAGGGAAGGGGATTGTGAGTTAAGGGGAATGTTAGTTAAGGAGATTGTGAGGCAAGAGGATTGTGATGTAAGGGGATTGTGAATTAAAGGGATTTTCATGTAAAGGTATTGTGAGATAAGGGTATTGTGAGGTAAGGGAATTGTGACCTAAAGGCATTGTTAGGTAAAGGTATTGTGTGGTATGGTGATTGTGAGGTAAAGTGTTTGTGAGTCAAAGGGTTTGTGAGGTAAGGGTATTGTGAGTCTAGGGGATGGTGAAGGAAAGGGATACTGAGGTAAGGGGATTGTTAGGTAAATGGATTGTGAGGTAAGGGGATTGTGAGGTAAAGGGATTGTGAGGTGAGGGGATTGTGAGGCAAGGGGATTGTTAGATAAGGGTATTGTGAGGTAAGGGGATTGTGAGGTAAAGGAATTGTGAGGTTAGGGGATTGTGAGGCAAGGGGATTGTTAGATAAGGGTATTGTGAGGTAAGGGGATTGTGAGGAAAGGAGATAGTGAGGTAAAGGGATTGTGAGGAAATAGGATTGTGAGGTAAGGGGATTGTGAGGTAAGGGGATTGTGAGGTAAAGGGGATTGTGAGGTAAGGGGATTGTGAGGTAAGGGGATTGTGAGGTAAAGGGATTGTGAGGTGAGGGGATTGTGAGGCAAGGGGATTGTTAGATAAGGGTATTGTGATGTAAGGGGATTGTGAGGTAAAGGAATTGTGAGGTAAGGGAGATTGTGAGATAAAGGGATTGTGAGGAAATAGGATTGTGATGTAAGGGGACTGTGAGGTAAGAGGATTGTGAGGTAAAGGAATTGTGAGGTAAGGAGATTGTGAGGTAAAGGGATTGTGAGGTAAGGAGATTGTGAGGTAAAGGGATTACAAATTCACGGAATTGATTGACAGAGAGATTGTGATGTAAGGGAATTGTTGGGTAAAGAGAATGTGAGGTAAGGGGATGGTGGGGTAAGGGAATTGTGAGCTAAATGGATTGTAAATTAAGGGGATTGTGAGTTGAGGGGATTGTGAGTTGAGGGGATTGTGAGTTGAGGGGCTTGTGAGTTGAGGGGATTGTGAGTTGAGGGGATTGTGAGTTGAGGGGATTGTGAGTTGAGGGGATTGTGAGTTGAGGGGATTGTGAGTTGAGGGGATTGTGAGTTGAGGGGATTGTGAGTTGAGGGGATTGTGAGTTGAGGGGATTGTGAGGTGAGGGGATTGTGAGGTGAGGGGATTGTGAGGTAAAAGGATTGTGAACTAAGGGGATTGTGAGGTCAGGGGATTGTTATTTAAAGGGATTGTGAGGTAAAGGAATTGCGAGATAAGGTTATTGTGAGTTAAGGGGATTGTGAGTCTAGTGTATTTTGAGGGAAAGGAATTGTGAGGTAAGGGGATTGTGGGGTTAAAGGGATTGTGGGGTTAAAGGGATTGTGAGGTAAGGGGATTGTGATGAAATGGGATTGTGATGTATGGGGATTGTGAGATAAAGGGATTGTGAAGAAACGGGATTGAGAGGTAAGGGTGTTTTTTGAGGTAAAGGGATTGTGAGGTAAAGGGATTGTGAGGCAATATGATTATGAGGTAAGGGGATTGTGAGGTATGGGAATTGTGAGGTAAAGGGATTGTGAGGTAAATTGATTGTGAGGTAAGGGTGTTGTGAGTCAAGGGGATTGTGATGTATGGGGATTTTGAGGGAAAGGTATTGTGAGGTAACGGGATTGTGAGGTAAGGGGATTGTGAGGCAAAGGGATTGTGAGTTTAAGGGATGGTTTGGTTAAGGGATTTTGAGGTAATGGGATTCGGTGGTAAAGGGATTGTGAGATAAGGAGATTGTGGGGTAAAAGGATTGTGAGGTAACGAGATTGTGAGATAAGGGTATTGTGAGGTAAGGGGATTGTGAGTGTAGGGGATTGTGAGGGAAAGGGATTGTGAGGTAAGGGGATTGTGATGTGAGGGGATTTTGAGGTAAAGGGATTGTCAGGTAATGGGATTGTGATGTAAAGGGATTGTGAGATAAGAGTATTGTTATATAAGGGGATTTTGAGGTAAAGGGATTGTGAGGTAAGGGGATGTTGAGATAAGACTATTATGAGGTAAAGGGATTGTGAGTTTATGGGATTGTGAGGTTAGGGTATTGTGAGGTGGAGGGAATTGTGAGGTAAGGGGTTTGTGACGTGAGGGGATTGTGAGGTAAAAAGATTGTGAGCTGAGGGGATTATGAGGTAAGGGGATTGTGAGGTAAAGGGATTTTGAGGTAAATGAGATTGTGAGGTCAAGGTATGGTGAGGTAAATTGATGTGAAATAAAGGGATTTTGAGGTAAGGGGATTGTGAGGTAAAGGAATTCTGAGGTTGGGGGATTGTGAGGTATGGGGATTGTAAGGTAAGGAGATTGTCACGTAAGGGGATTTTGAGGTAAAGGGGATTGAGAGATAAAGGGATTGAGATTCACGGAATTGATTGACAGAGAGATTATGAGGTAAGGGAATTTTTTGGTAAAGGGATTATGAGGTAAGGTCATGATGTTGTAAAGTGATTGTGAGATAAGGGGACTGTGAGATAAGGTTATTGTGAGCTAATGTAATTGTGAGGTAAGAGGATTGTGAGTTGACGGGGTTTTGAGGTGAGGGGGTTTTGAGGTGAGGGGGTTTTGAGGTGAGGGGGTTTTGAGGTGAGGGGATTGTGAGGTGAGGGGATTGTGAGGTGAGGGGATTGTGAGGTAATGGGATTGTAAAGTGAAGGGATTGTGATGAAATGGGATTGTGAGTTAAAGGGATTTTGAGGTATGATGTTTTTGAGGTAAAGGTATTGTGAGGTAAGGCGTTTGTGAGGTAAGGGGATTGTGAGGTAAAGGAATTGTGAGGTAAAGGGATTGTGAGGTGAGGGGATTGTGAGCTAAGGGGATTGTGAGCTAAGGGGATTGTGAGGTAAAGGGTTTCTGAGGTGAAGGGATTGTGATTGATGGGGATTGTAGGTAAGGGTATTGTGAGGTATCATGATTTTGATTTAAGGGTATCATGATTTTGATTTAAGGGGATTATGGAGACACAAAATTGACTGACAGAGATTGTGAGGTAAGCAGATTGTGAGGTAAGAGGGTTGTGAGTTGAGGGGGTTGTGAGTTGAGGGGGTTTTGAGTTGAGGGGGTTTTGAGTTGAGGGGGTTTGTGAGGTGAGGGGTTTGTGAGGTGAGGGGTTTGCGAGGTGAGGGGTTTGCGAGGTGAGGGGATTGTGAGGTGAGGGGATTGTGAGGTGAGGGGATTGTGAGGTGAGGGGATTGTTAGCTAAGGGTATTGTGAAGTAAAGGGATTGTGAGATAAGGGGATTGTGAGGTAAAGGGATTGTGAGGTAAAGGGATTGTGAGGTAAAGGGATTGTGTGGTAAAGGGATTGTGAGGTGAGGGGATTGTGAGGTAAGGGGTGTCGGTAGATAGGGCTTTGCGGTCGGAAGATGTCGCGCTGTACGGAAAGGTAGAACCCCTCCCCTCCACACGTAACCAATATCAAGTAGCCGGTAAGGTGAGAGGATGGGGGTGGCATCACAGCCCTGGGGTATAAAGCCCCGTGCCTCTCGCTAATAAACTCCATTTGCCGTCCACCACACTGGTGTCTGTGAGCTGATGGACCGTGCTGCCAGAGTGTGGCACCGTTGCCGTTCCTGAACCAGGTCGCCGTGCCTTGTGAAAGGAAACACAGAGTGCCCTCCTGGCTAAGAAGGCCAATGACATCCTGGGGTGTATTAGAAGGGGTGTGGTTCGTAGGTCAAGAGAGGCCTTTCTCCCCCTTGCCCAGGTGAGACCGCACCTGGAAGGTTGTGTCCAGTTCTGGGGCCCTCAGTTCAAAAAGGACAGAGAACTCCTTGAAAGAGTCCAGGGCAGGGCCACCAAGATGTTTCCTTATGAGGAAAGGCTGAGGGAGCTGGGCATATTGAGCTTGGAGAAGAGGAGACTGAGGGGTCACATTATTCACCTTTATAAATATGTAAATGGTGAGAGTTGGGAGGACAGAGCCAGGCTCTTCTCAGTGATGGCCAGTGATAAGAGAAGGGGCAATGGGTGAAAGGTGGAGCAGAGGAAGTTCCATATGAATGTAAGGAGGAACTTTTTCTCTGTGAGGGTGATGGAGCACTGGGACAGACTGCTCAGTGAGGTTGTGGAGTCTCCTTCTCTAGAGACATTCAAAACCTGCCTGGATGCATTCCTGTGTGATTTAGTCTGGGTGATCCTGCTCTGGCAGGGGAGGTTGGACTAGATGATCTTCTGAGGTCCCTGCCAACTCCTAACGTTCTGTGATTCTCTGATTCTGTGATTCCTCCCCAAGGGAATGATCCTAAAAGCTCCTCCTGTCCTTTTCAGGCTCTACCAGTGTCCACCTTAGAAACTGCTGAATGCCCAGGTACAGCTCCAAAAAAAACAGGTTTAAGTGCTGAACGATGTTCCTGGCCTGAAACCTCCCAAGGAAGCCAAGAGCAGCCCAAATAACCTTTGAGCTCAGGGCTTTCCTTGGCAAGGGAATGGTCCTAACGATGCCTATGTCATTTCGTGTGCTAACAGTATCCATATTTCAAACTGATAAATGTCAAGCAGTAGCTCCCAAGCAAGAGGATTGAGGGCAGAAATGTGTTCCTGTCCTGAAACCATCCCAGGTAGCCCAGTAGCAGCCCCAGTACCCTTGGGACTCATTTTTGTCCCTACCAAGGGATTGTTTCTAACATTGCCTGACACCATCACCTGGGAAGGAATAACTGCTGGAATCAGTACAGGCTGGAAGATGACCTGTTGGAGAGGACCTCTGTGGAGAAGGACCTGAGGGTGCTGGGGGGTGACAGGTTGGCCATGAGCCAGCAGTGTGCCCTGTTGTCTAAGAGAGCCAATGGGATCCCGGGGGACATAAAAAAGAGAGTGGCCAGCAGGTCAAAGGAGGTGATCCTCACCCCCTAAACTCTGCCCTGGTCAGACCCCCCTGGAGCGTTGTGCCCAGTTCTAGGCTCCCCAGGACAAAAAAGCCAGGGATCTCCTGGAGAGAGTCCAGCAGAGGCTACGAAGGCAATTAAAGGCCTGGAGCATCTCCCCTATGAGGAAAGGCTGAGTCACCCAGGGGTATTCAGCCTTGAGAAAAGAAGGTTAAGAGGGGATCTTACCAATGTTTATAAGTATCTGAAGTGTAGGACACAGGGGAAAATTTTCAGCCTCTTTTCAATGGTTTGCAGGGGCAGAACAAGGGGCAATGGTTACAAGTTGGAGCACAGGAAGTTCCACACCAACATGCGGAAAGACTTTTTCACAGTGAGGGTGACAGAGCCCTGGGACAGGCTGCCCAGGGGGGGTGTGAAGTGTGTCCCCCTATGGAGATATTCAAGACCCCTCTGGACACTGACTTGTGCGACCTGTCCTAGGGAAGATATTTTGGCAGGGGGTTGGACCTGATGATCTCTTGAGATCCCCCCAACCCCTACAATTCTGTGACTCTGTGACTGATAGATTGTGAGGCAAGGGGATTGACTGATACATCGAAGGATGAGCTCAGGGGATTAACTGATAGATAGATGTGAGGTAAAGAAGTTGGCTGATAAATAGATCGTGAGGTAAGACAATAGACAGATCTATAGATTGTGAAGGAAGAACATGGACTGATAGATAGATGTGAGGTATGAGATTGACTGGTAGATTAAGAGGTAAGGGGATTGATTGATATATAGATTGTGAGGTAAGGAGATTGCTAGAGAGATTGTGACATAAGGGGATTGTGAGGTAAGGAGATTGTGAGGTAAGGGGAGTGTGAGGTAAGGGGATTGTGAGGTAAGGGGATTATGAAATAAAGGGATTGTGAGGTAAAGGGATTGTGAGGTAAGAGGTTTGTGAGATAAGGGGGTTGTGAGGTAAGAGGGTTGTGAGGTAAGGGGATTGTGAGGTAAGGGGAGTGTGAGGTAAGGGGAGTGTGAGGTAAGGGGATTGTGAGGTAAGGGGATTATGAAATAAAGGGATTGTGAGGTAAAGGGATTGTGAGGTAAGAGGTTTGTGAGATAAGGGGGTTGTGAGGTAAGAGGGTTGTGAGGTAAGGGGATTGTGAGGTAAGGGGATTGTGAGGTAAGGGGATTGTGAGGTAAGAGGATTGTGAGGTGTGGCATGCAGCTTGAGAAACAAAGCCTCAAGCACTGCCAGCTTGACAGATAATGGGATGGAGCCTTTAGGCCATGAACCATGGGGAAACTAAACAAGGTGGCAGCATCGTTGCCGGCCCCCTGCTGGGACAGGCTCCAGGAGAAAGCGTCCTCTATTGTTAAGGTGTATCTGCTGTCTGACGAGGTTTTAGAAGTTCTATTAGCATGGTAAGATAGAGATGCTGCTGTGACAGCAAAATGTTGACCAATCAGATGTAGCCCAGGAACAGAGTGTGTTTGAAAGAAAGCAGCCGTCTGCAGAGCATATAAGAAGGAATGGTTCTTTGCAATGAATCGACTCTTGCTGCATCAAGCTGTGTCCCGTCTCTCTCCGTCGCGGCAGATTTGTTTTGGATTTCAGTAGATGTTGCTTTGCCCCAGCTGAGAGCCCAGCACCTCACAGTCGCTTGTTCTTTAAAAGGGAGTGTGGGGGAGGGGGTGTTGGGGGGGAGGGAGGGGGAAGGGAAAGGGAAAAAAAACCCAAAACCAAGGAAACAAAACCCCACGGGTTGGGGTAAGGATAGTTTACTGGAATAGCAGAAAGAGAGATGTAACAATAGTAACAGGACTTTGTAGCAAAATCTATGAAACTGGTGACACACAATGCAGTTTCTCACCAAACCCACAACTCACACTGTGCAGCCCAGAGCCGTCCCAAAAACTGGACCGTCCCTAAAACTGCACGTCCTGGAGCTGCCTCCTCCGACCAGCCCCTGCTTTTATGCTGAGCATGACAGAATGGGTATGGAATACCCCCTTTGGCCAGTTCGGGTCACCTGTCCTGGCTGCGTCCCCTCCTTTCTCATTAGTAGGGAAATATGAATAACTGAAAAGTCCTTGACTGCTTGGCAACAACTGGAAACATCAGGGTGCTCTCAGCACTGCTCTCATCCTAATTCCTAAACACAGCATTCCATCCACTATAAGAAAAGAAATTAACTCCATCCTAGCTGAAACCAGGACACTTAGGTATGCAATGGATCAAACCTGCTTTAATAAGGTTTAATTTAATGAAGAATA
Organism: Gallinula chloropus; assembly: GCF_964237585.1. Taxonomy (NCBI): domain Eukaryota; kingdom Metazoa; phylum Chordata; class Aves; order Gruiformes; family Rallidae; genus Gallinula; species Gallinula chloropus. Next base: position 572,371 of record NC_140106.1, read on the forward strand.
AATGTTTAAAGGTGAAAAGAAACACAAAGCCATCCGGGTCCCCCACTTAAACAGGCTGCAGAACGAGCCCTGAGAGGTCTGAGGATGGAGTACTTCAAGCATGTGGAGAGCAACCTCATGGATTTGGTAGATGCTTGTGAGGTCACTTGGAACTGAATATTTCAACAATGTGTCCTTGGCCAATAGGGGAATACGTGCTTGTGAGGTCATACTGACAGATCTGGAGCAGGCTGTGGACAGTGGAGGTTGCTGTGAGGTCACTGATTCCGGAACAGGTCACAGGACAAGAGAAGGCAGATGGTCTCTGTTGTGATGTCAGTGTTTCCCAAGTAGCTGATAGGTCAGACAAAGCCCAAACCTTGTGCAGAGAGTATCATTACTTCCTGAATAGTTGATAGGCTGGGAAAAGACCAAAAGGCTGTGTGGGTTCTGAAGAAATATCTCTAGCCTGAGTCTAGGACCAGGCTTATGGACAGTATAGGTCCTTCTGAGGCTACTGGTAGCTGGATGTATGATTGGCCAGGAACTGACAGATATCTTGTGAATGTCCTTGTGATGTCAGTGGTGCCAAAATACCTGACAAACCAGGAATGGGGACATGTCAGTGGTAGATGCTGTGAGATCACCTTTGCCTGAGTAGTGGACAGGCCAGGAGTGTGCACTTTACCTGTGCATGACGTTGTGGTTTCATTGGGGCTGGATTAGCTTTGATGCTGTGAGAAGGCATGTGGCTTGTGTGGGTGTGGTGGTGTTGTGGTTTCACCCGGGCTGAGGGCCGAGATCCACGCAGCTGCCTGCTCCTTAAAGGAAAAGAGCAGGAAAAATGGAGGAGGGGGGGGGGGGGTGTGTGTGAGAAGTGAGGGAAGGGAAAAAGAAGAGGAAGGGGCAAATAACCCCAAAATCAAGAAATTAAGAGGCCCGTGGGTTGGGATAAGGATAGTTTACTAAGATAACAGAAATATACAATATAACAATGCTAACAGGACTGTAGAGCAAAAATATATGAAGCTGTTGATACACAATACAGTTTCTCACCAAATCACACAACTCAGGCCGTGCCACCCAGAGCCGTCCCAGAACCCGACCGTCCCCCAAGAACCGCGCGTCCCGGAGCCGCCCCATGCCTTCCTCCCATCAGCCGCCCGATATCTTGGGCAGGACGTAACTGGCGTGGAATACTCTCTTTGGTCAGTTGGGTCACCTGTCCTGGCTTCGCCCCTCCTTTCTCATGAAGAGCTGAGAAAGTCCTTGACTGTCTGACAGCAACTAGAAACATCAGGGTGTTATCAGCACTACTCCCATTTTACTCTCAAACACAGCATTCATCTGCTGTTACAAATGAAATTAACTCCATCCTGACCAAAACCAGGACTGGTGGTTTAGGCCTGGCTGGAGGCCAGACACCGAAAGATAGACCAAAGTCGGTCTATCCCTCCCCTTTTTATTTGGACAGGGGAGAAAGTAGATATCAAGAGGCTTAGGAGTCAAGATAAGGACAGGGACATCCTTTAATGAACGACATGGGCATAACAGATTCAACAGAGTGAAGGACAGAAAACTCTCTAGTTTCTTACACTGCACTGCACACCCAGTGACACCAGAGTTGGATACAAGAAGCGTGACCAGATCTTAAAACAATGGGACCAGGTCTTAAAGCATCTTCCCCCCACCCCTCCCTTCTTGCAGACTTCAGTTTAGTCAGGATTTTGCTCCCTGGTGTCTCTCAGTCCCAGTCTTCCACAGGGTCACCAGCCTCCCCCCCAGCAAAACTGCTCTGGCACAAATCTCTCCCTTGCTCATCTCTGTGTCTCTGTCTCTCCCCACGGGCTGCCAGTGCTGGCAGGGGCTGACTCCAACGTGGGTCACAGCATCTACTGTCTGTCTCCTCCTGCTCCATCCAGCATGGGGCCTCCCCACAGGCTGCAGGTGGGGTCTGGGTTTTTTCCATGGGCTGCAGTGGGTCACCTGCTGCACCATGGGTTTCTCCCCAGGCTGCAGGGGCATCTTTCACTCTGGCACATTGGGTGCATCCTCCCGCCTCTTCCCGGCCTTGGTGTCTGCACAGCTCGTTCCATCTTCTCACTCCCTTCTCTGGTGGAAAAAGGCAGCTGCTTGCGTTTATGTTTTCCTCAATGTGATTCCCAGAGGCTCTGTGACCACCACTGATGGGCTTGGCCTTGGTCAGCAATGACTCTGCCCTTGAATCAACCAATGTTTGCTCTGCAGGACCTGCAGAGAACTTCTAGCTGCTTCTTGCAGGAGCCATCTCTGAAGCCCCCATCCTCTCCCAGCACCCAGCTACGCCAGACCGCAACAATAACTGACCTTTCTATGTATCTGAATAAAACTGTTCTGGGAGAGAGATTTCATGTGTATTAAACTGGATCATGTTTAACTGCTGTTTGTTGTCAGAGAAATCTGTCTGGTCCTGTGAGCACAGATGATGCCGGGAAAAGTGTTGAGAGTCTCAGGAGGCCAGTGAGGGAACTGCTGGGCTTGAGGAAGAGCAAGGTTCTCTAGACAGGGTTGGATCTCAAGAGACTGCTTTTCCTGCCTGTCCAGATCTCCTTAGCAGACCCATATCCATCACAGAATGCTTCTGTCACTTCTTCTATCAACTGAGCCATGAAAGAAAATATGTGTGAGTGAGAAAAGGTCCTCCATGGGAAATTCCTTTGAAATCTTCATCTCTAAAGACCTAACTGAAATCCAATTAGTTGTAGAGGTTTTGAGTTTTTTAATGAAATAGGCTTGAAGAGAAACCCTCGTAAGGGCTTTCAGGATGTTAATGAGCCCCATGGTGTCTTTTCTTCTGAATCCCCAGACCTCAGATACCAAGAGAAAGAAAGGTGAAGAAACCTCTCAAGAAGTTCAAGTCAGGAGTAATGCCCAAAGTACCTTGAAGTATTAACAGGCCCCACTGGGAGCCATTACTGACAAAGCCTCCCCAGGGGCTCCTTAGAGCAGACAACTGGAGGCCATGAGGACAAACACAGGCAAAGCACAGGCAGCTCTGATGCTGAGGAGACCCTGGCTTGGTCTGATGAAGCAGAAATGCCAAGCGCTGACCCCAGCCCCTGGGCAGGGACACCCTGAGATTCTCAGAGATGAGATCATAGAACGATCCCCATGAGGTCTGAGACCAGGAGGGAGCCTACAAGAACTGGTCTTCTCCTGCTGAGCTTGGCCAGGCTCCTGGGATGGGGGGAGCTCATGGCAACCTGGCAGCACTGCAGAGAGACAGCTCTGCCCAGGAGCAGCTCCTCTGCCAAGCACACAGGGCTGGGGACACTGCCTGTAGGCACCGAGGGGAGACCTGTGAGGCTGAGAGAGCTGACGGATGCTGAGAGCTCACTGGAGGAGAATTCTCCACAGCCTTTCCCTGGTATGTCTGTGGGTGCAGGGCAATGCTGGTTCTGTTCCTGGAGGGATCTCCTAAAGCTGGGACATGGGACAGTGTGTGAGGTGTGTCAGGAGGACAGGTTCTCTCTAGGACCAGAAGGTGCTGCCTGGAAGGGATGCCCTTGTGCCCCATCAGAGGGACAGGGCAGGACAGCTGTCTTCTCCTGGGCATGGCTGCATTTGCACTGTGGAAAGAAGCGGTGGATGTAAAGTGTGACGCAAGGAAATATGGTGCAGGGTCCTTGTCCCAGAGAGAAGAAACCTCTGAGTGCCTGTCCTTCTAGCCTTCTGTGGAATGTTTCTCGCTGTTTCCCCTCCTGTTTTTATTGCCTTTCTCCCACCATTTCCTGGGGCTTTCAGCATGTCCATTGGTGGGGCTGGCACTGAGTTACCCTCACTTTAGGACCCCCATCTGTAGGACTGAGGTTTTCCTGGCAGGTCTTGCTGGGCTGCAGGCTGCCTCCCACAATGGCACCGCTCTCCCAGGGACTCTTGAGCCCCAGAGAAGAGCCCCATGCAGGAGACATCTCTGCACAGAGGCCGTGGCAATGCCACTCATCACCTGTGTGTGGGCAGCTGCACTGAGCCCTGTGTGTCCCTGGCTGGGAGCGGGGAGCTGAGATCCTCCTTGGGTGGGATGAGACCGCAGGAGGGCTTTGGAGCCCTGCCCTGCGAGACTGGATTCCTCAGCTCTCAGTCAGGAGAAAATCACAGCTCCAAAGTTCTGCTCTGCCCTCGGGTGAAATTGGAGTGACAGTGCTGAAAAGCTCATTGCTGTCCACAGGGGATTTAATCTGAGATCAGGCCATCCTTCTATTTACTGACTGCTGCCAGGCAGGACTGAGTTCTCCAGAGCCCACAGCCAACCCTCCTCCCAGCAGTGGCACGCTCAAGCCAGCACAAAGCAGAGCTCCCAAAAGGGACCTGACAAAAGGCTTCCAGAATACAGGGAGTTAATGTGAATTGGAAACTGTTTCCCTCAAAGAATCGTTCCCTAACTTCTCACAACCTTTTTATCCTTTGACAGGTCTCCACACTTGACAGCAGCAGATGTTCAACAGCAGCAGCTCCATCAGCCAGTTCCTCCTCCTGGCCTTTGCAGACACACGGGAGCTGCAGCTCCTGCACTTCTGCCTCTTCCTGGGCATCTACCTGGCTGCTCTCCTGGGCAATGGCCTCATCATCATCACCATAGCCTGTGACCACCACCTCCACACCCCCATGTACTTCTTCCTCCTCAACCTCTCTGTTACTGACATTGGCTGCATCTCTACAATAGTTCCCAAAGCCATGGCCAATTCCTTGTGGGACACCAGGGCCATTTCCTACACAGGATGTCTGGCTCAACTCTTTTTCTTTTTATTTTTGATCATCACAGAGTACTGTCTGCTCACTGTCATGGCCTATGACCGCTACGTTGCCATCTGCCACCCCCTGCACTACGGGACCCTCCTGGGCAGCAGAGCTTGTGTCCACATGGCAACAGCTGCCTGGGCCACTGGGTTTCTCAATGCTGTGCTGCACACAGCCAATACATTTTCTTTGCCCCTCTGCCATGGCAATAATGTTGACCAGTTCTTCTGTGAAATCCCCCAGATCCTCAAGCTCTCCTGCTCAGATGCCTACCTCAGGGAAACTGGAGTCATTGTGGTCAGTGCCTGTTTAGCTTTTGGGTGTTTTGTGTTCATTGTGGCGTCCTATGTGCAGATCTTCAGGGCTGTGCTGAGGATCCCCTCACAGCAGGGACGGCACAAAGCCTTTTCCACCTGCCTCCCTCACCTGGCTGTGGTCTCCCTGTTTCTGAGCACTGCTGTGTTTGCCTACCTGAAGCCCCCCTCCATCTCCTCCCTATTTCTGGACCTGGTAGTGTCATTTCTTTACTCGGTGGTTCCACCAGCAATGAACCCCCTCATCTACAGCATGAGGAACCAGGAGCTCAAGGATTCTGTGTTGAAACTGAGCACTGGATGTATCTAAGCAGCAAAGAACTTCTCAGTTTCTTCTGCATATCACTGGCCATGTAACTGACGTTAGGTTCAGTCTGTATTTAGTAGGGTTCTTTTCCTTCTATGTTGTTTAAACTGTAGTAACATGGTGCACGTTCATCCCATTCCTAATCCAGTATCTAGGCGTCTCTTGTGACCCAGACACTGTGTAATGACAGGCTGTGCTTCCTTTGCATTATGTTTAACTTGAAAAGTGCACATTTTTTTCTTTACTTATGTTTCTCCTGGCATTTATAAAAATTTACAAGCACATTGTCATCAGCGGACTCACTCCACTAATTGTCGGAAATGGCAATTCTTTCCCACCATGGCAGAGCAGGAATTTCCTGTGTCCTCTGTATCGCAGAATCATCCAATCACTTGGGTTGGAAAAGGCCTTTAGAGTCATTGAGTCCAACCACAGCCTAACCCTGCCTAGTCCACTTCTAGACCATGTCCTCAAGCACAATATCTACACACATTTCAATACCTCCAGGGATTGTGAGTCCACCACTTCCCTGGGCAGCCTGTTCCAACGCTTCACTACCTTTACAGTAAAGAAGTTCTTCCTGATATCAAAAATAAATCTCCCCTGGTTCAGTTTGGAAAGATTTCCTCTCATCACTTGATACCTGAGAGAAAACACCAACCCCCACCACCATACACCCTCCTTGCAGGTAGTTGTAGAGAGCACTAAGGTCTCCACTCAACCTCCCTTTCTTAAGACTAAAAAGCCCCAGTTCCCTCAGCTGATCCTGAAAGGACTTGTGCTCCAAACTCTTCTCTGTGGAGACCGGCAGTGAGCAACACGCAATTCGAGATGAATTTTAGGTGAAGCCGTTTATTGGGTGAAATCACACAGATTAGAGACTTTTGTTGCTGCAAACGTGGCAAGCTAAAAAACTGCTGGTTGGTTACATACCCTGGTTACCCCCTACTGATTGGTTAGTAATTATAATGAGTTCTGATAAACATACCTTACAGCTAAATATCATTAGTTCACCTTTGGTGCCTAAAAACATCCGCACAGCGGCTGTTTTGACCATCTTGTTATGGCTGGTTCTGAACATGTTCCGTTACTCCCAAGTTCTTCTCATAACAACCTCTTGGTTTAGGGCAGCCTGTACCCCTGTCATCAAGGCTGCTGTGTGTTGAGACTGTGATTATTAAGTTCCTCTCAGCATGAGCAACTTCTCCTGTCTGATGGGAACAGGAGGATTTTATCAGAGCCTAAGTCTTGGGAGAAGAACTCTAGGCCGCTAGCAGGCCTGCTGTCTTGGGAGAAGAACGCTAGGCCGCTAGCAGGCCTGCTGTCTTCCCCGACACTTCTCCAGGTTTGTTGCTCTTCTCTGGACTCGCTCCAGCATCTCGACATCCTTCTTGTAGTGAGGGGCCCATAACTGGACACGGTACTTGAGGTGGGCTTCACCAGAGCTGAGTACAACAGAACTGTCACTTCCCTAACTTCTGCCAGTCACTCTCTTCCTGACCCTGGCCAGGATGCCATTGGCCTTCTTGTCCACCTGGGAACAGTGCTGGCTCCTGTTCAGCTGGCTGACGACTGACACACCCAGATCCTATACTTCCAGGAAGCTCTCCGGCCACTCTGCCCTAGGCCTGTAACATTGCCTGGGGTTATTGTGACCAACGTGTAAGACCTGGCTCTTGGCCTTGTTGAACCCCATAGAGTTGGCTTCTGCCCATCACTCCAGCTTGTCCAGGTCACTCTGCAGAGCTTTCCTGTATTCCAGCAGATCAACACTCCCACACAATTTGGTGTCCCATGCAAATTTACTGAGGGTGCACTCAATCCCCTCGTCCAGATCATTAATAAAAATGTTAAAGAGGATGGGACCCAGCACAGAGCCATGGGAAGCAGCACTTGTGACCTGCCACTAGCTGGATTTAACCACAACTGTTTGGGCCCGAGTGTCCAGCCAGTTTGTAATCCAGCAAAGAGTGTACCCATCTAACCCATGAGCAGTGAGTTTCTCCAGCAGGATCCTGTGCAAGAGAGTGATGAAGGCTTCACTGAAGTCCAGGTAGAACACATTCAGAGCTTTCCCCTCATCCAATAAGCAGCAGGTCACCTTGTCATAGAAGGAGATAAGTTTGGTCAAGCACAGTCTGACTTTCCTAAACCCATGCTGACAGGGCCTGATGGCCAGAGTGTCCTGCATGTGCTGCATGATGGTACTCAAGATGATTAGTTCCATACCCTTCCCCAGCACTGAGGTCAGGCTGACAGGCCCGTAGTTCCCCAGGTCCTCCTCTGTCCCTTCCTGTAGATGGGTGCCACATGTGCCAGCTTCCAGTCAGGTGGAATCACCCCAGTCAGCCAAGACTGCTGGTAAATAAGGCAAAGTGGCTTCGTGAGAAAATCCACCATCTCCCTCAGTGCTTTTGGGTGTATCCCATCCAAGCCCATCAACTTCTGCAGATATAAGTGGCTGGGCAGGTCAGTAACCAATTCCCCTGGGATTATGGGGGCTTCCATCTACCTCCCATCCCCATCTTTCCTCTCAGGGGTCTGGGTATCAAGAGACAACGGATCATGCTGCTATTGATTGAAACAAAAAAGGCATTAGGTACATCAGCTCTTTTTTTTTATCCTCCATCACAGTGGTTCCCCTGAGATTCAATAAGTGTGGGAGATTCTATTGTTAATACTTTATCGGTTTTTAATAGATTCTATTTTTTAATTCTTTAAGTACAATAACAAAAGGAGGGACAGAGAGAATCTCCCACCTTTATTATAGGTCACAAACAAAAGTTACAAGGGCTGTAAAAGCATCCTGAACTGAAATCCCCCCATGTAGCCCACTTGCAGCCCAGTAATCTTGGGGGTCAGGGCGTTCCTAGTCAAGAGAATGGTTCTAAGAGTGCCTCACATCATTTTTGGGTTCTACTAGGTTCCCCCTTTGATATTTCTAAACATACAGCAATAGCTCCCAAGTAAATCTATGAAGGCTGAACAATGTTCCTAGGCTGAAACCTCCCTAGGTAGCCCACAAGCAGCCCTGGTAACCTTGGGGGGAAGGGCATTCCTAGCATAGGGAATGGTCCTATAACACCAGATACCATGTTCTGGCTCTACCAGTGTCCACATTCAAGAAGTGCTAAATGTCCAGCAATAACTTCCAAACAAAAGGTTTGAGAGATGAAATATCTTGTGAGCCTGAAAACCTCCCTGGTAGGTGTTATAAACAGCAGTGACAAATTTGTAAATTTCCAAACATCATTTATTTAAGCAAGATGCGAGCAGGCAAAACAGCGCTGGCCTTCCGGAGGAGACCCTTGCTCCTGCAAACGGCACGCGCCTCACCCCTCTGGAGTCCCCTTTTTATAGTCCCATAGTTCCGGGTACACGTGGCATATCCTGGTGTTTTTCTGTGGCCGTGTAAGCTGGTAGTGGGGGTCGTCCTGGTCCCTCGTAGTGCTCCTCTACGTTGTGTTCAGTGTCATGTTTGGTTAACTCATTTAATCCTATCAGGATGTTGCTAATGATAAAACAATGGTTCCCCTTTGCCTTGGTTACCTATTCAGAGCCATAGTCTGCCACAGGCACCAACTCAGCAAGGTCTGAAGTTCTTTCAGGTTGTTGCTAGTGATGAAACAATGGTTCTCCTTTGCCCTAGTTACTTATTTACAGTCATAGAAGGTTTGAGAACAATTCCTAGTTAGTCTACTTATTACAATCCCCCCTTTCAGTTTTGATCAATTTGTTCCTCAAACCGACTAACAGCTTTTTGAGATAATAGCATCGATGCCTCTTCTTTTTCTAAATCGGTTTTGGGTCATCATTCAAGAAACATTAACGTGATTACCTTCGTTACATGGGTACTTGGCAGCATCTATGTATATACAATAGCTGGTATTCAAAGAATCCATTAATTCCAGTTCCTGTGGTTTTTTTTGGTGGGTTTTTTTTTTTCCCAATAACATTTTTCACAAATGTCTGGGGTATATTCTCCTTCTCTATAATGTACCCACCAAATTGTCTTTACACTCTCGACACTCAAAACATAAGAAAGTAGAACATATACATCCAACATTTGAACAAAATAAATTGTCATTCATAGACAGTTTTACTCGCTGGTTCTTCGAAAGGTGTCATTTAAGTTGTCTGGATTGTTTGTAGTTTCCCACCGAGATTCTCAAACCAGTCTTTATTCTGCTCGTGTGCGTCCAACTTCTTTCGGCTGTTCAAACCTCAGTATCTGTGGTAAGCAACACAAGAAAGGGTCCCTCCCCCCCCGGTATCTTTTTTTCTGAGTTGTTGTTTATTGACCTTCTGGCATGTCAGGCACTTTCCCACCATCCTTTTGGTGATTTTATAAATTCCAATACACATATACTTGGTTCCAAAGTGGTCCACTAGTGCCTGTACTACCCAGTGGGTAAATAAACGGAGACCTGTTGGCAAGGGTATGTCCCTCAAGTCAGGTCACACTTTAGTATGATATTCTATTATGTCTAAGCAGTTATGCTCAAGTTCTTGGTTATTAGTCTCCCCTTTTGATAAAAAGGTGGCAGGATTGAGGCATGACTCAGCAGTTATACCTAAATCATCTTTTTCCATTAAAATTGTCTCATACTTCAAAGTCCTAGAATCAGTGAGACCTCTTCCTGTCTTTTGAGTCAGAATTGTCCTTACTTGATGTGGAGTGCTTACTATAAGAGCTCTTCCAAAAGTTAGCTTTCTGCTTTCTACCACCAAGAGGGCTGTGGCTGCTATTGCCTGTACACATTCAGGTCACCCTCGGGATATTGGGTCCAGCAGTTTAGATAAATAGGCAATTAGCTGTCGTTTGCCTCCCCACTTTTGAGTAACTCCCCTCCCCTGGGCTGTTTCCTTATCTATGGTAGCAAACAAGTGGAATGGTTTGTTGAGGGAGGGCAGTGCCAACACAGGAGTAGTGATCAAGTTTTGTTTTAATCCTTGTATTAATTCTTTTTCTTCATTACTCCATACCAAGTCATTAGGTTCTTCTAACAATTTAAAATATAATCCCTTTGTTTTTAGTACATATGATTCAATCCATAGGCGACAATAGTCTCTCAATCCCAAAAATTTTCACAGCTCTTTCTTAGTTTTTCGGGAGAAGTAACTCAACTACTCCTCTTATCTTCTCGGGGTTTATTTTCTGTCTCCCTTCACTGATTAGATGTCCTAAATATTTAACTTTATTTTCCATGTACTGCAGTTTGTTTTTTTGATATTTTTAGTCCCTGTTTCCCTAGGAAACTTAGCAAAGCATTTGTTGTTTCCTTTACGATTCTCTTATTTTTCCCTGAGATTAAAAGATCATCTACACATTGTAGAAGGGTGACTTCAGTTGGGACTTTAAACTTTTCTAATACTTGTTCCAATGCTTGTCCAAATAAATTTGGTGATTCAGTGAATCCCTGAGGTAAAACCGTCCATCTAAATAAATTGTTGCTTTTGTCCTGTGAAAGGATCTTCCCATTCAAAAGCAAACATGTCTCTACTATCAGGGTCCAGTGGACAGGTCCAGAAAGCATCCTTTAAATCAATCACACTAAACCATCTGTGGTCATCTGGTATTTTACTCAATAGAGTGTAAGGTTTAGGAACTACTGGGTGACGCACTTGAACTATCTGGTTTAACTTTCTTAAATCCTGTACCAAACGATATGACCCATCGGGTTTTTTGTTTGGTTGGTTGGTTTTGTTTTTGTTTTGTTTTTTTTTACTGATAAGATTGGGGTATTAAAAGGAGACATACATGGTTTCAGAAGTTTATCCTTAATTAAACTCTCTATAAATGGTTGGAGACTTTTACAGCCTTCCAATGAAATAGCATACTGTTTTTGGCAAATAATTTAGTGATGAAACCATGGTTCCCCTTTGCCCTAGTTACCCATTTACAGTCATAGAAGGTTTGAGAACAATTCCTAGTTAGTCTACTTATTACACCCTTACCTCACAATACCCTTACCTCACATTCTATCTGTCAATCAATTCTGTGACATCATAATGCACTGAACTCACAATCATCGTACCTCACAATCCCTTTAACTCACACTCATCATACCTCACAATCCCCTTGCCTAACACTCCCTTTACCTCACAATCCACTAACCTCACAATCTCCTTGCCTCAAAATCCCTTTACCTCACATTTTATCGGTCAATCAATTCTGTGACATCATAAGCCCCTTAACTCAAAATCATTATACCTCAAAATCCCCTTACTTCAAAATCCGCTTGCATCACAATCCTCTTTACCTCACAATCCCCTTACCTCACAATCCCCTCACATCACAATCCCTTTAACTGAAAATCAACTTACCTCACAATCCCTTTACCTCACAATCCCATTACTTCACAATCCCATTACATCAAAATCCACGTACCTCATAATGCCCTTTACCTCACAATGCCATTACCTCAAAATCCCCTTACATAACAATCCACTTACCTCACAATCCCTTTACATCACAATACCTTTACCCCATAATCCCCTTTACCTCGCAATACCTTTACTTCACAATCCCTTTACCCCACAATCCCCTTAACTCACAATCCCTTTACATCAAAATCCCTTTACTTCACAATCCCTTTAACTCACAATCCCTTTACCTCACAATCTTTTTACCTCTAAATCCCTTTACCTCACAATCCACTTACCTCACAATCCCTTTAACTCATAATACCCTTACCTCACAATATATTTGTTACTCTCCTTACCACACAATCTACCTCAGTCAATCCCCTTACATCACAATCCGTCAGTCAATTTAGTGACTTCATAATCCCTTTAACTCACAATCATCATCACTTACAGTCCCCTTACCTCACAATCTCTTTACCTCACAATCCCCTTACCTCACAATCCCCTAAACTCACAATCACTTTAACTCACAATCCCTTTTCCTCACAATCCCTTTAAAACCCTAATCCCCTTGCCTCACAATCCCCTTACCTGTCAATCCCTTTACCTCACAACATATTAGTCACTCTCCTTACCACACAATCTACCTCAATCAATCCCCTTTACCTCACAATCCATATCAATCAATTCTGTGACTTCATATTCCCCTTAACTCACAATCATCATACCTCATAGTCCCCTTACCTCACAATCCCCTTACCTCAAAATCCCCTTACCTCACAATCCCTTTACCTTTGTTTCCTTTCACAAGATGTGGCGACCTGGTTCAGGAACGGCAATGGCGCCACACTCTGGCAGCACGGTCCATCAGCTCACAGACACCAATGTGGTGGACGGCAAATGGCATTTATTAGCGAGAGGCACGGGGCTTTATACCCCAGGACTGTGATGCCACCCCCATCCTCTCACCTTACCGGCTACTTGCTATTGGTTACCTGGGGAGGGGAGGGGTCCAACTTTCCGTACAGCTTGACATCTGCCGACCGCAAAGCCCTCTATACCGACATTTCCCCACTCCCTATGCCTAATAAAACTACTTACTGTGCGAGTAAGATTTTGGTTGGATTGATCTAGTAATCAGAAAGTGGCATTTAACCAAAATATTTATGACGATTCTTTGGAGTATTTTCTGATCCTGCCATCTCCCTAACACCCATTCCCCCGGTCGATATTCGTAGAAACCCCTAGATAGCACAACAAACCCTAAAAGTAAAATCACACAGAGACATCGTTGCCCTTTGCCACGGGTGCTGTTTTGCCCTTGTTTGGATTCTGCTGGTTTGGGAGTCTCGGATGCAGACAGGATGCTTGCTGACTTGTCGTCCTCCTCGGCCACCTGGATGTATCGGTCACAGGGGCACACGATGATCTGATCCTGTGGATAAAAACTCACAGTTAACACCATTTAATTCTGCTGTCTTTTTTAACAGCAGCATACCCTCGTCCGGTTAGGACCAACCTCCATCCCTGTTCCCGTTCTCCCAGCTCATTCCTGACTACAACCAGTCGTCCTTCTTCAAGTGCCCGAGTGGCCCAATGTTTTTGGGTAGGACTGTATACCTCCTCTCCTCTGGGGAACTGATTCAGTGCTAACAGAGCAGTTGCTAACAGGCGTGGTTGGTCTCCTGTAGGAATGGCATTGGTGAAATCCTCTGCCTTTGCTAACACTTCTAATTTAGATTTTACTGTTTGGTTCGCTCTCTCGACTATGGTTTGCCCTGTGCTATTATACAGGATGCTGCACGTTAAGGTAGTGCCCCATTTCTGAGTACCCTGGCTTTCAATAGGGCTAAAGCGTCCCTTCCCAACAAGGGTGGGACTCCTGACATGACATATGGAAAAAGGGTGATGGGTTTTTCTGGTCCCTTTTCAGTATGGAGTGTGATTGCTATTAATTGAGCACTCTTTCTGGCTTGAGTTAATCCCCCAACTCCTCCCACCATGGGGGCATTTTCCAGTGTGGGGGCCAGTGCGTTTCGGGGATGACTGTGACGTCTGCTCTGGTATCAATTAAAAAGGGAACACTGATGGTAGTGTCATCTAAAGTATTGTAAAGGGAGAAGACTCCCCACACCACCAGCGTGTCATCACATTTTACAGCCAGGGCCACCCTGGGGTCCCGTCCCCGGAGGGTGGTCCTTGATGTCCTTGAGGTGGAGGCAGGTTTGCTTGCAGTGTTGGTTGGACTATATAATTGGTCACTTCTTGAGGGGGAAACAAGTTCAGAATCGCCTTGCCCCATTTGTGGCTGATGTAATTGAACCGCCTCGTATCGCACTCGGGAGAGAACTAGGAGCGACCCGAAAGTCCCCTCCCTTTGAAGTTTCCCTGATTGTTGCCCCTGCAATCCTTGGCAAAATGTCCCCTCCTCCCGCAAGACCAACACGGTCCCCTGGGCAGAGTTTGGTGCGGGGGGAGCGCTATTGGTGGATTTCCAGACTGAGGGCAATTTCTCCCGATGTGGCCTGCCTGACCGCATTTAAAACACACCACTGCATTGGCTACCAGGGCGTGAACAGCTGCCTGGATTGGCACTAAATGTTCTTCCCTCACAACATGCTTAATCATGTCTGCAATATCTGACCCTGCTGGTAGTGATCGGAGAATTTCTTTGGTTGCTGAATTACACTGCTGACGTAAGCATTCTGCTACGACTGGGCCTTTTGCTTCTGGAGGCAGCGCTGACGAGTCTACTGCTGCTTGGAGGCGATCCACAAATTGTGTGAAGCTTTCGCTTTCGCTCTGCTTTATTGTGGCCCATGGTGATGGCCTAGAGATGGCTCTAGAGACTGCGCGAATAGCTTCTCTGGCTGCACGAGTAGTTGCCGTAACCTCAGGGGGCCGTAGGCCCTGTGCTTGTGCCTGAGGGGTAAGCATTGCTGGATCTGTACCCATTAGCTGCTGCAGGCTAGAGCCACACAGAACATGATCGTCCCCAACTGCTTGGGCCAGTAGCCTCGTACAGTTCTCCTCCCATTCTTGTTTGAAAATGATCATTCCTGCTCCGTCAAAAATCAGTCTACAAGTTTGTTTGATATCAAAGGGAAGTAGGTCGTCTCCTCCAAAAACCCCATCTATGAGGGTGGAGACCATGGCCGAATTAATCCCTTATCCACAATTGCTGTAACGATCGCTTGTATATCCTTTGGGTTTATTGGCGAGTGAGCCCTCTGTCTCCCGGGCATCACACGGACTGGGAACGCTAACGCGGCAGATGGTGCCCAGTCGGCACACGCAATTTGTATCTTTTTCCAATCCGTAAGAGGCATGTTTTCCCCTAATGATTCTTTTTTAATTTGGATGGGAATATTTGTGCTTTTGATTTTGCCGATTCTGATTTCCTGCTCCCCTTCTGAGCTGGAATCGTTTATGAGCCGCTCGCCCTGACTAGTATCCGACTCGGAGCCAGAACTCGACTGACCGGCCACTTCCGGTTTTCCCCTTCTTTTTGTCAGGCTCTGACCCTGCCCACCAGCTTTGTGGGTGGGTCTTTCTTCTTGCCCCCTCGACTCGCCCCTCCTCCTCTGCGGGTTCTGATTGGCTCTCCACCTATCACTCACGCTCTTGTCCCTTCCTTCTCTATTTCTACCGCCCTTCTCCTCCCCTTCCCTTTCACATGAGCTCGCCAGCTCTGGAATTTCCTCCCTTTTCGCGCCAAAAGTATTTTTGTCCCGCCCTTCTTCTCCGCTGGCGCCATCTTGGAGAGCACGTGGTGGCGGCCATTTTTCCTGAGATTCTGATCTTTTAGCGGCAGCCCTAACCTCATCGGCTAGCCCACCCCAGAGAGATTTTGCTTGCTCCTGCCCCTCCGTAAGAGTTTTTCCTTGGTCCTGCCCCTCCGTAAGCGATTTTGCTCGCTCCTGCCCCTCCGTAAGCGGATCGGGGTTCGTGGATGGAGGAGGCTTATCGCCCTTTCAAACTTTGGGCTCAGCAGGCTTATCACTGTCTGGGGGCTGCAAAGTTTGTGTAGCCGCCCTCCCAGTGTCCTGCTCGTATAGCCTTCCGGAGGACCTGTACGACCCTCCCCCACGATTTCAGATTTTTCCCACTACCTGAGGACATAGTTTCCTCAGCCAAAGCATTAGTACACTTCCCCCACACCTTAGGATGGAGAATATCAACCGGCTGGTCAATGACCCCGATTTCTAAAAGTCTCGCAACGACGAGAGTAAAATCTTCAGCCTGACACTCAATACCCCACTGCGTACGCAATCCCAATACGACCTTCACAAGGGCTTCCATCCTCCTTGCGGGTCCGAGGGCGTCCCCTCCCCCGGGCAGGTCCTGCCGCTCCGGCCGCCGTTCACCTGACACAAGCGAGTCTCCCGGGTTCCGGCACCACTTGTTGCCTTTTGTTTAGGCCCGGCAACCTATTTCAGGAACGGCAACGGCGCCACACTCTGGCAGCACGGTCCATCAGCTCACAGACACCAATGTGGTGGACGGCAAATGGCGTTTATTAGCCAGAGGCACGGGGCTTTATACCCCAGGGCTGTGATGCCACCCCCATCCTCTCACCTTACCTGCTACTTGCTATTGGTTACCTGTGGAGGGGAGGGGTCTTACCTTTCCATACAGCGTGACATCTTCCGACCGCAAAGCCCTATCTACCGACAGCCAGGAAGTGTACACATGGCAGCAGAAGAGGTATTGACGTTCCCCTGTACCTGCATTACAGTCAGTCTGTCTCTTTCATCTCCCTCATCATACAGGTGTTTCCACTACTCCTGTTGATATGGCTGTGACTTAGGAAATCTTTTCAGGAGACTTGCAGGTCATAAGCTCTTCACAGGTTTCCACCTCCGCTTGCTCTTTGGTGATTCAGATGCCACTCGGCTCTCCAGTTTCTGCTTTGAGACTCTGAGAGTTGGAAGACATCCCATCATTCAGAACTCTAATGAACTGTTCTATCAGAAGGTCAGTGTGTTGATAAGTGACATTTCTGTGTATATGATTAAATTTTTTCTGGGGGAGACTCTCCTCTGGAAGCTGACCCCCTTCACACGCTGCTTGGCCGTAGCAGGCAGCTGAGGAGAGAGATGTCATGGGTATTACATTGTGTCATGTTTAACTGCTGTTTGTTGTCAGAGAAATCTGTCTGTGCCTGTGAGCACAGATGATGCCAGGAAAAGTGTTGGGAGTCCCAGGAGGCCAGGGAGGGAACTGCTGGGCTTGGGGAAGAGCAAGGTTCTCCAGACAGACTTGGATATGAAGAGACTGTCTTTCCTGCCTGTCCAGATCTCCTTAGGAGACCTCTGGACCAGCACCCATTGCAGCATGCTGATGAACTTTCTTCCATGATCTGAGATATGACAGAAACATTTTTTCCTTTGAAAAAATCCTCCATTGCAAAACTCCTTTGAAATTTTAATCACTCAAATAAAACCTCTCCAATTAGTCATACAAGTCTTATTTTTTTAATTAAAGTGAGTTTAAGAGACATGTTTGTAAGGGCTTTCTGTATGATTAATGAGCCCCATGGTGTCTTTTCTTCTGAGTCCAGAAACCTCAAGATACCAAATGGAGAATGAAGAAACCTCTCAAGAAGTCCAAGTCAGGAGTAATGCCCAAAGTACCTTGAAGCATTAACAGGCTCCATTGGGAGCCATTCCTGACAAAGCCTCCCCATGGGCTCCTTAGAGCAGACAACTGGAGGCCATGAGGTTAAACCCTTGCCTTTCTGGCCGTTGTCAGACTCATTTTGTCTTTAGCCAACTTTTGAGGTGTCGTGATTTCACAGTCTCCTTCCTCAGTAGAACATCTCTCACAGGGTTAAGCTTTGTGGAAGATGAACCTCACTGGTGGCAGATTGCACTTGGCATAGAGTGAGGAGTGTTTAATTTAATG
This sequence comes from Gallinula chloropus, assembly GCF_964237585.1. Classification (NCBI taxonomy): domain Eukaryota; kingdom Metazoa; phylum Chordata; class Aves; order Gruiformes; family Rallidae; genus Gallinula; species Gallinula chloropus. The sequence goes on from NC_140106.1 coordinate 590,023, forward strand.
GTGAATCTTGTCAGGTTTCTTCTGTTGGTGGAAAAATAACTCCCTCTGTGCTGCCTGTGTGCAGCCAGTTCTCTAAGGAAAGCAGGGGAGCTGGTACAGAGGGGCTGTAATGCCCCACTGCAGAGTGCAGCAGAGAGACCTGATGTAAGGACAAGGGATGCAAGTCCCAGTTGGCTGGTGAGAGTCATGGTGGGCTTGTGGAGATGTGCAGCAAGGTTGTCCCCACTGTCTCAACTGACCCTTTTTCAGAGCAGTCCAGACATCCTTAGGAGACACCCTGGATCAATCTCAGTCAGAGGTTGTCACCTCTCCTCTACAGTGAAAATAATAACCTACACCCTTAAAAAGAAATCAATTTTGCTATGAGCTCCCTTTGAAACAGCTTCAATGATCTGTACATCTCTTGAAGACTTGAAGATAATTACATGAAGAGACACAGCTCGTTAGAGCTTGTTTTTTACTTTTAATGAGCCCTGGGGTGCATTTGGAGATGAGTCCTTGAAGCTCAGGTACTGAGAGGAAATTGCACAATAAACTCCATGTCAAAAGCAGAAGCCAAAGTACCCTGAAGTATTAATGAGTCCCACTGAGAGCCATTGCTGGCTGAGCCTCCCCAGGGACTAGTTAGCACAGGCAATTGGAGGCCATGTTGGCTGGTAGGCAAAGGCAATGTACAAGCAGCTGAAAGGCTGAGCAAGCCCTGGGTTGGTTTGATAAAGCAGAAAGGCCAAGCCCTGACCCCCAGCTCCAGGGAAGACAGGTCCTGTCCCTCAGGTATTGCTCTGGTTCTTCCTGGGGCAGAACAACATGGGGTGTGTAATGATGATGGAAAGTACAACAGGATGAGAGTATCTAGACTTACTAGGGGTGTGTTAGGAGACACCAAGCCTCCCCCACCCCAGTTCCTTAGGACAACATTTCTCCTCATTGTAGGTCATCTCCATAGTGAAGAAAGAAAGACCAGGGAGACCGTACATTCCCAATCAGATTCAGGAGGAAACATAACATAGGAAAATGAGGACAATGCTGAGGTGCTTAATGAATTCTTTGCCTCTGTCAGAGGAGCAGTTGTACAGAGAGAATCCAATTCCCTGAGCTAGGAGACAGGGACATGGAGCAGAATGAGCCCACCTCAGTCCAGAAGGAGATGGTCCTGCTGCAGGAGATGTGCACAGATCTGTGGGGTTGAATGGGATACACCCAAGGGTGCTGAAAGAGCTGGTGGAGGGGTTCACCAAGCCACTTTGCATCAGTCCTAGCTGACTGGATCAGTCAATGTAACCCCCTATATAAGAAGGGACAGAAGGATGATCAGGGAAATTACAGGGCTGATACTTTGACTTCCGTGCAAGAGAAGCTGGCGGAGCAGATCATCCTGAGCAGCATTATCCAGTTCATGAAGAACCCCCAAGTGATCAGGCCCAGTCAGCTTGGGTTCATAAGGACAGGTCCTATTTGACCAACTGGATATCCCTCTATGACAGGGTGACCTGCTTCTTGGACAAGGGAAGGGCTCTGGATGTTGTCTACCTCGACTTTAGCAAGGCCTTGGACAGAGTTTTCCACCACCTTCTCCTAGAGAAACTCGCTGCTGTGGCTTGGAAACTGTGGTGGTTCAGCCCCAAACAATGGCTGAGCACCACATGCTGCTCGCTCACTCCTGGAGGAGAAACAGACAGAGCCTCTTTGGGCTGGGATATGGATTTAGTCTAGGGGCATTGGAAAAGTTGGTCTTTCAAGATCCCCTTCCAACTCCTAATGTTCTGTGATTCTACGATAGTTAACTGATAAAAGCACTATGAAAGAGGAACAATAACCGCCCTTGGCAAACACAGTCACACCAGGTGGTATCACAGAGTACCCTACCAAACCAATGATAACAGAGTGCTATATGAGCTAAGAACCAACCAGATGCCCTGTCCCCACTCAGAGTGCCCTGGAGGAACCTAGAAGTGCCCCCCCCCCTCCCCCAACCAGCACCTTTTATGGGGAAGTGATGTCACGTGGTGTGGAAAACAACCCGGGGTTATCTCATTGACGATCTTGATGAGGGTATAGCATCCACCCTCAGCAAGTACGCTGATGATACAAAGCTGGGAGGATTGGCTGACACGCAGGAACACTGCGCTGCCATCCAGCGAGACCTTGACAGGCTGGAGAGCTGGGCTGGGAGAAACCAGATGAGGTTCAACAAGAGCAAGTGTAAAGTCTTGCACCTGGGGAGGAACAACCGACTGTATCAGTACAGGCTGGGGGATGACCTGCTGGAAAGGAGCTCTGTGGAGAAGGACCTGGGGGTCCTGGTTGATGACAGGTTGGCTATGAGCCAGCAGTGCGCACTGGTGGCGAAGAGAGCCAATGGGATCCTGGGATGCATCAGGAAGAGTATGTCCAGCAGGTCGAAGGAAGTGATCCTCCCCCTCTACTCTGCGTTGGTCAGGCCCCACCTGGAGTACTGTGTCCAGTTCTGGGCTCCATGGTATAAAAAAGACAGGGATCTCCTGGAGAGAGTCCAGAGAAGGGCCACGAAGATGATTAGGGGCCTGGAACATCTCCCATATGAGGAAAGGCTGAGTGAGCTGGGTCTGTTCAGCCTGGAGAAAAGAAGGCTTAGGGGAGACCTAATTAGTGTTTATAAATATCTTAGACTTGGGACACAGGGGAATTTGGCCAGCCCCTTTTCAGTGGTCTGTGGGGACAGGACTAGGGGCAATGGCTGTAAGCTGGAGCATAGGAAGTTCCGCACCAACATGCAGAAGAACATTTTCACAGTGAGGGTGACGGAGCAGTGGAATAGGCTGCCCAGGGAGGTGGTTGAGTCTCCTTCTCTGGAGATATTCAAGTCTCGTCTGGATGCCTATCTGTGTAATATGAGATAGGGAGCCTGCTTTGGCAGGGGGGTTGGACCCGATGATCTCTTGAGGTCCCTTCCAACCCCTAAGATTCTGTGATTCTGTGATTCTGTGATCTCAGCTCACCTGTGCTGGCTGCTTGGGGAGGTGAGCTCTGAGCTGACCAGAACCAGGACACCCACAGTGCCTAGGAAAGCTTGTGTCTCCTTTTTGTTGGTTGGAGGAGACATTGCTGGATCAGTCCTTGACAGATGGTGGGGCTGTGTTTCCATCCCAGGGGCAGTTGATTCCAAGTGTACTGAATTCCCTTCCAAGTGACAGCAAACTGTGGCCTGTCCTCTGCTGCAAAAGGACTCAAGGAGAAAGCATTTGCAATGTCGATTCTGGCATGGAATCACTTAGATTGGAAGAGACATTTAAGATCATCAAGGCCTAGTCCACCTATTGACCATGTCCTCAAGCAGAACATCTACACGTTTTAAATACCTCTAGCGATGGCGACTACACCACCTTCCTGGGAAGCCTTTTCCAATATTTGACTATTCTTTCAGTGGGGAAATATTTCCTCATATCTAACCTAAATCTCCCCTGGTGCAATTTAAAACCATTTCCTCTCATCCTATTACTTGTTACCTGAGCAAACTGACCGTCTCCTCCAGGGAGCTCTCCAACCACTCTGCCCCAGGCCTGTAGTGTTGCCTGGGGTTATTGTGACCAAAGTGCAGGACCTGGCACTCGGCTTTGTTGAGCCCCATAAAACTGGCCTGTCCTGGTTTTGGTCAGGATGGAGTTAATTTCATTTGTAGCAGTGGATGGAATGCTGTGTTTGAGAGTTAAAATGGGAGTAGTGCTGATAACACCCTGATGTTGTTAATTGCTGTCAGACAGTCAAGGACTTTCTCAGCTCTTCATGAGAAAGGAGGGGCGAAGCCAGGACAGGTGACCCAACTGACCAACGAGAGTATTCCATGCCAATTACGTCCTGCCCAGGATATCGGGTGGCTGATGGGAGGAAGGCCTGGGGCGGCTCCGGGACGCGCAGTTCTTGGGGGACGGTCGGGTTCTGGGAAAACTCTGGGTGGCACGGACTGAGTTGTGTGATTTGGTGAGAAACTGTATTGTGTATCAACAGCTTCATATATTTTTGCTCTACAGTCCTGTTAGCATTGTTATATTGTATCTTTCTGTTATCTTAGTAAACTGTCCTTATCCCAACCCACGGGCCTCTTAATTTCTTGGTTTTGGGGTTATTTGCCCCTTCCTTTTCCCTTCCCTTACCTCTTCCCCCCCCACCACCTTCCCTTTCCCTGCTCTTTTCCTTTAAGGAGCAGGCAGCTGCGTGGATCTTGGCCCTCAGCCAGGGTGAAACCACAACAGTCTTTTTGGCGCCCAACGTGGGACCATCTCAACCATCCCGGGATAAGGCAGGGCCATCTCAACCATCTCAGGATGAGGTTGTTGTCACATGATCCCTGTCTCTGAGTGAGCTGCGTGAGATTTGAAAAGATTTCAGCCGCCACCCAGGTGAGCACATCATCACTTGGTTGCTCCGATGCTGGGATCACGGGGCCAGTAGTCTGGAATTAGATGGCAGGGAGGCCAAGCAGTTGGGATCCCTAGCTAGAGAAGGAGGCATTGATAAGGCAACTGGGGAAAAGCCTGAAATCCTCAGCCTCTGGAGGCGACTACTGTCAGGTGTGAGGGAAAGGTATCCCATAAAAGAATATATTGCATGTCAATCACCCAAGTGTAACAACATTTAGGCAGTTATCCAGCACCTGAGAGAATTAGCTGTACGGGGGGTAATTTATTATGATCTGGACAACCCACAGCTTCCCTCTGATCCTGATGACGTCCTATGCACTCCAGATATGTGGCGTAAGGTTGTACGAAGTGCACCAGCAGGGCACACCAATTCATTGGCAACAATGGACTGGAGTGATGCATATACCGTATCTGAGGTGTCCTGCCAACTCCGGAGATATCAGGACAATGTTTCCCTCTCTGTGATTGCAGCGGTAGAGAAACTGGTCAAACGACTTGACAAAAATGTGTCCAAGTCCAAAACCATATGGGAGTGATGTTGCAGCTACTGGGAGAAAGCGTCCATCATCCCAGAAGGGAGGATACAGTAGGTACACACTGCGAGAGACGCTGTGGTTTTACCTGCGTGACCATGGTGAGGACATGATGAAGTGGGGTATGCAGCCCACCTCAGCCCTTCCAGCATGAGTAAATGAGCTGTGAGGCAAAAGAATCGCACAACGTGATTCTGCCAGGAAGAACGCTGCACCAGTGAACAGCCAACGCAATCAGCGACAATAGAGGGGCCCTGCCTCCAGCCAGGTGGAGGAGAGGGATAACCCTGTTTATTGGACTGTGTGGATCCGATGGTCTGGCACGTCAGACCCACAAGAGTACAAGGCTCTGGTGGATACTGGTGCCCAGTGTACGATAATGCCATCGAATCATGTTGGGACAGAACCTGTCAGCATTTCTGGAGTGACAGGGGGATCCCAACAATTGACTGTGTTAGAGACTGAAGTGAGCTTAACTGGGAAGGACTGGGAGAAACACCCAATTGTGACTGGCCCAGAAGCTCCGTGCATTTTAGGTATAGATTATCTCCGTAGAGGGTATTTTAAAGACCCAAAAGGGTACTGGTGGGCTTTTGGAATAGCTGCTTTGGAGACAGAAGAAATTGAACAATTGCGTGCCTTGCCTGGACTCTCGGAGGATCCTTCTGTTGTGGGGTTGTTGAAGAACAGCAAGTGCCAATTGCTACGACGACAGTGCACAGAAGACAATACCGTACTAACCGGGATTCCCTGATCCCCATCCATAAGCTGATTCGTCAACTGGAGAGTCAAGGAGTGATCAGCCAAACCCCTGACCCTTTAACAGTCCCATATGGCCAGTGCGGAAGTCTGATGGAGAGTGGAGGCTGACAGTAGATTATCGTGGCCTAAACGAAGTCACTCCAGGTATCAGTGCTGCTGTACCGGACATGCTGGAACTGCAGTATGAACTGGAGTCAAAGGCAGCTAAGTGGTATGCCACAATTGACATTGCAAATGCTTTCTTCTCAATACCACTGGCGCCAGAGTGCAGGCCGCAGTTTGCTTTCACTTGGAGGGGCATCCAATACACGTGGAATCGTCTGCCCCAGGGGTGGAAACACAGCCCTACCATCTGCCATGGACTGATTCAGACTACACTGGAAAAGGGTGAAGCCCCAGAGCACCTGCAGTATATTGATGACATCATTGTCTGCGGCACAAGGGGAGACTCAAGGTCGACCGCTGGGGTTTTGGAGTCGGGTCTACAAAGGATCTGAGGCCAATTATACTCCAACAGAAAAGGAAATACTGGCTGCCTATGAAGGGGTTCGAGCCGCTTCAGAAGTGATTGGAACTGAAGCCCAGCTCCTCCTGGCACCCTGACTGCTGGTGCTGGGTTGGATGTTCAAAGGGAAGGTCCCTTCTACACACCATGTCACTGATGCTACGTGGAGCAAGTGGGTTGCACTAATTACTCATCGGCCTCGAATAGGAAATCCTAATTGCCCAGGAATTGTGGAAGTGATCACAGACTGGCCTGAAGGCAAAGATTTTGGGATGTCACCAGAGGATGAGGAGGTAACACGGGCTGAAGAAGCCCCACCTTACAACAAACTGCCAGAGAATGAGAAGCAATATGCCCTTTTCACTGATGGCTCCTGTCGCCTTGTGGGAAAGCATCGAAGATGGAAAGCTGCTGTATGGAGTCCTACAAGACGAGTAGCAGAAGCTACTGAAGGAAAAGGTGAATCAAGCCATTTCGCTGAGGTAAAGGCCATACAGTTAGCCCTGGACATTGCTGAGAGAGAAAAGTGGCCAATGCTCTACCTGTATACTGATTCATGGATGGTAGCCAATGCCCTGTGGGGGTGGTTGCAGCAGTGGAAAAAGAACAACTGGCAACGTAGAGGCAAACCCATATGGGCTGCTGACTTACGGCAAGATATTGCTGCCCAGTTAGAGAAGCTTCTTGTAAAGGTACGTCATGTTGATGCCCATGTGCCTAAGAGTCGGGCCATGGAGGAACATCAAAACAACCATCAGGTGGATAAGGCTGCTAGGATTGAAGTGGCCCAGGTAGATCTAGACTGGCAACATAAAGGTGAATTATTCCTAGCTCGATGGGCTCATGATTCCTCAGGTCATCAAGGGGGAGATGCAACATATAGATGGGCACGAGATTGAGGGGTGGACTTAACCATGGATGCTATTGCACAAGTTATCCATGAGTGTGAGACGTGTGCCGCAATCAAGCAAGCGAAGCGGTTGAAGCCACTTTGGTATGGAGGATGGTGGATGAAATATAAATATGGGGAGGCCTGGCAGATTGATTACATCACCCTCCCACGAACCCGCCATGGCAAACGTTATGTGCTTACAATGGTGGAGGCGACCACCGGCTGGCTAGAAACATATCCTGTACCACATGCCACTGCCCGGAATACAATCCTGGGTCTGGAAAGGCAAGTCCTATGGCGACACGGCACCCCAGAAAGAATCGAGTCAGACAACGGGACTCATTTCTGAAACGCTCTCATAGACACCTGGGCCAAAGAGCATGGCATTGAGTGGGTGTACCACATTCCTTATCATGCACCAGCCTCTGGGAAAATTGAACGATACAATGGGCGCTTAAAGACTACCCTGAAAGCAATGGGTGGTGGAACATTCAAACACTGGGATACACATTTAGCCAAAGCCACGTGGTTAGTTACCTCTAGGGGATCCACCAATCGAGCTGGTCCTGCCCAGTCAAAATTTCCACGTACTGTAGAAGGAGACAGAGTCCCAATAGTGAATATGTAGAGTATATTAGGGAAGACGGTTTGGGTCATCCCTGCTTCAGGCAACGGTAAACCCATGTCTGGGATTGCTTTTGCTCAAGGACCTGGTTGTACTTGGTGGGTAATGCAGGAGGATGGAGAGGTTCAATGTGTACATCAAAGGGATTTGATTTTAGGTCTGAATAGCCAATATAAATAATAAGGTAGAAATTGTATTATAATAATTGCTAAATAACCCATTACTGTACATTCATTATTGCTATTATTGCTGTATGTTGCTGTATGTTGTACCAATGGAGTTACAGCCGGAGTCATACAAGTCAATGAAGGAAGAGTGCCACGATGACGGGACCAAGACCTGGTGTTCCAAGAACTTTTTCCTCCTTCCCTTTGAAAATGAACATCTTTGATTCACAGACTATGAACATGGACCATGTCAGATGTATTGGTCAAGAGCCCGAGATGCAGCATGCAACGATCCAGTGACGCATACTGACAGCATGAGAGACTGTTACGATGAATGAAGCCTGAAAATCATCATGGACTAAATGTTCATTCACTCAACAAACTCAGAGGAATGGTCCATAGACTAAGGGAATAATACCTGTATGCACATGTGTGCGTATACATGTGTACATACATATATGTGTGTCTGAAACAAGAAACTGATTGCACCCAAAAGAAATGGTTGGATCTGGTCATGACGTAAATGCTATGGAATAAGGGGTGGATAATGTCCTGGTTTTGGTCAGGATGGAGTTAAATTCATTTGTAGCAGCGGATGGAATGCTGTGTTTGGGAGTTATAATGGGAGCAGTGCTGATAACACCCTGATGTTGTTTATTGCTGTCAGACAGTCAAGGATTTTCTCAGCTCTTCATGAGAAAGGAGGGGCGAAGCCAGGACAGGTGACCCAACTGACCAACGAGAGTATTCCACACCAGTTACGTCCTGCCCAGGATATCGGGCGGCTGATGGGAGGAAGGCCTGGGGCGGCTCTGGGACGCACAGTTCTTGGGGGACGGTCGCGTTCTGGGACGGCTCTGGGTGGCACGGCCTGAGTTGTGTGATTTGGTGAGAAACTGTATTGTGTATCAACAGCTTCATATATTTTTGCTCTACAGTCCTGTTAGCATTGTTATATTGTATCTTTCTGTTATCTTAGTAAACTATCCTTATCCCAACCCACGGGCCTCTTAATTTCTTGGTTTTGGGGTTATTTGCCCCTTCCTTTTCCCTTCCCTTACCTCTTCCCCCACCACCACCACCTTCCCTTTCCCTGCTCTTTTCCTTTAAGGAGCAGGCAGCTGCGTGGATCTTGGCCCTCAGCCAGGGTGAAACTGCCTTTGCCCATCAATCCAGCCTGTCCAGGTCTCTCTGCAGAGCCTTCCTGCCTCCCAGCAGATCAACATACCCCACACAAATTGGTGTCATCTACAAACTTGCTGAGGGTGCACTCAATCTCCTCATTCAGATCATTAAGATATATCTTAAAGAGGATGGCCCCCAGCACTGAGCCCTGGGGAATACCGCATGTGACCTGTTGCCAGCTGGACTTAACTCCATTCACCAAAACTCTCTGGGCCTGGCCATCCAGCTATTTTTTAACCCAGCAAAGAATATACCCATCTAATCCATGGGCAGCTAGTTTCTCTAGGAGGATGCTGCAGGAAACAGTGTCAAAATCTTTACTGGAGTCCAGGTAGACCACATCCACAGCCTTCCCCTCATCCACTAAGCAGCAGGTCACCTTGTCGTAGAAGGAGATCAGTTTCTTCAAGCACGATCGGCCTTTCCTAAATCCATGCTGACTGGGCCTGATCACCTCAGTGTCCTGCTTTTGTTGCATGATGACAAGCCTGTAGTTCCCTGGGTCCTTCCTCTGTCCATTTTTGTAGGTGGGCGTCACATGTTCCAGCTTCCAGTCAGGCAGAGCCACCTTGGTCAGCCAGGACATCTGGTAAATAAGGGGAAGTGGCAGGGCGAGCACTTTTGCCAGCTCCCTCAGTAACCTTAGGTGTATCCCATCTGGACCCATTGACTTGTGGGGATCTAAGTGGCTGAGCAGGTCACTAAAAATTATCCTGGGACTATGAAGGCTTAATGGGTTAACTTCCCATTCTCATTTTCCCACTCAGTGCTGTGGGAATCAGGAGGCCAACTGGTCCTACTACTAAAGCCTGAGGCAAAAAAGGCATTAAGTACCTGAGCCTTTTCTTCATCCTTCATCACAATGGTTCCCCCAGCATCCAAGAAAGGTGGGAGATTCTCCCTGGCCCTCCTTTTGTTATTAACATATTTATACAATTTCTTCCTGCAATCTTTTACAGTAGTGGCCAGATTGAGCTCTCTTTGGGCTTTGGCCCTCCTTATTTTTTTCCTGCATAGCCTCACCTTAGCCCTGTACTCCTCCTGGGTCACCTTCCCTTTCTTCCAATAATTATATGCTCTCCTTTTCCTCCTGAGTTCCTGGCTCTCTGTTCAGCCAGGCCAGTCGTCTTTCCCCCTGACTTGAAATCCGGCACATTGGGATGGCTTGCTCCTGCTCCTTCAGGACCTCATTCTTGAGGATCGTCCAGCCTTCCTGAGCTCCTTTATTTTCCAACACTTTCTCCTTGGGGACTCAATCCACAAATTTCCTCAACAGGACAAAGTCCACCCTCCAGAAGTCCAGGGTGGTGGTTCTGCCACCCCTCTTCCTTCCCCAAGAATTGAGAACTCTATCATTTCATGATCACTGTGCCCAAGACAGCCTCCAAGCACCACCTCAACCACAAGACCTCTGTTTGTGAGCAACAGGTCGAGCAGGGCACCTGTCCTTGTTGGCTCACTCACCAGCTGCATCAGGAAGTTCTCTCCCACACAGTCCAAGAACCTTCTAGATTGACTCCTCTCTGCTGCGTTGTCTACCTAGGAGCTATCTGCTAGGTTGAAGTCACCCACAAGAAGAAAGACCAACAATGGTGATGCTACTCCCAGCTGGCTGAAGAATATTTCATCAACCTCTTCGTCCTGGTTGGGTGGTGTGTAAAAGACTCCCACCAGGATTTGCACCTTGCTGGCCTTCCCTCTAATTCTAACCCATAAGCATTCAACCTTATCATCACCCTCATTAAACTCCAGACAATCTAGACAATCCCAGAGACAGAGGGCTACCCCACCACCTCTCCTTTCTCACCTGTCCCTCTTGGTGACATTATACCCATCCATCACAGCATTCCAGTTGTGAGAATCATCCCACCAAATATCTGTGATGGCAACTAAGTCATAGGCTTCTCGACATACAGTTACTTTGAGTTCCTCTTGGGTTTTGCCCATACTGAGTACGTTGGTGTGCAGACATTTCAGGGACCAAGCCGAGCCCCCCCATTTTTGCCTTAAAATCACCAACATCTTGAACACAACCTGAGGCAACACATGGAGGGACCACACCTGTACGCTTTCACTCCAAACATACTGTGTCCTTTCGCACTTTGTCATGGAGCAAGCCTGCTATATTCCCCTCCCCTGCACCCCCAATCTTGTTTAAAGCCCTGTCTGTGAGCCCTGCAAGCTCCTGGGCAAAGACCCTCCTTCCTCTATGAGAAAGGTGGTTCCCATGTGACACCTGTAAGTGTGGTGCCATGTAGGCCATCCCATTGTCAAAAACCCCATAATTGTTACGTGTGCACCAGCTCCAGAGCCATGTACTAATAGATTAGATCTGCCTATTCCATCCAATTTCACTACCTGGTACTGGAAGGAGGGAGGAAAAACCACCTGGGCCCCAGATTCCCTCACTAGTCATCCAAGTGCCCTGAGGTCCCTCTTGATTGCCCTTGAAATATGTACTGCAGCTTCATCACTCACCCTCTACCCCCCTTGCCATGGCAAAGCAGTAGTGGGTAGTAGTCTGAGGGACGTACCAGACGAGGAAGTTTCCTAGTGATATATCCTGTAGCAGGGAGTCTCCTACAATCTTTTCTTTCTTGTTGCTGTTGTAGTGATTCGAGGAGTATGTCTCTCTCACCTTGGGTACTCCTCTGGCATGGTCAAATCAGGAGCCACATTGTTCCCTTCCTGGTCCTCCACAGTAAGAGCCTCATATGTACTGTTTAGAGAAATCTGGGGAGGAGGCATGGGCAAGGAGGCGGTATTCTTCCTTGACACGGTTGTGGACTAGTTTCCACTCACTGTGCCCCTTTAAGTTCTTAACTTAAAGAGGGGGTTGATTCCACTTCCATCTCATCGGGTGTGTTTTCCGGTGATTGTCTCCTCTCTTGTTTCAGGGAGCTCAGGCTGTGGGTCCACCAATTTATCCCATGTTCTGACTCCCTGATGCTCCTTAGCTTGTCTACTTCCTGTCTTAGTTCTAGCAAGAGGTTGAACAGATACATGCCTGATGCAAAGAGAGCACAGTTGGTGCTGAGTCTGGGTCACAGAAGATTGTGACATACTGCATTAGGAATGGGATGAATGTGAACCATGTTATCATAGCTTAGAAAAACTAGAAAGGAAAAAAAAAGAGCATCAAACCAAAAATACTACAAATTCAGACTGGCCCTAACATAAGTTACATGGTCAGTGATATGCAGAAGAAGATAACCCTTTTATTGCTTAGAAACATCCAGTCATCAGTTTCCACATGGCGTCCTTGAGCTCCTGGTTCCTCATGCTGTAGATGAGGGGGTTCACTGCTGGTGGAAACACTGAGTAAAGAAATGCCAATACCAGGTCCAGAAAAAGGGAGGAGAGGGAGGGGGGCTTCAGGTAGGTAAACAGGCCAGTGCTGAGAAACAGGGAGATCATGACCAGGTGAGGGAGGCAGGTGGAAAAGGCTTTGTGCCGTCCCTGCTGCGAGGGGATCCTCAGCACAGCCCTGAAGATCTGCACATAGGACACCACAATGAACACAAAACACCCAAAAGTTAAACAGGTGCTGACAACAATGAAACCAATTTCCCTGAGGTAGTCATCTGAGCAGGAGAGCTTGAGGATCTGGGGGATTTCACAGAAGAACTGGTCAACAGCGTTGCCATGGCAGAGGGGCAGGGAAAATGTATTGGCTGTGTGCAGCACAGCATTGAGAAACCCACCCCCCCAGGCAGCTGCTGCCATGTGGACACAAGCTCTGCTGCCCAGGAGGGTCCCGTAGTGCAGGGGGTTGCAGATGGCAACATAGCGATCATAGGCCATGACAGTGAGGAGGGAAAACTCTGAACCAGCCAAGAAGAAAACCAGGAAGACCTGTGCAGCACATCCCAAGAATGAGATTGCCCTGGTGTTCCACAGGGAATTGGCCATGGATTTTGGGATTGTGGTGGAAATGCAGCCAAGATCCAGAACAGATAGGTTGAGGAGGAAGAAGTACATGGGGGTGTGGAGGTGGTGATCACAGGCTATGGTGATGATGATGAGGCCATTGCCCAGGAGAGCAGCCAGGTAGATGCCCAGGAAGAGGCAGAAGTGCAGGAGCTGCAGCTCCCGTGTGTCTGCAAAGGGCAGGAGGAGGAACTGGCTGATGGAGCTGCTGTTGAACATCTGTTATTCGTGGGCATGGAGACCTGTACATAGAAGAACAGGCAGTGAGAAGTTAGGGAACACTTCTTCGAGGAAAACCTCATCCAGTTCTATCAGAATACCCTCAGATTGACTCTCTGGATTCAGGAAGACTTTTGTCAGGTCCCTTTTGGGAGGTTTGATTTGTGCTGCCTTGAGTTTGACACTGTTGAGAGGAGGGTCAGATGTGGCTCTCGAGAACTCTGTCCTGCCTGGCAGCAGTCAGTAAACAGAAGGATGGAGTGATCTCAGACTAAATCCCCTGTCAATAGGAATGAGCTTTTCAGCACTGTCACTCCAGTTTCACCCAAGGACAGAGCAGAGCTTTGGAGCTTTGGTTTTCTCCTGCCTGTACCTGAGGAGTGTTTCTTCTGTCAGAACTCCCTGACATTGCTGCTGCAGTGCCAGTGATACCTTCCCCTGAGTGCAGAGTGGGGGGAGCTGCTCTGTCCATCCGCTCTGGTCTCAGGTGCCCTGTGCTGGACGCTCTGAGATCACAACCTGTTCTTGTCTGTTAAAAGAACCGGGAACCCAGAAAGAGCTGAGGAATCCAGTCCTCAGTCCTACAGATGGGGGTCCTTAAAGTGAGGACCAGTGCCAGCCCCACCAATGGATGTGCCCAGAGCCCCAGGAAATGGTGGGATAAATGTAACAAGAACAGGAGGTGAAACAGCAGAAAAACTCCAGCCAAGGCTGGAAGGACAGGGACAGACAGACAGGCACTCAGGGGTTTCTCCTCACTGCTGGTTGGGCTGCAAAGAGAAGATTCAGCCTGAAACCCTGGAACTCTGGGTCAGAGGCTTTGCTGGGAGGACAGAAACCAGGGGATGGCTGTGGGAAATTATCAGCACTGTGGGGGATGTCAGGAGGTACCAAATCCCGACTGCCACAGCATTTCTGTGAGCAGCTCCTTTTTTGTGGCTCTGTGACAATGTCTCTGCTGCCTCGAGCTGTCCCTGCAGCTGCTTCTCTTTGCCCATGTCACCTCCTGCTCTGTGCTAACAGACCTCATCCAACTTGCCCTGTGCTCAGCTCTGCTCTGCAGACCCCTCCTGGCATTAGGGCACTGCCCCAGGAAACCTCTGTGTGTGCAGGACTCAGCCCAGGCTCCAACATCTTCATGAGAATCAAGTTTTCACTGCATATTCTCAAGGGGAGAAATAAGTTCTCATCTACCACACTCAGCACAGCCCACAGGAGAGGAAAAGTCAAAGCAAAGACTCTGCCTTTGGAGAAATACTCTTTTTGGAATTTCTCAAGGATCAGCTCTGGCTGGGAGCAAGGATTACCCAGGCAGCACTTTCTACAGCAGAAGGACCTTACGTTGCCCTTCCCTGGGTCACTGCTTTAACCCAGAGGTGTTGTCTATGTCCCTGTGGAAAGCCCACAAGCCAGGCTGAGTGCTGACCCTGGCAGCAGCAGAGTCCCTGCCCCAGCACACAGACCCTGGGTCACAAGGACCCTGCTCGCAAGAACAGCCCTGGGCACCTCTCAGCCATGCCCAGGAGAAGACAGCTGTCCTGCCCTGTCCCTCTGATGGGGCAGAAGGGCAGCCCTTCCAGGCAGCACTTTCTGGTCCTAGAGAGAACCTGTCCTCCTGACAGACACCACACCCTGTCCCATGTCCCAGCTTTAGGAGATCCCTCCAGGAACAGAACCAGCATTGCCCTGCACCCACAGACATACCAGGGAAAGGCTGTGGAAATTTCTCCTTCAGTGGGCTCTCAGCATCCATCAGCTCTCTCAGCCTCACAGGTCTCCCCTCGGTGCCTACAGGCAGTGTCCCCAGCCCCGTGTGCTTGGCAGAGGAGCTGCTCCAGGGCAGAGCTGTCTCTCTGCAGTGCTGCCAGGTTGCCATGAGCTCCCCCCATCCCAGGAGCCTGGCCAAGCTCAGCAGAAGACCAGTTCTTGTAGGCTCCCTCCTGGTGCCTCAGGCTTCATGGGGATCGTTCTATGATCTCAGCTCTGACATTCTCAGGATCTCCCTGCCCAGGGGCTGGGGGTCAGCACTGGCATTTCTGCTTCATCAGAACAAGCCAGGGTCTCCTCAGCATCAGAGCTGCCTGTGCTTTGCCTGTGTTTGTCCTCATGGCCTCCAGTTGTCTGCTCTAAGGAGCCCCTGGGGAGGCTTTGTCAGGAATGGCTCCCAGTGGGGCCTGTTAGTTCTTCAAGGTACTTTGGGCATTACTCCTGACTTTAACTTCTTGAGAGGTTTCTTCACTCTCATCTTGGTATCTGATGACTGTGGACTCAGAAGAAAAGACACCATGGGGCTCATTAACATCCAGAAAGCCCTTACAATCATGGCTCTTCAACTCATTTTCATTAAAGAGCTCAAAACTCCTACAACTAATTGGATTTCTGTTGGGTCCTTAGTGATGAAGATGTCAAAGGGATTTCCCATGAAGGACCTTTTTTCAATCATGGGTATTTTCTGTCATGGCTCAGTTGATAGAAGAAGTGACAGCAGCATTCTGTGATGGATATCGATCTCCTTAGGAGATCTGGACAGGCAGGAAAAGCAGTCTCTGGATCTCCCAGCCCTGCATGGAGAACCTTCCTTTACCCCAAGCCCAGCAGTTCCCTCCCTGGCCTCCTGAGACTCCCAACACTTTTCCTGGCATCATCTGTGCTCACAGGCACAGACAGATTTCTCTGACCACAAGCAGCAGTTCAACATGATCCAGTTTCATACCCATGAAATCTCTCTCCTCAGCTGCCTGCTACGGCCAAGCAGCGTGTGAAGGGGGTCAGCTTTCAGAGGAGATTCTCTCCCAGAACAGTTTTATTCAGATACATAGAAAGGTCAGTTATTGTTGCAGTCTGGCGTAGCTGGGTGCTGGGAGAGGATGGGGGCTGCAGAGATGGCTTCTGTAAGAAGCAGCTAGAAGTTCTCTGCAGGCCCTGCACAGCAAACATTGGTTTATCCAAGGGCAGAGTCATTGCTGACCAAGGCCAAGCCCATCAGTGGTGGTCACAGAGCCTCTGGGAATCATATTTAGGAAAACAGAAACGCAAGCAGCTGCCTTTTTCCACCAGAGAAGGGAGTGAGAAGATGGAACAAGCTGTGCAGACACCAAGGCCGGGAAGAGGGGGGAGGATGCGCCCAATGTGCCAGAGTGAAAGATGCCCCTGCAGCCTGGGGAGAAACCCATGGTGGAGCGGGTGTCCCACCACAGCCCATGGGAAAATCCCAGAACCCACCTGCAGCTCGTGGAGATACCCCACGCTGGATGGAGCAGGGGGAGACAGACAGGAGATGCTGTGACCCACGTTGGAGCCAGCCCCTGCCAGCACTGGTAGCCCATAGAGAGAGAGAGAGAGACACAGAGATGAGCAAGAGAGAGATTTGTGCCAGAGCAGTTTTGCTGGGGGGAGGCTGGTGACCCCTGGAGGACTGGGACTGAGAGACACTGTGATTGATGACTGTACCCATAGCAGTGACCCACGGTGGGGCAGCTGGGGAAGAGCTGAAGCCCTGTGGGAAAGGACTCACGTTGGAGAAGGTCGTGGAGGACTGTCTGCCCTGGGTGGGACCCCATGGTGCAGCAGGCGAAGGGGCTGAGGAATGAATGACCCCCTCCCCACTCCCGGCCAAGAAGGAACCCAACTTGCAAGGGACTGACTGAAGCCCCATCTCCCAGTCCCTGCCCCTCCTGTGCCACAATGGGGGAGGAAGAAGGGAGCAAAATCCTGACTAAACTGAAGTCTGCAAGAAGGGAGGGGTGGGGGGAAGGTGCTTTAAGATTTGGTCCCGTTGTTTTAAGATCTGGTCACGCTTCTAATTATCCAACTCTGGTGTCACTGGGTGTGCAGTGCAGTGTAAGAAACTAGAGAGTTTTCTGTCCTTCACTCTGTTGAGTCTGTTATGTCCATGTCGTTCATTAAAGGATGATCTCTCCCTGTCCTTATCTTGACTCCTAAGCCTCTTGATATCTATTTTTTCCCCTGTCCAAATAAAAAGGGGAGGGATAGACCGACTTTGGAGGGTGTCTGGCCTCCAGCCAGGCCTAAACCACCACATCATACACAATCAAGCACCAATGAAACCACAACATCATACACAAGTAAGGTGCAAACTTCTGGCCTGTACATCACTCAAGCAAATGTGATCTCACAGAATCTACCACTGACATGTCCCCATTCCTGGCTTGTCAGGTATTTTGGCACCACTGACATCACAAGGACATTCACAAGATATCTGTCAGTTCCTGGCCAATCATACATCCAGCTACCAGTAGCCTCAGAAGGACCTATACTGTCCATAAGCCTGGTCCTAGACTCCGGCTAAAGATATTTCCTCAGAACCCACACAGCCTCTTGGTCTTTTCCCAGCCTATCAACTATTCAGGGAGTAATGATACTCTCTGCACAAGGTTTGGGCTTTGTCTGACCTATCAGCTACTTGGGAACCACTGACATCACAACAGAGACCATCTGCGTTCTCTTGTCCTGTGACCTGTTCTGGAATCAGTGACCTCACAACAGCCTCCACTGTCCACAGCCTGCTCCAGATCTGTCAGTATGACCTCACAAGCACGTATTCCCCTATTGGCCAAGGACACATTGTTGAGATACTCAGTTTCCAGTGACCTCACAAGCATCTACCAAATCCATGACGCTTCTCTCCACATGCTTGATCCATTGCATTCCTAATTGTCATGGTTTCAGCTAGGATGGAGTTAATTTCTTTTCTTATAGTGGATGGAATGTCGTGTTTAGGAATTAGGATGAGAGCAGTGCTGAGAGCACCCTGATGTTTCCAGTTGTTGCCAAGTAATCAAGAACTTTTCAGTTGTTCATATTTCCCTACTAATGAGAAAGGAGGGGACGCAGCCAGGACAGGTGACCCGAACTGGCCAAAGGGGGTATTCCATACCCATTCTGTCATACTCAGCATAAAAGCAGGGGCTGGTCGGAGGAGGCAGCTCCAGGACGTGCAGTTTTAGGGTGGGTCCAGTTTTCGGGACGGCTCTGGGCTGCACAGTCTGAGTTGTGGGTTTGGTGAGAAACTGCATTGTGTGTCACCAGTTTCATAGATTTTGCTACAAAGTCCTGTTACTATGGTTACATCTCTCTTTCTGCTATTCCAGTAAACTATCCTTACCCCAACCCGTGGGGTTTTGTTTCCTTGGTTTTGGTGTTTTTTTCCCTTTCCCTTCACCCTCCCTCCCCCCAAAATCCCTCCCCCCCCCCCCCCCCCCACACACACACACACTCCGTTTTAAAGAACAAGCGACTGTGAGGTGCTGGGCTCTCAGCTGGAGTAAAACAACATCTACTGAAATCCAAAACAAATCTGCCGCAACAGAGAGAGACGGGACACAGCTTGATGCAGCAAGAGTCGATTCATTGTAAAGAACCATTCCTGTTTATATGCTCTGCAGACGGCTGCTTTCTTTCAAACATACCCTGTTCCGGGGCTACATCTGATTGGTCAACATTATGCTGTCACAGCAGCATCTCTATCTTACCATGCTAAGAACTTCTAAAACCTCGTCAGACAGCAGATACACCTTAACAATAGAGGACACTCTTTCCTGGAGCCTGTCCCAGCAGGGGGCTGGCAAAGATGCTGCCACCTTGTTTAGTTTCCCCATGGTTCATGGCCTAAAAGCTCCATCCCGTTATCTGTTAACCTAGCAGTGCTTGAGGCTTTGTTTCTCAAACTGCATGCCACACCTCACAATCCTCTTACCTCACAATCCCCTTACCTCAAAATCCCCTTACCTCACAATCCCTTTACCTCACAATCCCTTTACCTCACAATCCCTTTACCTCACAATCCCTTTATTTCAAAATCCCCTTACATCACAAACCCCTTGCCTCACAATCCCCTCACCTCACAATCCCTTTACCTCACAATCTCCTCAACTCACAATCCCCTCACCTCACAATCCCTTTACCTCACAATCCCCTCAACTCACAATCCCCTCACCTTACAATCCCTTTAACTCACAATCCCCTTACCTCACAATCCCTTTACCTCACAATCTCTTTACCTCACAACCCTCTTACCTCACAATCTTCTTACCTCACAATCCCCTTATGTCACAATCTCTCTAGCAATCTCCTTACCTCACAATCCATATATCATTCAATCCCCTTACCTCACAATACCCTTACCTCACAATCTCCACATCTCACAATCCCATTCCCTCACAATCCTCTTGCCTCACAATCCCCTCACCTCACAATCGCTTTATTTCATAATCCTCTTACCTCACAATCTCCTTACATCACAACCCTCTTACCTCACAATCTTCTTACCTCACAATCCCCTTATGTCACAATCTCTCTAGCAATCTCCTTACCTCACAATCTATATATCAATCAATCCCCTTACCTCTTAATCTACCAGTCAATCTCATACCTCACATCTATCTATCAGTCCATGTTCTTCCTTCACAATCTATAGATCTGTCTATTGTCTTACCTCACGATCTCTATATCAGCCAACTTCTTTACCTCACATCTATCTATCAGTTAATCCCCTTAGCTCATCCTTCGATGTATCAGTCAATCCCTTTACCTCACAATCTATCAGTCACAGAGTCACAGAATTGTGTGGGTTGGGGGGACCTCAAGAGATCATCAGGTCCAACCCCCTGCCAAAGTGGGTTCCCTAGGACAGGTCGCACAGGTCAGTGTCCAGAGGGGTCTTGAATATCGCCAGAGAGGGACACTTCACACCCGCCCTGGGCAGCCTGTCCCAGGGCTCTGTCACCCTCACTGTGAAAAAGTCTTTCCGCATGTTGGTGTGGAACTTCCTGTGCTCCAACTTGTAACCATTGCCCCTTGTTCTGCCTCTGAAAACCTTTGAAAAGAGGCTGAAAACTTTCCCTTGTGTCCTACACTTCAGATACTTATAAACATTGATAAGATCTCCTCTTATCTTTCTTTTCTCAAGGCTGAATACCCCCGGGTGACTCAGCCTTTCCTCATAGGGGAGATGCTCCAGGCCTTTAATTGCCTTCATAGCCTCCGCTGGACTCTCTCCAGGAGATCCCTGGCTTTTTTGTCCTGGGGAGAATAGAACTGGGCTCAACACTCCAGGGGGGGCCTGTCCAGGACAGAGTAGAGGGGGAGGATCACCTCCTTTGACCTGCTGGCCACTCTCTTTTTTATGTCCCCTGGGATCCCATTGGCTCTCTTAGACAACAGGGCACACTGCTGGCTCATGGCCAACCTGTCACCCCCCAGCACCCTCAGGTCCTTCTCCACAGAGGTCCTCTCCAACAGGTCATCTTCCAGCCTGTACTGATTCCAGCAGTTATTCCTTCCCAGGTGATGGTGTCAGGCAGTGTTAGAAACGATCTCTTGGTAGGGACAAAAATGAGTCCCAAGGGTACTGGGGCTGCTACTGGGCTACCTGGGATGGTTTCAGGACAGGAACACATTTCTGCCCTCAATCCTCTTGCTTGGGAGCTACTGCTTGACATTTATCAGTTTGAAATATGGACACTGTTAGCACACAAAATGACATAGGCATCGTTAGGACCATTCCCTTGCCAAGGAAAACCCTGAGCTCAAAGGTTATTTGGGCTGCTCTTGGCTTCCTTGGGAGGTTTCAGGCCAGGAACATCGTTCAGCACTTAAACCTGTTGTTTTGGAGCTGTACCTGGGCATTCAGCAGTTTCTAAGGTGGACATTGGTAGAGCCTGAAAAGGACAGGAGGAGCTTTTAGGATCATTCCCTTGGGGAGGAATCACAGAATCAGAGAATCACAGAACGTTAGGAGTTGGCAGGGACCTCAGAAGATCATCTAGTCCAACCTCCCCTGCCAGAGCAGGATCACCCAGACTAAATCACACAGGAATGCATCCAGGCAGGTTTTGAATGTCTCTAGAGAAGGAGACTCCACAACCTCACTGAGCAGTCTGTCCCAGTGCTCCATCACCCTCACAGAGAAAAAGTTCCTCCTTACATTCATATGGAACTTCCTCTGCTCCACCTTTCACCCATTGCCCCTTCTCTTATCACTGGCCATCACTGAGAAGAGCCTGGCTCCGTCCTCCCAACTCTCACCATTTACATATTTATAAAGGTGAATAATGTGACCCCTCAGTCTCCTCTTCTCCAAGCTCAATATGCCCAGCTCCCTCAGCCTTTCCTCATAAGGAAACATCTTGGTGGCCCTGCCCTGGACTCTTAAAAGGAGTTCTCTGTCCTTCTTGAACTGAGGGCCCCAGAACTGGACACAACCTTCCAGGTGCGGTCTCACCTGGGCAAGGGGGAGAAAGGACTCTCTTGACCTACGAACCACACCCCTTCTAATACACCCCAGGATGTCATTGGCCTTCTTAGCCAGGAGGGCACACTGTGATGCCTTTCACAAGGCACGGCGACCTGGTTCAGGAACGGCAACGGTGCCACACTCTGGCAGCACGGTCCATCAGCTCACAGACACCAGTGTGGTGGACGGCAAATGGTGTTTATTAGCGAGAGGCACGGGGCGTTATACCCCAGAGCTGTGATGCCACCCCCATCCTCTCACCTTACCGGCTACTTGATATTGGTTACGTGTGGAGGGGAGGGGTTCTACCTTTCCGTACAGCGCGACATCTTCCGACCGCAAAGCCCTATCTACCGACAACCCTTACCTCACAATCCCTTTACCACACAATCCCCTTACCTCACAATCCCCTTAACTCACTATCCCTTTACCTCACAATTCATTTGCCTCATAGTCCCCTCAACTCAAAATCCATTTACTTCACAAACCCTTTACCTCACAATCTATGTGTCAAACAATTCTATGACTTCATAATCCCCTTACCTCACTATCCCCTTGCCTCAGAATCCCCTTGCCTCACAATCCCTTTACCTCACAATCCATTTGCCTCATAATCCCCTCAACTCACAATACTTTACGTCACAATACCCTTACCTCACAATCTATCTGTCAGTCAAATTTGTGACTTCATAATCCCCTTAAATCACAATCATCAGACCTCACAATCCCCTTACCTACAATCCGCTTCACTCACAATCCCTTCACCTCAGAATCCCTTTGCCTCACAATCCCCTTACCTCACAATACCCTTATCTCACAATTCCTTTACCTCACAATCCCTTTAAATCACAATCCCCTTAAATCACAACCCCCTCACCTCACAATCCCTTTACCTCACAATTCCTTTACCTCACAATTCCTTTACCTCACAATCCCCTTAGCTCACAAACCCCTTACCTCACAATCAATTCACCTCACAATCCCTTTACCTCACAATCCCCTTACCTCACAATCCCTTCAATTTACAATCCCATTACCTCACAATCCCTTTCCCTCACAATCCCCTCACCTCACAAACCCCTTACCTCACAATACCCTTATCTCACAATCTCCTTACCTTACAATCCTTTTACCCCACAATCTCCTTATCTCACAATCCATTTACCACCGAATCCCCTTACCTCACAATCTCCTTACTTCACAATCCCTTTACCAAACAATCCCTTAAACTCACAATGCCCTTTACCTCACAAACCCCTTACCTCACAGTCCCCTTACCTCACAGTCCCCTTTCATCACAATCCCGTTGCCTCACAATCCCCTTACATCACAATCCCTTTACCTCACAATCCCTTTCCCTAAAACTCCACTTACATCACAGTCTCCTTAGCTCACAACACCCTTACCTCACAATCAATTTACCTCACAATCCCTTTACCTCATAATCATATTGCCTCACAATCCCTTTACCTCACAATACCTTTACCTCAAAAAAACCCCTTACCTCTCAATCCCCTTTCTTCACAATTCCTTTACCTCACAATTCCTTTACCTCACAATTCCTTTACCTCACAATCCCCTTAGCTCACAAACCCCTTACCTCACAATCAATTTACCTCACAATCCCTTTACCTCACAATCCCCTTACCTCACAATCCCTTCAATTTACAATCCCATTACCTCACAATCCCTTTCCCTCACAATCCCCTCACCTCACAAACCCCTTACCTCACAATACCCTTATCTCACAATCTCCTTACCTCACAATCCCTTTGCCGCAAAATCCCCTTACCTCACAATGCCTTTACCTCACAATCCCTTTACCTCACAATCCCTTCCTCACAATCCCCTTACCTCACAATCCCTTTCCCTCAAAATACACTAGACTCACAATCCCTTTAACTCACAATATCCTTATCTCACAATTCCTTTACCTCACAATCCTTTTACATCACAATCCCCTTGCCTCACAATCTCTTTACCTCACAAACCCCTTAACTCATAATCCCTTTCCTTCACAAAGTCCTTACCTCACAATCCCCTTTCATCACAATCCCGTTGCCTCACAATACCCTTACCTCACAAACACTTTCCATGAAAATCCCCTTACATCGCAGTCTCCTTAGCTCACAACACCCTTGCCTCACAATCGCTATACCTCACAATCTCTTTACCTCATAATCATATTACCTCACAATCACTTTACCTCACAAACACTTTACCTCACTAACCCCTTACATCTCAATCCCCGTAGTTCACAATCCCTTTACCTCACAATCCCCTTACCTCACAATTCCCTTACTTCAAAATCCCCTTACCTCACAATTCCCTTACCTCACAATCCCCTTACTTCACAATCCCCTTACTTCACAATCCCCTTACTTCACAATCCCTTTACATCACAATCTCTCTGTTAATAAATTCTGTGACTACATAATCCCCTTAACTCACAATCCCCTCACCTCACAATCCCCTCAACTCACAATCTCCTTACCTCACAATCCCTTTACCTCAATATCCTCTTACCTCACAATCCCCCTACCTCATAAACCCTTTACCTCACAATCTCTTTATCTCACAATCCTTTGACCTCACAATCATTTTACCTCACAATCCCTTTACCTTACAATCCCCTTACCTCACAATCCCCTCACCTCACAATCCCTTTACCGCAAAATCCCCTTACCTCACAATCCACTCACTTCAGAATACCTTTACCACACAATCCCATTTCATCACAATACCTTTAACCAAAATACCCTTAATTTACAATCCCCTTACCTCACAATCCCCTTACCTCACAATCCCCTCACCTCACAATCCCCTCACCTCACAACCCCCTTACCTCACAAACCCCTTACCTCACAAACCACTTACCTCACAAACCCTTTACCTCACAATCCCTTTACCTCACAATCCCCATACCTCACAATCCCTTTACCTTACAATCTCGTTACCTCACAATCCCCTTGCCTCATATACCCCTTACCTCATAATCCCTTTACCTCACAATCCCCTTACCTCACAAACCCCTTACCTCACAATCCCCTTACTCACAATCTCCTTACCTCACATTCCCCCTAAGTCACAATACCCTTACCTCACAATCCCATTACCTCACAATCCCATTGCCTAATCATCCCCTTACCTCCCAATCCCTTCACCTCACAATCCCCTTACCTGACAAACTCTCTGTCAACCAATTCTGTGACTTCATAATTCCTTTAACTCACAATCATCATACCTCACAATCTCCTTTCCTCTCAATCCCCTTAACTCACTATCCTCTTAACACACAACTTCCTTAACTCACAATCCCTTTACCTCACAATCCCCTTACCTCATAAACACTTTACGTAACAATCCCTTTACCTCGCAATCCTTTTACCTCACAATCCCTTTACCTTACAATCCCTTTACCTCATAATCCCCTTAGCTCACAATCCCCTTAGCTCACAATCCTCTTACCTCACAATCCCGTTACCTCACAATCCCTTCATCCTGCAATCCCTTTACCTCACAATCCCCTTTCCTCACAATCCCCTCACCTCACATAGAATCATAGAATCATAGAATGGTCTGGGTTGGAAGGGACCCCAAGCATCATAGAGCTCCAACCCCCCTGCCAAGGGCAGGGACACCAACCTCCAGGCCTGGATCTACACAAGGCTGACCAGGGCCCCATCCAACCTGGCCTTGAACACCTCCAGGGACGGGGAATCCACTACCTCTCTGGGCAGCCTGTTCCAGCACCTCACCACTCTTTCTGTAAAAAACTTCCCCCTAATATCTAATCTAGACCTTCCCTCCTTTACCTTTAGTCCCTTCCCCCTTGTCCTGCCATTATCTGCTCTTTTAAAAAGTCCAATCCCCTCCTGCCTATAAGCTCCCTTCAGGTACTGGAAGGCTGCAATGAGGTCCCCCTGCAGCCTTCTCTTCTCCAGGCTGAACAAGCCTAGTTCCCTCAGCTTCTCTTTGTAGGGCAGGTGCTCCAGCCCTCTAATCATCCTTGTGGCTCCTCTGAACCCTCTCCAACAGTTCCACATCCTTCTAGTATTGCGGGCCCCAGATCTGGACACAGTACTCCAGATGGGGCCTCACGAGGGCAGAGTAGAGAGGGACAATCACCTCCCTGTCCCTGCTGGCCACTCCTCTCCTGATGGAGCCCAGGATACCATTGGCCCTACGAGCTGCAAGAGCACACTGCTGGCTCATGTCAAGCTTCTCATCCACCACAATCCCCAAGTCCTTCTCAGCAGGGCTTCTCTCAAGAAGCTCTTCTCCCAGTCTGTATCTGTGTCTGGGATTCTTCCAGCCCAAGTGTAACACCTGACACTTGGCAGTGTTGAACCTCATTAGGTTCCCTCGGGCCCATCTTTCCAGCCTGTCAAGATCCCTCTGGATGGCTTCCTTTCCTTCTGGGGTATCTACCACACCACTCAGCTTGGTGTCATCTGCAAACTTGCTGAGGGTGCACTCAATTCCATCATCCATGTCATTGATAAAGATGTTAAAGAGCACCGGTCCCAAGACAGCCCCTTGGGGACCCCGCTTGTCACCGGCCTCCACCTGGACATAGACCCATTGACCACCACCCTTTGGCTACGGTCTGTTAACCAGTTTCTTATCCAGTGGACGGTCCACCCATCAAATCCACTTCTCTCCAATTTAGAGATAAGGATGTGGTGGGGGACTGTGTCAAAGGCCTTGCACAAGTCCAAGTAGATCACATTGGTCGCCTTCCCTTTATCTACCGATGCTGTCACTCCATCATAGAAAGTCACCAGATTGGTGAGGCACGACCTTCCCTTGGTGAAGCCGTGCTGGCTGTCCCGGATCACATGGTCTTCCCTCATGTGCTCCAACATGTCGTCCAGGAGGATCTGTTCCATGATCTTCCCAGGCACAGAGGTGAGGCTCACTGGCCTGTAATTCCCTGGGTCTTCCTTGTTCCCTTTTTTATAAATGGGAGTGACATGACCTTTTTTCCAGTCCCCAGGGACCTCTCCTGACAGCCACAACTTTTCAAATATGATGGAGAGCGGCTCAGCAACCACATCAGCAGCTCCTTCAGGACCCTGGGATGCATGTCATCCGGCCCCATAGACTTGTAGACATTCAGTCTCATGAGGCGGTCTCGGACTTGCTCTGCTCCTACAGTGGGGGCGGATTTACTCCCCCATTTCCCACATAGAGGTCCAGGGGTACAAGGTTCTGGGATTTGAGAATTATGAGAATCCTGGCTGCCAGAGAAGACCAAGGCAAAGAACTCATTCAATACTTCAGCCTTCTCCTCATCAGTCGCAGCCAATTCTTCTTTCTCATTTACCAAGGGGGGTATGTTCTCTTTGGCCTGTCTCTTCTGGCCAATGTACCTGTAAAATCCCTTCTTGTTGTTTTTAACATCCCTTGCCAAGTTCAGTTCCATCTGCGCCTTGGCTTTCCTGATCCCATCTCTGCAAGTCCAAACAGCATCCCTGTATTCTTTCCAGGCTACACACCCTTGCTTCCAGAGCTTGTATTTGCCTTTCTTTTCCCTCAGTGTGACCAGCAGGTCCCTGCTTAGCCATGCTGGCCTCCTGCCCCTCTTGCCCGCTTTCTTATTCAGGGGGATAGAGAGTCTTTGAGCTCTCAGAAAGGCATCCTAAAAGAGGAGCCAGCTGTCCTCAACATTTCTGTCTCTAAGGACCACCTCCCAGGAGGTCATGGCCAACAAGTCCTTAAACAGCCTAAAGTTTGCTCTCTTAAAGTTCAGTGTCCTGGTCCCACTTTTCGCCAGGCCCACATTCCTTGAGATTACAAACTCAACTAGGGCATGGTCGCTGCATCCCAGGCTGTCTCCAACCTTAAGACCTTTAATGATCTCCCCCACATTGGTGAGCACCAGGTCCAGCAGTGCATCACCTCTGGTTGGTCTATCCACTATTTGAACCAGAAAGTTATCATCTACACACTCCAGGAGTCTCCTGGACCTCTTGCAGCTCGCCATGTGGTTTTCCCAGCAGATATCCGGGTGGTTAAAGTCCCCCATCAGGATGAGTGCCTGTGACCGGGATGCCTCCTGCAGCTGAAGGAAGAAAGCCTCATCAGTAGTCTCTCCTTGATCAGGTGGCCTGTAGTAGACCCCTATCACCAGCTGCTCTTTATTAACCCCATTCCTAGTCCTGACCCACAGGCTTTCAACCTGCTCCTGGCCACCTTCCAGAGAGAGCTCCTCACAGTCTATCCACTTTTTAACATAGAGGGCAACCCCACCACCCTTCCTTCCTAGCCTATCCCTTCTAAAAAGGCGATACCCTTCTACAGGGGTATTCCAACTGTGGGAATCATCCCACCATGTTTCCGTGATTGCAACTAGATCATAATTTTCCAGTGACATCAGGGTTTCCAACTCCTCCTGCTTATTACCCATGCTGCGCGCGTTCGTGTAAAGACACTTCAGCTGGGCTTTCTGGCTCAATACCTTTTCTGAGGAGCCCTCCCTCAAACCTCTGTGAGGAATCTGAAGCTTTCCTCCACTGCCTTCTAGAGGGACATTAGAAGTTTCCGGAAGGGGAGTCGGCCATACTACCTCCTCTGAGGGGTCCCTAGAAGTTCCTATGGGGGCTACTTGCCCTACACTAGCAAGCCTCGTTATATCCCCTCCCCCCTTCCTAACTAGTTTAAAGCCCTATCAATGAGCCCTGCCATCTCCTGGGCAAGGATCTGCTTCCCCCTGTAAGACAGGGGAGCCCCGTAGGCAGTACTCATGCCAGGAGCAGAGTGCATCGTTCCTTGATCAAAAAACCCAAAGTTCTTTTGCCGACACCAGCCTTTCAGCCAGATATTCAACTCATGGGTTCTCCTGACCTGCTCTGAACCCATCTTTCCACAAGTGGGGATAGAGGAGAATATTATTTGGGCTCCACCCCCGATGAGCCACCGATGAGTGAGTCACCGACGAGTGAGTCACCGATGAGCCACCACTCCAGGCAGTTCAGGTGGACCGAACAATAGCTGTGGCTCACTGGCTGGTCCTTGTATTGCTTTCATTATCTGAAATGACTCCCTCGATGGAGTCTTCTCTTGCAGAGCCCTTTTCCTCAGCAACTGTCCATGTGAACTGACGGCTCTGAAGGACAGGGTGGACATGAGGATAAAGAAATGTCATTCTGAGGGTAGTGCTGTGGTGCAAGCAGTCACTGGGAGGAAGTGTGGATGAGCTGGTGGCTTTGTGTTTGTGGGAACAGCTGGCGAGGATGGAGAGACAGCAGTACAGGCAGGGACGTTGTTAGGTGACAATGTGGTGGGAAAGCGTGTTGCATCCCTGCAACCTACAAAGAACCAGGTACAGGGGGGAGGCCGTGTGGGATGGGCTGTGGTGCAGATGGCCAAGGGTGCCATTCAGGCTACAAGTGCCTCATAGGTCTTTGCCCCCTTGGCTGTGGCTGATGTCCCTGCCACAGAGGCCGCAGAGGAGGCACATTGTCCTCATGGCCATGGAGCATGGTTGCCCCCTTGCACCCACCCCAGGGGAGGCCACCATGTGTCATACCCCTGTCCTTCCCTTGGTGTCACACTCCCCACATCCCAAGGAAGAGCCCTGAGACACAGGTGAGGGTCAGGATATCCCTGCACAGGGGCTGGGGTCAGCACTTGGTATTTCTGCTTCATCAGACCAAGCCAGGGTGTCCTCAGCATCAGAGCTGCCTGTGCTTTGCCTGTGTTTGTCCTCATGGCCTCCAGTTGTCTGCTCTAAGGAGCCAATGGGGAGGCTTTGTCAGTAACGGCTCCCAGAGGGGCCTGTTAATGCTTCAAGGTACTTTGGGCTTTACTCCTGACTTGAACTTCTTGAGAAGTTTCTTCACTCTCCTCTTTGTAGCTGAAGTCTCTGGTCTCACCAGAGACACCCTGTGGCTCATTAACATCCAGAAAGCCCTTACAAGCATATCTCCTCAGGTAATTTCCTCTAAAAAATTAAGACTTGTATAAGTAATTGGAGAGATTTTAATTGGGTGATGAAAAATTTGAAGGAATTTCACACTGGAGGATTTTTTCATACAGAAAAATAATTGTTTATGTCATTTTTCAGTTCATGGAAGGTGTTTTAGCAGCATTCTTCAGTGGATGTTTGTACAGAGATCTCCTAAATAGTTCTGGACAGGCAGGAAAAGCAGTCTCTTGAGATCCAGCCCTGCATGGAGAACCTTGCTCTTCCCCAAGCCCAGCAGTTCCCTCCCTGGCCTCCTGGGACTCCCAACACTTTCCCTGGCATCATCTGTGCTCTCAGGCACAGACAGATTTCTCTGACAACAAACAGCAGTTCAACATGATCCAGTTTAATACCCATGAAATCTCTCTCCTCAGCTGCCTGCTACGGCCAAGCAGCGTGTGAAGGGGGTCAGCTTTACTGGTGCTCCCAGTGCACAACCTGGGGAGGTTTCAGGCCAGGGAGATCCTTCATCTCTTGCAACTTGTGCTTGGGTGCTCTTGCTGGATATTTAGCATGTTTGAAACTTGTTTCTGGGAGAGCTGTAAAACTACCTCAGGCACAGTTGGTGGGATAGCTGGGGATATTTCAGCCCCGTAATATCTTCAAGCCATCGCTCCTTCTCTTTGACACCTGTTGCTGGAGGTTTAGCAGTTTCCAAGGTTGTTGCTGGTAGATCAAAAAATGACGTCAGGCACTCTTAGGACCGTTGCCTTGGCTAGGAATGCCCTGAGCCTCAAGGTTTCTTGTACTGTTACTTTACTACCTGGGGAGTTTCAGCCAACAAAACCTTTTCCAGACCTCACCTCAATTTGTTTGGGACCTGTTACTGGACATTTATCAGTTTCACAGGTGGACGCTTCTAGACCCTGACAATGAAGTTAAACAATATTAGGACCACTCCCTTGGCTAGGAAAGCCCTGAGCCCCAAGATTACTGGTGCTGCCTGCAGGCTCCCTGGGGAGATTTGCTGGCAGAAAATTCTTTCCTCCCTCACAACTTTTGTTTGGGACTCTTACTGGTCGTTTGGCATTTTTCAAAGTTGCATGCTTGTAGAGCCCAGAAAGGACATCACACACTCTTAGGACCGTTCCCTCAGCTATGAAAGCTATGAATCCCAAATTTACTGGGCTGCTTTTGCTCTACCTACCAGGGGAGGTTTTCAGGCTCACAAGATATTTCATCTCTCAAACATTTTGTTTGGAAGTTATTGCTGGACATTTAGCACTTCTTGAATGTGGACACTGGTAGAGCCAGAATATGATGTCTGGTGTTATAGGACCATTCCCTTGGCTAGGAATGCCCTTCCCCCCAAGGTTACCAGGGCTGCTTGTGGGCTACCTAGGGAGGTTTCAGCCTAGGAACATTGTTCAGCCTTCATAGATTTACTTGGGAGCTATTGCTGTATGTTTAGAAATATCAAAGGGGGAACCTAGTAGAACCCAAAAATGATGTGAGGCACTCTTAGGACCATTCTCTTGACTAGGAAAGCCGTGACCCCCAAGATTGCTGGGCTGCAAGTGGGCTACATGGGGGGATTTCAGTTCAGGATGCTTTTAAAGCCCTTGTAACTTTTGTTTGTGACCTATAATAAAGGTGGGAGATTCTCTCTGTCCCTCCTTTTGTTATTGTACTTAAAGAATTAAAATACAGAATCTATTAAAAACCGATAAAGTATTAACAATAGAATCTCCCACACTTATTGAATCTCAGGGGAACCACTGTGATGGAGGATAAAAAAAAAACTGATGTACCTAATGCCTTTTTTGTTTCAATCAATAGCAGCATGATCCGTTGTCTCTTGATACCCAGACCCCTGAGTGGAAAGATGGGGACGGGAGGTAGATGGAAGCCCCCATAATCCCAGGGGAATTGGTTACTGACCTGCCCAGCAACTTATATCTGCAGAAGTTGATGGGCTTGGATGGGATACACCCGAAAGCACTGAGGGAGATGGTGGATTTTCTCACGAAGCCACGTTGCCTTATTTACCAGCAGTCTTGGCTGACCGTGGTGATTCCACCTGACTGGAAGCTGGCACATGTGGCACCCATCTACAGGAAGGGACAGAGGAGGGCCTGGGGAACTACAGGCCTGTCAGCCTGACCTCAGTGCTGGGGAAGGGTATGGAACTAATCATCTTGAGTACCATCATGCAGCACATGCAGGACACTCTGGCCATCAGGCCCTGTCAGCATGGGTTTAGGAAAGTCAGACTGTGCTTGACCAAACTTATCTCCTTCTATGACAAGGTGACCTGCTGCTTATTGGATGAGGGGAAAGCTCTGAATGTGTTCTACCTGGACTTCAGTGAAGCCTTCATCACTCTCTTGCGCAGGATCCTGCTGGAGAAACTCACTGCTCATGGGTTAGATGGGTACACTCTTTGCTGGATTACAAACTGGCTGGACACTCGGGCCCAAACAGTTGTGGTTAAATCCAGCTAGTGGCAGGTCACAAGTGCTGCTTCCCATGGCTCTGTGCTGGGTCCCATCCTCTTTAACATTTTTATTAATGATCTGGACGAGGGGATTGAGTGCACCCTCAGTAAATTTGCATGGGACACCAAATTGTGTGGGAGTGTTGATCTGCTGGAATACAGGAAAGCTCTGCAGAGTGACCTGGACAGGCTGGAGTGATGGGCAGAAGCCAACTCTATGGGGTTCAACAAGGCCAAGAGCCAGGTCTTACACGTTGGTCACAATAACCCCAGGCAATGTTACAGGCCTGGGGCAGAGTGGCCGGAGAGCTTCCTGGAAGTATAGGATCTGGGTGTGTCAGTCGTCAGCCAGCTGAACAGGAGCCAGCACTGTTCCCAGGTGGACAAGAAGGCCAATGGCATCCTGGCCAGGGTCAGGAAGAGAGTGACTGGCAGGAGTTAGGGAAGTGATAGTTCTTTTGTACTCAGCTCTGGTGAAGCCCACCTCGAGTACCGTGTCCAGTTATGGGCCCCTCATTACAAGAAGGATGTCGAGATGCTGGAGCGTGTCCAGAGAAGAGCAACAAACCTGGAGAAGTGTCGGGGAAGACAGCAGGCCTGCTAGCGGCCTAGCGTTCTTCTCCCAAGACAGCAGGCCTGCTAGCGGCCTAGCGTTCTTCTCCCAAGACTTAGGCTCTGATAATATCCTCCTGTTCCCATCAGACAGGAGAAGTTGCTCATGCTGAGGAACTTAATAATCACAGTCTCAACACACAGCAGCCTTGATGACAGGGGTACAGGCTGCCCTAAACCAAGAGGTTGTTATGGGAAGAACTTGGGAGTAAGGGAACATGTTCAGAACCAGCCATAACAAGATGGTCAAAACAGCCGCTGTGCGGATGTTTTTAGGCACCAAAGGTGAACTAATGATATTTCGTTGTAAGATATGTTTATCAGAACTCATTATAATTACTAACCAATCAGTAGGGTGTAAACTGGGTGTGTAACCAACCAGCAGTTTTTTAGCTTGCCACGTTTGCAGCAACAAAAGTCTCTAATCTGTGTGATTTCACCCAATAAACGGCTTCACCTAAAATTCATCTCGAATTGCGTGTTGCTCACTGCCGGTCTCCACAGAGAAGAGTTTGGAACACAAGTCCTTTTATTATCAGCTGATGGAACTGGGGCTTTTTAGTCTTAAGAAAGGGAGGTTGAGTGGAGACCTTATTGCTCTCTACAACTACCTGCAAGGACGGTGTATGTTGGTGGGGGTTGGTGTTTTCTCTCAGGTATCAAGTGATGAGAGGAAATCTTTCCAAACAGAACCAGGGGAGATTTATTTTTGATATCAGGAAGAACTTCTTTACTGAAAGGGTAGTGAAGCGTTGGAACAGGCTGCCCAGGGAAGTGGTGGACTCACAATCCCTGGAGGTATTGAAATGTGTGTAGATGTTGTGCTTGAGGACATGGTCTAGAAGTGGACTAGGCAGGGTTAGGCTGTGGTTGGACTCGATGACCCTAAAGGCCTTTTCCAACCCAAGTGATTGGATGATTCTATGGTACAGAGGACACAGGAAATTCCTGTTCTGCCATGGTGGGAAAGCATTGCCATTTCAGACAATTAGTGGAGTGAGTCCGCTGATGACAACGTGCTTGCAAATTTTTATAAATGGCAGGAGAAACACAAATAAAGAAAAAAATGTGCACCTTTCAAGTTAAACATGATGCAAAGGAAGCACAGCCTGTCATTACACAGTGTCTGGGTCACAAGAGACACCTGGATACTGGATTAGGAATGGGATGAACGTGCACCATGTTACTACAGTTTAAACAACATAGAAGGAAAAGAACCCTACTAAATACAGACTGAACCTAACGTCAGTTACATGGCCAGTGATATGCAGAAGAAACTGAGAAGTTCTTTGCTGCTTAGATACATCCAGTGCTCAGTTTCAACACAGAATCCTTGAGCTCCTGGTTCCTCCTGCTGTAGATGAGGGGGTTCACTGCTGGTGGAAACACTGAGTAAAGAAATGATACTACCAGGTCCAGAAATAGGGAGGAGATGGAGGGGAGCTTCAGGTTCGCAAACACACCAGTGCTGAGAAACAGGGAGACCACAGCCAGGTGAGGGAGGCAGGTGGAAAAAGCTTTGTGCCGTCCCTGCTGTGAGGGGATCCTCAGCACAGCCCTGAAGATCTGCACATAGGACACCACAATGAACACAAAACACCCAAAAGCTAAACAGGCACTGACCACAATGACTCCAGTTTCCCTGAGGTAGGTATCTGAGCAGGAGAGCTTGAGGATCTGGGGGATTTCACAGAAGAACTGGTCAACATTATTGCCATGGCAG
Source organism: Gallinula chloropus (assembly GCF_964237585.1). Classification (NCBI taxonomy): domain Eukaryota; kingdom Metazoa; phylum Chordata; class Aves; order Gruiformes; family Rallidae; genus Gallinula; species Gallinula chloropus. Next base: position 624,236 of record NC_140106.1, read on the forward strand.
AGGGGCAGTGAAAATGTGTTGGCTGTGTGCAGCACAGAATAGAGAAACCCACTGCCCCAGGCAGCTGCTGCCATGTGGACACAAGTCCCATAGTGCAGGGGGTGGCAGATGGCAACGTAGCGGTCATAGGCCATGACAGTGAGAAGACAGTACTCTGTGAAGATGAAAAATACAAAAAAAAAGAGTTGAGCCACACATCCTGTGTAGGAAATGGCCCTGGTGTCCCACAAGGAATTGGCCATGGATTTGGGAACTATTGTAGAGATGCAGCCAATGTCAGTAACTGAGAGGTTGAGGAGGAAGAAGTACATGGGGGTGTGGAGGTGGTGGTCACAGGTTATGGTGATGATGATGAGGCCATTGCTGAGCAGAGCAGCCAGGTACATGCCCAGGAAGAGCCAGAAGTGCAGGAGTTGCAGCTCCCGTGTGTCTGCAAAGGCCAGGAGGAGGAACTGGCTGATGGAGCTGCTGCTGTTGGACATCTGCTGCTGTCAAGTGTGGAGACCTGTCAAAGGATAAAAAGGTTGTGAGAAGTTAGGGAATGATTCTTTGAGGGAAACAGTTTCCAATTCACATTAACTCCCTGTATTCAGGAAGACATTTGTCAGGTCCCTTTTGGGAGCTCTGCTTTGTGCTGGCTTGAGCGTGCCACTGCTGGGAGGAGGGTTGGCTGTGGGCTCTGCAGAACTCAGTCCTACCTTGGAGCAGTAAGTGAATAGAAGGATGGTGTGATCTCAGACTAAAGCCCCTTTGGATAGGAAAGGGATTTTCAGCACTGTCACTCCAGTTTCACCTGAGGGCAGAGCAGAGCTTTGGAGCTGTGATTTTCTCCTGACTGAGAGGTGAGGAATCCAGTCTCACAGGGCAGAGCTCCAAAGCCCTCCTGCGGTCTCATCCCACCCAAGGAGGATCTCAGGGCCCCGCTCCCAGCCAGGGACACACAGGGCTCAGTGCAGCTGCCCACACACAGGTGATGAGTGGCATTGCCACGGCCTCTGTGCTGAGATGTCTCCTGCATGGGGCTGCTCTCTGGGACACAAGAGTCCCTGGGAGAGCGGTGCCATTGTGGGAGGCAGCCTGCAGCCCAGCAGGAGCTGCCTGGAATACCTCAGTCTTACAGATGGGGGTCCCAAAGTGAGGGTCAGCTCAGTGCCAGCCCCACCAATGGACGTGCTCAAAGCCCCAGGAAATGGTGGGAGAAAGGCAATAAAAACAGGAGGGGAAACAGTGAGAAACATTCCAGAGAAGGCTAGAAGTACAGGCACTCAGACGTTTCTTCTCTCTGGGACAAGGACCCTGCACCATATTTCCATGTGTCACACTTTACATCCACCGCTTCTTTCCACAGTGCAAATGCAGCCATGCCCAGGAGAAGACAGCTGTCCTGCCCTGTCCCTCTGATGGGGCACAAGGGCATCCCTTCCAGGCAGCACCTTCTGGTCCAAGAGAGAACCTCTCCTATTGACACACCTCACACACTGTCCCATGTCCCAGCTTTAGGTGATCCCTCCAGGAAGAGAACCAGCATTACCCTGCACCCACAGACATACCAGGGAAAGGCTGTGGAAATTACTCCTCCAGTGAGCTCTCAGCATCCGTCAGCTCTCTCAGCCTCACAGGTCTCCCCTTGGTGCCTACAGGCAGTGTCACCAGCCCTGTGTGCTTGGCAGAGGAGCTGCTCCTGGGCAGAGCTGTCTCTCTGCAGCATTACTGGGTTGCCATGAGCTCCCTCCATCCCAGGAGCCTGGCCAAGCTCAGCAGGAGAAGACCAGTTCTTGTAGGCTCCCTCCTGGTCTCAGACCTCATGGGGATCGTTCTATGATCTCATCTCTGAGAATCTCAGGGTGTCCCTGCCCAGGGGCTGGGGTCAGCGCTTGGCATTTCTGCTTCATCAGACCAAGCCAGGGTGTCCTCAGCATCAGAGCTGCCTGTGCTTTGCCTGTGTTTGTCCTCATGGCCTCCAGTTGTCTGCTCTAAGGAGCCCCTGGGGAGGCTTTGTCAGTAACGGCTCCCAGTGGGGCCTGTTAAAGCTTCAAGGTACTTTGGGCATTACTCCTGACTTGAACTTCTTGAGAGGTTTCTTCACCTTTCTTTCTCTTGGTATCTGAGGTCTGGGGCTCATTAACATCCTGAAAGCCCTTACGAGGGTTTCTCTTCAAGTCTATTTCATTAAAAAAACTCAAAACCTCTACAAATAATTGGATTTCAGTTAGGTCTTTAGAGATGAAGATTTCAAAGGGATTTCCCATGGAGGACCTTTTCACACTCACACATATTTTCTGTCATGGCTCAGTTGATAGAAGAAGTGACAGCAGCGTTCTGTGATGGAGATGGGTCTGCTAAGTAGATCTGGACAGGCAGGAAAAGCAGTCCCTTGGGATCCAACCCTGTCTGGAGAACCTTGCTCTTCCTCAAGCCCAGCAGTTCCCTCACTGGCCTCCTGAGACTCCCAACACTTTTCCTGGCATCATCTGTGCTCACAGGCACAGACAGATTTCTCTGACTACAAACAGCAGTTCAACATGATGCAGTTTAATACCCATGAAATCTCTCTCCTCAGCTGCCTGCTACGGCCAAGCAGCGTGTGAAGGGGGTCAGCTTTCAGAGGAGATTCTCTCCCAGAACAGTTTTATTCAGATACATAGAAAGGTCAGTTATTGTTGCAGTCTGTCGTAGCTGGGTGCTGGGAGAGGATGGAAGCTGAAGAGATGGCTCCTGCAAGAAGCAGCTAGAAGTTCTCTGCAGGCCCTGCAGAGCAAACATTGGTTGATTCAAGGGCAGAGTCATTGCTGACCAAGGCCAAGCCCATCAGTGATGGTCACAGCGTCTCTGGGAATCACATTGAGGAAAACATAAACGCAAGCAGCTGCCTTTTTGCACCAGAGAAGGGAGTGAGAATATGGAACGAGCTGTGCAGACACCAAGGCCAGGAAGAGGGGGGAGGATGCGCCCAATTTGCCAGAGTGAAAGATGCCCCTGCAGCCTGGGGAGAAACCCATGGTGGAGCGGGTGTCCCACCACAGCCCATGGAAAAAGAGGGACGCTGGTGACCCTGTGGAGGACTGGGACTGAGAGACACTGTGATTGATGATTGCACCCATAGCAGTGACCCACGGTGGGGCAGCTGGGGAAGAGCTGAAGCCCTGTGGGAAAGGACTCACGTTGGAGAAGGTCGTGGAGGACTGTCTGCCCTGGGTGGGACCCCATGGTGCAGCAGGGGGAGGGTGTGAGGAATGAATGACCCCCCCTGCCCTGGCCAAGAAGGAACCCAACTTGCAAGGGACTGACCAAAGCCCCATCTCCCAGTCCCTGCCCCTCCCGTGCCACAATGGGCAGGGAGAAGGGAGCAAAATCCTGACTGAACTGAAGTCTGCAAGAAGGGAGGGGTGGGAGGAAAGTGCTTTAAGATTTGGTCCCGTTGTTTTAAGATCTGGTCACGCTTCTTGTATCCAACTCTGGTGTCACTGGGTGTGCAGTGCAGTGTAAGAAACTAGAGAGTTTTCTGTCCTTCACTCTGTTGAGTCTGTTATGTCCATGTCGTTCATTAAAGGACGATCTCTCCCTGTCTTTATCTTGACTTTGGCGCCTCTTAGTATCTATTTTCTCCCCTGTCCAAATAAAAAGGGGAGGGATAGATGGACTTTGGTGGGCATCTGACCTCCAGCCAGGCCTAAAACACTATACCCATACAAGTCAAATGCCTTCTCACAGCATCAAAGCTAATCCAGCACCAATGAAACCACAACGTCATACACAAGTAAAGGTGCACACTCCTGCCCTATCCACCACTCAGGTAAAGGTGACTGACATGTCCCCATTCCTGACTTGTCAGGTATTTTGGCACCACTGACATCACAAGGACATTCACAAGATATCTGTCAGTTCCTGGCCAATCATACATCCAGCTACCAGTAGCCTCAGAAGGACCTATACTGTCCATAAGCCTGGTCCTAGACTCAGGCTAGAGATATTTCCTCAGAACCCACACAGCCTCTTGGTCTTTTCCCAGCCTATCAACTATTCAGGAAGTAATGATACTCTCTACACAAGTTTTGAGTTTTGTCTGACCTACAGGCTACTTGGGAATCACTGACATCACAATAGAGACCATCTGCCTTCTCTTGTCCTGTCAACTGTTCCGGAATCAGTGACCTCACAGCAACCTCCACTGTCCACAGCCTGCTCCAGGTCTGTCAGTATGACCTCACAAGCACGTATTCCCCTATTGGCCAAGGACACATTGTTGAGATATTCAGTTCCGAGTGACCTCACAAGCATCTACCAAATCCATGAGGCTACTCTCCACATGCTTGAAGTACTCCATCCTCAGACCTCTCAGGGCTCGTTCTGCAGCCTGTTTAAGTGGGGGATCCGGATGGCTTTGTGTTTCTTTTCACCTTTAAACATTTTTTCTTCATTAAATTAAACCTTATTAAAGCAGGTTTGATCCATTGCATACCTAATGTCCTGGTTTCAGATGGAATTCCGTGTTTAGGAATTAGGATGAGAGCAGTGCTGAGAGCACCCTGATGTTTCCAGTTGTTGCCAAGTAATCAAGGACTTCTCAGTTATTCATATTTCCCTACTGACCAGTGCTCGGGTGGGCACATTAGCATAGATAACCCTTGGCTATTGTGTTGTTATCTGTCTTCCTGGACTGTGAGACAGATGCAGAAATCACAATCAATGCCAATGGTTACCAATCAATCCATATAAACAGGAAAAAGTAAGGAAAACATGGGGGCAATGGGGGAAGCATACCGTCACAGGGTATCAGGAGTGTAGTTTTCACAGTCCCTCTTTTGCTTCCCATTGCCCAGCCTGGGTTGGCTGCCAGTGTTGGGACTCCCTCCCTCCCTGTGGATCTAAAATCATTCTGACCTCTAACTTTAATCTGGGTGATTAGAAAGCTTAGGGATCTTTCTTACATGAGGTCATTTGGATTGTTTTTGAAACTATGGGCTTTCATCAAAGATGCAAGCATCATATGTCAGTGGCTTGTCTTTAACAGGAAATCCTGGTGCCCGAGGCCTGCCAGTTTGGTCAGTGGGAGCCAGAGGGTGCGACATCCAGTGACAGCAGTTATGCCACCTTGGAGAACTGGAACAACCTCGGATATGAGCCACAACAGCTTCTCTCAGATTGATGATTCAGTGGGAAGAAATGTTTCTTGCCTTGGTAATGTTATTGGTCACAGTCGCGAAGAACTTAGCTACACAGAGCAGAGAAGCAGGCACTTCTTTTATTCCAGTGCTGGGGAACACAGGGGATCGCTGCACCAAAGACCTGTTCACCCACAGGGACAACACAACACATTTACACCAGTTGTTAGCACTGTTCAAAGTTGCACAGAATGCTGGCTTCCTAATTCTACCTTTGCAATGACTGGCTTCCAGTTCTCTCACTTGATCTATATTCCTACTCTAGGGAAATGGTTGGTTCACTTCACTGACTCCTTTGCCTACAAAGAGGGGAGGGTTATGGTTGGCATAGGGATGCTCTTTCCTGGAAGTCATTATCATGTGCAAATGTCCCCAGCGCACGTGGAGTGATGCTGAGCGGGTTCCTCTGGTGGCCGTCGATACTCTTCCTCACTGTGTCCCAGGACTGAACCCCATTCCTGCGTGTGGAAAATGCTGAGAAATGTTCTTTTGCAAATTGAAAAGGGTTATTGTATTTTCTGTAGAAGAGTTTAGGATATAGAGAAACTCTTGGTTAACTGAACAAAACTGGACTTTATTGGTGTACACAGCTGTAGCAACAATAGAAACCAGCCACAACCAAAACCAAAACCAAAATAACAAGAGCTCCTGACAATGCGTAGAATTCTATCACACGGCATCGTTCACACATCGCCACGGCATCTGCAACCCTGCGAGGAGAAGCAGGGGGCCTCTGCCTAGAAGTAAAGCAATAACAGAACAGGAAAACCTTGATTCTTTCTAAACCAACACTCTGAGTTTGAAGAGACCTCTCAGTCTCAGTAACACCCACCTCTCTGGTTGCTCCGGGACGTGAAACTGCACATGTCGGGTAGGCTGTGACGACCTGAAAGTCTAATGGAAGGGGAACAATACACCACTATGGCCACAGCAAGGACATTGTCCCTACTGCCTGGCTATAGTGCTGGAGAAAGGAAACCTTACCACTCCTGGAGTTGAAGGATGAGGTTCGGGGGAGGGATTTGGGGTCTCCTCTTCACCAACGCCAGCCATTTTCAGCTGCTCCAGTGCTGGTTCACCTAACTGTGTGCTCTTGGAAATGCACATGCGCAGTTTTCCCTCACCACAGAAAGTACTAGAAAAGGAAGCTCACGCATGTGTGGATCCAGTGAAGCCAGTAGCTCCGCCATGACGATGGCACATGACAAAAAAGAAGACTCCAGCCGGTTTTGACCAGGCCTGGAGACCCACCTAAAGCTTAATTTGCTAAGTAATGGGTGATGGGGTGGGAAAGCTGTGGACTGCCTGCATTGCATGTTCCAAAGCTGATCGGTTTTGCATTTCCAAAATCACAACAAACAAGGGAATGTATTCATTTGATGGTACCAATTTATGATGCATTTTTAATTTTGTTAACTTTTGCTTCATGTGTCCTTGTGATCCTCACACATATTCATCTTGTAAATGTTCATTTGAAGTATCATTGTTTTGTTTTCCTCCAGCCCCTGAACTACAAGGGACAGCAATAGAACGTGATTGGGGTTTTTGCAATGGGACAAATTCAAATTGTTAATTAATGTCTATCGAATGTTCACAGTTCTTATTGATCATTGCAAATGCAATTTGAAAATTGTTAATTGTTTGAATGTTTTGATTGTAGCTACAGAGCTATTGTGCACAAACCTTTCCTTCCTCCTCTATCCATCATGGAGTACTATCTCTAAGACGGCAATGTTGAGCCATGGGGTAGTGTGACATACCATGTCCCTCAACGAATGCCTGTACCAGTGGACTTATGCCTCAACATTGCTGAAATGATGCGTTAAGACGCTTGTAAAGGGTTAAGGAAGACTTGCTAACAGGATAGCTTGAAGTGCCACAGTGGTGACCTCCCATAAACAATGCCTCGCTTGAACAGCTCTGCCTCACTGATAAAGAAGAAACATCAATTGGGACGTAAGTTTGAGTCTAACACCATATTTTGAGTAAATTGCACACTCAAGGACTTTGTTCTCTGTGGAAATAAAATGAATTCTTTGAAAACTTCCAGTAGCCCCCCTCCTCCTTATCTGTTTGATGAATTTCTTGCCTGTCTCTGGTCAGACCCGTACTATTCACTATATTTATTGATGAGCTGGATGAGGGAATAGAGTGTCCAGTCAGCAAGTTTGCTGAGGACACAAAAGGGGGAGGGGTGGCTGACACACCAGAGAGCTGTGCTGCCATTCACCAGGACTTAGACAAACTGGAGAGCTGCACAGGAAGAAGTTTAATGAGATTTAACAAGGGCAAGTGTAGGGTCTTGCATCTGGGGAAGAACAACCCCAGGTACCAGTGTAGGTTGGGGACTGACCAGTTGGAGAGCAGCGTAGGGGAGAGGGACCTGCGGTTCCCAGTGGACAGCAGGCTGACCATGAGCCAGCAATGTGCCCTCATGGCTAAGAGGGTCCAGGGCATTCTGCGATGTATTAGAAGGGGTGTGGTTAGTAGGTCAAGAGAGGTCCTTCTCCCGCTCTCCTCTGCCCTGGTGAGACCGCACCTGGAATGTTGTGTCCAGTTCTGGGGCCCTCAGTTCAAGAAGGACAGAGAACTCCTTGAAAGAGTCCAGTGCAGAGCCACCAAGGTGATTCCTAAAGAGGAAAGACTGAGGGAGCTGGACCTCTTGAGCTTGGAGAAGAGGAGCCTGAGCAGTGACCATATTAATGTTTATAAATATGGAAAGGGTGAGAGTCAGGAGGATGGTGCCTGGCTCTTCTCAGTGATGGCCAGTAATAGGACCAGGGACAACGGGTACAAGCTGGAGCACAGGAAGTTCCATGTGAATATAAGGAAAACCTTTTTCCCTGTGAGGGTGATGGAGCACTGGAACAGGGTGCCCAGAGAGGTTCTGGAGTCTCCTTCTCTAGAGACATTCACACCCTGCCTGGATGCGTTGCTGTGTGATATAGTCTAGGTGATCCTGCTCTCACAGGAGGGGTTGGACTAGATGATCTTTCAAAGTGCCTTCCAACTACTAATGTTCTGTGATTCTGCGACCTTGGATCTCCCCATGTGTATCTTGGACCACCTTTTGCACCTCAGGTGTCACCAGGCTTTGTCATCACAACACCTCCCTCCTGGCCTCCTCCCTATTAAGTCCCAAGGAAGCTGGGACCAGCAGCTCCCAGGGAGCAGGTGCCTCTGCTGTGCCCACTGGAATTGGAGCAGAAGGACTCCCAGCTTCAGTGGTGTGTGGCAGCCATAGGCAAGAGCTGGGTCCCCTTCCAGCCCCAGGGCTGCAAAGCAAGGATGAGGTGCATCGAGTAACTTGCCATAGTCCTCACCCTCCACAGGGGGAAAGAGTCCCCTCCCTGTCCCTGCCTGGGGGGTCCTGTCTGATGTGGAGACAAGAAAAGGTGGTTCTCCTGCCCAGCTCTGGTTTGATCAGGAGAAAGGACTCTGATGGACACAAGGATTTCTCCCCAGCTGAAGGAGAGAACTTCACTGAGGACTTTACTGTCTTTCCAAATAGGTTCCCTGGAGCTCCAAGCACAACTCAAAGAAGCCCAGAGGGGATGGAATATGTGACGCCTTCACCTGCTCCTCTGCTGTGAGCTGGGCTCCTGGGACAGTGGGAGCTCATGAAACATTACAGAGCTGTAGAGAGACAGCTCTGGCCAGGAGCAGCTCCTCTGCCAAGCACACAGTGCTGGGGACACTGCCTGTAGGCACCGAGGGGAGACCTGTGAGGCTGAGAGGGCTGATGGATGCTGAGAGCTCACTGGAGGAGAAATCTCCACAGCACTCTGCCTGGTATGTCTGTGGGTGCAGGGCAATGCAGGTTCTGTTCCTGGAGGGATCTCCTAAAGCTGGGACATGGGGCAGTGTGTGGGGTCTGTCAGGAGGACAGGTTCTTTACAGGACCAGAAAGTGCTGCCTGGAAGGGCTGCCCTTCTGCCCCATCAGAGGGACAGGGCAGGACAACTATCTTCTCCTGGGCATGGCTGCAGAGGTGTCCAGGGCTGTCCTTGTGAGCAGGGTCCCTCTGCTTTGGGGTCAGTGTGTTGGGGCAGGGACTCTGCTGCTGCCAGGGTCAGCACTCTGTCTGCTTGGTGGGCTTTCCAGAGAAGTACAGACAGCAAGTGTGGGTTTGAGGATTGACCCAGAGAAGGGCAACATAAGGTCCCTTTGCTGTAAGACAGTGCTGCATGGGTCAGCTTTGCTCCCAGCTCCAGATCCTTGAGAAATTTCAAAGGGACTTTGAAAAATTACACGAAGGAAGCATTTTCCTGCAAAGCTGAGTCTTTGCTTTGGCTTTTCCTCTCTTGTGGGCTTTCTCCCCTCAAGAACATTCAATGAAATCTCAATTCTCATTAAGACAATGGAACGTCTCTTGAGTCCTGAACATTCACCAGGGCAGTACCCTGATGCCAGTAGGGGTCTGCAGAGAAAAGCTGAGTGCCGGGCAGTTTGGGTGAAGTCTGTGAGCACACGGCGGGAGGTAACATGGGAAAAGAGAAGCAGCTGCAGGGACAGCTCCAGCATGAAAGACAATGTTATGGAAGGAGAAAGAGCTGCTCCCAGAGATGCTGTGGCAATGTGGATTTGCTACCCCCCTGACATCTCCCACAGTGCTGAAACTGATGTTCTACAGGGAAGATCAGGGTGTGATCACAGAGCGTCCAGCACAGGGCACCTGAGAGCAGGGCTGATGGACAGAGCAGCTCTCCCCACTCTGCACTAAGGGGAAGGTTTCACTGGCACTGCAGCAGCAATGTCAGGGAGTTCTGACAGAAGAAACACTCCTCGGGAACAGACAGGAGAACACCAAAAGCTCTGCTCTGCCCTCCGTTCAAATTGGAGTGACAGTGCTGAAAAGCTCATTCCCATCCACAGGGGATTTAGTCTGAGGTCACACCATCCTTCTATTTACTGACTGCTGCCAGACAGGACTGAGTTCTCCAGAGCCACAGCGGACCCTCCTCCCAGCAGTGGCACACTCAAGCCAGCACAAAACAGACCTCCCAAAAGGGACCTGACAAAAGTCTCTCTGAATAAGGCGAGTCAATTGGAGGGTATTCCCTAAGAATTGGAAGAGGTTTTCCTCAAAGAAGACTTCCATCACTTCTCACTGTGCCTTTTCCTCCTTGGACAGGTCTCCTCACTTGATGGCAGCAGATGTCCAACAGCAGCAGCTCCATCAGCCAGTTCCTCCTCCTGCTCTTTGCAGACACACGGGAGCTGCAGCTCCTGCACTTCTGCCTCTTCCTGGGCATCTACCTGGCTGCTCTCCTGGCCAATGGCCTCATCATCATCACCATAGCCTGTGACCACCACCTCCACACCCCCATGTACTTCTTCTTCCTCAACCTCTCAGTTACTGACATTGGCTGCATCTCCACCACTGTTCCCAAATCCATGGCCAATTCCTTGTGGGACACCAGGGCCATTTCCTACACAGGATGTGTGGCTCAAATATTTTTCTTTTTATTTTTTATCTCCACAGAGTACTGTCTGCTCACTGTCATGGCCTATGACCGCTACGTTGCCATCTGCCACCCCCTGCACTACGGGACCCTCCTGGGCAGCAGAGCTTGTGTCCTCATGGCAGCAGCTGCCTGGGGCAGTGGGTTTCTCAATGCTGTGCTGCACACGGCCAGTACATTTTCCCTCCCCCTCTGCCATGGAAATGCTGTTGGCCAGTTCTGTGAAATCTCCCAGATCCTCAAGCTCTCTTGCTCAGATGCCTCCCTCTGGGAAATAAGAGTCGTTGTGGTTAGTATCTGTTTTTGGTCTCTGTGTTTTGTGTTCATTGTGGTGTCCTATGTGCAGATCTTCAGGGCTGTGCTGAGGATCCCCTCGCAGCAGGGACGGAATAAAGCCTTTTCCACCTGCCTCCCTCACCTGACCACGGTCTCTGTCTTTATCAGCACTTCCATGTTTGCATACCTGAAGCCACCCTCCATCTCCTCTCTGTTTCTGGACCTGTTAGTTGCATTTCTTTACTCAGTGTTTCCACCAGCAGTGAACCCCCTCATCCACAGCATGAGGAACCGGGACCTCAAGGATGCCATGTGGAAACTGATAACTGGATGTTTCTGAGTACCAACAAACAGTTCATCTTCTTCATATTCCCGACCATGTAACTCCTGTTAGGACTAGTCTGTATTTATTGGGCTTTTTAGTTGTTGCTTTGTTCTGCTCCTAGTTTGTCTAAGCAATTATAATATGGTCCACAGTTATTCCATTCCTAATGTGGTATCTCTCGGTCTTGTGTGATCCAGACACTGTGTAATGATGAGCTGTGCTCTTTTTGCATTGTGCCTGACTGCAAAGGGCCTTCTTTTTCTGTCCCTCTACCTGCACTATCACTAGTCTGTCTCTTTCATCTCACTTATCATTACAGTGATGCCACCCACAACCCTCCCTGTTTTTCCCAGGGTCCACTTCAGTCTTCAGTTCTCTCCTTCCTCCCATTAAGTGGCACAGGGAGGACTGGGAATGGGTGCTGGGGTCAGTTCATCACACATTGTCTTGGTCACTTCTTCCTCCTCTGGGAAGGACTCCTCACAGTCTCCCCGTGCTCCAGCATTGGGTCCCAGCCACAGGAGACAGTCCTCCATGAACCCCTCCAACGTGAGTCCTTCCCACATGGCTTCAGATCATCACCAACTGCTCCAGGGTGGGTCACTTGAATGGGCTGCCCTCCTTCAGCAACAGACTGCCCCAGCGTGGGTCCTCCACAGCCCTGCCAGCAAACCTGCTCCAGCACAGGCTTCCTATGAGGTTACAGCCTCCTTCAGGCGCTTCCACCTGCTCGAGCAAGCAGTTTTTCTCATCCTATTGCTTGTTATCTGAGATAAGAAACCAACCCCCACCTCTCTATAGCCACTTGTAGGTCGATGTAGAGAGCAATAAGGTCTCCCTTCAGCCTCCTTTTCTCAAGACTAAAATGCCTCAGTTCCCTCAGCTGCTCCTCACAGGACTTGTGCTCCAAACCCTTCACTGCTTTCATTGCCCTTCTCTGGACACACTCCAGCATTTCAACATCCTTCATGTAGTGAGGGGCCCAAAACCAGACACAGTACTTGAGGTGTGGCCTCACAAGAGCTGAGAATCATGGAAAATCCCTTCCCTACTCCTGCCAGTCACACTATTCCTGATCCAGGCCAGGATGCTATGGGCCCTTTCGACCACCTGGGCACAGTGCTGGCTCATGTTCAGCTGGCTTTACACTAACATCTACACTCCCAGGTCCTTTTCTCCTCTAAGGAGCTCGCCATTCGCCCTGCCACAGGCCTTGTAGCTGCCTGGGGTTATTGTGACCAAAGTGCAGGACCCAGCACTTGGCCTCGTTGAAACTGGTCACTGTTGAGATGGACAAACGACACAGACAAGAGGTCTCCTGGTGCAGAAGCAAAAAGGACATGATTTTTATATGTTTCTACTACACGTGTCCTTTTGCTAATGGTCTCTCAGGTAGATGTTATCATGCAATTGGTTGACATTTTTAACTTCACTAGCAAGGTTTATCTCTCACCAGGTTCCTTCATCTGCAGCCTGCAAATTCCTTCAAAGGGTTTACTGCTCTGGATGTTCTACACTTCCTCTTTCTCAAGGGTACACTTTAATATCTTCAAGGCCCAGATCTATATTCTCTATCAAGGGGTCTATGGGCCTGCTATAGTCCCTCAAAACTGCCCTTTTTGTAATTGTGCTACAGAAATCGCCTTCATCATCCGCTGCAGGGCCCTTTGCAGCAGAGAGATAATACAGGGCAACATTAGTAACACAACTACAAGAACTACCACAACAATCAATCCAGCCTTGATTGCAGACAGCAATACCCCTCTAGGTAAAGCAACAGGAACATTAAAAGACCTTGATACCTTGTTCAAAGTATAATTACACCCTGTGGCAGCATTTTGATAAATTGACAAAGTAGTATTAACGTTTTGTCCCGTTTGAGTTGTATTCTAATTATAATTAAACCTCACACAGGTGTCCACTGTCACTGCTCCCAGCAATTCCAGCTCTTGGGGTTCTTCTGTCACTTGTGGCGAGTGGGCAAAAAACCCCGTCCCAATTGTCTGCGCAGGACTGGTGGGTTGCACACAGGTTGGGCTCTTTGATGGGGTTTGGCCATGTGTCCACTGGCAGACCAATGAGACTGAGCACAGGTTCTCCTGTGATGCTCTTGCCAGAATAATGGAATCCTAACCCGTAATATTGGTCAGGGTGACCCACACATTGCTCTTCTACTGTGCTGGCATCACGAATGTGCTAACCCCAGTCATATTATGACCTGGTTTCCCACGCCCCCACTTTCCTCCGCCCCCAGATTTCCGCAACACTGTTTTCCCACGCCCCTAGTTTCCCATCACTCTGGTTTCTCATGTTCCCAGTTTCTCAGGATCGAGGTTTTCCACAGCCCTGGTTTCCCAGGTAACTGAATTTACAAGACCAAGGTTTCCCGGCACACTGTTTTCCATGAGCCCCTCGTTTCTTGGGGCCTTGTTTCCTGGGACACTGTTTTTCCAGGGCACTGATTTTCCAGGATGCCATTTTCCTGCACCCCCAGTTTCCTGGCACCCTGGCATCCTGCCTTCCCGGTTTTCTGCACCCCCAAAGTTCCCATGCCACTGGTTTCCCATGCCCCGAGTTTCCCCACCCCTTTTTTCCATTCACCCTGGTTTCCCACACCATGGTTTCTCATGCCCCTACTTTCCCATGCCCCCTGGTCCCACGCGACCGATTTCCTGCGCAACTCGTTTCCCAGCACCCTGGTTTCTCATGGCCCCAGTTACCCAGGACCCAGCTTTCCCATGCCCCTGGTTTCCCAGGTCACTGACTTTACAGGACCCCTGTTTCCTGGCACCCGAGTTTCCATGAGCCCCTGGTTTCTTGGGCCCTGGTTTCCTAGGCTGCTGGTTTTCCAAGGCACTGATTTTCCTAGATGCTGGTTTCTTGTGCCCCAAGATGCCAGGCACCCCGGTCTCCCATGATCACGGTTTCCTGTGCCGTCATGTTCCCACATCACTGGTTTCATGCAATCCTAGTTTGCTGGCACCCCGGTTTCCTGTGCCCCCAGTTTTCTGGATTATTGTTTTCCCAGCACCCCAGTTTGAATGAGCCCCTAGTTTCTTGGGCCCTGGTTTCCCGGGCCATTGAGTTTCCAGGACACCGGTTTACCGCACCTCCAGTTTACCAGCACCACAGTTTCCCTGCACCCTTTTTTCCTGCGTGCCCAGTTTGCCGGCACCACGGTTTGCTGGCATACTGGGGTCTCTCCAGCCCGGATTCCTGTGCCTCCAGTTTCTCAGTTCCCCAGTTTCCCAGCACGGTGGTTTCTTGAGCCCCTAGTTGCCTAAAACACTGGGGTCTCGCCATCCCAGTTCCTATGCTCCCAGTTTCCTGGCACACCAGTTTCCTGTGCCCCCCGTTTCCCATGTCATTGTTTTCCTGCACTCCCAGTTTTCTGGCACTCTGTTTTCCCAGCACACTGGTGTCTCCCCACCTTGGTTTCCCGCACTCCCATCTTCCCGGTACACCAATTTCCAGGCAACCCACTTTCCTTTGCCCCAGTTTTCTAGTACACCAGTTTCCTGGCAGCCCAGGTTTGTGCGCCCCTACTTTCCAACGCACCCTGGTTCCCATGCCACTTGTTTCCCGTGTCCCTAATTTCCCAGCACCCTAGTTTCTCATGGCCCCAGTTTCCCAGGCCCCAGGTTTCCCATGTCACTGAATTCACAGGACCCTGGTTTCCCAGCACCCTGGTTTCTATGACCCTTGTTTTCTTGGTCCCTGGTTTCCCGGAGAACTGATTTTCCAGGATGCTATTTTCCTGCACGCCCACTTTCCTGGCACCCCAGATTCTTGGCACCCCAGTTTCCCACGCCTCCAGTTGCCTAGCAATCTGGGGTCTCACCACCCCAATCTCTGGACCCTCAGTTTCCTGAGACACTGATTTTACAGGACGCTGGTTTACTGCTCGCCCAATTTGCTGACACTTCTATTTTCCCGTGCTCCTGGTTTCCCAGGTCACTGATTTTATGGGACCCTGGTTTCCTGGCACCAAGGTTTCCATGAGCTCCTGGTTTCCTGTGCCCTGGTTTCCCTTGCCACTGGTTTCCCTGGGCACTGATTTTCCATGTCACAGGTTTCCTGCGTGCCCAGTTTTCCCGCACCCCAGTTCCCTGGCACATTGGGGTCTCCTCACCCTGGTTTCCTGCACCTCCAGTTTCCTTGAGCCCAGGTTACCTGCGCTCCTGGTTTCCCACACTCCCCTGTTCCAGTGTCACTGTTTTTTCATGCCCCCAGTTTCCTGTGTGCCTTTTTCCATTCACCCAGTTTCCTGGTAACCCTGGTTTCCATGACCCCTGGTTTCTAAGGCCCTGGTTTCCTGGACCACTGGTTTCCCGGGACACTGATTTTCCAGGATGCTGGTGTCCTGTGACCTCAGTTGCCTGGCACCCTGGCTTAGCAGTTTTGCGTAGCTGTGCTGCTGAGATGGCTTCTGCAAAAAGCATCTAGAAGCTCTCTGCAGGCCCCAGACTGTAAACATTGGCCAATTCAAGGCCAAAGTTGCTGCTGACCAGGGCCAAGCCAAATGGAGATGGTCACAGCGCATCTGTGAATCACATATAGGAGAAAAATAAACTGCAGGCAGGTGCATTTTGCCACCGGAGAAGGGAGTGAGAATCACAGAATCACAGAATCACAAGGTTGGAAGAGACCTTTGAAGATCATCAAGTCCAACCATTCCCATCCTATGCTAAACTATATTCCTAAGTACCTCATCTACCGTTTTTTTGAACACGTCCAGGGATGGTGACTCAACCCCCTCCCTGGGCAGCCTGTTCCAGGCCCTGACAACTCTTTCAGTAAACATTTTTTTCTAATATCCAATCTAAACCTGCCCTGGCACAGCTTCATGCCATTTCCCCTTGTTCTATCTTCTGTCACCTGGCTGAAGAGACCATCGCCCACCTCTCTACAACCTCCCTTCAGGTAGTTTTAGGTGGTGATAAGGTCTTTCGTCAGCCTCCTCTTCTCCAGGCAAAACATCCCCAATTCAAGGCCAAAGTTGCTGCTGACCAGGGCCAAGCCAATCGGAGATGGTCACAGTACATCTGTGAATCACATATAGGAGAAAAATAAACTGCAGGCAGGTGCATTTTGCCACCGGAGTAGGGAGTGAGAAGATGTAACAAGCTGCATGGGAACCAAGGCCAGGCCCAAAGGAGAAGAGCGGAAGAATGAGGCACTCTGGATGCTGGAAAGAGAGATTCCCCTGCAACCCGTGGAGAAGACCATGGTGGAGCGGGTGTCCCCTCGCAGCCCATGGATATGGATGGGGAGCAGAGACATCTATGGCCTGTGAAGGGATTGATCCATACCACAGCAGGTTCGCCAGGGGACTTGTGACTTTGCAGGGGAGCAGGCTGGGGGAGTCTGGGCCTGAACGTCAGCACCCCAGGGAAGGGAGTCGTGCTGAGGCCTGTGGTGAGGAGATGACTCCCTGATAGAGAGGACTCACACTGCAGAAGTTTCTAGAGGACTGTCTCCCGTGGGTGGGACCCCACAGTGCTGCAGGGGGTGGGGGTGTCCTCCCCCCCAGGTATGACAGAAGACAACTCGGGAGGAAGGGACTGAAAACTCCCACTCCCCATTCCCTCCCCCTCCCCGCACTGTGATGGGTGGGGGAAAAGGAAGCGAATTCATGATTAAGTAAAGTCTTCAAAGAAGGGAGGGGTGCAGGAGAATTCAAAGTGTTAAGGTCTGAGGAAGGAAAGCAGCTTGTGAGGAACCGCCAGACACCCACTCACCATTCCCTGCCCCTCCCTGCGCCATGTTGGGATGGAAGAAGGGAGTAAAATCGTGAATGAAGAGTTAAACTTCATTCTTTAATACCTGGCCATGCTTCTCATTACCCAACTCTGTTTCACTGGGTATGTATTTGTAGTAGTAATAAGTCACTTTTCTTCCCTTTATTCTGTGCTGAGTCTGTTTTGCCCATTGCACTAATTGGAAAGTGATCCCTCTGTCCTTATTTTGAATCCTAAGCCTCCCTTTTTCAGGCTGGAAAGGGGAGTGAGTGAGGGGCTTGGTGGGCATTTGGCCTCTAGCCATGGCCAAATACCACAGTCCTTTTTGGCACCCAACGTGGGGCTCGAGGATTTTGAGATAAGGACACTAACTGGCTGAGGGAATGGGCAGAACAGACTGAACAGAGATGGGTAGTGTAACAGTTGTAGAGAATTTCTGTTGGGATGGGGATTTAAAGAACAATTCTCATATATGTGTTTTGCAGAGGCCAGGGGTGGAGTGTCGCAGTTTTTGAGTAGCTGGGTACTGGGAGAGAATGGGGGCTGCAGAAAATGGCTGCTGTAAGCAGCAGCCAGAAGCTCTCTGCAGGCTCCAGAGAGTAAACATTGGCCAATTCATGGCCAGAGCTACTGCTGACCAAGGCTGAGACAATCGGCGATGGTCACAGCGTCTCTGGGAATCACATACAGGAGAAAGAAAAACACAAGCAGCTGCATTTGCCACCAGAGAAGGGAGCAAAATCCTGACTAAAGTGAAGTCTGCTAAGAAGGGAGGGGTGGGGGAAGGTGCTTTAAGATCTGATCACACTTCTCATTATCTGACTCTGGTGTCACTGTCTGTGTAGTGCAGTGTCATCAATCAGAGAGTTTTCTTTCCTTCACTCTGTGTTGAGTCTGTTTTGCCGTGTCATTGATCACAGAATGATCTTGAATCCTGAGCCTCTCAATATATATTTTCTCCCCTGTCCAAATAAAAAGGGGAGTGATAGATTGACTTTGGTGGGCGTCTGGCCTCCAGCCGGGCCTAAACCACCACACATACTAATCTCACAGAAATGGGACCTCACTGCTTCCTTGCACACCCTCAGGATTCTGGGAGCTCTGCTACCCTTGTACCACACTCTGCATCACACACCCCATGTGACATGGCCCAGGAAGAGCCTTGAGGCAGTGCAGGGGGCAGAATCCCACTTCTGTGGGGCTGGCTGTTCTGCTTGATAAAATACATCAAGGCTTTACTCAGCATCAGATCCACCTGCACAGTGCCTTAGTCTACCTTAAATCACAGACTCCAGTTTTCTGCTCTAACCCATTCATGAGGAGAGAGGCTTTCTCAGTAATGGGCCTCAGTGGGGCCA
Source organism: Gallinula chloropus (assembly GCF_964237585.1). Classification (NCBI taxonomy): domain Eukaryota; kingdom Metazoa; phylum Chordata; class Aves; order Gruiformes; family Rallidae; genus Gallinula; species Gallinula chloropus. Next base: position 642,563 of record NC_140106.1, read on the forward strand.
ATTAACACTCTACAGCAGTTCAGCTTCTTCTTCTGACCTTAACACTTGGAGAGACTGCTTCAATCTCCTCACAGGATCTGCAGTTCATGGAATCAGCACCAAATACACCAAGGGGCTCATTAAAATTGAAAAAGCCCTAACGAACTATGTGTCTTCAGAGTTTCAAGACTTGTACAGCTAATTGGAGAAGACTCAGGATTCTAATTAAAGTGGAAGATTTCAATGAGCACTTAATTAAAAAAAAAAAAGAGGTTTCAGTATTTTCAGGCTTTCTAGTTTTTCAATTTACAGAAGTGACAGCAGCTTTCTCTGATTGATAGTGAATCAGAGGATCTCCTAAGGAGGTGTGGAAAGCTCACAACAGCTCTCTCCTTGAGTTCCCACACTGCTTAGATGACCTTCCTCTACACCTCCCCAACCCCACCATGTCTCCAAGGGATGCTGGGGAGTTGCTCTCTTTTCTTCCATCAGGCTTCTGCCCTGAGTCTGCAGCTGAATGTTGCAGTCTCTTCGCCACAATTCCCACCCCATTTACCCTGAGGACTGGCTGGGAATAAAAACAGAATTCTTCCTCATTTTGAAAAAATTATAAAAGATAAAACACATTCCCCAACTATGAGTAAAAAACTGTAAGGGGGTGGAGTAAATCCCAAAAGCAAAGGAGAGGACATATCGCCAGAGAGTCTGCTGAAAAGGGGCCCTGAGACACAGTCCATTTCCTCAGGGCAGGTGGAAATACCCGAAAGGCAAGTTTCAGTGCACAGTGTGACAGTGTCCTGACACCCCAAGGACTCAGGAAGATGTTTATTTCTTCTCCTACTTTTAATGTATATCCCCAAAGCTCCTAACTTATTCTGATTTGGGAAAAACAAAAGTTGATTGGTTGGAAATATTCAGTCAGTGAAAATGTGCTTGTATCTTTTCAAATGTGAAGAAATTTCTCAGGCTTTTCTGGCAGAGCTCCAGCACCCACTTTGGCCTTATTCCTGGCCAGATTTCCTTCCCAGAGTCTTGTCACCAACTCCTGTCCCTAGTGAACTCCCTGCCCAGCCTCCTATGGTCACTTCTACTTGGCTGTGTCCCCTGACCCCAGGCCCATCTTTAGAAAATGAAATTAGAGTTTTTTGGGGCAACATTTTACAGTGAAATGAAGATGTTTGTTGATGCTGAAAATATTAGTGAGTTAGGACTGAGAAAGAAATGGACTTGTGCTGTATCCTGTGTTAACTGATATCATCACATGAGCAAAACTCTTTCTAGAAGACAGGGTCTCCTTAAAGTCCCCCTGCAACTGTACAGAAGTTGAGAGTCAAGAATAAGCTGATGATAGTGGCTGCACACTAACCAGCTTCCAGGGGAAAGTCACTGAGTGTGGAGGGCCATGGCAGGCATGAAGATTCCTGGAGGTTTAGTAGAAGCTGCTAAGGGCTGTGGGTGATGAAACTCCTTCAGAATATTGACACGTGCCTCCCTGAATGCTGATTGGAGCAGGAAATCAGAGGGAGCAATTTCAGGATGACTAAGTGAGAAGATACAGACGTCCCGTGTCATGGAGCCGCTTGGATGTGTCCTGTCACACCACAGGGCCCAGTGGTAGTCCAGTGCTCAGTGAAATGGGGAGGCTTTTTGTCATCACCAGCTGAGGTTACTCTCTGCTCACCGTGAGGGTGGAAGATCGCAGAGTGCCTACATGCCCTGTCTCTTCTAATCTGGCACTGTCCAGATCACCCTTGACCTTTTCCTGTATCCTAATCCTATCACCTAACCTGGAGCTTTCATCTGTCTCGCTACTCTAAATGCCAACACCACCATCCTCAACAGATGCCTGAAGATTAACCAATCCCTAATGCTGAAGCCACTCTCCCCACATCTTCAACGCTTCTCCAAAATGTAACTCATGATTCCCAAAGAGCTACAGTGAGGGCAGGGATTGTGAAGGAAAGGCCAGGGAAATGAGGTCGGGGGTAAGAGGAAGATGAAAACCAAGGTGGCATTGCTGGAGAGTTGCTGGTGATGATACTTCTGCTGGAGGAAGCTGGTTGGTGAGGAGCAACATGGTGAGGTGCTTGAGATGCCTGAGAGCTTCATCCAAGAGTGAAGGGACAGTGGGGAAGGACAAGGAAGAAGCATGTGAAAGGGACAGCACCTGATCCCTACTCTTGTCATACTAGCCTTGATCTTGGCACTTACTTATAACCCTAACCCAATCCCCTAAGCCACAAAGCTGAGCACCCCTGAAATCACTTTCAAGAAGCTCTGAGCAGAATCACAAACCCTTAACCTGCGCCTCACCATGATCCCAAACTGTAAAGGGGCACCTCTGACCCTTAGCCCTACCCTGAGGACAAAACAGAAACTCTCACCAGAGTTTTGAGTTTGCCTGAACCCAAACTGCTACCATGACTTGTCACCCCCAAGCCCTAACAGCATCCCTCAAAGCCCCCGATCTTCCACTTATCTTCTAAGCCTCACTCTAAGCTCTTTCCCCCCCCCAGGAGGCAGAGGGAATGCAGAGACTGTGAGGATGTTGAACCCTTGGAGGAGAAACATTGTTCATGAGTGGTGATGTTGGTCTTGATTTGGATTTCTGTAGCCTAAGCAAAGGACACTGAAATTACTCTCAGGGTTGGTGCCACCCGGTGTGGTACTCCAGAAGAGTGCCCAGTAACATGGGGGTCAGGGCTTTTTTAGCCATGGGAGTGGATGTCACTCTGTCTGACATAATGTTCCAGCTTTAACAGTGTCTAACTTCAAAACTCCTAAATGTCCAGCAATAGCTCCCAACCAAAAGCCCTGAGGGATGAAAGATGTTCCTGGCCAGAAACCGCCCCACGTAGCACACTGGCAGCCCTAGTAACATTGGGCCTCAGGGCTTTCCTTGCAGGAGGTACTCATAAAATTACCTGACATCATTTTGAGACCAGCGTTCAACTTTGAACATACTAAATATAGGGTAATGGCACACAATGGTCTACTGGCCTCCACCTTAAAAACAGGTAAATGTCCAGCAATAGCTCCCAAGCAAAAGGTGTGAGGGATGAAAGATGTTCCTGGCCTGAAACCTCCCCAGGGAGTGGATAGGAAGCTTCAGTAACCTTGGAGATCAGGGGTTTTATAACCACAGGAACGATCCTAATATTGCTTGACGTAATTCAGGCTCTACCAGGATCCACCTTTGAACTTCTTAAACGTATTGTCATAGCTCCCGAAGAAAAGGTGTTCCTGGCATGAAACCTCTGCAGGTAGCACACTAGCAGTCCCACTAACCTCAGCTACTGACACACTGAACTTCTGACATGTCGTGGTTTTGCCCCAGCTGAGAACTGGGCACCACACAGCCAATTCTTCTTTAAGAGGGAGTGGGGGCAGGGCCGGGGAGGGAGAGAGGGGAGGGGGAGAGGGGAGGAATAGAGGGAGGAAGAAAGGGAGGGAGAAGAAAAATCAATGAAGCCAAAACCTCACGGATTGGGATAAGAACAGTTTACTGGGACATCAGAGAGAAACAACAACAATAGGACTTTTTATCAAAATATACAAAACTGGTCAGACCGTATAACTCAGAGCCATCCTGAAAACAGACCATCCCCAAACCTGCACATCCTGGAGCTGCATCCTCCTCCCTCCACCAATCCCTCCTTTATGCTGAGAATGACACAATTGAATGGAATCCACTCTTTGGCCAGATTAGGTAACTTATCCTGGCTGTGTCCTCTCCCTTCTCCTTAGCAAGTAAATATGAAAAATTGACAAGTCCTTGACTGCTTGGCAACAAGAAGAAACATCTGAGTGTTGTGAGCACTGCTCTCATCCTAACTCCCAAACATGTAATTCCACCAGCTACCAGAAAGAAAATTAACTCTATCCTGGCCAAAACGAGGGCTTCTGACAGAACAGTTCATTAGACTCCTGAAAGATGGGATATTTTCCAACACTCTGAAGCTCAAAGCACAAACTGGAGAGTTGAGCGACATCCGAATGACCAAAGAGCAAGATCAAGTGGAAACCTGTGAAGAACTGAAGTGCATAAATCCAGCCAGCCAGTCTGCTGAAAAGATGATCTTAGGCATGGCCAAATCATCAGGAGAGGTGGAAACACCTGAATAATGAGGGAGATGAAAGTATTTCTCCTGCTGCGCTTGGTACCGATCCTGGAAATTCCCATTCTGTCATGGAGGGAAAGCATTGCCGCTTCAGACAATATTCAAGTGAAACAACTGATGTGTGATTTATTTATAAATATAAGAAAAAAAAATGAAAGAAAGAAGAAAGAAAGACATGTAGCCCTTTGGAGGCAGACATGATGCAAAGAGAGCACAGCTCGTCATTACGCTGTGTGTGCGTCACACAAGACTGGGAGATACTGCATTAGGAATGGGACAAAAGTGGACACTGTATTATATTTTAGACAAACTAGGAGGAAAAACACCAAACAACTAAAAACCCTACTAAATACAGACTGTTTCTAACGTGATTTCCATGGCCAGTGATATGCAAAAGAAAATGACCTGTTAATTGTTTGTTAGAAATGTTCAGTCATCAGTTTCCACATGGCATCCTTGAGCTCCTGGTTCCTCCTGCTGTAGATGAGGGGGTTCACTGCTGGTGGAAACACTGAGTAAAGAAATGACAATACCAGATCCAGAAATAGGGAGGAGATGGAGGGTGGCTTCAGGTAGGCAAACACGACAGTGATGACAAACATGGAGACCACAGCTAAGTGAGGGAGGCAGGTGGAAAAGGCTTTGTGCCGTCCCTGCTGCGAGGGGATCCTCAGCACAGCCCTGAAGATCTGTACATAGGACACCACAATGAACACAAAACACCCAAAAACTAAGCAAGCAGTGACCACAATGAGTCCAATTTCCCTGAGGTAGGCATCTGAGCAGGAGAGCTTGAGGATTGTAGGGATTTCACAGAAGAACTGGTCAAGGGCATTGCCATGGCAGAGGGGGAGGGAAAATGTACTGGCTGTGTGCAGCACAGCATTGAGAAACCCACTGGCCCAGGCAGCTGCTGCCATGTGGACACAAGCTCTGCTGCCCAGGAGGGGCCCATACTGCAGGGGGTGGCAGATGGCAACGTAGCGGTCATAGGCCATGACAGTGAGAAGGGAAAACTCTGATGAGAGCAAAAATAAAAAGAGAAAGAGTTGAGCCACACATCCTGTGTAGGAAATGGCCCTGGTGTCCCACAAGGAATTGGCCATGGATTTGGGAACAGTGGTGGAGATGCAGCCAATGTCAGTAACAGAGAGGTTGATGAGGAAGAAGTACATGGGGGTGTGGAGGTGGTGGTCACAGGCTATGGTGATGATGATGAGGCCATTGCCCAGGAGAGCAGCCAGGTAGATGCCCAGGAAGAGGCAGAAGTGCAGGAGCTGCAGCTCCTGTGTGTCTGCAAAGGGCAGGAGGAGGAACTGGCTGATGGAGCTGCTGCTGTTGGACATCTGCTGCTGTCAAGTGTGGAGACCTGTCAATGAGGAACAAGTACAGTGACAATTTTCTTTTCTTTCAGGAAATTCTCTTCCAATTAACACTGATTCTTTGTATTCAGGAAGACTTTTGTCAGGTCCCTTTTGGAAGGTCTGCGTTGTGCTGGCTTGAGCTTGCTAATGCTGGGAGGAGGGTCAGCTGTGGGCTCTCAAGATCTCAGTCCTGCCTGGCAGCAGTCAGTACATAGAAGAATGGTGTGATCTCAGACTAAATTCCTTGTGGATAGGAATGAGCTTTTCAGCACTGTCACTCCAGTTTCACCTGAGGGCAGAGCAGAGCTTTGGAGCTTTGGAAAAGGTGGGGTAAAGGCAGCAAGGTCAGGAGGGGACACAACGAAAAATGCTGCAGCCAAGGCTGGATGCACAGGGACCTACAGAAAAGAACTCAGAGGTTTCTCCTCACTGGACGTCAGGCTGCCAAAGAGAAGACCCAGTATGAAACCCTGGAACTCTGGGTGCAGATCCTGTGCTTTGTGGAAGAAACCAGGGGATCACTGAGGGAAAGCATCAGCACTGCGGGGGATGTCGGGAGGTACCAAATCCCCACTGCCACTGCAGGTCTGATAGCAGCTCCCGGACAATATCCCTGCTGCCTGGATCTGTCCCTGCAGCTGCTTCTCTCTGCCCATGTCACCTCCTGCTCTGTCCTCACAGACCTCATCCAACCTGCCCTGTGCTCTGCTCTGCAGACCCCTCCTGGCATCAGGGCACTGCCCCGGGGAACCTCTGTGTGTGCAGGGCTCAGGAGAAGCTCTGACAAGTCCTAATGACCAATGAGTTTGCACTGCTTTCTGCAAAGTTATCAAGAAAAGCTCAGCTCCCACTTCCCACCTAGTGCACAGGAGCAGAAAATTCAAAGTCTTTTTCCCTGGAGTGGAAAATGTGTCCCTGGTGTTCTTGAAAAGTGTCTGGGAAGTTTCCTGGGATCCGCTGGAGCTGGGAGCTAACCTAGCCTATGCAGCACACTTTGACAGCAAAAGGACCCTACAATGCCCTTCCATGCATCACACTTTCTACCCACAGCTTCTGTCTGTGATGGTAATGGAAGTCCACAAGGCAGGCTGAGTGCTGACCCTGGCAGCAGCAGAGTCCCTGCCCCAGCACACAGCCCCCGGGGCGCAGGGACCCCTGCTCACAAGGACAGCCCTGGGCACCCCTGGCTGCACACAGTGCTTCATGCCTCTGCAGCCATGCCCAGGAGAAGACAGCTGTCCTGCCCTGTCCCTCTGATGGGGCAGAAGGGCATCCCTTCCAGGCAGCACTTTCTGGTCCTAGAGAGAACCTGTCCTCCTGACAGACCCCACACACTGCCCCATGTCCCAGCTTTAGGAGATCCCTCCAGGAAAGGAACCTGCATTGCCCTGCACCCACAGACATACCAGGCAGAGTGCTGCTGAGATTTCTCCTCCAGTGAGCTCTCAGCATCCATCAGCTCTCTCAGCCTCACAGGTCTCCCCTCGGTGCCTACAGGCAGTGTCCCCAGCCCTGTGTGCTTGGCAGAGAAGCTGCTCCTGGGCAGAGCTGTCTCTCTGCAGTGCTGCTGGGTTGCCATAAGCTCCCTTCATTGCAGGAGTGAAGCCCAGCTCAGCAGGAGAAGACCAGTATTTCTAGGCTCCCTCCTGGTGTCTCAGGCCTCATGGGGATCACTCTATTGTCTCATCTCTGATGTTCCCTCCCTCAGCTGGGGAGAAATCCTTCTGTCCAGTAGAGTTTTTTCTCCTGATCAAACCAGAGCTGGACAGGACAATCACCTTTCCTTTTTTCTGCATGAGACAGGACCCCCAGGCAGAGACAGGGAGGGGACCCATTTCCCCTCTCAAAGGAAGGGATTTAGGTGAGCAGTTTGGCATTTTTGGTGTTTCACAAGAACAAAATCAGGGAAAACAAATCTACAAAGCTCTGCTCTGCAGTTGGGGGAAGTAGAAACCACAATCCAGAAAAGATCATATAGATCAGAAAAGACAGACCGTCTGCTGCAAGGACAAACTGACACCTGGAGAGCTCCCATCAGAGCTCCATCTCCAAAAAGGACCTTTCCAATGTCAGATAGAACAGGGAGACGTAGTCCTTGTGTCTGCAATGAGAACGTTTTGCTCCGGGAAGAGTGCCCCAAGTTCTCACTGCCTTGTTCTCCTTGCGGAGGGTTTCAGGCAAAGAGGCAGAGAATGCCCAAGGGCAGCTTCACTCCCCACTTCCTCCTCCTGCCCTTTGCAGACACACAGGAGCTGCAGTGGGTTTCTCAGTTCTGTGCTGCACACGGCCAACACATGTTCCCTACCCCTCTGCAAGGGCAATGCTGTTGACCAGTTCTCTGCAGTCCCCTAGATCTTCAGCCTTGGGGTTACTTGGAGAGGTTTAAAGCCACAAACTTCTTTCATCACTCCCACCTTTTGTTTGGGATATATTGCTGTACGTTGAGCAAGGTCAAAAGTGGTCTCTGGTAGAGACAGAAAATGACATCAGGCACTGTTAGCATGATTCCATTGTCTATGACAACCCTGAGCGGGGCCTCATATGTGTGCTACCTTTGGAGGTTTCAGGTCAGGAAGATTACCGGGCCCTTGAAACTTTACTTTGGGAGCTATTGCTGGATGTTTAGAAGTTTCAAACCTAGAAGCTGGTAGAGCTAAAACCTGATGTCTTGCACTGTTATGAGCATTCCATTGCCAATGCATCTTTTGGGCTACCTGGGGAGGTTTCTGGCCAAGAAGATCTTAAGGCCCTTTTACCTTTTGATTGGCAGCTATAGCTAGACGTTTAGCATTTCTGAAGGTGGACTCTGTTAGAGCAAGAAAATGATGTCAGAGCAAAGAAAGCCCTGATCACCAAGGGTACTGGGGCTCCTAGTGGGCTACGTACTGAGCTTTCATGGCAGAAACCTCTTTCAGACCTCAGATATTTGTTTTGAGGGGGATTTCTTGCTGGAGGTTTAGCAGTTTTGAAGCTGGATGCCGGTAGAGCTGGAAGAAGACATCAGGCACTCTTAGCACCATTCCACTGATTTTGGAAGCTGTGAACCCCAAGGCTACTGGGTTTGCTAGTGGGCTACCTGGGCAGGTTCTAGGCCAGGAAGATTACTAGGCCCTCACAACTGTTGTTTGGGAGCTATTGATGGATGTTGAGCAGGGTTGAAGGTGGATGCTGGTAGAGTCTGAAAATGACATCAGGCTTGGTTAGGATCACTCCATAGGAAAGGAAAGCCCTGACCCCCAAGGTTGCTGGGGCTGCTTGTGTGCTATGGAGGCAGATTTCAGGCCAGGAACATCATTCAGACTTTGAATCTTTCTGTTGAAAGCTATTTCTGGAGATTTAGCAGTTTTGAAGACGGACAATGGCAGAGCCTGAAAATGACATCAGGCACTCGTAGGACTGTTCTCCCAGCAAGCAAATCCCTGAGACCCAAGATTACTGGAGCTGCTAGTTGGCTACCTGGGGAAGTATCATTCCAGGGAACTTTTTTCAGCTCTCTCACTTTTTGTTTGGGAGCTATTGCTGGACGTTTAGTAGTTCAGAAGTTGGGCACTGGTAGAGCCTGAAAACCACAACAGCCACTCTTAGGACTTACCTTGGTAAGGACAGATCTTAGTTCAGAAGTTACTGGAGCTGCTAGTGGGCTACCTAGTGAAGTTTCAGGGCAAGAATATCCTTCAGCCTTTGATTTTTTGGGGGCGGATTTATTGCTGGATGTTTTGCAGTTTCAAAGCGGGACGCTGGAAGAGCCTGAAAATGAGGTCAGATACAGTTAGGACCATTCCGTTGTCTTTGAAGCTGTAAGCCCCAATGATTGGGCATTGTTAGGACCATCAGGCATTGTTAGGACCATACCCCTGCCAAAGAAAACCCTGAGCCCAAAGGTTATTTGGGCTGCTAGTGGCCTCCCAGGAAGGTTTCAGGCCAGGAACATCTTTTAGCACTTAAAACTTTTGTTTTGGGGCTGTACCTGGACATTTATAGTTTCTAAGGTGGTACGTCCTGAAATTGATGTCAGGAGCTTTTAGAATTGTTCCCTTGGGTAGGAATCACAGAATCATGGAATCACAGAATCATAGAATCACAGAATGTCAGGAGTTGGATGGGACCATGAAAGATCTTCTAGTCCAACCTCCCCTGCCAGAGCAGGATCACTTAGAATAAATCTCACAGGAACACATCCAACGGGAATGAATGTCTCTGGAGAAGGAGACTTCACACCCTCTCTGGACAGTCTGTTCCAGTGCTCCATCAGCCTCCCAGTGAAAAACGTTTCACCTTATATTCCCATGGAACTTCCTATGCTCCAGCTTGCACATATTGCCCCCTTGTCCTACTGCTGGCCATCACTGAGAAAAGCTTGGCTCCATCCTCCAAACTCACACACTTTATATATTTATAAACATGAATAAAGTCACTCTTCACTCTCCTCTTCTCCAAGCTAAAGAGGCTGTCCTGTTTTTGGCTGGGATGGAGTTAATTTCTTTTCTAATAATAGATGGAATTCTGTGTCTGGGAGTTGGGATGAAAGCAGTGCTGATAGCACCCCGATGATTCTAATTGTTGCCAAGCTGTCAAGAACATTTTCAGTTGTTCCTATTTCCCTACTAACGAGAAGGGAGAGGATGCAGCCAGAAAAGGTGACCCGAACTGGCCAAAGGGGATATTCCATGCCAATTCCATCATGCTCAGCACAAAAGAGGGGGCTGGTCGGAGGAGGGGGAGGCAGCTCCAGGACGTGCAGTTTTCGGGACAGCTCTGGCTGCACGGCCTGAGTTGTGTGGTTTCGTGACAAACTGCATTGTGTACCACCAGTTTCATAGATTTTGCTACAAAGTCCTGTGATCATTGTTGTATCTCTCTTTCTGCTATTCTAGTAAACTATCCTTACCCCAACCTGCGAGGTTTTGTTTCCTTGGATTCAGGTTTTTTTTCCATTCCCTTCGCTCTCCCTCCCCCCCAACATGTCCCCCCACCCTCTTCCTTTTAAAGAACAAGCGACTGTGTGGTGCTTGGCTCTCAGCTGGGGCAAAACCACATCTACTAAAATCCAAAACAAATCTATTCCCAAAAACATGAAAATTCTTATAATAAAGTTATATTAATTGTCTCTTAAGCGGCATCTCCATCAATCTATTCAGCATGATTACATTTCATTGAATCAACAGGGCCAGCAATACGACAAAGAAGATGATGAGTTGGTTGCTGCTTAGAAACATCCAGTCTTCAGTTTCTACACGGCCTCCTTGGGTTCCTGGTTTCTCATGCAGTAGATGAGGGGGTTCACTGCTTGTGGAACCACCATGTAAAGAAATACCTCTACCAGGTTAAGTGGTCTGTGGAGACTGGACAGGGACCAATGGCTCCAGGTTGGAGCATAGGAAGTTCCACACCAAAATGCAGAAGAAATTTTCAAAGTCAAGGTGACAGAACCCAGGGACAGGCTTCCCAGTGTGTTGTAGAGTTTCCTTCTCTGCAGATATTCAACACCCATCTGGATGCCGACCTGTGAAACCTGTCCTAGGGACCCTGACTTGAAGGGGGTCTTGGACTTGATAATCTCTGCAGGTCCCTTCCAACCCCCAAAATTTTGTGAATCTGTAAATAGGGAAGAGATTGAGGGGGGTTTCAGGTAGGCAAACATCACAGTGCTGACAAAGGAGTCCACTCCCATGTAAGGAAGGCATGTGGAAAAGACTTTGTGCCATCCCTGCTCCGAGGGGATACTCAGCACAGCCCTGAAGATCTGCACATAGGACACCACAATGAACACAAAACACCCAAAAGCTAAACAAGCTCTGGCCACAATTTCCCTGAGCGTGGCCCGTGAGCAAGAAACCTTGACGATCTGGGGGATCTTCTTCACAGAAGAACTGGTCAGCAGCATTGCCTTGGCAGAGGGGCAGTGAAAATATATTGGCTGTGACAATATATTTAATAAGAAATCAAAAATTATCTCTTGCTTTTTGCTGTCAGAGAAAGGAGTGAGAAAATGTAAGGAACTTTGCAGACAAGGTCGGTGAAGTAGGGGGAGAAGGTCCTCCCAGCCTCATTGCAGAGATTCCCTTGCAACCCACGCAGAAGACCATGGTGAATAAGGCTGTTCCCCTACAGCCCACGCTGGGTGATGTGGAACAGTGATTAATTGTGCAGCCTGTAGACATCACCGTGCTCAGGCAGGTGCAGACACCTGAAGGAGGCTGTGACCTCCTAGGAAGCCTGTGCTGGAGCAGGTTTGCTGGCAGGGCTGTGGAGGACCCAGGCTGGAGCAGTCTGTTTCTGAAGGACGGCACCCCATTCAAGTGACCCACCCTGGAGCAGTTGGTGATGATCTGAAGCCATGTGGGAAGGACTCATGTTGGAGGGGTTCATGGAGGACTGTGGGTGGAATGCAATTCTAGAGCAAAGGGAGACTGTGAGGAGTCTTCCCCATGATGAGGGGGGGGATGTGTGATGAACTGACCCCAACCCCCAATCCCTATCCCCCTGTGCCACTCAATCAGAGGAAGGAGAGCACTGGATGGGTTTATTGTTGTGTCAGGTTTATTCTCCCAGCTTCCACCTTTGAAACCGTTAGATGTAGAGAAATACCTCCCAAGCAAAATGTGTGTGGGCTGAAAAAGGTTTTGGGCACCTCCCCAGGGTGGGGATTAGAAGAATCAGTAACCTTGGGGTTCAGGGCTTTCATATTGAATGGAAAGGTCCTAACACTGCCTGACATCACTTTGCAGCTCTATCAGCATCAAGTTTCACAAATGCTCCATACCCAGCAACAGCACCCAAACAACATCTGCGAGGGATGAAGGATCTTACTGGCCTGAAAACTCCTTCACTAGGAGCACCAGTAACCTTGGGGCTGAGGCCTTTCCTAGCCAAGGGAATGGTTGTAACAGTGTCTGACATCATTTTCAAACTCTACCAGCACTTGACCTTTTGTTACATCTTCTCTTCCCCATGCAGCTGAGGAGGGGGAGAGATAGAGCACCTTTGGTGAGCACCACACATTCAACAAGGTATGGAAGAGGAACAAATCCATGGGCATGTGGAGTCAATGGTCGTAGGCTGCAGTAATGATCATGACACTCTTGCCCAGAGGAGCAGCCAGGTAGATGCCCAGGAAGAGGCAGAAGTGCAGGAGCTGCAGCTCCCATGTGTCTGCAAAGGGCAGGAGGAAGAACTGGGTGATGGAGCCGCTGTTGGACATCTGCTGACTCTGGTATGGGAAAGTGTTGCAGAAGTAAAAGACAGGAGGGAAAAGAGATTTATGACGACGAAATTAAAATGCTTCATTTGTGTCACAAACTCCTAGGTATGTATGAGGAGCAGAAGCCTCTGGCATGGGCTACCAAAGAGTCATTCCTGGTCTTCAGTTTTGGGTACGCTCAAATGGGGGTGACACACATTTTCAATCAGATGAAGTCCACTCTCATGGAGAAGGGGATCTTACAAACTTCTCTACACCCCCAGTAATTTCCCATGGGAGCTGGGACCAGCAGCTCCCAGACAAAAGGTGTCTATTTGTGCCTGGCAGGACTGGAGTAAGAGACCAGCATTGGAGTGTTTGAGGCAGACAGAGGCCAGAGCTTCATCCCCTTCAGTCCCCAGGGCTGGAGTGCAAGGAAGAGGGGTCTGGAGTGATGTGTCTGACTCCCTTCCTTTCACAGGGAGAGAGACCTCTCCCTGTCCCTGCCCTGGGGGTCCTGTCTCATGGGAAGACAAGGAAAGTAAACTCTCCTGAACCAGTTCTGGTTTGATCAGAAGAAAGGACTCTGCTGGACAGACAGATTATTCCCCAGACGAGGGAGGCAATATCAGAGAGGACTTCATTATATTTCCAAGTAAGTTCCTTGGAGCTCCAGGGACACCCTGAATGAGCCCAGGGCAGATGGAGTACGTGAAGCATTCATGTGGTCCTCTACTATGAGCTGGTCTGGGCTCCTGGGACAGTGGGAGCTCATGGCAACCCAGCAGCGCTGCATAGAGACAGCTCTGGCCAGGAGCAGTTTCTCTGCCAAGCACAAAGGGTTGGGGACACTGCCTGTAGGCACCGAGAGGAGACCTGTGAGGCTGAGAGAGCTGATGGCTGCTGAGAGCTCACTGGAGGACAAATCTCATCAGCACTCTGCCTGGTATGTCTGTGGGTGCCGGGCAATGCAGGTTCTGTTCCTGGAGGGATCTCCTAAAGCTGGGACATGGGGCAGTGTGTGGGGTCTGTCAGGAGGACAGGTTCTCTCTAGGACCAGAAAGTGCTGCCTGGAAGGGCTGCCCTTCTGCCCCATCAGAGGGACAGGGCAGGACAGCTGTCTTCTCCTGGGCATGGTTGTAGAGGTGTGAAGCAGCATGTGTACCCAGGGGTGCCCAGGGCTGTCCGTGTGAGCAGGGTCCCTGCGCCCCGGGGGCTGTGTGCTGGGGCAGGGACTCTGCTGCTACCAGGGTCAGCACTAGGGCTGTCTGGTGAGATTTGCACAGGGAAATGGAGAGTGCGAGGAGTGACCCAGGGAAGAGGAGCATAAGATTGTTCTGCAGTAATAATGTGCTGCATGGGTCATGTCTTCTCCTAGCTCCATCTGATCCCTTAGAAATTCCAATGGGACATTGAAGAACAACATCAAGGAAACATTTTCCTGTAGGTTGAGTCTTTGCTTTGACTTTTCCTCTCCTGTGGGCTGTGCTGACTGTTGTAGATGACAACTTACTTCTCACCTCAGTCATAGCCAATGAAATCTCGATTCTCATTAAGTCTTAGGAGCTTCACCTGAGCCCTGCACACACAGAGGTTCCCCGGGGCAGTGCCCTGATGCCAGGAGGGATCTGCAGAGCAGAGCTGAGCACAGCGCAGGTGGGATGAGGTCTGTGAGCACAGAGCAGGAGGTGACTTGGGCAAAGAAAAGCAGCTGCAGGGATAGATGCAGGCAGCAGAGACATTATCAGGGAGGGGGATGGAGCTGCTCACAGAAATGTCCTGGCAGTGGGGATGTCGGACCTCCCTGACATCCCCCACATTGCTGACACTTTCCTACAGCAACCCCCTTGTTTCTGCCACCCAGCACAGACTCTACACTCAGAGATCCAGAGTTTCAGTGTGTTCTCCTTGCCAGCTCAACCCCAGTGAGGAGAAACCCCTGAGTGCCTGTCTGTCTGTCCCTGTCCTTATAGACTTGGCTGCAGCATTTCTTGCTTTTTCCCCTCCTGTCTTTGCTGCCTTTGTCCCACTGTTACCTGCAGCACTGGGCACGTCCATAGGTGGGGCTGGCACTGAGCTGACCCTCATCTCAGGACCCCCAGTTCCTAACCCAGCTGACCCTCTTCCCATCAGTGGCACACTCAAGCCAGTAAAAAACAGACCTCCCAAAAGGGACCTGCCAAAAGTCTTCCTGAATACAGAGAGTCAATTTGAGGGCATTCCATAAGTAGTGGAAGGGATTTTCCTCAAAAAAGATTGCTTATTTCTCACTGCCTTTCCTCCTTGGTCAGGTCTCCACACTTGACAGCAGCTGATGTCCAACAGCAGCAGCTCCATCAGCCAGTTCCTCCTCCTGCCCTTTGCAGACACACGGGACCTGCAGCTCCTGCACTTCTGCCTCTTCCTAGGCATCTACCTGGCTGCTCTCCTGGGCAATGGCCTCATCATCATCACCATAGCCTGTGACCACCACCTCCACACCCCCATGTACTTCTTCCTCCTCAACCTCGCTGTTCTTGACTTGAGTTGCATCTCCACCACTGTTCCCAAATCCATGGCCAATTCCTTGTGGGACACCAGGGCCATTTCCTACACAGGATGTGTGGCTCAACTCTTTTTCTTTGTAATTTTGATCATCACAGAGGCCTGTCTCCTCACTGTCATGGCCTATGACCGCTACGTTGCCATCTGCCACCCCCTGCAGTATGGGCCCCTCCTGGGCAGCAGAGCTTGTGTCCACATGGCAGCAGCTGCCTGGGCCAGTGGGTTTCTCTATTCCATTCTGCACACAGCCAATACATTTTCTTTGCCCCTCTGCCATGGCAATGCTGTTGACCAGTTCTTCTGTGAAATCCCCCAGATTCTCAAGCTCTCCTGCTCAGATGACTACCTCAGGGAAATTGGACTCGTTGTTGGTGGTGTCTGTTTAGTTTTTGGGTGTTTTGTGTTCATTGTGGTGTCCTATGTACAGATCTTCAGGGCTGTGCTGAGGATCCCCTCGGAGCAGGGACGGCAAAAAGCTTTTTCCATGTGCCTCCCTCACCTGGCCGTGGTCTCCCTGTTTCTCAGCACTGGTGTGTTTTCCTACCTGAAGCCCCTCTCCATCTCCTGCCTGTCTTTGGACATGGTATTGGCATTTCTTTACTCGGTGTTTCCACCAGCAGTGAATCCCCTCATCTACAGCTTGAGGAACCAGGAGCTCAAGGATGCCATGTGGAAACTGATGACTGGATGTTTCTATGCAGCAATAAACTGCTTGTCTTCTTCTGCATACAACTGACAATGTAACTCCTGTTATGATCAGTTCATATTTAATAGGGGTTTTAGTTGTTGGGTTTTTTTCCCTCTAGTTTTTCTAAGCTACAGTAATTCAGCCAACGTTCATCTCATTCCTAATGCAGTATCTCCTGCTGTTCCATATAATGATGAGCTGTGCTCTCTTTGCATTATATCTGCTTCCACAGAGCCATAATTTTCCTCATTTTTTCCCTTTTATTAATAAAAAATTTACAAGCATATTTTCATCAGCTGAATAACTCGAGTACTTGTCTGTAATGGCAATGCTTTCCCACCATGACAGGACGGGACAAGGACAGTGTACTGACAAAATTCACCGTGAATGTAGAACAATAATGGCCAGTTACACCCACACCCAGTGCTAACACAGGGTACCTTATTTATCTGAAAATTAGAGAGTACTGCCTGAAAGAAAGACAGACAGACCGGCTCTTCTTGAGGCAGCAAGCCCATACCCTTCCCCAACCAGCTTCTTTTATGTGCAAGTGGTGTCAAGTGGTATGGAAAACAACCCAGGTGAACTCAGATCACCTGTGGTGGCTGCTTCGGGAGGTGAGCTCTGGCCTGGCCAGAACCAGGACATTATCCAGCCCTTTTTCCACACCATCTACATCATGGGCGGATCTTACATGTTCAGAGTATTGGGGACATTCATAACATCATTGATCTGTTATGTAGAACATCTGCCATGGACAGATTTAGTTATACACCAAAAATTTAGTGGCTATCCTTTCCTAGAGCTAAACCCCCTTGAGGTACACACTGGACTTCCCCATCCTTTCACATCTCCGACCAAGTGCACCCAGGTCCCTGAACAAAAGCAATCCCGTGAATGGGTTTGCCTTTGTCTGAAGAAGGAACATCCCAGAGTGTCTTCCCCAACAGGTTTTTCATGTGTAATACAGGGACTTTATGCCCCTCAAAGGTCTGTTGAAGACTGCGGTGGTTTGGCCCTGGCTAGAGGCCAAATGCCCATCAAAATCCCCCTATCACTCCCCTTTTCATCCAGAAAGGGGAGAACATAGATAGTGGGAGGCTTAGGGTCTGAGATAAGGACAGAGAGGTATCACCCTGCTGTTAGTGTCATGGGCAAAACAGACTCAACACAAAATAAATAAAGAAAACTAATTTATTACACTACAGCTACACAAGCAGTGACGCCAGAGTCAGGTAGTGAGAAGAGTGGCCAAGTCTTAAAGCACCTTCCCCCATCCCTCCCTTCTTAGCAGACTTCACTTTAGTCATGATTTTTCTCCCATCATCCCCCCCACAGTGGCACAGGGAGGGACAGGGACTGGGGAAATGGGGTTTCAGTCAGTTCCTCCAAAATGTTTTCCTTCTTAGCTGGGGGGGTGGAAATCCACACTCCCTTCCCCTGCTGCACTCTTCTCTCTCTCTCTCTCACTCTCTCTCAAATCTTCTTAAAACTTCTCTTAAATCTTCTAGGGAGATACCATGACAAAAGGTTTCCACCACAACACCCACGCATCAAGGCAGTCTCAGACATGACTAGCTGGAGAACTGGTCACAAGGAGAAGAATTTGGTCATTCTGGGGGATGCCATAGCAGTCAGAGGTGCTGAACTGGAATCTGGCCATGAGCACATTGGGCTGCACTGGGAGGAATGTGGCCACGCAGACAAGGGCCCTTCTTGTCCATTTGGACTCAGCACAGGTGAGGCCACCTCTGGAGCAGTCAGTCCCAGTGTGGGCTCTCCAGTCTGGAGGAATGGGGAGGAACTGAAAGAAAGTGGGCAGAAAGTCTGCCAAGATACAGTTAGGGGTCTTGTATGGAGAGGCTGAGAGACCTGGGCATCTTTAGCCTGCGGAAGGGGAGCCTGAGGGCAGCCCTCTTGTGCTACGTGAAAAGAGCATAAGAAAGGAAGTGTTGCCGTTCGCGGCGTGGCGACCTGGTTCAGTAACGGCACGGCGGCCACCCTCTGGCCAATCGGGCCATCAGCACGCAGACACCAATGTGGTGGACGGCAAATGGCATTTAATGGTGACAACAGCCTTATATAGCTTAGATTTATGATGTCACTTCTGCCCGCTTACATCATAGGCTTAACGCTATTGGCTACCTGAGAAAGTCTTGAAAGGGTCCTGGAAGGGTCCTACCTTTCCGTACAGCACAACATCTTCCAACCGCTGGACCCTAACTACCTACATCTCCCTTCCCCCCCCCACCCCTTATGCTTATTTAAACTACTGAAAGTGCCAAGTGGCTTACAACACTGATAGCTTATAGCAATGATTACATCTTATAATACTGATAGTATAAGGCACACTACGTAAATGATAGTCAGAGGTAATATGAATAGTAGTTTGTACTAGAGACAACTACAAGATAGTAAAGATAGTACTTATAAGTTACATTCTTAAAGCATCTGTTGGTTGTCTAGAAAGAAAATGTTAACCTTCTCTAACCAACTCTTGACAGGTCTCGCTGTCGTGTCACTAGAGAGGCCACTCCCGTGGCTGTGCCAGCTACTCCCAGGCCAAGCAGTGTTGCTATTGTCACAGTTGTCAGTATTTCTCTCTTTTGGAGTCTGTTGTCAACTTCTCCCCAATGATAGTATATTTCTTCATCCAAATGATATAGGACCCCGGGAACAATCCAAATTTGTGCACAAAAGTCAGTTGCAGGGTTGAAACGCTCAAGGGACACACAGGGGGTTAGACCTGTCTGATAACAGATCCACATCCCTGATGCTGATGGAATTGCCCATTTATAGGTTCTATCAATTGCAACGGTTTCTGCACAGACCCCACTGTTCCAGCTCGCTAAGGTGGCATTGCCAAAACATATGCCTTGGCCTCTAACCTGGTTCAAAGGGATTCCTCTCCGTGGTGTATCCCACTTGCACTGAGTCGGATTATCGTCCGATGAATAGCTAAAAGGAGTGTCGAGGGCAATGCCCTCATAGAAAGGAGGACAGACATCATAGCATAACCAACATGAACTTGTGAGATTTGGGTTGGATTGATTCAATGACCTAAAGGTAGCATCCAAACACAAAAGAATTGTTTATCTGTCAAATGGTGAGAGTGCATGACCGATTTACCTAAGGAGACCATTTGCTTAGCTGGTAGGGGACTGGTTGGGACAGAAGTGGGAATTGGCAGGTTGTCTTTTCCTTGCTGATTATTGCTTTTGATTATGACATTGGGATCGATTGCTGAGATGCTTCTTAGCTCCTGTTTTTTAATAAAAAACAGTCCTCCCCTATCCTTGCCAGATTCCCAGTACCTAAATCCCCAGGTTTTACTGACAGCCCGTCCCAGGTCATTTTCATTGGTTACATTTAACATAAGATATTCACATAACTCTCTATCCTTAGGTTTTATTGCCATCTGAATCCTCAAAGTTCTCACCCATGTTTGATCTTTGTACCTAAGGCATTTGTGAGGTCCAAATTGAACCTTTAGGTACTTATCCGGTCCTGCTCCTGGTTTCCAGTCAGAGGCTACGGTCTCACATCCTCAAGAAGGACGGTAGTAGTGACTTGGGGAGTTGCAATGAGATTTGCCAGGATTAAAGCTAGGACACACATAGTACCTCACATCGCTTAAGCAAGGCTTCACTGGGACTAGGTCACAGGGGGACACCTCAAAGCTCGGGGGCCCTGAGGTGACGATCTTTTGTAATATTTTCTGATCCTCCCATCTTCCTAGCACCCATTCCCATGGTTCATGTTCATACAAACCCATAGATGGTACGACAAACCCTAAAAGTAAAATCACACAGAACCATCTCTGCACTTCCCCACGGAGGTTGTTTCGCCGTTTTTTTGATTCTGCCAGCGTGGAACCTCCAAGTGCAAGCAGGGTGTTTGCTGACTTGTTGTCCTCCTTTGTCACCAGGGTGTACAGGTCACAAGGGCATCCGATGATCTGATCCTGTGGATAAAAACTCACAGTTTTCATTAGTTTTATTCCGGAGGTCTGGCTTAATGGATTTAAGTGGACACCACTTAATTCTACAATCTTTTTTAACAGCAGCATAGCCTTGTCCCGTAAAGACCAACCTCCACCCTTGTTCCCATTCCCCTAGTTCATTCCTGATTACAACCAGTGGGCCTTCTTCTAACACTCGTGTGGCCCAATGTTTTTAATTGCGGCTATTCACTTCCTCTCCCCTGGGGAATTGGTTTAGTGCTAATAGAGCAGTTGCCAACAGGCGTGCTTGATCTCCTAAAGGAATAGTATTTGTAAAACCTTCTGCCTTCGCTAACACTTCTAACTTAGATTTTAATGTCTGATTCGCCTGTTTGACTATGGCTTGACCTGTGCTGTTATACAGAATCCCGTATGTCAGGGTGATACCCCATTTGTGAGCGGATGCCTGAACTGATTTAGAGACCAAGTATGAGCCATTGTCTGTCTTAATTTGATTAGGAATGCCGAGCCATGCCGTGGCTGTTAGCCAGTGCTGGATGGTCGCTTTGGAGTCGACCTTAGAGTGTTGTGTAGCCACAATTACTCCACTGTATGTGTCTACAGTTACCGCTAGCCACGTTCGAGGTTTCAGCAGCTGACAGAGCATAAAATCCGTCTGGTGATTTCTGGCAGTGAGGGCACGTGGCTACCACGTGTTTCGCGTCTGTGACTGAGATCCCACATCTCTTTGCTAGCGCTTTAGCTCCAATATGGAGAGACTCGTGTAGCTGACGAGTGTCTCTTAGCGTCCACAACCCTTTTGCAGCTGTGTCTGCTTTGTCATTGCCTGTTTGGAAAAACCCGTTTACCGGGCTGTGGCTGTTGATGTGGATGACAGATACGGCGCTCTTTCGAGAAGCAAGTGCTTCTTCTAGCATTAATGCAAGTGCAGATGTTGACACACCAGGCCCTGACATGGTTAAGCAAAGCTTGGCTGTGAACACTGAGTCAGTCACTATGTTGAGATGCTCTGTTGGAAACAGTCCGTACGCCAGCACGATGGCCATTGCTTCTAGCTGCTGTACTGAAAGTGCATAGTCAGTCATTTTAACACAGTGCCATTTTTCTTCTGCTTTCCATACCGCAGCCGCTGTTGAGGTTGCTGAGGATGCATCTGTAAAGACCATTGGTCCCTGTTGGGGTCGGTCCAGGACCTTTTGTGGAAGGTCGATGTCGATAACCGTCAGCATCTGAGTCCACAGCGGCTTTGTAGCGTACCCGATTTCTCCGCCAAATCCGGCTAATGCTATAGCCAGGTACTCTGACATTGCCACTAACTGTGCTGGGAGCTGTTTGCGGAAGGGTAGGTATATCCTGGCTGGTTCGATGCCCAGGTGTCTTAGGGTAAGTTTTCTGCCTTTCATGATGAGGTTACCGAGGCATTCGACTGCTGGTGAGAATGCACACGACGACTTCCCCAGGACTACCCACTGTATCAGTTGAGCTTTTTCAGGGGGGGCCTTGGGCTAGTGCTCCTACTCCCCCTCCCTCTGAGAAGCATACATACAAATCAAGTGGTAGGTCTGGGTTCCATCTGGTGAGTGTGCTTGATGATATCTGTTGCTCGATAAAATCGAGAGAGTTCATTGCCTCTGCTGTCAAAGATTTTTGCTCCCATGGGTTTTTTCCCTGTAAGAGATCGTACAGGGGATTCATGATTTCTGGAGGGATCAGGACGATGTTACAGAGCCATTGCAAGGATCCCACTGACCGCTGCATATCATGGAGCGTTTTGATGTTTCGGCAGATTTTTATTAGAGGTGGGGTTACATAGGAACTTGTTATCCCCACTCCCAGGAAACTTACACATGGCCCCTTTTGATTTTTGCGCTCGCGATTTCGAACCCGTTTGATTTCAGAGTCTCTGAGACCATTGTGACTAACTGGTCTACCTGACTTCCTGTTGGTGCAGCGATCAGGATGTCGTCCATGTACTGAATGATGGTCGCAGTCAGATCACTGTGCCGGACCGGTGCCAGTGCTCGACCCACCGTGATCTGGCAGATAGTGGGCGAGTTGATCATTCCCTGAGGCAGCACCTTCCACTGGAAGCGCAGGTTAGGGCGTTGGCTGTTTTGGAATGCGACAGAAAAAGCAAACCACTCACTGTCCTCCTCATGCAAAGGTATAGAGAAAAAACTGTCTTTAATGTCAAGGACGGCACAAGGTTTCCCGTTCAGTATCATACAGTTCATGGGCAGCAGTGTTTGGACAGGACCCATAGGTTGAATTGTCTTATTTACTTCCCGCAGATCATGTAGGAGGCAAAACCCCTCACCGGTTCATTTGGGTATTATAAAAACTGGAGTGTTCCATGGGCTAATAGATGGCTCTATGTGACCTCGTTGTAGCTCGCGGTCGACTAGCTTGAGAAGCGCATCCATTTGAGGTTTTGGCAGGGGCCACTGCTCGACCCACACCGGGTCAGATGATTTCCATGTTAGCTTAATTGGTGGGAGTGGGTATACTGCAGTGGCCCTTACTATAAATTTGTTACCCTGGCTTTCAATAGGGCTAAAGCGTCCCTTCCCAACAAGGGTGGGACTCCTGACATGACATATGGAAAGAGGGTGATGTATTTTTCTGGTCCCTTTTCAGTATGGAGTGTGATTGCTATCAATTGAGCGCTCTTTCTGGCTTGAGTTAATCCCCCAACTCCTCCCACCATGGGGGCATTTTCCATTTTCAAGTGTGGGGGCCAGTGCATTTCGGGGATGACTGTGACGTCTGCTCCGGTATCAATTAAAAAGGGAACACTGATGGTAGTGTCATCTAAAGTATTGTAAAGGGAGCAAACTCCCCACACCACCAGCGGGTCATCAAGTTTTACAGCCAGGGCCACCCTGGGGTCCTGACCCCAGAGGGTATTCCCTGCTGTCCCTGAGGCAAAGGCAGGTCTGCCTGCAGTGTTGGTTTGGCTATATAATTGGTCGCTTCTTGAGGTGGCAACGAGTTTGGAATTGCCTTGCCCCATCTGTGGCTGATATAATTGGGACGCCTCATGTCCCACTCGGGAGAGAACTGGGTGCGTCCCGAAAGTTTCCCTGATTGTTACCCCTGCAATCCTTGGAAAAATGTCCCCTCCTTCCACAAGCCCAGCAGTGTCCCCTGGGCCGAGTTTGGCATGGGGGGAGCACTATTGGCGGATTTCCAGACTGAGGGCAGTTTCTCCCAATGTGGCCTGCCTGACCGCATTTAAAACACACCACTGCATTGGCTACTAGGGTGTGAACAGCTGCCTGGATTGGAATTAAATGTTCTTCCCTCGCAACATGCTTAATCATGTCTGCAATATCTGACCCTGCTGGTAGTGATCGGAGAATTTCTTTGGTTGCCGAATTACACTGCTGACGTAAGCATTCTGCTACGACCGGGCCTTTTGCTTGTGGAGGCAGCGCTGACGAGTCTACTGCTGCTTGGAGGCGATCCACAAATTGTGTGAAGCTTTCGCTTTCGCTCTGCTGTATTGTGGCCCATGGTGATGGCCTAGTGATGGCTCTAGAGACTGCGCGAATAGCTTCTCTGGCTGCACGAGTAGTTGCCATGACCTCAGGGGGCCGTAGGCCCTGTGCTTGTGCCTGAGGGGTAAGCATTGCTGGATCTGTACCCATTAGCTGCTGCAGAACGTGATCGTCCCCAACTGCTTGGGCCAGTAGCCTCGTACAGTTCTCATCCCATTCTTGTTTAAAAATGATCATTCCTGCCCCATTAAAAATCAGTCTACAAGTTTGTTTTATATCAAAGGGAAGTAGGTCATCTCCTCCAAAAACCCCATCTATGAGGGTGGAGACCATGGCCAAATTAAGCCCATTATCCGCAATTGCTGTAACGATCGCTTGTGTATCCTTAGGGTTTAATGGCGAGTGAGCCCTGTGTGTCCCGGGCATCACCCAGACCGGGAACGCTAACGCGGCAGATGGTGCCCAGTCGGCACACGCAATTTGTATCTTTTTCCAATCCGTAAGAGGCATGTTTTCCCCTAATGATTCTTTTTTAATTTGGATGGGAATATTTGTGCTTTTGATTTTGCCGATTCTGATTTCCTGCTCCCCTTCTGAGCTGGAATCGTTTATGAGCCGCTCGCCCTGACTAGTATCCGACTCGGAGCCAGAACTCGACTGACCGGCCACTTCCGGTTTTCCCCTTCTTTTTGTCAGGCTCTGACCCTGCCCACCAGCTTTGTGGGTGGGTCTTTCTTCTTGCCCCCTCGACTCGCCCCTCCTCCTCTGCGGGTTCTGATTGGCTCTCCACCTATCACTCACGCTCTTGTCCCTTCCTTCTTTATTTCTACCGCCCTTCTCCTCGCCTTCCCTTTCACATGAGCTCGCCAGCTCTGGAATTTCCTCCCTTTTCGCGCCAAAAGTATTTTTGACCCGCCCTTCTTCTCCGCTGGCGCCATCTTGGAGAGCACGTGGTGGCGGCCATTTTTCCTGAGATTCTGATCTTTTAGCGGCAGCCCTAACCTCATCGGCTAGCCCACCCCAGAGAGATTTTGCTTGCTCCTGCCCCTCCGTAAGAGTTTTTCCTTGGTCCTGCCCCTCCGTAAGCGATTTTGCTCGCTCCTGCCCCTCCGTAAGCGGATCGGGGTTCGTGGATGGAGGAGGCTTATCGCCCTTTCAAACTTTGGGCTCAGCAGGCTTATCACTGTCTGGGGGCTGCAAAGTTTTTGTAGCCACCCTACCCTAGCCTTCCGGAGGGCCTGTACGACCCTCCCCCACGATTTCAGATTTTTCCCACTACCTGAGGACATAGTTTCCTCAGCCAAAGCATTAGTACACTTCCCCCACACCTTAGGATGGAGAATATCAACCGGCTGGTCATTGACCCCGATTTCTAAAAGTCTCGCAACGACGAGAGTAAAATCTTCAGCCTGACACTCAATACCCCACTGCGTACACAAACCCAATACGACCTTCACAAGGGCTTCCATCCTCCTTGCGGGTCCGAGGGCGTCCCCTCCCCCGGGCAGGTCCTGCCGCTCCGGCCACCGTTCACCTGACACAAGCGAGTCTCCCGGGTTCCGGCACCACTTGTTGCCTTTTGTTTAGGTCCGGCAACCTATTTCAGGAACGGCAACGGCGCCACACTCTGGCAGCACGGTCCATCAGCTCACAGACACCAATGTGGTGGACGGCAAATGGCGTTTATTAGCCAGAGGCACGGGGCTTTATACCCCAGGGCTGTGATGCCACCCCCATCCTCTCACCTTACCTGCTACTTGCTATTGGTTACCTGTGGAGGGGAGGGGTCTTACCTTTCCATACAGCGTGACATCTTCCGACCGCAAAGCCCTATCTACCGACAGCCAGGAAGTGTACACATGGCAGCAGAAGAGGTATTGACGTTCCCCTGTACCTGCATTACAGTCAGTCTGTCTCTTTCATCTCCCTCATCATACAGGTGTTTCCACTACTCCTGTTGATATGGCTGTGACTTAGGAAATCTTTTCAGGAGACTTGCAGGTCATAAGCTCTTCACAGGTTTCCACCTCCGCTTGCTCTTTGGTGATTCAGATGCCACTCGGCTCTCCAGTTTCTGCTTTGAGACTCTGAGAGTTGGAAGACATCCCATCATTCAGAACTCTAATGAACTGTTCTATCAGAAGGTCAGTGTGTTGATAAGTGACATTTCTGTGTATATGATTAAATTTTTTCTGGGGGAGAATCTCCTCTGGAAGCTGACCCCCTTCACACGCTGCTTGGCTGTAGCAGGCAGCTGAGGAGAGAGATTTCATGGTTATGAAACTGGATCATGTTGAACTGCTGTTTGTTGTCAGAGAAATCTGTCTGTGCCTGTGAGCACAGATGATGCCAGGAAAAGTGTTGGGAGTCCCAGGAGGCCAGGGAGGGAACTGCTGGGCTTGGGGAAGAGCAAGGTTCTCCAGACAGACTTGGATATGAAGAGACTGTCTTTCCTGCCTGTCCAGATCTCCTTAGGAGACCTCTGGACCAGCACCCATTGCAGCATGCTGATGAACTTTCTTCCATGATCTGAGATATGACAGAAACATTTTTTCCTTTGAAAAAATCCTCCATTGCAAAACTCCTTTGAAATTTTAATCACTCAAATAAAACCTCTCCAATTAGTCATACAAGTCTTATTTTTTTAATTAAAGTGAGTTTAAGAGACATGTTTGTAAGGGCTTTCTGTATGATTAATGAGCCCCATGGTGTCTTTTCTTCTGAGTCCAGAAACCTCAAGATACCAAATGGAGAATGAAGAAACCTCTCAAGAAGTCCAAGTCAGGAGTAATGCCCAAAGTACCTTGAAGCATTAACAGGCTCCATTGGGAGCCATTCCTGACAAAGCCTCCCCATGGGCTCCTTAGAGCAGACAACTGGAGGCCATGAGGTTAAACCCTTGCCTTTCTGGCCGTTGTCAGACTCATTTTGTCTTTAGCCAACTTTTGAGGTGTCGTGATTTCACAGTCTCCTTCCTCAGTAGAACATCTCTCACAGGGTTAAGCTTTGTGGAAGGTGAACCTCACTGGTGGCAGATTGCACTTGGCATAGAGTGAGGAGTGTTTAATTTAATGGTGAATCTTGTCAGGTTTCTTCTGTTGGTGGGAAAATAACTCCCTGTGTGCTGCCTGTGTGCAGCCAGTTCTCTAAGGAAAGCAGGGGAGCTGGTACAGAGGGGCTGTAATGCCCCACTGCAGAGTGCAGCAGAGAGACCTGATGTAAGGACATCTCAACTGACCCTTTTTCAGACCAGTCCAGACATCCTTAGGAGACACCCTGGATCAATCTCAGTCAGAGGTTGTCACCTCTCCTCTACAGTGAAAATAATAACCTACACCCTTAAAAAGAAATCAATTTTGCTATGAGCTCCCTTTGAAACAGCTTCAATGATCTGTACATCTCTTGAAGACTTGAAGATAATTACATGAAGAGACACAGCTCGTTAGAGCTTGTTTTTTACTTTTAATGAGCCCTGGGGTGCATTTGGAGATGAGTCCTTGAAGCTCAGGTACTGAGAGGAAATTGCACAATAAACTCCATGTCAAAAGCAGAAGCCAAAGTACCCTGGAGTATTAATGAGTCCCGCTGAGAGCCATTGCTGGCTGAGCCTCCCCAGGGACTAGTTAGCACAGGTAATTGGAGGCCATGTTGGCTGGTAGGCAAAGGCAATGTACAAGCAGCTGAAAGGCTGAGCAAGCCCTGGGTTGGTTTGATAAAGCAGAAAGGCCAAGCCCTGACCCCCAGCTCCAGGGAAGACAGGTCCTGTCCCTCAGGTATTGCTCTGGTTCTTCCTGGGGCAGAACAACATGGGGTGTGTAATGATGATGGAAAGTACAACAGGATGAGAGTATCTAGACTTACTAGGGGTGTGTTAGGAGACACCAAGCCTCCCCCACCCCAGTTCCTTAGGACAACATTTCTCCTCATTGTAGGTCATCTCCATAGTGAAGAAAGAAAGACCAGGGAGACCGTACATTCCCAATCAGATTCAGGAGGAAACATAACATAGGAAAATGAGGACAATGCTGAGGTGCTTAATGAATTCTTTGCCTCTGTCAGAGGAGCAGTTGTACAGAGAGAATCCAATTCCCTGAGCTAGGAGACAGGGACATGGAGCAGAATGAGCCCACCTCAGTCCAGAAGGAGATGGTCCTGCTGCAGGAGATGTGCACAGATCTGTGGGGTTGAATGGGATACACCCAAGGGTGCTGAAAGAGCTGGTGGAGGGGTTCACCAAGCCACTTTGCATCAGTCCTAGCTGACTGGATCAGTCAATGTAACCCCCTATATAAGAAGGGACAGAAGGATGATCAGGGAAATTACAGGGCTGATACTTTGACTTCCGTGCAAGAGAAGCTGGCGGAGCAGATCATCCTGAGACGTATTATCCAGTTCATGAAGAACCCCCAAGTGATCAGGCCCAGTCAGCTTGGGTTCATAAGGACAGGTCCTATTTGACCAACTGGATATCCCTCTATGACAGGGTGACCTGCTTCTTGGACAAGGGAAGGGCTCTGGATGTTGTCTACCTCGACTTTAGCAAGGCCTTGGACAGAGTTTTCCACCACCTTCTCCTAGAGAAACTCGCTGCTGTGGCTTGGAAACTGTGGTGGTTCAGCCCCAAACAATGGCTGAGCACCACATGCTGCTCGCTCACTCCTGGAGGAGAAACAGACAGAGCCTCTTTGGGCTGGGATATGGATTTAGTCTAGGGGCATTGGAAAAGTTGGTCTTTCAAGATCCCCTTCCAACTCCTAAGGTTCTGTGATTCTACGATAGTTAACTGATAAAAGCACTATGAAAGAGGAACAATAACCGCCCTTGGCAAACAACAGTCACACCAGGTGGTATCACAGAGTACCCTACCAAACCAATGATAACAGAGTGCTATATGAGCTAAGAACCAACCAGATGCCCTGTCCCCACTCAGAGTGCCCTGGAGGAACCTAGAAGTGCCCCCCCCCCTCCCCCAACCAGCACCTTTTATGGGGAAGTGATGTCACGTGGTGTGGAAAACAACCCGGGGTTATCTCAGCTCACCTGTGCTGGCTGCTTGGGGAGGTGAGCTCTGAGCTGACCAGAACCAGGACACCCACAGTGCCTAGGAAAGCTTGTGTCTCCTTTTTGTTGGTTGGAGGAGACATTGCTGGATCAGTCCTTGACAGATGGTGGGGCTGTGTTTCCATCCCAGGGGCAGTTGATTCCAAGTGTACTGAATTCCCTTCCAAGTGACAGCAAACTGTGGCCTGTCCTCTGCTGCAACAGGACTCAAGGAGAAAGCATTTGCAATGTCGATTCTGGCATGGAATCACTTAGATTGGAAGAGACATTTAAGATCATCAAGGCCTAGTCCACCTATTGACCATGTCCTCAAGCAGAACATCTACACGTTTTAAATACCTCCAGCGATGGCGACTACACCACCTTCCTGGGAAGCCTTTTCCAATATTTGACTATTCTTTCAGTGGGGAAATATTTCCTCATATCTAACCTAAATCTCCCCTGGTGCAATTTAAAACCATTTCCTCTCATCCTATTACTTGTTACCTGAGCAAACTGACCGTCTCCTCCAGGGAGCTCTCCAACCACTCTGCCCCAGGCCTGTAGTGTTGCCTGGGGTTATTGTGACCAAAGTGCAGGACCTGGCACTCGGCTTTGTTGAGCCCCATAAAACTGGCCTGTCCTGGTTTTGGTCAGGATGGAGTTAATTTCATTTGTAGCAGTGGATGGAATGCTGTGTTTGAGAGTTAAAATGGGAGTAGTGCTGATAACACCCTGATGTTGTTAATTGCTGTCAGACAGTCAAGGACTTTCTCAGCTCTTCATGAGAAAGGAGGGGCGAAGCCAGGACAGGTGACCCAACTGACCAACGAGAGTATTCCATGCCAATTACGTCCTGCCCAGGATATCGGGGGCTGACGGGAGGAAGGCCTGGGGCGGCTCCGGGACGCGCGGTTCTTGGGGGACGGTCGGGTTCTGGGACGGCTCTGGGTGGCACGGCCTGAGTTGTGTGATTTGGTGAGAAACTGTATTGTGTATCAACAGCTTCATATATTTTTGCTCTACAGTCCTGTTAGTATTGTTATATTGTATCTTTCTGTTATCTTAGTAAACTATCCTTATCCCAACCCACGGGCCTCTTAATTTCTTGGTTTTGGGGTTATTTGCCCCTTCCTTTTCCCTTCCCTTACCTCTTCCCCCACCACCACCACCTTCCCTTTCCCTGCTCTTTTCCTTTAAGGAGCAGGCAGCTGCGTGGATCTTGGCCCTCAGCCAGGGTGAAACCATGACATGGCCTTTGCCCATCAATCCAGCCTGTCCAGGTCTCTCTGCAGAGCCTTCCTGCCTCCCAGCAGATCAACATACCCCACACAAATTGGTGTCATCTACAAACTTGCTGAGGGTGCACTCGATCTCCTCATTCAGATCATTAAGATATATCTTAAAGAGGATGGCCCCCAGCACTGAGCCCTGGGGAATACCGCATGTGACCTGTTGCCAGCTGGACTTAACTCCATTCACCAAAACTCTCTGGGCCTGGCCATCCAGCTATTTTTTAACCCAGCAAAGAATATACCCATCTAATCCATGGGCAGCTAGTTTCTCTAGGAGGATGCTGCAGGAAACAGTGTCAAAATCTTTACTGGAGTCCAGGTAGACCACATCCACAGCCTTCCCCTCATCCACTAAGCAGCAGGTCACCTTGTCGTAGAAGGAGATCAGTTTCTTCAAGCACGATCGGCCTTTCCTAAATCCATGCTGACTGGGCCTGATCACCTGAGTGTCCTGCTTTTGTTGCATGATGACAAGCCTGTAGTTCCCTGGGTCCTTCCTCTGTCCATTTTTGTAGGTGGGCGTCACATGTTCCAGCTTCCAGTCAGGCAGAGCCACCTTGGTCAGCCAGGACATCTGGTAAATAAGGGGAAGTGGCAGGGCGAGCACTTTTGCCAGCTCCCTCAGTAACCTTAGGTGTATCCCATCTGGACCCATTGACTTGTGGGGATCTAAGTGGCTGAGCAGGTCACTAAAAATTATCCTGGGACTATGAAGGCTTAATGGGTTAACTTCCCATTCTCATTTTCCCACTCAGTGCTGTGGGAATCAGGAGGCCAACTGGTCCTACTACTAAAGCCTGAGGCAAAAAAGGCATTAAGTACCTGAGCCTTTTCTTCATCCTTCATCACAATGGTTCCCCCAGCATCCAAGAAAGGTGGGAGATTCTCCCTGGCCCTCCTTTTGTTATTAACATATTTATACAATTTCTTCCTGCAATCTTTTACAGTAGTGGCCAGATTGAGCTCTCTTTGGGCTTTGGCCCTCCTTGTTTTTTTCCTGCATAGCCTCACCTTAGCCCTGTACTCCTCCTGGGTCACCTTCCCTTTCTTCCAATAATTATATGCTCTCCTTTTCCTCCTGAGTTCCTGGCTCTCTGTTCAGCCAGGCCAGTCGTCTTCCCCCCTGACTTGAAATCCGGCACATTGGGATGGCTTGCTCCTGCTCCTTCAGGACCTCATTCTTGAGGATCGTCCAGCCTTCCTGAGCTCCTTTATTTTCCAACACTTTCTCCTTGGGGACTCAATCCACAAATTTCCTCAACAGGACAAAGTCCACCCTCCAGAAGTCCAGGGTGGTGGTTCTGCCACCCCTCTTCCTTCCCCAAGAATTGAGAACTCTATCATTTCATGATCACTGTGCCCAAGACAGCCTCCAAGCACCACCTCATCCACAAGACCTCTGTTTGTGAGCAACAGGTCGAGCAGGGCACCTTTCCTTGTTGGCTCACTCACCAGCTGCATCAGGAAGTTCTCTCCCACACAGTCCAAGAACCTTCTAGATTGACTCCTCTCTGCTGCGTTGTCTACCTAGGAGCTATCTGCTAGGTTGAAGTCACCCACAAGAAGAAAGACCAACAATGGTGATGCTACTCCCAGCTGGCTGAAGAATATTTCATCTACCTCTTTGTCCTGGTTGGGTGGTGTGTAAAAGACTCCCACCAGGATTTGCACCTTGCTGGCCTTCCCTCTAATTCTAACCCACAAGCATTCAACCTTATCATCACCCTCATTAAACTCCAGACAATCTAGACAATCCCAGAGACAGAGGGCTACCCCACCACCTCTCCTTTCTCACCTGTCCCTCTTGGTGACATTATACCCATCCATCACAGCATTCCAGTTGTGAGAATCATCCCACCAAATATCTGTGATGGCAACTAAGTCATAGGCTTCTCGACATACAGTTACTTTGAGTTCCTCTTGGGTTTTGCCCATACTGAGTACGTTGGTGTGCAGACATTTCAGGGACCAAGCCGAGCCCCCCCCATTTTTGCCTTAAAATCACCAACATCTTGAACACAACCTGAGGCAACACATGGAGGGACCATACCTGTACCCTTTCACTCCAAACATACTGTGTCCTTTCGCACTTTGTCATGGAGCAAGCCTGCTATATTCCCCTCCCCTGCACCCCCAATCTTGTTTAAAGCCCTGTCTGTGAGCCCTGCAAGCTCCTGGGCAAAGACCCTCCTTCCTCTATGAGAAAGGTGGTTCCCATGTGACACCTGTAAGTGTGGTGCCATGTAGGCCATCCCATTGTCAAAAACCCCATAATTGTTACGTGTGCACCAGCTCCAGAGCCATGTACTAATAGATTAGATCTGCCTATTCCATCCAATATCACTACCTGGTACTGGAAGGAGGGAGGAAAAACCACCTGGGCCCCAGATTCCCTCACTAGTCATCCAAGTGCCCTGAGGTCCCTCTTGATTGCCCTTGAAATATGTACTGCAGCTTCATCACTCACCCTCTACCCCCCTGCCATGGCAAAGCAGTAGTGGGTAGTAGTCTGAGGGACGTACCAGACGAGGAAGTTTCCTAGTGATATATCCTGTAGCAGGGAGTCTCCTACAATCTTTTCTTTCTTGTTGCTGTTGTAGTGATTCGAGGAGTATGTCTCTCTCACCTTGGGTACTCCTCTGGCATGGTCAAATCAGGAGCCACATTGTTCCCTTCCTGGTCCTCCACAGTAAGAGCCTCATATGTACTGTTTAGAGAAATCTGGGGAGGAGGCATGGGCAAGGAGGTGGTATTCTTCCTTGACACGGTTGTGGACTAGTTTCCACTCACTGTGCCCCTTTAAGTTCTTAACTTAAAGAGGGGGTTGATTCCACTTCCATCTCATCGGGTGTGTTTTCCGGTGATTGTCTCCTCTCTTGTTTCAGGGAGCTCAGGCTGTGGGTCCACCAATTTATCCCATGTTCTGACTCCCTGATGCTCCTTAGCTTGTCTACTTCCTGTCTTAGTTCTAGCAAGAGGTTGAACAGATACATGCCTGATGCAAAGAGAGCACAGTTGGTGCTGAGTCTGGGTCACAGAAGATTGTGACATACTGCATTAGGAATGGGATGAATGTGAACCATGTTATCATAGCTTAGAAAAACTAGAAAGGAAAAAAAAAGAGCATCAAACCAAAAATACTACAAATTCAGACTGGCCCTAACATAAGTTACATGGTCAGTGATATGCAGAAGAAGATAACCCTTTTATTGCTTAGAAACATCCAGTCATCAGTTTCCACATGGCGTCCTTGAGCTCCTGGTTCCTCATGCTGTAGATGAGGGGGTTCACTGCTGGTGGAAACACCGAGTAAAGAAATGCCAATACCAGGTCCAGAAAAAGGGAGGAGAGGGAGGGGGGCTTCAGGTAGGTAAACAGGCCAGTGCTGAGAAACAGGGAGATCACGACCAGGTGAGGGAGGCAGGTGGAAAAGGCTTTGTGCCGTCCCTGCTGCGAGGGGATCCTCAGCACAGCCCTGAAGATCTGCACATAGGACACCACAATGAACACAAAACACCCAAAAGTTAAACAGGTGCTGACAACAATGAAACCAATTTCCCTGAGGTAGTCATCTGAGCAGGAGAGCTTGAGGATCTGGGGGATTTCACAGAAGAACTGGTCAACAGCATTGCCATGGCAGAGGGGCAGGGAAAATGTACTGGCTGTGTGCAGCACAGCATTGAGAAACCCACCCCCCCAGGCAGCTGCTGCCATGTGGACACAAGCTCTGCTGCCCAGGAGGGTCCCGTAGTGCAGGGGGTTGCAGATGGCAACATAGCGATCATAGGCCATGACAGTGAGGAGGGAAAACTCTGAACCAGCCAAGAAGAAAACCAGGAAGACCTGTGCAGCACATCCCAAGAATGAGATTGCCCTGGTGTTCCACAGGGAATTGGCCATGGATTTTGGGATTGTGGTGGAAATGCAGCCAAGATCCAGAACAGATAGGTTGAGGAGGAAGAAGTACATGGGGGTGTGGAGGTGGTGATCACAGGCTATGGTGATGATGATGAGGCCATTGCCCAGGAGAGCAGCCAGGTAGATGCCCAGGAAGAGGCAGAAGTGCAGGAGCTGCAGCTCCCGTGTGTCTGCAAAGGGCAGGAGGAGGAACTGGCTGATGGAGCTGCTGTTGAACATCTGTTATTCGTGGGCATGGAGACCTGTACATAGAAGAACAGGCAGTGAGAAGTTAGGGAACACTTCTTCGAGGAAAACCTCATCCAGTTCTATCAGAATACCCTCAGATTGACTCTCTGGATTCAGGAAGACTTTTGTCAGGTCCCTTTTGGGAGGTTTGTTTTGTGCTGCCTTGAGTTTGACACTGTTGAGAGGAGGGTCAGATGTGGCTCTGGAGAACTCTGTCCTGCCTGGCAGCAGTCAGTAAATAGAAGGATGGTGTGATCTCAGACTAAATCCCCTGTCCATAGGAATGAGCTTTTCAGCACTGTCACTCCAGTTTCACCCAAGGACAGAGCAGAGCTTTGGAGCTTTGGTTTTCTCCTGCCTGTACCTGAGGAGTGTTTCTTCTGTCAGAACTCCCTGACATTGCTGCTGCAGTGCCAGTGATACCTTCCCCTGAGTGCAGAGTGGGGGGAGCTGCTCTGTCCATCCGCTCTGGTCTCAGGTGCCCTGTGCTGGACGCTCTGAGATCACAACCTGTTCTTGTCTGTAAAAGAACCGGGAACCCAGAAAGAGCTGAGGAATCCAGTCCTCAGTCCTACAGATGGGGGTCCTTAAAGTGAGGACCAGTGCCAGCCCCACCAATGGATGTGCCCAGAGCCCCAGGAAATGGTGGGATAAATGTAACAAGAACAGGAGGTGAAACAGCAGAAAAACTCCAGCCAAGGCTGGAAGGACAGGGACAGACAGACAGGCACTCAGGGGTTTCTCCTCACTGCTGGTTGGGCTGCAAAGAGAAGATTCAGCCTGAAACCCTGGAACTCTGGGTCAGAGGCTTTGCTGGGAGGACAGAAACCAGGGGATGGCTGTGGGAAATTATCAGCACTGTGGGGGATGTCAGGAGGTACCAAATCCCGACTGCCACAGCATTTCTGTGAGCAGCTCCTTTTTTGTGGCTCTGTGACAATGTCTCTGCTGCCTCGAGCTGTCCCTGCAGCTGCTTCTCTTTGCCCATGTCACCTCCTGCTCTGTGCTAACAGACCTCATCCAACTTGCCCTGTGCTCAGCTCTGCTCTGCAGACCCCTCCTGGCATTAGGGCACTGCCCCAGGAAACCTCTGTGTGTGCAGGACTCAGCCCAGGCTCCAACATCTTCATGAGAATCAAGTTTTCACTGCATATTCTCAAGGGGAGAAATAAGTTCTCATCTACCACACTCAGCACAGCCCACAGGAGAGGAAAGGTCAAAGCAAAGACTCTACCTAAAGGAAAATGCTTCCTTGGTGTTGTTCCTCAAAGTCCCTTTGCAATTTCTCAAGGATCAGCTGGAGCTGGAAGCAAAGCTGACCCATGCAGCACTGTCTTACTGCAGAAGGACCTTACGCTGCTCTTCTCTTGGTAACTCCTTCAACCCACAGGTGCTTTTCTATCCCTGTGGAAAGCCCACAAGCCAGGCTGAGTGCTGACCCTGGCAGCAGCAGAGTCCCTGACCCAGCACACAGCCCCCAGGGTGCAGGGACCCTGCTCACCTTTGCAACCATGCCCAGGAGAAGACAGATGTCCTGCCCTGTCCCTCTGATGGGGCAGAAGGGCAGCCCTTCCAGGCAGCACCTTCTGGTCCTGTAGAGAACCTGTCCTCCTGACACACCCCACACACTGCCCATGTCCCAGCTTTAGGAGATCCCTCCAGGAACAGAACCTGCATTGCCCTGCACCCACAGACATACCAGGGAGAGGCTGTGCAGATTCCTCCTCCAGTGAGCTCTCAGCATCCATCAGCTCTCTCAGCCTCACAGGTCTCCCCTCGGTGCCTCCAGGCAGTGTCCCCAGCACTGTGTGCTTGGCAGAGAAGCTGCTCCTGGGCAGAGCTGTGTCTCTGCAGTGCTGCTGGGTTACCATGAGCCCACTGTCCCATCTCAGGAGACCAGCCCAGCTCACGGCAGAGGAGCAGGTGAAGACATCATACCCTCCATCCCATCTGGGCTCGTCCCTGGAGCTCCAGGGAACCTACTTGGAAAGAAACTGAAGTTCTCACTGACTTTCCCTACCCTGGCTGGGGAGAAATCCTTGTGTCCAGCAGAGTTCTTTCTCCTGATGAAACTAGAACTGGGCAGAAGGTCCAAGAATCACAGAATGTTAGGAGCTGGAAGCAACCTCAAAAGATCATCTGTCCAGTATGCCCTGCCAGAGCAGGATCACCTAGACTAAGCCACACAGGAACACAATCAGGCCGGTTTGAATGTCTCCAAAGAAGGAGATTCCCCAACCTCTCTGGGCAGCCTGTCCAAGTGCTCTGTCACCCTCACAGTGAGAAAATTTCTCCTTTTATTCACATGGTACTCTGCTCCAGCTTGCATCCATTGCCCTTTTTTATTTCTAAACCTGAATAAGGCCACCCCTCAGTCTCCTCTTCTCCAAGCTAACGAGGCCCAGCTCCCTCAGCTCAGAGGAACTGGTCAGCATTGCCCCTCTGCAGAAAGAGGACCAGCTCAGAAAATTGGGACAGGCTCCTGGAATGGCTGCATGTGAAACGTGGCCAGGCAGGATCCAAGGATTCACTCAAGGAGGCACATGCCAGGGGCTGACCTGTCACTGGGAACCTTGCTGGACCTGAATCTGGGCCTGTGAACACTGCTGACTGCAGTTAGAGTGGCACCCCATGGAAGAGACCCCCCTCCAGCTGAGAGAGAAAAAGACCCTTTGGGAGGCCTGGCAAATCGACTCTATTGGAGCCCTTGGAAAAGCGGAGGGGAAACAATAGTATTAGTGGGAGTGGAAATCATTTCTGGCCTAGTCCCAGCCCAGGCATTTCCAGGAGCAGCAGGAGAACATCCAGGGTGGGCCCTGACAAACTGGTTTCGCTTTCTGCCAACCCCCAGTCTGTTCAGTCAGACCAGGGCAGTCATTTCACTGCTGCCAAGGGGCAGGAGTGGGCCAAGGAAGGAGGAGTCAGGTGGGATTTCACACCCCGTGTTACCCCCAAGCTAATGGGATAGTGGGGAGAACTAATGGGCTTTTGAAAGGGTTTTTAAAAGCTCACAAGCCACAGTGGGCAGAACGACTCTGGGATGCAGTTCCCCAAGTCAATGATTGCTGGGGAAAAAATGGATGTCCCAACTAAACCCCCAGCTTCAATCCCCAAACCCCACGCTCCCAGCACCCCAAAAAAGCCAGTTTTCTCTCCTGGTCTGCCAGTCTTGGTAGAAATGCCGACCGTTGGGACCGTTCCCCTCGTCCTGGCTGAGCCCCTCAACAAATACACTTGGAAAGCAAAAGATGCCCATGGGAAGGAACACAAAGTCAAAACAAGGTGGATTATTCCATCCTTCTAATAACAATCTACACCCAGTTCCTTAATACAAACTGAGCCTGGGTTTTTTCTCTTTTCTTTTCCAGATGGAATCTCTGACACCTGCTTGAAGGAATAGATGAAGCTGTTAATTGTCTGTATAGTTTTAATAATTATTGCTTTGTTAATATTTATAGGAGGTTTAGCAGGCTGTCACAAACACTGATTTGGTTGATCATTATCACCATTTTTAATATCTGGGGAAACTTTTGTGCCCCCCTCTTCGGCCTGGGGTGGCAAAATGAATTTATAACTTTAGGCCAGCAGGTGTCCAAGTGTTAACCTGTCAAATTGTTGGGGATGTGGGAGTCCTTTAGGATTTAAAGATTGGCCATGGACGTCAAAACAGTATCCCCGAAAAGGCTGGTGAGTGATCTAAGTGACATAACCATTGGCAATGATTCATTATATAGGAATGAGGAAACAAACCCATGAAAATCCCCAGTTCCAGAAAAGGGGGAATATTGTCTGAATCGGAATGACAGTGATGGAGTTTTTGTAGGTCATAGTGTGTGTGACTGGACATTCAGGTGTGGAAATCATTGTGTCTTCCTTGGATGTCGACCCATTAATTGTTCAACTTAGAATCACTCTTTTCCTGTCAAAGGTGACATGCTATGGTGTATATTGAGCAACACCACTGATGAGCAAAACTCATCTCTCAATGTCTAAGTTGGGCATGGGTCAATGAAAATAGACATAAGGAATGATTTTATCGCTTTTTGTCTAATACCAGTCTTATGGGAGTTGATATAATTGGAGCAGAACATGTTATGTAGGCTATATACACCCCTTCTGGGTTTTTTTGTTGCCAGACCAAAGTGGAAAGAGTTTGGGAAGTAAAGTGTATGATGACCTGAGTCGATATCGATGGTCTATTGATGTTTCTATAGCAGGTGGGGGAAAGACAGGTGGAGCCCTCAACATATTGTACAAAATTATGGACCTGCAACCTAGAATCCTAATGATCTCGATCAGTGATGATCGAGAACCTATATATAATCTACATCTCATTATTCATCTACAAGCTATCCTAGAAATTATTACCAATGAAACAGATCAGGGGCTGGAAGACAGAGGGGCCCAGAGACCTCTAAAACCACCTGAAAACTCCCAGCGACAGTATTGGTCATGTGCACCACCACTGAGTGTGGGTGAGGTTAAACAAAACAGCTCTTGGAATATGCTAATTGATTCCTGGAAGAAGTGAATACAACAGAATAAAAGAACAGAGGTGACCAACAACGAGGGGACGTTTCCCCACTGGACCTGAAGACACTGGTCTGACAAGACAATACAGCTCCGTGGTGGCAGATATTGCAATCTCTTGTGTGCTTGTTGTGGGACAAATAAAGTGACTTGACCCTTGACTTGGCTTTGAGTCTTAATTCTGTTCCTGAAAATTGCGAAGACC
The DNA here is from genome assembly GCF_964237585.1 of Gallinula chloropus. Classification (NCBI taxonomy): domain Eukaryota; kingdom Metazoa; phylum Chordata; class Aves; order Gruiformes; family Rallidae; genus Gallinula; species Gallinula chloropus. The sequence continues at coordinate 681,119 of NC_140106.1, forward strand.
TGGTCACAACAAAACACCCAGTTGGACACTACTCAGTAGTTAAGCCCAGCTGCCCCCAGCCACCTGAGGTTGGTTGGAACACAGCGGGCTGCAACCTTTGCCAAATTAGTCTATATGATTGTGGATCATGACAGCTACCTGGGAGGTTTAAGACCAGCAACATCTTTCAGCCCTCACACCATTTGTTTGGGAGCTATTTATTGCTGGATGTTTATCACTTTTGAAGGTCGACGCTGGTAGAGCCTGAAAATGACATCAGGTGTTATTAGGATCATTCCCTTGTCTAACAATATGCTGAGCCTTATGGTTACTGGTGCTGCTAGTGGGTTACCTAGGCAGGTTTCAGTTGAGGAACATCTTTAGGCCCTCATACCTTTTGTTTGGAAGCTATTGCTGGATGTTTTGCATTTTTGAATGTTGACACTGGTAGAGCCCAAAAATGATGTCTGGCATTATTAAAACTGTTCCCCTGACCAGGAATGCCCTTAGCCCCATGGATACCAGGTTTGCTCGTGGGCTACCTGGTTGGGGCATCAAGGATTTTGTATGCAAGGTATTGGTCCTAACGCTGCCTGATCTCATTTTGCAGCTCTATCAGCATCAAGTTTCAAAAATGCTAAATATCCAGCAATAACACCCAAACAAGGGTTGTGAGGCATGAAGGATCTTACTGGCCTGACAGTTCCCCAGGTTGTGCACCATGAAAACCAGTAACCTTGGGGCTCAGGGCTTTTCTAGCCAAGGGAACAGTCATAACAGTGCCTGACATCATTTTTGATCTCTATCTGCATACACTTTCAAAACTGATATATGCCCAGCAATAGCTCCCCCCAAAAAGGTGTGAGATCTGAAAGATGTTCCTGGCCTGAAACCTCCCAAAGTAGCACACAAACAGGCCCAGTAACTTTGGCTTTCCTTTTAATGGAATGTTCTCAACAGTGCCTGACATCACTTCCTGGCTCTACCTGCCTTCACCTGCAACCCTTCTAAAAGTACAGGAATAGCTGCCAAACAAGAGGTGTGAGTGCCTAATGATATTCCTGGCCTGAAACCTCCCCAGGTAGCCCACTAGATGCCCCAGTAACCTTGGAGCTCAGGACTGTCCTTGCCAAGGGAACAGTCATAACAGTGTGCTGAAGTAATTTTCAGGCTCTACCAGCATTCATCTTCAAAACTCTTGAATGTCCTGCAATAACTCCCTAAAGAAATGTGCCAGAGCTGAAAGATGATCCAGGCCAGAAACATCCCCAGGTAACCCATGAACAGCCCTTGAAACTTTAGGATTAGGGCATTCCTAGCCATGGGAATGGTCCTAACAGTACCTGGAGTAATTTTCATGCTCTACCAGTGCCCAACTTCAAAACTCCTAAATGTATAGCAATATCTCCCAAACAAAAGGTGTGAGGGATCAAGGAAATTCCTGGCCTAAAACCTCCCCATGTAGCCCAGTATCAGCACCAGTAACCTTGAAGCTCAAGTTTTTCCTTTCCAAGGGAACAGTTCTATCAGTGCTTCACGTCATTTTCAGAATATAGCAGCATCCACCTTCAAAAGCAATAGTTCCAAACAAATTGTTTAAGGGCTTGAAGATGTTATTGGCCTGAAACCTCCAAGGGAAGCCTACTAGCAGACAAGGTTACCTTTGGGCTCAAGGCATTCCTAGCCAGGAGAATAGTCTAAAAATTGACTGACATCTAACTCCAGCTGTACCAGTGTCCACCTTGGAAACTGCTAAATGTCCAGCAATAGCTCCCAAACAAAAGGGGAGAGGGCTGAAAAATGTTCCTGGCCTGAAACCTCCAGAGGTAACCTACTAGCAGCAAGAATAACCTTAAGGATCAGAACATTCCTAGCCAAGGGAACAACCTGATGTCATTGCACAGCTCTACAGTCCTCCACCTTCAAAACTGCTAAACTACACTAATAGCTCCAAAAAAAAAAAAAAAAAAGTGCAAGGGATGAAAGAAGTTCCTGTCCTGAAACCTCCCCATGCAGACAAAAAACAGGATGACTAATTTTCAAGTTCAGGGCATTCCATGCTAAGGGATGGGTCCTAACAGTGCCTGACAACATTTTTGGGCTCTCAGGGAGTCCAAATTTGAAACTTCTAAACATCCAACAATGGTTCCCAAATAAAGAACCAAGGGCTAAAAGATGTTCCTCACATGCAACCTCCTCGGGGATCGGATGAGAAGCACCAATAACCTTGGGGCTCAGGGTATTCCTTGCCTAGGGAATGGTCCTATCATTGCCTGATGTAATTTTCAGACTCTACCACTGTCCACCTCACCCAATGCAGAGCACACTTTGTAGATTTGTTTGAAGATCCCTTCCTTTCCTTCCTGTCCCTCCCTGGGGGTCCTGTCTCAACCAGAGACAAGGAAAGGATTTCTCCCCAGCTGAGGGAGGGAACATCAGTGATGAGATCACAGAGAGATCCCCATGAGGCCTGAGACACCAGAAGGAGCTTAGAAAAACTGGTCTTCTCTTGCTGAGCTGGGCCAGGCTCCTTGGTTGTAGGGAGCTCATGGCAACCCAGCAGCAATGCAGTAAGAGCTCTGCCCAGGAGCAGCTCCTCTGCCAAGCGCACAGGGCTGGGGCACTGCCTGTAGGCACCGAGGGGAGACCTGGGAGGCTGAGAGAGCTGATGGATGCTGAGAGCTGACTGCAGGAGAAAGGTGAAGACACTTTGCTTTGAATTTCCTGCTCTAGTGGTCTGGGTGGGAAGTGGGAGCTGAGCTTTTCTTGATAACTTTGAAGAAGGCAGTGTAACCTCATTGCTCATTAGGACTTGTCAGAGCATCTCCTGAGCCCTGCACACACAGAGGTTCCCCGGGGCAGTGCCCTGATGCCAGGAGGGGTCTGCAGAACAGAGCTGAGCACAGGTCAGGTTGGATGAGATCTGTGAGCACAGACTGAGGTGACATGGGCAGAGAGAAGCAGCTCCAGGGCCAGCTCCAGGCAGCAGAGACATTGTCACAGAGGGAGTAGGTGCTGCTCCAAGAAATGCCATAGCAGAGGAGCTTTGGTACATCCCTGACATCCCTCAAAGTGCTGACACTTTCCCACAGCAACCCCTTGGTTTCTGCCTCCCAGCACAAATCTGAACCCAGAGTTCCATAGTTTCAGGCTGAGTCTTCTCCTTGGCAGCCAAACACACAGTGAGGAGAAATACCAGTGTGCCTGTCTGTCTGTCCCTGTCCTTTCAGCCTTGGCTGGAGTATTTCTCACTGTTTCCCCTCCTGTCCTTGCTGCCTTTGTCCCAACATTACTTGGGGTTCTGCACATGTCAATTGGTGGGCCTGGCACTGAGCTGACCCTCACTTCAGGACCCCCATCTGTAGGACTGTGTACTTCCAGGGGGGCTCCTGCTGGGCTGCAGGCTGCCTCCCTCCATGGCATCGCAGTCCCAGGGATTCTTGTGGCCCACAGAGAATCCCCATGCAGAAGACGTCTTGGCCCTGAGGCCGTGGCAATGCTGCTCATCACCTGTGTGTGGGCAGCTGCAATGAACCCTGACTGTCCCGGGCTAGGAGCAGGGAGCTGAGATCTTCCTTGAATAGGAAGAGACCACAGGAGGGCTTTGGAGCTCTGCCCTGTGAGATTGGATTCCTTGGCTCTCAGTGGGGTCCAGTTTCTTCTATGGGGAACACCAGGGTGTGATCACAGAGTGTCCTGCACAGGGCAGCTGAGAGCAGGGCTGATAGACAGAGCAGCTCTCCCTACTCTGCACTCAGGGGAAGGTTTCACTGGCACTGCAGCAGCAATGTCAGGGAGTCCTGACAGAAGAAACACTCCTCAGGTACAGGTAGAAGAAAACCAAAGCTCCAAAGCTCTGCTCTGCCCTTGGGTGAAAATGGAGTGACAGTGCTGAAAAGCTCATTCCTATGGACAGGGGGTTAATTCTGAGATCACTCCATCCTTCTGTTTACTGACTGCTGCCAGGCAGGACTGAGTTCTCCAGAGCCACAGCTGACCCTTCTCCCAGCAGTGGCACGCTCAAACCGGCACAAAGCAGACCTCCCAAAAGGGACTTGGAAAACCCTTCCCAAATACAGTTTTTCCTCAAAGTGTTCCTTAAATTCTCACTGTGCCTTTTCCTAATTGGACAGGTCTCCATGCCAGCAAAAACATATGTCCAACAGCAGCCTCATCAGCCAGTTCCTCCTCCTGCCCTTTGCAGACACACAAGAGCTGCAGCTCCTGCACTTCTGCCTCTTCCTGGGCATCTACCTGGCTGCCCTCTTGGGCAATGGCCTCATCATCATCACCATAGCCTGTGACCACAACCTCCACACTCCCATGTACTTCTTGCTCCTCAACCTCTCTGTTCTTGACCTTGGCTGCATCTCCACCACTGTTCCTAAAGCTTTGGCCAATTCCTTGTGGGACTCCAGGGCCATTTCCTACACAGGATGTCTGGCTCAACAACTTTTCTTCTTATTTTTGATCACAACAGAGTACTTCGTTCTCACTGTCATGGCCTATGACCGCTACGTTGCCATCTGCCACCCCCTGCACTACGGGACCCTCCTGGGCAGCAGAGCTTGTGTCCACATGGCAGCAGCTGCCTGGGCCAGTGGGTTTCTCAGTTCTGTGCTGCACACAGCCAATACGTTTTCCCTTCCCCTCTGCCATGGCAATGCCCTTGACCAGTTCTTCTGTGAAATCCCCCAGATCCTCAAGCTCTCCTGCTCAGATGCCTACCTCAGGGAAATTGGACTCACTGGGGTCACTGCCTGTTTAGTTTTTGGGTGTTTTGTGTTCATTGTGGTGTCCTATGTGCAGATCTTCAGGGCTGTGCTGAGGATCCCCTCGCAGCAGGGACGGCACAAAGCCTTTTCCACCTGCCTCCCTCACATTGCCGTGGTCTCCCTTTTTGTCAGCACTGGCATGTTTTCCAACCTGAAGCCCCCCTCCATCTCCTTCATGTCTTTGGAATTGGTAGTGACATTTCTTTACTCGGTGTTTCCACCAGCAGTGAACCCCCTCATCTACAGCTTGAGGAACCAGGAACTTAAGGATGCCATGTGTAAACTGATGACTGGATGTTTCTAATTAGCAATAAACTGCTCATCTTCTTCTGCATGTCACTGACACTGTAACTCCCATTAAGACCAATGGGTATTTAGTAGGGTTTTTGATTTTTGAGGTTTATTTCCTTCTAGTTTGTCTAAGATACAATAACATTGTCCATGTTAATCCCATTAGTAATGCAGAATCTCCAGGTCTTTTTTGACCCAGACACTGTGAAATGATATGCTCTCTTTACATCATGTCTGCCTGGAAAGGGCCACAGTTTTTCCTTCTTTTTTGTTGTCCCCTTGCAATTATAAGAAATTGCAAGCAGATTTTCATTAATGAATCATTTGACTCGTTCTCTGAAATCGCAGTGCTTTCCCGCCATGACAGAATGGGAATTTCTATGAAGTGTTCTCATGGCAGCAGAGGAAATACTCACCTTCCCCTGTATCTGCATTACTGCCAGTTTGCCTCTTTTACCTCCCTCGTCATTCAGGTGTTTCCAGCTCTCCTAATGATATGGCCATGCCCTAAGGACACCTTTTGCGCAGACTGGCTGGACGTATGCACTTCACTTGCTCACAGGTTTCCACTTCTGCTTGCTCTTTGGTCACTCAGGTGCCACTCAACTGTCTGGTTTCTTCTTTGAGCTTCAGAGAGTTAGAAAATATTATGTTTTTTCAGAAGTGAAATGAACTGTCACAAGTTCAGTGTGTTGATAAGTGACATTTCTATGTATTTGAATAAAACTCTTCTGGGAGAGAATCTCCTCTGACTGCTATGTCATCCCCTGGAAAGTCCAAATTCTTCCGCTTGCCCATATTCTTCTCCTTGACAGGTTGTCTACCTCACATGTCTGAGCCTGCCTTGAAGTGCCGGGTTTTGTGCTGGAAACTTTTGTCATGGTAATGCCCCAGCCCAGAGCCGAGCACCCTGCAGCCACTCTCTCTCTCTGAGAGGGTATGTAAGTGGGGGGGTGGAATAGGGGTGGGGGGAAGGGAGGGAAAAGGAAACAGAAAAAACCCAAATCCAGTGGGTTGGGATAAGGACAGTTTACAGGGACAGCAGAGAGAGAGAAACAACAACAACAGGACTTTGGAGAAAAATTATACAACACTGGTGACGTACAAAGCAGTCTCTCACCAAACTGCACAGCTCAGGCTGATACAGCTCAGAACTGACCCAAAACCATAAGATTCCTGGAGCTGAGTTCACCTGGCCCTACCAGACCCCCTTTATGCTGATCATGGAGTAACGGGAATGGAATACACTGCTTGGCTACATTGGGTTACCTCTTGTGGCTGTGTCCCCTCACAGCTCCCTGGGTGCCCCCCGTGTTCTCGTTAGCAGGGGAGTATGAACAACTGAAAATTCCTTGACAGCTTGGACACAACTAAATCATCCTGTGTTATCAATGCTGCTCTCATCCTAACTCCCAAACACGGCATTATACACACTGCTAGAAATAAAATTCACTCTATCCTAGCAGAAACCAGGCCACCTCTGTAGACAACAAGTGCAACACAACAGTTGGCTCACTCCTGTAGTCATACAGTATGGATAACCCTGTTGTTCAAATATGGCCATCTGGGCCTGTTCTGTCTCCTTCCAGGCACTTGTGCACTCCCAGTTGACTCATTTCTGGACTAGAATTAGAAAAAAGGCCTTGATGCTGTGCAAGCCCTGCTCAGCAAGGAACAAGCAGGTTTATTTAGACATTTTTGCTTATAAATCTAAATGACAGAACTATAGAGGACACCAACATGAGAATTAATTCCACCCCAGCAAAAATAAGATCAGGAGAAGAATATCTCTTCTGGTTGGATATCTTCTTGATGTTTCTGTTCATCAAATACCATATTTTGTCAAGGTCTGTTTGAAGGGAAGCTCCATTTTGTTAACAGTTCATGTGTGCAGATGGCTCTCCAACTTGTGGTGCCTCTAACAAAATGACAGCTACAGGCATTAAAGGACGTGAGAAATAAGAAACAAAACCAAGAGATCCTTTCTAAATGGCATTGCAGTCAGCCACTGGAAGAAGACTCATGTCCTCACAGCCTGCTTCTCTCATCTTAGAACTAAAAAACTGTTGTAGTATCCTGAAGGTCAATATAGGAGGGTTCAACCCATCCAGAAGGCTTTTAGAGGATATTGGTGATATTAATAGAATCATACAATCACAGACTTCCAGTTGAAAGGGAACTCAAGGATCATTTGGACAAACCTTTTCTGGCAAGTGCTCAATCTAAAGAAAAGCACCACATAGACCAGCCGGCCCCACACCCTATCCTGCTGAATCTTATAACCACCTGATGTTGGGGAACCCATCACTTCCCACAGGAGATGATGCCAATGGCTGCTTGTTCGCAGGGTCAAAGATTTTCCCTGTGTCCTGTGGGAATCTCTCCAGGAGGAACTTGCACCCATTATTCCTCAGCTCTTCCATGTGACTCCTTCTAAAAACAGGAGTTTAAAAAACCTTCTTTGTAAACAGCCTTCAAGAACTGGAACCTGTTGATGAGGTGTCCCCTCAGCCTTTCCTCAGATGGCAGGCTTCCCAGGCCTTGGGTCGTCTTTGTGGCCCTTCTCTGGATTTTCTCCAGCCTGGCCCTAACTGAGCAGCGACCAAAACTGCACCCAGTATTCCAGGTGTGGCCTGACAAGTGCTGAGTAAAGTGGGACAGTGACTTCTTCACGTCTGCTGGTGATCCCCATGCTGAGGCACCTCGCAGCTGTTTGCTGCAGCAGCAGTGTTATTCCTAGTGAGCTGCTTGTTCACAAGAACCCCCAGGTCCCTTTCCACAGAGCTGTGCTACAGAAAGGTGCATCCCAGCTGTTGCTGCACTCCTGGAGTATGCTTTCCCAGCTCCTAGACCCTACACTTGACCTTGCCCACTCTTCCAGCCTGCCCATGTCTTCCCGTTCAGTGGCAATCCCTTCCCAAGTGTCTACTTTCCCCACTGAGTTTGGTGTAACCCACAAACTTCATCAGGGTGAAACTTCACGAAGCTTCTTCTGGCTCCCCAGTGCACGACAGCAGGGCAGGATTGTGATTGCCTCACAACTCTCTTGTATATTTGGAGTTGTTGTAGCTGTACTACTTGCAGAGAGAAGTTTAATGAGATTTAAAAAGGGCAAGTGTCTTGCATCTGGGGAAAAGCATCCCCACATACCAGTATAGGTTGGGGCTACCCTATTGGAGGGTAACGTAGGTGAGAGGGACCTGGGGGTCCCGGTGGAAAGCAGGATGACCATGAGCCACCAATGTGTCCTCATGGCTAAGAGGGTTCAGGGCATCCTGGGGTGTATTAGAAGGGGTGTGGTGTGTAGGTCAAGAGAGGTCCTTTTCCCGCTCTCCTCTGCCCTGATGAAACCACGTCTGAAATATTTGGTCCAGTTCTGGGCCCCTCAGATTAAGAAGCACATCAGATTCCTTGAAAGAGTCCAGGGCAGGGTCACAAAGATGGTTAAGGGAGTGGAACACCTTCCTCATGCAGAGAGGCCGAGGGAGCTAGGCCATTATATCTTGGAGGAGACTGAAGAGTGACCTTATACATGCTTATAAATATGAAAAGGGTGAGAGGTGGGAGGACTGAGCCAGGCTCTTATCAGTGATGGCCAGTGATAGGACAAGAGCAATGAGTGCCAGCTGGAGCAGAGGAATTTCCATGTGAATGTAAGAAGAAACATTTTCTTCTGTGAGGGTGATGGAAGACTGGGATAGACTGCCCAGAGAATTTCCTTGCTTTATCAGGGGTTGGGGCTGGAGCAGGCTTATGGGGGTAATAGAGTATTTGGGTGTTAGAGAAGTTTTTGGAGGGGTTAAAATGAGCTGTGGAAGTAGGGGGTGCAGTTATGGTTTCTAGGAGGCATGTGGGGGGTTTAGGAGGTGCTTGGGGGGAGTTATGTTGGGATTTGGATGGGAAAAGTCAAGGACTGTAGGAGGTGGTGGGGGAAATTTGGGAGGGGGTTTACTGCTGTTAAACATACAGCAATATGTCCCAAGCAAAAGCTGCGAGGGATGGCAGATGTTCCTGGCCTGAAACCTCCCCAGGTAGCTCACTAGCAGCACCAGAAACCTTGAAGCTCAGGACATTGCCAGCCAAAAGAACGGTTCTAACAGTGCCCAATGTCATTTTCTGGCTCTACCAGCATCCACATTTGAAACTTCCAAATGTACAGCAAGAGCATCAAAACAGAAGGTGTGAGGGCTGAAAGATGTTCCTGGCCGGGAACCTCCCCAGGTAATGCACTAAGAACACCATGAAGCTTGGATCTCAGGGCATTCACAGCAACAAGAATGGTTCTAACAATGTCTGATGTCATGTTTGAGCTCTACCATAATCAACACCTATTGCTGTCATATTGTTAAATGCACCACAACTTTGAAAAGCCATCTGCAAGGAGATGTGAACTGTTAAGAAAATGCAGCTTCACTTCAAACAAACCTTGAGAAACTCTGGGATTTGATGAACAGGAACATGAAGAAGATCTCCAACCAGAAGAGATCTTCTGCTCCTGACCATATTTTGGCGTCTCCTGTATTTTGTGGTTAGGTTAGCCCAGCCTGCCCTCACCACAAACACCCTCTTAGAGACAGAGTGGCTGTGTGGTTCTCGGCTCTTGGCTGGGCCAAAACAATGACAAAAAGTTCTACCACAGCACATGCACATCAAGGCATGCTCAGGTATGACTGGAGGGGAACCATCTGTGAGGAGAGGAATTTGGGCGTTCCAGGGGATGCCATAGCAGTTAGAGATGCTGAACTGGAATCTGGCACATTGGGCTGTACTGGGAGGAGTTTGGCCATGCATACAAGGGCCCTTCTCATCCATATTGGCAAAGCACTGGTGAGACCACTTCTGGAGCAGTCAGTCCCAGTGTGGGGTTCCCTGCTCTGGTGGAATGCACAGGAACTGTCCTTTGGGTAGAGACGTTCTGCCAAGATATATTTAGGGGTCTTTTTTGAGGAGGCTGAGAGTCTTGGGGTTCTTTAGCCTTGGAAAGGGGAGGCTGAGGGAAACCCTCTTTGTGCTATGTGGAAAGAACATAAGAAATCAAATCAACCAAAGGTGCCAGTTTGAAGGTCAGAGATAATGTAAAAAAAAACCCCAATGTCGTTCTGAGGGTAGTGCTGTGGTACAAAATGTCACTCAAAGGAAGTGTGGATATGCTGGTACCTTTGTCATTCTGGGAACAGCTGTCGAGGAGGGAGAGACAGCAGCACAGGCAGGGACATCATGGGGTGAGAACAAGGTGGGGAATGGCAATGCGTGCCTGAAGCCTGTAGGGAAACAGGTCCAGGCGTGGGACAGTGTGGGATGGGCTGTGGTGCAAATGGCCAAGGGTGCTGGCCAGGCTGAAAGGCCCTGATAGAATCGAGGTTTTTGCCTCCTTGGCTATGGCTGATGTCTCTGCCACAGAGGCCTCAGAGGAGACACATTGTCCTCCATTCAAGGAGCATGGTTGCCACTTTGTGCCAACTCTAAGAAATGCCCTTCCCTTGGCCTCACACTCCCCAAATTCCAAGGAAGAGCCCTGAGACACAGGTGAGGGTCAGGATCTCCCTGGACAGGGGCTGGGGTCAGCACTTGGCATTTCTGCTTCATCAGACCAAGCCAGGGTGTCCTCAGCATCAGAGCTGCCTGTGCTTTGCCTGTGTTTGTCCTCATGGCCTCCAGTTGTCTGCTCTAACAAGCCCATGCGGAGGCTTTGTCAGTAATGGCTCCCAGTGGGGCCTGTTTGTGCTTCAAGGTACTTTGGGCATTATTCCTGACTTGGACTTCTTGAGAAGTTTTCTTCACTCTCCTCTTTGAACCTGAAGTCTGAGGACTGTGATGAAAAGACACCATGGGGCTTGTTAAAATGCCCTTATAGGCATGTCTCTTCAATGAAATTTAATTAAAAGAACTCAGGACTTCTACAAGTACTTGCATTTTAGTTAGGTCCTTGGTGATGAAGATTTCAAAGAAATTTCCAAAGGAGGACCTTTTTTCAGTCACAGGTATTTTCTGTCATGGCTCAGTTGATAGAAGCAGTGACAGAAGCATGCTGGGATGGATATGGGTCTCCTGAAGAGATCTGGACAGGCAGGAAAAGCAGTCTCTTCAGATCCAACCCTGTCTGGAGAACCTTGCTCTTCCCCAAGCCCAGCAGTTCCCTCCCTGGCCTCCTGGGACTCCCAACACTTTTCCTGGCATCATCTGTGCTCACAGGCACAGACAGATTTCTCTGACAACAAACAGCAGTTAAACATGACACAGTTTAATAACCATGAAATCTCTCTCCTCAGCTGCCTGCTACGGCCAAGCAGCGTGTGAAGGGGGTCAGCTTTCAGAGGAAATTCTCTCCTGATCTGTTTTAATCAGATACTTAGAAAGGTCACTTATCAACACACTGACCTTCTGACAGAACAGTTCATTACACTTCTGAAATATGGGACATTTTCCAACTCTCTGAAACTTAAAGCAGAAAACAAAAGCTAAGGAGCAGCTGAATGACCAAAGAGCAAGCAGATGTAGAAACACTAGGAGCAGGAAATCTACATCCATCCAGTCTTAAGAAATTATGTCCTTAGGCATGGCTATATAATCAGGAGAGTTGGAAACAACTGAATGACGAGGGATATGAAAGAGGGAAGGTGAATATTTCTTCTGCTGCCATGTGTACACTTTTAGGTAATTCCCACTCTATCATGGTGGGAAAGCATTGCCATTTCAGACAAGTAGTTGAATAATTCAGCTATTTAAAATGTGCTTATAAATTTATTATAAATGTAATGGTAAAAAAAATAGTAGCCCTTTGCAGGCAGACATGATGCAAACACAGCACAGCTCGTCATTACAGTGTCTGGGTCACACAGGACTAGGAGATACTGCAGTAGGAATTGGATGAACATGGAGTATGTTACTAGATATGCTAGAAGAAAAAAAAATACAACCTACTAAATAAAGACTGGTTCTAACAAAGTTTCATTTCCAGGAATACACGGAAGATGAGCAGTTTATTGTTGCTTAGAAACATCCAGTCATCAGTTTCCACATGGCATCCTTGAGCTCCTGGTTCCTCATGCTGTAGATAAGGGGGTTCACTGCTGGTGGAAACACCGAGTAAAGAAATGCCACCACTAGGTCCAGAAATTGGGAAGAGATGTAGGGAGGCTTCAGGTAGGCAAACATGGCAGTGCTGAGAAACAGGGAGACCACAGCCAGGTGAGGGAGGCAGGTGGAAAAGGCTTTGTGCCGTCCCTGCTGCGAGGGGATCCTCAGCACGGCCCTGATGATCTGCACATAGGACACCACAATGAACACAAAACACCCAAAAGATAAACAGATGTTGAACACAAGGACTCCAGTTTCCCTGAGGTAGGCATCTGAGCAGGAGAGCTTGAGGATCTGGGGGATTTCACAGAAGAACTGGTCAAGGGCATTGCCATGGCAGAGGGGCAGTGAAAATGTATTGGCTGTGTGTAGGACAGCAAGGAGAAACGCACTGACCCAGGCAGTTGCTGCCATGTGGACACAAGCTCTGCTGCCCAGGAGGGTCCCATAGTGCAGGGGGTGGCAGATGGCAACGTAGCGGTCATAGGCCATGACAGTGAGGAGATAGTACTCTGTGACGATCAAAAATACAAAGAAAAAGAGTTGAGCCACACATCCTGTGTAGGAAATGGCCCTGGTGTCCCACAAGGAATTGGCCATGGATTTGGGAATCGTAGTGGAAATGTAGGCAAGGTCAATAAGAGAGAGGTTGAGGAGGAAGAAGTACATGGGGGTGTGGAGGTGGTGGTCACAGGCTATGGTGATGATGATCATGCTGTTGCCCAGGAGAGCAGCCAGGTAGATGCCCAGGAAGAGCCAGAAGTGCAGGATCTGCAGGTCCCGTGTGTCTGCAAAGGGCAGGAGGAGGAACTGGCTGATGGAGCTGCTGTTGGACATGTGCTGCCGTCAACTCTGTAGAACTCTGAAGAGGAGGAAAAGGCACAGTGAGGAATTAGGGACCTCTTCTATGAGGAAAACCTCTTTCAATACACATTGAGTCTCTGTATTCTAGAACGCTTTTTGTAGGTCCCTTTTGGGAGGTCTGCTTTGTGCTGTCTTGAGCGTGCCACTGAAGGGAGGAGGGAAGTCCTCAGTCCTACAGATGATGGTCCTAAAGTGAGGGTAACCTCAGTGCCAACCCCAAAAATACATGCATCCAGAGGCTCAAATAAAGATGGAACAAAGGCATCAAGGGCAGGAGGGGAAACAGGAAGAAAAGCTCCAGTAAGGCCTGGAAGGAGAGGGATAGACAGACAGGCACTCAAGAGTTTCTCCTCACTGGGAGAAGGACCATACACTGTTCTTCCATAAGTAATTCTCTAAATGCATCACTTCTTTTTGCAGCGCTAATGCCACCATGCTCAGGAGAAGACAGCTGTCCTGCCCTGTCCCTCTGATGGGGCAGAAGGGCAGCCCTTCTGGGCAGCACTTTCTTGTCCTAGAGAGAACCTGTCCTCCTGACAGACCCCACACACTGCCCCATGTCCCAGCTTTAGGAGATCCCTCCAGGAACAGAACCTGCATTGCCCTGCACCCACAGACATACCAGGGAGAGTGCTGTGGAGATTTCTCCTCCATGAGCTCTCAGCATCCATCAGCTCTCTCAGCCTCACAGGTCTCCCCTCGGTGCCTCCAGGCAGTGTCCCCAGCCCTGTGTGCTTGGCAGAGGAGCTGCTCCTGGGCAGAGCTGTCTCTTTGCAGCACTGCTGGGTTGCCATGAGCTCCCTTCATCCAGCTCACAGCAGGACAAGACCAGTTCTTCTAGGCTCCCTCCTGGTGCCTCAGGCCTCATGGGGATTGTTCTATGATCTCATCTCTAGCTTTCTATCCCTTAGCTGGGGAGAAATCCTTCTGTCCAGCTGAGTCCTTTCTCCTGATCAAACCAGAGCAGGGCAGGACAATCAGCTTTCCTTGTCTCCCCATGAGACAGGACTCTCAGGCAGGGACAGGGTAGGGACTCTTTCCCCCTGTGAAAGGAAGGGAGTTAGGTGTGCAGTTGGACATTTCTCAATGTTTCCCAAGAACAAAATCAGGAAAAACAAATCTACAAAGCTCTGCTCTGCCGTTGGGGGAAGTGGAAAACAGTCCAGAAAAGATCCTATAGATCAAAAAAGACAGACCTTCTGCTGCAAGTACAAACTGACACCTGGAGAGCTCCCGTCAGAGCCCCATAAAGCCAGTGGCAGCCTCAGCCAGCAGGAAATGCACCTCCCAAAAAGGACCTTTCCAAAGTCTGATAGAACAGGGAGAGGCAGTCCTTGGGTCTCCAATGAGAACGTTTTGCTCACTGAAGAGTGCCCCAAGTTCTCACTGCCTTGTTCTCCTTGCAGAGGGCTTCATGCAAAGAGGCAGAGAATGTCCAAGGGCAGCTTCATTCCCCACTTCCTCCTCCTGCCCTTTGCAGACACGGGAGCTGCAGTGGGTTTCTCCATGCTGTGCTGCACACAGCCAATACATGCTCCCTACCCCTCTGCAAGGGTGATGCTGTTGAGCAGTTCTGTGAAATCCCCTAGATCCTCAGCCTCACATGCTCAGATGCCTACCCCAAGGATATTGGTCTACTTGTATTCAGTACCTGTTTAGTTTTGGGGTGTTTTGTGGGATACCTGGGGAGGTTTCAGGGCAGGAATATGTTTCATCCCTCGCACCTTTTGTTTTGGTGCAGTTTAGCAGTTTTGAATGTGGAGGACTGTACAGCTGTGCAATGACGTCTGGCACTATTAGGGTCATTTCTTTGGGTACTAATGTTCTGAGTCTTAAGGTTACTCATGCTGCTAGTAGGTTACCTACAGAGATTTCAGGTCAGGATTGTGTTTTGCCCTCATCCCGATTTTCGGGAACTCTTTCTGGACGTACAGTTCTTTCAAAGCTGGATGCTGGGAGAGCCTGAAAATTACGTCAGGCACTGTTAGAACATTGTCTTGGTAAGGAGAGACCTGAGCCCCATGCTTTCTGGGGCTGCTAGTAGGCTAACCAGGGAGATTTCAAGCCAGGAACATCTTTCAGCCCTCACCCCTTTTCCTTAGGTGCTATTGCTGGACATTTAGGAGTTTCAACTGTGGATGCTGGTGGAGCCCAAAAACAACATCAGGCAATCTTAGGACCGCTCCCTTGGCTAGCAATGCCCTGATCCTAAAGGTTACTGGGGCTGCTTGTCCACTCTCTGAGGAGCATTCAGGGCAATAATATCTTTAAACTCTCGCTCTTTTGTTTGGGAGCTGTTGCTGGAAGTTTAGAAGTTTCAAAGGTGGATGCTGGTAGAGCCTGAGGAGGCATCAGGCAATGTGAGGAGAGTTCCCTTGGCAAGGAACGACCTGAGCACCAAGATTCATTGTGCTTCACGTCTGAACACTGATGAGGGTTCATGCCAGGAAAATCTTTCAGCCCTCGCTCCTCTTGTTAGAGACCTGTTGCTGGAGCTTTAGCACTTTCAAAGGTGATTGCTGGTAGATGGAAAAATGACATCAGGCACTCTAAGGACCGTTGCCTTGGCTAGGAATGCCCTGAGCCTCAAGGTTTGCTGTACTGCTACTCTACTACCTGGGGAGGCTTCAGGCCACAAACCTTTTTCATCCCTGACGCCAATTTGTTTGGGAGCTGTTACTGGACCTTTCTCAGTTTCAAAGGTGGGCTCTTGTAGAGTTTGAAAATGAAGTCAGGCAATCTTAGGACTGCTCCCTCTTCTAGGAAAGCCCTGAGCCCCAATGTTCATAGGGCTGCTAGTGGGCTACCTGGGGAGGTTTCGTGCCAGAAACATCTCAGCCCACGCACCATTTGTTTGGGAGCTATTACTGGACATTTAGAATTTTCAAAGTTGGACTCTGGTAGAGCCTGAAAATGACATCAGGGACCCTTAGGACCGTTCCCTCAGCTACGAAAGGTCTGAGCCCCAAAGTTACTGGGGCTGCTTTTGGGCTACCCAGGGAACTTTCAGGCTCTCAAACCTTTTGTTTGGGACCTATTGCTGGACATTTGGCATTTTTGACTGTAGACACGGGTAGAGACAGAAAATTATGTCTGATATTATAAGACATTGTCTTGGCTAGGAATGCTCTTTGCCCCAAGGCTACCAGGGCTGCATGTGGGCTACCTGGGGAGGTTTCAGCCCAGGAACATCATTCATCCTTTATAGATTTATTTGGGAGCTATTGCTGTATGTTTAGAATTTTTAGAGGGGGCCACTAGTAGAGCCACAAAATGACACCAGGGACTCTTCAGACCATTCCAGTGGTTAGGAAAGCCCTGACCCCCAAGGTTACTTGGGCTGCTAGTGGGCTACCTCGGAGGGTTTCTTGCTAGGAAACTTTTTCAGCCCTTGCAAATATTTTTTTGTGACCTACAGTAAAGTTTTTGGGTTCTCCCTGTCCCTCCTTTTCTTAATAATTCTATAAATACATTAATAACAATGTTACTGGTATAAATAAAGTTCTTTAAATATTAAGTAATATAAGAGTAATATTAATATTTCATGCTATTGCTAATTAATAATAATTATATAAATATATTAATGACAAAAGGAGGGACAGGGAGCATCTCCAACGTTTATTCGACTCAGGGGGACCAATGTAATAGAGGGTGAAGAAAAGTCTGAGGAACTTAGTGCCTTTTTTGCCTCAGTCTTTAGCAGTAAGACCAGTTGTGTCCTGATACCCAGACCCCTGTGTGGAAAACTGGAGATGTGAGTTGGATCGAAGCTCCCATAATCCCAGGGGAATTGGTAAGTGACCTGCTCAGCCACTTAGATCTGTACAAGTCAATGGGTCCGGATAGGATACACCTGAGGGTACTGAGGGAGCTGGCAGAAGTGCTCCCCAAGCCACTTTCCCTTATTTACCAGCAGTCCTGTCTGACCAGGGTGGCTCTGCCTGACTGGAAGCTGCACATGTGACACCCATCTACAAGAAGGGACAGTAGGAGGTTCCCAGGGAACAAAATGCCTGTCAGCCTGACCTCGGTGCTGGGGAATGTGGTGGAACAAATCATCTTGAGTGCCATCATGCAGCACATGCAGGACATCCAGGTGATCAGGCCCAGTGAGACTGGGTTTAGGAAAGGCAGATCGTGCTTGACCAAACTGATGTTTTTCTGTGACAAGGTGACCTGCTCTTTGGATGTGGGGAAGGCTGTGGATGTGATCTACCTGGACTTCAGTGACACCTTCATCACTGTCTCCCACAGCATCCTGGTGGAAGAACTAGCTACCAATGGATTAGATGTGTATAGTCTTTGCTGGGTTAGAAACTGGCTGTACAGCCAGACCCAAACAGTTGTGGTGAAGGGAGTTAAATCCAGTGTGCAGCAGGTCACACATGGTGTTCCCCAGGGCTCAGTGCTGAGGCCAGTTCTCTTTAGTATCTCCATTAATGATCTGGCTAAGGGGATCAATTGGACCCTCAGAAAATTTGCAGATGACATCAAAGTGTGTGAGTGTTGATCTGCTGGAAGGCAGGAAGGCTCTGCCAGGTGACTTGGACAGGCTCAAAAAAGGTCCTCCAGGGGAAATTCCTTTGAAATCTAGGGAATCACTAAGGACCCAACTAAAATCCAAGTAGTTGTAGAAGTCTTGAGTTTTATAATGAATGTTACTTGAAGAGCCATGCTTGGAAGGGCTTTCTGGATGTTAATGAGCCCTATGGTGTCTTTTCTTCTGAGTCCACAGACCTCAGATACCAAGAGGAGAGTGAAGGAATGTCTCCAGAAGTTAAAGTCAGGAGTAATGCCCAAAGTGCGTTGAAGCATTAAGAGGCCCCACTGGGAGCCATTGCTGGCAGAACCTCTCCATGGGCTCATTAGAATAGACAACTATAGACAAACACAGGCAAAGTACAGGCAACTCTGATGCTGAGGACACCCTGGCTTGGTCTGATGAAGCAGAAATGCCAGTGCTGACCCCAGCCCCTGCGCAGGGAGGTCCTGACCCTCACCTGTGTCTCAGGGCTCTTCCATGCAATGTGGGGAGTGTGACACCGAGGGAAGCATAGTGTTATTACACATGGTGGCCTCTCTTTAGGTGGGTGCATGGAGGCAATGATGCTTTATGGCCATGAGGACAATGTGTCTCCTCTGAAGCCTCTGTGGCAGGGACATCAGCTATAGCCAAGGGGTAAAGACCTCGTTTCTATCAGGCCCTTTCAGCCTGCCCAGCACCCTTGGCCATCTGCACCACAGTCCATCCCACACTTCCCCTTGCCCTGTCTAGTTCACCTACAGACCGCAGTCAACCACACCCCATTCCTCACTTTGATTTCACTCCCTGATGTCCCTGCCTCTACTGCTGTCTCTCCCTCCTCACCAGCTGATCCTGGAAACACAAAGCTGCCAACTCATCCACACTTCCTCTGAGTGACTTTTAGTGTGGAGGGATCTGGTGCAGAGCTGGTTATTAGAGAAGGGACACAGCTGCACAGATCTGCTCGAGATGGCATAAGTAGGGTAAAGGTTAGTCCAAAGTCAGTGTGCCCTTGGGGCCAGCTGAAGCCAGTTACTGTTGTCTTAGAAGGATGTGTTCACCATAACAATGTGCAACAGAATGTAAGCAAATGTGCAACAGAATGTAAGCAAAGGCAGGACTGCAATTTATCAGCTGGACCAATGATGAGCTCGGCTTTTGCAATATGCAATGAGCTAATTAACTAGCATACTTAAGCCATGCTTGTGCGAATAAAGTTTGAGATGGTCTGACGAACCACATGGTGTCCACGTCTTCCTTCTCCAACAAATGGTGACCCTGAAGTGATGCCCACTAAGGGACGAACCCACCACGGTTGGAGAAGTTTGGTTGAGTCCTGTTTGCAGCCAGGACGGCGCCTTAATCAGGGAGCACCCCCAAAGATCACAACGGTGATTTTGGGCCATACGTGCCACTGGAGCCTGGAAAAGGTGCAACAGCGCGCGCTGACGACTACAAATGGATAGGCAAGTGGCATATGATTTATTTACTCAACTACTTTAAGAAAATCCTTGACTAACCCTCAGTTCAGGCGAAAGAAACTAAGTCCTTAATAACTCTCTGGAAATCAAGTAAAAAGACTTTAACCAAAATAGAGACAGAACACGTAGCTGCTACTTCAGCCTTTGCAGCTTTAGCACCAGTTCTGGATTCGACAGAACCGATTTAAAAAGGGAAAAATCTACTATAAAGAATGTGGTTTTGTTTCTGGGTGCTCTTTTGCCTACTCCAGTTACTATGCCAAGTAAGAATGCCGTGTTATCAGAGCAAAGTGATAAATCTATCAGAACTGACCGGGAAGGGGAGCGAGTAGTGCGCGTAAATCTGCCACCACGGCCTGCGCCCCTCCCCCGCCCCCCACTACTATACCTTTGGAAGGAAAAATGTGGAAACAAATGTACAACTGACTGCCTTTAATATCTGTTTATCTCTAACTTTTACTGAGCCTAAAAACACCCTATGGCGCAGTTGAAAATGTTAACTGGCATCGACAACTTCAGCCTGTCCTTGAAAAGCTGGAGAAAAGCAGAGCGGGCAATGGCATGTCCTGCTGGGAAAGGGTTTGCAGAGCTGCCCACCCAGCCACCTGAAAATTACTGAGATAAAATCTACCTACATGAAGAATCACCAACTAAGGCACAGAGCAGTGTTGCCCCCATGGACAAGGAACCTAAGCACGGGGACAAGAATCCTACAGAGATGGACACATCACCCACACCTCCCGACGAACTCATCAATCCATCACTGTCTCCTGACGCCCAAGACACTCTGCAGAGGCTGCTTGTCCCAGCCTGAGCACGTAAGATGGCGTCAGAATGGGATGAATTGTTACAGCTGGGTATTTGGATTCCTACTCAGTTGCGGAACTTACTGGGGAAAAGTTTACGTGGGAATGAGCGGGTGGTGGAGAGAGTGAATAGTGGGCCGGTGGGAGGTGGATGGAAAAGGGAGACTGTGCGGCAGGTCCTGGTGTTCCTCCAGGTCCTAGTGCTCACCCAGGGCCGAGCCCCGGTGACCGTCGGGGTCGTGCTGTGGTTCACGGCACGGGGAGGAGGGTGCTGCGGGCAGCAGCCGAGACCAGTGAGAGCATGCCCCGCAGCCCAGTGCCTTGGCAGAATTGCCATAGAAGTGGGAGAACTCCCCCCCCCATGTGGACTGGATGTGACAACTCGCGTCTTGCAATGTGGTTTGTTTGATGACTTGCTTTGCAGCGTTTGTTTGTATGTGCTATGGGTTCAGAGATGAGTTTATCCACTGAGAGCAAGGCTGCCTACTTAGAAAAGGGATTTTTGATAACAATCATTGAAACTGGGCAGCTTACTTTACAAATTTAACATGGAAAACAGAAAATCCCCGTTTGGGCTGATTACTAACAACTTACTTGGACAAAAAATTGCCCAATTGCAACGTTTAATACAGGAGTAACTGACTACGGGGTGTATAAAGCCTTCCGCAAATTTGTGGAACATGCAAAGATTTTCAAGGATTGGGTTTTATTTTCCGTTATGCGTTTACACTCCAATGATTAGGAAAAATTTGCTTTTTCAGTCCCTACTATAAGCAAACGTGTGCTCCCACAAGGCATAAAAAAGTCACCAACTATGTGCCAGGCTTATGTAGCCTAGACGCTTGCTCCAGTATGAAAAACGCTTCTTGATCTAATCTTTTATCATTATATGGATGAGAATTTAATTACAGAAAAACTTGGACATTGAAAGTTTGAGTCATGAGTTACCAGTGCAAAGGATTAGAGATTACTGTGTTTTGTGGCAGTGTGAGCTACTACACAGACAGAGGAACGCAGCATTAGACTGCCCCGTGAAATCAAACTGGACAACAGCTCAGAATATATGGCATGAACGTTGCCTATGTTATAGGGACACCACATTTGCCTACAGGCAAAGCCATGGTAGAACATATGAATCAAACTCTCACAAAGCTCTTTACATTTTGAACTGTTTGTGTCTGCCACATTTGGTACCTCCAATGATGAATGTCAAATGATATTAAGAATGAAGTTACAGGTACTAACTTGGGAAGGAGATCTGCCTGTGTCATTACAGATACAGGAGCCAAGCGGATAAAGCCGTGGATCCAGAAGAACTCAAGCTTGCATGAACCAGGACGAGATCCTGATCCCAGTAACTGAAATCAAGTGTTCCAAGTGCAACCACAGTGGACTATGAACTTTGCTGTGAGATATTTTGAATGAGCTGACAGTCTTTGAAAAATACATGTGTTTGTGCTAAATGAAAATTAGTGAAATAGTGATTTCTGAACAGCCTAAGGTCACAGATTGCAATCAGTACCTGCAGGAAAACATGAGGCTGATGTTATCTGCACTTCTGACACTCCTGATTGGCAAAACAAACAAATGCAACAGCAAAGGTATCAAGGCACTTACAGTTGGTTTCATGACTGGGGAATTTCAGGATGGATATTGTCGATGGTCAAATTTGGATTATTGGATTTGGTAATTATGGTACTTGTCTTACATTTACCGTCATGTTTATTGAGCTTTCTGCAAAGGGCCCTTGCAGAGACCTCAAAAAGCAGTTTTTGTAACACAGATACTAAAAGGAAAAAATTGGCAAGGAGGTCAGTGGGCCTGCTGGCAGCCTGGCTCTCCTCACAGAAGACAATATCCTTGAATTCCCGTAAGACAGGAAAATTACTCATGCTGAGAGGTATTTGGTAATTACATTCTCAAATAGAATGTAGACATTCTATTTGAAGACATTCTACCTTGAAGACAGAGGTACACACTGCTTCAACCCAAGAAGGAGTTGTAGGAAAGTATTTGGAAGTAAGTGAACATGTCATGAAACAGCCATAATAAGATGGCCAAACACAGCAGGTGTGCAGATAACTTTTAGACATCAGAGGTAAACTAATTACGATTAGCTATAAGATATGCTTCTCAAAACTTGTTATAAGTACTAATTAATCTCTTTGGTGTGAGCAGTATGTATAGCCAATTATCAGGTTTTAGCTTGCCACGTTTTATAGTATGGCTTTCTGTTTATGGGATGGTTTTTTAGATTTAGTTAAACAAGGGCTTCTGTGTTCGTCAGTTATTTTTCCCTTAGTATTGTTTTTGCCGTGTATGTCACAGTGTTTCTCTGGCAGGATGGATAATGCTCTTCACAAAAATCTGGCTGGTCCATAAACAAGAAGGGGGAATTGTAGTAATGCAGTTTGAGAGGAATGGTGGTTTTGACCCATCCAGATTTATTTCTCACCCCCATATAATCAGACCTGGGGAAGCTAACAGAGACATGTCAACAGGAGAGCAGATGTCTGAGAACAGGAGCTTGTCAGAAACTCCACGAGATAACAAACTGCAACTGCCTTAAAGAGGAACAAAGTGACTGTGCAGCCTCAACCAATTCTTAGCAATGGTGAGACACATGAACAGAGCATCTAACCAATAGCGATGTAATGTAACTCGTATACTGATATGGAAACTTATATAAGCTCTGTGTGTGTTTCAATGAAGGAGCTCACTTGACCATATTGATCGGAGTTGAGTCCGCAAAACTTTGTCCCTGGCAAATCAGCACTGGCCCCTGGGGTAGCAGCTGCTGCTGCCTTAAAGAAACTAACAAACTTAGGCTGTTGGCTGAGTGAACAAACCAATGCTCCATCTCTTGCTCTTAGTGGCCTGCTTGTTAATGTAGATAGTGTGAGACATGCTACTATGCAAAACAGAGCTGCTGTTGATTTTTTGCTGATTGCACACGGCCACGGTTGTGAAGATTTTGAGGGCATGAATAACCATTCCCAGCCCATCCACAAAGAGATTCATACTGTTACTTATTGCTATTGTAGTAAGGCTTTGTTGCTTAAGCTGTATATTATCTTTGGCTTTTAATCATTATACTTTTAATTATAATAGGACGCATAGCATATAGATGTGTTATAGGAGGAACTGAAAAGGCAACTAACCAGGCGCTGCTTGTACAAAAAGGAAAAGGGGGAATTGTTGCAGAACGGCTTGAGAAGCAAGGCCATGAGCCTATGGAGCAGTTGTCCAAGCAGTCCCCTGTGTAGCTTAGTAAGACCAGGCCCCACGCCTTCTTGGTGAGAACAGAAGGGTCAACGACCGGTCAGCATATTCTTGTGTATCATGGCATGGTCACAAGATGTGGGAGCAGGAGGTGTGATAAGGATTCAATGTTCCTGGGACTGAGAAGAAGACATGATTCCCAGGCTGCCAGAAGGGTGGAGTATGTAAATGTATTTTTAGTTAAGAACCAATTAAAATGCAATGTGTGACACATGGTAGGAATAGTATAAAAGGAAGTGTGTGCTTGCAATAAAGTTGAAGTTGCTTTATCAATCACATTGATTGGCAGCATTCTTCCCTCTCATCACGGCACAGCAGTAGATCCCAAGCAAGAGGACTGAGGGCAGAAATATGTTCCTGTCCTGAAACTATGCCAGTAGCCCAGTAGCAGCCCCAGTAACCTTGGGACTCATGTCTGTCCCTAACAAGAGATCGTTCCTAACAGTGCCTGACATCATCACCTGGGAAGGAATAACCACTGGAATCAGTACAGGCTGGGGGATGACCTGTTGGAGAGGACCTCTGAGGGGAAGGGAAGGACCTGGGGGTCCTGGTTGATGAGACATTGGCCATGAGCCAGCAGTGTGCCCTGGGGGCTGGAGCATCTCCCCTGTGAGGAAAGGCTGAGTGAGCTGGGACTATTCAGCCTTGAGAAAAGAAGGTTAAGAGGGGATCTTATCAATGTTTATAAGTATCTGAAGTGTAGGACACAGGAGAAAATTTTCAGCCTCTTTTCAATGGTCTGCAGGGGCAGAACAAGGGGCAATGGTTACAAGTTGGAGCACAGGAAGTTCCGCACCAACATGCGGAAAGACTTTTTCACAGTGAGAATGACAGAGCCCTGGGAGAGGCTGCTCAGGGGGGTTGTGAAGTGTCCCTCTCTGGAGATATTCAAGACCCCTCTGGATGCTGACTGGTGCAACCTGTCCTAGGGAACCCACTTTGGTTGGACCCAATGATCTCTTGAGGTCCCTTCCAACTGCTACGATTCTGTGACTCTGTGACTGACAGATTGTGAGGCAAGGGGATTGACTGATAGATAAACTGTGAAGTAAAGAGATTGAGTGATATATAGATACTGAGGTAAGCCGATAGATAGATAAACAGATTGTGAGGTAAGGAGATTGTGAGGTAAGAACATGGAGATAATGACTGATAGATTATGAGGTAAGGGGATTGTGAGGTATGATGATGGTGAGGTAAGAGGATTATGAAGTCACAGGATTAATTGGCAGATAGATTGTGAGGTAAGGGGATTGACTGAGATAGATCGTGTGGTAAGGAGAGTAACTAATAGATTGTGATGTAAGAGGATTGCGAGGTAAAGGCATTGTGAGGTAAGGGGAATGTGAGGTAAGGGGATTGTGAGGTAAGGGGATTGTGAGGTAAGGGGATTGTGAGGTAACGGGATTGACTGATAGAGATGTAAGGTAAGTAGATTGACGGATATATTGGTTATGAGATAAGGAGATTGACTGATGCATAGATTATGAGGTAAGGGGATTGTGAGGAAAGGGAATTTTGAGGTAAGGAGTTTGTGAGTTAAGGAGATTGATTCATAGGTAGACTGTCAGGTAAAGAGATTGAGAAATAGATTGTGAGGTCAGGAGATTGATAGATAGTTTGTGAGGTAAGGAATTTGACAGATGTCAGCCTGACCTCGGTGCTGGGGAAGGTGATAGAACAAATCATCTTGAGTCCCATCATGCAGCACATGCAGCACACTCAGGTGATCAGGTCCAGTCAGCATGGGTTTAGGAGAGGCAGATCGTGATGGACCAACCTGATCTCCTTCTATGACAAGGTGACCTGATGCTCAGTGGATGAGGGGAAGATTTCAGTGAAGCCTTCAAAACTGTCTCCCACAGCATCCTGATGAAGAAACTAGCTGCTCATGGATTCGATGGGTACACTCTGTGCTGGGTTAGAAACTGGCTGGGCAGCCAGGCCCAAGGGGTTGTAGTGAACTGAGTTAAATCCAGCTGGCGGCAGGTCACAAGGTGTGTTCTCCAGGACTCAGTGCTGGGACCTGTCCTCTTTAACATCTTTATTCATGATCTGGACAAAGGGATTGAGTGCACCCTCAGTAAGTTTGCAGATGACACCAAATTGTGCTGGAGTATTAATTTTCTGGACAACATGTAGGCTCTGAAGAGAGACCTGGACAGGCTGGATCAATGGGCAGAGGCCAATTGTATGAGGTTCTTGGGTTATTGTGGCCAAGTGCCAGGTCCTGCATTTTGATCAGAATAACCCCAGACAACGCTACAGGCCTGGGTCAGAGTGGTTGGAGAGTTCCCTGGACGAAAAGGATCTGGGGGTGTCCGTGGATACCTTGGCTGGACATGAGCCAGCACTGTGCCCAGGTGGCCAAAAAGGCCAACAGCATCCTGGCCTGGATCAGGAATAGCGTGACCAGTACGAGTAGGGAGTGATTGTTCCATTATCCTCAGCTCTGGTGAGGCTGCACCTCGAGTACTGTGTCTGGTTTTGGGCCCCTCACTGCAAGAAGGACACTGTGATGCTGGAGCGTGTCCAGAGAAGGGCAACGAAGCTGATGAAGCATTTGAAGCACAGGTCCCATGAGGAGCAGCTGAGGCAACTGGGGCATTTTAGCCTTGAGAAAAGGAGGCTGAGGGGGAGACCTTGCCGCTCTCTACAACCACCTGCAAGGAGGAATGTAGAGAGGTGAGAGCCAGTGTCTTCTCTCAGGTAACATGTGATAAGATGAGAGGGAATGGTTTCAAATTGCACCAGGGGAGGTTTAGGTTGGATATCAGGAAGAATTTCATTACTGAAATATTAGTCAAGTATTGGAACAGGCTGCCCAGGAAAGTTGTGGAGTCACCATCCCTGGAGGGATTTAAAAGGTTCCAACAGATGTTGTGCTTGAGGACATGGCCTAGAGGTGGACTAGGCAGGGGTAGGCTTTGGTTGGACTCAGTGATTGTTAAGGCCTCTGTGATTCTATGATTCTATGGTACAGTTCCAGGAAATTCCTGTTCTGTCATGGTGGGAAAGCACTGTCATGTCAGAAACATAGTTGAGTGGTTCTGTTGCAAATGTGCTTGTAAAATCTTTATAAATGTCAGGGGAAAAAAAAAAGGAATAAAAAGTTGTGCACCTTTCCAGGAAGAGATGATAGAAAGAGAGTCCAGCTCATCATTACGCAGGGTCTGGGTCCCACAAGACCAGGAGATACTGCATTAGCAATGGGATGAAGCTGGTCCGTGTTATTAAAGCTGAGACAAACTAGGAGGGGAAAAAAAACCACAAACCCAACAGCTAAAAACCCTACTAAATACAGACTGGTCCTAACATGAGTTACATGGCCAGTGATACGCAGAGTGAGCAGTTTGTTGCTGCTTAGAGACATCCAGTCATCACTTTCCAAACGGCATCATTGAGCTCCTGGTTCCTCATGTTGTAGATGGGAAATTTTAATTCTGGAGGAACCACTGACTAAAAATTGTCACTACCAGGTGCAAATGATGGAGAGAAGCTTCAGGTAGGTGAACACAGCCGTGATGAGGGACAGGGAGACCACGGCCAGGTGAGGGAGGCAGGTGGAAAAGGCTTTGTGCCGTCCCTGTTGTGAGGGGATCCTCAGCACAGCCCTCAAGATCTGCACATAGGACACCATGATGAACACAAAACAACCAAAAGCTAGACATGCTCTGATTACAATTTCACTGAGGTAGGACTATGAGCGAGAGAGCTTGAGGATCTGGGAGATATCTCAGCAGAACTGGTCACAGGCATTGCCCTTGCAGAGGGGCAGTGACAATGTATTGGCTGTGGGGAGCAGAGCACTGTGAATCACAACACTGTGACAGTATTTTTAAGAAGGGAAATAAAACCCAGCAGCTGCTTTTTGCCACCAGAGAAAGGAGTGAGAAAGGGTAAGAGATATTTCAGACAACCTGGTTGGTGATGTAGGGGGAGAAGGTCCTCCAAGCCTCATTGCAGAGATTCCCCTGCAGCCTGTGGAGAAGTCCATGGTGAATGAGGCTGTTGCCACACAGCCCATGTTGGATGATGTGGAACGGTGATTCTACCTGCAGACTCTAGAGATCCCCAGGGTTGAGCATGTGAGGACACTGAAGGAGGCTGTGACCTCATAGGAAGCCTGTGCTGGAGCAGGTTACCTGGCAGGGCTGTGGAGGATCCACGCTGGAGCAGTCTGTGATGATCTGAAGTTATGTTTGAAGGATTCATGTTGGAGGGGTTCATGGAGGACTGTCTCCTGTGAGTGGAACCCAATGCTGCAGCAAGGGGAGACTGTGAGGAGTGCTCCCCCTGACCAGGAAGGAGCAGCTGAGATGATGTGTGATGAATAGACCCCAACCCCCATTCCCTGTCCTCCAGTGCCACTCAGTCGGAGACAGTAGAGTGTTCAAGAGTGAAGTGGACCCTGGGATATGAAGGGAGGGTCATAGGTGGGTGTTTAAAATTTCATTTCTTTAGGGTTTTTTCTCATTTCTCTGCTCTTTTTGGATTGAGTAAGGTATTAGACTGATTTTATTGTTGATGTTAGGTCTGTATTGCCAGTGAGAGTAACAGCTGCATGATCTCCCCCTGTGCTTTCTCCCTGCATGATTTCTCCCTGTCCTGATCATTCTGCTCCCAGGCAGAATGATCTCAGAGATGAGGTCATAGAATGATCCCCATGAGGCCTGAGACACCAGGAGTGAGTCTACAAGAACTGCTCTTCTCTTGCTGAGCTGGGCCAGGCTCCTGGGATGGAGGGAGCTCATGGCAACCCAGCAGCACTGCAGAGAGACAGCTCTGCCCAGGAGCAGCTCCTCTGCCAAGCACACAGGGCTGGGACACTGCCTGTAGGCACCGAGGGGAGACCTGTGAGGCTGAGAGAGCTGATGGATGCTGAGAGCTCTGGAGGAGAAAGGTAAAGAGACTTTGCTTTGAATTCTCTGTTCTTGGTGACTGGGTGGAAGAGAGAGCTGAACTTTTCTCAATAACTTTGCAGAAGGCAGCGCAAACTCACTGGTCACTAGGACTTGTCCGAGCTTCTCCTGAGCCCTGCACACACAGAGGATCCCCGGGGCAGTGCCCTGATGCCAGGAGGGGTCTGCAGAGCAGAGCTGAGCACAGGCCATGTTGGATGAGACATGTGAGCACAGAGCAGGAGGTGAAATGGGCAAAAAGAAGTAGACCCAATGACAGCTCCAGGCAGCAGGGACATTGTCAGGGAGAGAGAAGGAGCTTCTATCAGACCTGCTGTGGCAGTGGGGATTTGGTACCTCCTGAAATCCCCCGCAGTGCTGATGCTTTCCCTCAGAGATTCCCTGGTTTCTTCCACACAGCACAGGATCTGCACCCAGAGTTCCAGGGTTTCATACTGAATCTTCTACTTGGCAGCCCAACAACAGTGATGAGAAACCTCTTAGTTCTTTTCTGTATGCCCCTGTGCATCCAGCCTTGGCTGCAGCATTTTTCGCTGTGTCCCCTCCTGTCCTTGCTGCCTTTGCCCCACCTTTTCGAAAGCTCCAAAGCTCTGCTCTGCCCTCAGGTGAAATTGGAGTGACAGTGCTGAAAAGCTCATTCCTATCCACAGGGGATTTAATCTGTGATCAGGCCATCCTTCTATTTACTGACTGCTGCCAGGCAGGACTGAGATCTTGAGAGCCACAGCTGACCCTGCTCCCAGCAGTGGCACGCTCAAGCCAGCACAAAACAGACCTTCAAATAATCAGTGTTAATTGGAAGAGGATTTCCTAAAGAAAAGTAAACTGTCACTGCATTCGTTCCTCTTTGACAGGTCTCCACACTTGATGGCAGCAGATGTCCAACAGCAGCAGCTCCATCAGCCAGTTCCTCCTCCTGGCCTTTGCAGACACACGGGACCTGCAGCTCCTGCACTTCTGCCTCTTCATGGGCATCTACCTGGCTGCTCTCCTGGGCAATGGCCTCATCATCATCACCATAGCCTGTGACCACCACCTCCACACCCCCATGTACTTCTTCCTCCTCAACCTCGCTGTTACTGACCTTGGCTGCATCTCCATCAGTGTTCCCAAATCCATGGCCAATTCCTTGTGGGACACCAGGGCCATTTCCTACACAGCATGTGTGGCTCAAATCTTTCTCTTTGTATTTTTGCTCTCATCAGAGTTTTCCCTTCTCACTGTCATGGCCTATGACCGCTATGTTGCCATCTGCCACCCCCTGCACTACGGGACCCTCCTGGGCAGCAGAGCTTGTGTCCACATGGCAGCAGCTGCCTGGGCCAGTGGGTTTCTCTATTCTGTGATGAACACGGCCAATACGTTTTCCCTTCCCCTCTGCCATGGCAATGCCCTTGACCAGTTCTTCTGTGAAATCCCCCAGATTTTCAAGCTCTCCTGCTCAGATGCCTACCTCAGGGAAATTGGAGTCACCATGGTTGGATGCTGCTTATCTTTTGGGTGTTTTGTGTTCATTGTGGTGTCCTATGTGCAGATCTTCAGGGCTGTGCTGAGGATCCCCTCGCAGCAGGGACGGCACAAAGCCTTTTCCATGTGCCTCCCTCACCTGGCTGTTGTGTCCTTGTTTGTGAGCACTGGTGTGTTTGCCTACCTGAAGCCCCCCTCCATCTCCTCCCCATTTCTGGACCTGTTAGTGGCATTTCTTTACTCAGTGTTTCCACCAGCAGTGAACCCCCTCATCTACAGCATGAGGAACCAGGAGCTCAAGGATGCTGTGTGGAAACTGAGCACTGGATGTTTCTATGCAGCAACAAAATGCTCATTGTTTGCATTTCACTTGCAATGGATCTCACATTAGGACCAATCTCTACTTTGTAGCTTTTTGGTGGTTGTGGTTTTTTTCCTTCCTGTTTATGTAAGCTATGTTAACATGGTCCATATTTATCCCATATTTCTAATAAAGTATCTCCAGGTCTTTTGTGACCCGGACACTGCATAATGATGAGCTGTGCTCTCTTTACATCCTGTCGGCCTAGAAAATATTTTTGGTTTGTTTTGTTTTTTTTCTTATATTTCTGAAATATTTACAAGCACATCTTCATGAGCTGAACCACTTGATTAATTGTCTGGAATGGCAATGCTTTCCCACCAAGACAGAACTGAAATGTCCTGGAAGAGTACCATAGAACAAAAGAATCACATTGGTTGGAGACCTTTATGGTCACTGAGACCAACCACAGCCTAACCCTGCCTAGTCTACATTTAGACCATGTTCTCAAGTATAACATCTACACACCTTTTAAACATCTCTAGGGATTGTGAGTCCACCACTTCCCTGGGCAGCCTGTTCCAATACCTGACTATCTTTTCAGTCGTTGCAGTTTTACATTGCTGGGTTCTGGTGGAAAAGGGAGAATCACATAGAGCAGGGAAAAAATGCAAGCAGCTGCATTTTTCCCCCAGAGAAGGGAGTGAGAAGATGTAATGAGCTGTGCCGACACCAAGGCCAGGGAAGGGCGGGAGGAGGCACCCCAAGTGCTGCAGAGAACGATGCCCATGTAGCCAGTAGAGAAACCCAGGGTGGAGCGGGTGTCCCCCCACAGCCCATGGAAAAGGCCCAGACCTCACCTGCAGCCCCTGGAGAGGCCCCAGGCTGGAGCAAAACGAGACAGACAGGAGATGCTGTGACCCACATTGGATCAATCTCCTCCCAGCACTGGCAGACCATGGAGAGAGACAGAGACACAGAGCTGAGCAAGGGTGAGATTTGCACTGGAACAGGATTTCTGGGGGGAGGCTGGTAACCCCATAGAAGACTGGGACTGAGAGATACTGTGATTTATTACTGCCTACCATAGCAGTGACCCACGCTGGGGCAGCTGGTGAAGAGCTGAAACCCTGTGTGAAAGTTGTCATGTTGGAGAAGTTCATGAAGGACTGTCTGCCCTGGGTGGGACCCCACGGTGAAACAGGGGAAGGGGGTGAGGAATGAATGACACTCCCCCCCCCCCACCCCCCGGCAAGAAAGAAGGAAACCAACTTGCAAGGGACTGACTGAAGCCCCCATCTCCTAGTCCCTGGCTCTCCCATGCACCATGGGGGCAGGGAGAAGGGAGCAGAATCATAACTAAAGGGCAGACTGCTAAGAAGGGAGGGGTGGGGGGAAGGTGCTTTAAGATCTGGTCCCGTTGTTTTAAGATCTGGTCACGCTTCTCATCACCCGACTCTGGTGTCACTGGGTGTGCAGTGCAGTGTAAGAAACTGGAGAGTTTTCCATCCTTCACTCTGTTGAGTCTGTTTAGCCCAGGTCATTCATTACAGGATGATCTGTCCCTGTCTTTATCTTGACTTTGGAGCCTCTTAGTATCTATTTTCTCCCCTGTCCAAATAAAAAGGGGAGGGATAGATGGACTTTGGTGGGCATCTGACCTCCAGCCAGGCCTAAAACACTATACCCACACAAGTCATATGCCTTCTCTTGGCATCAAAGCTAATCCAGCACCAATGAAACCACAACGTCATACACAAGTAAAGGTACACACTCCTGCCCTATCCACCACTCAGGCAAAGGTGACTGACATGTCCCCATTCCTGACTTGTCAGGTATTTTGGCACCACTGACATCACAAGGACATTCACAAGATATCTGTCAGTTCCTAGCCAATCAAACATCCAGCTACCAGTAGCCTCAGAAGGACCTATACTGTCCATAAGCCTGGTCCTAGACTCAGGCTAGAGATATTTCCTCAGAACCCACACAGCCTCTTGGTCTTTTCCCAGCCTATCAACTATTCAGGAAGTAATGATACTCTCTACACAAGTTTTGAGCTTTGTCTGACCTACAGGCTACTTGGGAACCACTGACATCACAACAGAGACCATCTGCCTTCTCTTGTCCTGTCAACTGTTCCAGAATCAGTGACCTCACAACAACCTCCACTGTCCACAGCCTGCTCCAGATCTGTCAGTATGACCTCACAAGCATGTATTCCCCTATTGGCCAAGGACACATTGTTGAGATATTCAGTTTCCAGTGACCTCACAAGCATCTACCAAATCCATGAGGCTACTCTCCACATGTTTGAAGTACTCCATCGTCAGACCTCTCAGGGATCGTTCTGCAGCCTGTTTTAGTGGGGGACCCAGATGGTTTTGTGTTTCTTTTCACCTTTAAACATTTTTTCTTCATTAAATTAAACCTTTGCAAAGCAGGTTTGATCCATTGCATACCTAAGTGTCCTGGTTTCAGATGGAATTCCGTGTTTAGGAATTAGGATTAGAGCAGTGCTGAGAGCACCCTGATGTTTCCAGTTGTTGCCAAGTAATCAAGGACTTCTCAGTTATTCATATTTCCCTACTGACCAGTGCTCGGGTGGGCACATTAGCATAGATAACCCTTGGCTATTGTGTTGTTATCTGTCTTCCTGGACTGTGAGACAGATGCAGAAATCACAACCAACGCCAATGGTTACCAATCAATCCATATAAACAGGAAAAAGTAAGGAAAACATGGGGGCAATGGGGGAAGCATACCGTCACAGGGTATCAGGAGTGTAGTTTTCACAGTCCCTCTTTTGCTTCCCATTGCCCAGCCTGGGTTGGCTGCCAGTGTTGGGACTCCCTCCCTCCCTGTGGATCTAAAATCATTCTGACCTCTAACTTTAATCTGGGTGATTAGAAAGCTTAGGGATCTTTCTTACATGAGGTCATTTGGATTGTTTTTGAAACTATGGGCTTTCATCAAAGATGCAAGCATCATATGTCAGTGGCTTGTCTTTAACAGGAAATCCTGGTGCCCGAGGCCTGCCAGTTTGGTCAGTGGGAGCCAGAGGGTGCGACATCCAGTGACAGCAGTTATCCCACCTTGGAGAACTGGAACAACCTTGGATATGAGCCACAACAGCTTCTCTCCGATTGATGATTCAGTGGGAAGAAATGTTTCTTGCCTTGGTAATGTTATTGGTCACAGTCGCGAAGAACTTAGCTACACAGAGCAGAGAAGCAGGCACTTCTTTTATTCCAGTGCTGGGGAACACAGAACTTATATTTCTGAAATATTTCTCAAATATTTTTCTTTTTATTTTTTATCTCCACAGAGTACTGTCTGCTCACTGTCATGGCCTATGACCGCTACGTTGCCATCTGCCACCCCCTGCACTACGGGACCCTCCTGGGCAGCAGAGCTTGTGTCCTCATGGCAGCAGCTGCCTGGGCCAGTGGGTTTCTCAATGCTGTGCTGCACACGGCCAATACATTTTCTTTGCCCCTCTGCCATGGCAATGCCCTTGACCAGTTCTTCTGTGAAATCCCCCAGATTTTCAAGCTCTCCTGCTCAGATGCCTACCTCAGGGAAATTGGAGTCACCATGGTTGGATGCTGCTTATCTTTTGGGTGTTTTGTGTTCATTGTGGTGTCCTATGTGCAGATCTTCAGGGCTGTGCTGAGGATCCCCTCGCAGCAGGGACGGCACAAAGCCTTTTCCATGTGCCTCCCTCACCTGGCCGTTGTGTCCTTGTTTGTGAGCACTGGTGTGTCTGCCTACCTGAAGCCCCCCTCCATCTCCTCCCCATTTCTGGACCTGTTAGTGGCATTTCTTTACTCGGTGTTTCCACCAGCAGTGAACCCCCTCATCTACAGCATGAGGAACCAGGAGCTCAAGGATGCTGTGTGGAAACTGAGCACTGGATGTTTCTATGCAGCAACAAAATGCTCATTGTTTGCATTTCACTTGCAATGGATCTCACATTAGGAGCAATCTCTACTTTGTAGCTTTTTGGTGGTTGTGGTTTTTTTCCTTCCTGTTTATGTAAGCTATGTTAACATGGTCCATATTTATCCCATATTTCTAATAAAGTATCTCCAGGTCTTTTGTGACCCGGACACTGCATAATGATGAGCTGTGCTCTCTTTACATCCTGTCGGCCTAGAAAATATTTTTGGTTTGTTTTGTTTTTTTTCTTATATTTCTGAAATATTTACAAGCACATCTTCATGAGCTGAACCACTTGATTAATTGTCTGGAATGGCAATGCTTTCCCACCAAGACAGAACTGAAATATCCTGGAAGAGTACCATAGAACAAAAGAATCACATTGGTTGGAGACCTTTATGGTCACTGAGACCAACCACAGCCTAACCCTGCCTAGTCTACATTTAGACCATGTTCTCAAGTATAACATCTACACACCTTTTAAACATCTCTAGGGATTGTGAGTCCACCACTTCCCTGGGCAGCCTGTTCCAATACCTGACTATCTTTTCAGTCGTTGCAGTTTTACATTGCTGGGTTCTGGTGGAACCAGAGGCTGGTAACCCCATAGAAGACTGGGACTGAGAGATACTGTGATTTATTACTGCCTACCATAGCAGTGACCCACGCTGGGGCAGCTGGTGAAGAGCTGAAACCCTGTGTGAAAGGAGTCATGTTGGAGAAGTTCATGAAGGACTGTCTGCCCTGGGTGGGACCCCACGGTGAAACAGGGGAAGGGGGTGAGGAATGAATGACACTCCCCCCCCCACACCCCCCCGGCAAGAAAGAAGGAAACCAACTTGTAAGGGACTGACTGAAGCCCCCATCTCCTAGTCCCTGGCTCTCCCATGCACCATGGGGGCGGGGAGAAGGGAGCAGAATCATAACTAAAGGGCAGACTGCTAAGAAGGGAGGGGTGGGGGGAAGGTGCTTTAAGATCTGGTCCCGTTGTTTTAAGATCTGGTCACGCTTCTCATCACCCGACTCTGGTGTCACTGGGTGTGCAGTGCAGTGTAAGAAACTGGAAAGTTTTCTGTCCTTCACTCTGTTGAGTCTGAATCCCCTTGCTTTCTAAACTCCTGCTCAGAGAGGAGCTGAGGTGCGGCTGGATTCAGTCTTAGTGCCAGACTTGGTCAATGGTTTATGTCTAAAGGATTATATGTAGAATCAATCCTTTCTATTTCTTAGCCAAGATCACAAATGTTAGTGCACTTATTCCCCGCTCACTTACCCGTGATCTGTTGCGGATCTGTCGCGGCAAGGATTCTCTCGACCTCGAGGAGTCACCTTGAGAGGCGTCACTTTGAAGGGGAGACCAAAGAGAACTCAAAGGGCTCTTGGACTGCTCACTACTTATGCAGTAAGATGATTGGCTCATAGTCATATTTACATACCACCTGTGGACAGTGGACACTGACCAGTGCCCGGGTGGGCACATTAGCATAGATAACCCTTGGCTATTGTGTTGTTATCTGTCTTCCTGGACTGTGAGACAGATGCAGAAATCACAATCAACGCCAATGGTTACCAATCAATCCATATAAACAGGAAAAAGTAAGGATAACATGGGGGCAATGGGGGAAGCATACCGTCACAGGGTATCAGGAGTGTAGTTTTCACAGTCCCTCTTTTGCTTCCCATTGCCCAGCCTGGGTTGGCTGCCAGTGTTGGGACTCCCTCCCTCCCTGTGGATCTAAAATCATTCTGACCTCTAACTTTAATCTGGGTGATTAGAAAGCTTAGGGATCTTTCTTACATGAGGTCATTTGGATTGTTTTTGTAACTATGGGCTTTCATCAAAGATGCAAGCATCATATGTCAGTGGCTTGTCTTTAACAGGAAATCCTGGTGCCCGAGGCCTGCCAGTTTGGTCAGTGGGAGCCAGAGGGTGCGACATCCAGTGACAGCAGTTATCCCACCTTGGAGAACTGGAACAACCTTGGATATGAGCCACAACAGCTTCTCTCCGATTGATGATTCAGTGGGAAGAAATGTTTCTTGCCTTGGTAATGTTATTGGTCACAGTCGCGAAGAACTTAGCTACACAGAGCAGAGAAGCAGGCACTTCTTTTATTCCAGTGCTGGGGAACACAGGGGATCGCTGCACCAAAGACCTGTTCACCCACAGGGACAACACAACACATTTACACCATTTGTTAGCACTGTTCAAAGTTGCACAGAATGCTGGCTTCCTAATTCTACCTTTGCAATGACTGGCTTCCAGTTATCTCACTTGATCTATATTCCTACTCTAGGGAAATGGTTGGTTCACTTCACTGACTTCTTTGCCTACAAAGAGGGGAGGGTTATGGTTGGCATAGGGATGCTCTTTCCTGGAAGTCATTATCATGTGCAAATGTCCCCAGCGCACGTGGAGTGATGCTGAGCGGGTTCCTCTGGTGGCCGTCGATACTCTTCCTCACTGTGTCCCAGGACTGAACCCCATTCCTGCGTGTGGAAAATGCTGGGAAATGTTCTTTTGCAAATTGAAAAGGGTTATTGTATTTTCTGTAGAAGAATTTAGGATATAGAGAAACTCTTGGTTAACTGAACAAAACTGGACTTTATTGGTGTACACAGCTGTAGCAACAATAGAAACCAGCCACAACCAAAACCAAAACCAAAATAACAAGAGCTCCTAACAATGCGTAGAATTCTATCACACGGCATCGTTCACACATCGCCATGGCATCTGCAACCCTGCGAGGAGAAGCAGTTGTCCTCTGCCTAGAAGTAAAGCAATAACAGAACAGGAAAACCTTGATTCTTTCTAAACCAACCATCTGAGTTTGAAGAGACCTCTCAGTCTCAGTAACACCCACCTCTCTGGTTGCTCCGGGACGTGAAACTGCACATGTTGGGTAGGCTGTGACGACCTGAAAGTCTAATGGAAGGGGAACAATACACCACTATGGCCACAGCAAGGACATTGTCCCTACTGCCTGGCTATAGTGCTGGAGAAAGGAAACCTTACCACTCCTGGAGTTGAAGGATGAGGTTCGGGGGAGGGATTTGGGGTCTCCTCTTCACCAACGCCAGCCATTTTCAGCTGCTCCAGTGCTGGTTCGCCTAACTGTGTGCTTTTGGAAATGCACATGCGCAGTTTTCCCTCACCACAGTAAGTACTAGAAAAGGAAGCTCACGCATGTGTGGATCCAGTGAAGCCAGTAGCTCCGCCATGATGATGGCGCATTACAAAATAGAAGACTCCAGCCGGTTTTGACCAGGCCTGGGGACCCACCTAAAGCTTAATTTGCTAAGTAATGGGCGATGGGGTGGGAAAACTGTGGACTGCCTGCATTGCATGTTCCAAAGCTGATCGGTTTTGCATTTCCAAAATCACAACAAACAAGGGAATGTATTCATTTGATGGTACCAATTTATGATGCATTTTTAACTTTTGCTTCATGTGTCCTTGTGATCCTCACACATATTCATCTTGTAAATGTTCATGCAAAGTATCATTGTTTTGTTTTCCTCCAGCCCCTGAACTACAAGGGACAGCAATAGGACGTGATTGGGGTTTTTGCAATGGGACAAATTCAAATTGTTAATTAATGTCTATCAAATGTTCACAGTTCTTATTGATTATTGCAAATGCAATTTGAAAATTGTTAATTGTTTGAATGTTTTGATTGTAGCTACTGAGCTATTGTGCACAAACCTTTCCTTCCTCCTTACTTTATCTCTATCCTCTATCCATCACAGAGTACCATCTCTAAGATGGCAATGTTGAGCCACGGGGTGGTGTGACGTACTCTGTCCCTCAACAAATGCCTGTACCAGTGGACTTATGCCTCAACATTGCTGAAATGTTGCATTAAGACACTTGTAAAGGTTTAAGGAAGACTTGCTAACAGGATGGCTTGAAGTGCCATAGCGGTGACCTCCCATAAACAATGCCTCGCTTGAACAGCTCTGCCTCACTGATAAAGAAGAAACATCAATTGGGACGTAAGTTTGAGTCTAACACCATATTTTGAGTAAATTGCACACTCAAGGACTTTGTTCTCTGTGGAAATAAAATGAATTCTTTGAAAACTTCCAGTAGCCCCCCTCCTCCTTATCTGTTTGATGAATTTCTTGCCTGTCTCTGGTCAGACCCGTACTATTCACTATATTTATTGATGAGCTGGATGAGGGAATAGAGTGTCCAGTCAGCAAGTTTGCTGAGGACACAAAAGGGGGAGGGGTGGCTGACACACCAGAGAGCTGTGCTGCCATTCACCAGGACTTAGACAAACTGGAGAGCTGCACAGGAAGAAGTTTAATGAGATTTAACAAGGGCAAGTGTAGGGTCTTGCATCTGGGGAAGAACAACCCCAGGTACCAGTGTAGGTTGGGGACTGACCAGTTGGAGAGCAGCGTAGGGGAGAGGGACCTGCGGTTCCCAGTGGACAGCAGGCTGACCATGAGCCAGCAATGTGCCCTCATGGCTAAGAGGGTCCAGGGCATTCTGCGATGTATTAGAAGGGGTGTGGTTAGTAGGTCAAGAGAGGTCCTTCTCCCGCTCTCCTCTGCCCTGGTGAGACCGCACCTGGAATGTTGTGTCCAGTTCTGGGGCCCTCAGTTCAAGAAGGACAGAGAACTCCTTGAAAGAGTCCAGTGCAGAGCCACCAAGGTGATTCCTTAAGAGGAAAGACTGAGGGAGCTGGACCTCTTGAGCTTGGAGAAGAGGAGCCTGAGCAGTGACCATATTAATGTTTATAAATATGGAAAGGGTGAGAGTCAGGAGGATGGTGCCTGGCTCTTCTCAGTGATGGCCAGTAATAGGACCAGGGACAACGGGTACAAGCTGGAGCATAGGAAGTTCCATGTGAATATAAGGAAAACCTTTTTCCCTGTGAGGGTGATGGAGCACTGGAACAGGGTGCCCAGAGAGGTTCTGGAGTTTCCTTCTCTAGAGACATTCACACCCTGCCTGGATGCGTTGCTGTGTGATATAGTCTAGGTGATCCTGCTCTCACAGGAGGGGTTGGACTAGATGATCTTTCAAAGTGCCTTCCAACTACTAATGTTCTGTGATTCTGCGACCTTGGATCTCCCCATGTGTATCTTGGACCACCTTTTGCACCTCAGGTGTCACCAGGCTTTGTCATCACAACACCTCCCTCCTGGCCTCCCCCCTATTAAGTCCCATGGAAGCTGGGACCAGCAGCTCCCAGGCAGCAGGTGCCTCTGCTCTGCCCACTGGAATTGGAGCAGAAGGACTCCCAGCTTCAGTGGTGTGTGGCAGCCATAGGCAAGAGCTGGGTCCCCTTCCAGCCCCAGGGCTGCAAAGCAAGGATGAGGTGCATCGAGTAACTTGCCATAGTCCTCACCCTCCACAGGGGGAAAGAGTCCCCTCCCTGTCCCTGCCTGGGGGGTCCTGTCTGATGTGGCGACAAGAAAAGGTGGTTCTCCTGCCCAGCTCTGGTTTGATCAGGAGAAAGGACTCTGATGGACACAAGGATTTCTCCCCAGCTGAAGGAGAGAACTTCACTGAGGACTTTACTGTCTTTCCAAATAGGTTCCCTGGAGCTCCAAGCACAACTCAAAGAAGCCCAGAGGGGATGGAATATGTGACGCCTTCACCTGCTCCTCTGCTGTGAGCTGGGCTCCTGGGACAGTGGGAGCTCATGAAACATTACAGAGCTGCAGAGAGACAGCTCTGGCCAGGAGCAGCTCCTCTGCCAAGCACACAGGGCTGGGGACACTGCCTGTAGGCACCAAGGGGAGACCTGTGAGGCTGAGAGAGCTGATGGATGCTGAGAGCTCAATGGAGGAGAAACCTCCACAGCACTCTGCCTGGTATGTCTGTGGGTGCATGGCAATGCAGGTTCTGTTCCTGGAGGGATCTCCTAAAGCTGGGACATGGGGCAGTGTGTGGGGTCTGTCAGGAGGACAGGTTCTTTACAGGACCAGAAAGTGCTGCCTGGAAAGGATGCCCTTCTGCCCCATCAGAGGGACAGGGCAGGACAACTATCTTCTCCTGGGCATGGCTGCAGAGGTGTCCAGGGCTGTCCTTGTGAGCAGGGTCCCTCTGCTTTGGGGTCTGTGTGTTGGGGCAGGGACTGTGCTGCTGCCAGGGTCAGCACTCTGTCTGCTTGGTGGGCTTTCCAGAGAAGTACAGACAGCAAGTGTGGGTTTGAGGATTGACCCAGAGAAGGGCAACATAAGGTCCCTTTGCTGTAAGACAGTGCTGCATGGGTCAGCTTTGCTCCCAGCTCCAGATCCTTGAGAAATTTCAAAGGGACTTTGAAAAATTACATGAAGGAAGCATTTTCCTGCAAAGCTGAGTCTTTGCTTTGGCTTTTCCTCTCTTGTGGGCTTTCTCCCCTCAAGAACATTCAATGAAATCTCAATTCTCATTAAGACAATGGAACGTCTCTTGAGTCCTGAACATACACCAGGGCAGTGCCCTGATGCCAGTAGGGGTCTGCAGAGAAAAGCTGAGTGCCGGGCAGTTTGGGTGAGGTCTGTGAGCACACGGCGGGAGGTAACATGGGAAAAGAGAAGAAGCTGCAGGGACAGCTCCAGCATGAAAGACAATGTTATGGAAGGAGAAAGAGCTGCTCCCAGAGATGCTGTGGCAATGTGGATTTGCTACCCCCCTGACATCTCCCACAGTGCTGAAACTGATGTTCTACAGGGAAGATCAGGGTGTGATCACAGAGCGTCCAGCACAGGGCACCTGAGAGCAGGGCTGATGGACAGAGCAGCTCTCCCCACTCTGCACTAAGGGGAAGGTTTCACTGGCACTGCAGCAGCAATGTCAGGGAGTTCTGACAGAAGAAACACTCCTCAGGAACAGACAGGAGAACACCAAAAGCTCTGCTCTGCCCTCCGTTCAAATTGGAGTGACAGTGCTGAAAAGCTCCTTCCCATCCACAGGGGATTTAGTCTGAGGTCACACCATCCTTCTATTTACTGACTGCTGCCAGACAGGACTGAGTTCTCCAGAGCCACAGCTGACCCTCCTCCCAGCAGTGGCACACTCAAGCCAGCACAAAACAGACTTCCCAAAAGGGACCTGACAAAAGTCTCTCTGAATAAGGCGAGTCAATTGGAGGGTATTCCCTAAGAATTGGAAGAGGTTTTCCTCAAAGAAGACTTCCTTCACTTCTGACTGTGCCTTTTCCTCCTTGGACAGGTCTCCTCACTTGATGGCAGCAGATGTCCAACAGCAGCAGCTCCATCAGCCAGTTCCTCCTCCTGCTCTTTGCAGACACACGGGAGCTGCAGCTCCTGCACTTCAGCCTCTTCCTGGGCATCTACCTGGCTGCTCTCCTGGGCAATGGCCTCATCATCATCACCATAGCCTGTGACCACCACCTCCACACCCCCATGTACTTCTTCTTCCTCAACCTCTCAGTTACTGACATTGGCTGCATCTCCACCACTGTTCCCAAATCCATGGCCAATTCCTTGTGGGACACCAGTGTCATTTCCTACACAGGATGTGTGGCTCAAATATTTTTCTTTTTATTTTTTATCTCCACAGAGTACTTTCTTCTGACTGTCATGGCCTATGACCGCTACGTTGCCATCTGCCACCCCCTGCACTACGGGACCCTCCTGGGCAGCAGAGCTTGTGTCCTCATGGCAGCAGCTGCCTGGGGCAGTGGGTTTCTCAATGCTGTGCTGCACACGGCCAGTACATTTTCCCTCCCCCTCTGCCATGGAAATGCTGTTGGCCAGTTCTTCTGTGAAATCCCCCAGATCCTCAAGCTCTCTTGCTCAGATGCCTCCCTCTGGGAAATAAGAGTCGTTGTGGTTAGTATCTGTTTTTGGTCTCTGTGTTTTGTGTTCATTGTGGTGTCCTATGTGCAGATCTTCAGGGCTGTGCTGAGGATCCCCTCGCAGCAGGGACGGAATAAAGCCTTTTCCACCTGCCTCCCTCACCTGACCACGGTCTCTGTCTTTATCAGCACTTCCGTGTTTGCATACCTGAAGCCACCCTCCATCTCCTCTCTGTTTCTGGACCTGTTAGTTGCATTTCTTTACTCAGTGTTTCCACCAGCAGTGAACCCCCTCATCTACAGCATGAGGAACCGGGACCTCAAGGATGCCATGTGGAAACTGATAACTGGATGTTTCTGAGTACCAACAAACAGTTCATCTTCTTCATATTCCCGACCATGTAACTCCTGTTAGGACTAGTCTGTATTTATTGGGCTTTTTAGTTGTTGCTTTGTTCTGCTCCTAGTTTGTCTAAGCAATTATAATATGGTCCACAGTTATTCCATTCCTAATGTGGTATCTCTCGGTCTTGTGTGATCCAGACACTGTGTAATGATGAGCTGTGCTCTTTTTGCATTGTGCCTGACTGCAAAGGGCCTTCTTTTTCTGTCCCTCTACCTGCATTATCACTAGTCTGTCTCTTTCATCTCACTTATCATTACAGTGATGCCACCCACAACCCTCCCTGTTTTTCCCAGGGTCCACTTCAGTTCCTTCCTCCCATTAAGTGGCACAGGGAGGACTGGGAATGGGTGTTGGGGTCAGTTGATCACACATTGTCTTGGTCACTCCTTCCTCCTCTGGGAAGGACTCCTCACAGTCTCCCCGTGCTCCAGCATTGGGTCCCAGCCACAGGAGACAGTCCTCCATGAACCCCTCCAACGTGAGTCCTTCCCACATGGCTTCAGATCATCACCAACTGCTCCAGGGTGGGTCACTTGAATGGGCTGCCCTCCTTCAGCAACAGACTGCCCCAGCGTGGGTCCTCCACAGCCCTGCCAGCAAACCTGCTCCAGCACAGGCTTCCTATGAGGTTACAGCCTTCAGGCGCTTCCACCTGCTCGAGCAAGCAGTTTTTCTCATCCTATTGCTTGTTATCTGAGATAAGAAACCAACCCCCACCTCTCTATAGCCACTTGTAGGTCGATGTAGAGAGCAATAAGGTCTCCCTTCAGCCTCCTTTTCTCAAGACTAAAATGCCTCAGTTCCCTCAGCTGCTCCTCACAGGACTTGTGCTCCAAACCCTTCACTGCTTTCATTGCCCTTCTCTGGACACACTCCAGCATTTCAACATCCTTCATGTAGTGAGGGGCCCAAAACCAGACACAGTACTTGAGGTGCGGCCTCACAAGAGCTGAGAATCATGGAAAATCCCTTCCCTACTCCTGCCAGTCACACTATTCCTGATCCAGGCCAGGATGCTATGGGTCCTTTCGACCACCTGGGCACAGTGCTGGCTCATGTTCAGCTGGCTTTACACTAACATCCCCACTCCCAGGTCCTTTTCTCCTCTAAGGAGCTCGCCATTCGCCCTGCCACAGGCCTTGTAGCTGCCTGGGGTTATTGTGACCAAAGTGCAGGACCCAGCACTTGGCCTCGTTGAAACTGGTCACTGTTGAGATGGACAAACGACACAGACAAGAGGTCTCCTGGTGCAGAAGCAAAAAGGACATGATTTTTATATGTTTCTACTACACGTGTCCTTTTGCTAATGGTCTCTCAGGTAGATGCTATCATGCAATTGGTTGACATTTTTAACTTCACTAGCAAGGTTTATCTCTCACCAGGTTCCTTCATCTGCAGCCTGCAAATTCCTTCAAAGGGTTTACTGCTCTGGATGTTCTACACTTCCTCTTTCTCAAGGGTACACTTTAATATCTTCAAGGCCCAGATCTATATTCTCTATCAAGGGGTCTATGGGCCTGCTATAGTCCCTCAAAACTGCCCTTTTTGTAATTGTGCTACAGAAATCGCCTTCATCATCCACTGCAGGGCCCTTTGCAGCAGAGAGATAATACAGGGCAACATTAGTAACACAACTACAAGAACTACCACAACAATCAATCCAGCCTTGATTGCAGACAGCAATACCCCTCTAGGTAAAGCAACAGGAACATTAAAAGACCTTGATACCTTGTTCAAAGTATAATTACACCCTGTGGCAGCATTTTGATAAATTGACAAAGTAGTATTAACATTTTGTCCCGTTTGAGTTGTATTCTAATTATAATTAAACCTCACACAGGTGTCCACTGTCACTGCTCCCAGCAATTCCAGCTCTTGGGGTTCTTCTGTCACTTGTGGCGAGTGGGCAAAAAACCCCCTCCCAATTGTCTGCGCAGGACTGGCGGGTTGCACACAGGTTGGGCTCTTTGATGGGGTTTGGCCATGTGTCCACAGGCAGACCAATGAGACTGAGCACAGGTTCTCCTGTGATGCTCTTGCCAGAATAATGGAATCCTAACCCGTAATATTGGTCAGGGTGACCCACACATTGCTCTTCTACTGTGCTGGCATCACGAATGTGCTAACCCCAGTCATATTATGACCTGGTTTCCCACGCCCCTACTTTCCTCTGCCCCCAGATTTCCGCAACACTGGTTTCCCATGCCCCT
The DNA here is from genome assembly GCF_964237585.1 of Gallinula chloropus. Lineage (NCBI taxonomy): Eukaryota > Metazoa > Chordata > Aves > Gruiformes > Rallidae > Gallinula > Gallinula chloropus. The sequence goes on from NC_140106.1 coordinate 725,210, forward strand.
TGTTTCCCATCACTCTGGTTTCTCATGTTCCCAGTTTCTCAGGACCGAGTTTTTCCACAGTCATGGTTTCCCAGGTAACTGAATTTACAAGACCAAGGTTTCCCGGCACACTGTTTTCCATGAGCCCCTCATTTCTTGGGGCCTTGTTTCCTGGGACACTGTTTTTCCAGGGCACTGATTTTCCAGGATGCCATTTTCCTGCACCCCCAGCTTCCTGGCACCCTGGTTTCCATGAGCGCCTGGTTTCTTTAGTCCTGCTTTCCCGGGCCGCTGGTTTCCCAGAGCACTGATCTTCCAGGACGCCAGTTTCCCATGCCCCCAGTTGCCCAGCACTCTGGTTTGCCACACTCCTGGTTACTTGTGCCCCCAGTTTCCCATGTCACTTGTTTCCTGCACACCCAGTTTGCCTGAACCACAGTTTCCTGGAAATCAGTGTCTTCCCAGCCCTGTTTCCTCCACCTCCAGTTTCCTGGAAACCTAGTTTCCTGTGCCCCTCGTTTCCCAGACCTCAGGTTCCCATGACACTGGTTTCCCACGCTCCTAGTTTCCCAGCACCCTGGTTTCTCATGCCCCCAGTTTCCCAGGACTAAGGTTTCCCATGGCCCTGGTTTCCCGGGTCACTGAATTTTCAGGACCCTGGTGTCCTGGAACCCCAGTTTCCATGAGCCCCTGGTTTCTCTGGCCCTGGTGTCCCGGGGAGGTGTTTTCCTGGGGTCTCGTTTCACGAGGCACTGATTTTCCAGGACACCGATTTCTTGCACACCCAGTTGCCCAACACACCAGTTTTACTGGAACTCCATTTTTCTGTGAACCCATTTTGCGAGCACCCCAGTTTCCTGGCACACCTGCGCCTGCGCACCCTTGTTTCCTGCGCCCACAGTTTCCCGTTACACCGGTTTCCCAGCACCCTGGTTGCCTGCACCCCCAGTTTTCTAGCACCCTTGTTTCCTCTACCCCTGGCTTCTTCAGCCCTGATTTCCTGGGCAGCTGGTTTTCCTGGGCACTGATGTTCCAGGATGATGGTTTCCTGTTGCCCCTGTTTCCCGTGCCACAGGTTTCCCACACCCCCAGTTTCCTGCACCAATTTTTTCAATTCATGCCGGGTTCCCGGCACCCTGGTTTCCTATGTGCCCAGTTTGCTGGCACAATGGTGTCTCCCTATCCCAGTTTCCCATGCATCCAGTTTCCTGGCACACTGGCTTCCACCACCCTGGTTCCTGAGGCCTCAGTTTTCTAGCACCCCATTTGCCCAGCAACCCAGATCCCTGCTCCCCCTGTTTACTGGCATCCTGGTTTCCCGGCACACCGGTTTCCCAGGCTTCTGATTTCCTGCACCCCGCATTTCCTGTGCCACTGGTTTCCCATGTCCCCAGTTTCCCACAGACCTTTTTTCCAGCACCCCAGTTTCCTGACACATTGGGGGCTCCCCACCCTGATTTCCCACGCCACCAGTGTTCCAGCACCCCGGTTTCCCACACTCCCAGTTTCCCGTGCCCATGTTTTCTCATGCCACTGGTTTCCAATACACCCACTGTCCCATGCCCCTTGTTACCATTCATGCTGGTTTCCTCCACTCCGGTTTCCATGAGCCCCTGGTTTCTTTGTCCTGGTTTGCTGGGCTGCTGGTTTTCCAGCGTACTGATTTTCCAGGACAATGGTTTACCACACCCCAGTTGCCCTTCACCCTGGTTTACCTGCAACCTGGTTTCCTGCATGCCCATTTTGCCAGCACCACAATTTCTAGGCACATTGGTTACCCAGCAGCTTTGTTTCCTGCACCCCCAGTTACTTAGAACTCTTATTTCTTGGAAACCCATTTTCCCACGATCCTAGTTTCCCACGCCCCCAGGTTTCCAATGCTACTTTTTCACACACACCCATTTTCCCAGCACCCTGTTTTCCCACACCTCCAGTTTCCCAGGACCAAGGTTTCCCATGCTCGAGGTTTACCAGGTCACTGAATTTACAGGAGACTGGATTCCCAGCACCCCGGTTACCATGAGTCCCTGGTTTCTTGGGCTGATGGTTTTCCAGAGCACTGGTTTTCCAAGACACTGGTTTCTTGCATTCTCAGTTTCCTGGCAGCCTGGTGTCCGGCGGCCCCAGTTACCATGCTGCTAGTATCCTACGTCCCCATTTTCCCACACCCCTTTCTTCCATTTACACCAGTTTCCAGGCACCCCAGTTTCCATGACCCCTGCCTTCTTGGGCCCTGGCTTCCCAGGCTGATGGTTTCCCAGGGCACTGATTTTCCAGGACACCAGTTTTTAGGTGCCCCAAATTGCCCTGTACCCTTGTTTCCAGAGACTCTGGAATGCTTCCAATGCCCCCACTTGCCTAGCACACAAGTGTCTCCCCACCCCGGTCCCTGTCTTCCAGGATGTCAGTTTCCTGTGCCTCCAGTTGCCCAGTACCCTGGTTTCCCATGCTCCCGGTGTCCTGCGCATCCAAGTTTGCCCACACTGCAGTTTGCCGGCACACCAGAGTCTCCCCACACCAGTTTCCTGCACCACCAGTTTCCTGGGACCCCATTTCCTTGGCACACCGACGTCTCTCCACCCCGGTTTCCTGCACCCACAGTTTTCACTGCACGCCATTCTCCTGGCAGCCCGGTCTCCAGGTACCCCCAGTTTCCTAGTGTGCCGGTTTCCCGGCACTCAGGTTTCCCTCACTCACGGTTTCTTGCACCCCCACAGTTCCTATGCCACTGGTTTTCCACTTCACCAGCTTCTCGTGCCCCATTTTTCCATTCACACTCTTTTCCCGGTAACCTGGTTTCCCAAGACCCTACTTTCCCACACCCCCAGGTTCCTGTGCCACTGGTTTCCACACCTGTAGTTTCGCAGCATGTGGTTTCTCATGCCCCCGTTTCCCCAGGACCCAGCTTTCCCACGGCCCTGGTTTCCCAGGTCACTGAATTTACAGGACCCCTGTTTCCTGGCACCCGAGTTTCCATGAGCCCCTGGTTTCTTGGGCCCTGGTTTCCTAGGCTGCTGGTTTTCCAAGGCACTGATTTTCCTAGATGCTGGTTTCTTGTGCCCCAAGATGCCAGGCACCCCGGTCTCCCATGATCACGGTTTCCTGTGCCGTCATGTTCCCACATCACTGGTTTCATGCAATCCTAGTTTGCTGGCACCCCAGTTTCCTGTGCCCGCAGTTTTCTGGATTATTGTTTTCCCAGCACCCCAGTTTGAATGAGCCCCTAGTTTCTTGGGCCCTGGTTTCCCGGGCCATTGAGTTTCCAGGACACTGGTTTACCGCGCCTCCAGTTTACCAGCACCACAGTTTCCCTGCACCTTTTTTCCTGCGTGCCCAGTTTGCCGGCACCACGGTTTGCTGGCATACTGGGGTCTCTCCAGCCCGGATTCCTGTGCCTCCAGTTTCTCAGTTCCCCAGTTTCCCAGCATGGTGGTTTCTTGAGCCCCTAGTTGCCTAAAACACTGGGATCTCACCATCCCTGTTCCTATGCTCCCAGTTTCCTGGCATACCGGTTTCCTGGCACACCAGTTTCCTGTGCCCCCTGTTTCCCATGTCATTGTTTTCCTGCACTCCCAGTTTTCTGGCACTCTGTTTTCCCAGCACACTGGTGTCTCCCCACCTTGGTTTCCCGCACTCCCATCTTCCCGGTACACCAATTTCCAGGCAACCCACTTTCCTTTGCCCCCAGTTTTCTAGTACACCAGTTTCCTGGCAGCCCAGGTTTGTGCGCCCCTACTTTCCAACACACCCTGGTTCCCATGCCACTTGTTTCCCGTGTCCCTAATTTCCCAGCACCCTAGTTTATCATGGCCCCAGTTTCCCAGGCCCCAGGTTTCCCATGTCACTGAATTCACAGGACCCTGGTTTCCCAGCACCCTGGTTTCTATGACCCTTGTTTTCTTGGTCCCTGGTTTCCCAGAGAACTGATTTTCCAGGATGCTATTTTCCTGCACGCCCACTTTCCTGGCACACCAGATTCCTGGCACCCCAGTTTTCCACACCTCCAGTTGCCTAGCAATCTGGGGTCTCACCACCCCAATCTCTGGACCCTCAGTTTCCTGAGACACTGATTTTACAGGCTGCTGGTTTACTGCTCACCCAGTTTGCTGGCACTTCAATTTTCCCGTGCTCCTGGTTTCTCAGGTCACTGAATTTATGGGACCCTGGTTTCCTGGCACCAAGCTTTCGATGAGCTCCTGGTTTCCTGTGCCCTGGTTTCCCTTGCCACTGGTTTCCCTGGGCACTGATTTTCCATGTCACAGGTTTCCTGCATGCCCAGTTTTCCCGCATCCCAGTTCCCTGGCACATTGGGGTCTCCTCACCCTGGTTTCCTGCACCTCCAGTTTCCTTGAGCCCAGGTTACCTGCGCTCCTGGTTTCCCACACTCCCCTGTTCCAGTGTCACTGTTTTTTCACGCCCCCAGTTTCCCGTGTGCCTTTTTCCATTCACCCCAGTTTCCTGGCAACCCTGGTTTCCATGACCCCTGGTTTCTAAGGCCCTGGTTTCCTGGACCACTGGTTTCCCGGGACACTGATTTTCCAAGATGCTGGTGTCCTGTGACCTCAGTTGCCTGGCACCCTGGCTTAGCAGTTTTGCGTAGCTGTGCTGCTGAGATGGCTTCTGCAAAAAGCATCTAGAAGCTCTCTGCAGGCCCCAGACTGTAAACATCGGCCAATTCAAGGCCAAAGTTGCTGCTGACCAGGGCCAAGCCAAATGGAGATGGTCACAGCGCATCTGTTAATCACATATAGGAGAAAAATAAACTACAGGCAGGTGTATTTTGCCACTGGAGAAGGGAGTGAGAATCACAGAATCAGAGAATCACAAGGTTGGAAGAGACCTTTGAAGATCATCAAGTCCAACCATTCCCATCCTAAGCTAAACTATATTCCTAAGTACCTCATCTGCCGTTTTTTTGAACACGTCCAGGGATGGTGACTCAACCCCCTCCCTGGGCAGCCTGTTCCAGGCCCTGACAACTCTTTCAGTAAACATTTTTTTCTAATATCCAATCTAAACCTGCCCTGGCACAGCTTCATGCCATTTCCCCTTGTTCTATCTTCTGTCACCTGGCTGAAGAGACCACCACCCACCTCTCTACAACCTCCCTTCAGGTAGTTGTAGGCAGTGATAAGGTCTCTCGTCAGCCTCCTCTTCTCCAGGCAAAACATCCCCAATTCAAGGCCAAAGTTGCTGCTGACCAGGGCCAAGCCAATCGGAGATGGTCACAGTACATCTGTGAATCACATATAGGAGAAAAATAAACTGCAGGCAGGTGCATTTTGCCACCGGAGAAGGGAGTGAGAAGATGTAACAAGCTGCATGGGAACCAAGGCCAGGCCCAAAGGAGAAGAGCGGAAGAATGAGGCACTCTGGATGCTGGAAAGAGAGATTCCCCTGCAACCCGTGGAGAAGACCATGGTGGAGTGAGTGTCCCCTCGCAGCCCATGGATATGGATGGGGAGCAGAGACATCTATGGCCTGTGAAGGGATTGATCCACACCACAGCAGGTTCGCCAGGGGACTTGTGACTTTGCAGGGGAGCAGGCTGGGGGAGTCTGGGCCTGAACGTCAGCACCCCAGGGAAGGGAGTCGTGCTGAGGCCTGTGGTGAGGAGATGACTCCCTGATAGAGAGGACTCACACTGCAGAAGTTTCTAGAGGACTGTCTCCCGTGGGTGGGACCCCACAGTGCTGCAGGGGGTGGGGGTGTCCTCCCCCCCAGGTATGACAGAAGACAACTCGGGAGGAAGGGACTGAAAACTCCCACTCCCCATTCCCTCCCCCTCCCCGCACTGTGATGGGTGGGGGAAAAGGAAGCGAATTCATGATTAAGTAAAGTTTTCAAAGAAGGGAGGGGTGCAGGAGAATTCAAAGTGTTAAGGTCTGAGGAAGGAAAGCAGCTTGTGAGGAACCGCCAGACACCCACTCACCATTCCCTGCCCCTCCCTGCGCCATGTTGAGATGGAAGAAGGGAGTAAAATCGTGAATGAAGAGTTAAACTTCATTCTTTAATACCTGGCCATGCTTCTCATTACCCAACTCTGTTTCACTGGGTATGTATTTGTAGTAGTAATAAGTCACTTTTCTTCCCTTTATTCTGTGCTGAGTCTGTTTTGCCCATTGCACTAATTGGAAAGTGATCCCTCTGTCCTTATTTTGAATCCTAAGCCTCCCTTTTTCAGGCTGGAAAGGGGAGTGAGTGAGGGGCTTGGTGGGCATTTGGCCTCTAGCCATGGCCAAATACCACAGTCCTTTTTGGCACCCAACGTGGGGCTCGAGGATTTTGAGATAAGGACACTAACTGGCTGAGGGAATGGGCAGAACAGACTGAACAGAGATGGGTAGTGTAACAATTGTAGAGAATTTCTGTTGGGATGGGGATTTAAAGAACAATTCTCATATATGTGTTTTGCAGAGGCCAGGGGTGGAGTGTCGCAGTTTTTGAGTAGCTGGGTACTGGGAGAGAATGGGGGCTGCAGGCTCCAGAGAGTAAACATTGGCCGATTCAAGGCAAGAGCTGCTGCTGACCAAGGCTGAGACAATCGGCGATGGTCACAGCGTCTCTGGGAATCACATACAGGAGAAAGAAAAACACAAGCAGCTGCATTTGCCACCAGAGAAGGGAGCAAAATCCTGACTAAAGTGAAGTCTGCTAAGAAGGGAGGGGTGGGGGAAGGTGCTTTAAGATCTGATCACACTTCTCATTATCTGACTCTGGTGTCACTGTCTGTGTAGTGCAGTGTCATCAATCAGAGTTTTCTTTCCTTCACTCTGTGTTGAGTCTGTTTTGCCGTGTCATTGATCACAGGATGATCTCTCCCTGTGCTTATCTTGAATCCTGAGCCTCTCAATATATATTTTCTCCCCTGTCCAACTAAAAAGGGGAGTGATAGATCGACTTTGGTGGGCGTCTGGCCTCCAGCCGGGCCTAAACCACCACACATACTAATCTCACAGAACTGGGACCTCACTGCTTCCTTGCACCCCCTCAGGATGCTGGGAGCTCTGCTACCCTTGTACCACACTCTGAATCATTAACCCCATGTGACATGGCCCAGGAAGAGCCCTGAGGCAGTGCGGGGGGCAAAATCACACTTCTGTGGGGCTGGCTGTTCTGCTTGATAAAATACATCAAGGCTTTACTCAGCATCAGATCCACCTGCACAGTGCCTTAGTCTACCTTAAATCACAGACTCCAGTTTTCTGCTCTAACCCATTCATGAGGAGAGAGGCTTTCTCAGTAATGGGCCTCAGTGGGGCCAATTAACACTCTACAGCAGTTCAGCTTCTTCTTCTGACCTTAACTCTTGGAGAGACTGCTTCAATCTCCTCACAGGATCTGCAGTTCATGGCATCAGCACCAAATACACCAAGGGGCTCATTAAAATTGAAAAAGCCCTAACGAACTATGTGTCTTCAGAGTTTCAAGACTTGTACAGCTAATTGGAGAAGACTCAGGATTCTAATTAAAGTGGAAGATTTCAATGAGCACTTAATTAAAAAAAAAAAGAGAGAGGTTTCAGTATTTTCAGGCTTTCTAGTTTTTCAATTTACAGAAGTGACAGCAGCTTTCTCTGATTGATAGTGAATCAGAGGATCTCCTAAGGAGGTGTGGAAAGCTCACAACAGCTCTCTCCCTGAGTTCCCACACTGCTTCGATGACCTTCCTCTACACCTCCCCAACCCCACCATGTCTCCAAGGGATGCTGAGGAGTTGCTCTCTTTTCTTCCATCAGGCTTCTGCACTGAGTCTGCAGCTGAATGTTGCAGTCTCTTCGCCACAGTTCCCACCCCATTTACCCTGAGGACTGGGTGGGAATAGAAACAGAATTCTTCCTCATTTTGAAAAAATTATAAAAGATAAAACACATTCCCCAACTATGAGTAAAAAACTGTAAGGGGGTGGAGTAAATCCCAAAAGCAAAGGAGAGGACATATCGCCAGAGAGTCTGCTGAAAAGGGGCCCTGAGACACAGTCCATTTCCTCAGGGCAGGTGGAAATACCCGAAAGGCAAGTTTCAGTGCACAGTGTGACAGTGTCCTGACACCCCAAGGACTCAGGAAGATGTTTATTTCTTCTCCTACTTTTAATGTATATCCCCAGAGCTCCTAACTTATTCTGATTTGGGAAAAACAAAAGTTGATTGGTTGGAAATATTCAGTCAGTGAAAATGTGCTTGTATCTTTTCAAATGTGAAGAAATTTCTCAGGCTTTTCTGGCAGAGCTCCAGCACCCACTTTGGCCTTATTCCTGGCCAGATTTCCTTCCCAGAGTCTTGTCACCAACTCCTGTCCCTAGTGGACTCCCTGCCCAGCCTCCTATGGTCACTTCTACTTGGCTGTGTCCCCTGGCCCCACGCCCATCTTTAGAAAATGAAATTAGAGTTTTTTGGGGCAACATTTTACAGTGAAATGAAGATGTTTGTTGATGCTGAAAATATTAGTGAGTTAGGACTGAGAAAGAAATGGACTTGTGCTGTATCCTGTATTAACTGATATCATCACATGAGCAAAACTCTTTCTAGAAGACAGGGTCTCCTTAAAGTCCCCCTGCAACTGTACAGAAGTTGAGAGGCAAGAATAAGCTGATGATAGTGGCTGCACACTAACCAGCTTCCAGGGGAAAGTCACTGAGTGTGGAGGGCCATGGCAGGAATGAAGATTCCTGGAGGTTTAGTAGAAGCTGCTAAGGGCTGTGGGTGATGAAACTCCTTCAGAATATTGACACGTGCCTCCCTGAATGCTGATTGGAGCAGGAAATCAGAGGGAGCAATTTCAGGATGACTAAGTGAGAAGATACAGACGTCCCGTGTCATGGACCCGCTTGGATGTGTCCTGTCACACCACAGGGCCCAGTGGTAGTCCAGTGCTCAGTGAAATGGGGAGGCTTTTTGTCATCACCAGCTGAGGTTACTCTCTGCTCACCGTGAGGGTGGAAGATCGCAGAGTGCCTACATGCCCTGTCTCTTCTAATCTGGCACTGTCCAGATCACCCTTGACCTTTTCCTGTATCCTAATCCTATCACCTAACCTGGAGCTTTCATCTGTCTCGCTACTCTAAATGCCAACACCACCATCCTCAACAGATGCCTGAAGATTAACCAATCCCTAATGCTGAAGCCACTCTCCCCACATCTTCAACGCTTCTCCAAAATGTAACTCATGATTCCCAAAGAGCTACAGTGAGGGCAGGGATTGTGAAGGAAAGGCCAGGGAGATGAGGTCGGGAGTAAGAGGAAGATGAAAACCAAGGTGGCATTGCTGGAGAGTTGCTGGTGATGATACTTCTGCTGGAGGAAGCTGGTTGGTGAGGAGCAACATGGTGAGGTGCTTGAGATGCCTGAGAGCTTCATCCAAGAGTGAAGGGACAGTGGGGAAGGACAAGGAAGAAGCATGTGAAAGGGACAGCACCTGATCCCTACTCTTGTCATACTAGCCTTGATCTTGGCACTTACTTATAACCCTAACCCAATCCCCTAAGCCACAAAGCTGAGCACCCCTGAAATCACTTTCAAGAAGCTCTGAGCAGAATCACAAACCCTTAACCTGCGCCTCACCATGATCCCAAACTGTAAAGGGGCACCTCTGACCCTTAGCCCTACCCTGAGGACAAAACAGAAACTCTCACCAGAGTTTTGAGTTTGCCTGAACCCAAACTGCTACCATGACTTGTCACCCCCAAGCCCTAACAGCATCCCTCAAAGCCCCCGATCTTCCACTTATCTTCTAAGCCTCACTCTAAGCTCTTTCCCCCCCCCCAGGAGGCAGAGGGAATGCAGAGACTGTGAGGATGTTGAACCCTTGGAGGAGAAACATTGTTCATGAGTGGTGATGTTGGTCTTGATTTGGATTTCTGTAGCCTAAGCAAAGGACACTGAAATTACTCTCAGGGTTGGTGCCACCCGGTGTGGTACTCCAGAAGAGTGCCCAGTAACATGGGGGTCAGGGCTTTTTTAGCCATGGGAGTGGATGTCACTCTGTCTGACATAATGTTCCAGCTTTAACAGTGTCTAACTTCAAAACTCCTAAATGTCCAGCAATAGCTCCCAACCAAAAGCCCTGAGGGATGAAAGATGTTCCTGGCCAGAAACCGCCCCACGTAGCACACTGGCAGCCCTAGTAACATTGGGCCTCAGGGCTTTCCTTGCAGGAGGTACTCATAAAATTACCTGACATCATTTTGAGACCAGCGTTCAACTTTGAACATACTAAATATAGGGTAATGGCACACAATGGTCTACTGGCCTCCACCTTAAAAACAGGTAAATGTCCAGCAATAGCTCCCAAGCAAAAGGTGTGAGGGATGAAAGATGTTCCTGGCCTGAAACCTCCCCAGGGAGTGGATGGGAAGCTTCAGTAACCTTGGAGATCAGGGGTTTTATAACCACAGGAACGATCCTAATATTGCTTGACGTAATTCAGGCTCTACCAGGATCCACCTTTGAACTTCTTAAACGTATTGTCATAGCTCCCGAAGAAAAGGTGTTCCTGGCATGAAACCTCTGCAGGTAGCACACTAGCAGTCCCACTAACCTCAGCTACTGACACACTGAACTTCTGACATGTCGTGGTTTTGCCCCAGCTGAGAACTGGGCACCACACAGCCAATTCTTCTTTAAGAGGGAGTGGGGGCAGGGCCGGGGAGGGAGAGAGGGGAGGGGGAGAGGGGAGGAATAGAGGGAGGAAGAAAGGGAGGGAGAAGAAAAATCAATGAAGCCAAAACCTCACGGATTGGGATAAGAACAGTTTACTGGGACATCAGAGAGAAACAACAACAATAGGACTTTTTATCAAAATATACAAAACTGGTCAGACCGTATAACTCAGAGTCATCCTGAAAACAGACCATCCCCAAACCTGCACATCCTGGAGCTGCATCCTCCCCCCTCCACCAATCCCTCCTTTATGCTGAGAATGACACAATTGAATGGAATCCACTCTTTGGCCAGATTAGGTAACTTATCCTGGCTATGTCCTCTCCCTTCTCCTTAGCAAGTAAATATGAAAAATTGACAAGTCCTTGACTGCTTGGCAACAAGAAGAAACATCAGAGTGTTGTGAGCACTGCTCTCATCCTAACTCCCAAACATGTAATTCCACCAGCTACCAGAAAGAAAATTAACTCTATCCTAGCCAAAACGAGGGCTTCTGACAGAACAGTTCATTAGACTCCTGAAAGATGGGATATTTTCCAACACTCTGAAGCTCAAAGCACAAACTGGAGAGTTGAGCGACATCCGAATGACCAAAGAGCAAGATCAAGTGGAAACCTGTGAAGAACTGAAGTGCATAAATCCAGCCAGCCAGTCTGCTGAAAAGATGATCTTAGGCATGGCCAAATCATCAGGAGAGGTGGAAACACCTGAATAATGAGGGAGATGAAAGTATTTCTCCTGCTGCGCTTGGTACCGATCCTGGAAATTCCCATTCTGTCATGGAGGGAAAGCATTGCTGCTTCAGACAATATTCAAGTGAAACAACTGATGTGTGATTTATTTATAAATATAAGAAAAAAAAATGAAAGAAAGAAGAAAGAAAGACATGTAGCCCTTTGGAGGCAGACATGATGCAAAGAGAGCACAGCTCGTCATTAAGCTGTGTGTGCGTCACACAAGACTGGGAGATACTGCATTAGGAATGGGACAAAAGTGGACACTGTATTATATTTTAGACAAACTAGGAGGAAAAACACCAAACAACTAAAAACCCTACTAAATACAGACTGTTTCTAACGTGATTTCCATGGCCAGTGATATGCAAAAGAAAATGACCTGTTAATTGTTTGTTAGAAATGTTCAGTCATCAGTTTCCACATGGCATCCTTGAGCTCCTGGTTCCTCATGCTGTAGATGAGGGGGTTCACTGCTGGTGGAAACACTGAGTAAAGAAATGACAATACCAGATCCAGAAATAGGGAGGAGATGGAGGGTGGCTTCAGGTAGGCAAACACGACAGTGATGACAAACATGGAGACCACAGCTAAGTGAGGGAGGCAGGTGGAAAAGGCTTTGTGTCGTCCCTGCTCCGAGGGGATCCTCAGCACAGCCCTGAAGATCTGTACATAGGACACCACAATGAAGACAAAACACCCAAAAACTAAGCAAGCAGTGACCACAATGAGTCCAATTTCCCTGAGGTAGGCATCTGAGCAGGAGAGCTTGAGGATTGTAGGGATTTCACAGAAGAACTGGTCAAGGGCATTGCCATGGCAGAGGGGGAGGGAAAATGTACTGGCTGTGTGCAGCACAGCATTGAGAAACCCACTGGCCCAGGCAGCTGCTGCCATGTGGACACAAGCTCTGCTGCCCAGGAGGGTCCCATACTGCAGGGGGTGGCAGATGGCAACGTAGCGGTCATAGGCCATGACAGTGAGAAGGGAAAACTCTGATGAGAGCAAAAATAAAAAGAGAAAGAGTTGAGCCACACATCCTGTGTAGGAAATGGCCCTGGTGTCCCACAAGGAATTGGCCATGGATTTGGGAACAGTGGTGGAGATGCAGCCAAGGTCAAGTACAGCGAGGTTGATGAGGAAGAAGTACATGGGGGTGTGGAGGTGGTGGTCACAGGCTATGGTGATGATGATGAGGCCATTGGCCAGGAGAGCAGCCAGGTAGGTGCCCAGGAAGAGGCAGAAGTGCAGGAGCTGCAGCTCCTGTGTGTCTGCAAAGGGCAGGAGGAGGAACTGGCTGATGGAGCTGCTGCTGTTGGACATCTGCTGCTGTCAAGTGTGGAGACCTGTCAATGAGGAACAAGTACAGTGACAATTTACTTTTCTTTCAGGAAATTCTCTTCCAATTAACACTGATTCTTTGTATTCAGGAAGACTTTTGTCAGGTCCCTTTTGGAAGGTCTGCGTTGTGCTGGCTTGAGCTTGCTAATGCTGGGAGGAGGGTCAGCTGTGGGCTCTCAAGATCTCAGTCCTGCCTGGCAGCAGTCAGTACATAGAAGAATGGTGTGATCTCAGACTAAATTCCTTGTGGATAGGAATGAGCTTTTCAGCACTGTCACTCCAGTTTCACCTGAGGGCAGAGCAGAGCTTTGGAGCTTTGGAAAAGGTGGGGTAAAGGCAGCAAGGTCAGGAGGGGACACAACGAAAAATGCTGCAGCCAAGGCTGGATGCACAGGGACCTACAGAAAAGAACTCAGAGGTTTCTCCTCACTGGACGTCAGGCTGCCAAAGAGAAGACCCAGTATGAAACCCTGGAACTCTGGGTGCAGATCCTGTGCTTTGTGGAAGAAACCAGGGGATCACTGAGGGAAAGCATCAGCACTGCGGGGGATGTCGGGAGGTACCAAATCCCCACTGCCACTGCAGGTCTGATAGCAGCTCCCGGACAATATCCCTGCTGCCTGGATCTGTCCCTGCAGCTGCTTCTCTCTGCCCATGTCACCTCCTGCTCTGTCCTCACAGACCTCATCCAACCTGCCCTGTGCTCTGCTCTGCAGACCCCTTCTGGCATCAGGGCACTGCCCCGGGGAACCTCTGTGTGTGCAGGGCTCAGGAGAAGCTCTGACAAGTCCTAATGACCAATGAGTTTGCACTGCTTTCTGCAAAGTTATCAAGAAAAGCTCAGCTCCCACTTCCCACCTAGTGCACAGGAGCAGAAAATTCAAAGTCTTTTTCCCTGGAGTGGAAAATGTGTCCCTGGTGTTCTTGAAAAGTGTCTGGGAAGTTTCCCGGGATCCGCTGGAGCTGGGAGATAACCTAGCCTATGCAGCACACTTTGACAGCAAAAGGACCCTACAATGCCCTTCCATGCATCACACTTTCTACCCACAGCTTCTGTCTGTGATGGTAATGGAAGTCCACAAGCCAGGCTGAGTGCTGACCCTGGCAGCAGCAGAGTCCCTGCCCCAGCACACAGTCCCCAGGGCGCAGGGACCCCTGCTCACAAGGACAGCCCTGGGCACCCCTGGCTGCACACAGTGCTTCATGCCTCTGCAGCCATGCCCAGGAGAAGACAGCTGTCCTGCCCTGTCCCTCTGATGGGGCACAAGGGCATCCCTTCCAGGCAGCACTTTCTGGTCCTAGAGAGAACCTGTCCTCCTGACAGACCCCACACACTGCCCCATGTCCCAGCTTTAGGAGATCCCTCCAGGAAAGGAACCTGCATTGCCCGGCACCCACAGACATACCAGGCAGAGTGCTGCTGAGATTTCTCCTCCAGTGAGCTCTCAGCAGCCATCAGCTCTCTCAGCCTCACAGGTCTCCCCTCGGTGCCTACAGGCAGTGTCCCCAGCCCTGTGTGCTTGGCAGAGAAGCTGCTCCTGGGCAGAGCTGTCTCTCTGCAGTGCTGCTGGGTTGCCATAAGCTCCCTTCATTGCAGGAGTGAAGCCCAGCTCAGCAGGAGAAGACCAGTATTTCTAGGCTCCCTCCTGGTGTCTCAGGCCTCATGGGGATCGCTCTATTGTCTCATCTCTGATGTTCCCTCCCTCAGCTGGGGAGAAATCCTTCTGTCCAGTAGAGTTTTTTCTCCTGATCAAACCAGAGCTGGACAGGACAATCACCTTTCCTTTTTTCTGCATGAGACAGGACCCCCAGGCAGAGACAGGGAGGGGACCCATTTCCCCTCTCAAAGGAAGGGAGTTAGGTGAGCAGTTTGGCATTTTTGGTGTTTCACAAGAACAAAATCAGGGAAAACAAATCTACAAAGCTCTGCTCTGCAGTTGGGGGAAGTAGAAACCACAATCCAGAAAAGATATAGATCAGAAAAGACAGACCGTCTGCTGCAAGGACAAACTGACACCTGGAGAGCTCCCATCAGAGCTCCATCTCCAAAAAGGACCTTTCCAATGTCAGATAGAACAGGGAGACGTAGTCCTTGTGTCTGCAATGAGAACGTTTTGCTCCGGGAAGAGTGCCCCAAGTTCTCACTGCCTTGTTCTCCTTGCGGAGGGTTTCAGGCAAAGAGGCAGAGAATGCCCAAGGGCAGCTTCACTCCCCACTTCCTCCTCCTGCCCTTTGCAGACACACAGGAGCTGCAGTGGGTTTCTCAGTTCTGTGCTGCACACGGCCAACACATGTTCCCTACCCCTCTGCAAGGGCAATGCTGTTGACCAGTTCTCTGCAGTCCCCTAGATCTTCAGCCTTGGGGCTACTTGGAGAGGTTTAAAGCCACAAACTTCTTTCATCACTCCCACCTTTTGTTTGGGATATATTGCTGTACGTTGAGCAAGGTCAAAAGTGGTCTCTGGTAGAGACAGAAAACGACATCAGGCACTGTTAGCATGATTCCATTGTCTATGACAACCTTGAGTGGGGCCTCATATGTGTGCTACCTTTGGAGGTTTCAGGCCAGGAAGACTACCGGGCCCTTGAAACTTTACTTTGGGAGCTATTGCTGGATGTTTAGAAGTTTCAAACCTAGAAGCTGGTAGAGCTAAAACCTGATGTCTTGCACTGTTATGAGCATTCCATTGCCAATGCATCTTTTGGGCTACCTGGGGAGGTTTCTGGCCAAGAAGATCTTAAGGCCCTTTTACCTTTTGATTGGCAGCTATAGCTAGACGTTTAGCATTTCTGAAGGTGGACTCTGTTAGAGCAAGAAAATGATGTCAGAGCAAAGAAAGCCCTGATCACCAAGGGTACTGGGGCTCCTAGTGGGCTACGTACTGAGCTTTCATGGCAGAAACCTCTTTCAGACCTCAGATATTTGTTTTGAGGGGGATTTCTTGCTGGAGGTTTAGCAGTTTTGAAGCTGGATGCCGGTAGAGCTGGAAGAAGACATCAGGCACTCTTAGCACCATTCCACTGATTTTGGAAGCTGTGAACCCCAAGGCTACTGGGTTTGCTAGTGGGCTACCTGGGCAGGTTCTAGGCCAGGAAGATTACTAGGCCCTCACAACTGTTGTTTGGGAGCTATTGATGGATGTTGAGCAGGGTTGAAGGTGGATGCTGGTAGAGTCTGAAAATGACATCAGGCTCGGTTAGGATCACTCCATAGGAAAGGAAAGCCGTGACCCCCAAGGTTGCTGGGGCTGCTTGTGTGCTATGGAGGCAGATTTCAGGCCAGGAACATCATTCAGACTTTGAATCTTTCTGTTGAAAGCTATTTCTGGAGATTTAGCAGTTTTGAAGACGGACAATGGCAGAGCCTGAAAATGACATCAGGCACTCGTAGGACTGTTCTCCCAGCAAGCAAATCCCTGAGACCCAAGATTACTGGAGCTGCTAGTTGGCTACCTGGGGAGGTATCATTCCAGGGAACTTTTTTCAGCTCTCTCACTTTTTGTTTGGGAGCTATTGCTGGACGTTTAGTAGTTCAGAAGTTGGGCACTGGTAGAGCCTGAAAACCACAACAGCCACTCTTAGGACTTACCTTGGTAAGGACAGATCTTAGTTCAGAAGTTACTGGAGCTGCTAGTGGGCTACCTAGTGAAGTTTCAGGGCAAGAATATCCTTCAGCCTTTGATTTTTTTGGGGGCAGATTTATTGCTGGATGTTTTGCAGTTTCAAAGCGGGACGCTGGAAGAGCCTGAAAATGAGGTCAGATACAGTTAGGACCATTCCGTTGTCTTTGAAGCTGTAAGCCCCAATGATTGGGCATTGTTAGGACCATCAGGCATTGTTAGGACCATACCCCTGCCAAAGAAAACCCTGAGCCCAAAGGTTATTTGGGCTGCTAGTGGCCTCCCAGGAAGGTTTCAGGCCAGGAACATCTTTTAGCACTTAAAACATTTGTTTTGGGGCTGTACCTGGACATTTATAGTTTCTAAGGTGGTACGTCCTGAAATTGATGTCAGGAGCTTTTAGGATTGTTCCCTTGGGTAGGAATCACAGAATCATGGAATCACAGAATCATAGAATCACAGAATGTCAGGAGTTGGATGGGACCATGAAAGATCTTCTAGTCCAACCTCCCCTGCCAGAGCAGGATCACTTAGAATAAATCTCACAGGAACACATCCAACGGGAATGAATGTCTCTGGAGAAGGAGACTTCACACCCTCTCTGGACAGTCTGTTCCAAGTGCTCCATCAGCCTCCCAGTGAAAAACGTTTCACCTTATATTCCCATGGAACTTCCTATGCTCCAGCTTGCACATATTGCCCCCTTGTCCTACTGCTGGCCATCACTGAGAAAAGCTTGGCTCCATCCTCCAAACTCACACACTTTATATATTTATAAACATGAATAAAGTCACTCTTCACTCTCCTCTTCTCCAAGATAAAGAGGCTGTCCTGTTTTTGGCTGGGATGGAGTTAATTTCTTTTCTAATAATAGATGGAATTCTGTGTCTGGGAGTTGGGATGAAAGCAGTGCTGATAGCACCCCGATGATTCTAATTGTTGCCAAGCTGTCAAGAACATTTTCAGTTGTTCCTATTTCCCTACTAACGAGAAGGGAGAGGATGCAGCCAGAAAAGGTGACCCGAACTGGCCAAAGGGGATATTCCATGCCAATTCCATCATGCTCAGCACAAAAGAGGGGGCTGGTCGGAGGAGGGGGAGGCAGCTCCAGGACGTGCAGTTTTTGGGACAGCTCTGGCTGCACGGCCTGAGTTGTGTGGTTTCGTGACAAACTGCATTGTGTACCACCAGTTTCATAGATTTTGCTACAAAGTCCTGTGATCATTGTTGTATCTCTCTTTCTGCTATTCTAGTAAACTATCCTTACCCCAACCTGCGAGGTTTTGTTTCCTTGGATTCAGGTTTTTTTTCCATTCCCTTCGCTCTCCCTCCCCCCCAACATGTCCCCCCACCCTCTTCCTTTTAAAGAACAAGCAACTGTGTGGTGTTTGGCTCTCAGCTGGGGCAAAACCACATCTACTAAAATCCAAAACAAATCTATTCCTAAAAACATGAAAATTCTTATAATAAAGTTATATTAATTGTCTCTTAAGCGGCATCTCCATCAATCTATTCAGCATGATTACATTTCATTGAATCAACAGGGCCAGCAATACGACAAAGAAGATGATGAGTTGGTTGCTGCTTAGAAACATCCAGTCTTCAGTTTCTACACGGCCTCCTTGGGTTCCTGGTTTCTCATGCAGTAGATGAGGGGGTTCACTGCTTGTGGAACCACCATGTAAAGAAATACCTCTACCAGGTTAAGTGGTCTGTGGAGACTGGACAGGGACCAATGGCTCCAGGTTGGAGCATAGGAAGTTCCACACCAAAATGCAGAAGAAATTTTCAAAGTCAAGGTGACAGAACCCAGGGACAGGCTTCCCAGTGTGTTGTAGAGTTTCCTTCTCTGCAGATATTCAACACCCATCTGGATGCCGACCTGTGAAACCTGTCCTAGGGACCCTGACTTGAAGGGGGTCTTGGACTTGATAATCTCTGCAGGTCCCTTCCAACCCCCAAAATTTTGTGAATCTGTAAATAGGGAAGAGATTGAGGGGGGTTTCAGGTAGGCAAACATCACAGCGCTGACAAAGGAGTCCACTCCCATGTAAGGAAGGCATGTGGAAAAGACTTTGTGCCATCCCTGCTCCGAGGGGAAACTCAGCACAGCCCTGAAGATCTGCACATAGGACACCACAATGAACACAAAACACCCAAAAGCTAAACAAGCTCTGGCCACAATTTCCCTGAGCGTGGCCCGTGAGCAAGAAACCTTGACGATCTGGGGGATCTTCTTCACAGAAGAACTGGTCAGCAGCATTGCCTTGGCAGAGGGGCAGTGAAAATATATTGGCTGTGACAATATATTTAATAAGAAATCAAAAATTATCTCTTGCTTTTTGCTGTCAGAGAAAGGAGTGAGAAAATGTAAGGAACTTTGCAGACAAGGTCGGTGAAGTAGGGGGAGAAGGTCCTCCCAGCCTCATTGCAGAGATTCCCTTGCAACCCACGCAGAAGACCATGGTGAATAAGGCTGTTCCCCTACAGCCCACGCTGGGTGATGTGGAACAGTGATTAATTGTGCAGCCTGTAGACATCACCGTGCTCAGGCAGGTGCAGACACCTGAAGGAGGCTGTGACCACCTAGGAAGCCTGTGCTGGAGCAGGTTTGCTGGCAGGACTGTGGAGGACCCAGGCTGGAGCAGTCTGTTGCTGAAGGAGGGCACCCCATTCAAGTGACCCACCCTGGAGCAGTTGGTGATGATCTGAAGCCATGTGGGAAGGACTCATGTTGGAGGGGTTCATGGAGGACTGTGGGTGGAATGCAATTCTAGAGCAAAGGGAGACTGTGAGGAGTCTTCCCCATGATGAGGGGGGGATGTGTGATGAACTGACCCCAACCCCCAATCCCTATCCCCCTGTGCCACTCAATCAGAGGAAGGAGAGCACTGGATGGGTTTATTGTTGTGTCAGGTTTATTCTCCCAGCTTCCACCTTTGAAACCGTTAGATGTAGAGAAATACCTCCCAAGCAAAATGTGTGTGGGCTGAAAAAGGTTTTGGGCACCTCCCCAGGGTGGGGATTAGAAGAATCAGTAACCTTGGGGTTCAGGGCTTTCATATTGAATGGAAAGGTCCTAACACTGCCTGACATCACTTTGCAGCTCTATCAGCATCAAGTTTCACAAATGCTCCATACCCAGCAACAGCACCCAAACAACATCTGCGAGGGATGAAGGATCTTACTGGCCTGAAAACTCCCTCACTAGGAGCACCAGTAACCTTGGGGCTGAGGCCTTTCCTAGCCAAGGGAATGGTTGTAACAGTGTCTGACATCATTTTCAAACTCTACCAGCGCTTGACCTTTTGTTACATCTTCTCTTCCCCATGCAGCTGAGGAGGGGGAGAGATAGAGCAGCTTTGGTGAGCACCACACATTCAACAAGGTATGGAAGAGGAACAAATCCATGGGCATGTGGAGTCAATGGTCGTAGGCTGCAGTAATGATCATGACACTCTTGCCCAGAGGAGCAGCCAGGTAGATGCCCAGGAAGAGGCAGAAGTGCAGGAGCTGCAGCTCCCATGTGTCTGCAAAGGGCAGGAGGAAGAACTGGGTGATGGAGCCGCTGTTGGACATCTGCTGACTCTGGTATGGGAAAGTGTTGCAGAAGTAAAAGACAGGAGGGAAAAGAGATTTATGACGACGAAATTAAAATGCTTCATTTGTGTCACAAACTCCTAGGTATGTATGAGGAGCAGAAGCCTCTGGCATGGGCTCCCAAAGAGTCATTCCTGGTCTTCAGTTTTGGGTACGCTCAAATGGGGGTGACACACATTTTCAATCAGATGAAGTCCACTCTCATGGAGAAGGGGATCTTACAAACTTCTCTACACCCCCAGTAATTTCCCATGGGAGCTGGGACCAGCAGCTCCCAGACAAAAGGTGTCTATTTGTGCCTGGCAGGACTGGAGTAAGAGACCAGCATTGGAGTGTTTGAGGCAGACAGAGGCCAGAGCTTCATCCCCTTCAGTCCCCAGGGCTGGAGTGCAAGGAAGAGGGGTCTGGAGTGATGTGTCTGACTCCCTTCCTTTCACAGGGAGAGAGACCTCTCCCTGTCCCTGCCCTGGGGGTCCTGTCTTATGGGAAGACAAGGAAAGTAAACTCTCCTGAACCAGTTCTGGTTTGATCAGAAGAAAGGACTCTGCTGGACAGACAGATTATTCCCCAGATGAGGGAGGCAATATCAGAGAGGACTTCATTATATTTCCAAGTAAGTTCCTTGGAGCTCCAGGGACACCCTGAATGAGCCCAGGGCAGATGGAGTACGTGAAGCATTCATGTGGTCCTCTACTATGAGCTGGTCTGGGCTCCTGGGACAGTGGGAGCTCATGGCAACCCAGCAGCGCTGCATAGAGACAGCTCTGGCCAGGAGCAGTTTCTCTGCCAAGCACAAAGGGTTGGGGACACTGCCTGTAGGCACCGAGAGGAGACCTGTGAGGCTCAGAGAGCTGATGGCTGCTGAGAGCTCACTGGAGGAGAAATCTCAGCAGCACTCTGCCTGGTATGTCTGTGGGTGCCGGGCAATGCAGGTTCTGTTCCTGGAGGGATCTCCTAAAGCTGGGACATGGGGCAGTGTGTGGGGTCTGTCAGGAGGACAGGTTCTCTCTAGGACCAGAAAGTGCTGCCTGGAAGGGATGTTCTGCCCCATCAGAGGGACAGGGCAGGACAGCTGTCTTCTCCTGGGCATGGTTGTAGAGGTGTGAAGCAGCATGTGTACCCAGGGGTGCCCAGGGCTGTCCGTGTGAGCAGGGTCCCTGCGCCCCGGGGGCTGTGTGCTGGGGCAGGGACTCTGCTGCTACCAGGGTCAGCACTAGGGCTGTCTGGTGAGATTTGCACAGGGAAATGGAGAGTGCGAGGAGTGACCCAGGGAAGAGGAGCATAAGATTGTTCTGCAGTAATAATGTGCTGCATGGGTCATGTCTTCTCCTAGCTCCATCTGATCCCTTAGAAATTCCAATGGGACACTGAAGAACAACATCAAGGAAACATTTTCCTGTAGGTTGAGTCTTTGCTTTGACTTTTCCTCTCCTGTGGGCTGTGCTGACTGTTGTAGATGACAACTTACTTCTCACCTCAGTCATAGCCAATGAAATCTCGATTCTCATTAAGTCTTAGGAGCTTCACCTGAGCCCTGCACACACAGAGGTTCCCCGGGGCAGTGCCCTGATGCCAGGAGGGGTCTGCAGAGCAGAGCTGAGCACAGCGCAGGTGGGATGAGGTCTGTGAGCACAGAGCAGGAGGTGACTTGGGCAAAGAAAAGCAGCTGCAGGGATAGATGCAGGCAGCAGAGACATTATCAGGGAGGGGGATGGAGCTGCTCACAGAAATGTCCTGGCAGTGGGGATGTCGGACCTCCCTGACATCCCCCACATTGCTGACACTTTCCTACAGCAACCCCCTTGTTTCTGCCACCCAGCACAGACTCTACACTCAGAGATCCAGAGTTTCAGTGTGTTCTCCTTGCCAGCTCAACCCCAGTGAGGAGAAACCCCTGAGTGCCTGTCTGTCTGTCCCTGTCCTTATAGACTTGGCTGCAGCATTTCTTGCTTTTTCCCCTCCTGTCTTTGCTGCCTTTGTCCCACTGTTACCTGCAGCACTGGGCACGTCCATAGGTGGGGCTGGCACTGAGCTGACCCTCATCTCAGGACCCCCAGTTCCTAACCCAGCTGACCCTCTTCCCATCAGTGGCACACTCAAGCCAGTAAAAAACAGACCTCCCAAAAGGGACCTGCCAAAAGTCTTCCTGAATACAGAGAGTCAATTTGAGGCCATTCCATAAGTAGTGGAAGGGATTTTCCTCAAAAAAGATTGCTTATTTCTCACTGCCTTTCCTCCTTGGTCAGGTCTCCACACTTGACAGCAGCTGATGTCCAACAGCAGCAGCTCCATCAGCCAGTTCCTCCTCCTGCCCTTTGCAGACACACGGGACCTGCAGCTCCTGCACTTCTGGCTCTTCCTGGGCATCTACCTGGCTGCTCTCCTGGGCAATGGCCTCATCATCATCACCATAGCCTGTGACCACCACCTCCACACCCCCATGTACTTCTTCCTCCTCAACCTCGCTGTTCTGTGCTCTCTTTGCATTATATCTGCTTCCACAGAGTCATAATTTTCCTCATTTTTTCCCTTTTATTAATAAAAAATTTACAAGCATATTTTCATCAGCTGAACAACTCGAGTACTTGTCTGTAATGGTAATGCTTTCCCACCATGACAGGACGGGACAAGGACAGTGTACTGACAAAATTCACCGTGAATGTAGAACAATAATGGCCAGTTACACCCACACCCAGTGCTAACACAGGGTACCTTATTTACCTGAAAATTAGAGAGTACTGCCTGAAAGAAAGACAGACAGACCGGCTCTTCTTGAGGCAGCAAGCCCATACCCTTCCCCAACCAGCTTCTTTTATGTGCAAGTGGTGTCAAGTGGTATGGAAAACAACCCAGGTGAACTCAGATCACCTGTGGTGGCTGCTTCGGGAGGTGAGCTCTGGCCCGGCCAGAACCAGGACATTATCCAGCCCTTTTTCCACACCATCTACATCATGGGCGGATCTTACATGTTCAGAGTATTGGGGACATTCATAACATCATTGATCTGTTATGTAGAACATCTGCCATGGACAGATTTAGTTATACACCAAAAATTTAGTGGCTATCCTTTCCTAGAGCTAAACCCCCTTGAGGTACACACTGGACTTCCCCATCCTTTCACATCTCCGACCAAGTGCACCCAGGTCCCTGAGCAAAAGCAATCCCGTGAATGGGTTTGCCTTTGTCTGAAGAAGGAACATCCCAGAGTGTCTTCCCCAACAGGTTTTTCATGTGTAATACAGGGACTTTATGCCCCTCAAAGGTCTGTTGAAGACTGCGGTGGTTTGGCCCTGGCTAGAGGCCAAATGCCCATCAAAATCCCCCTATCACTCCCCTTTTCATCCAGAAAGGGGAGAACATAGATAGTAGGAGGCTTAGGATCTGAGATAAGGACAGAGAGGTATCACCCTGCTGTTAGTGTCATGGGCAAAACAGACTCAACACAAAATAAATAAAGAAAACTAATTTATTACACTACAGCTACACAAGCAGTGACGCCAGAGTCAGGTAGTGAGAAGAGTGGCCAAGTCTTCAAGCACCTTCCCCCATCCCTCCCTTCTTAGCAGACTTCACTTTAGTCATGATTTTTCTCCCATCATCCCCCCCACAGTGGCACAGGGAGGGACAGGGACTGGGGAAATGGGGTTTCAGTCAGTTCCTCCAAAATGTTTTCCTTCTTAGCTGGGGGGGTGGAAATCCACACTCCCTTCCCCTGCTGCACTCTTCTCTCTCTCTCTCTCACTCTCTCTCAAATCTTCTTAAAACTTCTCTTAAATCTTCTAGGGAGATACCATGACAAAAGGTTTCCACCACAACACCCACGCATCAAGGCAGTCTCAGACATGACTAGCTGGAGAACTGGTCACAAGGAGAAGAATTTGGTCATTCTGGGGGATGCCATAGCAGTCAGAGGTGCTGAACTGGAATCTGGCCATGAGCACATTGGGCTGCACTGGGAGGAATGTGGCCACGCAGACAAGGGCCCTTCTTGTCCATTTGGACTCAGCACAGGTGAGGCCACCTCTGGAGCAGTCAGTCCCAGTGTGGGCTCTCCAGTCTGGAGGAATGGGGAGGAACTGAAAGAAAGTGGGCAGAAAGTCTGCCAAGATACAGTTAGGGGTCTTGTATGGAGAGGCTGAGAGACCTGGGCATCTTTAGCCTGCGGAAGGGGAGCCTGAGGGCAGCCCTCTTGTGCTACGTGAAAAGAACATAAGAAAGGAAGTGTTGCCGTTCGCGGCGTGGCGACCTGGTTCAGTAACGGCACGGCGGCCACCCTCTGGCCAATCGGGCCATCAGCACGCAGACACCAATGTGGTGGACGGCAAATGGCATTTAATGGTGACAACAGCCTTATATAGCTTAGATTTATGATGTCACTTCTGCCCGCTTACATCATAGGCTTAACGCTATTGGCTACCTGAGAAAGTCTTGAAAGGGTCCTGGAAGGGTCCTACCTTTCCGTACAGCACAACATCTTCCAACCGCTGGACCCTAACTACCTACATCTCCCTTCCCCCCCCCACCCCTTATGCTTATTTAAACTACTGAAAGTGCCAAGTGGCTTACAACACTGATAGCTTATAGCAATGATTACATCTTATAATACTGATGGTATAAGGCACACTACGTAAATGATAGTCAGAGGTAATATGAATAGTAGTTTGTACTAGAGACAACTACAAGATAGTAAAGATAGTACTTATAAGTTACATTCTTAAAGCATCTGTTGGTTGTCTAGAAAGAAAATGTTAACCTTCTCTAACCAACTCTTGACAGGTCTCGCTGTCGTGTCACTAGAGAGGCCACTCCCGTGGCTGTGCCAGCTACTCCCAGGCCAAGCAGTGTTGCTATTGTCACAGTTGTCAGTATTTCTCTCTTTTGGAGTCTGTTGTCAACTTCTCCCCAATGATAGTATATTTCTTCATCCAAATGATATAGGACCCCAGGAACAATCCAAATTTGTGCACAAAAGTCAGTTGCAGGGTTGAAACGCTCAAGGGACACACAGGGGGTTAGACCTGTCTGATAACAGATCCACATCCCTGATGCTGATGGAATTGCCCATTTATAGGTTCTATCAATTGCAACGGTTTCTGCACAGACCCCACTGTTCCAGCTCGCTAAGGTGGCATTGCCAAAACATATGCCTTGGCCTCTAACCTGGTTCAAAGGGATTCCTCTCCGTGGTGTATCCCACTTGCACTGAGTCGGATTATCGTCCGATGAATAGCTAAAAGGAGTGTCGAGGGCAATGCCCTCATAGAAAGGAGGATAGACATCATAGCATAACCAACATGAACTTGTGAGATTTGGGTTGGATTGATTCAATGACCTAAAGGTAGCATCCAAACACAAAAGAATTGTTTATCTGTCAAATGGTGAGAGTGCATGACCGATTTACCTAAGGAGACCATTTGCTTAGCTGGTAGGGGACTGGTTGGGACAGAAGTGGGAATTGGCAGGTTGTCTTTTCCTTGCTGATTATTGCTTTTGATTATGACATTGGGATCGATTGCTGAGATGCTTCTTAGCTCCTGTTTTTTAATAAAAAACAGTCCTCCCCTATCCTTGCCAGATTCCCAGTACCTAAATCCCCAGGTTTTACTGACAGCCCATCCCAGGTCATTTTCATTGGTTACATTTAACATAAGATATTCACATAACTCTCTATCCTTAGGTTTTATTGCCATCTGAATCCTCAAAGTTCTCACCCATGTTTGATCTTTGTATCTAAGGCATTTGTGAGGTCCGAATTGAACCTTTAGGTACTTATCCAGTCCTGCTCCTGGTTTCCAGTCAGAGGCTACGGTCTCACATCCTCAAGAAGGACGGTAGTAGTGACTTGGGGAGTTGCAATGAGATTTGCCAGGATTAAAGCTAGGACACAAATAGTACCTCACATCACTTAAGCAAGGCTTCACTGGGACTAGGTCACAGGGGGACACCTCAAAGCTCGGGGGCCCTGAGGTGACGATCTTTTGTAATATTTTCGAATCCTCCCATCTTCCTAGCACCCATTCCCATGGTTCATGTTCATACAAACCCATAGGTGGTACGACAAACCCTAAAAGTAAAATCACACAGAACCATCTCTGCACTTCCCCACGGAGGTTGTTTCGCCGTTTTTTTGATTCTGCCAGCGTGGAACCTCCAAGTGCAAGCAGGGTGTTTGCTGACTTGTTGTCCTCCTTTGTCTCCAGGGTGTACAGGTCACAAGGGCATCCGATGATCTGATCCTGTGGATAAAAACTCACAGTTTTCATTAGTTTTATTCCGGAGGTCTGGCTTAATAGATTTAAGTGGACACCACTTAATTCTACAATCTTTTTTAACAGCAGCATAGCCTTGTCCCGTAAGGACCAACCTCCACCCTTGTTCCCATTCCCCTAGTTCATTCCTGATTACAACCAGTGGGCCTTCTTCTAACACTCGTGTGGCCCAATGTTTTTAATTGCGGCTATTCACTTCCTCTCCCCTGGGGAATTGGTTTAGTGCTAATAGAGCAGTTGCCAACAGGCGTGCTTGATCTCCTAAAGGAATAGTATTTGTAAAACCTTCTGCCTTCGCTAACACTTCTAACTTAGATTTTAATGTCTGATTCGCCTGTTTGACTATGGCTTGACCTGTGCTGTTATACAGAATCCCGTATGTCAGGGTGATACCCCATTTGTGAGCGGATGCCTGAACTGATTTAGAGACCAAGTTTGAGCCATTGTCTGTCTTAATTTGATTAGGAATGCCGAGCCATGCCATGGCTGTTAGCCAGTGCTGGATGGTCGCTTTGGAGTCGACCTTAGAGTGTTGTGTAGCCACAATTACTCCACTGTATGTGTCTACAGTTACCGCTAGCCACGTTCGAGGTTTCAGCAGCTGACAGAGCATAAAATCCGTCTGGTGATTTCTGTCAGTGAGGGCACGTGGCTACCACGTGTTTCGCCTCTGTGACTGAGATCCCACATCTCTTTGCTAGCGCTTTAGCTCCAATATGGAGAGACTCGTGTAGCTGACGAGTGTCTCTTAGCGTCCACAACCCTTTTGCAGCTGTGTCTGCTTTGTCATTGCCTGTTTGGAAAAACCCGTTTACCGGGCTGTGGCTGTTGATGTGGATGACAGATACGGCGCTCTTTCGAGAAGCAAGTGCTTCTTCTAGCATTAATGCAAGTGCAGATGTTGACACACCAGGCCCTGACATGGTTAAGCAAAGCTTGGCTGTGAACACTGAGTCAGTCACTATGTTGAGATGCTCTGTTGGAAACAGTCCGTACGCCAGCACGATGGCCATTGCTTCTAGCTGCTGTACTGAAAGTGCATAGTCAGTCATTTTAACACAGTGCCATTTTTCTTCTGCTTGCCATACCGCAGCCGCTGTTGAGGTTGCTGAGGATGCATCTGTAAAGACCATTGGTCCCTGTTGGGGTCGGTCCAGGACCTTTTGTGGAAGCTCGATGTCGATAACCGTCAGCATCTGAGTCCACAGCGGCTTTGTAGCGTACCCGATTTCTCCGCCAAATCCGGCTAATGCGATAGCCAGGTACTCTGACATTGCCACTAACTGCGCTGGGAGCTGTTTGCGGAAGGGTAGGTATATCCTGGCTGGTTCGATGCCCAGGTGTCTTAGGGTAAGTTTTCTGCCTTTCATGATGAGGTTACCGAGGCATTCGACTGCTGGTGAGAATGCACACGACGACTTCCCCAGGACTACCCACTGTATCAGTTGAGCTTTTTCAGGGGGGCCTTGGGCTAGTGCTCCTACTCCCCCTCCCTCTGAGAAGCATACATACAAATCAAGTGGTAGGTCTGGGTTCCATCTGGTGAGTGGGCTTGATGATATCTGTTGCTCGATAAAATCAAGAGAGTTCATTGCCTCTGCTGTCAAAGATTTTTGCTCCCATGGGTTTTTTCCCTTTAAGAGATCGTACAGGGGATTCATGATTTCTGGAGGGATCAGGACGATGTTACAGAGCCATTGCAAGGATCCCACTGACCGCTGCATATCATGGAGCGTTTTGATGTTTCGGCAGATTTTTATTAGAGGTGGGGTTACATAGGAACTTGTTATCCCCACTCCCAGGAAACTTACACATGGCCCCTTTTGATTTTTGCGCTCGCGATTTCAAACCCGTTTGATTTCAGAGTCTCTGAGACCATTGTGACTAACTGGTCTACCTGACTTCCTGCTGGTGCAGCGATCAGGATGTCGTCCATGTACTGAATGATGGTCGCAGTCAGATCACTGTGCCGGACCGGTGCCAGTGCTCGACCCACCGTGATCTGGCAGATAGTGGGCGAGTTGATCATTCCCTGAGGCAGCACCTTCCGCTGGAAGCACAGATTAGGGCGTTGGCTGTTTGGGAACGCGACAGAAAAAGCAAACCACTCACTGTCCTCCTCATGCAAAGGTATAGAGAAAAAACTGTCTTTAATGTCAAGGATGGCACAAGGTTGCCCATTCAGTATCATACAGTTCATGGGCAGCAGTGTTTGGACAGGACCCATAGGTTGAATTGTCTTATTTACTTCCCGCAGATCATGTAGGAGGCAAAACCCCTCACCGGTTCATTTGGGTATTACAAAAACTGGAGTGTTCCATGGGCTAATAAATGGCTCTATGTGACCTCGTTGTAGCTCGCGGTCAACTAGCTTGAGAAGCTCATCCATTTGAGGTTTTGGCAGGGGCCACTGCTCGACCCACACCGGGTCAGATGATTTCCATGTTAGCTTAATTGGTGGGAGTGGGTATACTGCAGTGGCCCTTACTATAAATTTGTTACCCTGGCTTTCAATAGGGCTAAAGCGTCCCTTCCCAACAAGGGTGGGACTCCTGACATGACATATGGAAAGAGGGTGATGTATTTTTCTGGTCCCTTTTCAGTATGGAGTGTGATTGCTATCAATTGAGCGCTCTTTCTGGCTTGAGTTAATCCCCCAACTCCTCCCACCATGGGGGCATTTTCCATTTTCAAGTGTGGGGGCCAGTGCGTTTCGGGGATGACTGTGACGTCTGCTCCGGTGTCAATTAAAAAGGGAACACTGATGGTGGTGTCATCTAAAGTATTGTAAAGGGAGCAGACTCCCCACACCACCAGCGGGTCATCACGTTTTACAGCCAGGGCCACCCTGGGGTCCTGACCCCAGAGGGTATTCCCTGCTGTCCCTGAGGCAAAGGCAGGTCTGCCTGCAGTGTTGGTTTGGCTATATAATTGGTCACTTCTTGAGGTGGCAACGAGTTTGGAATTGCCTTGCCCCATCTGTGGCTGATATAATTGGGACGCCTCATGTCCCACTCGGGAGAGAACTGGGTGCGGCCCGAAAGTTTCCCTGATTGTTACCCCCGCAATCATTGGCAAAATGTCCCCTCCTTCCACAAGCCCAGCAGTGTCCCCTGGGCCGAGTTTGGCAAGGGGGGAGCACTATTGGCGGATTTCCAGACTGAGGGCAATTTCTCCCGATGTGGCCTGCCTGACCGCATTTAAAACACACCACTGCATTGGCTACCAGGGCGTGAACAGCTGCCTGGATTGGAATTAAATGTTCTTCCCTCGCAACATGGTTAATCATGTCCGCAATATTTGACCCTGCTGGTAGTGATCGGAGAATTTCTTTGGTTGGCGAATTACACTGCTGACGTAAGCATTCTGCTATGACCGGGCCTTTTGCTTCCAGAGGCAGCGCTGACGAGTCTACTGCTGCTTGGAGGCGATCCACAAATTGTGTGAAGCTTTCACTTTCGCTCTGCTTTATTGTGGCCCATGGTGATGGCCTAGTGATGGCTCTAGAGACTGCACTAATAGCTTCTCTGGCTGCACGAGTAGTTGCCACGACCTCAGGGGGCCGTAGGCCCTGTGCTTGTGCCTGAGGGGTAAGCATTGCTGGATCTGTACCCATTAGCTGCTGCAGAACATGATCGTCCCCAACTGCTTGGGCCAGTAGCCTCATAGAGTTCTCATCCCATTCTTGTTTAAAAATGATCATTCCTGCCCCGTTAAAAATCAGTCTACAAGTTTGTTTTATATCAAAGGGAAGTAGGTCGTCTCCTCCAAAAACCCCATCTATGAGCGTGGAGACCATGGCCAAATTAAGCCCATTATCCGCAATTGCTGTAACGATCGCTTGTGTATCCTTAGGGTTTAATGGCGAGTGAGCCCTGTGTGTCCCGGGCATCACCCAGACCGGGAACGCTAACGCGGCAGATGGTGCCCAGTCGGCACACGCAATTTGTATCTTTTTCCAATCCGTAAGAGGCATGTTTTCCCCTAATGATTCTTTTTTAATTTGGATGGGAATATTTGTGCTTTTGATTTTGCCGATTCTGATTTCCTGCTCCCCTTCTGAGCTGGAATCGTTTATGAGCCGCTCGCCCTGACTAGTATCCGACTCGGAGCCAGAACTCGACTGACCGGCCACTTCCGGTTTTCCCCTTCTTTTTGTCAGGCTCTGACCCTGCCCACCAGCTTTGTGGGTGGGTCTTTCTTCTTGCCCCCTCGACTCGCCCCTCCTCCTCTGCGGGTTCTGATTGGCTCTCCACCTATCACTCACGCTCTTGTCCCTTCCTTCTTTATTTCTACCGCCCTTCTCCTCCCCTTCCCTTTCACATGAGCTCGCCAGCTCTGGAATTTCCTCCCTTTTCGCGCCAAAAGTATTTTTGACCCGCCCTTCTTCTCCGCTGGCGCCATCTTGGAGAGCACGTGGTGGCGGCCATTTTTCCTGAGATTCTGATCTTTTAGCGGCAGCCCTAACCTCATCGGCTAGCCCACCCCAGAGAGATTTTGCTTGCTCCTGCCCCTCCGTAAGAGTTTTTCCTTGGTCCTGCCCCTCCGTAAGCGATTTTGCTCGCTCCTGCCCCTCCGTAAGCGGATCGGGGTTCGTGGATGGAGGAGGCTTATCGCCCTTTCAAACTTTGGGCTCAGCAGGCTTATCACTGTCTGGGGGCTGCAAAGTTTTTGTAGCCACCCTACCCTAGCCTTCCGGAGGGCCTGTACGACCCTCCCCCACGATTTCAGATTTTTCCCACTACCTGAGGACATAGTTTCCTCAGCCAAAGCATTAGTACACTTCCCCCACACCTTAGGATGGAGAATATCAACCGGCTGGTCATTGACCCCGATTTCTAAAAGTCTCGCAACGACGAGAGTAAAATCTTCAGCCTGACACTCAATACCCCACTGCGTACACAAACCCAATACGACCTTCACAAGGGCTTCCATCCTCCTTGCGGGTCCGAGGGCGTCCCCTCCCCCGGGCAGGTCCTGCCGCTCCGGCCACCGTTCACCTGACACAAGCGAGTCTCCCGGGTTCCGGCACCACTTGTTGCCTTTTGTTTAGGTCCGGCAACCTATTTCAGGAACGGCAACGGCGCCACACTCTGGCAGCACGGTCCATCAGCTCACAGACACCAATGTGGTGGACGGCAAATGGCGTTTATTAGCCAGAGGCACGGGGCTTTATACCCCAGGGCTGTGATGCCACCCCCATCCTCTCACCTTACCTGCTACTTGCTATTGGTTACCTGTGGAGGGGAGGGGTCTTACCTTTCCATACAGCGTGACATCTTCCGACCGCAAAGCCCTATCTACCGACAGCCAGGAAGTGTACACATGGCAGCAGAAGAGGTATTGACGTTCCCCTGTACCTGCATTACAGTCAGTCTGTCTCTTTCATCTCCCTCATCATACAGGTGTTTCCACTACTCCTGTTGATATGGCTGTGACTTAGGAAATCTTTTCAGGAGACTTGCAGGTCATAAGCTCTTCACAGGTTTCCACCTCCGCTTGCTCTTTGGTGATTCAGATGCCACTCGGCTCTCCAGTTTCTGCTTTGAGACTCTGAGAGTTGGAAGACATCCCATCATTCAGAACTCTAATGAACTGTTCTATCAGAAGGTCAGTGTGTTGATAAGTGACATTTCTGTGTATATGATTAAATTTTTTCTGGGGGAGAATCTCCTCTGGAAGCTGACCCCCTTCACACGCTGCTTGGCTGTAGCAGGCAGCTGAGGAGAGAGATTTCATGGTTATGAAACTGGATCATGTTGAACTGCTGTTTGTTGTCAGAGAAATCTGTCTGTGCCTGTGAGCACAGATGATGCCAGGAAAAGTGTTGGGAGTCCCAGGAGGCCAGGGAGGGAACTGCTGGGCTTGGGGAAGAGCAAGGTTCTCCAGACAGACTTGGATATGAAGAGACTGTCTTTCCTGCCTGTCCAGATCTCCTTAGGAGACCTCTGGACCAGCACCCATTGCAGCATGCTGATGAACTTTCTTCCATGATCTGAGATATGACAGAAACATTTTTTCCTTTGAAAAAATCCTCCATTGCAAAACTCCTTTGAAATTTTAATCACTCAAATAAAACCTCTCCAATTAGTCATACAAGTCTTATTTTTTTAATTAAAGTGAGTTTAAGAGACATGTTTGTAAGGGCTTTCTGTATGATTAATGAGCCCCATGGTGTCTTTTCTTC
This sequence comes from Gallinula chloropus, assembly GCF_964237585.1. NCBI lineage: Eukaryota > Metazoa > Chordata > Aves > Gruiformes > Rallidae > Gallinula > Gallinula chloropus. Next base: position 757,597 of record NC_140106.1, read on the forward strand.
TGAGTCCAGAAACCTCAAGATACCAAATGGAGAATGAAGAAACCTCTCAAGAAGTCCAAGTCAGGAGTAATGCCCAAAGTACCTTGAAGCATTAACAGGCTCCATTGGGAGCCATTCCTGACAAAGCCTCCCCATGGGCTCCTTAGAGCAGACAACTGGAGGCCATGAGGTTAAACCCTTGCCTTTCTGGCCGTTGTCAGACTCATTTTGTCTTTAGCCAACTTTTGAGGTGTCGTGATTTCACAGTCTCCTTCCTCAGTAGAACATCTCTCACAGGGTTAAGCTTTGTGGAAGGTGAACCTCACTGGTGGCAGATTGCACTTGGCATAGAGTGAGGAGTGTTTAATTTAATGGTGAATCTTGTCAGGTTTCTTCTGTTGGTGGGAAAATAACTCCCTGTGTGCTGCCTGTGTGCAGCCAGTTCTCTAAGGAAAGCAGGGGAGCTGGTACAGAGGGGCTGTAATGCCCCACTGCAGAGTGCAGCAGAGAGACCTGATGTAAGGACATCTCAACTGACCCTTTTTCAGAGCAGTCCAGACATCCTTAGGAGACACCCTGGATCAATCTCAGTCAGAGGTTGTCACCTCTCCTCTACAGTGAAAATAATAACCTACACCCTTAAAAAGAAATCAATTTTGCTATGAGCTCCCTTTGAAACAGCTTCAATGATCTGTACATCTCTTGAAGACTTGAAGATAATTACATGAAGAGACACAGCTCGTTAGAGCTTGTTTTTTACTTTTAATGAGCCCTGGGGTGCATTTGGAGATGAGTCCTTGAAGCTCAGGTACTGAGAGGAAATTGCACAATAAACTCCATGTCAAAAGCAGAAGCCAAAGTACCCTGGAGTATTAATGAGTCCCGCTGAGAGCCATTGCTGGCTGAGCCTCCCCAGGGACTAGTTAGCACAGGTAATTGGAGGCCATGTTGGCTGGTAGGCAAAGGCAATGTACAAGCAGCTGAAAGGCTGAGCAAGCCCTGGGTTGGTTTGATAAAGCAGAAAGGCCAAGCCCTGACCCCCAGCTCCAGGGAAGACAGGTCCTGTCCCTCAGGTATTGCTCTGGTTCTTCCTGGGGCAGAACAACATGGGGTGTGTAATGATGATGGAAAGTACAACAGGATTAGAGTATCTAGACTTACTAGGGGTGTGTTAGGAGACACCAAGCCTCCCCCACCCCAGTTCCTTAGGACAACATTTCTCCTCATAGTAGGTCATCTCCATAGTGAAGAAAGAAAGACCAGGGAGACCGTACATTCCCAATCAGATTCAGGAGGAAACATAACATAGGAAAATGAGGACAATGCTGAGGTGCTTAATGAATTCTTTGCCTCTGTCAGAGGAGCAGTTGTACAGAGAGAATCCAATTCCCTGAGCTAGGAGACAGGGACATGGAGCAGAATGAGCCCACCTCAGTCCAGAAGGAGATGGTCCTGCTGCAGGAGATGTGCACAGATCTGTGGGGTTGAATGGGATACACCCAAGGGTGCTGAAAGAGCTGGTGGAGGGGTTCACCAAGCCACTTTGCATCAGTCCTAGCTGACTGGATCAGTCAATGTAACCCCCTATATAAGAAGGGACAGAAGGATGATCAGGGAAATTACAGGGCTGATACTTTGACTTCCGTGCAAGAGAAGCTGGCGGAGCAGATCATCCTGAGACGTATTATCCAGTTCATGAAGAACCCCCAAGTGATCAGGCCCAGTCAGCTTGGGTTCATAAGGACAGGTCCTATTTGACCAACTGGATATCCCTCTATGACAGGGTGACCTGCTTCTTGGACAAGGGAAGGGCTCTGGATGTTGTCTACCTCGACTTTAGCAAGGCCTTGGACAGAGTTTTCCACCACCTTCTCCTAGAGAAACTCGCTGCTGTGGCTTGGAAACTGTGGTGGTTCAGCCCCAAACAATGGCTGAGCACCACATGCTGCTCGCTCACTCCTGGAGGAGAAACAGACAGAGCCTCTTTGGGCTGGGATATGGATTTAGTCTAGGGGCATTGGAAAAGTTGGTCTTTCAAGATCCCCTTCCAACTCCTAAGGTTCTGTGATTCTACGATAGTTAACTGATAAAAGCACTATGAAAGAGGAACAATAACCGCCCTTGGCAAACAACAGTCACACCAGGTGGTATCACAGAGTACCCTACCAAACCAATGATAACAGAGTGCTATATGAGCTAAGAACCAACCAGATGCCCTGTCCCCACTCAGAGTGCCCTGGAGGAACCTAGAAGTGCCCCCCCCCCCTCCCCCAACCAGCACCTTTTATGGGGAAGTGATGTCACGTGGTGTGGAAAACAACCCGGGGTTATCTCACCTCACCTGTGCTGGCTGCTTGGGGAGGTGAGCTCTGAGCTGACCAGAACCAGGACACCCACAGTGCCTAGGAAAGCTTGTGTCTCCTTTTTGTTGGTTGGAGGAGACATTGCTGGATCAGTCCTTGACAGATGGTGGGGCTGTGTTTCCATCCCAGGGGCAGTTGATTCCAAGTGTACTGAATTCCCTTCCAAGTGACAGCAAACTGTGGCCTGTCCTCTGCTGCAACAGGACTCAAGGAGAAAGCATTTGCAATGTCGATTCTGGCATGGAATCACTTAGATTGGAAGAGACATTTAAGATCATCAAGGCCTAGTCCACCTATTGACCATGTCCTCAAGCAGAACATCTACACGTTTTAAATACCTCCAGCGATGGCGACTACACCACCTTCCTGGGAAGCCTTTTCCAATATTTGACTATTCTTTCAGTGGGGAAATATTTCCTCATATCTAACCTAAATCTCCCCTGGTGCAATTTAAAACCATTTCCTCTCATCCTATTACTTGTTACCTGAGCAAACTGACGGTCTCCTCCAGGGAGCTCTCCAACCACTCTGCCCCAGGCCTGTAGTGTTGCCTGGGGTTATTGTGACCAAAGTGCAGGACCTGGCACTCGGCTTTGTTGAGCCCCATAAAACTGGCCTGTCCTGGTTTTGGTCAGGATGGAGTTAATTTCATTTGTAGCAGTGGATGGAATGCTGTGTTTGAGAGTTAAAATGGGAGTAGTGCTGATAACACCCTGATGTTGTTAATTGCTGTCAGACAGTCAAGGACTTTCTCAGCTCTTCATGAGAAAGGAGGGGCGAAGCCAGGACAGGTGACCCAACTGACCAACGAGAGTATTCCATGCCAATTACGTCCTGCCCAGGATATCGGGGGCTGACGGGAGGAAGGCCTGGGGCGGCTCCGGGACGCGCGGTTCTTGGGGGACGGTCGCGTTCTGGGACGGCTCTGGGTGGCACGGCCTGAGTTGTGTGATTTGGTGAGAAACTGTATTGTGTATCAACAGCTTCATATATTTTTGCTCTACAGTCCTGTTAGTATTGTTATATTGTATCTTTCTGTTATCTTAGTAAACTATCCTTATCCCAACCCACGGGCCTCTTAATTTCTTGATTTTGGGGTTATTTGCCCCTTCCTTTTCCCTTCCCTTACCTCTTCCCCCACCACCACCACCTTCCCTTTCCCTGCTCTTTTCCTTTAAGGAGCAGGCAGCTGCGTGGATCTTGGCCCTCAGCCAGGGTGAAACCATGACATGGCCTTTGCCCATCAATCCAGCCTGTCCAGGTCTCTCTGCAGAGCCTTCCTGCCTCCCAGCAGATCAACATACCCCACACAAATTGGTGTCATCTACAAACTTGCTGAGGGTGCACTCGATCTCCTCATTCAGATCATTAAGATATATCTTAAAGAGGATGGCCCCCAGCACTGAGCCCTGGGGAATACCGCATGTGACCTGTTGCCAGCTGGACTTAACTCCATTCACCAAAACTCTCTGGGCCTGGCCATCCAGCTATTTTTTAACCCAGCAAAGAATATACCCATCTAATCCATGGGCAGCTAGTTTCTCTAGGAGGATGCTGCAGGAAACAGTGTCAAAATCTTTACTGGAGTCCAGGTAGACCACATCCACAGCCTTCCCCTCATCCACTAAGCAGCAGGTCACCTTGTCGTAGAAGGAGATCAGTTTCTTCAAGCACGATCGGCCTTTCCTAAATCCATGCTGACTGGGCCTGATCACCTGAGTGTCCTGCTTTTGTTGCATGATGACAAGCCTGTAGTTCCCTGGGTCCTTCCTCTGTCCATTTTTGTAGGTGGGCGTCACATGTTCCAGCTTCCAGTCAGGCAGAGCCACCTTGGTCAGCCAGGACATCTGGTAAATAAGGGGAAGTGGCAGGGCGAGCACTTTTGCCAGCTCCCTCAGTAACCTTAGGTGTATCCCATCTGGACCCATTGACTTGTGGGGATCTAAGTGGCTGAGCAGGTCACTAAAAATTATCCTGGGACTATGAAGGCTTAATGGGTTAACTTCCCATTCTCATTTTCCCACTCAGTGCTCTGGGAATCAGGAGGCCAACTGGTCCTACTACTAAAGCCTGAGGCAAAAAAGGCATTAAGTACCTGAGCCTTTTCTTCATCCTTCATCACAATGGTTCCCCCAGCATCCAAGAAAGGTGGGAGATTCTCCCTGGCCCTCCTTTTGTTATTAACATATTTATACAATTTCTTCCTGCAATCTTTTACAGTAGTGGCCAGATTGAGCTCTCTTTGGGCTTTGGCCCTCCTTGTTTTTTTCCTGCATAGCCTCACCTTAGCCCTGTACTCCTCCTGGGTCACCTTCCCTTTCTTCCAATAATTATATGCTCTCCTTTTCCTCCTGAGTTCCTGGCTCTCTGTTCAGCCAGGCCAGTCGTCTTCCCCCCTGACTTGAAATCCGGCACATTGGGATGGCTTGCTCCTGCTCCTTCAGGACCTCATTCTTGAGGATCGTCCAGTCTTCCTGAGCTCCTTTATTTTCCAACACTTTCTCCTTGGGGACTCAATCCACAAATTTCCTCAACAGGACAAAGTCCACCCTCCAGAAGTCCAGGGTGGTGGTTCTGCCACCCCTCTTCCTTCCCCAAGAATTGAGAACTCTATCATTTCATGATCACTGTGCCCAAGACAGCCTCCAAGCACCACCTCATCCACAAGACCTCTGTTTGTGAGCAACAGGTCGAGCAGGGCACCTTTCCTTGTTGGCTCACTCACCAGCTGCATCAGGAAGTTCTCTCCCACACAGTCCAAGAACCTTCTAGATTGACTCCTCTCTGCTGCGTTGTCTACCTAGGAGCTATCTGCTAGGTTGAAGTCACCCACAAGAAGAAAGACCAACAATGGTGATGCTACTCCCAGCTGGCTGAAGAATATTTCATCTACCTCTTTGTCCTGGTTGGGTGGTGTGTAAAAGACTCCCACCAGGATTTGCACCTTGCTGGCCTTCCCTCTAATTCTAACCCACAAGCATTCAACCTTATCATCACCCTCATTAAACTCCAGACAATCTAGACAATCCCAGAGACAGAGGGCTACCCCACCACCTCTCCTTTCTCACCTGTCCCTCTTGGTGACATTATACCCATCCATCACAGCATTCCAGTTGTGAGAATCATCCCACCAAATATCTGTGATGGCAACTAAGTCATAGGCTTCTCGACATACAGTTACTTTGAGTTCCTCTTGGGTTTTGCCCATACTGAGTACGTTGGTGTGCAGACATTTCAGGGACCAAGCCGAGCCCCCCCCATTTTTGCCTTAAAATCACCAACATCTTGAACACAACCTGAGGCAACACATGGAGGGACCATACCTGTACCCTTTCACTCCAAACATACTGTGTCCTTTCGCACTTTGTCATGGAGCAAGCCTGCTATATTCCCCTCCCCTGCACCCCCAATCTTGTTTAAAGCCCTGTCTGTGAGCCCTGCAAGCTCCTGGGCAAAGACCCTCCTTCCTCTATGAGAAAGGTGGTTCCCATGTGACACCTGTAAGTGTGGTGCCATGTAGGCCATCCCATTGTCAAAAACCCCATAATTGTTACGTGTGCACCAGCTCCAGAGCCATGTACTAATAGATTAGATCTGCCTATTCCATCCAATATCACTACCTGGTACTGGAAGGAGGGAGGAAAAACCACCTGGGCCCCAGATTCCCTCACTAGTCATCCAAGTGCCCTGAGGTCCCTCTTGATTGCCCTTGAAATATGTACTGCAGCTTCATCACTCACCCTCTACCCCCCTGCCATGGCAAAGCAGTAGTGGGTAGTAGTCTGAGGGACGTACCAGACGAGGAAGTTTCCTAGTGATATATCCTGTAGCAGGGAGTCTCCTACAATCTTTTCTTTCTTGTTGCTGTTGTAGTGATTCGAGGAGTATGTCTCTCTCACCTTGGGTACTCCTCTGGCATGGTCAAATCAGGAGCCACATTGTTCCCTTCCTGGTCCTCCACAGTAAGAGCCTCATATGTACTGTTTAGAGAAATCTGGGGAGGAGGCATGGGCAAGGAGGTGGTATTCTTCCTTCACACGGTTGTGGACTAGTTTCCACTCACTGTGCCCCTTTAAGTTCTTAACTTAAAGAGGGGGTTGATTCCACTTCCATCTCATCGGGTGTGTTTTCCGGTGATTGTCTCCTCTCTTGTTTCAGGGAGCTCAGGCTGTGGGTCCACCAATTTATCCCATGTTCTGACTCCCTGATGCTCCTTAGCTTGTCTACTTCCTGTCTTAGTTCTAGCAAGAGGTTGAACAGATACATGCCTGATGCAAAGAGAGCACAGTTGGTGCTGAGTCTGGGTCACAGAAGATTGTGACATACTGCATTAGGAATGGGATGAATGTGAACCATGTTATCATAGCTTAGAAAAACTAGAAAGGAAAAAAAAAGAGCATCAAACCAAAAATACTACAAATTCAGACTGGCCCTAACATAAGTTACATGGTCAGTGATATGCAGAAGAAGATAACCCTTTTATTGCTTAGAAACATCCAGTCATCAGTTTCCACATGGCGTCCTTGAGCTCCTGGTTCCTCATGCTGTAGATGAGGGGGTTCACTGCTGGTGGAAACACCGAGTAAAGAAATGCCAATACCAGGTCCAGAAAAAGGGAGGAGAGGGAGGGGGGCTTCAGGTAGGTAAACAGGCCAGTGCTGAGAAACAGGGAGATCACGACCAGGTGAGGGAGGCAGGTGGAAAAGGCTTTGTGCCGTCCCTGCTGCGAGGGGATCCTCAGCACAGCCCTGAAGATCTGCACATAGGACACCACAATGAACACAAAACACCCAAAAGTTAAACAGGTGCTGACAACAATGAAACCAATTTCCCTGAGGTAGTCATCTGAGCAGGAGAGCTTGAGGATCTGGGGGATTTCACAGAAGAACTGGTCAACAGCATTGCCATGGCAGAGGGGCAGGGAAAATGTACTGGCTGTGTGCAGCACAGCATTGAGAAACCCACCCCCCCAGGCAGCTGCTGCCATGTGGACACAAGCTCTGCTGCCCAGGAGGGTCCCGTAGTGCAGGGGGTTGCAGATGGCAACATAGCGATCATAGGCCATGACAGTGAGGAGGGAAAACTCTGAACCAGCCAAGAAGAAAACCAGGAAGACCTGTGCAGCACATCCCAAGAATGAGATTGCCCTGGTGTTCCACAGGGAATTGGCCATGGATTTTGGGATTGTGGTGGAAATGCAGCCAAGATCCAGAACAGATAGGTTGAGGAGGAAGAAGTACATGGGGGTGTGGAGGTGGTGATCACAGGCTATGGTGATGATGATGAGGCCATTGCCCAGGAGAGCAGCCAGGTAGATGCCCAGGAAGAGGCAGAAGTGCAGGAGCTGCAGCTCCCGTGTGTCTGCAAAGGGCAGGAGGAGGAACTGGCTGATGGAGCTGCTGTTGAACATCTGTTATTCGTGGGCATGGAGACCTGTACATAGAAGAACAGGCAGTGAGAAGTTAGGGAACACTTCTTCGAGGAAAACCTCATCCAGTTCTATCAGAATACCCTCAGATTGACTCTCTGGATTCAGGAAGACTTTTGTCAGGTCCCTTTTGGGAGGTTTGTTTTGTGCTGCCTTGAGTTTGACACTGTTGAGAGGAGGGTCAGATGTGGCTCTGGAGAACTCTGTCCTGCCTGGCAGCAGTCAGTAAACAGAAGAATGGTGTGATCTCAGACTAAATCCCCTGTCCATAGGAATGAGCTTTTCAGCACTGTCACTCCAGTTTCACCCAAGGACAGAGCAGAGCTTTGGAGCTTTGGTTTTCTCCTGCCTGTACCTGAGGAGTGTTTCTTCTGTCAGAACTCCCTGACATTGCTGCTGCAGTGCCAGTGATACCTTCCCCTGAGTGCGGAGTGGGGGGACCTGCTCTGTCCATCCGCTCTGGTCTCAGGTGCCCTGTGCTGGACGCTCTGAGATCACAACCTGTTCTTGTCTGTAAAAGAACCGGGAACCCAGAAAGAGCTGAGGAATCCAGTCCTCAGTCCTACAGATGGGGGTCCTTAAAGTGAGGACCAGTGCCAGCCCCACCAATGGATGTGCCCAGAGCCCCAGGAAATGGTGGGATAAATGTAACAAGAACAGGAGGTGAAACAGCAGAAAAACTCCAGCCAAGGCTGGAAGGACAGGGACAGACAGACAGGCACTCAGGGGTTTCTCCTCACTGCTGGTTGGGCTGCAAAGAGAAGATTCAGCCTGAAACCCTGGAACTCTGGGTCAGAGGCTTTGCTGGGAGGACAGAAACCAGGGGATGGCTGTGGGAAATTATCAGCACTGTGGGGGATGTCAGGAGGTACCAAATCCCGACTGCCACAGCATTTCTGTGAGCAGCTCCTTTTTTGTGGCTCTGTGACAATGTCTCTGCTGCCTCGAGCTGTCCCTGCAGCTGCTTCTCTTTGCCCATGTCACCTCCTGCTCTGTGCTAACAGACCTCATCCAACTTGCCCTGTGCTCAGCTCTGCTCTGCAGACCCCTCCTGGCATTAGGGCACTGCCCCAGGAAACCTCTGTGTGTGCAGGACTCAGCCCAGGCTCCAACATCTTCATGAGAATCAAGTTTTCACTGCATATTCTCAAGGGGAGAAATAAGTTCTCATCTACCACACTCAGCACAGCCCACAGGAGAGGAAAGGTCAAAGCAAAGACTCTACCTAAAGGAAAATGCTTCCTTGGTGTTGTTCCTCAAAGTCCCTTTGCAATTTCTCAAGGATCAGCTGGAGCTGGAAGCAAAGCTGACCCATGCAGCACTGTCTTACTGCAGAAGGACCTTACGCTGCTCTTCTCTTGGTAACTCCTTCAACCCACAGGTGCTTTTCTATCCCTGTGGAAAGCCCACAAGCCAGGCTGAGTGCTGACCCTGGCAGCAGCAGAGTCCCTGACCCAGCACACAGCCCCCAGGGTGCAGGGACCCTGCTCACCTTTGCAACCATGCCCAGGAGAAGACAGATGTCCTGCCCTGTCCCTCTGATGGGGCAGAAGGGCAGCCCTTCCAGGCAGCACCTTCTGGTCCTGTAGAGAACCTGTCCTCCTGACACACCCCACACACTGCCCATGTCCCAGCTTTAGGAGATCCCTCCAGGAACAGAACCTGCATTGCCCTGCACCCACAGACATACCAGGGAGAGGCTGTGCAGATTCCTCCTCCAGTGAGCTCTCAGCATCCATCAGCTCTCTCAGCCTCACAGGTCTCCCCTCGGTGCCTCCAGGCAGTGTCCCCAGCACTGTGTGCTTGGCAGAGGAGCTGCTCCTGGGCAGAGCTGTGTCTCTGCAGTGCTGCTGGGTTACCATGAGCCCACTGTCCCATCTCAGGAGACCAGCCCAGCTCACGGCAGAGGAGCAGGTGAAGACATCATACCCTCCATCCCATCTGGGCTCGTCCCTGGAGCTCCAGGGAACCTACTTGGAAAGAAACTGAAGTTCTCACTGACTTTCCCTACCCTGGCTGGGGAGAAATCCTTGTGTCCAGCAGAGTTCTTTCTCCTGATGAAACTAGAACTGGGCAGAAGGAGGGGTTCAAACAACAACACCCGGTGAAACCTGAGGGGCCAGAGGTGGTCCATGAGATGTACAGGGGGATCCAAGGTCCAAGAATCACAGAATGTTAGGAGCTGGAAGCAACCTCAAAAGATCATCTGTCCAGTATGCCCTGCCAGAGCAGGATCACCTAGACTAAGCCACACAGGAACACAATCAGGCCGGTTTGAATGTCTCCAAAGAAGGAGATTCCCCAACCTCTCTGGGCAGCCTGTCCAAGTGCTCTGTGACCCTCACAGTGAGAAAATTTCTCCTTTTATTCACATGGTACTCTGCTCCAGCTTGCATCCATTGCCCTTTTTTATTTCTAAACCTGAATAAGGCCACCCCTCAGTCTCCTCTTCTCCAAGCTAACGAGGCCCAGCTCCCTCAGCTCAGAGGAACTGGTCAGCATTGCCCCTCTGCAGAAAGAGGACCAGCTCAGAAAATTGGGACAGGCTCCTGGAATGGCTGCATGTGAAACGTGGCCAGGCAGGATCCAAGGATTCACTCAAGGAGGCACATGCCAGGGGCTGACCTGTCACTGGGAACCTTGCTGGACCTGAATCTGGGCCTGTGAACACTGCTGACTGCAGTTAGAGTGGCACCCCACGGAAGAGACCCCCCTCCAGCTGAGAGAGAAAAAGACCCTTTGGGAGGCCTGGCAAATCGACTCTATTGGAGCCCTTGGAAAAGCGGAGGGGAAACAATAGTATTAGTGGGAGTGGAAATCATTTCTGGCCTAGTCCCAGCCCAGGCATTTCCAGGAGCAGCAGGAGAACATCCAGGGTGGGCCCTGACAAACTGGTTTCGCTTTCTGCCAACCCCCAGTCTGTTCAGTCAGACCAGGGCAGTCATTTCACTGCTGCCAAGGGGCAGGAGTGGGCCAAGGAAGGAGGAGTCAGGTGGGATTTCACACCCCGTGTTACCCCCAAGCTAATGGGATAGTGGGGAGAACTAATGGGCTTTTGAAAGGGTTTTTAAAAGCTCACAAGCCACAGTGGGCAGAACGACTCTGGGATGCAGTTCCCCAAGTCAATGATTGCTGGGGAAAAAATGGATGTCCCAACTAAACCCCCAGCTTCAATCCCCAAACCCCACGCTCCCAGCACCCCAAAAAAGCCAGTTTTCTCTCCTGGTCTGCCAGTCTTGGTAGAAATGCCGACCGTTGGGACCGTTCCCCTCGTCCTGGCTGAGCCCCTCAACAAATACACTTGGAAAGCAAAAGATGCCCATGGGAAGGAACACAAAGTCAAAACAAGGTGGATTATTCCATCCTTCTAATAACAATCTACACCCAGTTCCTTAATACAAACTGAGCCTGGGTTTTTTCTCTTTTCTTTTCCAGATGGAATCTCTGACACCTGCTTGAAGGAATAGATGAAGCTGTTAATTGTCTGTATAGTTTTAATAATTATTGCTTTGTTAATATTTATAGGAGGTTTAGCAGGCTGTCACAAACACTGATTTGGTTGATCATTATCACCATTTTTAATATCTGGGGAAACTTTTGTGCCCCCCTCTTCGGCCTGGGGTGGCAAAATGAATTTATAACTTTAGGCCAGCAGGTGTCCAAGTGTTAACCTGTCAAATTGTTGGGGATGTGGGAGTCCTTTAGGATTTAAAGATTGGCCATGGACGTCAAAACAGTATCCCCGAAAAGGCTGGTGAGTGATCTAAGTGACATAACCATTGGCAATGATTCATTATATAGGAATGAGGAAACAAACCCATGAAAATCCCCAGTTCCAGAAAAGGGGGAATATTGTCTGAATCGGAATGACAGTGATGGAGTTTTTGTAGGTCATAGTGTGTGTGACTGGACATTCAGGTGTGGAAATCATTGTGTCTTCCTTGGATGTCGACCCATTAATTGTTCAACTTAGAATCACTCTTTTCCTGTCAAAGGTGACATGCTATGGTGTATATTGAGCAACACCACTGATGAGCAAAACTCATCTCTCAATGTCTAAGTTGGGCATGGGTCAATGAAAATAGACATAAGGAATGATTTTATCGCTTTTTGTCTAATACCAGTCTTATGGGAGTTGATATAATTGGAGCAGAACATGTTATGTAGGCTATATACACCCCTTCTGGGTTTTTTTGTTGCCAGACCAAAGTGGAAAGAGTTTGGGAAGTAAAGTGTATGATGACCTGAGTCGATATCGATGGTCTATTGATGTTTCTATAGCAGGTGGGGGAAAGACAGGTGGAGCCCTCAACATATTGTACAAAATTATGGACCTGCAACCTAGAATCCTAATGATCTCGATCAGTGATGATCGAGAACCTATATATAATCTACATCTCATTATTCATCTACAAGCTATCCTAGAAATTATTACCAATGAAACAGATCAGGGGCTGGAAGACAGAGGGGCCCAGAGACCTCTAAAACCACCTGAAAACTCCCAGCGACAGTATTGGTCATGTGCACCACCACTGAGTGTGGGTGAGGTTAAACAAAACAGCTCTTGGAATATGCTAATTGATTCCTGGAAGAAGTGAATACAACAGAATAAAAGAACAGAGGTGACCAACAACGAGGGGACGTTTCCCCACTGGACCTGAAGACACTGGTCTGACAAGACAATACAGCTCCGTGGTGGCAGATATTGCAATCTCTTGTGTGCTTGTTGTGGGACAAATAAAGTGACTTGACCCTTGACTTGGCTTTGAGTCTTAATTCTGTTCCTGAAAATTGCGAAGACCTGGTCACAACAAAACACCCAGTTGGACACTACTCAGTAGTTAAGCCCAGCTGCCCCCAGCCACCTGAGGTTGGTTGGAACACAGCGGGCTGCAACCTTTGCCAAATTAGTCTATATGATTGTGGATCATGACAGCTACCTGGGAGGTTTAAGACCAGCAACATCTTTCAGCCCTCACGCCATTTGTTTGGGAGCTATTTATTGCTGGATGTTTATCACTTTTGAAGGTCGACGCTGGTAGAGCCTGAAAATGACATCAGGTGTTATTAGGATCATTCCCTTGTCTAACAATATGCTGAGCCTTATGGTTACTGGTGCTGCTAGTGGGTTACCTAGGCAGGTTTCAGTTGAGGAACATCTTTAGGCCCTCATACCTTTTGTTTGGAAGCTATTGCTGGATGTTTTGCATTTTTGAATGTTGACACTGGTAGAGCCCAAAAATGATGTCTGGCATTATTAAAACTGTTCCCCTGACCAGGAATGCCCTTAGCCCCATGGATACCAGGTTTGCTCGTGGGCTACCTGGTTGGGGCATCAAGGATTTTGTATGCAAGGTATTGGTCCTAACGCTGCCTGATCTCATTTTGCAGCTCTATCAGCATCAAGTTTCAAAAATGCTAAATATCCAGCAATAACACCCAAACAAGGGTTGTGAGGCATGAAGGATCTTACTGGCCTGACAGTTCCCCAGGTTGTGCACCATGAAAACCAGTAACCTTGGGGCTCAGGGCTTTTCTAGCCAAGGGAACAGTCATAACAGTGCCTGACATAATTTTTGATCTCTATCTGCATACACTTTCAAAACTGATATATGCCCAGCAATAGCTCCCCCCAAAAAGGTGTGAGATCTGAAAGATGTTCCTGGCCTGAAACCTCCCAAAGTAGCACACAAACAGGCCCAGTAACTTTGGCTTTCCTTTTAATGGAATGTTCTCAACAGTGCCTGACATCACTTCCTGGCTCTACCTGCCTTCACCTGCAACCCTTCTAAAAGTACAGGAATAGCTGCCAAACAAGAGGTGTGAGTGCCTAATGATATTCCTGGCCTGAAACCTCCCCAGGTAGCCCACTAGATGCCCCAGTAACCTTGGAGCTCAGGACTGTCCTTGCCAAGGGAACAGTCATAACAGTGTGCTGAAGTAATTTTCAGGCTCTACCAGCATTCATCTTCAAAACTCTTGAATGTCCTGCAATAACTCCCTAAAGAAATGTGCCAGAGCTGAAAGATGATCCAGGCCAGAAACATCCCCAGGTAACCCATGAACAGCCCTTGAAACTTTAGGATTAGGGCATTCCTAGCCATGGGAATGGTCCTAACAGTACCTGGAGTAATTTTCATGCTCTACCAGTGCCCAACTTCAAAACTCCTAAATGTATAGCAATATCTCCCAAACAAAAGGTGTGAGGGATCAAGGAAATTCCTGGCCTAAAACCTCCCCACGTAGCCCAGTATCAGCACCAGTAACCCTGAAGCTCAAGTTTTTCCTTTCCAAGGGAACAGTTCTATCAGTGCTTCACGTCATTTTCAGAATATACCAGCATCCACCTTCAAAAGCAATAGTTCCAAACAAATTGTTTAAGGGCTTGAAGATGTTATTGGCCTGAAACCTCCAAGGGAAGCCTACTAGCAGACAAGGTTACCTTTGGGCTCAAGGCATTCCTAGCCAGGAGTATAGTCTAAAAATTGACTGACATCTAACTCCAGCTGTACCAGTGTCCACCTTGGAAACTGCTAAATGTCCAGCAATAGCTCCCAAACAAAAGGGGAGAGGGCTGAAAAATGTTCCTGGCCTGAAACCTCCAGAGGTAACCTACTAGCAGCAAGAATAACCTTAAGGATCAGAACATTCCTAGCCAAGGGAACAACCTGATGTCATTGCACAGCTCTACAGTCCTCCACCTTCAAAACTGCTAAACTACACTAATAGCTCAAAAAAAAAAAAAAAAAAAGTGCAAGGGATGAAAGAAGTTCCTGTCCTGAAACCTCCCCATGTAGACAAAAAACAGGATGACTAATTTTCAAGTTCAGGGCATTCCATGCTAAGGGATGGGTCCTAACAGTGCCTGACAACATTTTTGGGCTCTCAGGGAGTCCAAATTTGAAACTTCTAAACATCCAACAATGGTTCCCAAATAAAGAACCAAGGGCTAAAAGATGTTCCTCACATGAAACCTCCTCGGGGATCGGATGAGAAGCACCAATAACCTTGGGGCTCAGGGTATTCCTTGCCTAGGGAATGGTCCTATCATTGCCTGATGTAATTTTCAGACTCTACCACTGTCCACCTCACCCAATGCAGAGCACACTTTGTAGATTTGTTTGAAGATCCCTTCCTTTCCTTCCTGTCCCTCCCTGGGGGTCCTGTCTCAACCAGAGACAAGGAAAGGATTTCTCCCCAGCTGAGGGAGGGAACATCAGTGATGAGATCACAGAGAGATCCCCATTGTAATAAGTAATTGTTCTCAAACCTTCTATGACTGTAAATAAGCAACTAGGGCAAAGGGGAACCATTGTTCCATCACTAGTAACACCCTGAAAGAACTTCAGATCTTGCTGAGTTGGTGCCTGTGGTAGACTATGGCTGTGAATAGGTAACCAGGTCAAAAGGGGAACCATTGTTTTATCACTAGCAACATCCTGATAGGATTAAATGAGTTAACCAAATAAGATACTGAACACAACGTAGAGGAGGACTACGGGGGACCAGGACGACCCCCACTACCAGCTTACACAGCTACAGAAAAACACCGGAATATGCCACGTGTACCCGGAACTACGGGACTATAAAAAGGGGACTCCAGAAGGGTGAGGTGCGTGCCGTTTGCAGGAGCAAGGGTCTCCTCCGGACGCCCAGCGCTGATATTTGCCTATATCTTGCGGGCTTGCTTAATTAATAAATTGTTGTTTGGCTTTATCAACTGGAGTATGTCTCAAATTTATAACAATTTGGTGCCGTGACTCGGATGCAACTCACGAGATGGGACTCTTGGTCTTATCAGGGAGGCGCCCCGCCTGTTGTTTGGCGGCCTTGGTAGCCCATTTCCCATCTCGATTGCACCGACGAACCCAAATTCCAAGATATTAGGCAAAGGAGGCCGGCAGACCCTATAAACTTTGTGCACAAAGGTCCGGACGAAGACGCAGGACGCGTGAGTATCTGGGGGGGAAATCCGTTCGGTCTGGGTCGGGGATCCTGGAAGCGCGGCGAGTGTGTGTGTGCATGAGAGGGGGACCGGCAGCTCGCATTCCCCAAGCGAGTGCGGACCCTCAGTAGTGCGGTTCTCATTGCCCGCGAGGGCGTGAGCCACGAACCAGGGGAAGCGAGTGAATATATTGTTGACTGAATGCGCTCCAGACGATGGGACAGAAGAAGAGCAAGCTGTCTGATCCCATGGGTAGCCCAAGGACGGTGCTACACGGTAAGCCGCCAGACAGTCCTTTGGGGTTAATGATTGCCCACTGAGGGGACTAGCTGTCTAGGCGATGAAAGAATAAAGAGTGTATGATATGGGTAACGTAAACTGTGTAACTACAGTGTGACCTCCTGAGAGTGAACAGGGAAAATTTGGATACTACAGTGTGGCCCTCTCAGGATGTATTGCCCCTGTGAAGTTTGTACGTAATTATGGGATGGCCGCCTCTAAGGCAGTCAGTATCTCTAATGATGCTTCTTCCCTGGCCTGGGGGATAGATAAGTTTTGCAATCTTGAGATGCACTGATCTTGTCCCTTACCCCAGGGACAGGATTGGGTGAAAAACTGCTGGCTCCATTAAATTATCTGGGCTGGCAGAATCAGTGCAAAAAGGCTGTGTGTATTCAAGCATGTATGAGCCATGGAGGCAAGGCATTCCCCTTGCCACACCTTAAACCACTGATTAGGGGTCTTCCTGATAGCTTGAAAATCTATGTGCAAAGCCTAAAGGAAAAGATTCTGCGAGCAATTGATCACAATACTTGCTACCCCAACTAGCAGAAACAGCCTGTTTTAACATGGGAGATTTAAGAAACCTAATCATAGAAGGTATAAAGGAGGTTGCTCCTAAGTCTCAAAACTTTACTAAAGCCTTTGAGATTGAGCAGGAAAAAGATGAGATACCCTCAGTGTTTTTACAGCGACTGAGAGATCAAATGAGGAAATATTCAGGTATGAATCCTGAAGATCCTGTAGCACAAGGTCTTCTGAAAGTTTATTTTGTGACTAAAGCATGACCTGATATTAGGCGAAAGGTACAGAAGATAGATGGTTGGAGTGAAAGATCTTTGGAAGATTTACTAAGAGAGGCTCAGAAAGTGTTTGTGAAAGAGTAAGAAAAGAGGAAGCAGAAAGCAAAAATGATGGTATCTGCTGTTGATGAGGTAGTAAAGAAAAGAACAGAGCCAGTCTCACCGAGAGGCAGAGGGAAAAGCTGGACAAAAGGAAGTGGGAGGGGTGTGAGAAACATGAAGGAGGAATTGGCGGAGGTAGGAGAAAACTTTGGCAATCCCTATGGGCTGGTTTTCTCTCAGCAGGATGTTACGGGTGTAGCAAACAGGGACATCTTAAGTGAGAATGTCCTGAGCTAAGAAAAGAAGAAAGGGTAATTCCCTTCATGTCCTTTGAACATGAATAGGGAAATCAGGGGTTTATTAATTTAAGGTCCTACCAAGAATCCTTGATAAAATTGAAGGTGGGACCCCAGGAGGAGGACGTTGTCTCCCTGGTTGAGCTTCTAGGACTTCCTTAAATTTTATACAGACCAAAGTATAACTGTATTGGGGTAAAAGGGAAAGGATTCTCAGTCCCCATGTTTGAAAATACCACTTTAAGATTAGGTGATGAGAAAATTTGTGGGCAATTTATATATCCCTGATTCCGGAACTAATTTATTGGGAAGAGATTCGATAATACAATTAGGATTGGAATTGAAAACCCAGGATGACCAAGTTGTGGTATCCATGGCTTTACTAACAGAGGAAGATGAAAATCAAATTGATCCAATAGAGTGGGTGCGAGAGGGTAATCGAGGTGGATTAAACATTACCACTTTAAAGATTAAACTTAAAAGGGACAATGAAATTATTTGCCAAAAACAGTATGCTATTTCATTGGAAGGCTGTAAAAGTCTCCAACCATTTATAGAGAGTTTAATTAAAGATAAGCTTTGGAAACCATGTATGTCTCCTTTTAATACCCCAATCTTATCAGTAAAAAAAAAAAAAAAAACCACCCAAAACCAAACAAACAACAAAAACCCCGATGGGTCATATCCTTTGGTACAGGATTTAAGACAGTTAAACCAAATAGTTCAAGTGCATCACCCAGTAGTTCCTAAACCTTACACTCTATTGAGTAAAACACCAGATGACCACAGATGGTTTAGTATGATTGATTTAAAGGATGCTTTCTGGACCTGTCCACTGGACCCTGATAGTAGAGACATGTTTGCTTTTGAATGGGAAGATCCTTTCACAGGACAAAAGCAACAATTTATTTAGATGGACAGTTTTACCTCAGGGATTCACTGAATCACCAAATTTATTTGGACAAGCATTGAAACAAGTATTAGAAAAGTTTAAAGTCCCAACTGAAGTCACCCTTCTACAATACGTAGATGATCTTTTAATCTCAGGGAAAAATAAGAGAATCGTAAAGGAAACAGCAAATGCTTTGCTAAATTTCCTAGGGAAACAGGGACTAAAAGTATCAAAAAAACCAAACTGCAGTACATCTAATCAGTGAAGGGAGACAGAAAATAAACCCTGAGAAGATGAGTAGTTGAGTTACTTCTCCCGAAAACTAAGAAAGAGCTGTGAAAATTTTTGGGATTGACAGACTATTGTCACCTATGGATTGAATCATTTGTACTAAAAACAAAGGGATTATATTTTAAATTGTTAGAAGAGCCTAATGACTTGGTATGGAGTAATGAAGAAAAAGAATTAATACAAGGATTAAAACAAAACTTGATCACTACTCCTGTGTTGGCACTGCCCTCCCTTAACAAACCATTCCACTTGTTTGCTACCATAGATAAGGAAACAGCCCTGGGGGGGGGAGTTACTCAAAAGTGGGGAGGCAAACGACAGCTAATTGCCTATTTATCTAAACTGCTGGACCCAATATCCCGAGGGTGACCTGAATGTGTACAGGCAGTAGCAGCCACAGCCCTCTTGGTGGTAGAAAGCAGAAGGCTAACTTTTGGAAGAGCACTTATAGTAAGCACTCCACATCAAGTAAGGACAATTCTGACTCAGAAGGCAGGAAGAGGTCTCACTGATTCTAGGATTTTGAAGTATGAAGCAATTTTAATGGAAAAAGATGATTTAGTTATAACTGCTGAATCATGCCTCAATCCTGCCACCTTTTTATCAAAAGGGGAGACTAATAACCAAAAACTTGAGCATAACTGCTTAGACATAATAGAATATCATATTGAAGTGTGACCTGACTTGAGGGACATACCCTTGCCAACAGGTCGCTGTTTATTTATCCACTGGGTAGTACAGGCACTAGTGGACCACTTTGGAACCAAGTATATGTGTATTGGAATTTATAAAATCGCCAAAAGGATGGTGGGAAAGTGCCTGACATGCCAGAAGGTCAATAAACAACAACTCAGAAAAAAAGATACCGGGGGGGAGGGACCCTTTCTTGCGTTGCTTACCACAGATACTGCGGTTTGAACGGCTGAAAGAGGTTGGACGCACGAGCAGAATAAAGACCGGTTCCAGAATCTCGGTGGGAAACTACAAACAATCCTGACAACTTAAACGCCACCTTTCGAAGAACCAGCGAGTAAAACTGTCTATGAATGACAATTTATTGTGTTCAAATGTTGGATGTATATGTTATACTTTCTTTTGTTTTGAGTGTCGAGTGTGTAAAGACAATTGGTGGGTACATTATAGAGAAAGAGAATATACCCCAGACATTTGTGAAAAATGTTATTGGGCAGAAAGAAAACTAACCGAATTAACCCTTAAATTAGCAGTAAAAATTGGAGAGATTATCCAAGGGTCTGAAGAGTGGTGGAGAATATATACAAAAGGGATAAATCCCAAATTAGGTTGTACATATCCTAATATAAACAAGGTAGCCCAAAAATAATTCGGGTAGTGTGCCGGTCCCAGGTGAAACATTTGGATTGTTCAGCCCTGGAAGTGAAACATAAAAATTGGGAAGCCTATAACACTTGTAAGCTGAGGACAGGAAGAACCCCTGAAGACTATGACTGCTGCCGAGAAGATGGAACACCTTGCTGCTCCAAGCAACGGAGTAGGCAAAGGAGGCAGAGGCATAAGGAAATCGTGGGGTATTAAGCCCTCCAGTCCTATCACGAGGTGGCTCCATACACCAAGGCTGAAAAAGGCACCAGATACCCAAGAACCAGAAAATACCAAACAAAAACGATTGAGTCCAAGCGTCACCACTCTGGAATAGTTATTATGAACCCACCAATTGCCTTAAATAAAGGGGTCTAATAATTGTATTTTTATAGATTTATTTAAATTTTGTATTTTGTTATTTGGGGACTGGGACCGCATTAGATCCAAGGCAAAACGTATTGGGTTACATTATCTCAAGCTTTGAATGCTACTACTTTTTGTGCTAGTCTTGCCACACCAAGTACTCCATTTATCACGTGCTTGGTAGGAGTGCCACTGAATAGTTCCACCTGGAAAGTTTTTGAGGTTGCAATGAGTAAAATAGCAAGATGTCCTTATATTTATAATGCCAGTGAGGGCATGACAAGGTATGATTCTTGGGATGATAGAGTCCCAATTGGTTCAGAACCACAGGAACTGGAATTAATGGGTTCTTTGAATACCAGCTATTGTATATACATAGATGCTGCCAAGTACCCATGTAACGAAGGTAATCACGTTAATGTTTCTTGAATGATGACCCAAAATTGATTTAGAAAAAGAAGAGGCATCGATGCTATTATCTCAAAAAGCAGTTAGTCGGTTTGAGAAACAAATTGGTCAAAATTGAAAGGGGGGATTGTAATAAGTAATTGTTCTCAAACCTTCTATGACTGTAAATAAGCAACTAGGGCAAAGGGGAACCATTGTTCCATCACTAGTAACACCCTGAAAGAACTTCAGATCTTGCTGAGTTGGTGCCTGTGGTAGACTATGGCTGTGAATAGGTAACCAGGTCAAAAGGGGAACCATTGTTTTATCACTAGCAACATCCTGATAGGATTAAATGAGTTAACCAAATAAGATACTGAACACAACGTAGAGGAGGACTACGGGGGACCAGGACGACCCCCACTACCAGCTTACACAGCTACAGAAAAACACCGGAATATGCCACGTGTACCCGGAACTACGGGACTATAAAAAGGGGACTCCAGAAGGGTGAGGTGCGTGCCGTTTGCAGGAGCAAGGGTCTCCTCCGGACGCCCAGCGCTGATATTTGCCTATATCTTGCGGGCTTGCTTAATTAATAAATTGTTGTTTGGCTTTATCAACTGGAGTATGTCTCAAATTTATAACACCCATGAGGCCTGAGACACCAGAAGGAGCTTAGAAAAACTGGTCTTCTCTTGCTGAGCTGGGCCAGGCTCCTTGGTTGTAGGGAGCTCATGGCAACCCAGCAGCAATGCAGTAAGAGCTCTGCCCAGGAGCAGCTCCTCTGCCAAGCGCACAGGGCTGGGGCACTGCCTGTAGGCACCGAGGGGAGACCTGGGAGGCTGAGAGAGCTGATGGATGCTGAGAGCTGACTGCAGGAGAAAGGTGAAGACACTTTGCTTTGAATTTCCTGCTCTAGTGGTCTGGGTGGGAAGTGGGAGCTGAGCTTTTCTTGATAACTTTGAAGAAGGCAGTGTAACCTCATTGCTCATTAGGACTTGTCAGAGCATCTCCTGAGCCCTGCACACACAGAGGTTCCCCGGGGCAGTGCCCTGATGCCAGGAGGGGTCTGCAGAGCAGAGCTGAGTACAGGTCAGGTTGGATGAGATCTGTGAGCACAGACTGAGGTGACATGGGCAGAGAGAAGCAGCTCCAGGGCCAGCTCCAGGCAGCAGAGACATTGTCACAGAGGGAGTAGGTGCTGCTCCAAGAAATGCCATAGCAGAGGAGCTTTGGTACATCCCTGACATCCCTCAAAGTGCTGACACTTTCCCACAGCAACCCCTTGGTTTCTGCCTCCCAGCACAAATCTGAACCCAGAGTTCCATAGTTTCAGGCTGAGTCTTCTCCTTGGCAGCCAAACACACAGTGAGGAGAAATACCAGTGTGCCTGTCTGTCTGTCCCTGTCCTTTCAGCCTTGGCTGGAGTATTTCTCACTGTTTCCCCTCCTGTCCTTGCTGTCTTTGTCCCAACATTACTTGGGGTTCTGCACATGTCAATTGGTGGGCCTGGCACTGAGCTGACCCTCACTTCAGGACCCCCATCTGTAGGACTGTGTACTTCCAGGGGGGCTCCTGCTGGGCTGCAGGCTGCCTCCCTCCATGGCATCGCAGTCCCAGGGATTCTTGTGGCCCACAGAGAATCCCCATGCAGAAGACATCTTGGCCCTGAGGCCGTGGCAATGCTGCTCATCACCTGTGTGTGGGCAGCTGCAATGAACCCTGACTGTCCCGGGCTAGGAGCAGGGAGCTGAGATCTTCCTTGAATAGGAAGAGACCACAGGAGGGCTTTGGAGCTCTGCCCTGTGAGATTGGATTCCTTGGCTCTCAGTGGGGTCCAGTTTCTTCTATGGGGAACACCAGGGTGTGATCACAGAGTGTCCTGCACAGGGCAGCTGAGACCAGGGCTGATAGACAGAGCAGCTCTCCCTACTCTGCACTCAGGGGAAGGTTTCACTGGCACTGCAGCAGCAATGTCAGGGAGTCCTGACAGAAGAAACACTCCTCAGGTACAGGTAGAAGAAAACCAAAGCTCCAAAGCTCTGCTCTGCCCTTGGGTGAAACTGGAGTGACAGTGCTGAAAAGCGCATTCCTATGGACAGGGGGTTAATTCTGAGATCACTCCATCCTTCTGTTTACTGACTGCTGCCAGGCAGGACTGAGTTCTCCAGAGCCACAGCTGACCCTTCTCCCAGCAGTGGCACGCTCAAACCGGCACAAAGCAGACCTCCCAAAAGGGACTTGGAAAACCCTTCCCAAATACAGTTTTTCCTCAAAGTGTTCCTTAAATTCTCACTGTGCCTTTTCCTAATTGGACAGGTCTCCATGCCAGCAAAAACATATGTCCAACAGCAGCCTCATCAGCCAGTTCCTCCTCCTGCCCTTCGCAGACACACAAGAGCTGCAGCTCCTGCACTTCTGCCTCTTCCTGGGCATCTACCTGGCTGCCCTCTTGGGCAATGGCCTCATCATCATCACCATAGCCTGTGACCACAACCTCCACACTCCCATGTACTTCTTGCTCCTCAACCTCTCTGTTCTTGACCTTGGCTGCATCTCCACCACTTGTGGGACTCCAGGGCCATTTCCTACACAGGATGTCTGGCTCAACAACTTTTCTTCTTATTTTTGATCACAACAGAGTACTTCGTTCTCACTGTCATGGCCTATGACCGCTACGTTGCCATCTGCCACCCCCTGCACTACGGGACCCTCCTGGGCAGCAGAGCTTGTGTCCACATGGCAGCAGCTGCCTGGGCCAGTGGGTTTCTCAGTTCTGTGCTGCACACAGCCAATACGTTTTCCCTTCCCCTCTGCCATGGCAATGCTGTTGACCAGTTCTTCTGTGAAATCCCCCAGATCCTCAAGCTCTCCTGCTCAGATGCCTACCTCAGGGAAATTGGACTCATTGGGGTCACTGCCTGTTTAGTTTTTGGGTGTTTTGTGTTCATTGTGGTGTCCTATGTGCAGATCTTCAGGGCTGTGCTGAGGATCCCCTCGCAGCAGGGACGGCACAAAGCCTTTTCCACCTGCCTCCCTCACATTGCCGTGGTCTCCCTTTTTGTCAGCACTGGCATGTTTTCCAACCTGAAGCCCCCCTCCATCTCCTTCATGTCTTTGGAATTGGTAGTGACATTTCTTTACTCGGTGTTTCCACCAGCAGTGAACCCCCTCATCTACAGCTTGAGGAACCAGGAACTTAAGGATGCCATGTGTAAACTGATGACTGGATGTTTCTAATTAGCAATAAACTGCTCATCTTCTTCTGCATGTCACTGACACTGTAACTCTCATTAAGACCAATGGGTATTTAGTAGGGTTTTTGATTTTTGAGGTTTATTTCCTTCTAGTTTGTCTAAGATAAAATAACATCGTCCATGTTCATCCCATTAGTAATGCAGAATCTCCAGGTCTTTTTGACCCAGACACTGTGAAATGATATGCTCTCTTTACATCATGTCTGCCTGGAAAGGGCCACAGTTTTTCCTTCTTTTTTGTTGTCCCCTTGCAATTACAAGGATTTGCAAGCAGATTTTCATTAATGAATCATTTGACTCGTTCTCTGAAATCGCAGTGCTTTCCCGCCATGACAGAATGGGAATTTCTATGAAGTGTTCTCATGGCAGCAGAGGAAATACTCACCTTCCCCTGTATCTGCATTACTGCCAGTCTGCCTCTTTTACCTCCCTCGTCATTCAGGTGTTTCCAGCTCTCCTAATGATATGGCCATGCCCTAAGGACACCTTTTGCGCAGACTGGCTGGACGTATGCACTTCACTTGCTCACAGGTTTCCACTTCTGCTTGCTCTTTGGTCACTCAGGTGCCACTCAACTGTCTGGTTTCTTCTTTGAGCTTCAGAGAGTTAGAAAATATTATGTTTTTTCAGAAGTGAAATGAACTGTCACAAGTTCAGTGTGTTGATAAGTGACATTTCTATGTATTTGAATAAAACTCTTCTGGGAGAGAATCTCCTCTGACTGCTATGTCATCCCCTGGAAAGTCCAAATTCTTCCGCTTGCCCATATTCTTCTCCTTGACAGGTTGTCTACCTCACATGTCTGAGCCTGCCTTGAAGTGTCGGGTTTTGTGCTGGAAACTTTTGTCATGGTAATGCCCCAGCCCAGAGCCGAGCACCCTGCAGCCACTCTCTCTCTCTGAGAGGGTATGTAAGTGGGGGGGTGGAATAGGGGTGGGGGGAAGGGAGGGAAAAGGAAACAGAAAAAACCCAAATCCAGTGGGTTGGGATAAGGACAGTTTACAGGGACAGCAGAGAGAGAGAAACAACAACAACAGGACTTTGGAGAAAAATTATACAACACTGGTGACGTACAAAGCAGTCTCTCACCAAACTGCACAGCTCAGGCTGATACAGCTCAGAACTGACCCAAAACCATAAGATTCCTGGAGCTGAGTTCACCTGGCCCTACCAGACCCCCTTTATGCTGATCATGGAGTAATGGGAATGGAATACACTGCTTGGCTACATTGGGTTACCTCTTGTGGCTGTGTCCCCTCACAGCTCCCTGGGTGCCCCCTGTGTTCTCGTTAGCAGGGGAGTATGAACAACTGAAAATTCCTTGACAGCTTGGACACAACTAAATCATCCTGTGTTATCAATGCTGCTCTCATCCTAACTCCCAAACACGGCATTATACACACTGCTAGAAATAAAATTCACTCTATCCTAGCAGAAACCAGGCCACCTCTGTAGACAACAAGTGCAACACAACAGTTGGCTCACTCCTGTAGTCATACAGTATGGATAACCCTGTTGTTCAAATATGGCCATCTGGGCCTGTTCTGTCTCCTTCCAGGCACTTGTGCACTCCCAGTTGACTCATTTCTGGACTAGAATTAGAAAAAAGGCCTTGATGCTGTGCAAGCCCTGCTCAGCAAGGAACAAGCAGGTTTATTTAGACATTTTTGCTTATAAATCTAAATGACAGAACTATAGAGGACACCAACATGAGAATTAATTCCACCCCAGCAAAAATAAGATCAGAAGAAGAATATCTCTTCTGGTTGGATATCTTCTTGATGTTTCTGTTCATCAAATACCATATTTTGTCAAGGTCTGTTTGAAGGAAAGCTCCATTTTGTTAACAGTTCATGTGTGCAGATGGCTCTCCAACTTGTGGTGCCTCTAACAAAATGACAGCTACAGGCATTAAAGGACATGAGAAATAAGAAACAAAACCAAGAGATCCTTTCTAAATGGCATTGCAGTCAGCCACTGGAAGAAGACTCATGTCCTCACAGCCTGCTTCTCTCATCTTAGAACTAAAAAACTGTTGTAGTATCCTGAAGGTCAATATAGGAGGGTTCAACCCATCCAGAAGGCTTTTAGAGGATATTGGTGATATTAATAGAATCATACAATCACAGACTTCCAGTTGAAAGGGAACTCAAGGATCATTTGGACAAACCTTTTCTGGCAAGTGCTCAATCTAAAGAAAAGCACCACATAGACCAGCCGGCCCCACACCCTATCCTGCTGAATCTTATAACCACCTGATGTTGGGGAACCCATCACTTCCCACAGGAGATGATGCCAATGGCTGCTTGTTCGCAGGGTCAAAGATTTTCCCTGTGTCCTGTGGGAATCTCTCCAGGAGGAACTTGCACCCATTATTCCTCAGCTCTTCCATGTGACTCCTTCTAAAAACAGGAGTTTAAAAAACCTTCTTTGTAAACAGCCTTCAAGAACTGGAACCTGTTGATGAGGTGTCCCCTCAGCCTTTCCTCAGATGGCAGGCTTCCCAGGCCTTGGGTCGTCTTTGTGGCCCTTCTCTGGATTTTCTCCAGCCTGGCCCTAACTGAGCAGCGACCAAAACTGCACCCAGTATTCCAGGTGTGGCCTGACAAGTGCTGAGTAAAGTGGGACAGTGACTTCTTCACGTCTGCTGGTGATCCCCATGCTGAGGCACCTCGCAGCTGTTTGCTGCAGCAGCAGTGTTATTCCTAGTGAGCTGCTTGTTCACAAGAACCCCCAGGTCCCTTTCCACAGAGCTGTGCTACAGAAAGGTGCATCCCAGCTGTTGCTGCACTCCTGGAGTATGCTTTCCCAGCTCCTAGACCCTACACTTGACCTTGCCCACTCTTCCAGCCTGCCCATGTCTTCCCGTTCAGTGGCAATCCCTTCCCAAGTGTCTACTTTCCCCACTGAGTTTGGTGTAACCCACAAACTTCATCAGGGTCAAACTTCACGAAGCTTCTTCTGGCTCCCCAGTGCACGACAGCAGGGCAGGATTGTGATTGCCTCACAACTCTCTTGTATATTTGGAGTTGTTGTAGCTGTACTACTTGCAGAGAGAAGTTTAATGAGATTTAAAAAGGGCAAGTGTCTTGCATCTGGGGAAAAGCATCCCCACATACCAGTATAGGTTGGGGCTACCCTGTTGGAGGGTAACGTAGGTGAGAGGGACCTGGGGGTCCCGGTGGACAGCAGGATGACCATGAGCCACCAATGTGTCCTCATGGCTAAGAGGGTTCAGGGCATCCTGGGGTGTATTAGAAGGGGTGTGGTGTGTAGGTCAAGAGAGGTCCTTTTCCCACTCTCCTCTGCCCTGATGAAACCACGTCTGAAATATTTGGTCCAGTTCTGGGCCCCTCAGATTAAGAAGCACATCAGATTCCTTGAAAGCGTCTAGGGCAGGGTCACAAAGATGGTTAAGGGAGTGGAACACCTTCCTCATGCAGAGAGGCCGAGGGAGCTAGGCCATTTTATCTTGGAGGAGACTGAAGAGTGACCTTATACATGCTTATAAATATGAAAAGGGTGAGAGGTGGGAGGACTGAGCCAGGCTCTTATCAGTGATGGCCAGTGATAGGACAAGAGCAATGAGTGCCAGCTGGAGCAGAGGAATTTCCATGTGAATGTAAGAAGAAACATTTTCTTCTGTGAGGGTGATGGAACACTGGGATAGACTGCCCAGAGAATTTCCTTGCTTTATCAGGGGTTGGGGCTGGAGCAGGCTTATGGGGGTAATAGAGTATTTGGGTGTTAGAGAAGTTTTTTGGGGGGTTAAAAAGGAACTGTGGAAGTAGGGGGTGTAGTTATGGTTTCTAGGAGGCATGTGGGGGGTTTAGGAGGTGCTTGGGGGGAGATATGTTGGGATTTAAATGGGAAAGGGCAGGGACTGTAGGAGGTGGTGGGGGAAATTTGGGAGGGGGTTTACTGCTGTTAAACATACAGCAATATGTCCCAAGCAAAAGCTGTGAGGGATGGCAGATGCTCCTGGCCTGAAACCTCCCCAGGTAGCTCACTAGCAGCACCAGAAACCTTGAAGCTCAGGACATTGCCAGCCAAAAGAACGGTTCTAACAGTGCCCAATGTAATTTTCTGGCTCTACCAGCATCCACATTTGAAACTTCCAAATGTACAGCAAGAGCATCAAAACAGAAGGTGTGAGGGCTGAAAGATGTTCCTGGCCTGGAACCTCCCCAGGTAATGCACTAAGAACACCATCAAGCTTGGATCTCAGGGCATTCACAGCCACAAGAATGGTCCTAACAATGTCTGATGTCATGTTTGAGCTCTACCATAATCAACACCTATTGCTGTCATATTGTTAAATGCATCACAACTTTGAAAAGCCATCTGCAAGGAGATGTGAACTGTTAAGAAAATGCAGCTTCACTTCAAACAAACCTTGAGAAACTCTGGGATTTGATGAACAGGAACGTGAAGAAGACCTCCAACCAGAAGAGATCTTCCGCTCCTGACCATATTTTGGCGTCTCCTGTATTTTGTGGTTAGGTTAGCCCAGCCTGCCCTCACCACAAACACCCTCTTAGAGACAGAGTGGCTGTGTGGTTCTCGGCTCTTGGCTGGGCCAAAACAATGACAAAAAGTTCTACCACAGCACATGCACATCAAGGCATGCTCAGGTATGACTGGAGGGGAACCATCTGTGAGGAGAGGAATTTGGGCGTTCCAGGGGATGCCATAGCAGTCAGATGCTGAACTGGAATCTGGCACATTGGGCTGTACTGGGAGGAGTGTGGCCATGCATACAAGGGCCCTTCTCATCCATATTGACAAAGCACTGGTGAGGCCACTTCTGGAGCAGTCAGTCCCAGTGTGGGGTTCCCTGCTCTGGTGGAATGCACAGGAACTGTCCTTTGGGTAGAGACGTTCTGCCAAGATATATTTAGGGGTCTTGTTTGGGAAGGCTGAGAGTCTTGGGGTTCTTTAGCCTTGGAAAGGGGAGGCTGAGGGAAACCCTCTTTCTGCTATGTGGAAAGAACATAAGAAATCAAATCAACCAAAGGTGCCAGTTTGAAGGTCAGAGATAATGTAAAAAAAACCCCAATGTCGTTCTGAGGGTAGTGCTGTGGTACAAAATGTCACTCAAAGGAAGTGTGGATATGCTGGTACCTTTGTCATTCTGGGAACAGCTGTCGAGGAGGGAGAGACAGCAGCACAGGCAGGGACATCATGGGGTGAGAACAAGGTGGGGAATGGCAATGCGTGCCTGAAGCCTGTAGGGAAACAGGTCCAGGCGTGGGACAGTGTGGGATGGGCTGTGGTGCAAATGGCCAAGGGTGCTGGCCAGGCTGAAAGGCCCTGATAGAATCGAGGTTTTTGCCTCCTTGGCTATGGCTGATGTCTCTGCCACAGAGGCCTCAGAGGAGACACATTGTCCTCCATTCAAGGAGCATGGTTGCCACTTTGTGCCAACTCTAAGAAATGCCCTTCCCTTGGCCTCACACTCCCCAAATTCCAAGGAAGAGCCCTGAGACACAGGTGAGGGTCAGGATCTCCCTGGACAGGGGCTGGGGTCAGCACTTGGCATTTCTGCTTCATCAGACCAAGCCAGGGTGTCCTCAGCATCAGAGCTGCCTGTGCTTTGCCTGTGTTTGTCCTCATGGCCTCCAGTTGTCTGCTCTAACAAGCCCATGCGGAGGCTTTGTCAGGAATGGCTCCCAGTGGGGCCTGTTTGTGCTTCAAGGTACTTTGGGCATTATTCCTGCCTTGAACTTCTTGAGAAGTTTTCTTCACTCTCCTCTTTGAACCTGAAGTCTGAGGACTGTGATGAA
Organism: Gallinula chloropus; assembly: GCF_964237585.1. Classification (NCBI taxonomy): domain Eukaryota; kingdom Metazoa; phylum Chordata; class Aves; order Gruiformes; family Rallidae; genus Gallinula; species Gallinula chloropus. Next base: position 787,052 of record NC_140106.1, read on the forward strand.
AACACACCATGGGGCTTGTTAAAATGCCCTTATAGGCATGTCTCTTCAATGAAATTTAATTAAAAGAACTCAGGACTTCTACAAGTACTTGCATTTTAGTTAGGTCCTTGGTGATGAAGATTTCAAAGAAATTTCCAAAGGAGGACCTTTTTTCAGTCACAGGTATTTTCTGTCATGGCTCAGTTGATAGAAGCAGTGACAGAAGCATGCTGGGATGGATATGGGTCTCCTGAAGAGATCTGGACAGGCAGGAAAAGCAGTCTCTTCAGATCCAACCCTGGATGGAGAACCTTGCTCTTCCCCAAGCCCAGCAGTTCCCTCCCTGGCCTCCTGGGACTCCCAACACTTTTCCTCCCATCATCTGTGCTCACAGGCACAGACAGATTTCTCTGACAACAAACAGCAGTTCAACATGACACAGTTTAATACCCATGAAATCTCTCTCCTCAGCTGCCTGCTACGGCCAAGCAGCGTGTGAAGGGGGTCAGCTTTCAGAGGAAATTCTCTTCTGATCTGTTTTAATCAGATACTTAGAAAGGTCACTTATCAACACACTGACCTTCTGACAGAAGAGTTCATTACACTTCTGAAAGATGGGACATTTTCCAACTCTCTGAAACTTAAAGCAGAAAACAAAAGCTAAGGAGCAGCTGAATGACCAAAGAGCAAGCAGATGTAGAAACACTAGGAGCAGGAAATCTACATCCATCCAGTCTTAAGAAATTATGTCCTTAGGCATGGCTATATAATCAGGAGAGTTGGAAACAACTGAATGACGAGGGATATGAAAGAGGGAAGGTGAATATTTCTTCTGCTGCCATGTGTACACTTTTAGGTAATTCCCACTCTATCATGGTGGGAAAGCATTGCCATTTCAGACAAGTAGTTGAATAATTCAGCTATTTAAAATGTGCTTATAAATTTATTATAAATGTAATGGTAAAAAAAATAGTAGCCCTTTGCAGGCAGACATGATGCAAACACAGCACAGCTCGTCATTACAGTGTCTGGGTCACACAGGACTAGGAGATACTGCAGTAGGAATTGGATGAACATGGAGTATGTTACTAGATATGCTAGAAGAAAAAAAAATACAACCTACTAAATAAAGACTGGTTCTAACAAAGTTTCATTTCCAGGAATACACGGAAGATGAGCAGTTTATTGTTGCTTAGAAACATCCAGTCATCAGTTTCCACATGGCATCCTTGAGCTCCTGGTTCCTCATGCTGTAGATAAGGGGGTTCACTGCTGGTGGAAACACCGAGTAAAGAAATGCCACCACTAGGTCCAGAAATTGGGAAGAGATGTAGGGAGGCTTCAGGTAGGCAAACATGGCAGTGCTGAGAAACAGGGAGACCACAGCCAGGTGAGGGAGGCAGGTGGAAAAGGCTTTGTGCCGTCCCTGCTGCGAGGGGATCCTCAGCACGGCCCTGATGATCTGCACATAGGACACCACAATGAACACAAAACACCCAAAAGATAAACAGATGTTGAACACAAGGACTCCAGTTTCCCTGAGGTAGGCATCTGAGCAGGAGAGCTTGAGGATCTGGGGGATTTCACAGAAGAACTGGTCAAGGGCATTGCCATGGCAGAGGGGCAGTGAAAATGTATTGGCAGTGTGTAGGACAGCAAGGAGAAACGCACTGGCCCAGGCAGCTGCTGCCATGTGGACACAAGCTCTGCTGCCCAGGAGGGTCCCATAGTGCAGGGGGTGGCAGATGGCAACGTAGCGGTCATAGGCCATGACAGTGAGGAGATAGTACTCTGTGACGATCAAAAATACAAAGAAAAAGAGTTGAGCCACACATCCTGTGTAGGAAATGGCCCTGGTGTCCCACAAGGAATTGGCCATGGATTTGGGAATCGTAGTGGAAATGTAGGCAAGGTCAATAAGAGAGAGGTTGAGGAGGAAGAAGTACATGGGGGTGTGGAGGTGGTGGTCACAGGCTATGGTGATGATGATCATGCTGTTGCCCAGGAGAGCAGCCAGGTAGATGCCCAGGAAGAGCCAGAAGTGCAGGAGCTGCAGGTCCCGTGTGTCTGCAAAGGGCAGGAGGAGGAACTGGCTGATGGAGCTGCTGTTGGACATGTGCTGCCGTCAACTCTGTAGAACTCTGAAGAGGAGGAAAAGGCACAGTGAGGAATTAGGGACCTCTTCTATGAGGAAAACCTCTTTCAATACACATTGAGTCTCTGTATTCTAGAACGCTTTTTGTAGGTCCCTTTTGGGAGGTCTGCTTTGTGCTGTCTTGAGCGTGCCACTGAAGGGAGGAGGGAAGTCCTCAGTCCTACAGATGATGGTCCTAAAGTGAGGGTAACCTCAGTGCCAACCCCAAAAATACATGCATCCAGAGGCTCAAATAAAGATGGAACAAAGGCATCAAGGGCAGGAGGGGAAACAGGAAGAAAAGCTCCAGTAAGGCCTGGAAGGAGAGGGATAGACAGACAGGCACTCAAGAGTTTCTCCTCACTGGGAGAAGGACCATACACTGTTCTTCCATAAGTAATTCTCTAAATGCATCACTTCTTTTTGCAGCGCTAATGCCACCATGCTCAGGAGAAGACAGCTGTCCTGCCCTGTCCCTCTGATGGGGCAGAAGGGCAGCCCTTCTGGGCAGCACTTTCTTGTCCTAGAGAGAACCTGTCCTCCTGACAGACCCCACACACTGCCCCATGTCCCAGCTTTAGGAGATCCCTCCAGGAACAGAACCTGCATTGCCCTGCACCCACAGACATACCAGGGAGAGTGCTGTGGAGATTTCTCCTCCATGAGCTCTCAGCATCCATCAGCTCTCTCAGCCTCACAGGTCTCCCCTCGGTGCCTCCAGGCAGTGTCCCCAGCCCTGTGTGCTTGGCAGAGGAGCTGCTCCTGGGCAGAGCTGTCTCTTTGCAGCACTGCTGGGTTGCCATGAACTCCCTTCATCCAGCTCACAGCAGGACAAGACCAGTTCTTCTAGGCTCCCTCCTGGTGCCTCAGGCCTCATGGGGATTGTTCTATGATCTCATCTCTAGCTTTCTATCCCTTAGCTGGGGAGAAATCCTTCTGTCCAGCTGAGTCCTTTCTCCTGATCAAACCAGAGCAGGGCAGGACAATCAGCTTTCCTTGTCTCCCCATGAGACAGGACTCTCAGGCAGGGACAGGGTAGGGACTCTTTCCCCCTGTGAAAGGAAGGGAGTTAGGTGTGCAGTTGGACATTTCTCAATGTTTCCCAAGAACAAAATCAGGAAAAACAAATCTACAAAGCTCTGCTCTGCCGTTGGGGGAAGTGGAAAACAGTCCAGAAAAGATCCTATAGATCAAAAAAGACAGACCTTCTGCTGCAAGTACAAACTGACACCTGGAGAGCTCCCGTCAGAGCCCCATAAAGCCAGTGGCAGCCTCAGCCAGCAGGAAATGCACCTCCCAAAAAGGACCTTTCCAATGTCTGATAGAACAGGGAGAGGCAGTCCTTGGGTCTCCAATGAGAACGTTTTGCTCACTGAAGAGTGCCCCAAGTTCTCACTGCCTTGTTCTCCTTGCAGAGGGCTTCATGCAAAGAGGCAGAGAATGTCCAAGGGCAGCTTCATTCCCCACTTCCTCCTCCTGCCCTTTGCAGACACGGGAGCTGCAGTGGGTTTCTCCATGCTGTGCTGCACACAGCCAATACATGCTCCCTACCCCTCTGCAAGGGTGATGCTGTTGAGCAGTTCTGTGAAATCCCCTAGATCCTCAGCCTCACATGCTCAGATGCCTACCCCAAGGATATTGGTCTACTTGTATTCAGTACCTGTTTAGTTTTGGGGTGTTTTGTGGGATACCTGGGGAGGTTTCAGGCCAGGAATATGTTTCATCCCTCGCACCTTTTGTTTTGGTGCAGTTTAGCAGTTTTGAATGTGGAGGACTGTACAGCTGTGCAATGACGTCTGGCACTATTAGGGTCATTTCTTTGGGTACTAATGTTCTGAGTCTTAAGGTTACTCATGCTGCTAGTAGGTTACCTACAGAGATTTCAGGTCAGGATTGTGTTTTGCCCTCATCCCGATTTTCGGGAACTCTTTCTCGACGTACAGTTCTTTCAAAGCTGGATGCTGGGAGAGCCTGAAAATTACGTCAGGCACTGTTAGAACATTGTCTTGGTAAGGAGAGACCTGAGCCCCATGCTTTCTGGGGCTGCTAGTAGGCTAACCAGGGAGATTTCAAGCCAGGAACATCTTTCAGCCCTCACCCCTTTTCCTTAGGTGCTATTGCTGGACATTTAGGAGTTTCAACTGTGGATGCTGGTGGAGCCCAAAAACAACATCAGGCAATCTTAGGACCGCTCCCTTGGCTAGCAATGCCCTGATCCTAAAGGTTACTGGGGCTGCTTGTCCACTCTCTGAGGAGCATTCAGGGCAATAATATCTTTAAACTCTCGCTCTTTTGTTTGGGAGCTGTTGCTGTATGGTTAGAAGTTTCAAAGGTGGATGCTGGTAGAGCCTGAGGAGGCATCAGGCAATGTGAGGAGAGTTCCCTTGGCAAGGAACGACCTGAGCACCAAGATTCCTTGTGCTTTACGTCTGAACACTGATGAGGGTTCATGCCAGGAAAATCCTTCAGCCCTCGCTCCGCTTGTTAGAGACCTGTTGCTGGAGCTTTAGCACTTTCGAAGGTGATTGCTGGTAGACGGAAAAATGACATCAGGCACTCTAAGGACCGCTGCCTTGGCTAGGAATGCCCTGAGCCTCAAGGTTTGCTGTACTGCTACTCTACTACCTGGGGAGGCTTCAGGCCACAAACCTTTTTCATCCCTGACGCCAATTTGTTTGGGAGCTGTTACTGGACCTTTCTCAGTTTCAAAGGTGGGCTCTTGTAGAGTTTGAAAATGAAGTCAGGCAATCTTAGGACTGCTCCCTCTTCTAGGAAAGCCCTGAGCCCCAATGTTCATAGGGCTGCTAGTGGGCTACCTGGGGAGGTTTCGTGCCAGAAACATCTCAGCCCACGCACCATTTGTTTGGGAGTTATTACTGGACATTTAGAATTTTCAAAGTTGGACTCTGGTAGAGCCTGAAAATGACATCAGGGACCCTTAGGACCGTTCCCTCAGCTACGAAAGCTCTGAGCCCCAAAGTTACTGGGGCTGCTTTTGGGCTACCCAGGGAACTTTCAGGCTCTCAAACCTTTTGTTTGGGACCTATTGCTGGACATTTGGCATTTTTGACTGTAGACACAGGTAGAGACAGAAAATTATGTCTGATATTATAAGACATTGTCTTGGCTAGGAATGCTCTTTGCCCCAAGGCTACCAGGGCTGCATGTGGGCTACCTGGGGAGGTTTCAGCCCAGGAACATCATTCATCCTTTATAGATTTATTTGGGAGCTATTGCTGTATGTTTAGAATTTTTAGAGGGGGCCACTAGTAGAGCCACAAAATGACACCAGGGACTCTTCAGACCATTCCAGTGGTTAGGAAAGCCCTGACCCCCAAGGTTACTTGGGCTGCTAGTGGGCTACCTCGGAGGGTTTCTTGCTAGGAAACTTTTTCAGCCCTTGCAAATATTTTTTTGTGACCTACAGTAAAGTTTTTGGGTTCTCCCTATCCCTCCTTTTCTTAATAATTCTATAAATACATTAATAACAATGTTACTGGTATAAGTAAAGTTCTTTAAATATTAAGTAATATAAGAGTAATATTAATATTTCATGCTATTGCTAATTAATAATAATTATATAAATATATTAATGACAAAAGGAGGGACAGGGAGCATCTCCAACGTTTATTCGACTCAGGGGGACCAATGTAATAGAGGGTGAAGAAAAGTCTGAGGAACTTAGTGCCTTTTTTGCCTCAGTCTTTAGCAGTAAGACCAGTTGTGTCCTGATACCCAGACCCCTGTGTGGAAAACTGGAGATGTGAGTTGGATCGAAGCTCCCATAATCCCAGGGGAATTGGTAAGTGACCTGCTCAGCCACTTAGATCTGTACAAGTCAATGGGTCCGGATAGGATACACCTGAGGGTACTGAGGGAGCTGGCAGAAGTGCTCCCCAAGCCACTTTCCCTTATTTACCAGCAGTCCTGGCTGACCAGGGTGGCTCTGCCTGACTGGAAGCTGCACGTGACACCCATCTACAAGAAGGGACAGTAGGAGGTTCCCAGGGAACAAAATGCCTGTCAGACTGACCTTGGTGCTGGGGAATGTGGTGGAACAAATCATCTTGAGTGCCATCATGCAGCACATGCAGGACATCCAGGTGATCAGGCCCAGTGAGACTGGGTTTAGGAAAGGCAGATCGTGCTTGACCAAACTGATGTTTTTCTGTGACAAGGTGACCTGCTCTTTGGATGTGGGGAAGGCTGTGGATGTGATCTACCTGGACTTCAGTGACACCTTCATCACTGTCTCCCACAGCATCCTGGTGGAAGAACTAGCTACCAATGGATTAGATGTGTATAGTCTTTGCTGGGTTAGAAACTGGCTGTACAGCCAGACCCAAACAGTTGTGGTGAAGGGAGTTAAATCCAGTGTGCAGCAGGTCACACATGGTGTTCCCCAGGGCTCAGTGCTGAGGCCAGTTCTCTTTAGTATCTCCATTAATGATCTGGCTGAGGGGATCAATTGGACCCTCAGAAAATTTGCAGATGACATCAAAGTGTGTGAGTGTTGATCTGCTGGAAGGCAGGAAGGCTCTGCCAGGTGACTTGGACAGGCTCAAAAAAGGTCCTCCAGGGGAAATTCCTTTGAAATCTAGGGAATCACTAAGGACCCAACTAAAATCCAAGTAGTTGTAGAAGTCTTGAGTTTTATAATGAATGTTACTTGAAGAGCCATGCTTGGAAGGGCTTTCTGGATGTTAATGAGCCCTATGGTGTCTTTTCTTCTGAGTCCACAGACCTCAGATACCAAGAGGAGAGTGAAGGAATGTCTCCAGAAGTTAAAGTCAGGAGTAATGCCCAAAGTGCCTTGAAGCATTAAGAGGCCCCACTGGGAGCCATTGCTGGCAGAACCTCTCCACGGGCTCATTAGAATAGACAACTATAGACAAACACAGGCAAAGCACAGGCAGCTCTGATGCTGAGGACACCGTGGCTTGGTCTGATGAAGCAGAAATGCCAGTGCTGACCCCAGCCCCTGGGCAGGGAGATCCTGACCCTCACCTGTGTCTCAGGGCTCTTCCATGCAATGTGGTGAGTGTGACACCAAGGGAAGCATAGTGTTATTACACATGGTGGCCTCTCTTTAGGTGGGTGTATGGAGGCAATGATGCTTTATGGCCATGAGGACAATGTGTCTCCTCTGAGGCCTCTGTGGCAGGGACATCAGCTATAGCCAAGGGGTAAAGACCTTGTTTCTATCAGGCCCTTTCAGCCTGCCCAGCACCCTTGGCCATCTGCACCACAGTCCATCCCACACTTCCCCTTGCCTTGTCTAGTTCACCTACAGACCGCAGTCAACCACACCCCATTCCTCACTTTGATTTCACTCCCTGATGTCCCTGCCTGTACCGCTGTCTCTCCCTCCTCACCAGCTGATCCTGGAAACACAAAGCTGCCAACTCATCCACACTTCCTCTGAGTGACTTTTAGTGTGGAGGGATCTGGTGCAGAGCTGGTTATTAGAGAAGGGACACAGCTGCACAGACCTGCTCAAGATGGCATAAGTAGGGTAAAGGTTGGTTCAAAGTCAGTGTGCCCTTGGGGCCAGCTGAAGCCAGTTACTGTTGTCTTAGAAGGATGTGTTCACCATAACAATGTGCAACAGAATGTAAGCAAAGGCAGGACTGCAATTTATCAGCTGGACCAATGATGAGCTCGGCTTTTGCAATATGCAATGAGCTAATTAACTAGCATACTTAAGCCATGCTTGTGCGAATAAAGTTTGAGATGGTCTGACGAACCACATGGTGTCCGCGTCTTCCTTCTCCAACAAATGGTGACCCCGACGTGATGCCCACTAAGGGACGAACCCACCACGGTTGGAGAAGTTTGGTTGAGTCCTGTTTGCAGCCAGGACAGCGCCTTAATCAGGGAGCACCCCCAAAGATCACAACGGTGATTTTGGGCCATACGTGCCACTGGAGCCTGGAAAAGGTGCAACAGCGCGCGCTGACGACTACAAATGGATAGGCAAGTGGCATATGATTTATTTACTCAACTACTTTAAGAAAATCCTTGACTAACCCTCAGTTCGGGCGAAAGAAACTAAGTCCTTAATAACTCTCTGGAAATCAAGTAAAAAGACTTTATCCAAAATAGAGACAGAACACGTAGCTGCTACTTCAGCCTTTGCAGCTTTAGCACCAGTTCTGGATTCTACAGAACTGATTTAAAAAGGGAAAAATCTACTATGAAGAATGTGTTTTTGTTTCTGGGTGCTCTTTCATCTACCCCAGTTACTATGCCAAGTAAGAATGCCGTGTTATCAGAGCAAAGTGATAAATCTGTCAGAACTGACCGGGAAGGGGAGCGAGTAGTGCGCGTAAATCTGCCACCACGGCCTGCGCCCCTCCCCCGACCCCACTACTATACCTTTGGAAGGAAAAATGTGGAAACAAATGTACAACTGACTGCCTTTAATATCTGTTTATCTCTAACTTTTACTGAGCCTAAAAACACCCTATGGCGCAGTCAAAAATGTTAACTGGCATCGACAACTTCAGCCTGTCCTTGAAAAGCTGGAGAAAAGCAGAGCGGGCGATGGCATGTCCTGCTGGGAAAAGGTTTGCAGAGCTGCCCACCCAGCCACCTGAAAATTACTGAGATAAAATCTACCTACATGAAGAATCACCAACTAAGGCACAGAGCAGTGTTGCCCCCATGGACAAGGAACCTAAGCACAGGGACAAGAATCCTACGGAGATGGACACATCACCCTCACCTCCCGACGAACTCATCAATCCATCACTGTCTCCTGACGCCCGAGACACTCTGCAGAGACTGCTCGTCCCAGCCTGAGCACGTAAGATGGTGTCAGAATGGGATGAATTGTTACAGCTGGGTATTTGGATTCCTAGTCAGTTGCGGAACTTACTGGGGAAAAGTTTACGTGGGAATGAGCGGGTGGTGCAGAGAGTGAATAGTGGGCCGGTGGGAGGTGGATGGAAAAGGGAGACTGTGCGGCAGGTCCTGGTGTTCCTCCAGGTCCTAGTGCTCACCCAGGGCTCGGCCCCGGTGACCGTCGGGGTCGCGCTGTGGTTCACGGCACGGGGAGGAGGGTGCTGCGGGCAGCAGCCAAGACCAGTGAGAGCATGCCCCGCAGCCCAGTGCCTTGGCAGAATTGCCATAGAAGTGGGAGAACTCCCCCCCCCCCCCATGTGGACTGGATGTGACAACTCGCGTCTTGCAATGTGGTTTGTTTGATGACTTGCTTTGCAGCGTTTGTATGTGCTGTGGGTTCAGAGATGAGTTTATCCACTGAGAGCAAGGCTGCCTACTTAGCAAAGGGATTTTGGATAGCAATCTTTGAAACTGGGCAGCTTACTTTACAAATTTAACATGGAAAACAGAAAATCCCCGTTTGGGCTGATTACTAACTACTTACTTGGACAAAAAATTGCCCAATTGCAACGTTTAATACAGGAGTAACTGACTACGGGGTGAATAAAGCCTTCCGCAAGTTTGTGGAACATGCACAGATTTTCAAGGATTGGGTTTTATTTTCCGTTATGCGTTTACACTCCAATGATTAGGAAAAATTTGCTTTTTCAGTCCCTACTATAAGCAAACGTGTGCTCCCACAAGGCATAAAAAAGTCACCAACTATGTGCCAGGCTTATGTAGCCTAGACGCTTGCTCCAGTATGAAAAACGCTTCTTGATCTAATCTTTTATCATTATATGGATGAGAATTTAATTACAGAAAAACTTGGACATTGAAAGTTTGAGTCATGAGTTACCAGTGCAAAGGATTAGAGATTACTGTGTTTTGTGGCAGTGTGAGCTACTACACAGACAGAGGAACGCAGCATTAGACTGCCCCGTGAAATCAAACTGGACAACAGCTCAGAATATATGGCATGAACGTTGCCTATGTTATAGGGACACCACATTTGCCTACAGGCAAAGCCATGGTAGAACATATGAATCAAACTCTCACAAAGCTCTTTACATTTTGAACTGTTTGTGTCTGCCACATTTGGTACCTCCAATGATGAATGTCAAATGATATTAAGAATGAAGTTACAGGTACTAACTTGGGAAGGAGATCTGCCTGTGTCATTACAGATACAGGAGCCAAGCGGATAAAGCCGTGGATCCAGAAGAACTCAAGCTTGCATGAACCAGGACGAGATCCTGATCCCAGTAACTGAAATCAAGTGTTCCAAGTGCAACCACAGTGGACTATGAACTTTGCTGTGAGATATTTTGAATGAGCTGACAGTCTTTGAAAAATACATGTGTTTGTGCTAAATGAAAATTAGTGAAATAGTGATTTCTGAACAGCCTAAGGTCACAGATTGCAATCAGTACCTGCAGGAAAACATGAGGCTGATGTTATCTGCACTTCTGACACTCCTGATTGGCAAAACAAACAAATGCAACAGCAAAGGTATCAAGGCACTTACAGTTGGTTTCATGACTGGGGAATTTCAGGATGGATATTGTCAATGGTCAAATTTGGATTATTGGATTTGGTAATTATGGTACTTGTCTTACATTTACCGTCATGTTTATTGAGCTTTCTGCAAAGGGCCCTTGCAGAGACCTCAAAAAGCAGTTTTTGTAACACAGATACTAAAAGGAAAAAATTGGCAAGGAGGTCAGTGGGCCTGCCGGCGGCCTGGCTCTCCTCACAGAAGACAATATCCTTGAATTCCCGTAAGACAGGAAAATTACTCATGCTGAGAGGTATTTGGTAATTACATTCTCAAATAGAATGTAGACATTCTATTTGAAGACATTCTACCTTGAAGACAGAGGTACACACTGCTTCAACCCAAGAAGGAGTTGTAGGAAAGTATTTGGAAGTAAGTGAACATGTCCTGAAACAGCCATAATAAGATGGCCAAACACAGCAGGTGTGCAGATAACTTTTAGACATCAGAGGTAAACTAATTACGATTAGCTATAAGATATGCTTCTCAAAACTTGTTATAAGTACTAATTAATCTCTTTGGTGTGAGCAGTATGTATAGCCAATTATCAGGTTTTAGCTTGCCACGTTTTATAGTATGGCTTTCTGTTTATGGGATGGTTTTTTAGATTTAGTTAAACAAGGGCTTCTGTGTTCGTCAGTTATTTTTCCCTTAGTATTGTTTTTGCCGTGTATGTCACAGTGTTTCTCTGGCAGGATGGATAATGCTCTTCACAAAAATCTGGCTGGTCCATAAACAAGAAGGGGGAATTGTAGTAATGCAGTTTGAGAGGAATGGTGGTTTTGGCCCATCCAGATTTATTTCTCACCCCCATATAATCAGACCTGGGGAAGCTAACAGAGACATGTCAACAGGAGAGCAGATGTCTGAGAACAGGAGCTTGTCAGAAACTCCACGAGATAACAAACTGCAACTGCCTTAAAGAGGAACAAAGTGACTGTGCAGCCTCAACCAATTCTTAGCAATAGTGAGACACATGAACAGAGCATCTAACCAATAGCAATGTAATGTAACTCGTATACTGATATGGAAACTTATATAAGCTCTGTGTGTGTTTCAATGAAGGAGCTCACTTGACCATATTGATCAGAGTTGAGTCCGCAAAACATTGTCCCTGGCAAATCAGCACTGGCCCCTGGGGTAGCAGCTGCTGCTGCCTTAAAGAAACTAACAAACTTAGGCTGTTGGCTGAGTGAACAAACCAATGCTCCATCTCTTGCTCTTAGTGGCCTGCTTGTTAATGTAGATAGTGTGAGACATGCTACTATGCAAAACAGAGCTGCTGTTGATTTTTTGCTGATTGCACACGGCCACGGTTGTGAAGATTTTGAGGGCATGAATGACCATTCCCAGTCCATCCACAAAGGGATTCATACTGTTACTTATTGCTATTGTAGTAAGGCTTTGTTGCTTAAGCTGTATATTATCTTTGGCTTTTAATCATTATACTTTTAATTATAATAGGACGCATAGCATATAGATGTGTTATAGGAGGAACTGAAAAGGCAACTAACCAGGCGCTGCTTGTACAAAAAGGAAAAGGGGGAATTGTTGCAGAACGGCTTGAGAAGCAAGGCCATGAGCCTGTGGAGCAGTTGTCCAAGCAGTCCCCTGTGTAGCTTAGTAAGACCAGGCCCCACGCCTTCTTGGTGAGAACAGAAGGGTCAACGACCGGTCAGCATATTCTTGTGTATCATGGCATGGTCACAAGATTTGGGAGCAGGAGGTGTGATAAGGATTCAATGTTCCTGGGACTGAGAAGAAGACATGATTCCCAGGCTGCCAGAAGGGTGGAGTATGTAAATGTATTTTTAGTTAAGAACCAATTAAAATGCAATGTGTGACACATGGTAGGAATAGTATAAAAGGAAGTGTGTGCTTGCAATAAAGTTGAAGTTGCTTTATCAATCACATTGATTGGCAGCATTCTTCCCTCTCATCACGGCACAGCAGTAGATCCCAAGCAAGAGGACTGAGGGCAGAAATATGTTCCTGTCCTGAAACCATGCCAGTAGCCCAGTAGCAGCCCCAGTAACCTTGGGACTCATGTCTGTCCCTAACAAGAGATCGTTCCTAACAGTGCCTGACATCATCACCTGGGAAGGAATAACCACTGGAATCAGTACAGGCTGGGGGATGACCTGTTGGAGAGGACCTCTGAGGGGAAGGGAAGGACCTGGGGGTCCTGGTTGATGAGACATTGGCCATGAGCCAGCAGTGTGCCCTGGGGGCTGGAGCATCTCCCCTGTGAGGAAAGGCTGAGTGAGCTAGGACTATTCAGCCTTGAGAAAAGAAGGTTAAGAGGGGATCCTATTAATGTTTATAAGTATCTGAAGTGTAGGACACAGGAGAAAATTTTCAGCCTCCTTTCAATGGTCTGCAGGGGCAGAACAAGGGGCAATGGTTACAAGTTGGAGCACAGGAAGTTCCACACCAACATGCGGAAAGACTTTTTCACAGTGAGGGTGACAGAGCCCTGGGAGAGGCTGCCCAGGGGTGTTGTGAAGTGTCCCTCTCTGGAGATATTCAAGACCCCTCTGGATGCTGACTGGTGCAACCTGTCCTAGAGAACCCACTTTGGTTGGACCCAATGATCTCTTGAGGTCCCTTCCAACTGCTACGATTCTGTGACTCTGTGACTGACAGATTGTGAGGCAAGGGGATTGACTGATAGATAAACTGTGAAGTAAAGAGATTGAGTGATATATAGATACTGAGGTAAGCCGATAGATAGATAAACAGATTGTGAGGTAAGGAGATTGTGAGGTAAGAACATGGAGGTAATGACTGATAGATTATGAGGTAAGGGGATTGTGAGGTATGATGATGGTGAGGTAAGGGGATTATGAAGTCACAGGATTAATTGGCAGATAGATTGTGAGGTAAGGGGATTGACTGAGATAGATCGTGTGGTAAGGAGAGTAACTAATAGATTGTGATGTAAGAGGATTGCGAGGTAAAGGCATTGTGAGGTAAGGGGAATGTGAGGTAAGGGGATTGTGAGGTAAGGGGATTGTGAGGTAAGGGGATTGTGAGTTAAGGAGATTGATTCATAGGTAGACTGTCAGGTAAAGAGATTGACTGAGAAATAGATTGTGAGGTCAGGAGATTGATAGATAGTTTGTGAGGTAAGGAATTTGACAGATGTCAGCCTGACCTCGGTGCTGGGGAAGGTGATAGAACAAATCATCTTGAGTACCATCATGCAGCACATGCAGCACACTCAGGTGATCAGGTCCAGTCAGCATGGGTTTAGGAGAGGCAGATCGTGATGGACCAACCTGATCTCCTTCTATGACAAGGTGACCTGATGCTCAGTGGATGAGGGGAAGATTTCTGCCTTCAAAACTGTCTCCCACAGCATCCTGATGAAAAAACTAGCTGCTCATGGATTCGATGGGTACACTCTGTGCTGGGTTAGAAACTGGCTGGGCAGCCAGGCCCAAGGGGTTGTAGTGAACTGAGTTAAATCCAGCTGGCGGCAGGTCAAAAGGTGTGTTCTCCAGGACTCAGTGCTGGGACCTGTCCTCTTTAACATCTTTATTCATGATCTGGACAAAGGGATTGAGTGCACCCTCAGTAAGTTTGCAGATGACACCAAATTGTGCTGGAGTATTAATTTTCTGGACAACATGTAGGCTCTGAAGAGAGACCTGGACAGGCTGGATCAATGGGCAGAGGCCAATTGTATGAGGTTCTTGGGTTATTGTGGCCAAGTGCCAGGTCCTGCATTTTGATCAGAATAACCCCAGGCAACGCTACAGGCCTGGGTCACAGTGGTTGGAGAGTTCCCTGGACGAAAAGGATCTGGGGGTGTCCGTGGATACCTTGGCTGGACATGAGCCAGCACTGTGCCCAGGTGGCCAAAAAGGCCAACAGCATCCTGGCCTGGATCAGGAATAGCGTGACCAGTACGAGTAGGGAGTGATTGTTCCATTATCCTCAGCTCTGGTGAGGCTGCACCTCGAGTACTGTGTCTGGTTTTGGGCCCCTCACTGCAAGAAGGACACTGTGATGCTGGAGCGTGTCCAGAGAAGGGCAACGAAGCTGATGAAGGATTTGAAGCACAGGTCCCATGAGGAGCAGCTGAGGCAACTGGGGCATTTTAGCCTTGAGAAAAGGAGGCTGAGGGGGAGACCTTGCCGCTCTCTACAACCACCTGCAAGGAGGAATGTAGAGAGGTGAGAGCCAGTGTCTCGTCTCAGGTAACATGTGATAAGATGAGAGGGAATGGTTTCAAATTGCACCAGGGGAGGTTTAGGTTGGATATCAGGAAGAATTTCATTACTGAAATATTAGTCAAGTATTGGAACAGGCTGCCCAGGAAAGTTGTGGAGTCACCATCCCTGGAGGGATTTAAAAGGTTCCAACAGATGTTGTGCTTGAGGATATGGCCTAGAGGTGGACTAGGCAGGGGTAGGCTTTGGTTGGACTCAGTGATTGTTAAGGCCTCTGTGATTCTATGATTCTATGGTACAGTTCCAGGAAATTCCTGTTCTGTCATGGTGGGAAAGCACTGTCATTTCAGAAATATAGTTGAGTGGTTCTGCTGTTGCACATGTGCTTGTAAAATTTTTATAAATGTCAGGGGCAAAAACAAGGAAGAAAAAGTTTTGCCCCTTTCCAGGCAGACACGATGGAAAGAGAGCGCAGCTCATCATTACGCAGGGTCTGGGTCACACAAGACCAGGAGATACTGCATTAGCAATGGGATGAAGCTGGTCCGTGTTATTAAAGCTGAGACAAACTAGGACGGGAAAAAAAAACCCAAACCCAAAAGCTAAAAGCCCTACTAAATACAGACTGGTCCTAACATGAGTTACATGGCCAGTGATACGCAGAGTGAGCAGTTTGTTGCTGCTTAGAGACATCCAGTCATCACTTTCCAAACGGCATCATTGAGCTCCTGGTTCCTCATGTTGTAGATGGGAAATTTTAATTCTGGAGGAACCACTGATTAAAAATTGTCACTACCAGGTGCAAATGATGGAGAGAAGCTTCAGGTAGGTGAACACAGCAGTGATGAGGGACAGGGAGACCACGGCCAGGTGAGGGAGGCAGGTGGAAAAGGCTTTGTGCCGTCCCTGCTGTGAGGGGATCCTCAGCACAGCCCTGAAGATCTGCACATAGGACACCACAATGAACACAAAACAACCAAAAGCTAGACATGCTCTGATTACAATTTCACTGAGGTAGGACTATGAGCGAGAGAACTTGAGGATCTGGGAGATTTCTCAGCAGAACTGGTCACAGGCATTGCCCTTGCAGAGGGGCAGTGACAATGTATTGGCTGTGGGGAGCAGAGCACTGTGAATCACAACACTGTGACAGTATTTTTAAGAAGGGAAATAAAACCCAGCAGCTGCTTTTTGCCACCAGAGAAAGGAGTGAGAAAGGGTAAGAGATATTTCAGACAACCTGGTTGGTGATGTAGGGGGAGAAGGTCCTCCAAGCCTCATTGCAGAGATTCCCCTGCAGCCTGTGGAGAAGTCCATGGTGAATGAGGCTGTTGCCACACAGCCCATGTTGGATGATGTGGAATGGTGATTCTACCTGCAGACTCTAGAGATCCCCAGGGTTGAGCATGTGAGGACACTGAAGGAGGCTGTGACCTCATAGGAAGCCTGTGCTGGAGCAGGTTACCTGGCAGGGCTGTGGAGGATCCATGCTGGAGCAGTCTGTGATGATCTGAAGTTATGTTTGAAGGATTCATGTTGGAGGGGTTCATGGAGGACTGTCTCCTGTGAGTGGAACCCAATGCTGCAGCAAGGGGAGACTGTGAGGAGTGCTCCCCCTGACCAGGAAGGAGCAGCTGAGATGATGTGTGATGAATAGACCCCAACCCCCATTCCCTGTCCTCCAGTGCCACTCAGTCGGAGACAGTAGAGTGTTCAAGAGTGAAGTGGCCCCTGGGATATGAAGGGAGGGTTGTAGGTGGGTGTTTAAAATTTCATTTCTTTAGGGTTTTTTCTCATTTCTCTGCTCTCTTTGGATTGAGTAATGAATTAGATTGATTTTATTGTTGGTGTCAAGTCTGTATTGCCAGTGAGAGTAACAGCTGCATGATCTCCCCCTGTGCTTTCTCCCTGCATGATTTCTCCCTGTCCTGATCATTCTGCTCCCAGGCAGAATGATCTCAGAGATGAGGTCATAGAATGATCCCCATGAGGCCTGAGACACCAGGAGTGAGTCTACAAGAACTGCTCTTCTCTTGCTGAGCTGGGCCAGGCTCCTGGGATGGAGGGAGCTCATGGCAACCCAGCAGCACTGCAGAGAGACAGCTCTGCCCAGGAGCAGCTCCTCTGCCAAGCACACAGGGCTGGGGACACTGCCTGTAGGCACCGAGGGGAGACCTGTGAGGCTGAGAGAGCTGATGGATGCTGAGAGCTCTGGAGGAGAAAGGTAAAGAGACTTTGCTTTGAATTCTCTGTTCTTGGTGACTGGGTGGAAGAGAGAGCTGAACTTTTCTCAATAACTTTGCAGAAGGCAGCGCAAACTCACTGGTCACTAGGACTTGTCTGAGCTTCTCCTGAGCCCTGCACACACAGAGGATCCCCGGGGCAGTGCCCTGATGCCAGGAGGGGTCTGCAGAGCAGAGCTGAGCACAGGCCATGTTGGATGAGACATGTGAGCACAGAGCAGGAGGTGAAATGGGCAAAAAGAAGTAGACCCAATGACAGCTCCAGGCAGCAGGGACATTGTCAGGGAGAGAGAAGGAGCTTCTATCAGACCTGCTGTGGCAATGGGGATTTGGTACCTCCTGAAATCCCCCGCAGTGCTGATGCTTTCCCTCAGAGATTCCCTGGTTTCTTCCACACAGCACAGGCTCTGCACCCAGAGTTCCAGGGTTTCATACTGAGTCTTCTACTTGGCAGCCCAACAACAGTGACGAGAAACCTCTGAGTTCTTTTCTGTATGCCCCTGTGCATCCAGCCTTGGCTGCAGCATTTTTCGTTGTGTCCCCTCCTGTCCTTGCTGCCTTTGCCCCACCATTTCCAAAGCTCCAAAGCTCTGCTCTGCCCTCAGGTGAAATTGGAGTGACAGTGCTGAAAAGCTCATTCCTATCCACAGGGGATTTAATCTGTGATCAGGCCATCCTTCTGTTTACTGACTGCTGCCAGGCAGGACTGAGTTCTCCAGAGCCACAGCTGACCCTGCTCCCAGCAGTGGCACGCTCAAGCCAGCACAAAGCAGACCTTCAAATAATCAGTGTTAATTGGAAGAGGATTTCCTAAAGAAAAGTAAACTGTCACTGCATTCGTTCCTCTTTGACAGGTCTCCACACTTGATGGCAGCAGATGTCCAACAGCAGCAGCTCCATCAGCCAGTTCATCCTCCTGCCCTTTGCAGACACACGGGAGCTGCAGCTCCTGCACTTCTGCCTCTTCATGGGCACCTACCTGGCTGCTCTCCTGGCCAATGGCCTCATCATCATCACCATAGCCTGTGACCACCACCTCCACACCCCCATGTACTTCTTCCTCCTCAACCTCGCTGTTACTGACCTTGGCTGCATCTCCATCAGTGTTCCCAAAGCCATGGCCAATTCCTTGTGGGACACCAGGGCCATTTCCTACACAGCATGTGTGGCTCAAATATTTTTCTTTGTATTTTTGCTCTCATCAGAGTTTTCCCTTCTGACTGTCATGGCCTATGACCGCTACGTTGCCATCTGCCACCCCCTGCACTACGGGACCCTCCTGGGCAGCAGAGCTTGTGTCCACATGGCAGCAGCTGCCTGGGCCAGTGGGTTTCTCTATTCTGTGATGAACACGGCCAATACATTTTCCCTGCCCCTCTGCCATGGCAATGCCCTTGACCAGTTCTTCTGTGAAATCCCCCAGATTTTCAAGTTCTCCTGCTCAGATGCCTACCTCAGGGAAATTGGAGTCACCATGGTTGGATGCTGCTTATCTTTTGGGTGTTTTGTGTTCATTGTGGTGTCCTATGTGCAGATCTTCAGGGCTGTGCTGAGGATCCCCTCGCAGCAGGGACGGCACAAAGCCTTTTCCATGTGCCTCCCTCACCTGGCCGTTGTGTCCTTGTTTGTGAGCACTGGTGTGTTTGCCTACCTGAAGCCCCCCTCCATCTCCTCCCCATTTCTGGACCTGTTAGTGGCATTTCTTTACTCAGTGTTTCCACCAGCAGTGAACCCCCTCATCTACAGCATGAGGAACCAGGAGCTCAAGGATGCTGTGTGGAAACTGAGCACTGGATGTTTCTACACAGCAACAAAATGCTCATTGTTTGCATATCACTTGCAATGGATCTCACATTAGGACCAATCTCTACTTTGTAGCTTTTTGGTGGTTGTGGTTTTTTTCCTTCCTGTTTATGTAAGCTATGTTAACATGGTCCATATTTATCCCATATTTCTAATAAAGTATCTCCAGGTCTTTTGTGACCCGGACACTGCATAATGATGAGCTGTGCTCTCTTTACATCCTGTCGGCCTAGAAAATATTTTTGGTTTGTTTTGGTTTTTTTCTTATATTTCTGAAATATTTACAAGCACATCTTCATGAGCTGAACCACTTGATTAATTGTCTGGAATGGCAATGCTTTCCCACCAAGACAGAACTGAAATATCCTGGAAGAGTACCATAGAACAAAAGAATCACATTGGTTGGAGACCTTTATGGTCACTGAGACCAACCACAGCCTAACCCTGCCTAGTCTACATTTAGACCATGTTCTCAAGTATAACATCTACACACCTTTTAAACATCTCTAGGGATTGTGAGTCCACCACTTCCCTGGGCAGCCTGTTCCAATACCTGACTATCTTTTCAGTCGTTGCAGTTTTACATTGCTGGGTTCTGGTGGAAAAGGGAGAATCACATAGAGCAGGGAAAAAATGCAAGCAGCTGCATTTTTCCCCCAGAGAAGGGAGTGAGAAGATGTAATGAGCTGTGCCGACACCAAGGCCAGGGAAGGGCGGGAGGAGGCACCCCAAGTGCTGCAGAGAACGATGCCCATGTAGCCTGTGGAGAAACCCAGGGTGGAGTGGGTGTCCCCCCACAGCCCATGGAAAAGGCCCAGACCCCACCTGCAGCCCCTGGAGAGGCCCCAGGCTGGAGCAAAACGAGACAGACAGGAGATGCTGTGACCCACATTGGATCAATCTCCTCCCAGCACTGGCAGACCATGGAGAGAGACAGAGACACAGAGCTGAGCAAGGGTGAGATTTGCACTGGAACAGGATTTCTGGGGGGAGGCTGGTAACCCCATAGAAGACTGGGACTGAGAGATACTGTGATTTATTACTGCCTACCATAGCAGTGACCCACGCTGGGGCAGCTGGTGAAGAGCTGAAACCCTGTGTGAAAGTTGTCATGTTGGAGAAGTTCATGAAGGACTGTCTGCCCTGGGTGGGACCCCACGGTGAAACAGGGGAAGGGGGTGAGGAATGAATGACACTCCCCCCCCCCACCCCCCCGGCAAGAAAGAAGGAAACCAACTTGCAAGGGATTGACTGAAGCCCCCATCTCCTAGTCCCTGGCTCTCCCATGCACCATGGGGGCAGGGAGAAGGGAGCAGAATCATAACTAAAGGGCAGACTGCTAAGAAGGGAGGGGTGGGGGGAAGGTGCTTTAAGATCTGGTCCCGTTGTTTTAAGATCTGGTCACGCTTCTCATCACCCGACTCTGGTGTCACTGGGTGTGCAGTGCAGTGTAAGAAACTGGAGAGTTTTCCATCCTTCACTCTGTTGAGTCTGTTTAGCCCAGGTCATTCATTACAGGATGATCTCTCCCTGTCTTTATCTTGACTTTGGAGCCTCTTAGTATCTATTTTCTCCCCTGTCCAAATAAAAAGGGGAGGGATAGATGGACTTTGGTGGGCATCTGACCTCCAGCCAGGCCTAAAACACTATACCCACACAAGTCATATGCCTTCTCTTGGCATCAAAGCTAATCCAGCACCAATGAAACCACAACGTCAAGTAAAGGTACACACTCCTGCCCTATCCACCACTCAGGCAAAGGTGACTGACGTGTCCCCATTCCTGACTTGTCAGGTATTTTGGCACCACTGACATCACAAGGACATTCACAAGATATCTGTCAGTTCCTAGCCAATCAAACATCCAGCTACCAGTAGCCTCAGAAGGACCTATACTGTCCACAAGCCTGGTCCTAGACTCAGGCTAGAGATATTTCCTCAGAACCCACACAGCCTCTTGGTCTTTTCCCAGCCTATCAACTATTCAGGAAGTAATGATACTCTCTACACAAGTTTTGAGCTTTGTCTGACCTACAGGCTACTTGGGAACCACTGACATCACAACAGAGACCATCTGCCTTCTCTTGTCCTGTCAACTGTTCCAGAATCAGTGACCTCACAGCAACCTCCACTGTCCACAGCCTGCTCCAGATCTGTCAGTATGACCTCACAAGCACGTATTCCCCTATTGGCCAAGGACACATTGTTGAGATACTCAGTTTCCAGTGACCTCACAAGCATCTACCAAATCCATGAGGCTACTCTCCACATGTTTGAAGTACTCCATCCTCAGACCTCTCAGGGCTCAATCTGCAGCCTGTTTAAGTGGGGGACCCGGATGGCTTTGTGTTTCTTTTCACCTTTAAACATTTATTCTTCATTAAATTAAACCTTATTAAAGCAGGTTTGATCCATTGCATACCTAAGTGTCCTGGTTTCAGCTAGGATGGAGTTAATTTCTTTTCTTATAGTGGATGGAATTCCGTGTTTAGGAATTAGGATGAGAGCAGTGCTGAGAGCACCCTGATGTTTCCAGTTGTTGCCAAGTAATCAAGGACTTTTCAGTTATTCATATTTCCCTACTAATGAGAAAGGAGGGGACGCAGCAAGGACAAGTGACCAGAACTGGCCAAAGGGGGTATTCCATACGCATTCTGTCATGCTCAGCATAAAAGCAAGGGCTGGTCGGAGGAGGCAGCTCCAGGACGTGCAGTTTTAGGGACGGTCCAGTTTTCGGGATAGCTCTGGGCTGCACAGCTGTCACAGATGGGATAGATCAGAGGGATGCGCTTCACTCTTAAGGGAGAGGCAATAATATGTTTATGGATATAAAACAAAAGGCTGTAACGGTGTTTGGTAATAAAAGCTACAATAATTAAGATTCAATGGTAAGGTAAACTTGATTAGTTAGTGCACAGAGAACAGGGTCAGATGAATCTATCAGGGAGACCCTCCCGTTGAGTCACGAGGTTCTGAAAGAATCCCCTTGCTTTCTAAACTCCTGCTCAGAGAGGAGCTGAGGTGCGGCTGGATTCAGTCTTAGTGCCAGACTTGGTCAATGGTTTATGTCTAAAGGATTATATGTAGAATCAATCCTTTCTATTTCTTAGCCAAGATCACAAATGTTAGTGCACTTATTCCCCGCTCACTTACCCGTGATCTGTTGCGGATCTGTCGCGGCAAGGATTCTCTCGACCTCGAGGAGTCACCTTGAGAGGCGTCACTTTGAAGGGGAGACCAAAGAGAACTCAAAGGGCTCTTGGACTGCTCACTACTTATGCAGTAAGATGATTGGCTCATAGTCATATTTACATACCACCTGTGGACAGTGGACACTGACCAGTGCCCGGGTGGGCACATTAGCATAGATAACCCTTGGCTATTGTGTTGTTATCTGTCTTCCTGGACTGTGAGACAGATGCAGAAATCACAATCAACGCCAATGGTTACCAATCAATCCATATAAACAGGAAAAAGTCAGGAAAACTCGGGGGCAATGGGGGAAGCATACCGTCACAGGGTATCAGGAGCGTAGTTTTCACAGTCCCTCTGTTGCTTCCCATTGCCCAGCCTGGGTTGGCTGCCAGTGTTGGGACTCCCTCCCTCCCTGTGGATCTAAAATCATTCTGACCTCTAACTTTAACCTGGGTGATTAGAAAGCTTAGGGATCTTTCTTACATGAGGTCATTTGGATTGTTTTTGAAACTATGGGCTTTCATCAAAGATGCAAGCATCATATGTCAGTGGCTTGTCTTTAACAGGAAATCCTGGTGCCCGAGGCCTGCCAGTTTGGTCAGTGGGAGCCAAAGGGTGCGACATCCAGTGACAGCAGTTATCCCACCTTGGAGAACTGGAACAACCTCGGATATGAGCCACGACAGCTTCTCTCAGATTGATGATTCAGTGGGAAGAAATGTTTCTTGCCTTGGTAATGTTATTGGTCACAGTCGCGAAGAACTTAGCTACACAGAGCAGAGAAGCAGGCACTTCTTTTATTCCAGTGCTGGGGAACACAGGGGATCGCTGCACCAAAGACCTGTTCACCCACAGGGACAACACAACACATTTACACCAGTTGTTAGCACTGTTCAAAGTTGCACAGAATGCTGGCTTCCTAATTCTACCTTTGCAATGACTGGCTTCCAGTTATCTCACTTGATCTATATTCCTACTCTAGGGAAATGGTTGGTTCACTTCACTGACTTCTTTGCCTACAAAGAGGGGAGGGTTACTGTTGTTGGCATAGGGATGCTCTTTCCTGGAAGTCATTATCATGTGCAAATGTCCCCAGCGCACGTGGAGTGATGCTGAGCGGGTTCCTCTGGTGGCCGTCGATACTCTTCCTCACTGTGTCCCAGGACTGAACCCCATTCCTGCGTGTGGAAAATGCTGGGAAATGTTCTTTTGCAAATTGAAAAGGGTTATTGTATTTTCTGTAGAAGAATTTAGGATATAGAGAAACTCTTGGTTAACTGAGCAAAACTGGACTTTATTGGTGTACACAGCTGTAGCAACAATAGAAACCAGCCACAACCAAAACCAAAACCAAAATAACAAGAGCTCCTAACAATGCGTAGAATTCTATCATACGGCATCGTTCACACATCGCCACGGCATCTGCAACCCTGCGAGGAGAGGCAGGGGTCCTCTGCCTAGAAGTAAAGCAATAACAGAACAGGAAAACCTTGATTCTTTCTAAACCAACCATCTGAGTTTGAAGAGACCTCTCAGTCTCAGTAACACCCACCTCTCTGGTTGCTCCGGGAGGTGAAACCGCACATGTCGGGTAGGATGTGATGACCTGAAAGTCTAATGGAAAGGGAACAATACACCACTATGGCCATAGTAAGGACATTGTCCCTACTGCCTGGCTATAGTGCTGGAGAAAGGAAACCTTACCACTCCTGGAGTTGAAGGATGAGGTTCGGGGGAGGGATTTGGGGTCTCCTCTTCACCAACGCCAGCCATTTTCTGCTGCTCCAGTGCTGGTTCACCTAACTGTGTGCTCTTGGAAATGCACATGCGCAGTTTTCCCTCACCACAGAAAGTACTAGAAAAGGAAGCTCACGCATGTGTGGATCCAGTGAAGCCAGTAGCTCCGCCATGATGATGGCGCATGACAAAAAAGAAGACTCCAGCCGGTTTTGACCAGGCCTGGAGACCCACCTAAAGCTTAATTTGCTAAGTAATGGGTGATGGGGTGGGAAAGCTGTGGACTGCCTGCATTGCATGTTCCAAAGCTGATCGGTTTTGCATTTCCAAAATCACAACAAACAAGGGAATGTATTCATTTGATGGTACCAATTTATGATGCATTTTTAATTTTGTTAACTTTTGCTTCATGTGTCCTTGTGATCCTCACACATATTCATCTTGTAAATGTTCATTTGAAGTATCATTGTTTTGTTTTCCTCCAGCCCCTGAACTACAAGGGACAGCAATAGAACGTGATTGGGGTTTTTGCAATGGGACAAATTCAAATTGTTAATTAATGTCTATCGAATGTTCACAGTTCTTATTGATCATTGCAAATGCAATTTGAAAATTGTTAATTGTTTGAATGTTTTGATTGTAGCTACAGAGCTATTGTGCACAAACCTTTCCTTCCTCCTCTATCCATCATGGAGTACTATCTCTAAGACGGCAATGTTGAGCCATGGGGTAGTGTGACATACCATGTCCCTCAACGAATGCCTGTACCAGTGGACTTATGCCTCAACATTGCTGAAATGATGCGTTAAGACGCTTGTAAAGGGTTAAGGAAGACTTGCTAACAGGATAGCTTGAAGTGCCACAGTGGTGACCTCCCATAAACAATGCCTCGCTTGAACAGCTCTGCCTCACTGATAAAGAAGAAACATCAATTGGGACGTAAGTTTGAGTCTAACACCGTATTTTAGGTAAATTACATACTCAAGGACTATGTGTTCTGTGGAAATAAAATGACTTCTTTGACAAGTTCTAGTACCCCCCTCCTCATCTGTTTGATGAATTCCTTGCTTGTCTCTAATTGGTCACAAATGCAGGCAAAGCATTTCATCGTAACTAGTTCAAGCTCCCCCTTGTCCTTGCAGGTACACAAAACCTGCTGAAACCAAACTTGTGGTTTGGATCAGAGTCAAGGGGTAACTGAGTCTGCACAAGACAGAAGGTTACTTGCGGTGACGAAGAGGAGCCATCCGACTTCATCCCCACGACCCTCAACAACCATCACCCAACAGCAGTGTGCAGGCGCAGTGGGGAGGAGTTGATGGAAATCACTTCTTGGAACTCATTTTAATACGAAGCGGGACAGGTTATGAATATGTACAGGGGTATGAGGTCACCTAATGAATAAGTATAATTGAACTGTATATAACCAAGAAGAACTGCCACGTTAGTGTGTGCACGTCCACAGTGGAGCAACCCCCCTGCAACCAGCACTGAACCATGACAACCAGCAACTAATGGAACTCCCCACCTGATGTGAAGTCGATTCGGACTGATGGGACGCCTCAGCTCCATGGTGATAGATACTGCAATCTTTCTCTCTCTATTTCTCTTTCTCTCCATCTCTCTCTCTCACACACACACACACTCTTTCTCACTCTTCTCTCTTTCTTCCCCATCCCACCCACCTTCTCCTGCACGCTTGTTGCAGGCCAAATAAAGTGACTTAAACCTTGACTGTGTTTTGAGTCTTAATTCTGTTCCCGAGAATTGTGAAGACCTCGTCACGATAAAGCACCTAATTGGACATCACTCAGGGGTTAAGCCCAGCCGCCACCAGCCACCCAGAGCAATCTGAGGTCGGTTGGAACACAAGGGGGTTTAATCTCTGCCAAAGCAGTCTATCTGGTGTAGATCGTGCCACCCCTGACACAAACCTCTTGAGAGGTTTCTTCAGTCTTCTCTTTGTAGCTGAAGTCTCTGGACTCACCAGAGACACCATGGGGATCATCAATCATACCAAAAGCACTTACAAGCATGTCTATTCCAGTCATTTACTTTAAAAACATTAAGACCTGCATAACTAATTGGAGAGGTTTTATTTGAGTGAGGAAAATTTCAAAGGAGTTTCACAGTGGAGGATTTTTTTCATAGGAAAAAATGTTTCTGTCATATCTCTGATCATGGAAGAAATTTCGACAGCATGCTGCAATGGGTGCTGGTCCAGAGGTCTCCTAAGGAGATCTGGACAGGCAAGAAGAGAAGTCTCTTGAGATCCAGCCCTGCCTGGAGAACTTTGCTCTTCTCGTAGCACAGCAGCTCCCTCCCTGGCCTCCTGGGACTCCCAGCACTTTTACTGGCACCATCTTTGCTCACAGACACTTAAAGATTTCTCTGACAACAAACAGCAGTTAAACATGATTCAGTTTAATGAACATGGAATCTCTCCTCAGCTGCCTGCTACGGCCAAGCAGCTTGTGAAGGGGGTCAGCATTCAGAGGAGATTCTCTCCCAGAACAGTTTTAATCAGATACATAGAAAGGTCACTTATCAATACACTGACCTTCAGACAAAACAGTTCATTAGACTTCTGAGAGATGGGACATTTCAAACTCTCTGAAGCTCAAAGCAGAAATAGGTGAGATGAGTGGAGGTGAATAACCAAAGAGCAAGAAGAGCTGGACTCCTGTGAGCAAAGTGAATGCCGATGGTATGCAGAAGAAGATGTGCAGTTGGTTGCTACTTAAAAACATCTAGTCACCAGTTTCAACATGGCATCCTTGAGCTCCTGGTTCCTCATGCTGTAGATGAGGGGGTTCACTGCTGGTGGAAACACTGAGTAAAGAAAAGCCGCTACCATGTCCAGAAATAGGGAGGAGATGTAGGGAGGCTTCAGGTTCACAAACACAGCAGTGCTGAGAAACAGGGAGACCACGGCCAGGTGAGGGAGGCAGGTGGAAAAGGCTTTGTGCCGTCCCTGCTGCGAGGGGATCCTCAGCACAGCCCTGAAGATCTGCACATAGGACACCACAATGAACACAAAACACACAAAACATAAACAGACACTGACCACAATGAGTCCAGTTTCCCTGAGGTAGGCATCTGAGCAGGAGAGCTTGAGGATCTGGGGGATTTCACAGAAGAACTGGTCAACATTATTGCCATGGCAGAGGGGCAGTGAAAATGTGTTGGCTGTGTGAAGCACAGAATAGAGAAACCCACTGGCCCAGGCAGCTGCTGCCATGTGGACACAAGCTCTGCTGCCCAGGAGGGTCCCGTAGTGCAGGGGGTGGCAGATGGCAACGTAGCGGTCATAGGCCATGACAGTGAGAATATAGTACTCTGATGAGAGCAAAAACAAAAAGAAAAAGAGTTGAGCCGCACATCCTGTGTAGGAAATGGCCCTGGTGTCCCACAAGGAATTGGCCATGGATTTGGGAACAGTGATGGAGATGCAGCTAAAGTCAAGTACAGAGAGGTTGAGGAGGAAGAAGTACATGGGGGTGTGGAGGTGGTGGTCACAGGCTATGGTGATGATGATGAGGCCATTGCCCAGGAGAGCAGCCAGGTAGATGCCCATGAAGAGGCAGAAGTGCAGGAGCTGCAGCTCCCGTGTGTCTGCAAAGGCCAGGAGGAGGAACTGGCTGATGGAGCTGCTGCTGTTGAACATCTGCTGCTGTCAAGTGTGGAGACCTGTCAAAGGATAAAAAGGTTGTGAGAAGTTAGGGAACGATTCTTTGAGGGAAACAGTTTCCAATTCACATTGACTCTGCGTATTCTGGAAGACATTTGTCAGGTCCCTTTTGGGAGCTCTGCTTTGTGCTGACTTGAGCGTGCCACTGCTGGGAGGAGGGTTGGCTGTGGCCTGTGCAGAACTCAGTCCTGCCTGGCAGCAGTCAGTAAATAGAAGGATGGCCTGATGGCAGATTAAATCCCCTGTGGATAGCAAAGAGTTTTTCAGCACTGTCACTCCAATTTCACCTGAGGGCAGAGCAGAACTTTGGAGCTGTGATTTTCTCCTGACTGAGAGCTGAGGAATCCAGTGTCAGAGGGCAGAGCTCCAAAGCCCTCCTGCGGTCTCATCCCACCCAAGGAGGATCTCGGCTCCCCGCTCCCAGCCAGGGACACACAGGGCTCAGTGCAGCTGCCCACACACAGGTGATGAGTGGCATTGCCACGGCCTCTGTGCCAAGACGCCTCCTGCATGGGGCTCCTCTCTGGGCACAAGAGTCCCTGGGAGAGCGGTGCCATTGCGGGAGGCAGCCTGCAGCCCATCAGGAGCCCCTGGGAAATCCTCAGTCCTAAAGATGGTGGTCCTGAACTGAGGGTCAGCTCAGTGCCAGCCCCACCAATGGACATGCCCAGAGCCCCAGGAAAATGTTGGTCAAAGGCAGCAACGACAGGAGAGAAAACAGCGAGAAATGCTCCAGCCAAGGCTGGAAGGACAGGGACAGACAGACAGGAACTCAGGGGTTTCTCCTCACTGGGGGTTGGGCTGCCGACAAGAAGACTCAGCCTGAAACACTGGAACTCTGAGTGCAAAGTCTGAGGTGGGTGGCAGAATTCAGGGGGTCACTGAGGGAAAGTGTCAGCACTGTGGAGGATGTAAAGGAGGTAGCAAATCTCCACTGCCAGGGCATTTCTGGGAGCAGCTCCTTCTCCCTCCCTGACAATGTCTCTGCTGCCTGGAGCTGTCCCTTCAGCTATTTCTCTTTGCACATGTCGCCTCCCACTCTGTGCTCACAGACCTCATCCAACATGCCCTGTGCTCAGCTCTGCTCTGCAGACCCCTCCTGGCATCAGGGCACTGCCCCAGGGAACCTCTGTGTGTGCAGGGCTCAGCCCAGGCTCCAAAATCTTCATGAGAATCAAGTTTTCACTGCATATTCTCAAGGGGAGAAATAAGTTCTCATCTACCACACTCAGCACAGCCCACAGGAGAGGAAAAGTCAAAGCAAAGACTCTGCCTTTGGAGAAATACTCTTTTTGGAATTTCTCAAGGATCAGCTCTGGCTGGGAGCAAGGATTACCCAGGCAGCACTTTCTACAGCAGAAGGACCTTACGTTGCCCTTCCCTGGGTCACTGCTTTAACCCAGAGGTGTTGTCTATGTCCCTGTGGAAAGCCCAGCAGGCAGGCTGAGTGCTGACCCTGGCAGCAGCACAGTCCCTGCCCCAGCACACAGACCCTGGGTCACAAGGACCCTGCTCTCAAGAACAGCCCTGGGCACCTCTCAGCCATGCCCAGGAGAAGACAGCTGTCCTGCCCTGTCCCTCTGATGGGGCAGAAGGGCAGCCCTTCCAGGCAGCACTTTCTGGTCCTAGAGAGAACCTGTCCTCCTGACAGACACCACACCCTGTCCCATGTCCCAGCTTTAGGAGATCCCTCCAGGAACAGAACCAGCATTGCCCTGCACCCACAGACATACCAGGGAGAGGCTGTGGAAATTTCTCCTTCAGTGGGCTCTCAGCATCCATCAGCTCTCTCAGCCTCACAGGTCTCCCCTCAGTGCCTACAGGCAGTGTCCCCAGCCCCGTGTGCTTGGCAGAGGAGCTGCTCCTGGGCAGAGCTGTCTCTCTGCAGTGCTGCCAGGTTGCCATGAGCTCCCCCCATCCCAGGAGCCTGGCCAAGCTCAGCAGAAGACCAGTTCTTGTAGTCTCCCTCCTGGTGCCTCAGGCTTCATGGGGATTGTTCTATGATCTCAGCTCTGACATTCTCAGGATCTCCCTGCCCAGGGGCTGGGGGTCAGCACTGGCATTTCTGCTTAATCAGAACAAGCCAGGGTGTCCTCAGCATCAGAGCTGCCTGTGCTTTGCCTGTGTTTGTCCTCATGGCCTCCAGTTGTCTGCTCTAACGAGCCCCTGGGGAGGCTTTGTCAGGAATGGCTCCCAGTGGGGCCTGTTAGTTCTTCAAGGTACTTTGGGCATTACTCCTGACTTTAACTTCTTGAGAGGTTTCTTCACTCTCATCTTGGTATCTGATGACTGTGGACTCAGAAGAAAAGACACCATGGGGCTCATTAACATCCTGAAAGCCCTTACAATCATGGCTCTTCAACTCATTTTCATTAAAGAGTCAAAACTCCTACAACTAATTGGATTTCAGTTGGGTCCTTAGTGATGAAGATGTCAAAGGGATTTCCCATGAAGGACCTTTTTTCAATCATGGGTATTTTCTGTCATGGCTCAGTTGATAGAAGCAGTGACAGCAGCATTCTGTGATGGATATCGATCTCCTTAGGAGATCTGGACAGGCAGGAAAAGCAGTCTCTGGATCTCCCAGCCCTGCATGGAGAACCTTCCTTTACCCCAAGCCCAGCAGTTCCCTCCCTGGCCTCCTGAGACTCCCAACACTTTTCCTGGCATCATCTGTGCTCACAGGCACAGACAGATTTCTCTGACCACAAGCAGCAGTTCAACATGATCCAGTTTCATACCCATGAAATCTCTCTCCTCAGCTGCCTGCTACGGCCAAGCAGCGTGTGAAGGGGGTCAGCTTTCAGAGGAGATTCTCTCCCAGAAGAGTTTTATTCAGATACATAGAAAGGTCAGTTATTGTTGCAGTCTGGCGTAGCTGGGTGCTGGGAGAGGATGGGGGCTGCAGAGATGGCTCCTGTAAGAAGCAGCTAGAAGTTCTCTGCAGGCCCTGCAGAGCAAACATTGGTTTATCCAAGGGCAGAGTCATTGCTGACCAAGGCCAAGCCCACCAGTGGTGGTCACAGCGCCTCTGGGAATCATATTTAGGAAAACAGAAACGCAAGCAGCTGCCTTTTTGCACCAGAGAAGGGAGTGAGAATATGGAACGAGCTGTGCAGACACCAAGGCCAGGAAGAGGGGGGAGGATGCGCCCAATGTGCCAGAGTGAAAGATGCCCCTGCAGCCTGGGGAGAAACCCATGGTGCAGCAGGTGACCCACTGCAGCCCATGGAAAAAGCCCAGACCCCACCTGCAGCCCGTGGAGAGGCCCCATGCTGGATGGAGCAGGAGGAGACAGACAGTAGATGCTGTGACCCACGTTGGAGTCAGTCCCTGCCAGCACTGGCAGCCTGTGGGGAGAGACAGAGACACAGAGATGAGCAAGGGAGAGATTTGTACCAGAGCAGTTTTGCTGGGGGGAGGCTGGTGACCCTGTGGAAGACTGGGACTGAGAGACACCGTGATTGATGACTGCACCCATAGCAGTGACCCATGGTGGGGCAGCTGGGGAAGAGCTGAAGCCCTGTGGGAAAGGACTCACGTTGGAGAAGGTCGTGGAGGACTGTCTGCCCTGGGTGGGACCCCATGGTGCAGCAGAGGAAGGGGCTGAGGAATGAATGACCCCCCCCCTGCCCTGGCCAAGAAGGAACCCAACTTGCAAGGGACTGACCGAAGCCCCATCTCCCAGTCCCTGCCCCTCCTGTGCCACAATGGGGGAGGAAGAAGGGAGCAAAATCCTCACTGAACTGAAGTCTGCAAGAAGGGAGGGGTGGGGGGAAGGTGCTTGAAGATCTGGTCCCGTTGTTTTAAGATCTGGTCACGCTTCTCATTACCCAACTCTGGTGTCACTGGGTGTGCAGTGCAGTGTAAGAAACTGGAGAGTTTTCTGTCCTTCACTCTGTTGAGTCTGTTTTGCCCATGTCATTCATTACAGGATGATCTCTCCTGTGGAAAGTGCTAAGAAATGTTGCTTTTGCAAACTGAAAAATGTTATTGTATTATTTACTGGCTTAAAGGATTTAGGAAAATAAGGGGGAATATTGTTCTCAAGGGTTCAATTTGAGTACATAGCTCTGCTAAAAGATGCAGATGATCCTGGACAATGAGATAAGGGGTTAAATCGTGACTGAGGACATGGGCTGGAATTTAAGGAAATCAGGCTCAACGAACAGGCTTCAATCATGTTGATTGTACATCAAGTCAAACAGGAAAAACGATGTGGGGTCTCGATAAATCTAATAATTTTGATCAGGAGTGAACAAACCTTTCACAAAATTAACATGTGCAATCTGAAACCTGTATGGAGCTTTGACTTCCTTCAGCCCAGGGCCATGTCAGTTGCCGGGAAAGTTAAGATAAGGACAACTACTTGCCAGTAAGCAGTTGTCCCAGACAAAAGGACTCATACATTTTAATTTACTTCACCAATGGAAGTGGGAATGTCCCAGACATGCCATGTGTATTATACTGTGTACTGCTGTGGATGGGGCGCCTGGGTTGAGCCTGTAAAATCCATAGTCAAACAGAGGAAGGAGGTGAAAGGTTCAACCTGAGGAAGACTCGGAGCCTTCATCGCTGAGACCCCCGACGACCACTACCACAGGACAATGCGCAGACGCAATTGGGAGGAGTTTATGGAAACCACCTCTTTGAACTCATCTTAATACGAAGCGGGACAGGTGATGAATATGTATAGATGTATGGTATAAAAAGGCTGCAGGCACTGACCAAAGGTGTGCCTACTTTGTTGGGTCACCCGTTCTTGCAAGAATGTATAATAAATTACTGCTTCACTACTTGTCTACCTTAAGTTCTGTTTTTAGGACCTTTTGTCATTTCTAACATCTCCCTGTCCTTATCTTGACTCCTGAGCCTCTTGATATCTATTTTCTCCCTGTCCAAATAAAAAGGAGAGGGATAGACCGACTTTGGAGGGTGTCTGGCCTCCAGCCAGGCCTAAACCACCACACCCACACAAGCCACATGCCTTCTCACAGCATCAAAGCTAATCCAGCCCCAATGAAACCACAACGTCATGCACAGGTAAGGTGCACACTCCTGGCCTGTCCACTACTCAGGCAAAGGTGATCTCACAGCATCTACCACTGACATGTCCCCATTCCTGGCTTGTCAGGTATTTTGGCACCACTGACATCACAAAGACATTCACAAGATATCTGTCAGTTCCGGGCCAATCATACCTCCAGCTACCAGTAGCCTCAGAAGGACCTATACTGTCCATAAGCCTGGTCCTAGACTCAGGCTAGAGATATTTCCTCAGAACCCACACAGCCTCTTGGTCTTTTCCCAGCCTATCAACAATTCAGGAAGTAATGATACTCTCTGCACAAGTTTTGGGCTTTGTCTGACCTATCAGCTACTTGGGAACCACTGACATCACAACACAGACCATCTGCCTTCTCTTGTCCTGTCAACTGTTCCAGAATCAGTGACCTCACAGCAACCTCCACTGTCCACAGCCTGCTCCAGGTCTGTCAGTATGACCTCACAAGCACGTATTCCCCTATTGGCCAAGGACACATTGTTGAGATATTCAGTTCCGAGTGACCTCACAAGCATCTACCAAATCCATGAGGCTACTCTCCACATGTTTGAAGTACTCCATCCTCAGACCTCTCAGGGCTCGTTCTGCAGCCTGTTTAAGTGGGGGACCCGGATGGCTTTGTGTTTCTTTTCACCTTTAAACATTTATTCTTCATTAAATTAAACCTTATTAAAGCAGGTTTGATCCATTGCATACCTAAGTGTCCTGGTTTCAGCTAGGATGGAGTTAATTTCTTTTCTAATAGTGGATGGAATGCTGAGTTTAGGAATTAGGATGAGAGCAGTGCTGAGAGCACCCTGATGCTTCCAGTTGTTGCCAAGTAATCAAGAACTTTTCAGTTATTCATATTTCCCTACTAATGAGAAAGGAGGGGACGCAGCCAGGACAGGTGACCCGAACTGGCCAAAGGGGGTATTCCATACCCATTCTGTCATGCTCAGCATAAAAGCAGGGGCTGGTCGGAGGAGGCAGCTCCAGGACGTGCAGTTTTAGGGACGGTCGAGTTTTCGGGACGGCTCTGGGCTGCACAGTCTGAGTTGTGGGTTTGGTGAGAAACTGCATTGTGTGTCACCAGTTTCATAGATTTTGCTACAAAGTCCTGTTACTATTGTTACATCTCTCTTTCTGCTATTCTAGTAAACTATCCTTACCCCAACCCATGAGGTTTTGTTAACTTGGTTTTGGGGCTTTTTTCCCTTTCCCTTCCCCCTCAGAACAGGTGTCCTGTTCCACTCGCATGCCAGGGGTCCGTTATTAACTCTTTCCACCACACACTCGTTCCCACAGAAACTTTTTCCCAGTTCTGAAGCAACCTTACGTGCCCAGGCTCCGACGAGCAGTCTCTCTGGAGTCTCTGGGTCGTCAAGAGACACCGATGTGTCGCTGAGTTCGCTGGGTGATGTGGGTGTCAGCAGTGGGTACTGAGACAAAAAGGATCCCTGATGTGATGGTAGGCAAGGCGGATTCTTGTTCATCTCCATTGGATTCTTGTCCCTGTCCTTAGGTTTCTTGTCCATGTCCACAGGTTCCTTGTCCGTGGAGGCAACACTTTTGTCTCCGTAGTCCTCGGTTGGGAGGGCAGTCGGTCCTGAGACTTTTTTACGGCGAGATCCCTTTAAATTCCTTGCACCACCTGACTTGTCTCAGAGGACCCCAGTGTCAGGGAACACGTCTCAGGGGACGCCAGGCTGGGGCAGCCTGTATGACCATCTTGTGCCATTTCCAAAACTCACGCTCTCCTATTTCAGTCGCTCTATATCCTCGTTCGGGATCCTGGTGACAAGAAAGAGGGGTCCCTGCTTGGGGTCCCCTTGGAGCTGGAATAACGGGCCCAACTGGATCAATGTGATCAATGTCAAGCTTTTTAAGAAGACCTTTCATAAGGTCATATATACGTCTCTCTCGGGG
Organism: Gallinula chloropus; assembly: GCF_964237585.1. Taxonomy (NCBI): domain Eukaryota; kingdom Metazoa; phylum Chordata; class Aves; order Gruiformes; family Rallidae; genus Gallinula; species Gallinula chloropus. The sequence continues at coordinate 821,427 of NC_140106.1, forward strand.
GAAGACAGTTGATTCCCCATATTACCCACAGCTCACCTCTCTTCCAGAGGGATGATGCCTGGCCAGGCTTCCCACTTCCTTTCAGTGGCTCATTCACCGTTCTGTGGGAGTCGCAGGATGCCACACAGCTCGACGCGGTTCAAAGTCCTCACACAGGGCACCAATTTGCCGCGACGGAGAGAGATGGGACACAGCTTGATGCAGCAAGAGTCGGTTTATTGTAAAGAACCATTCCTGTTTATATGCTCTGCAGACGGCTGCTTTCTTTCAAACATACTCTGTTCCTGGGCTACATCTGATTGGTCAACGTTTTGCTGTCACAGCAGCATCTCTATCTTACCATGCTAGTAGAACTTCTAAAACCTCGTCAGACAGCAGATACACCTTAAAAATAGAGGACACTTTCTCCTGGAGCCTGTCCCAGCAGGGGGCCGGCAACGATGCTGCCACCTTGTTTAGTTTCCATGGCCTAAAGGCTCCATCCCGTTATCTGTTAACCTGACAGTGCATGAGGCTTTGTTTCTCAAGCTGCAGGCCACACCTCACAATCCCCTTACCTCACAATCCCCTTGCCTCACAATCCCTTTACCTCACAATCCCTTTACCTCACAATCCCCTTACCTCACAATTCCCTTACCTCACAATCCCTTTAACTCACAATCAACACACCTCTCAATCCCCTTACCTCACAATCCTCTTCCCTCACAATCCCCTTGCCTCACAATCCCCTTGCCTCACAATCTATCAGTCACAGAGTCACAGAATTGTAGGGGTTGTGGAGACCTCAAGAGATCATTGGGTCCAACCCCCAGCCAAAATATGTTCCCTAGGACAGGTCGCACAGGTCAGTGTCCAGAGGGGTCTTGAATATCTCCATAGGGGGACAGACTTCACAGCCCCACTGGGCAGCCTGTCCCAGGGCTCTGTCACCCTCACTGTGAAAAAGTCTTTCCGCATGTTGGTGTGGAACTTCCTGTGCTCCAACTTGTAACCATTGCCCCTTGTTCTACCCCCACAGACCATTGAAAAGAGGCTGAACATTCTCCCCTGTGTCCTACACTTCAGATACTTATAAACATTGATAAGATCCCCTCTTAACCTTCTTTTCTCAAGGCTGAATACCCCTGGTGACTCAGCCTTTCCTCATAGGGGAGATGCTCCAGGCCTTTAATCGCCTTCGTAGCCTCCGCTGGACTCTCTCCAGGAGATCCCTGGCTTTGTTGTCCTGGGGTGCCTAGAACTGGGCACAACACTCCAGGTGGGGCCTGACCAGGGAAGGGTAGAGGGGGAGGATCACCTCCTTTGACCTGCTGACCACTCTCTTTTTTATGTCCCCCAGGATCCCATTGGCTCTCTTAGACAACAGGGCACACTGCTGGCTCATGGCCAACCTGTCACCCACCAGCACCCTCAGGTCCTTCTCCACAGAGCTCCTCTCCAACAGGTCATCCCCCAGCCTGTACTGATTCCAGCAGTTATTCCTTCCCAGGTGATGATGTCAGGCACTGTTAGGAATGATCCCTTGGTAGGGACAAAAATGAGTCCCAAGGGTACTGGGGCTGCTAATGGGCTACCTGGGATTGTTTCAGGACGGGAACATATTTCTGCCCTCAATCCTCTTCCTTGGGAGCTACTGCTGGACATTTATCAGTTTGAAATATGGACACTGTTAGCACAAGAAAATCATAGAATCATAGAATCATAGAATGGTCTGGGTTGGAAGGGACCCCAAGGATCATAGAGCTCCAACCCCCCTGCCAAGGGCAGGGACACCAACCTCCAGGCCTGGATCTACACAAGGCTGACCAGGGCCCCATCCAACCTGGCCTTGAACACCTCCAGGGACGGGGAATCTACTACTTCTCTAGGCAGCCTGTTCCAGCACCTCACCACTCTTTGTGTAAAAAAACTTCCCCCCTAATATCTAATCTAAACCTTCCCTCCTTTAGCTTTAGTCCATTCCCCCTTGTCCTGCCATTATCTGCTCTTTTAAAAAGTCGAATCCCCTCCTGCCTATAAGCTCCCTTCAGGTACTGGAAGGCTGCAATGAGGTCCCCCCGCTGCCTTCTCTTCTCCAGGCTGAACAAGCCCAGCTCCCTCAGCCTCTCTTTGTAGGGCAAGTGCTCCAGCCCTCTAATCATCCTTGTAGCCCTCCTCTGAACCCTCTCCAACAGTTCCACATCCTTCTGGGATAGATGAGTGGGCAGTGAGGTGGGTTGAGAATTGGCTGTCGGACCGAGCCCAGAGGGTTGTGATTCGAGGAGCAGAATCTGACTGGAGGCCTGTGACTAGTGGTGTTCCCCAGGGCTCGGTGTTGGGTCTGGTCCTGTTTAATATCTTCATTGACTACCTTGATGAGGGTATAGCATCCATCCTCAGCAAGTACCTGATGATACAGAGCTGGGAGGAGTGGCTGACATGCAGGACACTGCGCTGCCATCCAGGGAGACCTGGACAGGCTGGAGAGCTGGGCAGGGAGAAATCTAATGAAGTTCAACAACAGCAAGTGTAATGTCTGGCACCTGGGAAGGAACAACCATTTGTATCAGCACAGGCTGGGGGGTGACCTGCTGGAGAAGAGCTCAGTGGAGAAGGACCTGGGGGTCCTGGTTGATGACAGGTTGGCCATGAGCCGGCAGTGTGCCCTGGGGGCTGAGAGAGCCAATGGGATCCTGGGGTGCATCCGGAGGAGTATAGCCAGCAGGTCAAAGGAGGTGATCCTCCCCCTCTACTCTGCCCTGGTCAGGCCCCACCTGGAGTTTTGTGTCCAGTTCTGGGCTCCTTGGTATAAGGATCTCCTGGAGAGAGTCCAAAGAAGGGCTACGAAGATGATGAAGGGCCTGGAGCATCTCCCCTATGAGGAAAGGCTGAGGGAGCTGGGGCTGTTCAGCCTGGAGAAGAGAAGACTAAGGGGGGACCTAATTAAAGTTTATAATTATCTGAAGCAGGGGATGCAGGGGGAAATGGCCAGCCCCTTTTTCAGTGTCTGTGGGGACAGGACAAGGGGCAATGGCTGCAAGCTGGAGTACAGGGAGTTCTGCACCAACATGCAGAACTTTTCCCCAGTGAGGGTGAGGGAGCCCTGGGACAGGCTGCCCAGGGGGTGTGGAGTCTCCTTCACTGGAGATATTGCAGACCCTCCTGGATGCCTATCTGAGTGATATGTCCTAGGGAGCTGCTTTGGCAGGGGGGTTTGACCCCATGAGCTCCCCAGGTCCTTTCCAACCCCCACAACTCTATGATTCTCTGATTCTATGATCTCCTTTGGTTCCTCATCAATAAAAAATGCAGGGGAGTGAGTCACTGAAGTGATTAACAGGTTTTAGCTGGGGTTTTGAAGCAACCTGAGGGCTGAGCTGCATCTCAGAAGCAGCTTCAAGAGGGAGGAAAGCTCTTTTACCCCTTGTCCCTGCCTGGTGCTCAGGGTTGGGTTTGCTGGCCATAAACTCCATCAGCTGCTGAATGATTTCATGGTACATGGTGATGAGCTCAAGGAAGAAGGAGCTGCATTCCCTCCTGAATCCGTTGTGACAGGCAACAGCTTCCCTGGCATGAGAGAAGGAAACCAAGACTTGCTGCTAAACCCCCAACCCAGGGAAGAAACAACGCCCCCCCCCCCCTCTCTCTGCAAAAAGCCAGGGGGGCAAGATGGTCCTTTCTTCAGGCACCAGCATCTGCACCAACAGAGAGCATCAGGCAGAAGATGTTTGAGACAGAGAGGGGGTTTGTCATTAGCAGGATACCTCATGGCCTCCAAATCCATGGGGGTGCAGCTGTCTGGGAACCCCTCTTTGCTGGTTCCCCCACTCCAGGATGCAGTGAGTGCAGAAGATGTGGCTGCTGGGTATGATCTCTGGGTCAGTGATCTCCCTCAGGCAGCTCTTGCATTCCTTCACACCTTTCCTGAGGGGAGACCATCACCAGGAGAGGCTCAGGTTGACACCCTCACAGGGTAGGGGCTGGAAGGCACCACTGGAGGTCACCTAGTCTGGTCTAGTTGCTAAAGGAGGGTGACCTAGAGAAGGGTGCACAGGAGTGTGTCCAGGAGGTTGCTGTGTATCTCCAGAGATGGAGATTCCACCCCCCCTGGGCAGCCTGTCCCAGGGCTCCCTCACCCTCACTGGGGAAAAGTTCTTCCCCATGTTGGTGTGGAACTCCCTGTGCTCCAACTTGCAGCCATTGCCCCTTGTCCTGTCCCCACAGACACTGAGAAGGGGCTGGCTGATTCCCTCTGCATCCCATCCTTCAGATACTGATAAACATTAATTAGATCCCCCTCTTAATCTTCTCTTCTCCAGGCTGAACTCAGCTCCCTCAGCCTTTCCTCCCAGGGGAGATGCTCCAGGACCCTTCAGCATCTTCGTAGCCTCCTCTGGACTCTCTCCCTGGGAAGAAGGGAGGAAAATCGTGGTGAAGTTGAACTCTGCTAAGAAGGGGAGGGGTGGGGAGAAGGTGCTTCAAGACCCTGACTGGGGTTCACTGGGTGTGTGGTTGTGGCAGTGTTAGAAAAGCCAGTGGTCCTAAAGAAAGGACTCGAGGTAGACACGTTAGTGAAGCAGTAATTTATTACCTATTCCTGCAAGAGCTGGTGACCTAAGAAAGCAGAGGCACACCTCTGGTCAGAGTTTGTAGCCCTTTTATACCATATCCTCACCCAAAAACCATTAGGTGACCTCACAGACCTGGACATATTCATAACCTGTCCTGATTCATATTAAAATGTGTCCCAAGAGCTGATTTCCATCATCTCCTCCCCAGCTGCTGTTGGGTGGTGGTCGTGGAGGGTGGTGGGGATGAAGTCGGGTGGCTCCTCTTCGTCACCACCAGTAACCTTCTGTTTTGGGCAGATTCAGTCCCCCCCTTGACTCTGATCCCAACTACAAGTCAGGGTTCAGCAGCTTTTGTGCATCTTCAAGGACAAAGGGGGAGCTTGAGCTGGTTACAGGGAGATGCTTGGCCTGAATTCGTGACCAATGAGGAGACAACAAGGAAGGAGGGGCTGGAACTCATCAAAGAAGTCATTTTATTTCCACAGAGCACATAGTCCTTGAGTAATTTACCCAAAACCAGGGTGTTTGACTCAAATTCTGTCCCAGTTGGTGTTTCTTCTGCATCAGAGATGTTAAGTGAGGCCTTGAGGCACACAGAGCTGTGGTGCTCTGGCACTGCTGGGGGCTGAGTAACCACACCAAGCCTTCAGGGGCCTCCCCCTTGGCTTCTGCTGGCGCTTCTTGCTCCAGGAATCCCAGAGTTTTCTTCTCTCCTCCTCCGTGCAGACGCAGGGCTGCGCCTGGAGGGCGAGGGTCAGGGTAGCAGCAGGTAGTGTGAAGTCTCCCCAGCCTTCCCTTCTGCCCCCCTCACCCTTTCTTTTCATCCTGCCCACCCTGCCTTGCCCGTGGTCCTCAGCTGACCGGCTGCAGCAGCCTTTCTGCAGCAGCCTTTGTGCTAAGTGACTCTGGAGCTGCAAGGAACCCGCCCGCTTGCCTTCCCAGACCAAGTCTGGCAGCGCTGCCACCGTCACAAGCAGCGCCCAAATCAAGGCTGTGGGTGTTTCTGGAGGTGGCAGAAGGGAAGGGTGTCCTCTAAGGGGACAGAACTACCCCCAGAAAGCTTCAGGGGAAACTCTTCAGCCAAGCTAAGGGGTCGCATGGGCCCTGAGGGAGCCAACGCCACGTACCGGTCCTGCCCTCCTCCTTGGCGTAGCAGGGGGTGCAGCTCGGGGTGCAGCTCGGGGTGCAGCTCGGGGGGCAGCTTCCCACAGCTGTTGGCCCCTCTGTGCTTCTCTCCTCCCCCGATTCCACTGCAGCACTGTCAGCTCACTGGGGACACGGGGCGGGAGGAGATGGTGTGAGGGAGAGGCAGAGGGGGGGAGTCTTCAGCCAGGCTGGTAAAATAGCCCCCCCCAACCCCCCAGTGCTGTGGTGGGAGGAAGGGGACTGTGGCAGGAGCAGCACTGCCTGTGTCTGAAGAGCTTTACCACTTGAGCTTGTCCTGCAGGTCCACCTGCTCATCCCTCCGTCCCCTGCGCCTGCGGGCGACCTGCCTCAGGATGCAGGTCACCACCTTCTCCAGGGCCTGCTGTGTCCGTGGGGAAAGGCTCCTGCAGCAGCAAGAACAAAGCCTGACCCTCCTGCCTCTTCCTACACCCAGCCCCAAATATATGTGCTCCCCCCCGCCCCCACTTCAGCCCCCCACAGCCCCTTTAAAGGGGGGCAATGAGCACACCCCATGGCTGAGGGGTTGGGCTTCCTTGGCTCAGCACCACCCTACAGCCTCAGGGCTGGAGCACTCTTTTACCTCTTAGGGGGGACAGCGTTGTCCTCGTGGGCCAGGGGTGGCTCTTCTTCACTTCTCTTCATCATCCTCTCCAGGAGGTCGGCGCTGGGCTCCCCCATCCTTCCACCAGCCTGGGGGCTGTCTTGCTCAGGGGAACTGGGTTCCTGCCCAGCAAGAGACTGATACAAGACCCCCCCCACACCCAGAGCATGCTGCTTCCCAGCCATGCAGACCACCCCAGGCCACTCCTGGGCAGGCTCCCCAGCAGGATGAGGAGAGGCAAGGGAAAGACCTCAGCACACCCTTGAGTGTCACCAGGGTTTCCCTACGACTCCCCCCTCACCTTCTCTTGCCCAGGAAAGGCATCAGCTCTGCTGCAACAACCCCCCTACGACAACTCAGGCTTTACCATCTCACCCCCCAGGGGGAGAAAGGGCTCTTTTTCCTGCAGCAGTTCAGAGTACCTGGCTCCTCTGCTGCTCCTCTTCTCTCTTGGCCTTGGATTTTGGCCCTGGCAGGGTTTGCTGGTTCCTTTTCTTCTCCTCTGCCACCTCTGGTTTCTTCTTCCCCTCCAGACCAAAGGGTTTCTGGAGGGGTTCCAGAAGCACATCCTTCCTCCTGGAGGGTTTGTTCTGGAGGGTGACCAAAAGGTGACAGCAAGCAGCGTTAGCTGGCCCTGCAGACAGCTAAACTGGTCTCATTCCCACCCTCCTTCCTGTCCCCTGACTGAAGAGACCACCCCCCACCTCTCTGCACCCTCCTGGCAGGGCAGGGGAGGTGGGGAGAAGAGCTCCCCTCAGCCTTCTCTTCTCCAGGCTCAACACCCCCACCTCCCTCAGCTGCTCCTCAGAGGATTCACCCTCCAGACCCTTCCCCTTCTCTGGACTCACCCCAGGACCCCAATGTCCTTCTGATGCTGAGGAGCCCAGAACTGGACCCAGCACTCGAGGTGCAGCCTCCCCAGTGCCCAGTCCAGGGGCACAATCCCCTCCCCAGCCCTACTGGCCACACTGGGGCCGACACAAGCCAGGATGCCCTTGGCTGCCTGGGCACACTGCTGGCTCCTGGTCAGTCCCCCAACACCCCCAGGTCCTCCTCTGCCTGACAGCTCTCCAAACTGGCTTTGCTGGCTGCAGATGGGGGTCCACCTTATCCCACAGGGGGCAAGGACCCGAGCCCAGGAGCTGGCAGGAGGGCTCCAAACTAGATCTGAAGGGGAAAAAGGAGTGAAACCAGGCTGGCTTGAAGGGAGCTGAGTGGCAGAGGCCAGGGTGGGAGCAGAAAACACACTCAGCTAAAGTGCAGCCCCAGCCAAGTGGTGCTGAAACACGGGCTGGCACGCTGCAGCCGGGGGCACCCTGTGCCAGGGAGCCCCTGAGTCTGTACCAGGAGGTGTTGATGCCCCTCTGAGGGGCTGCTGCAACCCCATGCACAGGGCTGGAGGAGCGAGCAGGGGAGCTGGAGCTCCTGTCCCTGCCCCAGGGGTGTGACAGCACCTGGCTGAAGCAAAACCTGGTGGGATGAGCCCTGGGGGTGGGGATGGGGGGGGGGGTGTGCAGGGATGGGTGGTGACAGGCAGAGGAGAGACGGGCAGGGGAGGAGAGGAGCTGGCACCAAGCTGGGAGGAGCTGGTTGATGCTTCTGAGGGTGGAGAGGCCTCAGAGAGAGAGAACTGGCAAAGCAGAGAGCTGGGGAATCACCAGTGGCACGAAGTGCTGGGTCTCTGCCCCTGGGAAGGGGCAGCCCTCCCTGCACACCCAGCCTGGGGGGGGTGAGATGCTGGAGGCTGCCTGTGCTGAGAGAGGGGTTTTGGGGGGGTCTTGGTCCACAGCAGGTTCCCTGTGAGCCAGCAGTGTGCCCAGGCAGCCAGAAGGGCCAACAGCATCCTGGGGGCATCAAGCTTGGCACGGCCAGGGGTCCAGGGAGGGGATTATCCTGCTCTTCCCTGTGCTGGGGGGGGCTCACCTTCAGCCCTGGGGGCAGGTTTGGGGGCCACAGGGGACAAGAGGGACACTAAACCATTGGAGAGGGGCCAGAGGAGGGGGCAAAGATGGTGGGGAAGGGTCTGGAGGGGGAAGTCTTCTGAGGAGAGGCTGAAGGCCCTGGGTTTGCCCAGCCTGGAGACGAGGAGGCTGAGGGGAGACCTGGTGGGGTCTGGGGCTTCCTGAGGAGGGGGAGCGAAGGGGCAGGTGCTGATCTCCTCTCTTTGGGGACCAGGGATGGAACCTGAGGGGGATGGTGTGAAGCTGGGATGGGGCTTGGGGGAGCTTAAGGTGGGATATTAGGAAGTGGTTCTGTCCTGAGAGGGGGGTTGGGCTCCCCAGGGAAGGGGATCCCAACCCCGAGCTGGGCTGAGGGCAAGAAGCACCTGGATGATGCCCTGACATTGCAAAGCAGCCTGTCCCCAAGCCAGCCCCCAAAGAACCCAGCCAGGAACACCCAGTGAGGAACCCTGTGAGGATCAGGGCGATGCTCTGCTCCCCCCCTCCCCAGGTCACCACGCTCCCCACAGCAGCCTGGGTCTCGTTCTCTACTCCCTACTCTCCCTGTTCTCTGGCAGTGAAGTCAACTGCAGTGGGTTTGAGCAGGGGGAATTTACTTTCTCTCTCTCCTCTTCCTTCCAGGAGCTCTCCTGGAGGGTCGGCAGCCACCTGCAACGACAGGACAGGGTGCAGTGGCAGGAGCTGCTTGTCCAGCTTGTGCTTCTGAGTGGCTCTGCTTGCCCCCCTCGCCCTGCTGGCTCTGCTCTCTCCCCACACAGAGGCAGGGAAGCCCCACTGAAATGCAAGCTGCTCAGGCCTGTCTTGGCTGGAGCAACAGAGAAACAGGGTGTGAAGCAAAGATCTCCAGGGATGAGAGTCCAGAGGAGGGACAGGGAGATGCTGAAGAGCCCTGGAGCATCTCCCCTGGGAGGAGAGGCTGAGGGAGCTGGGGAGAAGAAGACTAAGGGGGAACTTATTAATGTTTATCAATATCTTAAGGATGGGGTGCAGGGGAAATGGGCAGCCCCTTTTCAGTGCTCTGTGGGGACAGGACAAGGGGTGATGGCTTCAAATTGGAGCCCAGGGAGTTCCCCACCATCCTGTGGAAGAACTTTTCCCCAGTGAGGGTGACAGAGCCCTGGGACAGGCTGCCCAGGGGGGGTGGTGGAGTCTCCATCTCTGCTGACAGCAGAGCCTCCCAAGAAGCCACCAAGAAACCCCTTAGCTAGGGGCAGAGACAGGAGAACCAGCCTTTGATTTCCATCTCTGGCTGCCACAGAGGGGAGAGGACCCTCAACCCCACCTACCCAAGCACCTCACCTGGCATCAGGCCGGCTCCTCGCAGCGTTCCCCCCCTGCTCAGGGGCTGCAGGGAGGTGCTCTGGGGAAAGCCTTGCTCGCTGCAGGAGGGGTTTCTTGGAAAGATCCTCTGGAAACAGGAAAGGAGATGGATTTTCAGACTGGATGTCTCAGTGTTGTGGGTACTGGGTGCCTGTGGTGCCCCAGTTCTAACCAGAGAGGGGTGCAGGTTAGCTGAAGGCTGAGGGAACACTGGTTCCTTGTCATCCTTCTGGATGGCTTTCTCTCATCCAGGTGCTGAAAACAGGGGGGTTCCCTGGTAGGTGCTGGTAGTCCCCAGGAGTCCTCCTAAAGAGGGGAATTATTTGGCACAAGATTGGCTCACAGGGTCACAGCAAAGGCAACTGCTTCTGGGATTTGGGAGAATATCTGCCTGAGGGTGGGGAGGGTCTTCAGAGGGGGCTGGACAGGCTGGACCCATGGGCTGAGACCAGTGGGATGAGGTTTGAAATGGCCAAGGGCAGAGTGATGCACATGGGACAGAACAACCCCATGGGGAGGTTGGCTGGAGAGCTGTCAGGCAGAGGAGGACCTGGGGGTGTTGGGTGGCTGCAGGATGAACATGAGCCAGCAGTGTGCCCAGGCAGCCAAGGGCATCCTGGCTTGTGTCAGCCCCAGCGTGGCCAGTAGGGCTGGGGAGGGGATGGTGCCCCTGGACTGGGCACTGGGGAGGCTGCAGCTGGAGTGCTGGGACCAGTTCTGGGCTCCTCAGCACCAGAAGGACATTGGGGTCCTGGGGTGAGTCCAGAGAAGGGGAAGGGTCTGGAGGGTGAATCCTCTGAGAAGCAGCTGAGGGAGCTGGGGGTGTTGAGCCTGGAGAAGAGGAGGCTGAGGGGAGCCCTTCTCCCCACCTCCCCTGCCCTGCCAGGAGGGTGCAGAGAGGTGGGTGATGGTCTCTTCAGCCAGGGGACAGGAGATGGGACGAGGGGAAATGGGCTCAAGCTGCCCCAGCCAGGGCAGCTCAGCTGGGAGGGCAAAGTTCTTCCCTGAAAGAGCTGTTGGGATGGGGAACAGGCTGCCCAGGCAGGGGCTGAGTCCCCACCCCTGGGGGTGTTCAAACAAAGGGTGGATAAGGTGCTGAGGGAGCTGGTTCAGCTCAGGATGGGGATAGTTGGGCTGGATGATCTTCCCAGGTCTCTCCCAACCTGATGATCCTGTTGTGTTTAATATGATGGAATCACAGAGTTTGGGAGGCACCCAGGGGGATCACCCAGTCCAGCTCCTGGCTCCACACAAGGCCACACAAGGCAGAGCACAGGGCTGGGGGCAAGAAGCACCTGGGTGATGCCCTCAGCCCAGCTCGGGGTTGGGATCCCCTTCCCTGGGGAGCCCAACCCCCCTCTCAGGACAGAACCACTTCCTAATATCCCACCTTAAGCTCCCCCAAGCCCCATCCCAGCTTCACACCATCCCCCTCAGGTTCCATCCCTGGTCCCCAAAGAGAGAAGATCAGCACCTGCCCCTTCACTCCCCCTCCTTAGGAAGCCCCAGACCCCACCAGGTCTCCCCTCAGCCTCCTCGTCTCCAGGCTGGGCAAACCCAGGGCCTTCAGCCTCTCCTCAGAAGACTTCCCCCTCCGGACCCTTCCCCATCCTCCCTGCCCTCCTCTGGACCCTCTCCCAGAGTTGTGTGTCCCTCCTGCCCTGTGGTGCTCGAGGTGAGGATGCTCCAGTGCAGTGCAGGGTGGGTGAAACCTGTTTGCAGCACAGTCTGGGGACTGGAGGTCACTGGGAAGGTGTCTTTTCTCAGACCCAGAGCCCAGCTGTGCTCCAGGACTGTGTGGGTGAGACCTTGTTCCACAGTGGGTCTCAGTGGAGCTTCCAGGAGGCACCATAGGGGATGCTCTTCCCGGCACCTCCTCCTCTCATCCCCCTCCTCTCACAAAGGAAGGGAAACCTACAGCCCCTCCCCCCCCCCCGCCAGCATCCTGCTGGTTCCTCACCTTTCTTTCCAGTGCCACCAGCTGGTCCCCAGCTCTGTCCTTTCCCTGTTCTGGGCACAGTCTCCAGCTTACACCTGGAAAGAGGGAGAAGGCAGAAGGCTGAAGGAAGACCACCACCCTGTTTCCCATCCCAGGGGGCTGGAGCAGGAGCTGCAGTGTTTGGGTGTGGAGGTGAAGCTCCCTGTGCTGGTTTTTCTCCATCTTTCCACGGGGAATGGTCTTCCACAAAACCCCCCCTTGGTGCTTCATGAGGAGGAAAAAAGATTCCCCTCTCTTAGTGCACTTGGAGAGCAGACTCATCTCTAGTGCTCTGCTCATCCACCACCCATTGACCTCCTGGCCAGGTTAATGCCTCTGCAGGGATGAGGAGTCACCTCCCTGCAGTCTGCATGAGGCAGAGCCCTGCAAAACCCCATCATCAGGTGCAGGGTCCTGTTTGGGCAAGAAACCACCCCTGTATCCCTTGGCCCTGAGCAGAAGGCAAGTGTCATGCACAGGAAGGAGGAACCCTGGTGGAAAAGGTTGTCTAAAGGGCCCCAAGAGCTCTACCAAAGGGAGTCAGACCAAAGAAGAGCAAAGCAGGGAGCTCCCCACCAGCCAGGCCACCTGGGAGGGTCCTTGATGCCACCCCCAAGGGCAGCTCTCAGCAGCTGGCAAGGCAGACCTGGCAGAGAGTGAACTGAGAAGCTGCTCACTGGCTGAGCCAAAGGGTTGCCAGGAGCAAACCTACCCTGGCAGGACGAGAATGCAGCCAGAAGAGGTCTGGGAAGCAGCAGTGTCGTGGGGGGAGATGACAGAGTCCCTCATCTCGGGCATCTGCAGAGAGGAGAGAGGACAGGAGGGTGGAGGGGGTGGCTGCTCAACCCACCTGGGAGCAGCACGTGAGCTGCCAAAGGGCTCTGGCCTCAGCAAGCCGGGCTCTGCCTCTGCCTCTGCTCCCAGTGCTCCCCACCATAGACTGGGATGGGGTGGGAGGGACCCCCCAACAACAAGGCCAGGAGAAAGCAGGCCCCCCCCCCTCCAAAAACCCCCCTTCCAACCCCAGGAGAGGTGCTGGGAAGCACCAACCCCACCTCCAGCACAGCCTGCAATGTCCTCCTTGTCCCGTTGAGCCTCTGCAGGAAGTGTCTGTAATACTTCACTCTGGCTTCTCCCCTCTCCACCAGCAGCATCCCCACGTCCCTCCAAACCAGGGCGACAGCCCTGCCCCTCTTCAGGCAGGCATGGAAAAGGAAAAGAGTCCTTCCCAGGAGAAACTTCACCCGGCCCTCAGAGACCTCGTTCTCTGAGGCTATCCGGGCGTAGGGCAGCTGCTCCCACCGTTGGGGACCTGGGAAGGGAGAGGAGAGGAGGATGGGAACGTGGCAGAGCTGCTTAAGTCAGGCTACAAAGCAAAGCTCTGCAGCCCCCCCAAACCCCCTCCCCCAAGGCTGCTGTCTGGAGGGTACCAGGTCTCTGGTGAGGAAACAGCTTGGGGCTTCCTGCCAGCAGTGGGAGGTGAGATGTGGAGGGAGTGGGTGGCTGTGATTTCCCTGCTCACAGGAAGGAAAAGAGGCAGGCAGGTGGTTGGTAGGGAAGAGCCAGGACTGTGGGATGAGGTGGGGAGATGGGGTGTCCCGTCCCACAGCAGGGTGGAGGGTGCCTCTGGAGCTGTTGCTGCTCTTTTGCCATCAGTTTTCCCCCAGCTTTTGGTGCTCCTGCAACAGCTGCTGCAGTGGCAGCGGCATCGTGGGCACTAAGGTTGGGGGTTGAGAGCTGGGAATCCTGGAATCCCAGAATCCCAGACTGGTTTGGGTTGGGAGGGACCCCCCAAGGGTCACAGAGCTCCAACCCCCCTGCCACAGGCAGGGACACCAACCTCCAGGCCTGGAGCTACACAAGGCTGCCCAGGGCCCCAGCCAACCTGGCCTTGAACACCCCCAGGGATAGGGCACCCACCCCCTCTCTGGGCAGCTGATCCCATCCCCATCTCCATCTCCATCCCCATCTCATTTCCATCCCAATCCCAATCTCATCCCCATCTCCATCCCCATCTCATCCCAATCTCCATCCCCATCTCCATCCCCATCCCCATCTCGTCCCCATCTCATCCCCATCCAATCCCCATCCCATCTTATTCCCCTCCCCATCCCATCTCCATCCCCATCCCAATCATAGAATCCCAGACAGGTCAGGGTTGGGAGGGACCCCCCAAGGGTCACAGAGCTCCAACCCCCTGCCACAGGCAGGGGCACCAACCTCCAGGCCTGGAGCTACACAAGGTTGCCCAGGGCCCCATTCAACCTGGCCTTGAACACCCCCAGGGATGGGGCACCCACCCCCTCTCTGGGCAGCCCCTTCCAGCCCCTCACCACTCTCTCTGTACAGAACTTCCCCCCATCTCTCCTCTCCCCCTTCCCTCCTCCAGCTTCACTCCATCCCCCTTGTCCTGCCAGTCTCTCCCCTTGAACAAGCTGATTCCCCTCCTGTTTCTCTGCTCCCTTCAGGGACTGGGAGGCTGCAGTGAGGTCCCCCCACAGCCTTCTCTTCTCCAGGCTGACCCAGCCCAGCTCCCTCAGCCTCTCTCCGTAGGGGAGCTGCTCCAGCCCTCTGAGCATCCCCGTGGCTCCTCTGCCCCCTCCCCACCATCCCCACATCCTCCTTGTGTTGGGGCTCTGGCCACAGGACTCCAGCTGGGGAGGGCAGAGCAGAGAGGGACAATCCCCTCCCTGTCCCATCTTTGTGGCTCCACTGGACCCTCCCCAACAGCCCCACATCTTCCTTTGACCTGGGGAGAAGCCTGGTGCAGCAGGAGAAGGCACACACAGCACCAAGAAAACTGGCAGGCAACCTGGTTTTGGGGCAGGTCAGGGTCTGTGCTGTCCTGCCAGGTGAACATTTCCAACTGCTGGGGAGCTACAGCCCCTTTTTAACTGCAGCCTGGGGGTTTTGGGTTGAGCTGACACTGCCCTCAGGGCTGCCAGAGGGAGTTTGGTGCTCGGCTCAGCCAGCCCTGGGGAGCAGAGGAGGTTTTCCCACTCAGGGCTTGAACACCTCCAGCCTTTCTGCTCACCACGAAAGCCTGTGCCCTCATGTGGGAGGTGGTGATGCCGTGCTGTGGGGTCTGCAAGATGAAAGACGGGTCTCTCCACCACCAGCGGCTCCTCCTTGGTGCCCAGGAGCTCCCTGACAACTGCAAAAGTCCCCAGGCCAGGAATGCAGACAGGCTGAAACAGAGAATCATCCCAGGATCCCCAGGTTGGGAGAGACCTTTGGAGACCATCCAGCCCAACCATCCCCATCCTGAGCTCAACCAGCTCCCTCAGCACCTCATCCCCCCTTTGTTTGAACACCCCCAGGGCTGGGGACTCAACCCCCTCCCTGGGCAGCCTGTTCCAGCCCTGACAACTCTGCCAGGAACAAATTTGCTTCTAATATCCACTCTGACCCTGCCCTGGGGCAGCTTGAGACCATTGCCCCTTGTCCCATCTCCTGTCCCCTGGCTGAAGAGACCATCACCCACCTCTCTGCACCCTCCTGGCAGGGCAGGGGAGGTGGGGAGAAGGTCTCCCCTCAGCCTTCTCTTTCTCCAGGTGAATAAAAAATGAGGTGGGAGGCTCACAAGTGGTCTTGGAAGGGCAGAGAATTCACTCAGAGAGTGGTGATGGTGCCCAGTGCCCTGCCCAGCCCAGAGGAGCAAAGAGCAAGGTGACACTTTGGGAACCCCATGGAGAGGAGATGAGCTGGGTTCATTGTTGGGTGTTTTTTTTTCCCCTCAAGTGTTGAAGAAAAGGTGACAAAGCTCTTTTTTTCCCTGACACAAAACCTTCCCTGCACACCTGAATGGCCAGAGGAGCTGGTCTGGAGCACATCCCTGTGGTGCTGGGTCGTGCTGGGGCACCCCTGTTCCTCCTTTGCCAGTTGCAAAGGGATCCCCATGAGGTGTGAATGATGCTGAACAGGGTGAGGGAGGTGCAGCTCAAGGGACAATTAATATCACTTCAAGAGAATTTTCATGTTTTAAGAGTAGATCTGGCTTGGATTTTAGCAGAATAGGGCTGGTTGGGCTTTGTGAGGGCAGCTCCAAAACTTCTTTAGCCATGAAGTGTCCTTGGAGCTACAGAAAGTGAAGATGAGGAGGCAGAACTAATGAGAGGAAGGGCCAATTAAGAGACAGAGCCTGCCTTGTTGCCATTGGAAAGGGGGTTTCCTGACTGGTTTTGTGCAGGGGTGTGTGTGTGTGAGCTCAGGGGCTGTGGAGGGAACTGTAAAGAGCATGGGCTGAGGGAGAGAGGAAGACACCCAGCCTTCATCCCTGAAGAGCACTGGAAGACCCCCTCCCCCCCGAGTGTCCCCTGCCTGGGAGGCTTCTTGGAATGAGTTTGTACCAGCCTGCCTGGCCTTGGAGAGGAGGGTGAATAGATAAAGGCAGTTGGTGTGAAGATGAGCATCCCATCCTTCAAAGATTGATAATCATTAATTAGATCCCCCCCCTCCCCTTAAGTCTCCTCTCCAGGCTGAACTCAGCTCCCTCAGCCTCTCCTCCCAGGGGAGATGCTCCAGGGCCCTTCAGCACCTTCCTGTCCCTCCTCTGGACTCTCATCCCTGTCTTGTTTCATCCCAGGGAGCCCAGAACTGGACACAGGGCTGACCCTTCCCAGGGGCAGGGACCCAGCACTTCCTGCCCCTTGTGATTTCCCCAGCTCTCTGCTCTGCCCAAGGCCTCTCCAGCCTCAGAAGAACCAACCAGCTCCTCCCAGTTTGGTGTCCTGCTCCTCTCCTGGACACAGAGCTCCCAGCTGGGGCCCTGAGCAGGGCAGGGGGGATACCTGGGTGGGGAGGAGACGCTGTTGAGTGGCGATTCTGGCTCTTGGAGGCATGAAAAGGGCTGCCCAGGATTTTCCCTCAGCCCTTCAGCAGGGTGTGGGGAGGGAAGAAGGAGGGGGGTGAGAAAAGTCCTACCTGGTGGAGAGCCAGCTGCAGGCTGAGGTGACATGAGACCCCAGCCCAAATCTTAGCAGACACTAGGGGAGGAAAAGGGGGAAAAAGAAGTCATATGCTCTGAAGGCATCACCCTCAGAACCACCCAGCCCCCTCCAAGGAGCGAGGAATCTCTCCCAGCACCAGCATTTCAGCCCCTCTAGAGCCCAGGAAGGAGCAAAGGACACTCCAGTCGCCCTTCAAAGGGGGTTTCTTTCCTCTAAGGTGCAGCTCTCCAGGGTGGGACCCACCCCCACAGCAAACTGGAGGTGGGTTGGCATCACAGGGAGGGCAGGGTGCTGTGCCCCACCGACATCTGGCAGGCTCAGGGCCCAGCTCTGATGCCTCCTCAGCAGGGAGAAGCTTCCCCTGGGTCCCATCTCTGAGCAGTGCCCATCACCAGGCAAGGGAGCGTCCCTTTGAGGTGAGGGGGCTTCTCTCTGGTGCCCCCCAAGAAGGCAGGGGCTGTGTCAGGATAAGGACCAGGAGGCCTGGCAGCCAAATCAAGCCTCAGCCTTTAGGGAATCACAGAACCTCCAGAGTTTGGGAGGCACCCAGGGGGATCACCCAGTCCAGCTCCTGGCTCCACACAAGGCCACACAAGGCCAGAGCACAGGGCTGGGGGCAATTAGCACCTGGGTGATGCCCTCAGCCCAGCTCGGGGTTGGGATGCCCTTCCCTGGGGAGCCCTTCAGATCAGGTTTGGAGCCCTCCTGCCAGCTCCTGGGCTCGGGTCCTTGCCCCCTGTGGGATAAGGTGGACCCCCATCTGCAGCCAGCAAAGCCAGTTTGGAGAGCTGTCAGGCAGAGGAGGACCTGGGGGTGTTGGGGGACTGACCAGGAGCCAGCAGTGTGCCCAGGCAGCCAAGGGCATCCTGGCTTGTGTCGGCCCCAGTGTGGCCAGTAGGGCTGGGGAGGGGATTGTGCCCCTGGACTGGGCACTGGGGAGGCTGCAGCTGGAGTGCTGGGACCAGTTCTGGGCTCCTCAGCACCAGAAGGACATTGGGGTCCTGGAGTGAGTGCAGAGAAGGGGAAGGGTCTGGAGGGTGAATCCTCTGAGGAGCAGCTGAGGGAGCTGGGGGTGTTGAGCCTGGAGCAGAGGAGGCTGAGGGGAGCCCTTCTCCCCACCTCCCCTGCCCTGCCAGGAGGGTGCAGAGAGGTGTGGGGGTGGTCTCTTCAGCCAGGGGACAGGAGATGGGACAAGGGGCAATGGTCTCAAGCTGCCCCAGGGCAGGGTCAGCTCAGCTGGGAGGGCAAAGTTCTTCCCTGGAAGAGTTGTTGGGATGGGGAACAGGCTGCCCAGGGAGGGGCTGAGTCCCCACCCCTGGGGGTGTTTAACAGAGGGGAGATGAGGTGCTGAGGGAGCTGGTTCAGCTCAGGATGGGGATGGTTGGACTTGGTGATCTGAAAGGTCGTTTCCAACCTGGCGATCCTGTGATGATCAAAAAAACCCCCCAAATGCCATTGGTGGCAGCAGCCTCTCAGCCAGGAGGTGACCAGGTTTTGCTGCTCCCCTCAGTGCTTTTCCCTGATCCTAAAGGGATGGGGGGGGGGGGGGAACACCCCCTGAGCTCCTGCAGCTCCATCCCCTCACCCCAACGCCCTGAAGTCCCTCTTTTTACAGCCCTTTTCTCCCCATCACTTCCCAGCTGCCAACCTGGGATCCCAAGAAAGGGGGGGTATTGGTTGGAGGGCTGCACCAGTTTAGGGAGCTGCCTAGGGATGTCCTTGATGGGGCTGCCCGACCCCTCTGGGGCATGTCATCAACTCCAGCCTCCTCTCTCTGCCTCTCCTCAGCTCCACAGCAGGAAACCCACTGTGCAAGGGCAGCTGGGAGGGGTGGAGAGAGCTGAGAGGAGCTGGAGTAGCAACCTGTCTCCATCCCTCCCCATCCCTGATGGCGACAGGGCAGGGGGGGGAACCTCTGCCAGACCACCCCCCCCTTTTCTGGTACCCCCCTCTTTGTGAGGATGCCAGGGAGCTGCTCCACCAGCCTTTCAACGCTCCCTGGTGCTCCTCAAGCCTTTCCACCCCCTCCCCAAGCTCTGCTGAGCAAACCACCCACTCGCTCACACCACCTCCAGGGCAGCTCCCCAGGGTGGGGGGGAGGAGGGCGGGTTTGGCTGCCTTCAAGCTCCTCTCTGTCCCCCCTCCCCCTGAGTCATCAGGGGTCCCTCTCACCTGCCCAAGGGAAGGGCTCAGACACCCCCTCCCTCTCTCCCTGAGCTTTTCAGGCTCTTTGGCTGCTGTTTCAGCTGTTGGAAGCCCCAACATCACGTTCCTCCACTCAGGAGCCTGGGCAGCTCTCCAATTCCTTGCAGCAGCCTGAGCACCCAGCCCCAAAAGACCCTCAGGGTTGCCACAGCTGTCTGCAGAGATATTTGACACCCCCAAAAAGTGGTCTTAAAACCCTTCTGAAAGGCCTTACCATAATCCTCCAGCTCCCCAATCGTTGGGCACAAGTGGGGCTGGAAGGAGTCTTTTCCCATCTCAGGTCCTGTCTTCCTCTGGGCCAACAGCTGCACTAGGTGGGGAGGTGCTGGGTGTCTTGCTCCCTGCAAAGAACCACTTCTCTGCCCTCTTCTTCCTCCCTCCCTCCACCCTTCATCAACCACGGTGCCGTTGTCCTGCCTCTCTGTCTCTCTCTTGCTTCCTCCTCTGGGGAAGAGCAGCTCCCAATACCTGCCCTGGAGCAAGTGGGGAGGATGCTGGTCACCATTGTGATGCGACACCCTCCATCCCCCAGCCCGTGTCACAAAGGAGCTGCCCCTCCTGGCCTGAGTGGGAGGTCACAGTGGTGCCCCTGTGCCACCCGCCTCGGTGACGCCCCGTGGCTCTGGGATGGAACCCACCTGCCAGACCCTTCCCCATGGTTCTTCTTCCAGCCAGACCGGAGAGGGTGTCACCTCTTGGCCTGTGAGACAGTGCCCATGGATAAACCCAGCCCCACATCTACACCTGGCATCTCCTCCTTGGTGGCCTGAGGTGTCTTGGGCGCAGGGAGTGATGAGGAATTACCCCCGACGGTGCCAACCGGGGGCTGTTGGAGCCACTGATGGACCTGCTGGGTGTCCTGATGTTCTCCAGGGGGGCTGGACTGACCGTGGGCATCTCCACGTTGTGCTTCTACAGCCAGGTTCTCTCACTGGGCAGGGATTTGGCTTTGCCTCTGTGCTTCCAGTTGCTTCGTTTCCATGGCTGTCACCACCCCCACTGGGCATTGGGCACCATCTAGGAGCATCCTGGGTTTGGGTCAGGATGGGGTTAACTCCATGTGGAGCAGCAGATGGGATGCTGGGTTTGAGAATAGTGCTGACAACACCCTGATGGGTTCAGTTGTGGTCAGGCAGTCAAGGAGTTTCTCAGCTCCTCATGAGAAATGAGGGGATGAAGCCAGGACAGGTGACCCAAACTGGCCAAGGAGAGTGTTCCACACCAATTACACCAAGCTCAGTATAAAGGGCGGGTGATGGGCAGCTCCAGGAAGGGGGTGGCTCCTGGACACATGGTTTTGGGGGACGGTGGGGTTCTGGGACAGCTCTGGGTGGCACGGCCTGAGCTGTGGGGTCGGTGAGAAACTCCATCCTGTATCAACAGCTCCACATATTTTTGCTCTAAAGTCCTGTCAGCACTGTTATATTTGATCTTTCTGCTGTTTTAGTAAACTATCCTTATCCCAACCCTTTGAGTTTCTTGGTTTTGGGGTTATTTTGCCCCTTCCTTTCCCCTTCCCTTGCCTCTCACCCCTCCCCTTCCCCCTTCCCCTGCTCTTTTCCTCTAAGGAGCAGGCAGCTGCGTGGATCTTTGCCCTCAGACGGGGTGAAACCACGACATGGAGTCACTGCAGAGGTGCAATTGTGGCCACTTCCCTCATTTGCCCACGTCTAAAGCCAGCTGGGTGGCTTTTAACCTCTGCAAACTGGCTGGATCCACCTTCTCCTTCAGCAGCTTCTGGTGTCGGGGCTCCACACAGCAGCTCTTCCACCTCCGGTGTTTGCCCACCACGGGACAGGAACCATCAGTGAACAGGGCATAGGATCATGGAATCACAGACTGGGGTGTGTTGGGAGGGACCCCAAGGGTCCCAGAGCTCCAACCCCCTGCCACAGGCAGGGACACCAACCTCCAGGCCTGGAGCTACACAAGGTTGCCCAGGGCCCCATCCCACCTGCCCTTGGACACCCCCAGGGATGGGGCATCTTGTTTTCTGGTGGTTCATTCTATAGCAGGGCCTGTTCAGCACGTGCCACCTCCTCCTCCTCTGCTGATATTCCCCCTTCTGGGATCATTTCCAGGCTTTCCCTGGGTGATTGGGGGGCTCCTATTCCCAGCCCACTGGGTGACCAGTGCGGCACAAGCCACTTGCTCCACCTGGCATGGGGCACAGGAGGGGCCTTCCCATTGGACATCCAGCCCAGCACCGGCTGTCGGGGTGCCAGGAGGAGCTGGGCTCTGGTTCTAAGTGGCTTCCAAAGTGTCTCCAAACCCCCTTCATGTGCTGCCAGCATTTCACAGGATCACGAGGTTGGGAGAGACCTTTGGAGACAATCCAGCCCAACCATCCCCATCCTGAGCTCAACCAGCTCCCTCAGCACCTCATCCCCCCTTTGTTTGAACACCCCCAGGGCTGGGGACTCAACCCCCTCCCTGGACAGCCTGTTCCAGCCCTGACAACTCTGCCAGGAACAAATTTGCTTCTAATACCCACTCTGACCCTGCCCTGGGGCAGCTTGAGCCCATTGCCCCTTGTCCCATCTCCTGTCCCCTGGCTGAAGAGACCATCGCCCACCTCTCTGCACCCTCCTGGCAGGGCAGGGGAGGTGGGGAGAAGGGCTCCCCTCAGCCTCCTCTGCTCCAGGCTGAACACCCCCAGCTCCCTCAGCTGCTCCTCATGGGATTCACCCTCCAGACCCTTCCCCTTCTCTGCACTCACTCCAGGACCCCAATGTCCTTCTGGTGCTGAGGAGCCCAGAACTGGTCCCAGCACTCCAGCTGCAGCCTCCCCAGTGCCCAGTCCAGGGGCACCATCCCCTCCCCAGACCTACTGGCCACACTGGTTTTGATACAAGCCAGGATGCCATTGGCCTTCTTGGCTACCTGGGCTCATACTCATCCTGCAGCCACCCAACTGAGAACATCCATTGGGATCTGATGACACCCATCTTGCCACTTTACTCCTAACAACTGGATTTCCTGAGCAAGTCCCTTGACCTTTGGGGTTGGTTTTTTTGATGGCAAAACCAGCTTTTAGCAGAAACTGGATGATTTTCTTTCTCAAAAACTTCCTCTGCTGTCTTGCCCTCAACAATGACGTCATCAGTGCACTGCTGGTGCTCTGGGGCTTCACCCTGCTCTAAAGCTCAGGCCATGGCAGATGCTTTGGGGGGGGTTTGTTTCCATCTCTGGGGTAGTTGATTCCAGGTGTACTGGATGCCCTTCCATGATCATAGAATCCCAGAATCCCAGCCTGGTCTGGGTTGGGAGGGACCCCAAGCATCACAGAGCTCCAACCCCCTGCCACAGGCAGGGACACCAACCTCCAGGCCTGGAGCTACACAAGGTTGCCCAGGACCCCAGCCAATCTGGCCTTGAACACCCACAGGGATGGGGCACCCACCCCCTCTCTGGGCAGCCCCTTCCAGCCCCTCACCACTCTCTCTGTACAGAACTTCCCCCCAATCTCTCCTCTCCCCCTTCCCTCCTCCATCTTCACTCCATCCCCCTTGTCCTGCCAGTCTCTGCCCTTGAACAAGCCCATTCCCCTCCTGTTTCTCTGCTCCCTTCAGGGACTGGGAGGCTGCAGTGAGGTCCCCCCACAGCCTTCTCTTCTCCAGGCTGACCCAGCCCAGCTCCCTCAGCCTCTCTCCGTAGGGGAGCTGCTCCAGCCCTCTGAGCATCCCCGTGGCTCCTCTGCCCCCTCCCCACCATCCCCACATCCTCCTTGTGTTGGGGCTCTGGCCACATGACCCCAGCTGGGGAGGGCAGAGCAGAGAGGGACAATCCCCTCCCTGTCCCTGCTGCCACCCCTCTGCTGATGGAGCCCAGGATCCCAGCGCCCTTCCCAGCTGTTAGAGCTACTGCTGGCTCATGTTGAGCTCCTCATCCACAATCCCCAAGTCCTTCTCACAGGGCTGCTCCCCAGGAGCTCTTCTCCCAGTCTGTATCTGTGTCTGGGATTCCTCCAGCCCTAGTGCAACACCTGACCCTGGGCAGTGTTGAACCTCATTAGGTTCACCCACCTTTCCAGCCTGTCAGGATGCCTCTGGACGGCTCCTTCCCTTCTATTGTGTCACCCACACCCCTCAGCTTGGTGTCACCCACAGACTCCAGTAAATTCTCCAGTGTTGAAACCACCAATTCCAGGAGCCTCAGCCCTTCCTCAACCTTACCCAGTTGGAAAAGGAGATGAGATGAAAAGAGATGCTGAATTCACCAGGCAAGGGGGGGTTGTGCTCCTCAACCACTCCCTACATGGGCAGAATGAACGCCTGGCATCCTTAACCACAGCCCTGAAGTGGGCTGGGATGATGACAAACCACCTGGAAACCACAATCCTCAAGGAGGAAACAGGGGGAAAAAGAAAGAAAGGGGAAGTGGGCTAAAAGGAAATGGAGCAGGGTCAGGGGGCTGGAGCAGGGTCAGGGTTGGAGCAGGGTCAGGGGGCTGGAGCAGGGTCAGGGCTGGAGCAGGGTCAGGGGGCTGGGGCAGGGTCAGGGGGCTGGTCCCTGTCTGTCCCTCCTGGTCCCTGTCTGTCTGTCCTGGTCCCTGTCTGTCCCTCCTGGTCCAACCCTTTCTCCTCCCCTCCACCTCTTCCCTCTCCATGTCCCCCCGTCCTGCTCTCTGGCCGTCCCTCTGTCCATCTGCTGTCCCTCTGGGGCAGGGGCAGCCCTGGGGAGGCACCCATGGGGCCTGGGGGACGGATGGGAGCTGTGGCCAGGGGTTACTGGGCGGCCATGGGGGTTCCTGGGCATGGGGGGAGCTGTGGGCCTGGGTCAGGGGGCTACTGGGCGGCCATGGGGGTCTGGCCAGGCCCAGTCTCTGCTCCAGCTGCCCCCAAGCTGAGCTGAGGGCTGGGGTCCCCGTGAGGCAGCAGGGCCCTTGGCCCAGCACAGGGGCTTCTCCTGCCTGCTGGAGCTCCCTGCATTGGCAGGATCCCGGCAGCCAGGAGAGATTCCTGTCAGGAGCTGCCTGACAGATCCAGGCTGCTGCCGGGCAGGGGCAGAGCTGATCCCCTTGGCCAGGGGGTTCAGGCCCATCAGCCCAGCCAGGGCTGGCAGGCAGCAGCCAGCGCTTCACTGCAGCCCTTGCTCTGAGGGCCATGGCCAGCAGCCTGGGGAGTGTTTCTGAGACAGGCATCAGCCCGGCTCCTTTGGCTCTGCTGCCCCTCAGCCCGAAGGCAGCAAACCCCTGAGATGTGTGCTGTGTGCTCCAGGCAAAGGGGAGTTTTAAACAGTTCCAGCTCATTCCAGTCTCAGTGTCCTCACTCTTCAAATGCTGCTTTCAGGTCAGCTCCCCATCCCTGGGGGTGGTCAAGGCCAGGCTGGATGGGGCCCTGGGCAGCCTTGTGTAGCTCCAGGCCTGGAGGTTGGTGGCCCTGCCTGTGGCAGGGGGTTGGGGCTCTGTGATCCTTGGGGTCCCTCCCAACCCAGCCCAGTCTGGGATTCTATGATTCTATGTGAATTTGCATGGCTTTAGTTTCCATTTTTGTCTCTGATGCTCTTTCATGTTTCACCGTTCACACACCTTGAGAACAGCAATTTCACACCCCCTACATCAAGCAGGTGGTGACTGGGGCTGAGTGGAGCACTGCCACCTGGAAAAGGTTGGTAGGAAAATTGCCCTTCCACCAGGATTCTTCACTGACAGACAGTCCTTGTGAAGATCTATCAGTCTGCTCACATATATTTCAATTCCACGTGATGCACCAGTATCCTACGGCACTGCTGCTACTGGGAGTTCCAGAGAGTATCATACAGGATGTTCCAGAAAAGTCTCTGCTGCTCCCTGTACAAAATACACCCATCATCCCATCAAAAGAGTATCACCCATCCAGCTTCAGCACCTCTCGCTCCTGGAACACCCTCAGTCCCTGTACTTCAGTGCACAGAGCTCATTCTGCCTGTGGTTCAGTTCTGGAACTCTGGGCTCTGTTGCCTCACGGGATCCAGAGACTCTGCCCAACAAGGACGTCAGCATTCCTCCTCTCCAGACCCTCCCAGGATGCCACAGCTCTTTGAGAACATCCAGTTCCAGGCTGTGTGCAAACCTCCAGGCTGGATGTTCAGGCAGCCAGACTGACAAAATCATCTATCCTGATTCCCCTGATGTTTATGATTTCCTATGAGCTACTCTGAAAAACGCCAGTCATGCAGTAAAAGTAGATCCAGCATTCTGCTGCTCCTTTAAACTGAATTATTTTAGGATAATACTGATCTGAGACTGCTTTTTTTAGAGGCAAAGAGCTAAATTCTTAATGCAGCTAACACTGAATAACAGCAACAGTTCCTCGTGTCTCTTTCCTCCTGTACGCCTTCAGAAGAGCTAAAATGAAAAAGTTATATATATAAAAAGCACCTGCTCGTTCCCACTATTTCCCAGTTCTGTGCATGAAAAATCAGCTGTCTGCATTCTGACTGAGAAACTGGCTGCCACTGGCCTGGACAGGTGGACCCTCAGCTGGGTTGGAAACTGGCTGGATGGCCGGGCCCAAAGGGTGAATAGAACCAAATCCAGCTGGAGGATGGTCACGAGTGGCGTCCCCCAGGGCTCAGTCCTGGGTCCAGTTCTGTTCAACATCTTTATCAATGACCTGGATGAAGGGATTGAATGCTCCCTCAGTAAATTTGCAGATGACACTGAGCTGGGAGGAAGTGTTGATCTGCCTGAGGGTAGGGAGGCTCTTCAGAGGGATCTGAACAGACTGGACCAAAGGGCTGAGGCCAACAGGATGAGGTTTAACACGGCCAAGTGCAGAGTGCTGCACATGGGACACAACAACCCCATGCAGTGCTACAGGCTGGGGCAGACTGGCTGGAGAGCTGTCAGGCAGAGAAGGACCTGGGGGTGTTGGTTGACTGCAGGCTGAACATGAGCCAGCAGTGTGCCCAGGCAGCCAAGAAGGCCAATGGTATCTTGGTTTGTATCAAAAAGAGTGTGGCCAGTAGGTCTGGGGAGGTGACTGCTGAGGGGGCTCACCTGTCCCATAAAGGAAAGTGGATCCTTGCCCAGGAGATGGCAGGGCTCATGGATCGAGCTTTAAACTAGTTAGGAAGGGGATATTAAGAAGGCTGCTGGGGTTAGGCAAGTGCTTCAGGAGTCACAACGGGAGTTGATGGTGGAAAAAGGTAAATACCAACAGCACAGTGGTGGACTTGGGGAAGTTTTGCCAGTCCCCTGTCAGAAATCTCGCTGTGGGCTGTTGAGGATACCTACATCTGCTGCCCCACTAAAATGCCATTATACAAATGCACGTAGCATGGGGAACAAGCAAGAAGAATTAGAGATCTTTGTGCGGTTGCAGGGCCACGATCTCATTGCAATCACAGAGACGTGGTGGGACAACCTGGACGACTGGCACGCTGTCATGGATGGCTATGTGCTTTTTAGGAAAGACAGGCTAGGGAGGCGAGGTGGGGGAGTTGCTCTGTATGTGAGAGAGCACCTAGAATGTATTGAGCTCCACCTGGGGAAGGATGAACCATCCATCGAGTGCTTGTGGGTTAAAATCAAGGGGCAAACTGGTATGTGTGACATTGTTGTGGGAGTGTGCTGTAGGCCCCCTGATCAAGAGGAGCAGGTTGGTAGCGCATTCTATAAGCAGTTAGAAGTAGCCTCAAGATCCCGGGCACTGATCCTTATGGGGGACTTCAACTATCCAGATATTTGCTGGGCAAGCAATACGACCAGTCATATGCAGTCCAGACAATTTCTGCAGTATGTTGAAGACAATTTCCTGCTCCAGATGGTGCAGGAGCCTACAAGGGGAGGGCAGGTGCTGGACCTTGTTTTCACTAACAAGGACGGGCTCGTTAGGGAAGTGAAGGTCAGGGGCAGCTTAGGACAAAGTGACCATGAAATGGTTGAGTTCAAGATCCTGGGTGGAAGAAGCAAGGCAAAAAGTAGGATAGCTACCCTGAATTTTGGAAGAGCTAACTTTGATCTCCTCCACTACTTAATAGGGGCTGTCCCATGGGCTACGCTGTTGGAAGGAATGGGAGCCTGTGAGAGCTGGCTAACATTCAAACAGCACTTCTTCCAAGCACAGGAACGATGCATCCCTTTGAGCAGGAAATCGGGAAAGAGAGGCAGAAGGCCTGCATGGATGAACACGGAGCTATTGAGTAAACTCAAAGAGAAGCAGAAGATCTATGAATTGTGGAAAAAGGGTCTGAGCACCTGGGGAGAATACAGGAATGTGGTCAGGGCCTGTAGGGGTGCAACTAGGAAGGCTAAAGCCCTCTTGGAATTGAAGCTGGCAAGGGACATAAAGGATAATAAAAAGGGGTTTTTTTAGATACGTTAATAGTAAGAGGATGACCAGGGATAATGTAGGTCTCTTGCTGAATTGGGAGGGTGTCCTGGTAATGGGGGATGCTGAGAAGCTGGAGATACTGATGCCGCCTTCGCTTCGGTCTTCACTTCAAAGGCCCCCTGGAACTCACAGACACTGGATGAAAGTAGGAGTGTTTGGGAAATGAAGAATTTCCCTCTGGTTGAGGTAGGGGAGGTCCAGGAGAAAGAAAAACCGTTTGTATCAGCACAGGCTGGGGGATGACCTGCTGGAGAAGAGCTCAGTGGAGAAGGACCTGGTTGATGACAGGTTGGCCATGAGCCAGCAGTGTGCCCTGGGGGCTGAGAGATCCAATGGGATCCTGGGTTGCATCCGGAGGAGTATAGCCAGCAGGTCAAAGGAGGTGATCCTCCCCCTCTACTCTGCCCTGGTCAGGCCCCACCTGGAGTGTTGTGTCCAGTTATGGCCTCCTTGGTATAGGGATCTCCTGGAGAGAGTCCAGAGAAGGGCTAAGAAGATGATTAAGGGCCTGGAGCATCTCCCCTATGAGGAAAGGCTGAGTAAGTTGGGGCTGTTCAGCCTTGAGAAGAGAAGACTAAGGGAGGACCTAATTAAAGTTTATAATTATCTGAAGCAGGGGCTGCAGGGGGAAATGGCCAGCCCCTTTTCAGTGTCTGTGGGGACAGGACAAGAGGCAATGGCTGCAAGTTGGAGCACAGAGAGTTCCGCACCAACATGCGGAAAAACTTTTTCACAGTGAGGGTGAGGGAGCCCTGGGACAGGCTGCCCAGGGAGGTGGTGGAGTCTCCTTCTCTGGAGGTATTCAAGAACCATCTGGACACCTATCTGAGTGACATGTCCTAGGGAGCTGCTTTGGCAGGGGGGTTGGACCTGATGATCTCTCGAGGTCCCTTCCAACCCCTACAATTCTGTGATTCTGTGATACTATGTTCAGGGCATGGGACCAGCCTCCTACGGGAAGCAGCGCTCGCAGCGCGGCTGAATGTGGCCCAAGAGGACATTTTACCACACGTTCTGATTTATACAGATGCCACCACTGATTGCAATAGTTAATCAGGGTCTTCCCGTCTTCTGTTCCTCCTGACCCTACAATCTCTTTCCAATGGGCCAAAATACACCCCAGGGGGCTCTTTTTCAATATCCCTCCCCCCTGTTTTTGCCCACCTTGGGCGAGTTCTAAACGAGTGTTTTCCCTGCAATGAATGTACCTAAACTGAATGTAAATTCAAATAAGTTCAAATAAAATGCCTGTATAAACCTGTATAAACCTGTATAAATGGGCAAAGACTTATTCTTGCACCTGATTGAGAGATTCAGAGTTTTCTGAAGTCCTCCTCCCATATATTACTGATTTTTTACACTCTTCAGATTTCCACAAATCAGTTGCGTCAGCTGACCTGAGCTAAAAATGTTCTCCCACTCAGACCAGTTGTCAACAATCAGTCAGGTATTTATTACACCCAGTCACACATATACATAAGAATTCTGAGAAGAGGCTGGGTTATTCAAAGCAGTGCTGAGAAATCATCATCAGCAGCCTCCTCGCTCTGGCGCAGGCACGCTGCTATGTGGTGGTGGCCTTTTGGGGTCTTCTGGAGAAAGGCTCATAGTCTTCCTTCCAGTCTGTTCTTCACTTTGGTGCAGATTGCTGAGTTATAGACACAGGGTCAGGTTAAACTGTTCCCTTCTTGAATAATTGCACCATTCGTTTGCTTGTCGTGTTTGATCTCCTTTGGGTTACATGTTATGAAGATGCCTTTTCCCTGGCAGCCACTGTGAGGCTGCAGATGAACATTCCGGTTTTCCTCTTGTGTCTGTAGTATTGGAAATCTCCATAGCTGTGGGAGGAAGAGGGGGCTGTTCAGAGCTGCAAAAACCCCCATCCCCTGAGCTCACCCATAACAGAGGACAAATGAGGAAACGTGAGAGACTTTCATTTACAATGAGCTACAGGACACCAACACAAACAGCTCACAGACACACTTGAAATACCTTCTGAGAGAAGGCGGAAGAGGTACAGAGGGTGCAAAGAACAGGAAAGAAGCAAGCTGCATGCCATGAAAGCCACCAGACTTGCCTTTCCTACTGGGAGGCTCCAGGTGCTGCCTAGGTGAGGGACAAGGGCCTGGCAAGCTTCTTTCACCATCTGATAGCTCCTTTCACATGCATGCAGGGAGGCAACACGATCTGCACTCCACCTACCCCCAGAGAGGGCTGGGGAAGCACTTCCAGCTCTCTCCCCTGCTGCCCAGGCTCTCGCCCTGCCCCTCAGCCTTTTCCCCCAGCTAACCCAATGATAACAGAATTCCTTTAGAAGCCCCTGCTCGAGGCGTTCCTGCCACCCCGCACACTGTCAGGAGCTTTCCTCGCAGGCCAGCGGGGAGCTTGGAGCAGCTGAGGCTGCAGGGGCAGGCCGAGTATGGGGTGAACATGCTCAGCAGCTCCAGTCTGGAGTTCTCTTGGGTGTCCTAATTGAAACAGGAGCTGCAGGGGTTCCTGCCCACCCACCACCCGCTCTCCCCCGCAGCAGGAAAAGCCCGGGCAGTGGGCTCGATGGGGCTGGACCTCGATGCACAGGACCCAGAGCACCCAGCGCCACAAGTCTCCTCATGCCCAGAGACAAGCCCTGGTGATCCCTTGCAGGATGCCAATGGCTTGGGAGATTTCTCCTCTGAGGCCTTAGAGTGCCACAGCCTCCGTGAGCTTACGTTTGAAGCCTTGGGGAGCTCTTTTCTCACTGGCACCTGTGGCACGATGGGGAAGAGCGGTACCTGGATGCACGGAGAGTCTGATGGTTGTGCAGGAGCCGTTCCTTTACGTGCTGCTTGTCTTCCTGCAGCACCTTCCTTCTGTCACAGGCAGGCACGTTTATCAGGCTGATGGTATCGCGGAAAAGTGCATCCTTCACCTCCAGGTCCAGGCGAAGCTGGGAGAGTGGTTCACATGCCAAAACAAGGCACACAGGCCCGAAGGAAACCGCCCCAGTGCAGGGGGACACAGGGACAGCTCTAGGGACAAAGGTTTTTCACGGATCCCGGCCCCATCAGTTGCCTGGAAAATACCCGTGGCAGCAGCTGCAAACATCACCACCCTGTCCCACACCATGGCAATGACCAATGGCCCCTACTGAAGCAGCTCAACCTTGATATCATTTGCAGGGAGGAGCAACAGCATCCCTGCTTGCACATCCCAAGGCAAGCTCCTTGCCCAGGGTAACAGCAGCCACGAAACTTGTGCCTCCCCACGGGGCGTCTGCCACCTCCTGCCTGTGCAGTTGACCATGGCTCACCCAGCCTGACCCAGCCCCACGGCTCTCCCAGCCCGACCCCACCACGAGCTCAGCCCCACTGTCACCCAGAGGGGCAGTGGGTTCTGCTGCCAGGACTGGCTGCTGCCCTCGCCTGCCACATCCCTAATTCCCGGGATCGGCATGGAGCAGCCCGGAGCCCCTGGGGTCACAGGGCCACCAGCAGAAGGATAAAGAGGCAGGTGGGGGCTGTGGCCCTTCCTGCCTGAATAATGCTTCTGCTGCTGCTGCTGCACAGCACTACATACCATGGCAGGGTGACATCACCACCCTGTCCCGCACCTTCCCAATGACTAATGGCCCCTCCTAAAGTAGCTCAACCTTGACATCATCTGCATGGAGAAGGAAAATAATCCCTGCTACTGAAGGCCAAATTTGGGTGCAAGATTGCGGCTCTCAGGTGTCCCCAACGTCTGGAGGCAATGCCTTGCTTCTCTCAGCCCTTTCCAAGGAGTGGGAAATGGCTGCTGAGCAATGAAGTTGAGTCTGGCTGCTGCCTTCTCCTCCCAGGGATAATCTCTGTGGGGCACTCGAGCCCCCCCAGCCAGAACTAGTCCTGGCCAGCTGGAAGATGGGTCTGTGCACCACAAACATCTCCTGTGTGCCGCAGGGGGAAGCTTTGCAAAAGACACTTCTCTGGTTTGTATTTCTTCAGCACCCTCACACCTCCCTTGGCTAGAGGAGATCCTGGGGTTTTTAACACAGGGATCGTCCCCTGGGCTGACTCCCAGGAATTGTCCTTGGCATGACCCCAGGGTAACCCTGATCCCTCTGCTTGGTCTCCCTGCTCTGACCATAGGGAAGGGTAGAAAATGGGGGGGGCAAGCCCTTTCTCAGAATGGACCTGGACGTTGTTTCTCTGCTGCTTGGCCAAGAAGCTGCTCTGTGCACACGGGGTTCTCCCAGGGTGCTGCCATGGTTGTCAGAGAGCGATCGCTCCTCGGGCCCAGCTCTCAGGAGCACTGAACCCCACAGGGAGAGGGTCCCCGGGATACCAGCCCACCCTGTCCAGCTCCAGCTGCCCCAAGATTACAGGGCAATTATGTGTCCAGTTACAGACACGGCCTCCCAGGCAGCCACGATCTCTGCAAAGCCAAGAAAAGAGGCGTCACAGGGTACCAGGGTTCCCGATCTGGTGGGAGCAGGTCCACCCCTGGTGCTCTGCGGCTGCCAGGCAGCGTTTCAGGATGATGACAATGGTTGCTGCAGTTGGCTCCATCTCTCAGAGGAACTGGGATTGGTTGTCCGTCTGTCCCGCTGCGAGGTGCAGCTGGCAGTGTGGGACCAGGCTCCTGAAGCTGCAGCCAGGTGCCTGTGGAGACTGGAGGCTGCCGAGGCCCTGCCATGGCTGTGGTGCTGGGTGCTGCAGGGTGCCATTCAGCGCTGGTTGTGCTGTGGGACGCAGGCACTTGGCTGCACGTGGAGTTGTGTCCCCTGTTTGGAGGCCCACAGGTCCTTCTTGCCTGTCAAACCACCCCAGAGGGATGCAGGCTCTCACCCAGGGCCCTTCTGCAGGCCTCTCCCAAGGGCTGCTCTCTGCCCTCGTCACCCAGAAAGGCCCAGCCTTGGACCTGCTCCCATGGCCGCACGGCTGGTGATTGCCCAGCTCTCTGGTCTGCCCAGGTCTCTCTTTGAGGTATAAAAACCTCATTTTGGGGGTCCAAGGGCTCACGGAGACGTTCCAAGCCGCACTTTTAAGGTGACAGGACTCCCCTCCTTAGGAGCCCAGACCATCCCTTTGAAGGCCTCAAGCCTGCCCACCCACCACCTCCACGTGAGAGTACAGAGCCTCCTTCTCTGGCTCCAACGTGTCGCTTTTAGGAATCATTGCCCAGTTTTGAAGATTCAGCACAGAGTTTTGTGTGCCCAAAGCCTGGTTTTACGGTGCAAATTCCTCACGCAGGGAAAATGGCCTCATTTGTTTCATGCTCAAAGCCTTGTTTTCAGACTCCAAAAGCCTGGTTTAGGCTGCAAAGCATCTCTTCGGGGCTCCAAACCTGGTTTCGGGGTGGAAAGCCATATTTTCATTCCTAGAGCTCCACTGTTAGCACCTAAAGTCCTGTTCTGAAGGCCAAACCCCTGCTTTCGAGGGTCCAGACTCTCCTGTGTGGGGCCCAAAGCCCTCTTTTCCAGCTCTAAGCCTCCTTGTAGATCCCCAGGCCCTCTATTATGGACCAAAGCTTCATTTGGGCAAGGAGGGGCAAGAGGCTGCTGAGGGGCCTGGAAGAGAAATGTTGTGAGGGGTGTCTGAGTGTTAGAAATGCCAATGGTCCCAAAGAAAGGACTTGAGGTACACACGTTAGTGAAACAGTAATTTATTATACATTCTTGCAAGAGCTGGTACCTAACAAAGTAGGCACACCTTTGGGCAGAGTTTGTAGCACTTTTATACCATATCCTCATTCAAAAATCATTAGGTTACCTCATACCCCTGTACATATACATAACCTGTCCCGCTTCCTATTAAAATGAGTTCCAAGAAGTGATTTCCATCAACTCCTCCCCACTGCGCCTGCGCACTGCTGTTTGGTGGTGGTCATTGAGGGTCATGGGGATGAAGTCGGATGGCTCCTCTTCCTCACCGCAAGTAACCTTCTGTCTTGCGCAGACACAGTTACCCCTTGACTCCGATCCAGACTAGAAGTTTGGTTTCAGCAGGTTTGGTATACCTGCAAGGACAAGGGGGAGCTTGAACTAGTTACAATGAAATGCTTTGCCTGCATTTGTGACCAGTTAGTGACAAGCAAGGAATTCATCGAACAGAAAAGGAGGAGGGGGGTACTGGCACTTGTCAAAGAAGTCATTTGATAGCAACAGAGCACATAGTCCTTGAGTGTTTAATTTACTTAAAATATGGTGTTAGACTCAAACTTATGTCCCAATTGGTGTTTCTTCTTTATCAGCGAGGCAGAGTCCTTCAAGCGAGGCATTGTTTATGGGAGGGCACCACTGTGGCACTTTAAGCTATCCTTTAAGTGTTGGATGGCTTTACATGAGCCAAGACTGTTCATAGTGATGCTTCTTAGTCCTTCTCTCCCTGTCAGAAAAGTGATGCTTGAACCTTGCCACCACAGCCTTTGTTTCCAGTGACTTGAAGTACAGTGAGATCTAAACCAGGGAATGGGGGGAGCTGTGCACCTCTTCAAGGCTGGAAATTGTAATCAGTGGCAATTGGCAGCCTGGAAGAGATGCAGAGCTTGTGCCTGCGTGGCTGAAACCGTGCTGCCAGACAGCACCCCCACTGACATGGCTGCCAGGCAGCACCCCCACTAACATGGCTGCCAGGCAGCACCCCCACTAACATGGCTGCCAGGCAGCACCCCCACTAAAATGGCTGCCAGACAGCACCCCCAATAACATGGCTGCCAGACAGCACCCCCACTGACATGGCTGCCAGGCAGCACCCCCACTAACATGGCTGCCAGGCAGCACCCCCACTGACATGGCTGCCAGGCAGCACCACCACTGACATGGCTGCCAGAGCCCCTGTCTCGGGCTTTGCTGCTGCTCCTCGGGCTCTCACAGCTCCCCTCCCACCAGCACAAGGTGTCTCCTTTCCCGGGCGGCTCTTCCATTCCCCACAGGAGGGGGGCGTTTCTCCCCCGGCAGCCTCTCCTCACCCCCGGCACCCCCTCTCCCTGCAGCCCCGCTCCCCCGCCCAGCCGGGGCTTTTGGTATCTGCCACAGCCTGGGCAGCAAGTCCCTGCCGGAGCGATCTGGCCTCGTGTGGAGTTGGCAGCCCCAGAGCTTCAGGCCCTCAGTCCCCGGTAAGTCCACCCCTCTTTTCCACCCCCTTTTCTTTGTGCTGGTCAATTCTGGTGCAGATTGGGCAGTGTGCCACCTGTCTGGAGGGTCTGAGCAAAGCATTTCCCTGCTCCCAGCCGATGGTGAGTTTGTTTCCCCAGTGCAGCTCTGAGCTGAGCTCTGACAGAGCAGCAGGCGCTTTCCTTACAGCCTGGTCACCCTGGAGTAAGATTGGAATCCTTTGTTAGAGTAAGGGTGGCATGGGTGGGAGTGGGACAGGGATGCCCTCTGTTTTGGAGAGGAAGCATCGGAAATGCCTTTGTCACTTGCACTTTACTTTGTGCTGCTTTGGGATGCGATGAGACAACATTGATTAGTGCTCGTTGCAGTAGCAATTGTCTCCTGCCCAGCAGGACAGACACAGCCTCTCTCAGCAGTCCTGCCTTATACCAGCTGATCAGCTGGCAGCCAAATGTGATTGGAACTTCATGTTTTGTCCCACCACTGAACACCGTCCGTCTGCCCTGTGATTCTGTGAGGGCTCAGGCTTTATTCCTGGGATGGTGCCCATGTGTGCCCGGCAGCCCTGTTTCAGAGGGAAGGAGAAGATGCAGGCAAGGGCAGCTCTGTACCCTTTTCTTTTGGTAGGGTAATATTTTTCATGAATGCGAGTAACAAAAGAGGGATTTCTAATTAATAAATAACTGTATAATTTATAATGAATATATTTGTAATTAAACAGTCCATTTTTAAATGAAAAGAGAAAATAGCCACTCTTGGTTAGTTAGATTGAAAGTTCCCATAATCATGGATACATGGGAGCTGCTGCCTCATACCTTTCAATTGAGTGGTGAAACTCACACTTCCACTTTTAGCTGCCAACAACAGAAACCATTGTTCCATGCTATTTCTCAGTTTCTCTTAACAGAGGAAAAGGCATAAGACATGTAAAGGTGATGTTACTGAGAAAAGGCTGGGCTTTTGTTTGCAAGTAGAACTGCAGAGAAACGCTGTCGATGCTGGTTCCTCTTCTTATTGCCTGATTTTAGAAAAGTAATCTCAGATTGTCAGCCTTGATTTTTTGCAGCTTGTGTGTTTCTCATTCATTCAGTTTTACCTTCAGCATTTAATAATGTACCTCCAAGCCTCATCGCTCAGTAGGCTGTAAAGGAGAAAAGACATTACAGAAACATCACCTGAATATCTTGTTGCATGCTGGATAACCAAATATTATAGGGTCCCCATTAATTTTTAGTCTTTATCTGTTCTTGCTTGTAGTGTTTTGCTTGCTGGCTGATGTTATTTTAGTTTTGTGTTTGTGTTGGGGAAGAAAAGTCCCTTGAGAGTGGGATGTTTGTGCTGTGACCTTCTGCCTCAGGGATTCGTAGCGCCGTTAAAGGATGCTGTTAGCACAGCACATGTGTCACTGCAGCTCTGGGAACTTGATTCAGATGCAGCTTCTGCGGTGTGAAAAGCAGTTTCATTGCATGGTGGGTTTGACTTTTGGAGTTGCAGCAGGTACTTTGCATCTGCTAACTGACAGTCCTTTAACTTTGATGCAGTTTTGCTTTACCCACTGTTGCCTGTTTTTTCACTGGTCCTGCACAGGATACAGTCTGAATAGAGAAATGCTGCTCCAGGAGTGGGGACTCATTTGAACCTACTCCCACATTTTGAGGGTATGAACATAGTGTTGCTATTAAGCATGGGGGGGGGAAGTTTGTTAGCAAGGAGGGATGCAAGGGAGCTGGGGCTTTGCTGTGCTCTTCTCTGAGATCTGCAGGCGCCCTTAGTTTCTAATGAACGGTGCTTCCACTTCCATGGCCTTCCCCCTCTTTGCAAAAACCAGCTGTTACATTCTTCTGCTAAAAGCATAAGTTGTGTGTCATTTCATTGGGGGTGTGTGGGTGTGGTGTGGGTGTGTTTGGGGGTTTCTTTAATTTTAAAGAAATGTGATTCCTGTCATGTTCTTCTGTCTTGAAGTGCACACAGAATGTGACCTCAGTGAAGTGAACAGGGAAAACATTTGGAGCTGAGAACCTGTGATGTCAGGGAAAGAAAAAATGCAGGAAAGGGTCTTCTTGAAGTTTCTGCAGAAAGCTTTCTTTGGGCAGGTGAAAGCTCAGCTGGTTCCAGCCTTTGTCTCTTGGCAGCCTTGCAGGTTCTTTAACCAGGATTTGTTATTAAGATTACTAAACAACTCCTGGGGTTGTGCAGATAGAGATTTAGATGGTCTGAGAGACAAGGAAGGGCTTTGCTACTTTCTGGCTATGGAGGATTTTCAAGGTCACCTCCTACTTGTGTTAATGCAACCTGGGAGCAAAAATAGGTCTTCCCATTTGTGGAAAAGTTCTCCTTAGTTCCTCCCCATTTTCTACCACTGATGGTTAGTTAGTAAAGGTCTGTTCTGAAACCCCAGTAGTGCTGCAGTAGCTTTGAAAGTCTCTGTCCTGGAATGGGCCAGGGGCAGGGACACTTGTTACAATCCTGTAAATTGAGCATATTTTCCCTTCATCCTTTTGTCAGCAAATGAAGGAGGTTGAAGTTCAGCTGCAGGGTAGTAATTTAGGGTAGTGGGCAAGATCCCAAAAGGACTACAAAAGTAATTAAAGTTGTTTTATTCTTTCAAGTTGGCACTAGGCTAAGGGGAAATTTGATGAAGGGAATTTGAAGCCTTGAACAATAGAGCTGCAGCCTACCAAATAGGAAGTTAGGAAGAAAGGGGGGAATAAAAGGAGATCTAGACTAGACTGACATGGCAGCCAGTGCCCAGAACTCCACAGTGAGATCATGATTTTAGATTTCTTTCTTGCTAATTGACAGCATTTGATTTGACCTCAGGTTCCTTATGTTTCAAAGCCTGCCTTGCAGGGTGCATTTGAGGGTTTGCATTTTGTTTGCTGCTTTTGGTCTGCTTACCCAGCTTTGTGGAATGATTAGATAGTGTTTAAAACAAGTACTGTAGTTGTCACTCAAAATACTTAACTAACACCCAACCCCACAGAAGTACAGCTCTTCTTTACAAAACATCTTCAAGCAAAGCTGTAAAACAGTTGCCTGTGCAGCTAAAATAGATCTGAACGTTTAGAATCAAGGGTCATTTGGAAGCAGTTGTGTTGCAGTAGAGAACTGCTCATCAAAACCTTCCTGTCTTTGGTGTCATCTCCTCAGAGACAGTCAGGTGACCCCAGTTCCCTTGTCAGTGGTGAATGAAATCTTATTTGTTGAAGAAAGACTAAAATGAGTGTCATCAACACTTTATTAGAATGAATTGCCATGCTAATCATCTTTCTGTTTACCCTGCTATGGGGTACTTAAATGCTTGGTTTGAACTTCATGTTTTGATCCTGAATTAGTTTTTACTGCTACCCGTTGAACTCAGAGAAAAGTCAGATGAGGTGGATGGTGTGTGTGGGTATGGGTGTTGTGTGCAATAGCATCTCTGTAGAAGAGGAAAGAGGGGTGTAGACATCTGAGTGGCTGGTAATAAAGACAAGCACTGTTTGAAATCACATCGTGCCAGCCCAGTGAGGTTTCCATCAGGAACTGAAATGATGGTTTGTGGAATTGATCAGGTCAAGGGTTCTGGCAAGTGCATATGGCACTTGAATTTGTAGGAAATACACTTACATCCATGCCAAAGTATTTCTTACAAAGACAATAATAGTGTATTATCCCACGTGTTCATTCCTGACCTTGGTATCGATGCCATGCAGAGGTGTTTTGCTGTCTGACACCACGTGCACATTTCCTCCTCTTTTTTATTTTCTTTTGTTGCTGTTTCTGATGGTGTCAGGTAGAAGTGGCCCTAAAGATGAAGGTAGAAGCATTTAGGTAGCAAAATGTCCCTTTGGCTGCTGTGCTGAGAAGCCTTGCTTCTGTTCTGGCAGCTTCTGCTCATTGGAGAGTATTCGATCCCTCTTCTGAAAGAAAGTGGTAAATAGTCACAGCTTGTGTGGGGTTTCCTTCTCCTGCCCCCCGTGCTTTCCCATCAGCACAGGCACAAGGACTGTGCAGCGTCCTTGCCTGCAGAGTTAGTGTTAGACACTTGTGCAGCACTGCTTGCAGTAAGTCCTGCTGTAGCTCAAGGCACAGTACTCCTGTCACTGAACTTCCAGCCTCCCTGTGACCTTTCAGAGAGAGAGCTGTGACAGTGTGTGCAAGGAGGAGAGTGCAGACATGCCCTTGAATTGGGACAGTGTGTTTAAGCTCCAGACATTCTGCCTTGGGCTTTAGGATAAACTTAGTTCGCGTTCTTCTGATTCCCTGCGAGTGGAAATCCTGACACTCTTGTTTGGAGTTCTCCAACTTCTCCAACATGAGTCCTTTCCCATGGGGTTTCAGCTCTTCCCCAGCTGCCCCAGCGTGGGTCACTGCTATGGGGTGCAGTCATCAATCACAGAATGTGTATCAGGCCCAGACTACTCCAGCCTGGTTCTCCACTGGGTCACAAGCCCCCCCATCAGCAAACCTGCTCCAGCGTGGATCTCTCTCTCCCTCGCTCATCTCTGTGTCTCTGTCTCTCCCCACAGGCTGCAAGTGCTGCCAGGGGTTTGCTCCAACCTGGGTCACAGCAGCTCCTGTCTGTCTTCCCCTGCTCCAGCGTGGGGCCTCTCCAGGGGCTGCAGGTGGGGTCTGGGCCTTGTCCATGGGCTGTGGGGGGACACCCGCTCCACCATGGGTTTCTCCAGGGGCTCAGGGGCATCTTTCTCCCTGGCATCTGGGTTGCCTCCTCCCCACCCTCACTGCCCTTGGTCCCTTACATCTTCTCAGTCCTTCTCTGGGTTACAAAGCAGCTACTTGTGGGCATTTTCCTTCCCACTGTGATTCCCAGAGGCGCTGTGAGCGTGGCTGATGGGCTCAGCCTTGGTCAGCCGGCTGGTGTTTGCTCCGTGGAGCCTACAGAGAGCTTCTGGCTGCTTCTTGCTGCAGCCCCCTCCTACAGCCCCCCTTCTCCACCTGAACCCAGCCACACAAAACTACAACAGGCACTACTGAACTTTGCTATAAAATGAACGATGCCTCAGTTCACTTGTCTGATATCCAAAGAGCTCCCAGTCAGTGAGCTCAGGTACTTTATTCGATCGGGGAAGAACAAACACCAGATGTGTTTAGAATGTATTTCCTTTCCAGTCTTCACATTTCCCTTCTTGCCAAGTGTTGTTTCTGCAGGAGGAATGGAGTGGCTTGAACCGTAGGATCTCTGTGGGAGCTGTGGCTGATGCCTCTTCCTGTCACCTCCCCACCACTAGGAATCCTATAGTACCAGTGCCACATCTGCCCCTGGAAAAGGGACACAAGGGCGTCAAGGCGGCGGGAAATGTCATGCACCGAGGGAGACGACTTCGTCCCCTCGCTGTACCAGATGGCCCAGAGCCCCCTCTAAGAAGGGGAAGCGTTTGCCTGATGCTGGAAGGTGCCTGTACGTAGTGTGAGTGCAGGTTCAGGGCATTTCTCAAAGACAGACAGCTTGCAGCTACCAAAATAGAGAACTGCCACCCCTGTCTGTATCTGCTGCAGCACTTGTGGGGTAAAAAAGGGGCTTGAAAAACTGCACCAGAGGAACTCTAGCTTAATGCCTCCCTTTCTATGATTTTAGTCAACCTGCCCCCACCTCTGGCCCTAGCTGGTGCCAGGACTTCAGAGGGGTGTCTGAAACACTTGGAGTGTATGAAAAGGTCACCTGGTACGCTGTTGCTCCAGCCAGTTTTGGCTCCTGTAAAGGTTTTTCGCCTCAAGATATTTCTGTGCCCTTCTGCATGTTAGAAAACATGTTCCAAGTTCAGCAGGTCGAGGTCTGTTTGAAAAGACAACCTCAAGTGCCTGGAGTGGTTACATGGTCATTGTGCTCAGCTTCTCTCAGAGCTGGAAGGTGAATGAATGCACTTTCTGTGTCTCTCCTGCCTCAGAATGCCGGAGGATTCCCCCAGTCCCTGCTCTGCAGCAACGCACGTGTTACCATGGTCTTCCTAGGGAAAGGCATCTGTTTATCCCGCAGTGCTGCTGCTGACAGAGGTGAAATCGCAGTCTGTCAGCAGCACTGTGGAGGAGAGAACCTGTGTGTCTACCAAGGCAACGTGTGTGGGGAGGAGGTGGACTTTTGCCACCCGATTAATAGAGCCGAGAGCCAAAGTACCTGACCTCAGAGGGCTGGCTGCTTTGGTGGGGATGGGATGTGATGATGGCAAGAGGCTGCAAGCACAGCATAACCTGTTTCTGTAACCCTTTCCTCTCTGTGGTTGCAGAAAGCTTCCAGTTCATCTCCAAGAGGCACCGTGGTTTCCCATTCAGCATCACCTTCCTCCTCAGTGGGATTTGGGTGGACCGGTTGAGCACGTGCTGCGAGTACAGACATCGGAAGCGCTGCAGGGTGGGAGGCAGAAGTGGATCCTTCACGTTCCTTAAGGTGGAGGGAGCATCTCCTTGCTACAGGTACGGAGACAAATGCATGTTGCTTACTCCCCAGGACTTTGTGTCCTGCTTCTTAGCGAGTTTATCCCTCATTTCCTCTTCTTGAATGTTCCCAGCACCCCACAGCTCTCTAGAGCCTCATCTGTCCCTTGAAACATGCAGAACTGAGCTGATCATAGAATCATAGGATCATAGAATCATAGAATCATAGACTCATAGAATCAAAGAATCACAGGCAGGGACACCAACCTCCAGGCCTGGATCTGCCCTAGGTCCCCATCCAACCTGGCCTTGAACTCCTCCAGGGATGGGGAATCTACTACTTCTCTGAGCAGCCTGTTCCAGCACCTCACCACTCTTTCTGTAAAACACTTCCCCTAATATCTAGTCTAAACCTTCCCTCCTTTAGCTTTAGTCCATTCCCCCTTGTCCTGCCATTATCTGCTCTTTTAAAAAGTTGAATCCCCTCCTGCTTATAAGCTCCCTTCAGGTACTGGAAGGCTGCAATGAGGTCCCCCCGCAGCCAGTGCCTACAGTGTCTTCCCAGGAAATGGAAGGATTTCTAGAGTGACTGAGGGACAATCAAGGCAATCAAGCCTTCCATAATAACAGAGAGAAAGAAAAGGAGCTCAGTGTAGCTTGACATTAGCAACACTGGAGGAACTGCATCGATGTCTGAGGAGCACTTGCAGATTTTAGGGTGCTTCTCCCAGCCAGTGCTTCTCAGTAATGGTGATGTCTTAGTGGCAGTGCCAAGGCAGACAGGGACATGGTGTTACTGCTGGTGACAAGCTGAACAGCTCTGTGTGCTGGCTTCCCTACCATTGCTCCACATTGTTTTGCCTGTTTTTCCTTGATGTAGTAATTTGTGCCCCATTGTCAATCAACATGGTCAAAGCCTGTTCAGTTGGGCCTGACTTGCTTAAGTTCCAGCCCATGTCCTCAGTCAGGATTTAACCCCTTATCTCATTGTCCAGGGTCATCTGTATATAGCAGAGCTATGTACTCAAATTGAACCCTTATTTGAGAACAGTATTCCCCCTTATTGTATGTGCTATCCTAAATTCCCTACACAGGATCTCTGATGAGGCAGCCTGAGTCCTCTCAGTCAGTAAAGAATACAATAACATTTTTCAGTTTGCAAAAGCAACATTTCTTACCACTTTCCACAATTTCCCCTTCTTTTCTTTATACTCACTGTTGTCTTTTGCATATTTTCAAAGTCCTGTTTCATATGAAGCTTCTAACCTGGCCAGCATTGCTTCACATTCTTTTTCCTGAGATTCTCAATCATCTGTTTCTTGTTCCTCTAGGAGAAGCATATTATAAGGCAGTGGTCCCAGGGGCATCTTCTTAGTTATTGCAGTTTCTGTTAATCTCTTTCTAAGACCCCTAACACAAGGGATTCTACCAACACCCTATGGCCACTAAAATTCCTGTTACCACTATCAGGGAAGTGAAAGCTGGTATCACCATTCCCTTCCATTTTCCAAACCAGGATTCCTACCACCCAGGAAGAGAAGTAGCTATTCCTGTATTTTCTGCTAGTTCATCAGCCAAAGTGGTAAGGCCTTGTAAGGCTCTGGTAATCGTTCCATCAGGAGCAGTAGCATTTGGTATAAATGTGCAACACTGTCCCCCTAACATGACACATACTCCTCCTTTCTCTGCTAACATCATATCTATGTTGGAGAAGGAAGACACGGACACCAAGTGGTTCGTCAGGCTGTCTCAAACTTTAATCACACAAGCATAGCTTAAATATAGTAGTTAATTAGCTCATTGAATATTGCAAAGCCGAGCTCATCATTGGTCCAGCTAATCGATTGCAGTCCTGCCCTTGCTTACATTCTATTACACATTTGCTTACATTCTGTTGCATTTTGTTATGAGAAAGACCTCTTTCTAAGACAACAGGACTGCCTGCAGCTGGTCCCAAGGGCACACTGACTTTGAACCAACCTTTACCCTACTTATGCCATCTCGAGCAGGTCTGTGCAGCTGTGTCCCTTCTCCAACAACCAAGTCTGCACTGAATCCTCCACATTTCCCCCGTTTTCTTTTTGGGCTAATAGCGTCTGATTGAAAGCTGCCGATACCATTTTTTGCATCATGTTCTGCAGACACATACAGAGACATGGTAAGAGTAAGGTAAAGGTTAGTAGTATTATTCCTATCAGAATGACTGCCTTTACTATGGATAGTAGCCAGGGTTCCAGTCCCAGTGATCGTAACCATCCATCAAGTCCTAAACCAGAATCCACTTGTAAGTTGTTAGTTAACCTCTGTAGTTCATTAGTTTGGGAATGTATGGATCGCGAATGATCAGAGAGGTTCATACAACACATGCCTTCAAACTCCTCCTTGGGTTGAGGCAGTGCGTACCTCTGTCTTCAAGGTCACTATGTTTGAGAATGTAATTACCAAATACCTCTCAGCATGAGTAATTTTCCTGTCTTACGGGAATTCAAGGATATTGTCTTCTGTGAGGAGAGCCAGGCCGC
This sequence comes from Gallinula chloropus, assembly GCF_964237585.1. Taxonomy (NCBI): domain Eukaryota; kingdom Metazoa; phylum Chordata; class Aves; order Gruiformes; family Rallidae; genus Gallinula; species Gallinula chloropus. The sequence goes on from NC_140106.1 coordinate 864,441, forward strand.
CGGCAGGCCCACTGTCCTCCTTGCCAATTTTTCCTTTTAGCATCTGTGTCACAAAAACTGCTTTTTGAGGTCTCTGCAAGGGCCCTTTGCAGAAAGGTCAATGAACCCGACAGTAAATGTAAGACAAATACCATAATTACCAAATCCAATAATCCAAATTTGACCATCCACAATATCCATCCTGAAATTCTCCAGTCATGAAACCAATTGTAAGTGCCTTGATAGCTTTGTTGTTGCATTTGTTTGTTTTGCCAATCAGGAGTGTCAGGAGTGCAGATAACATCAGCCTCATGTTTTTCCCGCAGGTACTGATCGCAATCTGTGACCTTAGGCTGTGCAGAAATCACTATTTCCCTAATTTTCATTTAGCACAAACACATGCATTTTTCAAAGACTGTCAGATCATTCAAAATATCCCACAGCAAAGTTCATAGTCCACTGTGGCTGCAGTTGGAACACTTGACTTCAGTCACTGGGATCAGGATCTCGTCCTGGTTCATGCAAGCTCGAGTTCTTCTGGATCCACGGCTTTATCCGCTTGGCTCCCGTATCTGTAATGACACAGGCAGATCTCCTTCCCAAGTTAGTACCTGTAACTTCGTTCTTAAGAACACCTGACATCGACTTTTCTTTCTCTTTTTTTCCTCTTTTTTTTTTTTCTTCAAACCTTCTTTTAAACCTACTTCATGGTTCACCATTGGAGGTACCAAACTGTTCTGTGACAGACATAACTAGTTCAAAACACAAAGAGCTTTGTGAGAGTTTGATTCATATGTTCTACCATGGCTTTGCCTGAAGGCAAATGTGGTGTCCCTGTAACGTGGGCAATGTTCGTGCCATATATTCTGAGCTGTTGTCCAGTTTGAGTTAACAGGGTAGTCTCCTGCTGCTATAGCAGAGCACACTTACTGGATTCCCCCGTTTGTGCAGTAGCTCACACTGCCAGAAAACACAGTAATCTCTAATCCCTTGCACTGTTAACTCATGAATCAAACTTTCAATGTCCAATTTTTTTCTGTAATCAAATTCTCATCCATGTAATGATAAAAGATTAGATCAGGATGTGTTTTTGATACTGGAGCAAGTGTCCAGGCTACATAAGTCTGGCATATAGTCAGTGAATTTTTATGCCTTGTGGAAGCAAGACCCAATAATACCTTTTGAAGAAAAAACAAACCCAATTTCTTGAAATTTTTGCATGGTCCACAAACTTGCTGAAGGGTTTATACACCCTGTAGTCAGTTACTCCTCTATTAAATGTTGCAAATGGGCAATTTTTTTTTTCCAAGTAAGTAGCTAGTAATCAGCCCAAATGGGGTTTTTCTGTTTCTCAGGTTGAAATTCTAAAGTAAGCTGCCCAATTGATTAGGGGTCTCCCGGATGCCTTGAAAATCTATATGCAAACCCTAAAGGAAAAGATTGCACAGACAATTAGAGCACTGAAAGAATGGTTTAGTTCTTTGCCTATGCCTTCTACCATCCAAAGTGATAATGGTTCACACTTCACCGTGACCACTGTCCAGCAATGGGCAAGGGGAGAAGGTATTAATTGGGTCTCCCATACACCTTACTACCCTCAAGCAAATGGGATAGTTGAACGGGTTAATGGATTAATCAAAAGGTTTGCAAAAGTCCATGTATCAAATTGGCACTTGAGACTATCTGAGGCAGTATATACTGTTAACAACAGATGGGGTGAAAATGGGAACGCGCAAGTAAAAGCGTTTTGCCCTACTAGTGATTTAACCTCCAAAGAACCACATAAAATCAGCAAATCTTCTACGTGACTATATTCTGGTCAACCTGTAACAGTCAAGTTGCCTCAGATTGGATTTGTGCCCCTGATACTGACCAATCCAAGAGGACAGTATGCATGGGAAGCCAAAGATAATTCTGATCGTATACATCGAATAAGTAGCAGATGGATTATACCAGATTTCTAAACAATTCACTGTCGAGCGTATATACGTTCGAACAACTCCCTTCTCCTTTAATTACAGGACGACTCCAAAAGGAAAGGAAGGGCAACTGAGAAGACACGGGGTGGAGGCCTCATAAGTGTCAACAAGAGATTGAGAAACTACAACCTTGAAGCCCAACTGGGAGTTTTGGTCTTCTTATTTTGGTTTCATCTGTTTGTTTGCCTGTTTATATATATATTTGTTTGAGTTTATTTTGTCTTTGTTTTGTCTTTTTTTTCTCTCTTTTTTTTTTTTAAAGTAGCATACTTGTTTTTACACAAGTTTTAATAATAAGTGCTACATTATGGCTATAATTGTAAAAATCTTTGTACTAATAATTATAATTTCTAGGATAACATTAGGCAACAGTGAACAATCTAGTATACGGGACAGACAGGTGTGAGCTTTTAAACAACATGATGATGGTTCTCTTATTATAAATCACGCTGAACCAGACAATGTGGTCTATAAAATGATACAAGGTTTTGCTCGTATGCTTAACTTTTGCCATGTCACTACCTGTCAGCCTTTACCACATACCCCTACTCAAGGGATCCCCATAACAGCTCTCCCTGTGGACCTGGGTAAAAATCTAGATTGGCCCTGGAACCAAAATAAGTCTATCATTTGGGGGGAATTTGAAGGGAAGTGGCCATTTAATAATACATTAAATCGAACCTCTGTTTGGAGTCTAAACTGTTCCTATGCTCCCCTTTGTTGGGACAATAGGACTTTGGGATGCAAACAATCCCGATCCTTCCACAGCCATGTTCCAGACACCCTTGGGCAGATACATGAAATGGGGACGAGCCATATTGGGGAAAGTGCTTGGTCCTGAGGTGTGTGGAAACAGTAAATATGCAGTCATGTTTTGAATTTCCTTCAACAACCAGTAATTCTTGCACGTGGTTCGATGCAACACAAGGGCCACCTGCCAGTTGTTAATGGATTGCTACCCTTGGCTGTCCCAACAAATGGTCTTAACACAACCTGATGCAAAACCCCTTCTATGGAATTGCACAAATAGTATTAATCGTACCACTGCTGGGGACCTAGAAAATAGTTGTTGTTAATTCCTTTATTGTGGAATTTAGCTAGTGCTGCCTGCTTGTGTCAAAATGACCAGAGACATATTCTCCAGCAATGGGATGTAATAGTAGCACAAGCTGTAGAGATGTAGAATATACTGAGAAATCCTCCTGTCAGATCCTTCAGGGCAATTGTGATGGCTCCTCTACACATGCTCCATGTCAGTTAACTTGAATATGGTCAGACAGGAATATTCAATCTCTCAGGAACTGTGGTATCCCTGTACCAAATGAAGTATAGACATTGCTAATTTGACTTTATCTCAGAAGCTGGCTGTATGGGCTAAAGGTTTCTTTGGATTAGAAATAGGTCACCTTAAAACCAGAATTATGTTGTCCAATTTAACTGCACAAGTGGAAGCCTTAGCAGCCCTTACTAATGAAAATTTTGATTTGCTCAATGAACAAGTACAAGCCATCTCCAAAGTTGCACTTCAAAACCGGCTTGTGCTAGATATGATGCTACTTAAAGAACAAGGGGTGTGTGGACTCCTGAAAGCAAACCATGAGCAGGAAGAATGCTGTGTTACAATCCCTAATGTGTCAGTACCTCTTCGAGAAAACCTCCAGAAGATGAAGAAGATAGCTGAAGTCACACGTGAACTGCAAGAACAAATAGAGGACACTTGGTTGGGAAATATTTTTGGTAGAATAGGATGGATATTTTCGGGGTGGATTACTAACCTGCTGCAAACCTTAATTGTTATTATAATTTGCATTATTATAGTAAGTATTGCTATCAGTTGTATCAAAAGAATCATGGTAACATCCATCTCTCACGTAAGGGTTCACTTAAAAACCGAGGAATATGTAGCTCTGCTAAAGTATGCAGATGAAACCCATGCATCTGCCAATAATAACATATAAGTGATTGAATTGTGACTCAGGTCACGGGGTGGAATGTAAGGCTGAGCTACACACACAGGTTTCAATAGTGCCCAGGCAGAGCAGGCGGCCTATGGGCAGTTGTAATACACAACTCAGTCCTGGGCTGCTTTTAAGCTCTTTATCTGTGGAGACACCTCATGGGGAGCTGTGTAGATGGCTCCCACTTGAGTTGTGTTGTGAACAGACTGAAGCGGGCACTTCACAGCACCTGAAAAACCTGCATGGAGCCTTGCTAAGCCTTGGCTTCCTTCCACAAACATATGTCCTGAGTCCCAGTCAAACCACTACTCAAACTGTTTGACAAGCCCTAAGGGTGCCCGTTTGGTTTCAATGGGCCAAGACAATGGGAATATGCAAGAGAGAGGGCCGGAGGTGTCAGGCCCAGCCCTGCATCCTGTCACACGCATCAGCAAAATGAACCAAATAAAAGCCCTGGCATTCGAGCTCCTATTGGGAGCCCTTCCTCCAACCTTAGGAGGAGACCCTTCCCCCAACCTTAGGAGGAGACCCTTCCCCCGTAGCCGGGCGGCTGGCTGAGGTAACGTATTGGGAACCCTTACCTGAGAGACGGGGTAAGTGACTATGTGATATGTTTGAAGTGTGTCGCTCTGAGTGACTAACGTATGGGTAATATTTTGTGTGCTTGTGAGCTGTGATCGTGTGTTTTAGGGAAGCTACAGCGGCTGTAATAAGAGTATTTTGTGAATTACCTATGGAGAGTGTAACCGTGGGGTTTGTGACTCTGCTGCGGATCATCTTATTGTGTGTTGTGTTGGCAGCAGAGTATTTTGTGGATCTTTGTGACTGTATAAGACTATTTTGTGAATTGCCTACGGGGAGTGTAACTGTGGGGTTTGTGACTCTGCTGCGGATCATCTTATTGTGTGTTGTGTTGGCAGCAGAGTATTTTGTGGATCTTTGTGACTGTAATCAGTGTGGTCATACTTCCAAACTGCAATAGTGAATTCCCCATTGTATCCAACAATAACCTGCAAGTGACGTACTGAATTTGCATTCTGGGTGTTTAAAAATAAATTACTATTAATTCTATTTTAAAAACCTGTGTTCCAGTGTCTTTCTGTCACACTCCCGTCAGCCCCCGATATCCTGGGCAGGACGTAATTGGCGTGGAATACTCTCTTTGGTCAGTTGGGTCAGGAATACTCTCTTTGGTCACTTAGGTCACCTGTCCTGGCTTCGCCCCTCCTTTCTCATGAGGAGCTGAGAAAGTCCTTGACTGTCTGACAGCAACTAACAACATCAGGGTGTTATTGGCATTACTCCCATTTTAACTCTCAGACACAGCATTCCATCCGCTGCTCCAAATGAAGTTAACTCCATCCTGACCAAAACCAGGACAATCAATTACAAGAAAAATCTATTATTTCATTCCTCACCTTAATTGGATCAGAGGATTGGCTGGAGAGGCTTTAATAGATCCCTCTGGTGCCCTGTAATCTCACGCTACCCTGTCAGGTTTCTCTTCCTCTTGACTATTCCAAACACATGGACATTCCTTTTTCCAGTGACCCTCCTACTTACAGTAGGCACATTGATTTGTTCTTAAAGAAATTTCACAGAAGCTTCCTCTGCTTCCTCCACCAACACCTGCCTCTGCATCTGAGCCCTCTTCGTATACCTCTTCTTCCCCATCCTTCTGTCAGGGCAGCCAGAAAAGCAGCCTGCAGTTCTGCTTACCCTTGCTTCTCCTTTTCTGCCACCCCTTCTCTGGTATGAAGTACTCTCCCAGTCCAGGAGAGGGGCTGATGGAGTCCCCAGGCAACAAGTTGGCTCGTTCTGGAGGCCAGTCAGCCCACTTCTCCTTGTCAGGTGCAGCAAGACAATGCAGGCAAGGTGTCAGTGCAGTCCCATCTGGGGCACCCAAAACTGTTGTCCCAAAAGCAGGGTCATTACCCGGTGTGCAGCATGCCAGGACACATACATAGCAGAGTTACTGGGTTTAGTCCATGTCTGCACAGAGCTGGGTACTCAGAGGTGATTCCTCAAAGCCAGCACCCTGCACACACAATTGGCAACCGATTGATCTTGTTACAGGACTAGAAAAACCTGCCTAAAGTTACACCTCTTGGGGAGCAATTACCACATCACCTACTATAGGTCAAGCACATTCAAATGAGCACCCCTGCTCCTTGAAGGTGTGGGGGGCTGTCATCTGCACAGCCCTTTGACTGGGGGGGGTGGCTGTGATCGCCCCCTGACACCTTCCCCTTTCCCTAGTCACAGCTGAGCTTTGTTGCCTCCATTCCTCCTGGGCTCTGCCCCAGCTCTCGCCCCTGCTGGGGCAGGAGGTTTCCTCTTCATCAGGCCTTCAGCCCTTCTCCAAGGGCGCTTTTTAGCAGCCCAGGCTCTTTATCAGTCCTTTGGCCTCCTTTAACAGTGGAGGTGTTAGCAAAGCCATTAGTGCCCTGAGCACCAACCCAAACACAGCCTGGCCCGGTAGTGGGATATTGTCTGTTACAGGTGTCCCTGTGGCAGAACCCAGCAGTTCTCTCACTGCCAGAGGACAGCTTCAAAAAGCCCAAACTCCAGCACGTTCTCTCACATGAAAGCTGCATGAGCTGAAAGATGATTTCACTCGGATGTGAAATCTAACAGAATCTAACTGGGAAGCCCCTCTAACAGAATCACACAGAATCACAAGTTTGGAAGAGACCCCTGAAGATCATCAAATCCAACCATTCCCATCCTAAGCTAAACCAGATCCCTAAGTACCTCATCTACCCTTTTTTTAAACACATCCAGGGATGGTGACTCAACCCCCTCCCTGGGCAGCCTGTTCCAGGCTCTGACAACTCTTTCAGTAAAAAAAATGTTTCTAATATCCAATCTAAACCTGCCCTGGCAAAGCTTGAGGCCATTTCCCCTTGTTCTATCTTCTGTCACCTGGCTGAAGAGACCATCGCCCACCTCTCTACAACCTCCCTTCAGGTAGTTGTAGGTGGTGATAAGGTCTCCCCTCAGCCTCCTCTTCTCCAGGCTGAACAGCCCCAGCTCACTCAGCCGTTCCTCATATGATTTGCTCTCCAGCCCCTTAGCCCATAACCCCAGAGCTTGCCTTAGCCACCTGCACAGTGATAATATTTTCCTCTTTCTAAAACTCTCTCAGCATGCAGCCTCAAAATGCCAATCATGCAGCGAATGCTCCCGCACAACAGGTGCCAGAACCAAAACGTGTTTCTGGCCTTCAGGTTCCCACAGCAGCCCTTACTCAGCCCCACAAACTCTAGGAGACGTTTCTCCCACAGGAAAGCCCCATGAACTGAAAGGTGTTTCTGGGCCACAACTTTTCTTTGGCTGCTGTTTCTCAGCCCCGCTCACACTGCGGATCCGGCCTTGTCTAGTGACCTGAACAGTCCTAAGGGTGCCTTACGTCTCTCTTGCCACTAGAGAGCATCATCAACAGGAAAAACCGCAGCAAAGGCAGCAAAAGCTAAGAGCTGTTCCCAGCCTTAAGGTTCCCTCAGCAGCCCCTTCTCAGCCCCACTAACACCGGGGCCGACCAATTGATTGCTTTAGGGATGGCTCTTTCCATTCTCTTTATTATCCATTCCCTGTACGTGTTTAATAGTTTCATGTGGACACTTTTATTAGGGTCCCAAGGTGGGTCTTGAAGAATCCTTTTTATCTTCCCCCGCTCCATTCACCTGATCACTCGCTGAATCCTGGGCCACTGTTAAAACTAATTGTTCCTCAGTTTCTGTTAAATGGTCTGACAAGAGTTGTACCTCATCCCAATCAGGGTTATGCTGCCTGATAAGAAATTGAAAATGCTTGCCCACCCCTGCCAGATTGTCCCGATAGTTCTTAGCCTGCCTTTCCCAGGTTTGGAAACCAAAAGAACGCGGAACTTTCTCCACAGCAGTCCCTCCATGAGGTCCCACGGCCTCCCTTCAGGGGCCTGTAGTGTAGTTTGTCCCTTCTTGCTCCTAATTCTGTTAGAGATGGGGCTATGGGGGGAAACTGCTTTCACTTTCCGAATCATCTTCTGAGGGTGCTTTTGGGGGTGGCCAATACAGATCAGGTGGGTCCTCTGGTTTATGCCTCTTTCCTGCTTTTCTGCCCCTCTGGCCCATACTACAAGCTGAACAGCACCTGCTCAGTTTCCCCCACTCTGTTTATTATTTTTGATCCCGTGGGGTGTTAAACCACAATCTTTTTGCATTCCAGGTGATTACGAAGGGTGAAACACATATTGGCATAGGAAGCCTCATCCCAGTTTTGTTCCCTTTTAAGAACAGCATCGATTGTCAAATAGTGTTCTCATTTAAAGATCCAGTACGAGGCCATTTAACCCCATGTCCTAATTTATACAGATGCCACCACTGATTGCAATAGTTAATCAGGGTCTTTCCATCTTCTGCTCCTCCTGACCCTGCAATATCTTTCCAATGGGCCAAAATACACCCCAGGGGGCTCTTTTGCCACATCCCTCCCCCCTGTTTTTGCCCACCTTGGGCGAGTTCTAAACGAGTGTTTTCCCTGCAATGAATGTACCTAAACTGAATGTAAATTCAAATAAGTTCAAATAAAAAGCCTGTATAAACCTGTATAAACCTGTATAAATGGGCAAAGACTTATTCTTGCACCTGAATGAGAGATTCAAAGTTCTCAGTCCTCCTCCCATATAGTATTCGTTTTACACTCTTTAGATTTCCACAAATCAGTTGCTTCAGCTGACCTGAGCTAAAAATGTTCTCCCACTCAGACCAGTTGTCAACAATCAGTCGGATATTTATTACACACAGTCACACATATACATAAGAATTCTGAGAAGGGGCTGGGTTATTCAAAGCAGTGCTGAGAAATCATCATCAGCCTCCTCACTCTAGGGCAGGCACGCTGCTATGTGGTGGTGGTCTTTTGGGGTCTTCTGGAGGAAGGCTCATAGTCTTCCTTGCAGTCTGTTCTTCACCTGTGGTGCAGATTGCTGAGTTACAAACACAGGGTCAGTTTAAACTGTTCCCTTCTTGAATAATTGCACTATTCTTTTGCTTACTTCTGGTATCTCTCTCCTCTTTATCCTTGGTACCAGCAGCACCTACTATCTTGTTCCTGTTTCTTCTTGTTGCCTCCTCTATCTAACCTTCAGTTCTTTCTCAAACGTGAAACAACTGCTCATGATAAAACATGTGCTCAAAGTGACTATCTCTTCCCAGCTATTGTAACATTAGACATTTGGATATGTCAAACTAATAGTTGCCCACTAAACTAATTAACAACAGTATCGGGAGGAAGGCTGAGGGGGGGGCCCCTTGGCCACCTTCCCTACTGATCACACTGGCATCCTGCGAGGCCCTGGCACTGTGCAAGGGATGTCTGTGCCACACACAGGTGGTAGAGGAGATGGGGAGCTCCTGGACTGAAGTGCAGCTGGCGATCTTGTGGTGATCCCATGCCCAGCTTACTGACTGCTGACACCGTGGGCATTCATGTTCCTGCATGCCCCAAGATGCTGTTTGGCCCAAACCTGGGGAACTCCTGGGTTTCCCTTTAAAAGTTCTGCCACCCCGCACACTGTCAGGAGCTTTCCTCGCAGGCCAGCGGGGAGCTTGGAGCAGCTGAGGCTGCAGGGGCAGGCTGAGTACGGGGTTAACATGCTCAGCAGCTCCAGCCTGGAGTTCTCTTGGGTGTCATAATTAAAACAGGAGTTGGAGGGGTTCCTGCCCACCCACCGCCCCCTGCTCTCCACAGCAGAAAAAGCCCGGGCAGTGGGCTCGATGGGGATGGACCTTGATGCACAGGACCCAGAGCACCCAGCACCTCAAGTCTCCTCGTGCCCAGAGACAAGCCCTGGTGCTCCCTTGCAGGATGCCAATGGCTTGGGAGATTTCTCCTCCAAGGCCTTAGAGTGTCACAGCGTCCGGGAGCTTAAGTTTGAAGCCTTGGGGAGATCTTTTCTCACTGGGACCTGTGGCACGATGGGGAAGAGCGGTACCTGGATGCACGGAGAGTCTGATGGTTGTGCAGGAGCCGTTCCTTTACGCGCTGCCTGTCTTCCTCCAGCACCTTCCTTCTGTCACAGGCAGGCACGTTTATCAGGCTGATGGTATCACGGAGAAGCGCGTCCTTCACCTCGTGGTCCAGGCGAGAGTCTGTGGTGAAGCTGGGAGAGTGGTTCACCTGCCAAAACAAGGAGCTAATTCAGACCCCATCTCCAAGCAAGTGCTGCCAGCAGCCAGCCCCAGCCCCAGCCCCAGCCCTACCCCACACTTTCCGATGAAGTCGTCCGGCCGCTCACACCCCACAGCCCGCAGGACTGGGGGTGTGGAGCAGCTGTCGAGATTCAAGATGCTCTTACAGGTCAAGAAGGCCTTGGGTTCAGGGCACTCCCTGCTGTTGTAGAGGGTGTCCAGGGAATGGACAGGGACACCCTCCAGTCCCGCTTAGCCTACAGCAGCTCGCCTGGCTACTTGAATTCACAGCTCAATGATTTTGGGACTCACGTTGCCCTTCTGAAGCAGATCAGCTCTGTTCAGCCCACCGCCCCTTGCTGCGCCGCATCCCCCAGATCTCAGCTCTCCATTGCTTCCAGAGTTGCTTCAGCCCAGCAGGAGATTCCCCCCTCACCTCGAGCAGCCACGGCTTCAACTTTCTGTCCAGTAAAATGTCGAAGAACAGGATCTCAAAGCAGGCACTGCCAGTCACGTGCTGGGGAAAGCAACTGTGGTACTGGTGCTTCACAATGGGGTGAGCTGAGATCAGTGTCTTGATAACAAGATCTTCAATATCTTCCCAGGGCTTGGCCGTTTTGAGGTTGTTTTCTCTCATCCAGTTAAACAGGGTGGACAGTTTCCTGTGTGCAGGACAGAAGACACTAAGAGCTGCCCTGTGATACCACAGTAGCCCCAGTGCCCCAGGCACTGCAGCATCCACACAAGACCATACCTCTTGCTGCCCTTCACGTCATCCCAGACAAAGTTTTCACTGCGTCTGTTGATGGCATAATTGGTCAAATGCATGCAGGTGTCATCCTGAGAGAGGAAATGTGAGAGGCTTTCATTTACAATGAGCTACAGGACACCAACACAAACAGCTCACAGACACACCTGAAATACCTTCTGGGAGGAGGCGGAAGAGGTACAGTGGGTGCAAAGAACAGGAAAGAAGCAAGCTGCATGCCATGAAAGCCACCAGACTTGCCTTTCCTACTGGGTTCCTGGTGCTGCTGGGGTCGATGTACCTCTTGGTGACAAAGCGGGCCAGACCCTCCTTGTAGATAAAAATCCTCAGTGGGTCACAAGAGGTGACCAGCACATAAAAGCGAAGGTCAAATTTGAAGCCATCAATGAGGAAAGGCTGTGAGAAAAAAAGGCAGGAGGGACGTGAGAAAAGCAAAGGCTGCGAGGCGGCTGCTGGCTGCCCTGCACGAGGCTGGCTGCTCTGTCTCACTGCTTGTGCCGCTCCCCGGCCCCTCAGCAGCCAGGAGAAAGGCAAGCTTTCGCCAGGCCTTTGCTGAGCTGCGGCCACCTCTGTGCCCCTGGCAGGCCCAGGAAGGTGCAGGGAGAGGACACAAGGAGGATGTGGGGTGCTGGAGGAGCTGCGAGGTTGCACACCCCCAGCTCTAGTTTGAGATCGTCCCCGTTACCTTAGAGATGTACTGCTGACAGATCATATGCTTGTCGTGTTTGATCTCCTTTGGGTTTCGCGTTATGAAGATGCCTTTTCCCTGGCAGCCACTGGGAGTCTTGCAAATGAACATTCCGGTTTTCCTCTTGTGTCTGTAGGCCTGGAAATCTCCATAGCTGTGGGAGGAAGCGGGGGCTGTTAAGACCTTCCACCCAAAAGCCAATTCACACTCCTCCCACACTGAACCCCCTCATCTACAGCATGAGGAACCAGGAGCTCAAGGATGCCTTGAGCCAACTGACGAGACATTGCTCAGCAGCTACACGCTGCCGGCCTTCCTAGGCAAGTGCCTCCCCGTGTGGGGTTGAATATACCCAGTCTGTCTTTCCTTCTTCTTTTGATGTTCCCTTTTCCAGTCTGTGGTAATGGAAAGAAATGGATCATCTCCTCCTACATCAGGAGCCACCCGTCTTGTTCTTCCCGGTGAATTTGTGTGGGAGAGGAGCCAGGCCTCTCTGAATTGAAGCAGAAGAAATGAGCACGCAGCAACTTCTTTGCCTGGGCCAGGCAGGTCAGGAAAGAATGGGAACTGGGAGCAGCTGGGCTGCAGCAGCTCAAGGCCAGCTACTCTGTCCCTTGGGAAGCAGAAGCAGCCAGAGGACTGCCAGGGTTGGGGATCTTGTGCTGGCCGGGGGGAGCGGGGCATGGCACAGAAGGACTTGCAGACCCCTCCCCATCCTCTGGGGAGGACAACAGGGAACACAGAGTGCCACTGACCTGATTTTCCTTGGTCCATGGATGCCCCAGTCTCTGTGGCTGAATGCCCCTGTCTGCCACCCAGGAGCTTCTGTGCCCTTCAGAGGCTCTCTGGGGAGGGACCAGAGCTCTGCCTTGGGCACTGCCCAGACTGCCCTCTGCTGGGGAGAGAGAAGGGGAAGGTGAAGAGTTTGGTGGGAGGTGGACTGGGCTGGAAAGTGCCCAGGGAAAAAAAAAAACCCTGTCCATGTGTCATGGTTTTAGTGTCATGGTTTTAACCTCAGCTGGCAACTAAGCACCAGGCAGCAGCTCACTAACTCTCCCCTGCTGTGATATGGGGAGGATTCAAAGGGTAAAAAAGAGAAAGAACCTCATGGGATGAGAGAAAAACAGTTTCATAAGCAAAAAGCAATTTTTAAAAGGGAAGAGGAAAAAAGCCCAAACAACCCCCAGCAAAGAGGGATGAAAAATGAATCCTATGAAAAACAAGCAATGTGAAAGGAAACAATTGTTCTGCACCATCCAGACCCTGGACATGGCAGGAGCAATCCCTCGTGCATCTGGCACTGCAATAAGGAATGCCTGCTGCTCAATCCTCCCATGGGAGCGAGAGGTTTTATACCCATTTCAGTGACATCAGGACCATTCCACATCTGTCCCGTGCAGGCGCTCAGGGGGCGAGGGAATGGGAGTGACCGCGGTGGGCAGAGAGCGGGGCAGCGTCTAGGGAGCGGGGGTGCTTCCTGCCCGGGGGTGCAGGCAGAGTGCAGGCAGGGCGCAGGCAGGGTGCAGGCAGGGTGCAGGCAGGGTGCAGGCAGGGTGCAGGCAGCAGCCCCCTGCCTGGAGAGCCTATGAATTCCTGTGGGGGTGCGGCTGTGCTGCACTAGGACCCTGTCTGGGCTCAGCCGCAGCCGCCATCCCCAGCCAGGAGCTTTGGGTGGTCAGTGAGCACCTGAGGGGAAAAAGGCTGAACCGGGGGGCCCTTGGCCACCTTCCCTACCGATCAGGCTAGCACAGTGCAAGGGACTCCTGTTCCCCACACGGGTGGCAGAGGAGGTGGGGAGCTCCTGGACTTCAGTGTAGCTGGTGATGTCGTTGTCTGAGACCGTGCTGGCTGGGGATCCCGGGGGACATCTGCCCATGTGTGAGGACACACTGCGGGCTTCACCTGCAAGAGCAGAGTTATTTGTTGGGGAGACAGGCAGAACCCAGCAGCTCTCCTGCTCAACTCGTGGAACCTCCTCGATGGGGTTGCTCAGGGCCAGCAGCAGGGAGCATGGTACTCACAGTCTGCAGCCTTGATTCCCCAGCCAGGGAGCCGCTGGCCTCTCGCCTGCTGCAATTTGCTGCACTCACGGCAGGGGATGTGATGTCCCTGAATGGAGAGGCAGCCTGTGGCAGCAGGATCCAAGCCCGGTGTGGCTGGCAGCTCAGCGTTGGCTCTGGCCTGTAGCACGCACTGCTTTGCTGGAGGCTGGATGAGAGCTCCTGGGAGCAAGGGCAGGCTGAGTGTCAGCACCTGGTGGGTGTTGTGACCCTTATGTTCATCACACCTAAACTCCACCTGGGAGGAGAGAAAGCAGCAGCAGCTCAGTTCCACAGGCCTTGGCACGAGGCGGGAAGGAAAAGTCGTCTCTGGTCGCCCACAGGTGCTCGCTAAAGCCTGGCCCTGCGCCTACCCCTGGGTGCAAACCACAGTCAACACCCTCCACTCAAATGCTCTGAGGGGGCACAGAAGCTGCCCGCCTCATCTGCCTGCAGCAGTGCTGACTGCCACCCTCTGCCCTCAACACTGGGTGAGCCGGAGCAGGCTTTGTGGAGAGAAGTGCCAGGCTCAGCAAGGAAGGCTCTGACCCAGCCACAGATAAACCTTCGCTCTGAAAAAAATCCCTTTGTTTGCCCAGGCTTCCCTTCAGTCCCCCAAAGTCCTGGAACTGGACCAAAACCCACAGACCCAGACACCACGTGGGATCTCGTTGAACTGGGCCAAGCCAGGGCTGCTCGATGCCTGCGCGTCATTGCTCACGCCCCGCCCAGGAATGGCTCTCCTGTGCCGGCCTCGCAGGGTCGGCCTTCCCTTACCTGGCCTTTGGGGTTAATGGTGCTGAATCCCTGGGTGTCGGCTGGTCCGTTGGCTTTGGGGAGCAGCTGAGAGAGCTGATCCACGATGCCCCGGCATTGGATAAGGTTCTCCCGCTGCAGAAGAGCCTCCCTTCTTTCCTTCTCCTCCTTTTCCACAAGGTCCTGGGGCTGCACAGAGTTGTACTGCATGGGCTGGACCTTTGGAAATACAGACCGGAGTTCCAGCAAACTTGAAGCCCTTGTGATGCCTGAGAGACACCAAGCCACAGGCTGCTCCCAGCCCTAAGGAGAATGACAGACTTGGGGCTGGAGCTGGGAGAAGATCCCAGTGGGAGTCCCAACAGCCACGGGACGGGACAGCCTGGTGCTTGCAAGGGCCTCCCAGCACAAGCTGTCAGCTCTCCCGACATCAGGAAGGGGAGTCAAACCTCGGAGCTCCCTTCCCTGGGAGTCACCCATGGCCAGCCCAGCCCTGTTCCACCTTAGTGCCTTTGAGGGCCTCATGACCACCACTGCCAAGAGCAAGGTACCTTCCTGTTCCCTGCGCTGCTGAGCCTCTTGGTGAGGAGGGTGGTGGGTGCTGTGGGCTTGGGATGGATCTGGAATTTATCCCCAGCTGACACTCCTTGCAGGTGCTCTTTCCTCTCCGTTTTCTTCTTGCTGGTGAGAGCCTCCAGCTTTTCTTTTCTCAGTCGAATTTCCTCAAGCTGCTGCCTGCCGGAGAGCAGGAGTCTCAGTCACCATGTCAAGAGGAGCCGTAAGAACCAAAGGCGATTACGAGTCTGGACTGAACAGACCCGAAGAGAAGGGTGCAGGGAGATGGGCCAGGAGGACTTGGAAAAGAGACTTGCACGGTGTGAGAAATCCCCTTGAATTCGGCCATGGCCGCCAGAAGGGTCGAGGATGCCTGTGCCACAGCACAGGCCCAGAAGTCAGTGGAATAGGGCGTCTGCCTCTCCAGAGGACGCACTCCTGCAGACTCCTTCCCTTCCAGCACTCACCAGCTTAGGTGCATCTGTTGAGCAGCAGAGCTGCTCCCAAGGAGGGCTCAGAAGCCAGGGGTCTCTGTGCCAGCCCTGTGAAGAGTGGATTCTCCACAGGGGCAGCGTACCTGGCACACTCCTCCCTTGCTGTGGATGAGGCCGTTTCCCGGAAGAGGGAGATGCTCTGCTTGAAGAACGGCTCGTACTTCTCTGTCCCACACGCCGGGTAAATGCGCCGGAAACCGCCCAGGTGGGACTTCTCGTACTGCTCTGCCTGGGCCAGCCAGGCAGCCTGGTTGCTCTCCAGCTCCTCACGTCTGCAAACCGGGAGAAAGCAGAGGCAGGGAGGTGGGAGAGGAGGCTCCAGGTGCTGCCTGGGTGAGGGACAAGGGCCTGGCAAGCTTCTTTCCCCATCTGATACCTCCTTTCACATGCATGCAGGGAACCTTGCAGACACAGTTACCCCTTGACTCTGATCCAAACTACAAGTGGGGTTCCTGCCCACCCACCACCCGCTGTCCCCCCGCAGCAGGAAAAGCCCGGGCAGTGGGCTTGATGGGGATGGACCTTGATGCACAGGACCCAGAGCACCCGGCGCCACAAGTCTCCTCCTCCCCAGAGACAAGCCCTGGCGCTTCCTTGCAGGATGCCAATGGCTTGGGAGATTTCTCCTCCAAGGCCTTAGAGTGCCACAGCCTCCGGGAGCTTACGTTTGAAGCTGTGGGGAGATCTTTTCTCACTGGGACCTGTGGCACGATGGGGAAGAGCGGTACCTGGATGCAGGGAGAGTCTGATGGTTGTGCAGGAGCCGTTCCTTTACGCCTTGCCTGTCTTCCTCCAGCACCTTCCTTCTGTCACAGGCAGGCACGTTTATCAGGCTGAAGGTATCGCGGAGAAGCGCGTCCTTCACCTCGCGGTCCAGGCGAAGCTGGGAGAGTGCTTCACATGCCAAAACAAGGCGCACAGGCCTGAAGGAAGCTGCCCCAGGGCAGGGGGACACAGGGACAGCTCTAGGGACAAAGGTTTCTCACGTCTCCCGGCCCCATCAGTTGCCTGGAAAATACCTCTGGCAGCAGCCGCAAACATCACCACCCTGTCCCACACCATGTCAGTGACCAATGGCCCCTCCTGAAGCAGCTCAACCTTGACATCATTTGCATGGAGGAGCAACAGCATCCCTGCTTGCACATCCCAAGGCAAGCTCTAGGGTAACAGCAGCCGTGAAACTTGTGCCTCCCCACGGGTCGTCTGCCACCTTCTGCCTGCGGAGTTGACCATGGCTCAGCCAGCCTGACCCAGCCCCACGGCTCTCCCAGCCTGACCCCAACACAAGCTCAGCCCCATTGTCACCCAGAGGGGCAGTGGGTTCTGCTGCCAGGACTGGCTGCTGCCCTCACCTGCCACATACCTAATTCCCGGGATCGGCATGGAGCAGCCCCGAGCCCCTGAGGTCGCAGGGCCACCAGCAGAAGGATAAAGAGGCAGGTGGGGGCTGTGGCCCTTCCTGCCTGAATAATGCTTCTGCTGCTGCTTCTTCTTCTGTTGCTGCTGCTGCTGTTGCAAAGCACTACATACCATGGCAGGGTGACATCACCACCCTGTCCCGCACCATCCCAATGACTAATAGCCCCTCCTGAAGTAGCTTAACCTTGACATCATCTGCATGGAGAAGGAAAAGAATCCCTGCCACTGAAGGCCAAATTTGGGTGCAAGATTGCGGCTCTCACGTGTCCCCAATGTCTGGAGGCAATGCCTTGCTTCTCTCAGCCCTTTCCAAGGAGTGGGAAATGGCTGCTGAGCAATGAAGTTGAGGCTGGCTGCTGCCTTCTCCTCCCCAGGGATAATCTCTGTGGGGAACTCGAGCCCCCCCAGCCAGAACTAGTCCTGGCCAGCTGGAAGGTGGGTCTGTGCACCACAAACATCTCCTCTGTGCCGCAGGGCGAAGCTTTGCAAAAGACACTTCTCTGGTTTGTCTTTCTTCAGCACCCTCACACCTCCCTTGGCTAGAGGAGATCCTGGGGTTTTTAACACAGGGATCGTCCCCTGGGCTGACTCCCAGGAATTGTCCTTGGCATGACCCCAGGGTAACCCTGATCCCTCTGCTTGGTCTCCCCACTCTGACCACAGGGAAGGGTGGAAACTGGTGGGGTGTGAGCCCTTTCTCAGAATGGACCTGGATGTTGTTTCTCTGCTGCTTGGCCAAGAAGCTGCTCTGGGCACAGAGGGTTCTCCCAGGGTGCTGCCATGGTTGTCAGAGAGCGATCGCTCCTCGGGCCCAGCTCTCAGGAGCACTGAACCCCACAAGGGAGAGGGTCCCCGGGATACCAGCCCACCCTGTCCAGCTCCAGTTGCCTCAAGATTACAGGGCAATTATGTGTCCAGTTACAGACACGGCCTCCCTTGCAGCGTTTCAGGATGATGACGATGGTTGCTGCAGTTGGCTCCATCTCTCAGAGGAACTGGGATTGGTTGTCCATCTCTCCAGCTGCGAGGTGCAGCTGGCAGTGTGGGACCAGGCTCCTGAAGCTGCAGCCAGCTGCCTGTGGAGACAGGAGGCTGACAAGGCCCTGCCATGGCTGCGGTGCTGGGTGCTGCAGGGTGCCGTTCAGCGCTGGTTGTGCTGTGGGACGCAGGCACTTGGCTGCACGTGGAGTTGTGTCCCCTGTTTGGAGGCCCACAGGTCCTTCTTGCCTGTCAAACCACCCCAGAGGGATGCAGGCTGTCACCCAGGGCCCTTCTGCAGGCCTCTCCCAAGGGCTGCTCTCTGCCCTCGTCACCCAGAAAGGCCCAGCCTTGGACCTGCTCCCATGGCCGCATGGCTGGTGATTGCCCAGCTCTCTGGTCTGCCCAGGTCTCTCTTTGAGGTATAAAAGCCTCATTTTGGGGGTCCAAGGGCTAATGGAAAAGTTCCAAGCTGCACTTTTAAGGTGACAGGACTCCCCTCCTTAGGAGCCAGACCATCCCTTTGAAGGCCTCATGCCTGCCCACCCACCACCTCCACGTGAGAGTACAGAGCCTCCTTCTCTGGCTCCAACATGTCGCTTTTAGGAATCATTGCCCAGTTTAGAAGATTCAGCACAGAGTTTTGTGTGCCCAAAGCCTGGTTTTAGGGTGGAAACTCCTCACGCAGGGAAAAAGGCCTCATTTGTTTCATGCTCAAAGCCTTTTTTTCAGACTCCAAAGAGCCTGGTTTAGGCTGCAAAGCATCTCTTCAGGGCTCCAAACCTGGTTTCGGGGTGGAAAGCCACATTTTCCATTCCTAGAGCTCCACTGTCAGCACCTAAAGTCCTGTTCTGAAGGCCAAACCCCTGCTTTTGAGGGTCCAGACTCTCCTGTGTGGGGCCCAATGCCCTCTTTTCCAGCTCTAAGCCTCCTTGTAGATCCCCAGGCCCTCTATTATGGACCAAAGCTTCATTTGGGCAAGGAGGGGCAAGAGGCTGCTGAGGGGCCTGGAAGATAAATGTTGTGAGGGGTGTCTGAGTGTTAGAAATGCCAATGATCCTAAAGAAAGGACTTGAGGTACACACGTTAGTGAAACAGTAATTTATTATACATTCTTGCAAGAGCTGGTACCTAACAAAGCAGGCACACCTTTGGTCAGAGTTTGTAGCACTTTTATACCATATCCTCATTCAAAAATCATTAGGTTACCTCATACACCTGTACATATTCGTAACCTGTCCCGCTTCATATTAAAATGAGTTCCAAGAAGTGATTTCCATCAACTCCTCCCCACTGCGCCTGCGCACTGCTGTTTGGTGGTGGTCATTGAGGGTCGTGGGGATGAAGTCGGATGGCTCCTCTTCCTCACCGCAAGTAACCTTCTGTCTTGCGCAGACTCAGTTACCCCTTGACTCCGATCCAGACTAGAAGTTTGGTTTCAGCAGGTTTGGTATACCTGCAAGGACAAGGGGGAGCTTGAACTAGTTACAATGAAATGCTTTGCCTGCATTTGTGACCAGTTAGTGACAAGCAAGGAATTCATCGAACAGATAAGGAGGAGGGGGGTACTGGCACTTGTCAAAGAAGTCATTTGATAGCCACAGAGCACATAGTCCTTGAGCGTGTAATTTACTTAAAATATCGTGTTAGACTCAAACTTATGTCCCAATTGGTGTTTCTTCTTTATCAGCGAGGCAGAGTCCTTCAAGCGAGGCATTGTTTATGGGAGGTCACCACTGTGGCACTTTAAGCTATCCTTTAAGTGTTGGATGGCTTTACACGAGTCAAGACTGTTCATAGTGATCCTGCTTCCTGCTTCTCTCCCTGTCAGAAAAGTGATGCTTGAACCTTGCCACCACAGCCTTTGTTTCCAGTGACTTGAAGTACAGTGAGATCTAAACCAGGGAATGGGGGGAGCTGTGCACCTCTTCAAGGCTGGAAATTGTAATCAGTGGCAATTGGCAGCCTGGAAAAGATGCAGAGCTTGTAACAGTGCCTGCGTGGCTGAAACCGTGCTGCCAGGCAGCACCCCCACTAACATGGCTGCCAGACAGCACCCCCACTGACATGGCTGCCAGGCAGCACCCCCACTGACATGGCTGCCAGACAGCACCCCCACTGACATGGCTGCCAGGCAGCACCCCCACTGACATGGCTGCCAGGCAGCACCCACACTAACATGGCTGCCAGAGCCCCTGTCTCGGGCTTTGCTGCTGCTCCTCGGGCTCTCACAGCTCCCCTCCCACCAGCACAAGGTGTCTCCTTTCCCGGGCGGCTCTTCCATTCCCCACAGGAGGGGGGCGTTTCTCCCCCGGCAGCCTCTCCTCACCCCCGGCACCCCCTCTCCCTGCAGCCCCGCTCCCCCGCCCAGCCGGGGCTTTTGGTATCTGCCACAGCCTGGGCAGCAAGTCCCTGCCGGAGCGATCTGGCCTCGTGTGGAGTTGGCAGCCCCAGAGCTTCAGGCCCTCAGTCCCCGGTAAGTCCACCCCTCTTTTCCACCCCCTTTTCTTTGTGCTGGTCAATTCTGGTGCAGATTGGGCAGTGTGCCACCTGTCTGGAGGGTCTGAGCAAAGCATTTCCCTGCTCCCAGCCGATGGTGAGTTTGTTTCCCCAGTGCAGCTCTGAGCTGAGCTCTGACAGAGCAGCAGGCGCTTTCCTTACAGCCTGGGCACCCTGGAGTAAGATTTGAATCCTTTGTTAGAGTAAGGGTGGCATGGGTGGGAGTGGGACAGGGATGCCCTCTGTTTTGGAGAGGAAGCATCGGAAATGCCTTTGTCACTTGCACTTTACTTTGTGGTGCTTTGGGATGCGATGAGACAACATTGATTAGTGCTCGTTGCAGTAGCAATTGTCTCCTGCCCAGCAGGACAGACACAGCCTCTCTTAGCAGTCCTGCCTTATACCAGCTGATCAGCTGGCAGCCAAATGTGATTGGAACTTCATGTTTTGTCCCACCACTGAACACCGTCCGTCTGCCCTGTGATTCTGTGAGGGCTCAGGCTTTATTCCTGGGATGGTGCCCATGTGTGCCCGGCAGCCCTGTTTCAGAGGGAAGGAGAAGATGCAGGCAAGGGCAGCTCTGTACCCTTTTCTTTTGGTAGGGTAATATTTTTCATTAATGTAATTAGCTAAAGTGAAAGAAGGATTTCTAATTAATAAATAACTGCATAATTTATAATGAATACATTTATAATTAAACAGTCCATTTTTAAATGCAAAGAGAAAGTAGCCACTCTTGGTTAGTTAGATAGAAAGTTCCCATTATCTATGGATACCTGGGAGCTGCTGCCCCATACCTTTCAATTCACTTCCACTTTTAGCTGCCAACAACAGAAACCATTGTTCCATGCTATTTCTCAGTTTCTCTTAACAGAGTCAAAGGCATAAGACATGTGAAGGTGATGTTACTGAGAAAAGGCTGGGCTTTTGTTTGCAAGTAGAACTGCAGAGAAACGGTGTCGATGCTGGTTCCTCTTCTTATTGCCTGATTTTAGAAAAAGTAATCTCACATTGTCAGCCTTGATTTTTTGCAGCTTGTGTGTTTCTCATTCATTCAGTTTTACCTTCAGCATTTAATAATGTACCTCCAAGCCTCATCTCTCAGTAGGCTGTAAAGGAGAAAAGACATTACAGAAACATCACCTGACTATCTTGTTGCATGCTGTATAACCAAATATTATAGGTTCCCCATTGATTTTTAGTCTTTATCTGTTCTTACTTGTAGTGTTTTGGTTGCTGGCTGATGTTATGTTTTTGTGTTTGTGTTGGGGAAAAAAAGTCCCTTGAGAGTGGGATGTTTGTGCTGTGACCTTCTGCCTCAGGGATTCGTAGCGCCGTTAAAGGATGCTGTTAGCACAGCACATGTGTCACTGCAGCTCTGGGAACTTGATTCAGATGCAGCTTCTGCGGTGTGAAAAGCAGTTTCATTGAATGGTGGGTTTGACTTTGGGAGTTGCAGCAGGTACTTTGCATCTGCTAACTGACAGTCCTTTAACTTTGATGCAGTTTTGCTTTACCCACTGTTGCCTGTTTTTTCACTGGTCCTGCACAGGATACAGTCTGAATAGAGAAATGCTGATCCAGGAGTGGGGACTCATTTGAACCCACTCCCACATTTTGAGGGTATGAACATACTGTTGCTGTTAAGCATGGGGGGGGGGAAATTTGTTAGCAAGGAGGGATGCAAGGGAGCTGGGGCTTTGCTGTGCTCTTCTCTGAGATCTGCAGGAGCCCTTAGTTTCTAATGAACGGTGCTTCCACTTCCATATCCTTCCCTGTGATCTGCTGGGGAGGGCAGGCATCAGGGCTTAGAGGGAAGGAGCAGATCAGTCCTGCTGCTGAAGTTCAGCTGAAGCTGCTGGAGAATAATCCCTCAGCAGGCAGTCAAGGTCACTGCTTCAGAGCCCAGCTTCCCATTCTGCCCGCTGGTTTCCGTGTGCGCCGGCTTTCCTCGGCTCTGGGGGAGGATCCCTGCTGTCCCTTTGCTGACTCTTTTCCCTCTACTCCTCTTTCAGAAAATCAACCACTTCCCAGGCATGATGGAGATCTGCCGGAAGGACTTGTTAGCGCGCAACCTGAACCGCATGCTCAAGCTCTTCCCCGAGGAGTACAAGATATTCCCCCGCACTTGGTGCCTGCCAGCTGAGTGAGTGATGGGCATTAAAGCAGCTGAGAGCAGGGATAGGAAATGAGGCAGCGGGAACCTCTCTGTGGTGGGCTGGGGGGGTCTCTCACACTTGGGATCCCACCCTGTGCCTGAGCAGTGTGTCGGCACATGTCTCTGGCTTCAGGCCGTGTGCCTTGCAGGCAGAGTGCATCTTTGCTGCAAGAGCATCTTATTCAGCTGCTCCTCATAGGGGAGATGCTGCAGGCCCTTAATCATCTTCGTAGCCCTACCAGCCTCAGCAGCTGCCTGCACCAAGAGACACAGCAGTGGCATTTAAGAGAGGTGCTCCTGGCTCTGCCGGCCAACCCAGTGCTGGGGAGAGCCAGCCATGATGCCCAGGAAAGGTCCATGAGATGAGGGGCAGTATGGGGAAGCCTCAGTCTCCCTCCCCTCAGGAGCACTGGCATACTGGGGTGGTGCTTTGGTGGTTTCCTCAATGACTGTGACCATGGTGATTTTCTGGACTGGTTTAGGCACTGGAATTTGCCACCCTGGGCAAGGAGCTTGCCGAGGAGCTGTGTGTCTGATGGCTCTTTCCCTGGCTTTGCAGAGATCGTGGCTGCCTGGGAGGCCGTGTCTGTAACTGGACACATAATTGCCCTGCTGGAACATAATCTGGTCCCTCAGAAGGCGGTCAAGGGCACCGCTTTACAGCCCAGCTTCCCGTTCTGCCCACTGGTTTGCAGGAGCACCGACTGCTCTCTTGTCTCTTTCCATTCCAGTGTTCCCTCCATCAACCTGACCAGCTGCAAGTATGAGAGTGGTAAGCCCGAGGTGTCGCAGCGTGTCCTTTTCAGCCAGGGATGAGCGCTGGTGCCCAATGCCCGCGGCACGCTCGCTGTCGCTTCGTGCCTTTATTGCTCACAAGCCCCGTGGAGCCCTGTGCAAAGGAAGGAGCGACACCGCAATGGCGGTGCAAGCCCCCCGCCCCCCGTCTGCCTGTCTTTGCCATCCAGCTGCTAAAGTGGGTGAGAGGGGTTTAGTGAGGGGCAGTTTGGATGCCAGACTGGAATGATGGGACGGATCTGGCCTGCACATGGTGCTCTGGGACCCTGAGGCATGTGGACTCAGGGGGCTGAGAGGTCCCGGAATACCTGCAGCCAAGGTCTGGGCTGTGTTTCGCTGCGTAAAGCTTTTCTGTCACCTCTCAAAGGGTTCAGTGGGTACCTTGCATCTCTGCGGGTGGAAGCACAGGCTGGAGCGTTTTGTCCCCCACCATGTCCCCAGTTACACTGGGGGTTTAGCAGTCCCGGGGCCCCTCTGCCTGGCCCCTTTGTCACCTGCTCTCTTTGGTCCAGTGCGGCGGGCAGCACAGTGCTGCGGGCTTAGAGAAGCGGGAGAAACGGCCGTGTCTGTAACTGGACACGTAATTGCCCTGCTGGAAACTAATCTGGTCCCTTAACAGGCAGTCAAGGGCACCACTTTACAGCCCAGCTTCCCATTCTGCCCGCTGGTTTCCGTGTGCTCTGGCTTTCCTCGGCTCTGGGGGAGGATCCCTGCTGTCCCTTTGCCGACTCTCTTTTATTTCTTTTGAATGTGGCCCAAGAGGACATTTTACCCAATGTTCTAATTTATACAGCTGCCACCACTGATTGCAATATTTGTCAGTGTGTTTCTGTCTTCTGTTTCTGCTGACCCTACAATCTCTTTCCATTGGGCCAAAATACACCCCAGGGCGCTCTTTTTCAATATCCCTCCCCCCTGTTTTTGCCCGCTTTGGGCGAGTGCTAAAGGAGTGTTTTCCCTGCAATGGATGTACTTAAACTGAATGTAAATTCAAATAAGTTCAAATAAAATGTCTGTATAAACCTGTATAAACCTGTATAAATGGGCAAAGACTTATTCTTGCACCTGATTGAGAGATTCAAAGTTCTCTAAAGTCCTCCTCCCATATATTACTGAATTTTTACACTCTTCAGATTTCTACAAATCAGTTGCTTCAGCTGACATGAGCTAAAAACCTTCTACCACTGACACCAGTTGTCAACAATCAGTCGGATATTTATTACACCCAGTCACACATATACATAAGAATTCTGAGAAGAGGCTGGGTTATTCAAAGCAGTGCTGAGAAATCATCACCATCAGTCTCCTCGCTTTGGCGCAGGCACGCTGCTATGTGGTGGTGGCCTTTTGGGGTCTTCTGGAGAAAGGCTCATAGTCTTCCTTGCAGTCTGTTCTGCACCTTCGGTTCAGATTGCTGAGTTAATAGACACAGGGACACTTTAAACTGTTCCCTCCTTGAATAATCGCACCGTTCGTTTGCTTGTCATGTTTGATCTCCTTTGGGTTACATGTTATGAAGATGCCTTTTCCCTGGCAGCCACTGGGAGGCTGCAGATGAACATTCCGGTTTTCCTCTTGTCTCTGCAGGCCTGGAAATCCCCATAGCTGTGGGAGGAAGTGGGGGCAGTTAAGACCTTCCACCCAAAAGCCGATTCACACTCCTCCCACACTGAACCCCCTCATCTACAGCATGAGGAACCCTGAGCTCAAGGATGCCTTGAGCCAACTGACGAGACATTGCTCAGCAGCTACACGCTGCCGGCCTTCCTAGGCAAGTGCCTCCCCGTGTGGGGTTGAATATACCCAGTCTGTCTTTCCTTCTTCTTTTGATGTTCCCTTTTCCAGTCTGTGGTAATGGAAAGAAATGGATCATCTCCTCCTACGTCAGGAGCCACCCGTCTTGTTCTTCCCAGAGAATTTGTGTGGGAGAGGAGCCAGGCCTCTCTGAATTGAAGCAAAAGAAATGAGCACGCAGCAACTTCTTTGCCTGGGCCAGGCAGGTCAGGAAAGAATGGGAACTGGGAGCAGCTGGGCTGCAGCAGCTCAAGGCCAGCTACTCTGTCCCTTGGGAAGCAGAAGCAGCCAGAGGACTGCCAGGGTTGGGGATCTTGTGCTGACCGGGGGGAGCGGGGCATGGCACAGAAGGACTTGCAGACCCCTCCCCATCCCCTGGGGAGGACAACAGGGAACACGGAGTGCCACTGACCTGATTTTCCTTGGTCCATGGATGCCCCAGTCTCTGTGGCTGAATGCCCCTGTCTGCCACCCAGGAGCTTCTGTGCCCTTCAGAGGCTCTCTGGGGAGGGACCAGAGCTCTGCCTTGGGCACTGCCCAGACTGCCCTCTGCTGGGGAGAGAGAAGGGGAAGGTGAAGAGTTTGGTGAGAGGTGGACTGGGCTGGAAAGTGCGGAGGGAAAAAAAAACAAACCCGTCCATGTGTCATGGTTTTAGTGTCATGGTTTTAACCTCAGCTGGCAACTAAGCACCAGGCAGCAGCACACTAACTGTCCCCTGGTGTGATGGTGGGAGGATTCAAAGGGTAAAAAAGAGAAAGAACCTCATGGGATGAGAGAAAAACAGTTTCATAAGCAAAATCAAGTTTTAAAAGGGAAGAGGAAAAAAGCCAAAACAACCCCCAGCAAAGAGGGAGGAAAATGAATCCCATGAAAAACAAGCAATGTGAAAGAAAACAACTGTTCTGCACCATGCAGTCCCTGGACATGGCAGGAGCAATCCCTCGTGCATCTGGCACTGCAATAAGGAATGCCTGCTGCTCAGTCCTCCCATGGGAGCGAGAGGTTTTATACCCATTTCACTGACATCAGGACCATTCCACATCTGTCCTGTGCAGGCTGTCGGGAGATGAGGGGATGGGAGCGACCACGGTGGGCAGAGAGCGGGGCAGCGTCTAGGGAGAGGGGGTGCTTCCTGCCCGGGGGTGCAGGCAGAGTGCAGGCAGGGTGTAGGCAAGGTGCAGGCAGCAGCCCCCTGCCTGGAGAGCCTATGAATTCCTGTGGGGGGGCGGCCGTGCTGCACTAGGACCCTGTCTGGGCTCAGCCGCAGCCGCCATCCCCAGCCAGGAGCTTTGGGTGGTCAGTGAGCACCTGAGGGGAAAAAGGCTGAACTGGGGGCCCCTTGGCCACCTTCCCTACCGATCAGGCTGGCACAGTGCAAGGGACTCCTGTTCCCCACACGGGTGGCAGAGGAGGTGGGGAGCTCCTGGACTGCAGCACATCTGGTGGTGTCGTTTCCTGAGACTGTGCTGGCTGGGGATACCGGGGGACATCTGCTCTTGTGTGAGGACACACTGCGGGCTTCACCTGAAAGAGCACAGGCATTTGTTGGGGGAACAGGCAGAACCCAGCAGCTCTCCTGCTCACCCCCTGTAACCTCCTCGATGGGGTTGCTCAGGGCCAGCAGCAGGGAGCGTGGTACTCACAGTCTGCAGCCTTGATTCCCCAGCCAGGGAGCCTCTGGCCTCTCGCCTGCTGCAATTTGCTGCACTCACGGCAGGGGATGTGATGTCCCTGAATGGAGAGGCAGCCTGTGGCAGCAGGATCCAAGCCCGGTGTGGCTGGCAGCTCAGCGTTGGCTCTGGCCTGTAGCACGCACTGCTTTGCTGGAGGCTGGATGAGAGCTCCTGGGAGCAAGTGCAGGCTGAGTGTCAGCACCTGGTGGGTGTTGTGACCCTTATGCTCATCACACATAAACTCCACCTGGGAGGAGAGAAAGCAGCAGTAGCTCAGTTCCACAGGCCTTGGCACGAGGCGGGAAGGAAAAGTCGTCTCTGGTCGCCCACAGGTGCTCGCTAAAGCCTGGCCCTGCGCTTTCCCCTGGGTGCAAACCACAGTCAGCACCCCCCACTCAAATGCTCTGAGGGGGCACAGCAGCTGCCCGCCTCATCTGCCTGCAGCACTGGTCTGGAGTAAGACTGAGTCTTAGTCACCAGGTCAAGAGGAGCTGTAAGAACAAAAGGCGATAACGAGTCTGGACTGAACAGACCCGAAGAGAAGGGTGCAGGGAGATGGGCCAGGAGGACGTGGAAAAGAGACTCGCAGGGTGTGAGAAACCCCCTTGAATTCGGCCATGGCCGCCAGAAGGGTCGAGGATGCCTGTGCCACAGCACAGGCCCAGAAGTCAGTGGAATAGGGCGTCTGCCTCTCCAGAGGACGCACTCCTGCAGACTCCTTCCCTTCCAGCACTCACCAGCTTAGGTGCATCTGTTGAGCAACAGAGCTGCTCCCAAGGAGGGCTCAGAAGCCAGGGGTCTCTGTGCCAGCCCTGTGAGGAGTGGATTCTCCACAGGGGCAGCGTACCTGGCACACTCCTCCCTTGCTGCGGATGCGGCCGTTTCCCGGAAGAGGGAGATGCTCTGCTTGAAGAACGGCTCGTACTTCTCTGTCCCACACGCTGGGTAAACGCGCCGGAAACCGCCCAGGTGGGACTTCTCGTACTGCTCTGCCTGGGCCAGCCAGGCAGCCTGGTTGCTCTCCAGCTCCTCACGTCTGCAAACCGGGAGAAAGCAGAGGCAGGGAGGTGGGAGAGGAGGCTCCAGGTGCTGGCTGGGTGAGGGACAAGGGCCTGGCAAGCTTCTTTCCCTGTCTGATACGTCCTTTCACATGTGTGCAGGGAACCAACGCGATATGTGCTCCACCTACCCCCAGAGAGGGCTGGGGAAGCACTTCCAGCTCTCTCCCCTGCTGCCCAGGCTCTCACCCTGCCCCTCAGCCTTTTCCCCCAGCTAACCCAATGATAACAGAATTCCTTTAGAAGCCCCTGCTCGAGGCGTTCCTGCCACCCCGCACACTGTCAGGAGCTTTCCTCTCCAGACAGTGGGGAGCTTGGAGCAGCTGAGGCTGCAGGGGCAGGCCAAGTACGGGGTTAACATGCTCAGCAGCTCCAGCCTGGAGTTCTCTTGGGTGTCCTAATTGAAACAGGAGCTGCAGGGGTTCCCGCCCACCCACCACCCACTGCACCCTGTAGCAGGAAAAGCCCGGGCAGTGGGCTCGATGGGGATGGACCTCAATGCACAGGACCCAGAGCACCCAGCGCCTCAAGTCTCCTCGTGCCCAGAGACAAGCCCTGGTGCTCCCTTGCAGGATGCCAGTGGCTTGGGAGATTTCTCCTCCGAGGCCTTAGAGTGCCACAGCCTCCTCTGGATGCACGGAGAGGAGTGGGGACTCATTTGAACCCACTCCCACATTTTGAGGGTATGAACATACTGTTGCTGTTAAGCATGGGGGGTGGGGGAAAGTTTGTTAGCAAAGAGGGATGCAAGGGAGCTGGGGCTTTGCTGTGCTCTTCTCTGAGATCTGCAGGAGCCCTTAGTTTCTAATGAACGGTGCTTCCACTTCCATGTCCTTCCCCCTCCTTGCAAAAACCAGCTGTTACATTCTTCTGCTAAAAGCATAAGTTGTGTGTCATTTCATTGGTGGTGTGTGGGTGTGGTGTGGGTGTGTTTGGGGCTTTCTTTAATTTTAAAGAAATGTGATACCTGTCATGTTCTTCTGTCTTGAAGTGCACACAGAATGTGACCTCACTGAAGTGAACAGGGAAAACGTTTGGAGCTGATAACCTGTGATGTCAGGGAAAGAAAAAATGCAGGAAAGGGTTTTCTTGAAGTTTCTGCAGAAAGCTTTCTTTGGGCAGGTGAAAGCTCAGCTGGTTCCAGCCTTTGTCTCTTGGCAGCCTTGCAGGTTCTTTAACCAGGATTTGTTATTAAGATTACTAAACAACTCCTGGGGTTGTGCAGATAGAGATTTAGATGGTCTTCCTGCTGTTTCCTGTGTTACCAGTGTCTGAGAGACAAGGAAGGGCTTTGCTACTTTCTGGCTAAGGAGGATTTTCAAGGTCACCTCCTACTTGGGTTAATGCAACCTGGGAGCAAAAATAGGTCTGCCCATTTGTGGAAAAGTTCTCCTTAGTTCCTCCCCATTTTCTACCACTGATGGTTAGTTAGTAAAGGTCTGTTCTGAAACCCCAGTAGTGCTGCAGTAGCTTTGAAAGTGTCTGTCCTGGAATGGGCGAGGGGCAGGGACACTTGTTACAATCCTGTCAATTGAGCACATTTTCCCTTCATCCTTTTGTCAGCAAATGAAGGAGGTTGAAGTTCAGCTGCAGGGTATTAAGTCCTGAGAGACATTCTGCTCTTCTACAAGAGCACGGGAACCCGTCACCTCCTTATCTCCAAGGTGGTTCCGCTTCTGTGGGTCAACTGTGCAGCTCCTTTTATGAAAATAAGTCTAAGTTTATATAAAATCGCTTAATTTTATGCCAAGTTCTCTATCTCAATTCCCCCCTTTTCAAATTCCTTGCAAATTATTTTGCAATTTCAAACTCTACTGTGATTTTCAAGTGACTTAACAGAACATTTTCCTCTTAATGCCTGCATTACAGTGAGTGGACATCCACCATGCAATGTTAGTGATTTGACAAGAGACTTTACCTTTGCATGGATCAAAACACAAATTCCAATTTCGGGCTCTGTAGTTTACACCAAAGTTTCCTAATTTCAAGGCACCTGTATAATTTCCAATGATGATTATGGCTTTTCAAACTTGAGACTGGTTCTGTTCTTTAACCCTTTATTCTTGGGACTGTACAATGATGTTGGGATACCTGACACCATTGAAGCTGTTCCCCAGCATAATGTCTCTCTTGTTAGGGAGTAGCACAGATTCCTGACCAGGCAAACACCCAACTCCTTCAATTTCTTTACCAGACCAACAGACTTTCCCAAACTTTCTTCTGGTGGGTATTGAGCAGTGGGTGGTGAAGAATTTCAGTAGACACCAGTGATTACACTGCCATAAATACCCTATCATTAATCCTGTTCCTTCCTAATAGTAATTAACTAACTCTGACATCCTGCTTGTACTCAATTCTGTTCTACTTTACATTCCCTTCCTTAGGTCTCTATTGCATCCCTGCAATACGGCTTACTCCTATCTCCAAACCTTTCCTCTCCACTTGCTCCTTTCCTCTTTTCTTTCTTCAGAGTCACAAAGCTGAAATCTCAAAAGCAGCACAAAGTCTCACCTGACTATCAGTTTCTTAGTAAGGGTAACATGGACCATAGTTGACGTTAGTTACAGTACTTGTCTTGGGACAGTCAGAAGAGTTGTGCAAAAGGTACAGCACTCAGTTCTGTATAGAATACAGAATATTCTATAGAATATAGAATAGAGTCAGGCAAGAAAAAGTGCACTTTCCCATGAAGCTGATGTACACCAAGAGCTTTGCAATGGCTTGTAAACCTCTAGTACTCACCAGTGCATACCTCATAAGCTGTGCCCAAATCGCTTGGACACTAGTGCTGAACCAGTATTTGTTCTTGCAAATAATTCATCTCCCCTACGTGCCTGAGACATTAGAAACTCTCCTGACGCTTCCGCCGCCTGCTGCCAGCAAAGAAGAGGTTGTATTGCCTTGGGTCCTTTAATGGGCAATCATTTCCTCACTTGCAAAACCAGTCCAAACACAAGGCGTAAATCTTTGGTCAGGGTTTGTGGACTTAACTGGGGAAAACCTATCATCTTCTCTGTGGAATGAATTACATGTAAAGCCACTGCAAATCTCCTCGGGGTTTTAGCAGCCTCAGGAATTTGCATTACACATCGCTGCCACAGGCACTTTCTCCTCTCCTCCGAGTGAAGAGCCCACCAGCTCAGTGCTTAACAGAAAGCTCTTGTAGGAGCAGCATCCCCTATTCACTAACACATGACATGGGTCTGCTCAGTCGCCTTCAGAGTTCCTCTGCTCCTTTCTCACAGCAACAGTGGGCCGATTCCCTCCTCAGTGCAGGGCAGTTACACTGGTATGTTAGCAGACAGTTTCACTGTGAGGTCTGTTAGGAAAGTGAGGAAGTGAGTGGGGTTTTAAACACAACAGTTAAAAAAAAAAAAGAAAATCTACTTTCAGTAAGTGGAGCTGATGGAATGCTATGTTTGGGAGTGAGTTAGGCTGAGAGCAGTGCTGGTCACACACTGATGTTCTAGCTGTTGCCAAGCAGTCAAGGACTTTTCAGTTGTTGATAGGTCACTGCTAGCGGGAAGGGAGGGGACACAGCCAGGACAGGTGACCCAAGCTGCCCAAAGGGGGTATTCCATACCAATGATGTCATGCTCAGCAAAAAAGAGGGGCAGGTGGGGGGAGGATCAGGCAGCTCCAGGACACACATTTTTGGGGACCATCCAGTTTCAGTGCAGCTCTGAGCTGTGCGGCTGAGTTGTGCAGTTTGCTGAGACACTGCCTTGTGCACCACCAGTTTCATGTGTTTTGCTCTGAAGTCCTGTCATTATTATTATGTTTATCTTTCTGTTATGCCAGTAAACTATCCTTCTCCCAACCCACAAGGTTTTGGTTTCTTGGGTTTTGCTTCTCCCTCCCTTTCCCCCTCCCTGAATTCCCACCCCCCACACTCCCTCCTAACTAACAAGTGGCTGCATGTTGCCCAGTTCTCAGCTGGGGCAAAACCACGACAGTCAATGAGAACACATTGTCCTTTTCAAAATCAAGTAAATGTGGTAAATGCTTTATTCCTTATGAGGTGAACAGAAAATGGAAACCAAAACAATAAAACAATAAAACAACAAACAAGTTCAAAGTATCAGGAAGGTGAAATGGGGATTCATAAAGAAATGAGACTTAACTACGGGGGCTCTATTCTTACAATAAAATAACTATCCTAAAGAGTATTTAGTAAACGAAAAGACTGAGAAAAAGAACAGGTGCTGTGGAGTGCCCGTGGGGGCTGGTGTTTGCCCCAGCTGCTGGTCCAGGCCCGGCTTCGATGGCTCCGGGGTCTCCCTAGTCTTGCCGGTGGTGTGGCCTCTTGGGGTCTGAAGCGTCGTCTGAGGACCCACTCGCTCTCCTCTTCGGGGGCCGCCGTGGTGAAGAGGTGGAACTCCTGCCGGGTGATGACTCCCTGCCCTGGGCAGCCCTGGAGGAAGCTGTCACCTCCTGTCCCAACTCCTCCAAGGACTCCTCCTCTGCGCTGGTGTTGGAAGACGGAGTCACCACCGGCGAGGGGGCAGGAGTGGGCTGTGAGGAGGTGGTAGGAGTCTCCTGCGGTGAAGGAACAGGACTTCCCTCCGGTGATGATGCAGGAGTCCCCCCAGGGATGAGGGCAGGCACAGGGCTGGTGGCAGGGCTGTACTCCTGATCTTCAGCAGCCTCGTAGAATGGGAAGCCCATGTGCAGGAGCATCTGCTCCCTGCAGCTCTCTGCAGCGACCTCAATGAGTTCATTGACAAAGTTGGCTGTCCGGTCGTGCAGAAAGGGCTGCAGGGTACGGACCATGGACACCTCGTCCAGTCCTTGGCTGCACAGAACGAAGATGACGGTGTTCTTCAGAAGATCTGCGTCCCACCACTCAGCCCCAGATGGCAGATGCTGGTTCAGCCAGGGGAGCAGGGGCTCCAGTGTCTCCTCAGACTGGCGGAAATAGTCTGCCCAGTCCTCAGGTGTAAAGCCAGCCACATCTCTGCTGGGTGCCGGCTCCTCAATCTCCTGCTCTTCTTGGTCATCATGGTCCTCCAGTGGATCTGATGGTGGTGGCAGATCCAACTCCAAGAAATCGTCCTCAGACCGCAGGGAGAAGCGGACGGTGTTGACCTGCTGCCGGCACAGGGCGCACGATGATTTGTGTTTTGCCCACCGCAGGACGCAGCCCAGGCAGAACTGGTGGCCACAGGGTGTCACGTAAGCCATGTCACCTGGAGCACCCTGGCAGATGGGGCAGCTCCACTGTTCCTCCTCTGTTGCCATGTTGACTTGTTGCAGCGGGCTGGGGAGACCTGCACCGCAGAAGGGAGAGGGGCCACAGTCACTGGCTGTCCCGGGAAGGGGAGAGGAGGAAGCAGGTCCCTGGCCCCTGGCTCCAGAAGGACACCCTCCCAGCTCCCCAAGCCCCACAGCCCAGCCCATGGCCACCCCATAGCCACGATTCCTCACACGGCTCACCTCCAATGCCAAAAGCACACCACACAGTGTCCAGCTGCCTCAGCCAGGCAGGGCTGGGGAAACACACCGCACGGCTCTTGAACGGGCACCAAAGCTGCCAATGGCAGACACCAAAACACCCAGAGAAGCCTGGCTCGAGCCTCCACACCTCGCAGGCACGCTCAGTGGGAGTCCAGGCACGAGCCAGACTGAGCCAGGCTCTGCCGGTGCCCCAAGAGAACCACCCAGCGACGTGACGTCACATCCCACTGCTTGCTGGCATCACAGTGGGCCTCCTGCTCCTGGCGATCTTGCACAGGGTGGCACTGGCCCCTGTGCGGATTGAAAATGTCATTTCCATGCTCCTGGAACTTGGAATATGGCAACACGTTTGATCAGAAGCACAAATAGTCCAGGGCTGACCTAGCTGAGGCCAGACAGATGAGAAGAAGCCATCAGCAATCTCTGCTGCCTAAGAAGCCGCGTTGGGGGGAGACTCAAACAGAAGGCAGACTGTGCACTGGAAAAAGTCTTGGGTTTGGCATTTTTCCCTGCCTGAAGCTGATGCTCATACTGGGTTGGAAGGGACCTTTAAAGGTCCTCTAGTCCACCCGCCCTGCAGGAAGCAGGGACATCTTGCCTAGATCAGGTTGCTCAGAGACCTTGAGTATCTCCTGGGACTGAGCCTTCACTACCTCCCTGGGCAACCTGATCCAGTGATGTAACACCCTCATTCTAAAGAACATTTTCCTAATTTCCAACTTGTATCGACCTTGTCCTGGTAGTGCCCACCACACTCCCTCCTAAAGAACAATCGTCTGCGTGGGGCTCAGCTCTCAGCTGGGGCAAAACCAAGACAGCACCTCTTAGTGATTTCTGGCCTGCTGCTGGCTTTCATGAGCACCACTGAGAAGCTGTACAAGCCTCGAAGGAGACAGGACCATGCAAGATAGTTAAGCTCTCCTGTACCTATCAGCCAAGACAATTCCTGCTCTGCTAAATGCATGGTAGGAGGCTGGAGGCGTGAAGGAAGGAGATGTTGCATGTTTCCTCTTCAAGCTCAGCTCTGAGGGAACACAGTTTAGCGTTCACACTGAGATTGTCTCCTCGGGGTTTGAGCAGCCTCAGGAATTTGCATTACACATCGCTGCCACAGGCACTTTCTCCTCTCCTCCAAGACCGTGGCTGTGTCCAAGCCTAGAGAAGAGCCCACCTGCTCAGTGCTTAACAGAAAGCTCTTGTAGGAGCAGCACCCCCCATTCACTAACACATGACATGGGTCTGCTCAGTCGCCTTCAGAGTTCCTCTGCTCCTTTCTCACAGCAACAGTGGGCCGATTCCCTCCTCAGTGCAGGGCAGTTACACTGGTATGTTAGCAGACAGTTTCACTGTGAGGTCTGTTAGGAAAGTGAGGAAGTGAGTGGGGTTTAAAAAAAAAAAAAAAGAAAATGTACTTTCAGTAAGTGCTTGACAAAGCAGCTATCTGTGGTGCCAAAAGACAATGGACAGGAAATGGAAGGGAAATTTTTAAAATTATTAGTAGTGATCACAGAGATCTGTCAAACAAGCTGAGGGAAACTGATGTGCAGCACTGGGCCACTCACTATCAACGTGCCTCGAGGCTTAGTGGATATAAAACTGAAACACCAAGTGAAGTCGAGACTTGAAAAATCTCATTTCAGATGTTCACAGAATCCTAGAAGAGTTCTGGTTGGAAGGACTCCAAAGCCTATCTAGTCCCAACCTCCTGTCACAGGCAGGGAGATCCTCCACTAGCCCAGGTTGCCCCAAAGCCCCATCCAACCTGGTCTTGAATACTGCCTGGGAGGAGACATCCATCCACAGCTTCTCTGGGCAGCCTGCGCCAGGGCCTCCCCTCACAGGGAGTTCTTTCTGCCTCATATCTAATAGAAATGCTCCCTCCTTCAGCTTAAGGCCGTTCTCCATTGTCCTCTCTACTACAGTCCCTCATAACCAGTCCCTCTCCAGCTTTCCTGTAGCCCCTTCAGGTACTGGAAGGCTACAATTCCCTTGCTTTATCACCATGGTGTTGAAATGAAGTATTAAAGGATTACCATATAAAGGTGGAGGAGTGTTATCGTGGGTTTCCCAGTCACCAGTCGGAAACCAGTTAATTCAGTTACAAACTTAATTTTATTAATTTAGCAGGCGGCAATTAAGCAAACAGCGCTGGGCGGCCGGAGCGTCTCAGCTCTACCAACGGCACGCACCGTCCCTCTCCAAATTCAGGTTTTTATAGTCCTTTAGTTCCGGGTCCCGATCGTTTCACTGAGGCTCCTTCTGCACATGCGCCAGTTGTTGTCAGGGGGTCATCTTCTACCTCCTAGTGGTCGATGGGATGAAGTTGCTCCTCTTCCTCACTTGTCCCTTAGTTGACCCCTCTCCCATATTTGGTCATCTTTAACAGCAAGCTCATTCATTGGCTACTTAATTTCTATGGTTTCCACTTCTAAGTTACCTATAACTCAGTTCTATGCTTCGTTAGCAACTAACAATGTACGTTACACAATCATTCTTGCAAAATCAGAATGTTACAACCTGTTTCAAGGTACATGTGGTTTACTGAACAAAGGCTCATCTATCACAATCCCCCCTTTTTCTTCTTATCACCATTTTGTTCAGTAAACCATTATAATTCTTGGTGGCTTAGTATAAGAGTTTAGTCAACCCGGGAAAGAGTTAAACCACTAAGGCTACGCAAAGTCCCCCTTGTTTTAAAAATAGGAGATCTAAACCTCTCCTGTTCTGTAACACCACCTCAGATCATGATCTTAGGGATTTTTCCGTTAACATTAACTTTAAGGACCTTTGAATCCTCCCACCTAACAAGGGTCATTGACATGGTCTAATTAATTGCTCCCAGATACATACAATAATTAAAATAATCAGCCAGGATGGGTGGTGGTATTCCGATTTCCTACAAGGTTTTTCTTGATCCCATTTATTGCCCTCTAGCCCCCCTTTTTCTTTTCCTAGGTGGGTGTGTTCCTGAGGCAGTGTTAAGCCGGGATTTGCACTAGGGCAGCTCCTCCGAGGCTTGCGCTTTACTCTGATCTCGGGGTTCCGTCCTCCACAGTTTTTACACCTCTGCCTCGCCCGTCGGCTCGGTTGCTTCGAGTCACGGGGTGTTCCATCTTCCCGGCAGCAGGGGTATTCTTCAGGAGGCTCCGAGATTTTTCTCTTAGCGCACCTTTGTTTGAATTTCTCCCAGTTTTACTCTGGGGAGCTGCACCATACTCCACTTAGGTCTCTCCGGCAACACACCTGGACAAGAGTTATTGAAAGAGGAGCGGGCTCGTTTGGGTGGAAACAATAATATGCTGGTAACCTATATATATTCCACCACTGTGGTGACCATTTTTCAATTTCCCCTTGAGCTATTTTATACTCAAATATTTCTTGTGTCAATTTCAATTTTTGTGTGTAATTATTCCCATAAATTCCCCTAGGAGGGGTTCCTTCCTAACAATGAGACCACCACCGTCCTTGGCAGATTTTACAAATAAAACACACAAAAAGATAACAATTACAACGTTTGACTCCACACTTAACTGTAAAGTTTTTACACACTTAGAGTTACAAGTTTCTCCTTCATCACTTATCTGTATAAAAGCATTGGTGTTTAAGATCTCTTTAGGGTCATTCTGAGACTTCCAGGGGAATTGGTGACCTTCCAGGATGGCTCTTGCAATGTTGAATCCGAAATAGGTCCCTTCACTCGACTGGCATGTGTCCATCCACACTCAGCAGTCCCAGTGGCTGTATCTGTTGTAAGACAAGAAAAGGTCCCTCCCTTTGAGGTGTTAAAGAAGTTTCTTTCCAGGTCTTTAACAGGACTTTGTCACCCGGTTGTATCTTGTGTATCGCCATATCCAAGGGTGGGGGGGGGGGGGTGTTGTGCCAATATTCCTTTTCTTATTAACTCCTTTCTTCTTGCCATTAGCTGTGTTTTGTAAGCCTCTACTAGGGAATCCTCCAATCGCGGATGATTCCCCGGGTTACTCATGTCATATGACATCCCATATAACATTTCAAAGGGAGAAACACCCACATCAGTTCTTGGCTGTGTTTAGATATTTAATAGAGCCAATGGGAAACACCTAATCCAGGACATCCCTGTTTCCAATTTTAATTTTGTTAATTGTTTTTTAATTTCTCCATTCATTCTTTCAACTCTGCCAGAACTTTGTGGGTGCCATGGTGTGTGGTGTTGTCACTCAGTTCCAAATCTACAGTTTCAACAATCCCACATCGGGGAGTAATTATTAATTTTTTTTTTCTAATAATATTTTAACCTCCACCCAGGCCGTGGTTCGTGTTGTCGAATCGGTAAAATCAATTTGTGTATTAGAAAAGGGTCTATGGGCCAGGATTCTTCCTCCTGCTTTTTCCATGTGCATCTTGTGCTTCCCTCCAGCCAGTGCAAGCAGCTTCCATGCTTTCTTGGTGAACCAGCCAGGGGAAGCAGCTGAGCTGCCTGCTAAGTCAGCACACCACCACGCAGCTGTAACTCTGTGATCTCCCTGGCCAAGTCCACCCTGCAGATACACTGGCACCAGCAAGATGCCAGCACAGGGGAGGGGCACAGTGCCTGGGAGGAGGAAAACTATTGTTGTAGGCAGCAGTACTGTTAAAAATACTAGTTAAAAACATTTTGTGAAACTACAGGATTCAGCTGCTTTGTTTTTCTTAGATATTGTCTATTGACCCTTTGACACGTTATACATCCCCTTAAAATTTGCTTGGCCAGATCATATAAACCAATGCACATATACTTAATTACAAATTGGTCAATTAAGGCTTGAGTGCCCCAGTGTGTACTGCTGTGTATGCTTTGTAAAATTTTGAGGGTCATTGTTTTAGGAAAAACCTCTCGGCTGTCAGGTAATTCTCAGGCTCCTGAACTATTCTTTTGTATTCCCATCTTTATTAGTTTTTCTTACTCCTGTGGTATGAATTTCGGTACCTGTGGATTTAGTTCTTTCTGCCTCTTATCCGATATATCTGTGTCCCTAGTCTCCAGAATTAGTAAAGCAGCTCTTTTAGCTTCTTGGTCAGCTAAATTATTTGCTCTTATTTGCGGGGTTAACCCTTTCTGGTGTCCCCTCAAGCGTACCACTGCAATTTTCTTAAGGCCCCTTATGGCTTGTAAGCTCTTGATGGATTAGTCTTTTCCTTGTAAATTTGTTAACCCTCTCTATTCCCAAATCTTCTAAATGTATAAGCTATTCCAAAAGCATATTTTGAGTCTGTGAATAAGGTTCAAGATATAAAAGTTGGGCCGGATTCTGCAGAGAGGTAGTTTCTAGAGACAACTTTGGAGAAGCAATTAATATCCATTTGTCCACTTTTTTGTTGTAATATTCCCCTGATGATCTGTGGAGAGATTACTTTCAACTCTCCTCCAAAGGTAATTTTGAGAGCTTCCTCCACCAATAGTACCGTGGCTGCTATTATTTTCAGACAAGTGGGCCATCCCCTACTAATCGGGTCTAATAGTTTGATAGGCTATAGGTTTTTGCTTCCTGCCCACTCCTGAGCCAATACCCCGTATGCGACACCTCCCTCTGTATTAACAAATAAGAAAAAGGGTCTCCGCAAGTCGGGTAAACTGAGCATGGGGGCATTTGTCAATTCCCTCTTAAGTGTTTCCAATTTTTCTCCGTCCTCTGGAGTCCACTTTAGCAACCCATCGTGAGCTAATTTAGCATATAAAAATTTTGCTTTTCCACTAAAATTCTCAACCCATTGTCTACAATGCCCAAAAAGTCCCAATAATTGTTACACTTGTCGTTTATTTCTGGGCAGA
This sequence comes from Gallinula chloropus, assembly GCF_964237585.1. Lineage (NCBI taxonomy): Eukaryota > Metazoa > Chordata > Aves > Gruiformes > Rallidae > Gallinula > Gallinula chloropus. Next base: position 903,451 of record NC_140106.1, read on the forward strand.
GGCATAGAGAGTATTCCATTAACCCTTTCACAATCCAATTTCTTAGTTCCTTTACTGAGTCTGTGTCCTAGGTACTTTGCTACTTCTTCTACAGACTGTAATTTTTGTTTAAACACCTTTAAACGCTGTAAACCTAAAAAGTTTAAAAGTTTAATACTCTCCCATCTAATTGTTTCCTCATCTTCTCCGACCAACAACAAGTCGTCCACATACTGGACGAGGGTTACTCCTTGGCCCGGCTCATATTCCCGTAAAAGTTGTTAGTCTTTTAATTTCTGGTTTCAATCCCTTCCTACCCTCCTCAGGTAGTGGGCATTGTTTAATTTGTACCGGGACCTCAGGGTCCTTAATCACAATCACAAAAGGTTTAATATTTAATCTTCCCATGGTCTCTGGAGTATACCATACCTCAGGGTTAATTTGCTCTTCGTCTTCGACTTTAAGGGAGCGTAATTTAACTCGTAATTGTTTTTTTATTTATTTCCAAAGAAATTCCTAGTTTAACCATTAAGTCTCATCTCAATAAATTATAGTCAGCTTCAGACACCAGCAACAATGATTCTAAGCCAATTTTGGAGTTGCTTTCAAATAATATTTCCTTGACCACGGGTACCGCAAAGGGTTCCCCTTTTGTGCCAATTACCTGTACTGTCTCCGAGGAAATTTTACATCCCCGGGGGTAAACTTTGGATGGTGGATCTTTCCGTCCCTGAGTCCACGAGGAACTCAATTTCTTACTGCTGGGGACATACTTTCAGTTTTACCAGGGGCTCTGTCTTACTCCTTATCCCCAGCAAATAAAGTTCTTGACACCCCTAGTCTTCTTTAAACATTTTCTCATCCCCCCATTGCCACTTCTCGTAAGGGGTTCTCTTTCACTTAAAGTGTATAAATTTGCCCTTGTATTATAAATTATCCAAAGGGCTGCATATTCACTTTCTTCTAAACTAAAGGGTTCCTTTTCATTTACACTCTAATTTAGAGCTTGACATACCCAATCCTCAAAGGAACCAAACCTGGGCCAGTGAACAGATTCACCCCTTATGGGTTGTCCTGCCCAGACTTCCATACATTAATGTATCATCTTTACTCTTACCCCGCCTAGAAGGGTGAGCATCCCAGTACTTAATCATCAGTCCCAATGGACTACTCGGGGGTACTGGGGAAAGATTCACAGGATCTCCCCCACCCATGGTGACAGTGGGCCTGCTTTTCCTCTGTCCCATCATCCGGGGTCTGTACTCTTACCCACCTCTCGGGGTTCATACCTCTCCCACCCCGGGAATCCTGGCCCCAACCGAACGGTAAACTGGCCTGTACTCACGCGTCCTGCGTCTTCGTCCAGGGCTTCGTGCACAAAGATTAAGGGGCTTTTCCGGCTTTTCTTTGCTTATTGCCGAGAATTTCGGTTCGTCGGTGGAGAGCCGAGCGGATACTCTGGCAGGGCCGCTGATACAGCGGGGCCAAAAAATATTTTTGCCAATTTCTTTTTCTCCCCATATATTTACTCAATAATGAATCATTTTCTCCTTAGATTTTCCTTTTCTCGTAGAAGATTCTCCCCAATGACGTATCATCAGTCCTAACGGACTTTCCGGGGGAACCTTGGAATCGGGGGTTAGTTTAGTTTTACTGTTCCCCTGGCCCATTTTTAAAAATACCTCTGAACGGAAACGCAATGACTTACCAGTACCTTCGGTAAAAACCGGAACCGTAGGGCCACTGTACTGGAAGCCCGAAAGCCCACAACGTCTGGTGAGCTTCTTCGTTCGGTATTCTTCGTGCACGGAAACCAGATTTTTCTTTCTTTCTTTCTGCCGTTCGGAAAATCCGGGACTGATCACCCAAAAACCTCCCTCGGGCCACTCAAAATAGAGTGGGGCGCCTCCCGTAGAAGTATCTGGTGATCAATTACCGGATCCGAGTCACGGCACCAAAATTGTTATCGACAAACGAGACACTCACGCGGGGAGTGTGGTTAGCAGCAGTTTATTCAGAGAGAAAGAAACAGCGCTGGGCGGGAGGAGACCTAAGTCTCACCACTCCGCGCCGTAGAGGGGTAGGATACAAGTATTTATACTCTTTAATAAACAAAGCAATCTATTTTCCAGTTATTCATTCATTTCTGTGATTAGCCAAGCAAAGTTCATATTCATTTTTCTTCGTCTTCTTGTACAATCATTAAACAGACTTTTTCATTCTTCCTTATCGATGACCCTGGTGTCAGATGTATTTCGCACATGGTTTCCTTTCACACTAGTGTGGTCACAGACTATTTTATAGGATGTTTTCCAAATCCGCTTCATCTTCTTTTTCTTCCTCTGATCGCTCGTTCCATTCCATAAGCAAAGCATAATACAAAATAAGCTTAATATTAACTTCAAAATATTTTACCTTTGTTTTAACTCGTACAAGCATAAAAAGAATCATTCCCTCCTCCTGCAAGCAGAAAAGCTTCTAAAGCATTCCCTTTATGATCATTCATCCAAACCTCGTACTATTTCAACTATTATCGGAAGAATCAGCAAACGTTCACTTGTCCCTTAGTTGGCCCCTCTCCCATATTTGGTCATCTTTAACAGCAAGCTCATACATTGGCTACTTAATTTCTATGGTTTCCACTTCTAAGTTACCTATAACTCAGTTCTATGCTTCGTTAGCAACTAACAATATTCGTTACACAATCATTCTTACAAAATCAGAACATTACAACTTGTTTCAAGGTACATGTGGTTTACTGAACAAAGGCTCATCTATCACACTTCTCTGTGTTTTATTCTGTCTGTTCTCTAAGTTTTGGACTTTCAAAAAGGTTGGGTCTCACAATAGATAAATTTTGTATGTTACCTCCCTAAGTACTTGAACAGCTATTTAATTCTGACAACTTGACAAACTCATTCTACAGTTTTGTCATGAGTGTGTGGAGCTGAAAGAAACTATTAGACAAACCTCACTATTTTCACTCTAGACAAGCTTTTAAAAAAATCTATAAAATGTACATATTTATGGCATCATTACAGATCTAATTACAATTAAAAACTGTGATGCAAAGCAAATACTGTGCATAAAACCAGCAAACATTTGGGCAGTCAGTTTTAGATGTTTGCATTTATTTTTTTCTTTGCTTCACTGGACTGTCACTGTCCCAATAATTTTACAGATATTTAAATGGGGATGATTTACTTTTACACAGGTTAAAATGTTTCAAGGCTTAAGATTACCTTTTATAAAAAATCAGAAAGCACAGGATGGAGTGGTATGTGAAGCAGGAAAAAGAGAACGTTTCTGTTTGAGTGGAAATTGAGTGGAAGATGTTTCCCAGGTGCCTTTCACAATAAATTGAAATCTGAGGTAAATCACTTAAGAATAAAAACAAAGTAGTGCTTGTAAATATTAATGGAAATGAATGTTCCATTGATGTAGCTGCTGGTGGCAAAAATTCTTCCCAGCTTTTTCGAACTACACAAATAATGTTGCCCTTAATTTCATTCCAGTTTTACCAGTTGGTCAGTTGGAGGGAGGTGCCCAGGAGCAGAGGGAAGATTTTTGTATTTAAAATCATAAGTAACAAGCTCCATTTTTTCAGAGCTCCACTGCAGAGATGGTGCTATTCGGACAGCAGTAGGCAAAAAGAACAGTTTGTAACCAGGATGCAGCTTGTTAGATTTTTATGCATTGCTTGGCTCACAGATGAGCTGTATTTGGATAGAGATTGTCCAGGAACACGCTTGCTTGAAAGTGGGTTAGAAGTGTTCTTCATTAGAAATCTCTTCCTACAGAGTGATTTCACTAAACACGATAAAGAAATGGACATCATCCACCCAAAGCTGCTCTGTGTGTTTCATCTTGATTGCTGAGGGAGCAGCACACTGATGACATTTTAAAATGGTTAGCAGACCACAGGAGATTTGGGGGGCTTTGATGTCTTACATGTGCCTTTCCTATCTTCTTGTTAGTCTTTTATTCTCTGGATGGAGTATGGTGGTACTGTTTTTCACCCCTTGAGGGGGTCTGCATGAATTCTGTTTTGTAAGAAATCTTAACCAACATATCCTATAGTATATTCTATTATGCACTAGAGATTACATAATCATGACTTTTTTTTTTAAATCTATGGAAAAGCCTTTTCCTGCAATCACTACATCACTACCATTTACAGGTTTCTGTGTCTTTCTCAGAATTGTTGTGCTGCCCACAGCCTCCAGAATCAGTCAGAATCATTGGGCTGGACTGAGACAGGTTTTGAGCATTCACATATTTAGCATAATAAATTCTTGTCCTTTCTGGTAAACTCCTCAGTAATTTGCCAGAATAGCTTATAGTGTCTGGCATATCACATGCAGTCTTTATTGTTCTTAACTCAAAAGACTAGTTTCTAAACTAAAAAATTCCTTGCTTCCATATATTGCTTTATTGATTTACTTGAGGCTTATAGGGTGGGATTACGAAGATTAGTCTTCCTGTCTGTCCTAGAAATATCAGTTAAATCACAAAACTTGGCATTGAAATTCAGCTAGTCAGTTTCTTCATACCTTTACCATAAAAATCTAGGCTATGAAATTCAAGTCTTGAGGTGACAGCAGTGTTGGGCATCCTATGTAATGCAGAAATCACCGTGAGACTGAGTGCTGAATAGAAACTGTGGAGGGGTTTATCTCAGCAGAGTAACTTGTCTGTGTCTTGCCGGGTTTTCTCTAGAACTGTGGTGGTGGTTGTGTTGGCTTTTTTTTTTTTTTTTTAGTTTATTTTTAGTTTTTTTTATGCCTGAAAATAAACATTTAAATTTAAAGTCATGCAAAAACTAGATTCTCTCAATTTGCCTGTGTAGTTAGATTCTTAAAGGCTAGAAAATCAAAAAGTAAAGGTACCTTTTCATGTTTATTACCTATGTGTGTATCTGTATATGTATAGCAGTGCTTACTGGTTTTGTCATACACACTAATTTATCTATTGTGCAGGAAGCAGGGAACTGTTATTACAATGCAGTTGCACACGTGTAATTATATGCTAAACAAGCATTGTTCCTATTGCTCTGGAAAGCAACAACGACAGTCAGACAAACAGAACTTGTTAGTTGTCAAGAACCCAGAAGTAACTTCCAGAAATGTTACTGCTTTGTGGCAGAGTAATTTATTTTGTTTGTTTCTTGCTTAATTGTGTTTGTGTTTATTGCCAGGATAACAAAAATTACTTAGGCCTTTCATTTATATTTACAGTGTTGTAATGATGCCTCTGGGGTAGATTATGCCCACCTTTCAAGGGGAAAAAAAGGTGGTGTCATAATATTCATTGAACCTGTTTTCTGTCACATGGAGATGTTCTTTTTGAAAAAGACAATAATATGTAAAAGTTGTAGTGAGTGTTCAAATAAGTTGAACATTATTTGCTGTGTTTTTTTCTAAAAATGTGTGTTGGACATATCACAGTACATCTGAACTGTATTTCTGACAGTGTTAAGTAGCTCAGTAGAAATACATTCAGCTGTGCTGTACATATATTTGTAGATAATTTAGCTTCATGTCTGGTCATTTCATAGTAACATAAATCTCCAATGTTAGGATTATATTTCATCTACATGTAATAATATTTAACAAAACAGTCTTTGGCTTATGTAACTTTCATTTGATAAAATTATTAATAAAAACACCTGTTTTGTTTGCAGCATTTTAAATCAGGCTTGAAAATCCATTTAAGTTAATAAAAGACAGTTATTTAAACATAAAGTGAGATTTATAAAACAACTTCTGTTGCTTATTGCAGTATTACTGATAGGGATGGAAAGGCTTTCCCTGTGATAGTATTGTGTGGGCAAGGGGGAGGGGGGACAAACAAAAATTTGACTGTGAAGCTGACCAGCTCTCTTAACAGTCAAGTTGAAACTCTGACACTGAACAGTGGTATTTATCTTTCTAAAACTCTCCCCTGGTAGGATTTAACCTAGTCACAATGCGAATTGGATTTTCCATAGCGTCCACAGGTTTAAAGGGGAAAAGTTCACTTGCACTGAATACTTCAGCTGTTGTCCCTAGTCTGTTACTATAGTTTCTGCCTTTTGATCCCCCCTTGGCCTCAATCCTTCAGCTACATATGCACATTAACTTAATTCCCTCGAGTTCCCTCCCTGGAATCCAAGAGTAGCAAGTGTAAACCTGTGCATATTTTAGGGATGAGTTTTTCTTTGTCTCCATTTTTTCAGCTTCTTTGGGCTAATATTGTCAGCTCACAAGTGAACACCCTAATTTGGATATCTCTGCTTGTAATTTAACCTTCAGCAAAATGATTGTACTCTTAATCTGTTCTTTCCCTTGTGACCATCAACAACATTTATACAGTGTTAATGGTTTCCTGTAGGAAAATTGGGGTAAACTTGTTTGGAGCTTCAGTTGCTTAATGCAGCTTTCATAACCTTCTCCACCTTGCACTGGCCTTCTGCTGTGCTCTCTGTCAGTGCTGGCAGATCTGTCCCTCAGGAGACACTGCAGTAGGGAAACCTCAGTTTGGTGCCTCTGTACAGGAACAAGTCATACCTTTCTCACTCAGGGCAAGAAAAAGAAATGCTTAGTTCTGTGTTTGAGTAAATGTAAAAGCTGATGGACCTGTGGAGAGCAGTCCATTGATGTGTTTGGCATGTTTGAGCGTGGAATTTAAGCTATTGCATCCTCCTCCTGCTACCAGACTCCCTGTTCCTCTGAGGGCTTGACTCTTGTGCCTTGAGAGCCAGCTCCTGTAAGGTTGTGTGTAATGTGGGATGGACAAAGTGAACTCACTCAAGCAAGGCCAGTTTTAAAAATACAATGGAAAGATTTAGAATGAAGCAGAAATCTGCCAGATTAACTGTGTGTAATTTATGTTCCTTAGGTGACAGGTATTTTTAAGGAGTTCTCTTATTATTGAGGGTATCATTGCTGAATTTTGGAGAATAACTTTCTTGGGTGTTCTTCACTAATTCATGTAACGTAAGCTTTTGGAAGGAAGCTTACAAGGGCAAGTAGTGATAGCACAAAGGGTAATGGTTTTAAACTAAAACAGAGTAGATTTAGATTAGATAGAAGAAATCCTTCCCTGTGAGCCTGAGCCTGGCGCAGGCTGCCCAGAGAAGCTGTGGCTGCCCCTGGATACCTGGCAGGGTTCAAGGCCAGGCTGGATGGGGCTTTGGGCACCCTGGGTTACTGGAGGGTGTCCTTACACATAGCAGGGGATTAGAAATAAATGTGTTTTGAGGTCCCTTCCAACCCAAACCAGTCTGATGCTGTGATTCTAAGAACAACTGAATTTCTATTGCCTTGTAAAGCATTAGAAATGAGAGGATATTAGTAACTTCTTCTCATTCAGTGACTGTACTGACTAGAGCAGCATTGTGTCTTTTGAACTCAGTCCCACCTGAGTCCCATTCAGTCTGTTGAGGTGAATTCAGCTTTCAAATTATTAAATGCAATCCAGGGATGTTTTTCTGTCCTCCGGTTTCCAGCAAGTCAAGCAATGCAGTTCACATCTTGAAAGCCAGTCCTGTTAGATACATCTCTTTTAACATTCTGGGGTGCTTGCCTGTGCAGCATGCCTCTGTTGGCCAGGTCGATAAGGTAATGAGGATTTAAGTGATGACTTGTGTTGACTATTTCAATTAGCTAGTGATCTGGGGGACAAAGGAAAAGGTTACAAAATGCTATGAAACTGAGTATTAAAATGACTTTGGACTTACTTTTCTTTCCAGGATAGTACAAAGTGTGTATCCCTAGTGATCTTAGGCTTTCACTAATTTGTCAGAGACTGAGAATACCATGTGTCTACAATAACTTACAAAATAAAAATGTATTTCACATTAAATGTATAATGTGTTCTGTCAGGCTTTTCAACAACTGTTCTAAATAAGGTAACATCTTCTGATTTCCTACATTGCCATCCACGCAACTTTGCACACATTTGCTTCTCAGAAGTTGTCCATGAATAATACAAAAATAAAAACTCCTGATAACAATGATTAGGATAAGGAGGTTTTTTTATCATTTTAAATTCTGTAATCACAGCTCTGTAAATTACTGTTCTTAATTGTCAGGTTTTAGTTTGAATCAGTAAGAGGTTCATGGAAATGAAGTGAATGATTTACCAGTACCCTGTGGGGGAGTGTGAAGCATTAGTTTCTTGCCAGTGAACAGTTAGAAATTTGCAGATGCTGTCTTCTAAAGAATTACTTGATAAATTTTCATTGTATGTGGCAAGTAGCCAGAAGTTAGGATATCCAAGTTGGGCTACTTTTATACTAAACACTGTTAAGTTCTGGTTAGCAGTTGGAGTCTTTCTAAAATACTCAGGGTTTCAAATTTCTTTTGTGGGCAAAACTGAACAATTGTTCTGGTTAAAGGTGTTTGGGATTCTTGGTACCACAGTAGGAGAGGACACAGAGTAGTCAGCCTGCCAATCCTCTGATTCGGATGCCTGTTTTCATTTTCTTGGCAGACCTGTTTGCAAACTTACTTTTAATTTCTAACCAGTGAAGTCTCAGTCAGTGTTGTTTGCTGGGTGCCTAGCAGAAAGTCAATAACCTGGTTCAGTGGCAGAGGATTTATCTTACCGTTGTGTTCCTCTGTTCATGTCAGGACCAGTAACAAGTGTTTCTGTTCTCATGAACATCATCTTCAGATAGTGCTCCCACTTTCACAGGCATTTGTTTTCTGCAGACACTTCAGCTGGTTAGAGTGTCTTCTGCAAAAGATGAAAGGATACAAGCAGTGTTCATGAGATCTTCAAAAACAAATGAAAAGTAGTAACTGTAGGGTGTTAATGTTGTAGAGAACTAGAGAAGGAAGAGGATAACCTCTAAGGCAAGACCCCATCTAATCCTAGAATCATAGAATGGTCTGGGTTGGAAGGGACCCCAAGGATCATAGAGCTCCAACCCCCCTGCCACAGGCAGGGCCACCAACCTCCAGGCCTGGAGCTACACAAGGTTGTCCTTTCTTCTGCAAGCTACTTATGTTAATAATTCCTGTTCAAATACAGTCAACTTTGAAATGATATTTTGAAGGGGTTTTTTTGTAAATTCGTCTTAAGGATTTATTTTATTTGTTTTTCTCAATGTTCTTGAATCACAGGAGTTTCTCTCTTGGTGTTGAGAGAGTGCTATTCTACACTTTACATTTAAGATATTCTCAGAGAAAAGAGTCATTTTAATGTTAATTGTTCTGGTTGAATAAATAATTTAACTTTGAGTGCATCCTGAGATGAAGCCTGGCTTCAGTTCTGATCCCAGGGAAGGTAAACCATAGCTGGAAACCGGAATACTTTCACCTGAAAATGACAGAGGCCCTGTGTAGAGATTCTATACCAATCAGGTTTATTCTTCTGCAATAGGCACTAGGTTTCTTTTCTCCAGTAAGTATTTTAGATAAACTTTTGAAGTCAAATGCATATTTCTACATCTCATTTAGGTTTATTTTTCAGCTTTAAGTATTTTATAGTTAATAAATAGTATCAGGATTTTGTCAATGGTATGTAAATAAGGCTTTAGGAACGGGTTTGCAGTCTTGTTTTCTGGGATTTATTCAGTGCTATGTAGTTGCTTTTTGTTACCATTGGGAGCTCTTGGGCTGTGTGGTCGTTTTCACAAGCACTGTGAGGGATTTGTCCCAACAGAAACGAATAATATGATACCCGAGGTCCAGGCAGTGCTCTTAATTTTATAATCAACCCCACCAATAGCATGTTAGATAACTTCTTCTGAAAGGCAGCATGGAAAAAAAACTTAACTGGAAGTGTCTGGATTTCAGATTAATTTTTCTGCTAGGGAATTCCTCCCACCCCACCCCCTCACATCCCCCCCCCAGCCCCCTCCTTCTCTCACCCTGGGGCAGTTTCAGTTTGAAGCTACAAGTCATCACGTTCACCCCTGGACTGCTGCACAGGGCAGCTGCAGTTCTCTGGGAGCCTTCTCTGCTCTGCTCCAAAATAAGGTTTTGTGTTATTCTGTTGGTTTGTGCCACTGGTAGTCATCAAGCCTGCAAGTCTTCCCTGTCTCCAGGACACTTTGGTTTTTTAAGAGCAGGATGCTGTGAGAAGGAGCTACAGGAAGGCCTCCATGGCCTCAATTTACATTTTCTCCTTCTAAACAGCTCTTTAGGGGTGACTCTCAAAGCCCTCAGATGTTTCTAGCTGATCAAAAGCTTGAGAGCACCAGACTTGGAGGTGACTTTCAGGGCCACGCAGTTCAGGGCTATTAGTTCCTGCCTGTTGAGTGCAGGTCTAAATGGATACTAACTGCATAAAAATTCTTCAGCTGCCAGGAAAAAAGGGACAAAGTTACTATTTCATTCTAGTGACATCATAGCTTGTATCATTAAAAAGATTCCTTACATCTCCAGAGCCTCCTTGAACAAAACATCACTGGATAACTTCCTAGAATGATGAACACTGGCGTTGGAGAAGGTCAGTACTATGTGCAGGCACTGACTCAGGAGAGCAGATTAGAAAAAGCACCCTGTGAATGCTGCAAGTGTAGGATGTGGAAATCTGTGTCTTTCTCTCTAAGGGGTCACATGCAGGTTAAGCATGTTGTACTAGCTGGTTTGTAGAAAGCTGGCTGGTGCTGCTGCACATCATCTAACTCATCCCACCAAAATTAATTTTTGGAAACATTGCTTCCCTGTTGTTTTCTCTGAGTTTATAGACAAGAATCTTTACCACTTGAAACCTAGCAATGCAAAGAGATAATGCTTCCTCCCTTTTTTTTTCCTGTTACATAATAGATGTGTTGAACATTGTAAGAAGAAGAGCTTTTAATTTTATGAAATGTGGTTGGCTGTCAAAGAGACATGATAAAAAGTGGTTTCTAGCCAAATTGCATTTGCTGAGGAGTGATGAATCTCTTGCCAGCACTAAAGAGGCTCTCTCCACATTGGATATCTGCACACTTGTCATGGGCAGAATGCAGTAATTTTTCTGAACGTAGACAGTAGAAATTCCATAGCAGAAATTGAAGTTTTTGTATTAACTGTCACTGCTTCCAGCAGCTGGTGTGCTGACAAATAGAGCAGAGGTGGTGGGGCTGGGTGGTATTGTTCCTGCTCGGATGGTTTGCTGTTGTGATTGCCTTACTCTCTTGTAAACTTCATTTTCCTGTACATGTTTGTGTTTTGTTGGTTTGTTGGTTTTTCTTTTGGGTGGAGGGGGGGTGTTCAGTTAAGAGAAGGAAGAAAATAAATATTATGCAGTGCATAACATGACTGCATCACTCAGGGATGACTCATCCCTCTTCTCATATCCCACTGTATTGTCACCAGACATATTGTTAGGGTGAATGCAGTATGAAAATGTAATCAAATAGTTATTTTTGTGTACATATAAAAGTCAGAAAAATATCTGACCCCATTGGAGGCAGGGTGCCAGCAAAAGTGAGGCTTGGAGACTTCATTTAGGACCCTATGTAAAACAAATGAAAAAAGGCAGACAAACAAGATGATTTAAGGGGTGACAGCTTTAAGGCTCAGTATCTAGAACATTTCTCTTTGCATTTTTACCCTAAAAGTTCATTGGGATAGCACCCAGGTATTAACTGTAAATTAGCTGCTAACAGTGGTAAATCATCTTCATTCTATTGAACATCAGGAGAAAGTTTAATGTTTTGACGTATCAAAACATTTAAGAGGCAAGCTGCATTGAAATGTCAATTGAAAGCGACTGAATCCCACTGTAGTGGGATTGATAGTGGCTGTTTTAAACCTGAAGAAATGTTTAAGCAATAGGTGTTTTGTATCACAAACTTCATTAGGTCAGGAATAACACACAGTTGGAGCAATGCCTTGCTGCATATTAACTGTCAGTTTGATAAATGCAGATGTCCACATTAAAATATTTATTCTTACTTTTTTTGGATAAAATTATTGACGAGATACATTTGAAAAACAAGTGTGATTCTTCCTTCTAGTGTCAAGGGCACAGGCAGAAAGAACAATTTTATCCATTTTCAAAGGAAGATATTTCAGAGGTTTTATATCATTGAGAAACATACTGTTTTGTTTTTTTTTTTTAAATCTGTAGATGAGCCTGAGTTGGATTTGAATGTTTCAAGATGCTGAAAAGAAATCTTCTTTTGCAGCTGTTGTTAAGAACAAGAGAACGATAATACTAATTTCTGTTTGTATCTTGAGCATTTAGTGAGGAAGTTCTGAAAATTATTTTCCTGAATGCAGATAAGATGCAAAATGGCTCAATGATTTTGAGGGCTCTATGGATCTGATGCAATCCAAGAGAAAAATAGAAATGAGAACTCTGAGTGTAATCATGCTAAGTTCAGAAAAGACAGCCTGTTAGATGTTCTCTCTGTAATGAAAAGCCAAATAAAAATGACATTGTAATAATGCTAGGGTTGTAAATGAAGTTGAAGTTGCCCATTATGGAGCCAGAGACTGTTTGGACATGAACAGTATTTGCTGTTCTGGTAAATTTATTTGTAGTTAATAGTGATAAGCATAGTAATGTTGGAGTATACCTACTACACGTGCAATCTTAAGTGCATACTCAGTGAAGTGCTGTTTGCTTGTTGTATGGTAATGCCCTGCCCATCTCCAACCAAGATCAGTTCGTCACAAGATTCACATGTCATGGAGTTACACATGACACCATACAAAATTTCCAGGGCAGGAGCCAGAGAACCTACAGAAATCATAATTTGAATGTGTCCAGCCTATTTGTAGCCAGTTACTCTTGGCAATCAGAGATCCCCATAAAATGATGAGTATCTTGTTAGTGCTTCTGTAGGCAACAGAAGCGATTACATTAGAGAGATGCAGCAAAAGATTGAGAAAAAAAGGCTGTCTTGGGATTCTCTTTAAAGGTTTTGATTGGCTTGAAATACTGTTGTGGCCAGCTGTTATATTTGAAAATGTGGTATGTTAAGCCCAAGAGTCAGCTTTCCTTAAATCAATGAGGTTTGTGTGTAACTATACTGTTGGCTGATGAGAGCGAACAAATCCGTTCTTGCAGCTGTACTCCGTGGGTTGCTCATGATAACCTATCTCAGAAGTGGTGTTGTAATGTGGGTAATGTCATTGAAAAGCAGATGTGGGCAAAGGAAATTCTTTCTGCCAGTTAGAAAGCGTATTAATTGAATAGGTTAGGAAAGCTGCAGAAGAGAAGAACAGGGTGGATTACCAGTCGGTTTCTGAGGTGAAAACTGTTTCATGATTTGAGATAGAATCTGACTTGAAATGGTGCTAAAAGACCTGTATGAAACGTGAAGGAATTTGTGTGTCTGAGTTTGCATGTGGATGTGTACAGAGCGTAAGAGAAGCTCACCTGCTTGGAGACCATTAAGTTCAGGGACATTTGTGGACAAGGATGAGGAGAGAAATGTTTCTCTTAAACATGTTTAAACATGATAGTGAGATTGTGTACCTGTGTAAGTAGGGGAAATCATTGTTCTATTGTTACAGCCTGAAGAAACTGGCTTCTGTATCTGTTTGGATGCTTAAATACCCGGTCACCTTGAGTGTCCACTTTATCACTACATGGAGATTCTAATATCTGACACTTTCAGGTCTTGTAGGCATTTATAAAACATGCAAATTACATGGTCACACTAAACCAAAGAAGTAAAATTTGTTTTCACTGCTACATTTGCTGTTACCGTTCTAGTGAGCTGAATGGTATGAATTCCCAGGGTCCTTTTTAGGAGAACAGGCTGCCTGCTACTGTTTGTGAAGGTAGAAGAATTGCATGATAAGAAATACCCCCTTGTCTACCTCATCTTTTTCCTCTAATTCCTGTAGTTGACATGTTATGCTGAGATTCCTGTCTACAGATTTACCTTGGGACTTAGATTACTGATGGCCCAGAAAAATTCTCTGCTGTTCCTACAGTCTGACATTCCCCAGAGGCCCATAGGGTCGGTATAGTCTTGGAGAATGCAGGCAAGCCTTTATTAATGGTACATGAATATTTTATTAATGGTACATGGATAAATCTTTCACTCTTTTAGAGTAACCTCACATCTGCAGCATGTACTCTTGCAGCTTTTCTTCCTAAGCAGTAGCTTGTTCTGGAAGGTGAATGTTCTGCCTTAGTTTTACTGCTCTGCTTGGATCAGCAACATGACATTTATAATAAAATGGTTTCATTATAAGAAGGTTTGGTTTTTTTTTTTTTTCCCAACATTATCTGGCATTTGTTTGAAGTTAATAAATTGATCTGTTTTGAATCTCAATGCAGAATGGGTGCAGCAGACAACATTCACAAAGGTCGAAGTACTTTTATGGAAGAACTGACAGATACTGCTGAGATAATAAGAAAAGCAACTTCAAGATCACTAGTAATTTTGGATGAATTGGGAAGAGGAACTAGCACACATGATGGAATTGCTATTGCTTATGCTACACTGGAACATTTCATTAGAGCTGTAAGTGTTTGATCTGACATGTGGTTGTGAATGCTTTTTCAGCCTGTACCATGTTAGGCTGAACTGGACATGATGCCTGTTTCCTTGTAGAAATGTAGCATGTCTAGACTCAGAGCAAAGGGGCATGGATAGAGGATACCAGTGTTGTGTTTTATAACTGTTTTAAGCCAAACCTTCTTACATGCCTTACCTCATTGTTGTAGGTGGAGTCACTGACACTGCTTGTCACTCACTCTCCTTCGGTTTGTGAGCTAGAGAAGATGTATCCAGACAAAGTTGGTAATTACCACATGGCTTTCTTGGTGAATGAGGAGGAAAGTGCTGAACAAAAAGGTACAGTATAAATCCATCTGAGGTTTTCACACAACAGGTGTAGGCAGAAACTGTAGAAGTGTAATTTAAACCTCAACATGAAAGTTACATGTTCAAATTCACTAGAATATCAGCCTATGCAGAAATTTTGGAGGGCTTGAAAACTGTACAACCATTTCTCTTTCACATTTAATACAAGAATCAGTAACCTGGGTCAGATAAAAGAGTCACACAGCTTGGTAACTCACAGTAGATGAATACAAAGGATTAGGGAGGAGGGATTAGGGATCAAATGTGTGTTAACTCTTTCTCTAGAAGATCTCACTGTCTGCAAACATTTGCTCTTTTGGGGGCTTCAAGAGCTAGATGGTTTTCTGATTTTTATTATTTTCAACAAGGTTGTCTAGTTTCTCTGTGTGTGCATGTGTACTTTTGGCATCTTCATCCTATTGTGTAAGCAGTTTTCACTGCATTGTGTGAAGAACAACTTCCTCTTGTTTGTTTTGAAACTCTTTTGAAACAACATGTAGCTTCACCTGGTGGTCCCAGTTCTTTGAATTGGAAGAGGCAGAGGAATAATCTTTGTTCTTCCTGTCTGTGCCATGCCTAATTTTGTAGATTGCTGATCATAATTGCATCCAGTTCTGCTCTTGCCAGGCAGAAGAGTTGCAGCATTTATGCTTGTCACTGTTGCTCTGAATTAGTATTTTCAGTGAAGTTTGTCAGCTCTCTGCTTAGCCCTTTTCCTTGTTTGACAAGTACCTTGAGCCTCTCTAACTGCAGTGATGATCACCCTTCATGGTGAGAACTGACTGTTACTGTAAGTTTCCTATCTTTTAACCAATTATATACAAATGCAAAGGCATTCCTTTTAGATTATGGCTGCTTAGTTTTCAGAGGAGCACTTGATGCAGGGCTCTTGTCAAATACCTTTTGAAAATTCACACAGGGTTTATCCACTACATGTGTCTTACTCACATGGCATCCAAACTGAGAACAGATTTGTGATGTAGGAATTCCCTCCATACCTTTGCTTTTTTTTCTTTTTCTTGATGTATCAGGTTTAATCAGGTGCTTGACAATTCTGCTTGTATTCTGGTTTTCCTGCTTTGCCTGAATTCTTCTTAGGAATATTTAAGAATTGATATGAGCATCAGCATGTCCTTTGCTCACAAAGTTCATTAACTGGAGTGTTGATCTTTGATCCCATGATACAACTGAGATGTTACCAACATTCAGTACTTACTAGTCCTTAACAGCTGTGTCCACAAAGCCCTATCATTTATGTTTCACTTTGTCTTATTTCATGTTTATGTCCTGCTTCAGCATTTCTACCTTAAATGTTATTTTACCTGAACCTTCAGGTTATATGTAGTCTTTACAGTTTTGCTACAGAGAGACACAATAGCCTGTGAGCAAAAATGCATCTGTGTTTCTTACTCTATAACTTTAGCTTCTGTTGTCTTAACATTTTAATTGTTTCATTGAAGGTGAGTTTTATGGCATGTTTTTTCCCAATCTTTGACTTAGATAACTCAATTCACCTTGAGTCATTATCAGTTATGGAAATGTCCATTGTTCCAAAATCTTGCAATCTTAAAACAGAAAAGTGAATGGTAGTGAATGATGTTGTAGAGTTTCTGGTCTTTACACAAGGCCTGGCTTGTGCAGAGTTGCAACAAGGATGTCTTAGGAGGAAAAGGAAGGAGTCATAGGACCTATAATGATGTCTTTTACATTTGTACCTTTTCATCCTGTAGAAAACCCCCTAGCAGAGGATCCACCATCCCAACTTGTATTTTTTTCTAAGCATTTTTTATGGCTTTCAGCCTCCTGGTAGGCAGGAAGCTTTTTAATGTGGTGTGGTTATGGACTTCTTGACTGATAGGTTACTGACACTGTCATTGCTTAGCAGACATGAGATGGAGTGTCCCAGTTGCAACATAATTCATCAGTTTGACGTACAGTTTTTGACACACAGAGATAAGTCTGCTAAAAAAGACACCAGGTAAACATCTATTTAAGAGTTTTTTCATTCTCACAATGGGTAGGTAAAACAGAAGAAATCATACCTGAAGCATGAATGGCAATGAGACCTCAGTCTTTGTCATTTCAGTCTTTGGTCTGCTGTGTTTTATTAACATAATAGTTTCTCATTTTGGTTTTATTTTTTAGGATTTGAACACGAAGAGAATCCTGAATTTATCACTTTCCTTTATCAAATCACTAAAGGAGTCTCTGCAAGGAGTTATGGGCTAAATGTTGCCAAACTGGCAGATCTTCCTGAAGAAATCTTGAAGAAGGTAGCTCACAAATCAAAGGAGTTGGAGAGGATAGTGAATATGAAAAGGTCAGAACAATTGTGATTTCCCCTCTCCTCAATGAATATTCAGCTATGAATTTAAGAACATTCCACACAGTATGCATTAAAAAATGTACAGTAAGAACTACTTCAGCTACCCTCCTCTACTTTTCAGGGAAGACAGTGAAACAAACCTCAAAAAAAAAAAATCTTAGGGAAATCGTGCTATCTCTTTCAATCAAAGCTTTAGATTTAAAAGGTAGATACTATGTCAGAGGTTAATTGCTGCTCTCTGAAACAGGATTGGAAAAAACTAAATGCATGTTGAGCTAACATTAGGAATAAACTGTGGGGGGGGGGGTTCTTATGCTAAATACGTAATGTATGCTTTCATGTATGTATTTTCTCTGTTTTCAGAGAAAATATTTAAACATATATTTAATATTTAGAATGTAACTCACATCTAGTATCTCTTCTGTTCTACCAGCGATAGTGAAAATATTAATATATTTAATTTGGAAAGGATATTATTCTCCGTGGAACTTGTATTTGCATAATACAATAGAGATGAATATTCTTCAGTTTAACTTAAAAAATTAAGTATTTATGATTTATTTTAAGTATTAATAATTTATCATTTATTTTGTTTACCTCCTCCTCCTCCCACTCCCCGACACAACACACAAAAATTTACTGAAAGTTTGGGCGTTTTCATATCTTTCTGCTAACCACTTTTCATTTAGGAGCTTATGCACTTTATATAGAGACTAGTTATGAAAATTCTTATGTGTGTCAAATAGTATCACCTCTATAAAACCTGTAACATTATATATATAGTTTAGATATAAGTATGTGCGAGCGTTCATATTAATTTCCACTGAATTTTTTGTTATTGTTGTTTTCAGTGGCAGTCCTATCAGTAAACCTTCAGGAATATAATAAATTAACATCCTTGTTGCCTGGTGGTTGTAACTAATCCTGACAGAATAATTTTGTATGAGAAAATTTTGAGTACTAATTATTTGTAGGTGCAAGCAGTTCTTTTGAAACTGAACAGTGCTTAGTGCTTAACACCAGATTTTATCCCTTTTTCAAAAAGCAAAATAATTCTTTTGATGATACATGACAGTTTGTGGGAAAAATAATGTGGTGGCTTCTGTTAATTGGAAAGAATAGCCCATAATTGACAAAAGTAAAACAACAAATTACTAGCAGTGACTTGACTCTGTTGTTATGTGGGGTTCTAAAATCAAGGAAAAAAAATGTTTTCCAGAAAGGTGAGAGTATGAGCTGGAAGGGTAGTGTTACTGTGTAATAAAATTAAGATGCAAAATAATACTATAGGTACATTTAGCTTGTATTACTTTGTTCTGTGAAAATCATGCTAGCATATTACTTGGACAGGGCACAGAGTTCTAGTGTGTCTCCAACCTGTGGGCAGTAAAACTACTATCCAGTGATGTCATGAGAAGATTGATTTACAGTGCCCATGGAGGGGTAGCATGAGGGCTGACCAGCCAGTTTTAATTAAGGGACTTAATTGTGCCCAGTTGTTCAGCTTTTGAATAGGTAGGTAAGCGATTGTCTCTATTTTAGATTTTGGTATAGAATTTGCTTCTGTACTTGTGGTGGTTTGGCCCTGGCTGGAGGCCAGACACCCAGCAAAGTCGCTCTGTCACTCCCCTTCTCAGCTAGGCAGGGGAGAGGAGATCTAATGAGAGTCTCAGGAGTGAGATGAGGACAGGGAGAGACCATTCCACAATCAGCACCAAGGGCACAACAGACTCAACATGGAATAAAATGCACCTATTTATTACCCAACTGAAACAGGGCAGGGTAATGAGAAATCAAACCAAATCTTAAAACCCCACCCCTCCCATCTTCCCAGGCTCAACTCCACCCCCCATTTCTCTCCCTCTTCCCCCAGCAACACAAGAGGATGGGGGCTGGGGTCAATCCATCAGATGTGGGTAACCTGCTGCCTCTGAGACCAGCTTACACCATGTGATGTTTGACGCTTTCTCTTCTCCCTTGAAGGACAGTGAGCTACACAGGGGGTGAGGGACAAGGGACATCCAAGGCACATCCGTTGGTAATTCATCAGATTTGACCTGTAGCAGGTTATTCCTTCCCTGGAGACCTTTTGCACACACTTTGTAGGGAACTTCATGCAGCTGTATAAACCTGGAGCTCAAGTCAATGACAAAGGAAAAAAAAATCCCAACAAACAACTATTATGTCCAATGACTTCAAAGAGTATAAATGATTGTATTAATTTTTCCAGTTCTCCCGTGTAGGTCATTATAGAAATACTTGCTTTTGTATATTCCTGTTTATTTTCCCTTATGACCATGATGTCATCTAAATGCCAGAGTATTTTCCTATACCTTCTCCTCAAAAGAGGCATTAACAAATTCAGAATTTGGTATGACATATCAGTGGTAGGAAATAAAAATTATCATGAACTTGGGAATAAAACTCAGACCTCTTCGTAGCAGCATACTTGTGGTGTAACAATACCCACAGGCTAGCTGTCTTGTCTCAGTTTTGAAAACACATTCATTTTATTTAAGAAAATCCACTGTGTAATTCCATCCAGTCTTGACATCTTTGTCATCAGGAATGTATGAACCTATTTTAAACATCCTGTTGTTATTTGTGTCAGCTCTTTTTAAATCAAAAAGTATTAAAAAAAGAACACAGAAGGATGTGTCTACTCATTGATATTGAAAATATCTCTTTATGGTTCCACTAATGCACATTTGTTGGAATTGAATGCTGAAAATTAAACAGTGCAAACTACAATGCTGTTTGTTGCCTTTGCTCTTGCTCAGTGTTCTATTTCATCTCATCAGTGTTTCTAGTGCTCTGAAGTTAGCTATAACATTAAATTGTTGACTGACAGAGCTGGAATAAATATGTTTGGAAATGTTAACTAATTGTTTAAAGATCACATAACATTTTAAACTGTGCAAACTGCTGGTTTTGACTGTGTATAAAATTTTGCATAAGACTATAGGGCTTTCAAGGTTTGATGTGTTTAATTTAAAAATACTTCCACATTCTGACTGATATTTGTTTGCCCCCCACCCCCCTTTTTTCCAGGAAAAGGCTAAAGTGCTTTGCTGAAGTATGGCAGAGAAATGATTCTCAGGAACTACAGAAATGGAAAAGTATGTGTGAACCTGAAGATGAAAGAAAGGACAGTTTTTAGTCTTCAAATCATGCTTAAAGATTGAAAATATTGGGGATGCAAAATACAGATCTGAAGACAAACAGATTATAGGTGCATTAAGCTGACTTTTCTGCCTTTTCAGAGATAAGAGATGATGCATTGTGATATGATGCTCCACACCCACTTCCTGATTGTATCTTTCTCACTCCACATTTCCTCCCTGAAGTGTTTTCACCCTTTTCCTTTAATGCAAAATGTCTAGTGGCATTGGATTTGGTTTCTAATATGTTTAGAAAACAAGAGAAAAATTACGTTGATAAATAATTTGGCAAATATTTTTAAATAAAATAATGTCTTTTAAATTTATCACATTTCAATGTCTATAAAAATCCCTCTGTGTTGCAAAAATGTAGCTGAGTCTTGACTATGCTATACTGCTGTGCAACTGGTAAATGACTGCCATAAAGAGACTTTTTGGGTTTGTTTGTTCTAGTATTGATGCCTTTAAAAATCACTGGGTTTGTAGATCACCCTCTAACATGCACCATGAATTACGAACAGTGTGTGGCTGGATAGGAGAGATGGTGCAACTAGTAGTTCTCAAAGCAGCAGCACAAAACACACATTGACTGGTTTTCCTCTTCATTCTTATGCATACCTGCTTCTTTTTCAGCTTCAGCTTCTGATATTGGCATGGTCTGAAGACTGACATACCCTAAATAATGTTGGAGTACCATAAGATGAGATGAAGAAGGCAATTCAGACTATGCAACTGACATCCCTTGTGCTCTGTCAAATGCAGAGTAAAGCTGGGAAACATGTTTAAAAACAGAAATGATGTTTTTTAAATTTTGAGTGTGATATCCAATTGATTTTCCTTTATAAACATAACCACTTGCTATGAAAGTGGACAGTGATGTCCAGACACTTAAAACTTGGTAAATACTTTGTTGTGTTTAAAAAAAAAAAAAAGTGGAAAGAAATTAAATAAAATATAGTCTTTATTTTAGTCTTTTTTATAGTCTTGATGAAATGAGGTTTTGTAATCTTGGAGACAGCTGAACCTTTCTAATTTTTTTCAGTTTATATATTTTTTTCTGAATAATGCATGTCAGATGAAGATGAAGTAGTGATATCACATGGGATTGAATTAGCCTTTCCAATAGAGAGAACTTCATGCAGAAAAGCTTGTAATTTTTTTTACCTGTGAAAAACAATTGCTAACCTGCACCAAAGATTTTTTCCTGATAGTTCAGATGACAAAGCATAATTAAAAAAATATATAGTTTGTCTGCTTCAAATAGCAGCATCTATTTAATACAAGCATCTGCTTCTGCTGTGTGTGGTGTATTGATGTAAATCAGAAGAGCTGAAGAAGGAAGCAGTTTTTTAAGGTGTTGTTGCCCAAGTGTTTTTAGCTTTGCCACATGTTGTGAAGCACAATGAGTGTAATACTCCATTCTTAATGCACACAGCTGTGGTGCATTGGAACTCAGGACTTGTGACCACAGTCTTCAAAGAGAATAAATAAGCCATTACTGAATTCCCACATGTGCTAAATGTGCCTTTAGTGAGACTCTCTTTACCCTCAGGGGAGCATTCAAACTGTGCCTCTGACAAGGAAAAAAATACCCACTACACCTGTATGAAGTCTGAAAAGAATTGAGAAATACAATTAAGGATGGAGAAATGGACATGTTATTACTGGCCCCTTCATACTATCAAGAGCAAAGCAATTCCAGCAGGCTTTTCTCTTAATGCCTGCGATCGTCTTAGAAATAACTTCTGAATTTAGCCCTGCTCAGTTCAAGAACAGAGTTTATCTTGCTATCCCAGTAAGGTTTATTTCTAGATGTGCAGGCTAATTATTAAAGCCACTGTTTTATTCTCTGCTGATTCCTAGCAGATAGGTAAAAAGTTACAACCATTTGAGGATGCACTCTGAAGAGATGGCGTACTATTGTTACATGTGTTTGCTGCTGATTTTAGGATACATCTGTAAGGAATCACACAGTACAGTGCCACTTCATCTAGAGCTGCTTCTGATGACGTGGAGCAGCCACCCTCATTAGCAGGGTGAGTGCCACGTGAGTGTGATGACTCTGGGATGTGACGAGTTCAGACCTCACTTGGGTACATTTGCAGAGCATGAGATTAGGTGTAGTCTAGACAGGCAGCCAGACAGACATTCCTTGGCCTTGGTTAGCACAGAACACTAGAGGGATATAAAGAAACAAAGGCTTGCTGGAAAACCTGCAAAGGCATTAATTTTGTAGGAGGTTTGGGGTTTTTTTCCATGTTTTTTTGCTGTTGCAAGCTGGGACTTGCGTGTCTGTCATAGCAGGAGTTCTAAGAGATGGAAAGATGAGAAGCCTCTTTTGTGTTTTCCTTTTTTCCTCCTTTCTTCTTTTCTTTTCAATTCCAGCGCACTCAGTTTCATCATAAAGACAGTTTGAAGTACGGTTTTTGGTAGGTGGTACAATCCTAAACATGTGCCCAGTTTTTAAACCAGAGAAATAACCCTTTTGTCCCAGTGCTGAGTCAGCAAGTTTGGATCTTTCATGCTGACAGCTGCAAGACTAAAGAAGAGTGATCCATCCACAGAACATGCTTGGTTGTAGTGGGAATTCGTGCTCTTCTGGAGGTCGCCTTCAAGAAAAGAATGTCTAAATATCTTTGTCAAAATAGGAATATTTTTGGGAACCTGCACAGTGTTGGCTCCTCCTGCCTGTGCCAGCATGTTACTGACAATAGTAAGATGTAATACTGATGTGAAAAATACAGATTTGTACTATACATAAAGGTATGGTCTCCCTGAAAGACTTTAGCACTTGATGGCTTTCACCTGGTTTCCTGAAGTATTTATCACTCCCTTAGGCTTTCCCACTGTTTCCTCTCCCCTGCTCTTGAAATATAAATTTGAATGCCTTTGTGCATCTTGTCTGGAATGTTATTGCCTTTAGAAACCGCAGTGCCACAGGTTAGCAACACAAACTGGTAGATGGTTTGGATGGAAGAGAAGGCGAGAGAGGGCTGGGTACACTTGTCACTGCCTTTTTGTGTTTGGTTATGTAAGAACGTAATTATAGAATACCCAAAGTAAAACACATTACCAGTAGCAATTACCTTTCTTACTGGCATACAGTGCCTTTCACTGAAGTAACTCTCAAGAGGATTTTCCCATGTATCACAAAGTTTTCCAGAAGTATTTATAGAAATTACATTAATTTACCTACCACATCAGTTTACAACCCCTATAAATGACTTTAAAGATCACTGAAATGTCATCTGAGTCAGGTATTGCAGTTCAGTCTGTTCACTGCAATGAAAGTATTATTTATTCAAATCTGTGGGAAAGCAAAGCATCCAAATATTTCTACTATATGTAAAATTCAGTGAGAATTTAACTCAGTTATTTGAATTTCTTGCAGGTCTGACATAAGTGCATGTTTCATAGGGAGATAAGAGTTTGGTAGATTGCATTGCACTGAGAGAAGTAGGACGCTGCTCCAGAATCTGGATCACACTGCTAGAATGGCTGTTGGAGGGCCTCCTCCCCACTCTCACCCCAGGTGGCCACTGCAGTCTCCTTCCAAATCTTAGCACCAGCACTGCCAGTCTTGGACAGCAATCTGAAATGTAAGTCTGAGCCCTCTGCCTCTTCCCCCTCTCCAGTTTTACAGCCCATGAATGGACTGGATGCTTCTCATCACCTTTTAATTGTTCCTAAACGCAAAGGCCACAGCAAGCGGAAATTTACCATCACAGCATCATGTTCCCATCTGTTTTCAAAGCCTCCCTCACACCTCCCTGCAAAATCCTTGACACTTGAACCCAAATCAAATGTTTGTTAAATCCCAATTCAGTTCTGGGGGACCTACCAGTCCAGCTGGTAGGTAAGCATAAGATTCAGCTGTGAGACCACTTATTTGGGTCTTAGAACCACATCAGTCCAGTGCTGTTGACGGTCCTTGTTTTGTAGCTCTGCTTAGGAGAAGCTCTGGATTTACCCAGCTTGGTACAGTCCTGTACTAAAAATTCTCTTACCAAAATTATAGAACTCTGCTCACTTTGACAATGCTTCATTTGTCACTGTACATGGCTAAGCACACTTGATGTGGAAATCCTTCCCTTGAACCGTATATTAGTTTCTTCCTCAGCTACTGATGCACAAGCTTGATGACTTCCTTAATTACATTCTAGATTTTTCTCCTTGCCTAGCCGTAAAGACAAGTAGGAAGCAAAGGATGTTCTCTTAATTAAAAAAAAAAGAAGAATTTCTGAAACATCTTGTTTTGTAAGATGTGAGTCCTTGCAGGTCATGCTATTAATTGTGAAATAATCTATTTGTCCGAGACTAAACTGGATTAAGTCATAAATGAGCTGTAAAGAAAAGGATGACAAGGCCTAAGATACTATTCAGGGGAAATAAAGGGTGAGCAAGATAAAGACAAATACAGAAATCTAGGAATAATTCACTGTTCTAAGAACAGCAATAGGAAACGGAGTGAGCAGGCACTGGTTTGATGCTTTGGCTATAGGTAGAAGACATAAGGTGAAGAGAGCTTGCCCAAGGCTGAGTGCTGCAGTGAGCTCTTGTGCTGTTGCTGTGGATGGCCAGCACTCAGACTACAAGCAGTATCTTTCCTTCAGAGGTGTGATCAAGAGCATCTTGCCCAAAGTAGTCACAGGGAGATGGAGGTGGTGCCTGGTCATAGGATTCATGTCATTGACATCGCAGCTTGTGGAGGATGAACTAAGCCATCAAGGGAGGGCAGGGAGATAAGTTTGATGGCCCCTCTCCTCTCTGTGGGTCACACACAGAGGTGTTCTCATCACTCATGATGGAGAAGGCGTTTTTATTCCATCCTCAGCCCTGCACAGGTTCATCACAGAACAAAGTTCAGCCCTGAAATACAGGGCTTTGCCTGTCTTTTAAATATATATTTATAGAATGTTCATTAAAAGGCAGAGTTTTCAAATATATTTTTTGAACTTGCAAGGAATTTGTAAAATTTTGACTGCCTTCCTTCCAGATGTTTCTTCTAAGTAACAATATTTTGGGGGGTATTATAAAATGAGGTAATTTTTATTTAAAATACTGGTAGATGCCCCTAGTAACAAAACTGAAAAATACTTCTGATTTAAATGTATTTTTAATGTTTGGGTCTTTGTTTGTGGCAATCGGTGATTCCTGGGAAAGAAGGGATTGGAAAACACAGCAAAATTTAAATAAACAATCTGCAATGAAGAAGTAGAAATCAACATTGCTTTTTACTTACAATAATCCAAATATCCAGGGTGACTTAAAACTCGGTGTCCTGAATACCAGGAAGATTACTAGATATAATTATCTCACTCTTATGTAACACAAAATAAAAAGTTTCAGTCAAGTGCTGAGCTTTTCCTTCTGCCTCCATACTGAAATATTTCTCTTTGCATATTCCCCTCTGCGTAAAGCATTAGAAATTGACTGTCACCTTAGAGCATTTCAGAGGGACTCGTGTCTTGTGTGAGCACATGTTTTTAGTTCTCAGTTTGGGGAAGGGGAAATGACAGCACCGTGATGCTCACGGCTAGAGGCAGGTACCACTGAATTTGCCATACGGGACCTCCTTTTGCTGGTAGGTCTGTCAGGGTGGGGGACTGGCGTTTGCCTTTACATGGCTGAGTAGGACCCTCAACCTCCCCCAGGGCCCTGGTCCTCTGGCTGGACAACATCACTTGGGAGTAGGGGGGCTGTGGGTGGGGGAATGCCAATGTCCCTTCCCTGCGGGATCCAGCGGGACAGGAGGACCAGGCTTGTGCCCTCGGAGGACTGGGTTGTTTAGTCAGCTGAGGTTCCCACTGCTGTAGAGGAAAGGAGAAGGGAAAAGGTCTGTTCTCTAGTTGATCCACCACAGGGGACAACACCACACAGGGCAAATATTTATTTAGCAGTGAAAAGGCTAAAGATCGTTCCTTAGATCTCTACTTGGATGTGCTAACAGGCAGCTTGTCAGCCCCCCTGTGTGCCTCAAACTTCTCTATTGCAATCACTGGAAAAACAAGTGCTTCAGTGAGAGCAAGCAAAGAGGGAAGTGGGGGGGATGTTTAAGGAGAAGACCTTGAAACAGCGTTTTTGTCAGAGTTTAAGTCAGCCTATTCAAAAAGCATATCTCCAGGGAGTGATAAGGCTTGTAATTTGGGATTTTTTTTCAAAACTCCAAAGTAACTAAGTTTTAAGAAAGCCAAGGACACAACACCAAGGTACGTTGAGCTGGCTTTTCCAGCTGGAATAGCTGGAATGCTCCCAGCTATTAAGATTGTCACATTGCAAGAAGCATAGTGTCCAGGGAGACTTCCCCTCTTCCCAGCTGGTTGGTATCTGTGGTGTTTATGTTCTCCTTAGTTATGTCTTGTGCATACTTTGAGTTAATGTCATTTAATTTTGGCTCACTGAAGGCATCTCCGTGTACTGCGCTCTATTTGCAGTACTTTACTTAAGCAAAGACTGCATTAATGCAATAATTAGCTATATTAAACCAGCTGATCCTCTATGCAAATTCATATTTTTAATAGCTTCCACCTAGAAAAATAAAGCCCTGCTAATCCTTTAATTAATTTGCAATCTAAAACTGTGTAAGCCTTTGACACTCTGTTTTCAGGAGCAATTAAGTTCAAGCCTGTGGCCAATGGTAAGTTCAGCTTGAGCCTGTGTTATGTCCCACAAGCCATCAGGATGAGCAGCTGTAGTTTTCCTTCCCCTCTGTACCCAACAGCTGGGAAAAAATCTCCACCTGTTTCCCAAGTGATGTGTGGCACACAGGCAGCAGGTATGCTCACATTTTATCCACTCCCACAGAGTTTTCATTCTTGACCTCAAAGATCTTTTCCAGCCAAAATGATTCTGTGAGTCTATGATCCTAAACAGGACTGTTTTAATTCCTCTTTGGGTCTCTCCAAGGCACCTTTGCATACTAACATCCTCACCACCACTGCTGCCCAATTTCCTTTAATCACAGTCTTACTCCATGTAACAGTTCTAACAGGCTTTGCAGTATGTTCTTCATGGTCACCGGTTGTTTCTCAGCTGGGATGTGCTACAACGATCTCATCCATCATTGCCAATAATTTTCCTTCCTCCTGATGAAGACAGAGGGTGTTCAACAAAAATAAAATAGCCCCTTGTCCCTGAATTTAAACTTTCCTCTGTACAGCAGCACCTTACAGCTAATTCCTCCTCCCTCTGATAACCAGGCATTTCAGCGGAGGCTACGACATTGCTCTGGATTTTATATTCCCAATGCTTTAATGTAAGAATGCTTCCATACATTCCTTCATTGTGCTGTTCTTCAGGCCAGCGTGTCCTGCAGTCTCTCCTCTCTACCCCAATTTCTGTGAAGACCTGTCCACATGCCTCATAATCAGATGCAGGCTTGATGAGACCAGGCACACAGTGAACAAGATGCTTGCCTGCAAGGATCTCTTCCTACAGACTGGGAAATGCTGGACCACACATCTCCTTGCATCTTGCCAGGGTGAGTGGGTTTAGTGCTACCTGCAGTCTCTCAGCACATCCTCAGTTCTAAAAGCTTTATCTTCAGGGCCCTTTAAAAATGTTCCCAGACACTCTAGTGAGGGTCGATTTAGATTCTAGGGTAGGAATTGTTTTATTTCCCCTGTGTTTTACAAAATCCCAGCTAGCATTGTCTGCATAGCTTTGTTTTCAATTTACACATTTAATAATTTCTTCCTTCTGCATTTTTGGAATGTAGGAAAGAGAATGATAGGGAGAGGCATTTTGACTCCTCCTCCACCTTTATATGGGAATCCTTTAATACTTCATTTCAACACCATGGTGATAAAGCAAGGGAATTGTAGCCTTCCAGTACCTGAAGGGGCTACAGGAAAGCTGGAGAGGGACTGGTTATGAGGGACTGTAGTAGAGAGGACAATGGAGAACGGCCTTAAGCTGAAGGAGGGAGCATTTCTATTAGATATGAGGCAGAAATAACTCCCTGTGAGGGGAGGCCCTGGCGCAGGCTGCCCAGAGAAGCTGTGGATGGATGTCTCCTCCCAGGCAGTATTCAAGACCAGGTTGGATGGGGCTTTGGGGCAACCTGGGCTAGTGGAGGATCTCCCTGCCTGTGACAGGAGGTTGGGACTAGATAGGCTTTGGAGTCCTTCCAACCAGAACTCTTCTAGGATTCTGTGAATATCTGAAATTAGATTTTTCAAGTCTCGACTTCACTTGGTGTTTCAGTTTTATATCCACTAAGCCTCGAGGCACGTTGAGAGTGAGTGGCCCAGTGCTGCACATCAGTTTCCCTCAGCTTGTTTGACAGATCTCTGTGATCACTACTAATAATTTTAAAAATTTCCCTTCCATTTCCTGTCCATTGTCTTTTGGCACCACAGATAGCTGCTTTGTCAAGCACTTACTGAAAGTACATTTTCTTCTTTTTTTTTTTAAACCCCACTCACTTCCTCACTTTCCTAACAGACCTCACAGTGAAACTGTCTGCTAACATACCAGTGTAACTGCCCTGCACTGAGGAGGGAATCGGCCCACTGTTGCTGTGAGAAAGGAGCAGAGGAACTCTGAAGGCGACTGAGCAGACCCATGTCATGTGTTAGTGAATGGGGGGTGCTGCTCCTACAAGAGCTTTCTATTAAGCACTGAGCAGGTGGGCTCTTCTCTAGGCTTGGACACAGCCACGGTCTTGGAGGAGAGGAGAAAGTGCCTGTGGCAGCGATGTGTAATGCAAATTCCTGAGGCTGCTCAAACCCCGAGGAGACAATCTCAGTGTGAACGCTAAACTGTGTTCCCTCAGAGCTGTGCTTGAAGAGGAAACATGCAACATCTCCTTCCTTCACGCCTCCAGCCTCCTACCATGCATTTAGCAGAGCAGGAATTGTCTTGGCTGATAGGTACAGGAGAGCTTAACTATCTTGCATGGTCCTGT
This sequence comes from Gallinula chloropus, assembly GCF_964237585.1. Taxonomy (NCBI): domain Eukaryota; kingdom Metazoa; phylum Chordata; class Aves; order Gruiformes; family Rallidae; genus Gallinula; species Gallinula chloropus. The sequence goes on from NC_140106.1 coordinate 932,574, forward strand.
CTCCTTAGAGGCTTGTACAGCTTCTCAGTGGTGCTCATGAAAGCCAGCAGCAGGCCAGAAATCACTAAGAGGTGCTGTCTTGGTTTTGCCCCAGCTGAGAGCTGAGCCCCACGCAGACGATTGTTCTTTAGGAGGGAGTGTGGTGGGCACTACCAGGACAAGGTAGATACAAGTTGGAAATTAGGAAAATGTTCTTTAGAATGAGGGTGTTACATCACTGGATCAGGTTGCCCAGGGAGGGAGTGAAGGCTCAGTCCCAGGAGATACTCAAGGTCTCTGAGCAACCTGATCTAGGCAAGATGTCCCTGCTTCCTGCAGGGCGGGTGGACTAGAGGACCTTTAAAGGTCCCTTCCAACCCAGTATGAGCATCAGCTTCAGGCAGGGAAAAATGCCAAACCCAAGACTTTTTCCAGTGCACAGTCTGCCTTCTGTTTGAGTCTCCCCCCAACGCGGCTTCTTAGGCAGCAAAGATTGCTGATGGCTTCTTCTCCTCTGTCTGGCCTCAGCTAGGTCAGCCCTGGACTATTTGTGCTTCTGATCAAACGTGTTGCCATATTCCAAGTTCCAGGAGCATGGAAATGACATTTTCAATCCGCACAGGGGCCAGTGCCACCCTGTGCAAGATCGCCAGGAGCAGGAGGCCCACTGTGATGCCAGCAAGCAGTGGGATGTGACGTCACGTCGCTGGGTGGTTCTCTTGGGGCACCGGCAGAGCCTGGCTCAGTCTGGCTCGTGCCTGGACTCCCACTGAGCGTGCCTGCGAGGTGTGGAGGCTCGAGCCAGGCTTCTCTGGGTGTTTTGGTGTCTGCCATTGGCAGCTTTGGTGCCCGTTCAAGAGCCGTGCGGTGTGTTTCCCCAGCCCTGCCTGGCTGAGGCAGCTGGACACTGTGTGGTGTGCTTTTGGCATTGGAGGTGAGCCGTGTGAGGAATCGTGGCTATGGGGTGGCCATGGGCTGGGCTGTGGGGCTTGGGGAGCTGGGAGGGTGTCCTTCTGGAGCCAGGGGCCAGGGACCTGCTTCCTCCTCTCCCCTTCCCGGGACAGCCAGTGACTGTGGCCCCTCTCCCTTCTGCGGTGCAGGTCTCCCCAGCCCGCTGCAACAAGTCAACATGGCAACAGAGGAGGAACAGTGGAGCTGCCCCATCTGCCAGGGTGCTCCAGGTGACATGGCTTACGTGACACCCTGTGGCCACAAGTTCTGCCTGGGCTGCGTCCTGCGGTGGGCAAAACACAAATCATCGTGCGCCCTGTGCCGGCAGCAGGTCAACACCGTCCGCTTCTCCCTGCGGTCTGAGGACGATTTCTTGGAGTTGGATCTGCCACCACCATCAGATCCACTGGAGGACCATGATGACCAAGAAGAGCAGGAGATTGAGGAGCCGGCACCCAGCAGAGATGTGGCTGGCTTTACACCTGAGGACTGGGCAGACTATTTCCGCCAGTCTGAGGAGACACTGGAGCCCCTGCTCCCCTGGCTGAACCAGCATCTGCCATCTGGGGCTGAGTGGTGGGACGCAGATCTTCTGAAGAACACCGTCATCTTCGTTCTGTGCAGCCAAGGACTGGACGAGGTGTCCATGGTCCGTACCCTGCAGCCCTTTCTGCACGACCGGACAGCCAACTTTGTCAATGAACTCATTGAGGTCGCTGCAGAGAGCTGCAGGGAGCAGATGCTCCTGCACATGGGCTTCCCATTCTACGAGGCTGCTGAAGATCAGGAGTACAGCCCTGCCACCAGCCCTGTGCCTGCCCTCATCCCTGGGGGGACTCCTACATCATCACCGGAGGGAAGTCCTGTTCCTTCACCGCAGGAGACTCCTACCACCTCCTCACAGCCCACTCCTGCCCCCTCGCCGGTGGTGACTCCGTCTTCCAACACCAGCGCAGAGGAGGAGTCCTTGGAGGAGTTGGGACAGGAGGTGGCAGCTTCCTCCAGGGCTGCCCAGGGCAGGGAGTCATCACCCGGCAGGAGTTCCACCTCTTCACCACGGCGGCCCCCGAAGAGGAGAGCGAGTGGGTCCTCAGACGACGCTTCAGACCCCAAGAGGCCACACCACCGGCAAGACTAGGGAGACCCCGGAGCCATCGAAGCCGGGCCTGGACCAGCAGCTGGGGCAAACACCAGCCCCCACGGGCACTCCACAGCACCTGTTCTTTTTCTCAGTCTTTTCGTTTACTAAATACTCTTTAGGATAGTTATTTTATTGTAAGAATAGAGCCCCCGTAGTTAAGTCTCATTTCTTTATGAATCCCCATTTCACCTTCCTGATACTTTGAACTTGTTTGTTGTTTTATTGTTTTATTGTTTGGGTTTCCATTTTCTGTTCACCTCATAAGGAATAAAGCATTTACCACATTTACTTGATTTTGAAAAGGACAATGTGTTCTCATTGACTGTCGTGGTTTTGCCCCAGCTGAGAACTGGGCAACACGCAGCCACTTGTTAGTTAGGAGGGAGTGTGGGGGGTGGGAATTCAGGGAGGGAGAAAGGGAGGGAGAAGCAAAACCCAAGAAACCAAAACCTTGTGGGTTGGGAGAAGGATAGTTTACTGGCATAACAGAAAGATAAACATAATAATAATGACAGGACTTCAGAGCAAAACACATGAAACTGGTGGTGCACAAGGCAGTGTCTCAGCAAACTGCACAACTCAGCCGCACAGCTCAGAGCTGCACTGAAACTGGATGGTCCCCAAAAATGTGTGTCCTGGAGCTGCCTGATCCTCCCCCCACCTGCCCCTCTTTTTTGCTGAGCATGACATCATTGGTATGGAATACCCCCTTTGGGCAGCTTGGGTCACCTGTCCTGGCTGTGTCCCCTCCCTTCCCGCTAGCAGTGACCTATCAACAACTGAAAAGTCCTTGACTGCTTGGCAACAGCTAGAACATCAGTGTGTGACCAGCACTGCTCTCAGCCTAACTCACTCCCAAACATAGTATTCCATCAGCTCCACTTACTGAAAGTAGATTTTCTTTTTTTTTTTTAACTGTTGTGTTTCAAACCCCACTCACTTCCTCACTTTCCTAACAGACCTCACAGTGAAACTGTCTGCTAACATACCAGTGTAACTGCCCTGCACTGAGGAGGGAATCGGCCCACTGTTGCTGTGAGAAAGGAGCAGAGGAACTCTGAAGGCGACTGAGCAGACCCATGTCATGTGTTAGTGAATGGGGGGTGCTGCTCCTACAAGAGCTTTCTGTTAAGCACTGAGCTGGTGGGCTCTTCACTCGGAGGAGAGGAGAAAGTGCCCGTGGCAGCGATGTGTAATGCAAATTCCTGAGGCTGCTAAAACCCCGAGGAGATTTGCAGTGGCTTTACATGTAATTCATTCCACAGAGAAGATGATAGGTTTTCCCCAGTTAAGTCCACAAACCCTGACAAAAGATTTACGCCTTGTGTTTGGACTGGTTTTGCAAGTGAGGAAATGATTGCCCATTAAAGGACCCAAGGCAATACAACCTCTTCTTTGCTGGCAGCACGCGGCGGAAGCGTCAGGAGAGTTTATAATGTCTCAGGCACGTAGGGGAGATGAATTATTTGCAAGAACAAACACTGGTTCAGCACTAGTGTCCAAGCGATTTGGGCACAGCTTATGAGGTATGCACTGGTGAGTACTAGAGGTTTACAAGCCATTGCAAAGCTCTTGGTGTACATCAGCTTCATGGGAAAGTGCACTTTTTCTTGCCTGACTCTATTCTATATTCTATAGAATATTCTGTATTCTATACAGAACTGAGTGCTGTACCTTTTGCACAACTCTTCTGACTGTCCCAAGACAAGTACTGTAACTAACGTCAACTATGGTCCATGTTACCCTTACTAAGAAACTGATAGTCAGGTGAGACTTTGTGCTGCTTTTGAGATTTCAGCTTCGTGACTCTGAAGAAAGAAAAGAGGAAAGGAGCAAGTGGAGAGGAAAGGTTTGGAGATAGGAGTAAGCCGTATTGCAGGGATGCAATAAAAACCTAAGGAAGGGAATGTAAAGTAGAACAGAATTGAGTACAAGCAGGATGTCAGAGTTAGTTAATTACTATTAGGAAGGAACAGGATTAATGATAGGGTATTTATGGCAGTGTAATCACTGGTGTCTACTGAAATTCTTCACCACCCACTGCTCAATACCCACCAGAAGAAAGGTTGGGAAAGTCTGTTGGTCTGGTAAAGAAATTGAAGGAGTTGGGTGTTTGCCTGGTCAGGAATCTGTGCTACTCCCTAACAAGAGAGACATTATGCTGGGGAACAGCTGCAATGGTGTCAGGTATCCCAACATCATTGTACAGTCCCAAGAATAAAGGGTTAAAGAACAGAACCAGTCTCAAGTTTGAAAAGCCGTAATCATCATTGGAAATTATACAGGTGCCTTGAAATTAGGAAACTTTGGTGTAAACTACAGAGCCCGAAATTGGAATTTGTGTTTTGATCCATGCAAAGGTAAAGTCTCTTGTCAAATCACTAACATTGCATGGTGGATGTCCACTCACTGTAATGCAGGCATTAAGAGGAAAATGTTCTGTTAAGTCACTTGAAAATCACAGTAGAGTTTGAAATTGCAAAATAATTTGCAAGGAAATAGAAAAGGGGGGAATTGAGATAGAGAACTTGGCATAAAATTAAGCGATTTTATATAAACTTAGACTTATTTTCATAAAAGGAGCTGCACAGTTGACCCACAGAAGCGGAACCACCTTGGAGATAAGGAGGTAACGGGTTCCCGTGCTCTTGTAGAAGAGCAGAATGTCTCTCAGGACTTAATACCCTGCAGCTGAACTTCAACCTCCTTCATTTGCTGACAAAAGGAGGAAGGGAAAATGTGCTCAATTTACAGGATTGCAACAAGTGTCCCTGCCCCTCGCCCATTCCAGGACAGACACTTTCAAAGCTACTGCAGCACTACTGGGGTTTCAGAACAGACCTTTACTAACTAACCATCAGTGGTAGAAAATGGGGAGGAACTAAGGAGAACTTTTCCACAAATGGGCAGACCTATTTTTGCTCCCAGGTTGCATTAACCCAAGTAGGAGGTGACCTTGAAAATCCTCCTTAGCCAGAAAGTAGCAAAGCCCTTCCTTGTCTCTCAGACCATCTAAATCTCTATCTGCACAACCCCAGGAGTTGTTTAGTAATCTTAATAACAAATCCTGGTTAAAGAACCTGCAAGGCTGCCAAGAGACAAATGCTGGAACCAGCTGAGCTTTCACCTGCCCAAAGAAAGCTTTCTGCAGAAACTTCAAGAAAACCCTTTCCTGCATTTTTTCTTTCCCTGACATCACAGGTTCTCAGCTCCAAACGTTTTCCCTGTTCACTTCAGTGAGGTCACATTCTGTGTGCACTTCAAGACAGAAGCACATGACAGGTATCACATTTCTTAAAATTAAAGAAACCCCCAAACACACCCACACCACACCCACAGCCCCCCAATGAAATTACACACAATTTATGCTTTTAGCAGAAGAATGTAACAGCTGGTTTTTGCACAGAGGGGGAAGGCCATGGAAGTGGAAGCACCGTTCATTAGAAACTAAGGGCTCCTGCAGATCTCAGAGAAGAGCACAGCAAAGCCCCAGCTCCCTTGCATCCCTCCTTGCTAACAAACTTTCCCCCACCCCCCATGCTTAACAGCAACAGTATGTTCATACCCTCAAAATGTGGGAGTGGGTTCAAATGAGTCCCCACTCCTGGAGCAGCATTTCTCTATTCAGACTGTATTCTGTGCAGGACCAGTGAAAAAACAGGCAACAGTGGGTAAAGCAAAACTGCATCAAAGTTTGGACTGTCAGTTAGCAGATGCAAAGTACCTGCTGCAACTCCAAAAGTCAAACCCACCATGCAATGAAACTGCTTTTCACACCGCAGAAGCTGCATCTGAATCAAGTTCCCAGAGCTGCAGTGACACATGTGCTGTGCTAACAGCATCCTTTAACGGCGCTACGAATCCCTGAGGCAGAAGGTCACAGCACAAACATCCCACTCTCAAGGGACTTTTTTTCCTCAACACAAACACAAAAATAAAATAACATCAGCCAGCAACCAAAACACTACAAGCAAGAACAGATAAAGACTAAAAATCAATGGGGACCCTATAATATTTGGTTATCCAGCATGCAACAAGATATTCAGGTGATGTTTCTGTAATGTCTTTTCTACTTTACAACCTACTGAGAGATGAGGCTTGGAGGTACATTATTAAATGCTGAAGGTAAAACTGAATGAATGAGAAACACACAAGCTGCAAAAAATCAAGGCTGACAATGTGAGATTACTTTTTCTAAAATCAGGCAGTAAGAAGAGGAACCAGCATCGACACCGTTTCTCTGCAGTTCTACTTGCAAACAAAAGCCCAGCCTTTTCTCAGTAACATCACCTTTACATGTCTTATGCCTTTTACTCTGTTAAGAGAAACTGAGAAATAGCATGGAACAATGGTTTCTGTTGTTGGCAGCTAAAAGTGGAAGTGAATTGAAAGGTATGGGGCAGCAGCTCCCACGTATCCATAGATAATGGGAACTTTCTATCTAACTAACCAAGAGTGGCTATTTTCTCTTTTCATTTAAAAATGGACTGTTTAATTACAAATATATTCATTATAAATTATACAGTTATTTATTAATTAGAAATCCCTTATTCACTTTAATTAATTACGTTCATGAAAAATATTACCCTACCAAAAGAAAAGGGTACAGAGCTGCCCTTGCCTGCATCTTCTCCTTCCCTCTGAAACAGGGCTGCCGGGCACACATGGGCACCATCCCAGGAATAAAGCCTGAGCCCTCACAGAATCACAGGGCAGACGGACGGTGTTCAGTGGTGGGACAAAACATGAAGTTCCAATCACATTTGGCTGCCAGCTGATCAGCTGGTATAAGGCAGGACTGCTGAGAGAGGCTGTGTCTGTCCTGCTGGGCAGGAGACAATTGCTACTGCAACGAGCACTAATCAATGTTGTCTCATCGCATCCCAAAGCACCACAAAGTAAAGTGCAAGTGACAAAGGCATTTCCGATGCTTCCTCTCCAAAACAGAGGGCATCCCTGTCCCACTCCCACCCATGCCACCCTTACTCTAACAAAGGATTCCAATCTTACTCCAGGGTGACCAGGCTGTAAGGAAAGCGCCTGCTGCTCTGTCAGAGCTCAGCTCAGAGCTGCACTGGGGAAACAAACTCACCATCGGCTGGGAGCAGGGAAATGCTTTGCTCAGACCCTCCAGACAGGTGGCACACTGCCCAATCTGCACCAGAATTGACCAGCACAAAGAAAAGGGGGTGGAAAAGAGGGGTGGACTTACCGGGGACTGAGGGCCTGAAGCTCTGGGGCTGCCAACTCCACACGAGGCCAGATGGCTCCGGCAGGGACTTGCTGCCCAGGCTGTGGCAGATACCAAAAGCTCCGGCTGGGCGGGGGAGCGGGGCTGCAGGGAGAGGGGGTGCCGGGGGTGAGGAGAGGCTGCCGGGGAGAAACGCCCCCCTCCTGTGGGGAATGGAAGAGCCGCCCGGGAAAGGAGACACCTTGTGCTGGTGGGAGGGGAGCTGTGAGAGCCCGAGGAGCAGCAGCACAGCCCGAGACAGGGGCTCTGGCAGCCATGTCAGTGGGGGTGCTGCCTGGCAGCCATGTCAGTGGGGGTGCTGCCTGGCAGCACGGTTTCAGCCACGCAGGCACTGTTACAAGCTGTGCATCTCTTCCAGGCTGCCAATTGCCACTGATTATTATTTCCAGCCTTGAAGAGGTGCACAGCTCCCCCCATTTCCTGGTTTAGATCTCACTGTACTTCAAGCCACTGGAAACAAAGGCTGTGGTGGCAAGGTTCAAGCATCACTTTTCTGACAGGGAGAGAAGCACTAAGAAGCATCACTATGAACAGACTTGGCACATGTAAAGTGATCCAACACTTGGCTGCAATTTCTACCTTATTTTGTTGGGTATGACAGAAAATACAGAGAGCCACAGAACGATCGAACTGCAGCAAATCTGTGCATTTGCACTACCCACTTAATACATGCCATTCAGAGGAGTCCTGGTGTGGAACATGCTGGGAAATGTTGCTTTTGCAAATTGAATACGTAGCAAATTAAATGGAAAATAACAGGAATTGGTATTAGAGGAAATACAAGCCTCAACTCAGCAGCTGGAGTTACAGGCAGTTGTAAAAGTGTTTGCAAAGTGAAAAGCCATAGTATGTGATCAATTGTATGTGGTAGGAGTAGTGACCCGAATGAAACGAGCATTGTCGAAAGGAAGTTTAGGGAAGAGATGATATAAGGGTTTTTTAAGGAACTGTGGCTGGATTGTACAGTCATGCCTGGACTGTCGACAGTTTGCTAGTGGCCTTGTCCCTGGCGCGAGTCCTCGTGGCACAGGCCCACTAGAAGTCTGGCAAACAGACGTTACACACGTCCCTGAATTTGGTTGGCAAAAGTATGTTGATGTTTGTATAGAGTAGGTGTAAAAGAAGTTTAAAAGGGGTCAAAGAAAGTCAATGTCAGGTGTTGTTAAAAAAAATGAACTAAAGGTGTTGCATGAGAGAAAAGATCTGTTGAGATTGAAATAGGTGGAACACAAAATTGGGGGGAAAATGAGTGGCCTCCCAAAAGAATAAAGCATTTCAGGCTGGCCACATGGAATCCTAATGAATTGATAACAGGGGCACGGGAACCAATTTACAACCTGAACTGCATAATTCGTTTGCAAGCAGTTTTGGAAATCATTTCCAACAAAACTGCCAATGCTACAGATCTCCTGAATCAACAATCTCGAGAGACGTGTGCTCGATCCTGCAACGCCGCCTGGTTTCGGATGATGTATTGGCCAAAGAGGGAGGAGGATGTGGCAAATTAAGTATTTCTACCGTGTCTGATCCTATGGATCCAAAACGTGGTGAACCACATGCAAGCAGTTACCATGACAGAATAAAACATCAGGTTCATAAAACCAACAAAACAAGTAACTGTTAGGATCATATAACCCTATCCCTTCTATGCTTGCTATAAAGTTCTTAGTCACGTGGTGTAGCAACTTTCTCCCCCTCTCCCGTTTTGTCTAATAGAATTTATATATAGAAACTCTTGGTTAACTGAACAAAACTAAACTTTATTGGTGTACACAGGTGTAACAACAATAGAAACCAGCCACAACCAAAACCAAAACCAAAACCACAAGAGCTCCTAACAATGCGTAGAATTCTGTCACACGGCATCGTTCACACATCGCCACGGCATCTGCAACCCTGCGAGGAGAGGCAGGGGTCCTCTGCCTAGAAGTAAAGCAATAACAGAACAGGAAAACCTTGATTCTTTCTAAACCAACCATCTGAGTTTGAAGAGACCTCTCAGTCTCAGTAACACCCACCTCTCTGGTTGCTCCGGGACGTGAAACTGCACATGTTGGATAGGCTGTGACGACCTGAAAGTGTCATGGAAGGGGAACAATACACCATTATAGCCATAGCAAGGACATTGTCCCTACTGCCTGGCTATAGTGCTGGAGAAAGGAAACCTTACCACTCCTGGAGCTGAAGGATGAGGTTCGGGGGAGGGATTTGGGGTCTCATCTTCTCCAACGCCAGCCATTTTCAGCTGCTCCAGTGCTTGTTCACCTAACTGTGTGCTCTTGGAAATGCACAAGCGCAGTTTTCCCTCACCACCTCCCCACAGAAAGTACTAGAAAAGGAAACTCACGCATGTGTGGATCCAGTGAACCCAGTAGTTCCGCCATGACGATGGCACATGACAAAAAAGAAGACTCCAGCCGGTTTTGACCAGGCCTGGAGACCCTCCTAAAGCTTAATTTGCTAAGTAATGGGTGATGGGGTGGGAAAGCTGTGGACTTATGTCTCAACATTGCTGAAATATTACATTAAGATGCTTGTAAAGGGTTAAGGAAGACTTGCTAACAGGATAGCTTGAAGTGCCACAGTGGTGACCTCCCATAAAGAATGCCTCGCTCGAAGGACTCTACCCAAAGGTGTGCCTACTTTGTTAGGTACCAGCTCTTGCAAGAATGTATAATAAATTACTGTTTCACTAACGTGTGTACCTCAAGTCCTTTCTTTAGGACCATTGGCATTTCTAACACTCAGACACCCCTCACAACATTTCTCTTCCAGTCCCCTCAGCAGCCTCTTGCCCCTCCTTGCCCAAATGAGGCTTTGATCCATATTAGAGGGCCTGGGGATCTACAAGGAGACTTAGAGCTGGAAAAGAGGGCTTTGGGCCCCACACAGGAGAGTCTGGACCCTCAAAAGCAGGGGTTTGGCCTTCAGAACAGGACTTTGGGTGCTTACAATGGAGCTCTAGGAATGAAAATGTGGCTTTCCACCCCAAAACCAGGTTTGGAGCTCTGAAGAGATGCTTTGCAGCCTACACCAGGTTCTTTGGAGTCTGAAAACAAGGCTTTGAGCATGAAACAAATGAGGCCTTTTTCCTGCATGAGGAGTTTGCACCCTAAAACCAGGCTTTGAGACCCCACAACTCTGTGCTGAATCTTCTAAACTGGGCAATGATTCCTAAAAGTGACACTCTGGAGCCAGAGAAGGAGGCTCTGTACTCTCACGTGGAGGTGGTGGGGGGGCCTTCAAAAGCAGGCTCGAGGCCTTCAAGGGGATGGTTTGGGCTCCTAAGGAGGGGAGTCCTGTCACCTTAAAAGTGCTGCTTGGAACTTTTCCATGAGGCCTTGGACCCCCAAAATGAGGCTTTTAGACCTCAAAGAGAGACCTGGGCAGACCAGAGAGCTGGGCAATCACCAGCCGTGTGGCCATGGGAGCAGGTCCAAGGCTGGGCCTTTCTGGGTGATGAGGGCAGAGAGCAGCCCTTGGGAGAGGCCTGAAGAAGGGCCCTGGGTTACAGCCTGCATCCCTCTGGGGTGGTTTGACAGGCAAGAAGGACCTGTGGGCCTCCAAACAGGGGACACAACTCCACGTGCAGCCAAGTGCCTGCGTCCAAAAGCACAACAGCACAACCAGCCCTGCAGCACCCAGCACCGCAGCCATAGCAGGGCCTCGGCAGCCTCCTGTCTCCACAGGCACCTGGCTGCAGCTTCAGGAGCCTGGTCCCACACCGCCAGCTGCACCTCGCAGCGGGACAGACGGACAACCAATCCCAGCTCCTCTGAGAGATGGAGCCAACTGCAGCAACCATCGTCATCATCCTGAAACGCTGCCTGGCAGCCGCAGAGCACCAGGGGTGGACCTGCTCCCACCAGATCGGGAACCCTGGTACCCTCTGAGGCCCCTTTTCTTGGCTTTGCAGAGATCGTGGCTGCCTGGGAGGCCGTGTCTGTAACTGGACACATAATTGCCCTGTAATCTTGAGGCAGCTGGAGCTGGACAGGGTGGGCTGGTATCCCGGGGACCCTCTCCCTGTGGGGTTCAGTGCTCCTGAGAGCTAGGCAGTAGGAACGATCACTCTCTGAGCACCATGGCAGCACCCTGGGAGAACCCTGTGTGCCCAGAGCAGCTTCTTGGCCAAGCAGCAGAGAAACAACATCCAGGTCCATTCTGAGAAAGGGCTTGCACCCCCCCCAGTTTCCACCCTTCCCTGTGGTCAGAGTGGGGAGACCAAGCAGAGGGATCAGGGTTACCCTGGGGTCATGCCAAGGAGAATTCCTGGGAGTCAGCCCAGGGGACGATCCCTGTGTTAAAAACCCCAGGATCTCCTCTAGCCAAGGGAGGTGTGATGGTGCTGGAGAAAGACAAACAAGACAAGTGTGTTTTGCAAAGCTTCCCCCTGCGGCACAGAGGAGATGTTTGTGGTGCACAGACCCATCTTCCAGCTGGCCAGGACTAGTTCTGGCTGGGGGGGCTCGAGTGCACAACAGAAATTATCCCTGGGAGGAGAAGGCAGCAGCCAGCCTCAACTTCATTGCTCAGCAGCCATTTCCCACTCCTTGGAAAGGGCTGGGAGATGCAAGGTGTTGCCTCCAGACATCGGGGACACCTGAGAGCCCCAATCTTGCACCCAAATTTGGCCTTCATTTGCAGGGATTCTTTTCCTTCTCCATGCAGATGATGTCAAGGTTGAGCTACTTCAGGAGGGGCCATTAGTCATTGGGATGGTGCGGGACAGGGTGGTGATGTCACCCTGCCATGGTATGTAGTGCTTTGCAACAGCAGCAGCAGCAACAGAAGACGAAGCAGCAGCAGAAGCATTATTCAGGCAGGAAGGGCCACAGCCCTCACCTGCCTCTTTATCCTTCTGCTGGTGGCCCTGCGACCCCAGGGGCTCGGGGCTGCTCCATGCCGATCCCGGGAATTAGGTATGTGGAAGGCAAAGGCAGCAGCCAGTCCTGGCAGCAGAACCCACTGCCCCTCTGGGTGACAGTGGGGCTGAGCTTGTGGCTGCTGCCACAGGTATTTTCCAGGGAACTGATGGGGCCGGGAGCAGTGAGAAACCTTTGTCCCTAGAGCTGTCCATTTTTCCCCCTGCCCTTGAGCAGCATCCCTCGGGCCTTTGTGCCCAGCCTGGAGCGGCACTGCAGAGGTCAGGAATAGCCCAAGGGAGCACTTCTCCAAGCCCTGGGCTTGTCACAGCCCTGTCCCCAGGGCCATGGCTCTGAGGGTGCCTGACTGAGTGCCAGCTTTCACCCTCAGAGACGGCCGTCCTCAGGAGATGTCCTCTCAGGAAAGCAGGAGCCTTCCACAGCTAGCCCTACTGTGCTCTCCTTGGGTGAACCCCAGTCCCCATGGGACAGGCTGGAACACCCACAGCCCCGGGGAGCAGATGGGGCAGCACCAGGGCTGGGAAAAAGTGGTGCTCTTTCTTTCCCCTGAGCCGGGAATCCCGCTGAGCCTGTGCGTGACATGGACAAGGAGAGGCTGGTGATCAGGGCATCTCGAATCCCGACCGCTGCTCCACACCCCACAGTCCTGCGGGCTGTGGGATCTGAGCGGCCAGCTGACTTCATCAGAAAGTGTGTGGTAGGGCTGGGGCTGGGGCTGGGGCTGGGCTGGGGATGGGGCCGGCTGCTGGCAGCACTTGCTGGGAGCTGGAGTGTGAATAAGCTCCTTGCTTTGTCAGGTGAACCACTCTCCCAGCTTCACCACAGACTCTCGCCTGGACCGCGAGGTGAAGGATGCACTTCTCTGCAATACCATCAGCCTGATAAACGTGCCTGCCTGTGACAGAAGGAAGGTGCTGGAGGAAGACAAGCAGCACGTAAAGCATTGGCTCCTGCACAACCATCAGACTCTCCGTGCATCTAGAGGAGGCTGTGGCACTAAGTTCTTGGAGGAGAAATCTCCCAAGCCGTTGGCATCCTGCAAGAAACGCCAGGGCTTCTCTCTGGGCCCGAGGAGACTTGAGGCGCTGGGTGCTCTGGGTCCTGTGCATCGAGGTCCATCCCCATCGAGCCCACTGCCCGGGCTTTTCCTGCTACGGGGGGCAGCGGGTGGTTAGTGGGCAGGAACCCCTGCAGCTCCTGTTTCAATTAGGACACCCAAGAGAACTCCAGGCTGGAGCTGCTGAGCATGTTCACCCCATACTCGGCCTGCCCCTGCATCCTCAGCTGCTCCAAGCTCCCCGCTGGCCTGCAAGGAAAGCTCCTGACAGTGTGCGGGGTGGCAGGAACGCCTCGAGCAGGGGCTTCTAAAGGAATTCTGTTATCATTGGGTTAGCTGGGGGAAAAGGCTGAGGGGCAGGGCGAGAGCCTGGGCAGCAGGGGAGAGAGCTGGAAGTGCTTCCCCAGCCCTCTCTGGGGGTAGGTGGAGTGCAGATCGCTTTGGTTCCCTGCATGCATGTGAAATAAGGTATCAGACAGGGAAAGAAGCTTGCCAGGCCCTTGTCCCTCACCCAGGCAGCACCTGGAGCCTCCTCTCCCACCTCCCTGCCTCTGCTTTCTCCCGGTTTGCAGACGTCAGGAGTTGGAGAGCAACCAGGCTGCCTGGCTGGAGGAGGCAGAGCAGTATGAGAAGTCCCACCTGGGCGGTTTCCGGCGCATTTCCCCGGCGTGTGGGACAGAGAAGTACGAGCCGTTCTTCAAGCAGAGCATCTCCCTCTTCCAGGCAACGGCCTCATCCACAGCAAGGGAGGAGTGTGTCAGGTACGCTGCCCCTGTGGCAGTGGTGGCCATGAGGACCTCAAAGGCAGTAAGGTGGAACAGGGCTGGGCTGGCCATGGGTGTCTCCCAGGGAAGGGAGCTCCGAGGTTTGACTCCCCTTCCTGATGTCGGGAGAGCTGACAGCTTGTGCTGGGAGGCCCTTGCAAGCACCCGGCTGTCCCATCCCGTGGCTGTTGGGACTCCCACCGAGATCTTGTCCCAGCTCCAGCCCCAAGTCTGTCATTCTCCTTAGGGCTGGGAGCAGCCTGTGGCTTGATGTCTCTCGGGCATCACTAGGGCTTCAAGTTTGCTGCAACTTGGCTCTGTATTTCCAAAGGTCCAGCCCATGCAGTACAACTCTATGCAGTGCCAGGACACTGTGGAAAAAGAAGAGAAGGAAAGAAGGGAGGCTCTGCTGCAGCGGGAGAACCTTATGCAACACTGGGGCATCGTGGATCACCTCTCTCAGCTGCTCCCCAAAGCCAGTAATGTGAGAAACTCCCCATAAAGCAAAAATCCACTTGTCTTTCTGTGAAATATTGTCTGCTTTCACTTGTCCTGGTGCCCCCAAAATGGAAAATTCCTTTTGGAAGTGTCGATTAACATCCTTTCCAGTTTCCCCTGCGTGGGCCGTATCTACCAGTGCATGAGAGTCCGTATCCACAGTTACATGCACATATTTTAAGCACCCAAATACATTAACATGTGTAACACCCCATTGCCAAAGCTGCAACACTTGCAGTCTCTGGGGGTTGGTCCCATGGAAAACTGGTTCATGATTCACTGCTCATTCACTACGTTTTGCAGGGTCTGCAATTTTTCCAGAGGCAGGGGCCACTGATCCACCCACACAGGTTTCTCAGTTAACCATGTCAAGGTTAAGGTGGGCTGTTTAATGCCCTGCAACACAGTGGCCCCTGTCAAAAATCCCTGTCCATTCCCCAAACACCCTCTCCAAGAGCAGGGACTGCCCTGAACCCAAGGCCTCCTTGACCTGTAAGAGCATCCCGAATACCAACAGCTACTCCACACCCCCAGTCCTGCAGGCTGTGGGGTCTGAGCGGCTGTCCGACTTCATCGGAAAGTGTGGGGTAGGGCTGGGGCTGGGGCTGGGGCTGGGGCTGGGGCTGAGGCTGGGGCTGGCTGCTGGCAGCACTTGCTGGGAGCTGGGGTGTGAATTAGCTCCTTGTTTTGGCAGGTGAAGAAACACAGGAGCTCCCCACCTCCTCTGCCACCTGTGTGTGGCACAGGCATCCCTTGCACTGTGCCAGCGTGACCTGTAGGGAAGGTGGCCAAGGGTCCCTCCAGCTCAGCCATCCTCCTCTCAGGTGCCCACTGATGACCTACGGCTCCTGCCTGGGGATGGTGGCTGGGTCCAGGCTCAGAGCGTGTCCTAGTGCAGCACAGCTGCCCCCCCACAGGCATTCATAAGCCTGCACCCCAGTCTGGGAGCAAGCACTTCCTTTTATACTATTCCTACCACGGGTTATACTCGACGTATTCTAATTGGCTCTTAACTAAAGGTTACATTTACATACTCCACCCATCTTGCAGCCTGGGAATCAAGTCTCTTTCTCAGTCCCAGGAGCACTGAATCCGTATCACAGCTCCTGCTCCCACATCTTGTGGCCTTGCTGCATGATACACAAGAATATGCTGACCAACTGACCCTTCTGTTCTCACCAGGACGGCGTGGGGCCTGGCCTTACTGAGCTACACAGGGGACTGCTTGAACAACTGCTCCACAGGCTCATGGCCTTGCTTCTCAAGCCATTCTGCCACAATTCCCCCTTTTTCTTTTTGTACAATCACCACCTGGTTAGTTGCCTTTTCAATTCCTCTTATAATACATCTATATGCTATGTGTACTATTATAACTACAATTATAATGATTAAAAGCCAACGATAATATACAGCTTAAGCAACAAAGCCTTACTACAATAGCAATAAGTAACAGTATGAATCTCTTTGTGGATGGACTGGGAATGGTCATTCATGCCCTCAAAATCTTCACAACCGTGGCCGTGTGCGAGCAGCAAAAAATCAACAGCAGCTCTGTTCTGCAAAGCAGCGTGTCTCACACTGTCTACATCAGTAAGCAGGCCTCTGAGAGAAAGAGATGTAGCATTGGTTTGTTTACTCAGCCAACCGCCTGAGTTTGTTAGTTTCTTTAAGGCAGCAGCAGCTGCTACCCCAGGGGCCAGTGCTGATTTGCCAGGGTCAAAGTTTTGCGGACTCAACTCCGATCAATATGGTCAAGTGAGCTCCTTCATTGAAACACACACAGAGCTTCTATAAGTTTCCATATCAGTATACGAGTTACATTACATTGCTGTTGGTTAGATGCTCTGTTCATGTGTCTCACTACTGCTAAGAATTGGTTGAGGCTGCACAGTCACTTTGTTGCCCTTTAAGGTAATGGCTAATGTTCTTGCAGTTTGTTACCTTATGGAGTTTCTGACAAGCTCCTGTTCTCAGACATCTGCTCTCCTGTTGATATGTCTCTGTTGGGTTCCCCAGGTCTGATACATGGGGGTGAGAAATAAATGGGCCAAAACCACCATTCCTCTCAAACTGCATTACTACAATTCCCCCTTCTTGTTTATGGACCAGCCAGATTTTTGTGAAGAGCATTATCCATCCTGCCAGGGAAACACTGTGACATACACGGCAAAAACAATACTCAGGGAAAAATAACTGACGAACACAGAAGCCCTTGTTTAACTAAATCTAAAAAATCATCCCATAAACAGAAAGCCATACTATAAAACGTGGCAAGCTAAAAACTGCTAATTGGCTACACATACTGCTCACACCAAAGTGATTAATTAGTACTCATAACGAGTTTTGAGAAGCATATCTTATAGTTAATCATTGTTAGTTTACCTTTGATGTCTACAAGTTATCTGCACACCTGCTGTGTTTTGGCCATCTTATTATGGCTGGTTAACGACATGTTCACTTCCAAATACTTTCCTACAACTCCTTCTTGGGTTGAGGCAGTGTGTACCTCTGCCTTCAAGGTCACTATGTTTGAGAATGTAATTACCAAATACCTCTCAGCATGAGTAATTTTCCTGTCTTATGGGAATTCAAGGATATTGTCTTCCGTGAGGAGAGCCAGGCCGCCGGCAGGCCCATTGACCTCCTTGCCAATTTTTTCCCTTTTAGTAACTGTGTTACAAGAACTGCTTTTTGAAGTCTCTGCAAGGGCCCTTTGCAGAAAGCTCAATGAACACGACAGTAAATGTAAGACAAGTACCATAATTACCAAATCCAGTAATCCAAATTTGACCATCGACAATATCCATCCTGAAATTCCCCAGTCATGAAACCAACTGTAAGTGCCTTGATACCTTTGATGTTGCATTTGTTTGCTTTGCCAATCAGGAGTGTCAGAAGTGCAGATAACAGCAGAACTCGCCTTTTCCTGCAGGCACCGATTGCAGTCTGTGACCTTAGGCTGTGCAGAAATCACTATTTCCCTAATTTTCATTTAGCACAAACACATGCATTTTTCAAAGACTGTCAGATCATTCAAAATATCCCACAGCAAAGTTCATCGTCCACTGTGGCTGCAGTTGGAACACTTGACTTCAGTCACTGGGATCAGGATCTCGTCCTGGTTCATGCAAGCTTGAGTTCTTCTGGATCCACAGCTTTATCCGCTTGGCTCCCGTATCTGTAATGACACAGGCAGATCTCCTTCCCAAGTTAGTACCTGTAACTTCGTTCTTAATAACACCTGACATCGACTTTTCTTTCTCTTTTTTCCTCTCTTTTTTTTTTTTCTTCAAACCTTCTTTTAAACCTACTTCATGGTTCACCATTGGAGGTACCAAACTGTTCTGTGAGAGACATAACTAGTTCAAAACATAAAGAGATTTGTGAGAGTTTGATTCATATGTTCTACCATGGCTTTGCCTGTAGGTAAATGTGGTGTCCCTGTAACACAGGCAATGTTTGTGCTATATATTCTGAGCTGTTGTCCAGTTTGAATTAATGGGGTAGTCTAATGTTGCTATAACAGATCACACTTACTGGATTCCCCCATTTGTGCAGTAGCTCACACTGCCAGAAAACACAGGAATCTAATCCCTTGCACTGTTAACTCATGAATCAAACTTTCAATGTCCAATTTTTTTCTGTAATCAAATTCTCATCCATGTAATGATAAAAGATTAGATCAGGATGTGTTTTTGATACTGGAGCAAGTGTCCAGGCTACATAAGCCTGGCACACAGGTGGTGAACTTTTGTGCCTTGTGGAAGCAAGACCAAATAATACCTTTTGAAAAAAAAAACCCAATGTCTTAAAATTTTTGCATGGTCCACAAACTTGCGGAAGGCTTTATATACCCCGTAGTCAGTTGCTCCTGTATTAAAGGTTGGAAATGGGAATTTTTTTTTTCCAAGTAAGTAGCTAGTAATCAGCCCAAACAGGGATTTTCTGTTTTCCAGGTTAAATTTCTAAAGTAAGCTCCCCAGGTCCAATGCTCGCTATCAAACATCCTTTTGCTCAGTAAGCAGCTGTGCTTTCAGTGGATAAATGCATCTCTGAACCCGCAGCACATACAAACAAACCCTGCAAAGCAAGTCATCAAAGAAACGACATTGCAAGACGCCAGTTGTCACATCCAGTCCGTATGGGGGGGTGTGGGGGGGCAGTTCTCCCACCTCTACGGCAATTCTGCCAAGGCACTGGGCTGCGGGGCACTGGGCTGCGGGGCACTGGGCTGCGGGGCACTGGGCTGCGGGGCATGCTCTCACTGGTCTCGGCTGCTGCCCGCAGTGCCCTGCTCCCCCCGCTGTGAGCCACATGGCTCATGGCCTTGCTTCTCAAGCCATTCTGCAACAGGGAGCTGCTCAGCTCCCGAGCCAGGCCGCCCCACTGCAGCCATGTTCCTGCGTCCCACAGCGCAGCCGGCTGTGGCCAGGAGAGTCTGGACCATGAAAAGGAGGGGTCTGGCCTTCAGAACAGGACTTTGGGTGCTGACAGTGGAACTCTAGAATTGAAAAGGTGGCTTTCCACCCTGAAACTGGGTTTGGAGCCCTGAAGAGATGCATTGCAACCTTGAAAAGTGGCCTGGAAACCCCGAGCACCCGGGGCAGAACTGTCCCCACCAGACCAGGGGCTGCCCAGCCCTCCCCCCTCCACCCCGGCCTCAATTCTAGATGCTCATGTACAGAATTGTTCCTCTGGGTGCGGGTGGCAGGAGAAACACAAACCCTGTGGATCCCAAAGATTTCAATCAGTACTGCATAGAAGGCTCCGTATGGTTTGGGATGGCCTTGTGTTGTGCCACCTGTCTGTGGAGGGAGAGGCACAAGTGGGTTGATGGGGGCAGGTGGGGGACAAGTGGTGTCCAAACCTCTGTATTCCGTGGGTGCTGTTAGCCATGAAGCACTCAGAGGCAGGGTAGTGTGGGAAATGGAGGAGCGGCCCTGGAACGGAGACACAGTTAGAGTTCTTGGAGGAAAGCCCTGAAAGCAAGAGAAAAAGCAGGAAAGCAGGAGTTGGAGGGTCTTGTAGATATAAATTTGAGTGTTGTTGAGCAGGGAGGTGCCATGGTGTGCTTTGTAATGTTAGATAAGGTGCAGACAGAAAGACCCCTTCGCTGCCACAGGCACTTTCTCCTCTCCTCCAAGACCGTGGCTGTGTCCAAGCCTAGAGAAGAGCCCACCTGCTCAGTGCTTAACAGAAAGCTCTTGTAGGAGCAGCACCCCCCATTCACTAACACATGACATGGGTCTGCTCAGTGGCCTTCAGAGTTCCTCTGCTCCTTTCTCACAGCAACAGTGGGCCGATTCCCTCCTCAGTGCAGGGCAGTTACACTGGTATGTTAGCAGACAGTTTCACTGTGAGGTCTGTTAGGAAAGTGAGGAAGTGAGTGGGGTTTTAAACACAACAGTTAAAAAAAAAAAAGAAAATCTACTTTCAGTAAGTGGAGCTGATGGAATACTATGTTTGGGAGTGAGTTAGGCTGAGAGCAGTGCTGGTCACACACTGATGTTCTAGCTGTTGCCAAGCAGTCAAGGACTTTTCAGTTGTTGATAGGTCACTGCTAGCGGGAAGGGAGGGGACACAGCCAGGACAGGTGACCCAAGCTGCCCAAAGGGGGTATTCCATACCAATGATGTCATGCTCAGCAAAAAAGAGGGGCAGGTGGGGGGAGGATCAGGCAGCTCCAGGACACACATTTTTGGGGACCATCCAGTTTCAGTGCAGCTCTGAGCTGTGCGGCTGAGTTGTGCAGTTTGCTGAGACACTGCCTTGTGCACCACCAGTTTCATGTGTTTTGCTCTGAAGTCCTGTCATTATTATTATGTTTATCTTTCTGTTATGCCAGTAAACTATCCTTCTCCCAACCCACAAGGTTTTGGTTTCTTGGGTTTTGCTTCTCCCTCCCTTTCCCCCTCCCTGAATTCCCACCCCCCACACTCCCTCCTAACTAACAAGTGGCTGCGTGTTGCCCAGTTCTCAGCTGGGGCAAAACCACGACAGTCAATGAGAACACATTGTCCTTTTCAAAATCAAGTAAATGTGGTAAATGCTTTATTCCTTATGAGGTGAACAGAAAATGGAAACCCAAACAATAAAACAATAAAACAACAAACAAGTTCAAAGTATCAGGAAGGTGAAATGGGGATTCATAAAGAAATGAGACTTAACTACGGGGGCTCTATTCTTACAATAAAATAACTATCCTAAAGAGTATTTAGTAAACGAAAAGACTGAGGAAAAGAACAGGTGCTGTGGAGTGCCCGTGGGGGCTGGTGTTTGCCCCAGCTGCTGGTCCAGGCCCGGCTTCGATGGCTCCGGGGTCTCCCTAGTCTTGCCGGTGGTGTGGCCTCTTGGGGTCTGAAGCGTCGTCTGAGGACCCACTCGCTCTCCTCTTCGGGGGCCGCCGTGGTGAAGAGGTGGAACTCCTGCCGGGTGATGACTCCCTGCCCTGGGCAGCCCTGGAGGAAGCTGCCACCTCCTGTCCCAACTCCTCCAAGGACTCCTCCTCTGCGCTGGTGTTGGAAGACGGAGTCACCACCGGCGAGGGGGCAGGAGTGGGCTGTGAGGAGGTGGTAGGAGTCTCCTGCGGTGAAGGAACAGGACTTCCCTCCGGTGATGATGTAGGAGTCCCCCCAGGGATGAGGGCAGGCACAGGGCTGGTGGCAGGGCTGTACTCCTGATCTTCAGCAGCCTCGTAGAATGGGAAGCCCATGTGCAGGAGCATCTGCTCCCTGCAGCTCTCTGCAGCGACCTCAATGAGTTCATTGACAAAGTTGGCTGTCCGGTCGTGCAGAAAGGGCTGCAGGGTACGGACCATGGACACCTCGTCCAGTCCTTGGCTGCACAGAACGAAGATGACGGTGTTCTTCAGAAGATCTGCGTCCCACCACTCAGCCCCAGATGGCAGATGCTGGTTCAGCCAGGGGAGCAGGGGCTCCAGTGTCTCCTCAGACTGGCGGAAATAGTCTGCCCAGTCCTCAGGTGTAAAGCCAGCCACATCTCTGCTGGGTGCTGGCTCCTCAATCTCCTGCTCTTCTTGGTCATCATGGTCCTCCAGTGGATCTGATGGTGGTGGCAGATCCAACTCCAAGAAATCGTCCTCAGACCGCAGGGAGAAGCGGACGGTGTTGACCTGCTGCCGGCACAGGGCGCACGATGATTTGTGTTTTGCCCACCGCAGGACGCAGCCCAGGCAGAACTTGTGGCCACAGGGTGTCACGTAAGCCATGTCACCTGGAGCACCCTGGCAGATGGGGCAGCTCCACTGCTCCTCCTCTGTTGCCATGTTGACTTGTTGCAGCGGGCTGGGGAGACCTGCACCGCAGAAGGGAGAGGGGCCACAGTCACTGGCTGTCCCGGGAAGGGGAGAGGAGGAAGCAGGTCCCTGGCCCCTGGCTCCAGAAGGACACCCTCCCAGCTCCCCAAGCCCCACAGCCCAGCCCATGGCCACCCCATAGCCACGATTCCTCACACGGCTCACCTCCAATGCCAAAAGCACACCACACAGTGTCCAGCTGCCTCCGCCAGGCAGGGCTGGGGAAACACACCGCACGGCTCTTGAACGGGCACCAAAGCTGCCAATGGCAGACACCAAAACACCCAGAGAAGCCTGGCTCGAGCCTCCACACCTCGCAGGCACGCTCAGTGGGAGTCCAGGCACGAGCCAGACTGAGCCAGGCTCTGCCGGTGCCCCAAGAGAACCACCCAGCGACGTGACGTCACATCCCACTGCTTGCTGGCATCACAGTGGGCCTCCTGCTCCTGGCGATCTTGCACAGGGTGGCACTGGCCCCTGTGCGGATTGAAAATGTCATTTCCATGCTCCTGGAACTTGGAATATGGCAACACGTTTGATCAGAAGCACAAATAGTCCAGGGCTGACCTAGCTGAGGCCAGACAGATGAGAAGAAGCCATCAGCAATCTCTGCTGCCTAAGAAGCCGCGTTGGGGGGAAACTCAAACAGAAGGCAGACTGTGCACTGGAAAAAGTCTTGGGTTTGGCATTTTTCCCTGCCTGAAGCTGATGCTCATACTGGGTTGGAAGGGACCTTTAAAGGTCCTCTAGTCCACCCGCCCTGCAGGAAGCAGGGACATCTTGCCTAGATCAGGTTGCTCAGAGACCTTGAGTATCTCCTGGGACTGAGCCTTCACTACCTCCCTGGGCAACCTGATCCAGTGATGTAACACCCTCATTCTAAAGAACATTTTCCTAATTTCCAACTTGTATCGACCTTGTCCTGGTAGTGCCCACCACACTCCCTCCTAAAGAACAATCGTCTGCGTGGGGCTCAGCTCTCAGCTGGGGCAAAACCAAGACAGCACCTCTTAGTGATTTCTGGCCTGCTGCTGGCTTTCATGAGCACCACTGAGAAGCTGTACAAGCCTCTAAGGAGACAGGACCATGCAAGATAGTTAAGCTCTCCTGTACCTATCAGCCAAGACAATTCCTGCTCTGCTAAATGCATGGTAGGAGGCTGGAGGCGTGAAGGAAGGAGATGTTGCATGTTTCCTCTTCAAGCACAGCTCTGAGGGAACACAGTTTAGCGTTCACACTGAGATTGTCTCCTCGGGGTTTGAGCAGCCTCAGGAATTTGCATTACACATCACTGCCACAGGCACTTTCTCCTCTCCTCCAAGACCGTGGCTGTGTCCAAGCCTAGAGAAGAGCCCACCTGCTCAGTGCTTAACAGAAAGCTCTTGTAGGAGCAGCACCCCCCATTCACTAACACATGACATGGGTCTGCTCAGTGGCCTTCAGAGTTCCTCTGCTCCTTTCTCACAGCAACAGTGGGCCGATTCCCTCCTCAGTGCAGGGCAGTTACACTGGTATGTTAGCAGACAGTTTCACTGTGAGGTCTGTTAGGAAAGTGAGGAAGTGAGTGGGGTTTTAAACACAACAGTTAAAAAAAAAAAAGAAAATCTACTTTCAGTAAGTGGAGCTGATGGAATACTATGTTTGGGAGTGAGTTAGGCTGAGAGCAGTGCTGGTCACACACTGATGTTCTAGCTGTTGCCAAGCAGTCAAGGACTTTTCAGTTGTTGATAGGTCACTGCTAGCGGGAAGGGAGGGGACACAGCCAGGACAGGTGACCCAAGCTGCCCAAAGGGGGTATTCCATACCAATGATGTCATGCTCAGCAAAAAAGAGGGGCAGGTGGGGGGAGGATCAGGCAGCTCCAGGACACACATTTTTGGGGACCATCCAGTTTCAGTGCAGCTCTGAGCTGTGCGGCTGAGTTGTGCAGTTTGCTGAGACACTGCCTTGTGCACCACCAGTTTCATGTGTTTTGCTCTGAAGTCCTGTCATTATTATTATGTTTATCTTTCTGTTATGCCAGTAAACTATCCTTCTCCCAACCCACAAGGTTTTGGTTTCTTGGGTTTTGCTTCTCCCTCCCTTTCCCCCTCCCTGAATTCCCACCCCCCACACTCCCTCCTAACTAACAAGTGGCTGCGTGTTGCCCAGTTCTCAGCTGGGGCAAAACCACGACAGTCAATGAGAACACATTGTCCTTTTCAAAATCAAGTAAATGTGGTAAATGCTTTATTCCTTATGAGGTGAACAGAAAATGGAAACCCAAACAATAAAACAATAAAACAACAAACAAGTTCAAAGTATCAGGAAGGTGAAATGGGGATTCATAAAGAAATGAGACTTAACTACGGGGGCTCTATTCTTACAATAAAATAACTATCCTAAAGAGTATTTAGTAAACGAAAAGACTGAGGAAAAGAACAGGTGCTGTGGAGTGCCCGTGGGGGCTGGTGTTTGCCCCAGCTGCTGGTCCAGGCCCGGCTTCGATGGCTCCGGGGTCTCCCTAGTCTTGCCGGTGGTGTGGCCTCTTGGGGTCTGAAGCGTCGTCTGAGGACCCACTCGCTCTCCTCTTCGGGGGCCGCCATGGTGAAGAGGTGGAACTCCTGCCGGGTGATGACTCCCTGCCCTGGGCAGCCCTGGAGGAAGCTGCCACCTCCTGTCCCAACTCCTCCAAGGACTCCTCCTCTGCGCTGGTGTTGGAAGACGGAGTCACCACCGGCGAGGGGGCAGGAGTGGGCTGTGAGGAGGTGGTAGGAGTCTCCTGCGGTGAAGGAACAGGACTTCCCTCCGGTGATGATGTAGGAGTCCCCCCAGGGATGAGGGCAGGCACAGGGCTGGTGGCAGGGCTGTACTCCTGATCTTCAGCAGCCTCGTAGAATGGGAAGCCCATGTGCAGGAGCATCTGCTCCCTGCAGCTCTCTGCAGCGACCTCAATGAGTTCATTGACAAAGTTGGCTGTCCGGTCGTGCAGAAAGGGCTGCAGGGTACGGACCATGGACACCTCGTCCAGTCCTTGGCTGCACAGAACGAAGATGACGGTGTTCTTCAGAAGACCTGCGTCCCACCACTCAGCCCCAGATGGCAGATGCTGGTTCAGCCAGGGGAGCAGGGGCTCCAGTGTCTCCTCAGACTGGCGGAAATAGTCTGCCCAGTCCTCAGGTGTAAAGCCAGCCACATCTCTGCTGGGTGCCGGCTCCTCAATCTCCTGCTCTTCTTGGTCATCATGGTCCTCCAGTGGATCTGATGGTGGTGGCAGATCCAACTCCAAGAAATCGTCCTCAGACCGCAGGGAGAAGCGGACGGTGTTGACCTGCTGCCGGCACAGGGCGCACGATGATTTGTGTTTTGCCCACCGCAGGACGCAGCCCAGGCAGAACTTGTGGCCACAGGGTGTCACGTAAGCCATGTCACCTGGAGCACCCTGGCAGATGGGGCAGCTCCACTGTTCCTCCTCTGTTGCCATGTTGACTTGTTGCAGCGGGCTGGGGAGACCTGCACCGCAGAAGGGAGAGGGGCCACAGTCACTGGCTGTCCCGGGAAGGGGAGAGGAGGAAGCAGGTCCCTGGCCCCTGGCTCCAGAAGGACACCCTCCCAGCTCCCCAAGCCCCACAGCCCAGCCCATGGCCACCCCATAGCCACGATTCCTCACACGGCTCACCTCCAATGCCAAAAGCACACCACACAGTGTCCAGCTGCCTCAGCCAGGCAGGGCTGGGGAAACACACCGCACGGCTCTTGAACGGGCACCAAAGCTGCCAATGGCAGACACCAAAACACCCAGAGAAGCCTGGCTCGAGCCTCCACACCTCGCAGGCACGCTCAGTGGGAGTCCAGGCACGAGCCAGACTGAGCCAGGCTCTGCCGGTGCCCCAAGAGAACCACCCAGCGACGTGACGTCACATCCCACTGCTTGCTGGCATCACAGTGGGCCTCCTGCTCCTGGCGATCTTGCACAGGGTGGCACTGGCCCCTGTGCGGATTGAAAATGTCATTTCCATGCTCCTGGAACTTGGAATATGGCAACACGTTTGATCAGAAGCACAAATAGTCCAGGGCTGACCTAGCTGAGGCCAGACAGATGAGAAGAAGCCATCAGCAATCTTTGCTGCCTAAGAAGCCGCGTTGGGGGGAAACTCAAACAGAAGGCAGACTGTGCACTGGAAAAAGTCTTGGGTTTGGCATTTTTCCCTGCCTGAAGCTGATGCTCATACTGGGTTGGAAGGGACCTTTAAAGGTCCTCTAGTCCACCCGCCCTGCAGGAAGCAGGGACATCTTGCCTAGATCAGGTTGCTCAGAGACCTTGAGTATCTCCTGGGACTGAGCCTTCACTACCTCCCTGGGCAACCTGATCCAGTGATGTAACACCCTCATTCTAAAGAACATTTTCCTAATTTCCAACTTGTATCTACCTTGTCCTGGTAGTGCCCACCACACTCCCTCCTAAAGAACAATCGTCTGCGTGGGGCTCAGCTCTCAGCTGGGGCAAAACCAAGACAGCACCTCTTAGTGATTTCTGGCCTGCTGCTGGCTTTCATGAGCACCACTGAGAAGCTGTACAAGCTTCTAAGGAGACAGGACCATGCAAGATAGTTAAGCTCTCCTGTACCTATCAGCCAAGACAATTCCTGCTCTGCTAAATGCATGGTAGGAGGCTGGAGGCGTGAAGAAAGGAGATGTTGCATGTTTCCTCTTCAAGCACAGCTCTGAGGGAACACAGTTTAGCGTTCACACTGAGATTGTCTCCTCGGGGTTTGAGCAGCCTCAGGAATTTGCATTACACATCGCTGCCACAGGCACTTTCTCCTCTCCTCCAAGACCGTGGCTGTGTCCAAGCCTAGAGAAGAGCCCACCTGCTCAGTGCTTAACAGAAAGCTCTTGTAGGAGCAGCACCCCCCATTCACTAACACATGACATGGGTCTGCTCAGTCGCCTTCAGAGTTCCTCTGCTCCTTTCTCACAGCAACAGTGGGCCGATTCCCTCCTCAGTGCAGGGCAGTTACACTGGTATGTTAGCAGACAGTTTCACTGTGAGGTCTGTTAGGAAAGTGAGGAAGTGAGTGGGGTTTAAAAAAAAAAAAAAAGAAAATGTACTTTCAGTAAGTGCTTGACAAAGCAGCTATCTGTGGTGCCAAAAGACAATGCACAGGAAACGGAAGGGAAATTTTTAAAATTATTAGTAGTGATCACAGAGATCTGTCAAACAAGCTGAGGGAAACTGATGTGCAGCACTGGGCCACTCACTATCAACGTGCCTCGAGGCTTAGTGGATATAAAACTGAAACACCAAGTGAAGTCGAGACTTGAAAAATCTAATTTCAGATATTCACAGAATCCTAGAAGAGTTCTGGTTGGAAGGACTCCAAAGCCTATCTAGTCCCAACCTCCTGTCACAGGCAGGGAGATCCTCCACTAGCCCAGGTTGCCCCAAAGCCCCATCCAACCTGGTCTTGAATACTGCCTGGGAGGAGACATCCATCCACAGCTTCTCTGGGCAGCCTGCGCCAGGGCCTCCCCTCACAGGGAGTTCTTTCTGCCTCATATCTAATAGAAATGCTCCCTCCTTCAGCTTAAGGCCGTTCTCCATTGTCCTCTCTACTACAGTCCCTCATAACCAGTCCCTCTCCAGCTTTCCTGTAGCCCCTTCAGGTACTGGAAGGCTACAATTCCCTTGCTTTCTCACCATGGTGTTGAAATGAAGTATTAAAGGATTCCCATATAAAGGTGGAGGAGGAGTCAAAATGCCTCTCCCTGTCATTCTCTTTCCTACATTCCAAAAATGCAGAAGGAAGAAATTATTAAATGTGTAAATTGAAAACAAAGCTATGCAGACAATGCTAGCTGGGATTTTGTAAAACACAGGGGAAATAAAACAATTCCTAACCTAGAATCTAAATCGACCCTCACTAGAGTGTCTGGGAACATTTTTAAAGGGCCCTGAAGATAAAGCTTTTAGAACTGAGGATGTGCTGAGAAACTGCAGGTAGCACTAAACCCACTCACCCTGGCAAGATGCAAGGAGATGTGTGGTCCAGCATTTCCCAGTCTGTAGGAAGAGATCCTTGCAGGCAAGCATCTTGTTCACTGTGTGCCTGGTCTCATCAAGCCTGCATCTGATTATGAGGCATGTGGACAGGTCTTCACAGAAATTGGGGTAGAGAGGAGAGACTGCAGGACACGCTGGCCTGAAGAACAGCACAATGAAGGAATGTATGGAAGCATTCTTACATTAAAGCATTGGGAATATAAAATCCAGAGCAATGTCGTAGCCTCCGCTGAAATGCCTGGTTATCAGAGGGAGGAGGAATTAGCTGTAAGGTGCTGCTGTACAGAGGAAAGTTTAAATTCAGGGACAAGGGGCTATTTTATTTTTGTTGAACACCCTCTGTCTTCATCAGGAGGAAGGAAAATTATTGGCAATGATGGATGAGATCGTTGTAGCACATCCCAGCTGAGAAACAACCGGTGAACATGAAGAACATACTGCAAAGCCTGTTAGAACTGTTACATGGAGTAAGACTGTGATTAAAGGAAATTGGGCAGCAATGGTGGTGAGGATGTTAGTATGCAAAGGTGCCTTGGAGAGACCCAAAGAGGAATTAAAACAGTCCTGTTTAGGATCATAGACTCACAGAATCATTTTGGCTGGGAAAGATCTTTGAGGTCAAGAATGAAAACTCTGTGGGAGTGGATAAAATGTGAGCATACCTGCTGCCTGTGTGCCACACATCACTTGGGAAACAGGTGGAGATTTTTTCCCAGCTGTTGGGTACAGAGGGGAAGGAAAACTACAGCTGCTCATCCTGATGGCTTGTGGGACATAACACAGGCTCAAGCTGAACTTACCATTGGCCACAGGCTTGAACTTAATTGCTCCTGAAAACAGAGTGTCAAAGGCTTACACAGTTTTAGATTGCAAATTAATTAAAGGATTAGCAGGGCTTTATTTTTCTAGGTGGAAGCTATTAAAAATACGAATTTGCATAGATGATCAGCTGGTTTAATATAGCTAATTATTGCATTAATGCAGTCTTTGCTTAAGTAAAGTACTGCAAATAGAGCGCAGTATACGGAGATGCCTTCAGTGAGCCAAAATTAAATGACATTAACTCAAAGTATGCACAAGACATAACTAAGGAGAACATAAACACCACAGATACCAACCAGCTGGGAAGAGGGGAAGTCTCCCTGGACACTATGCTTCTTGCTATGTGACAATCTTAATAGCTGGGAGCATTCCAGCTATTCCAGCTGGAAAAGCCAGCTCAACGTACCTTGGTGTTGTGTACTTGGCTTTCTTAAAACTTAGTTACTTTGGAGTTTTGAAAAAAAATCCCAAATTACAAGCCTTATCACTCCCTGGAGATATGCTTTTTGAATAGGCTGACTTAAACTCTGACAAAACCGCTGTTTCAAGGTCTTCTCCTTAAACATCCCCCCCACTTCCCTCTTTGCTTGCTCTCACTGAAGCACTTGTTTTTCCAGTGATTGCAATAGAGAAGTTTGAGGCACACAGGGGGGCTGACAAGCTGCCTGTTAGCACATCCAAGTAGAGATCTAAGGAACGATCTTTAGCCTTTTCACTGCTAAATAAATATTTGCCCTGTGTGGTGTTGTCCCCTGTGGTGGATCAACTAGAGAACAGACCTTTTCCCTTCTCCTTTCCTCTACAGCAGTGGGAACCTCAGCTGACTAAACAACCCAGTCCTCCGAGGGCACAAGCCTGGTCCTCCTGTCCCGCTGGATCCCGCAGGGAAGGGACATTGGCATTCCCCCACCCACAGCCCCCCTACTCCCAAGTGATGTTGTCCAGCCAGAGGACCAGGGCCCTGGGGGAGGTTGAGGGTCCTACTCAGCCATGTAAAGGCTCCCCCACCCTGACAGACCTACCAGCAAAAGGAGGTCCCGTATGGCAAATTCAGTGGTACCTGCCTCTAGCCGTGAGCATCACGGTGCTGTCATTTCCCCTTCCCCAAACTGAGAACTAAAAACATGTGCTCACACAAGACACGAGTCCCTCTGAAATGCTCTAAGGTGACAGTCAATTTCTAATGCTTTACGCAGAGGGGAATATGCAAAGAGAAATATTTCAGTATGGAGGCAGAAGGAAAAGCTCAGCACTTGACTGAAACTTTGTATTTTGTGTTACATAAGAGTGAGATAATTATATCTAGTAATCTTCCTGGTATTCAGGACACCGAGTTTTAAGTCACCCTGGATATTTGGATTATTGTAAGTAAAAAGCAATGTTGATTTCTACTTCTTCACTGCAGATTGTTTATTTAAATTTTGCTGTGTTTTCCAATCCCTTCTTTCCCAGGAATCACCGATTGCCACAAACAAAGACCCAAACATTAAAAATACATTTAAATCAGAAGTATTTTTCAGTTTTGTTACTAGGGGCATCTACCAGTATTTTAAATAAAAATGACCTCATTTTATAATACCCCCCAAAATATTGTTACTTAGAAGGAAACATCTGGAAGGAAGGCAGTCAAAATTTTAAAAATTCCTTGCAAGTTCAAAAAATACATTTGAAAACTCTGCCTTTTAATGAACATTCTATAAATATATATTTAAAAGACAGGCAAAGCCCTGTATTTCAGGGCTGAACTTTATTCTGTGATGAACCTGTGCAGGGCTGAGGATGGAATAAAAACGCCTTCTCCATCATGAGTGATGAGAACACCTCTGTGTGTGACCCACAGAGAGGAGAGGGGCCATCAAACTTCTCTCCCTGCCCTCCCTTGATGGCTTAGTTCATCCTCCACAAGCTGCGATGTCAATGACATGAATCCTATGACCAGGCACCACCTCCATCTCCCTGTGACTACTTTGGGCAAGATGCTCTTGATCACACCTCTGAAGGAAAGATACTGCTTGTAGTCTGAGTGCTGGCCATCCACAGCAACAGCACAAGAGCTCACTGCAGCACTCAGCCTTGGGCAAGCTCTCTTCACCTTATGTCTTCTACCTATAGGCAAAGCATCAAACCAGTGCCTGCTCACTCCGTTTCCTATTGCTGTTCTTAGAACAGTGAATTATTCCTAGATTTCTGTATTTGTCTTTATCTTGCTCACCCTTTATTTCCCCTGAATAGTATCTTAGGCCTTGTCATCCTTTTCTTTACAGCTCATTTATGACTTAATCCAGTTTAGTCTCGGACAAATAGATCATTTCACAATTAATAGCATGACCTGCAAGGACTCACATCTTACAAAACAAGATGTTTCAGAAATTCTTCTTTTTTTTTAATTAAGAGAACATCCTTTGCTTCCTACTTGTCTTTACGGCTAGGCAAGGAGGAAAATCTATAATGTAATTAAGGAAGTCATCAAGCTTGTGCATCAGTAGCTGAGGAAGAAACTAATATACAGTTCAAAGGAAGGATTTCCACACCAAGTGTGCTTAGCCATGTACAGTGACAAATGAAGCATTGTCAAAGTGAGCAGAGTTCTATAATTTTGGTAAGAGAATTTTTAGTACAGGACTGTACCAAGCTGGGTAAATCCAGAGCTTCTCCTAAGCAGAGCTACAAAACAAGGACCGTCAACAGCACTGGACTGATGTGGTTCTAAGACCCAAATAAGTGGTCTCACAGCTGAATCTTATGCTTACCTACCAGCTGGACTGGTAGGTCCCCCAGAACTGAATTGGGATTTAACAAACATTTGATTTGGGTTCAAGTGTCAAGGATTTTGCAGGGAGGTGTGAGGGAGGCTTTGAAAACAGATGGGAACATGATGCTGTGATGGTAAATTTCCGCTTGCTGTGGCCTTTGCGTTTAGGAACAATTAAAAGGTGATGAGAAGCATCCAGTCCATTCATGGGCTGTAAAACTGGAGAGGGGGAAGAGGCAGAGGGCTCAGACTTACATTTCAGATTGCTGTCCAAGACTGGCAGTGCTGGTGCTAAGATTTTGAAGGAGACTGCAGTGGCCACCTGGGGTGAGAGTGGGGAGGAGGCCCTCCAACAGCCATTCTAGCAGTGTGATCCAGATTCTGGAGCAGCGTCCTACTTCTCTCAGTGCAATGCAATCTACCAAACTCTTATCTCCCTATGAAACATGCACTTATGTCAGACCTGCAAGAAATTCAAATAACTGAGTTAAATTCTCACTGAATTTTACATATAGTAGAAATATTTGGATGCTTTGCTTTCCCACAGATTTGAATAAATAATACTTTCATTGCAGTGAACAGACTGAACTGCAATACCTGACTCAGATGACATTTCAGTGATCTTTAAAGTCATTTATACGGGTTGTAAACTGATGTGGTAGGTAAATTAATGTAATTTCTATAAATACTTCTGGAAAACTTTGTGATACCTGGGAAAATCCTCTTGAGAGTTACTTCAGTGAAAGGCACTGTATGCCAGTAAGAAAGGTAATTGCTACTGGTAATGTGTTTTACTTTGGGTATTCTATAATTACGTTCTTACATAACCAAACACAAAAAGGCAGTGACAAGTGTACCCAGCCCTCTCTCGCCTTCTCTTCCATCCAAACCATCTACCAGTTTTTGTTGCTAACCTGTGGCACTGCGGTTTCTAAAGGCAATAACATTCCAGACAAGATGCACAAAGGCATTAAAATTTATATTTCAAGAGCAGGGGAGAGGAAACAGTGGGAAAGCCTAAGGAAGTGATAAATACTTCAGGAAACCAGGTAAAAGCCATCAAGTGCTAAAGTCTTTCAGGGAGACCATACCTTTATGTATAGTACAAATCTGTATTTTTCACATCAGTATTACATCTTACTATTGTCAGTAACATGCTGGCACAGGCAGGAGGAGCCAACACTGTGCAGGTTCCCAAAAATATTCCTATTTTGACAAAGATATTTAGACATTCTTTTCTTGAAGGCGACCTCCAGAAGAGCACGAATTCCCACTACAACCAAGCATGTTCTGTGTATGGATCACTCTTCTTTAGTCTTGCAGCTGTCAGCATGAAAGATCCAAACTTGCTGACTCAGCACTGGGACAAAAGGTTTATTTCTCTGGTTTAAAAACTGGGCACATGTTTAGGATTGTACCACCTACCAAAAACCGTACTTCAAACTGTCTTTATGATGAAACTGAGTGCGCTGGAATTGAAAAGAAAAGAAGAAAGGAGAAAAAAAGGAAAACACAAAAGAGGCTTCTCATCTTTCCATCTCTTAGAACTCCTGCTATGACAGACACGCAAGTCCCAGCTTCCAACAGCAAAAAAACATGGAAAAAAACCCCAAACCTCCTACAAAATTAATGCCTTTGCAGGTTTTCCAGCAAGCCTTTGTTTCTTTATATCCCTCTAGTGTTCTGTGCTAACCAAGGCCAAGGAATGTCTGTCTGGCTGCCTGTCTAGACTACACCTAATCTCATGCTCTGCAAATGTACCCAAGTGAGGTCTGAACTCGTCACATCCCAGAGTCATCACACTCACTTGGCACTCACCCTGCTAATGAGGGTGGCTGCTCCACGTCATCAGAAGAAGCTCTAGATGAAGTGGCACTGTACTGTGTGATTCCTTACAGATGTATCCTAAAATCAGCAGCAAACACATGTAACAATAGTACGCCATCTCTTCAGAGTGCATCCTCAAATGGTTGTAACTTTTTACCTATCTGCTAGGAATCAGCAGAGAATAAAACAGTGGCTTTAATAATTAGCCTGCACATCTAGAAATAAACCTTACTGGGATAGCAAGATAAACTCTGTTCTTGAACTGAGCAGGGCTAAATTCAGAAGTTATTTCTAATACGATCGCAGGCATTAAGAGAAAAGCCTGCTGTAATTGCTTTGCTCTTGATAGTATGAAGGGGCCAGTAATAACATGTCCATTTCTCCATCCTTAATTGTATTTCTCAATTCTTTTCAGACTTCATACAGGTGTAGTGGGTATTTTTTTCCTTGTCAGAGGCACAGTTTGAATGCTCCCCTGAGGGTAAAGAGAGTCTCACTAAAGGCACATTTAGCACATATGGGAATTCAGTAATGGCTTCTTTATTCTCTTTGAAGACTGTGGTCACAAGTCCTGAGTTCCAATGCACCACAGCTGTGTGCATTAATAATGGAGTATTACACTCATTGTGCTTCACAACATGTGGCAAAGCTAAAAACACTTGGGCAACAACACCTTAAAAAACTGCTTCCTTCTTCAGCTCTTCTGATTTACATCAATACACCACACACAGCAGAAGCAGATGCTTGTATTAAATAGATGCTGCTATTTGAAGCAGACAAACTATATATTTTTTTTAATTATGCTTTGTCATCTGAAGTATCAGGAAAAAATCTTTGGTGCAGGTTAGCAATTGGTTTTCACAGGTAAAAAAAATTACAAGCTTTTCTGCATGAAGTTCTCTCTATTGGAAAGGCTAATTCAATCCCATGTGATATCACTACTTCATCTTCATCTGACATGCATTATTCAGAAAAAAAAATATAAACTGAAAAAAATTAGAAAGGTTCAGCTGTCTCCAAGATTACAAAACCTCATTTCATCAAGACTATAAAAAAGACTAAAATAAAGACTATATTTTATTTAATTTCTTTCCACTTTTTTTTTTTTTTTAAACACAACAAAGTATTTACCAAGTTTTAAGTGTCTGGACATCACTGTCCACTTTCATAGCAAGTGGTTATGTTTATAAAGGAAAATCAATTGGATATCACACTCAAAATTTAAAAAACATCATTTCTGTTTTTCAACATGTTTCCCAGCTTTACTCTGCATTTGACAGAGCACAGGGGATGTCAGTTGCATAGTCTGAATTGCCTTTTTCATCTCATCTTATGGTACTCCAGCATTATTTAGGGTATGTCAGTCTTCAGACCATGCCAATATCAGAAGCTGAAGCTGAAAAAGAAGCAGGTATGCATAAGAATGAAGAGGAAAACCAGTCAATGTGTGTTTTGTGCTGCTGCTTTGAGAACTACTAGTTGCACCATCTCTCCTATCCAGCCACACACTGTTCGTAATTCATGGTGCATGTTAGAGGGTGATCTACAAAACCAGTGATTTTTAAATGCATCAATACTAGAACAAACCAACCAAAAAAGTCTCTTTATGGCAGTCATTTACCAGTTGCACAGCAGTATAGCATAGTCAAGACTCAGCTACATTTTTGCAACACAGAGGGATTTTTATAGACATTGAAATGTGATAAATTTAAAAGACATTATTTTATTTAAAAATATTTGCCAAATTATTTATCAACGTAATTTTTCTCTTGTTTTCTAAACCTATTAGAAACCAAATCCAATGCCACTAGACATTTTGCATTAAAGGAAAAGGGTGAAAACACTTCAGGGAGGAAATGTGGAGTGAGAAAGATACAATCAGGAAGTGGGTGTGGAGCATCATATCACAATGCATCATCTCTTATCTCTGAAAAGGCAGAAAAGTCAGCTTAATGCACCTATAATCTGTTTGTCTTCAGATCTGTATTTTGCATCCCCAATATTTTCAATCTTTAAGCATGATTTGAAGACTAAAAACTGTCCTTTCTTTCATCTTCAGGTTCACACATACTTTTCCATTTCTGTAGTTCCTGAGAATCATTTCTCTGCCATACTTCAGCAAAGCACTTTAGCCTTTTCCTGGAAAAAAGGGGGGTGGGGGGCAAACAAATATCAGTCAGAATGTGGAAGTATTTTTAAATTAAACACATCAAACCTTGAAAGCCCTATAGTCTTATGCAAAATTTTATACACAGTCAAAACCAGCAGTTTGCACAGTTTAAAATGTTATGTGATCTTTAAACAATTAGTTAACATTTCCAAACATATTTATTCCAGCTCTGTCAGTCAACAATTTAATGTTATAGCTAACTTCAGAGCACTAGAAACACTGATGAGATGAAATAGAACACTGAGCAAGAGCAAAGGCAACAAACAGCATTGTAGTTTGCACTGTTTAATTTTCAGCATTCAATTCCAACAAATGTGCATTAGTAGAACCATAAAGAGATATTTTCAATATCAATGAGTAGACACATCCTTCTGTGTTCTTTTTTTAATACTTTTTGATTTAAAAAGAGCTGACACAAATAACAACAGGATGTTTAAAATAGGTTAATACATTCCTGATGACAAAGATGTCAAGACTGGATGGAATTACACGGTGGATTTTCTTAAATAAAATGAATGTGTTTTCAAAACTAAGACAAGACAGCTAGCCTGTGGGTATTGTTACACCACAAGTATACTGCTACGAAGAGGTCTGAGTTTTATTCCCAAGTTCATGATAATTTTTATTTCCTACCACTGATATGTCACACCAAATTCTGAATTTGTTAATGCCTCTTTTGAGGAGAAGGTATAGGAAAATACTCTGGCATTTAGATGACATCATGGTCATAAGGGAAAATAAACAGGAATATACAAAAGCAAGTATTTCTATAATGACCTACACGGGAGAACTGGAAAAATTAATACAATCATTTATACTCTTTGAAGTCATTGGACATAATAGTTGTTTGTTGGGATTTTTTTTTACTTTGTCATTGACTTGAGCTCCAGGTTTATACAGCTGCATGAAGTTCCCTACAAAGTGTGTGCAAAAGGTCTCCAGGGAAGGAATAACCTGCTACAGGTCAAATCTGATGAATTACCACCTGATGTGCCTTGGATGTCCCTTGTCCCTCACCCCCTGTGTAGCTCACTGTCCTTAAAGGGAGAAGAGAAAGCGTCAAACATCACATGGTGTAAGCTGGTCTCAGAGGCAGCAGGTTACCCACATCTGATGGACTGACCCCAGCCCCCATCCTCTTGTGTTGCTGGGGGAAGAGGGAGAGAAATGGGGGGTGGAGTTGAGCCTGGGAAGATGGGAGGGGTGGGGTGTTAAGATTTGGTTTGATTTCTCATTACCCTGCCCTGTTTCAGTTGGGTAATAAATAGGTGCATTTTATTCCATGTTGAGTCTGTTGTGCCCTTGGTGCTGATTGTGGAATGGTCTCTCCCTGTCCTCATCTCACTCCTGAGACTCTCATTAGATCTCCTCTCCCCTGCCTAGCTGAGAAGGGGAGTGACAGAGCGACTTTGCTGGGTGTCTGGCCTCCAGCCAGGGCCAAACCACCACAAGTACAGAAGCAAATTCTATACCAAAATCTAAAATAGAGACAATCGCTTACCTACCTATTCAAAAGCTGAACAACTGGGCACAATTAAGTCCCTTAATTAAAACTGGCTGGTCAGCCCTCATGCTACCCCTCCATGGGCACTGTAAATCAATCTTCTCATGACATCACTGGATAGTAGTTTTACTGCCCACAGGCTGGAGACACACTAGAACTCTGTGCCCTGTCCAAGTAATATGCTAGCATGATTTTCACAGAACAAAGTAATACAAGCTAAATGTACATAGAGTATTATTTTGCATCTTAATTTTATTACACAGTAACACTACCCTTCCAGCTCATACTCTCACCTTTCTGGAAAACATTTTTTTTCCTTGATTTTAGAACCCCACATAACAACAGAGTCAAGTCACTGCTAGTAATTTGTTGTTTTACTTTTGTCAATTATGGGCTATTATTTCCAATTAACAGCAGCCACCACATTATTTTTCCCACAAACTGTCATGTATCATCAAAAGAATTATTTTGCTTTTTGAAAAAGGGATAAAAACTGGTGTTAAGCACTAAGCACTGTTCAGTTTCAAAAGAACTGCTTGCACCTACAAATAATTAGTACTCAAAATTTTCTCATACAAAATTATTCTGTCAGGATTAGTTACAACCACCAGGCAACAAGGATGTTAATTTATTATATTCCTGAAGGTTTACTGATAGGACTGCCACTGAAAACAACAATAACAAAAAATTCAGTGGAAATTAATAGGAATGCTCGCACATACTGATATCTAAACTATATATATAATGTTACAGGTTTTATAGAGGTGATACTATTTGACACACATAAGAATTTTCATAACTAGTCTCTCTATAAAGTGCATAAGCTCCTAAATGAAAAGTGGTTAGCAGAAAGATATGAAAACGCCCAAACTTTCAGTAAATTTTTGTCTGTTGTGTCGGGGAGTGGGAGGAGGAGGAGGTAAACAAAATAAATTATAAATTATTAATACTTAAAATAAATCATAAATACTTAATTTTTTAAGTTAAACTGAAGAATATTCATCTCTATTGTATTATGCAAATACAAGTTCCACGGAGAATAATATCCTTTCCAAATTAAATATATTAATATTTTCACTATCGCTGGTAGAACAGAAGAGATACTAGATGTGAGTTACATTCTAAATATTAAATATATGTTTAAATATTTTCTCTGAAA
Organism: Gallinula chloropus; assembly: GCF_964237585.1. Taxonomy (NCBI): domain Eukaryota; kingdom Metazoa; phylum Chordata; class Aves; order Gruiformes; family Rallidae; genus Gallinula; species Gallinula chloropus. The sequence continues at coordinate 970,693 of NC_140106.1, forward strand.
ACAGAGAAAATACATACATGAAAGCATACATTACGTATTTAGCATAAGAAAAAAACCCCCCACAGTTTATTCCTAATGTTAGCTCAACATGCATTTAGTTTTTTCCAATCCTGTTTCAGAGAGCAGCAATTAACCTCTGACATAGTATCTACCTTTTAAATCTAAAGCTTTGATTGAAAGAGATAGCACGATTTCCCTAAGATTTTTTTTTTTGAGGTTTGTTTCACTGTCTTCCCTGAAAAGTAGAGGAGGGTAGCTGAAGTAGTTCTTACTGTACATTTTTTAATGCATACTGTGTGAAATGTTCTTAAATTCATAGCTGAATATTCATTGAGGAGAGGGGAAATCACAATTGTTCTGACCTTTTCATATTCACTATCCTCTCCAACTCCTTTGATTTGTGAGCTGCCTTCTTCAAGATTTCTTCAGGAAGATCTGCCAGTTTGGCAACATTTAGCCCATAACTCCTTGCAGAGACTCCTTTAGTGATTTGATAAAGGAAAGTGATAAATTCAGGATTCTCTTCGTGTTCAAATCCTAAAAAATAAAACCAAAATGAGAAACTATTATGTTAATAAAACACAGCAGACCAAAGACTGAAATGACAAAGACTGAGGTCTCATTGCCATTCATGCTTCAGGTATGATTTCTTCTGTTTTACCTACCCATTGTGAGAATGAAAAAACTCTTAAATAGATGTTTACCTGGTGTCTTTTTTAGCAGACTTATCTCTGTGTGTCAAAAACTGTACGTCAAACTGATGAATTCTGTTGCAACTGGGACACTCCATCTCATGTCTGCTAAGCAATGACAGTGTCAGTAACCTATCAGTCAAGAAGTCCATAACCACACCACATTAAAAAGCTTCCTGCCTACCAGGAGGCTGAAAGCCATAAAAAATGCTTAGAAAAAAATACAAGTTGGGATGGTGGATCCTCTGCTAGGGGGTTTTCTACAGGATGAAAAGGTACAAATGTAAAAGACATCATTATAGGTCCTATGACTCCTTCCTTTTCCTCCTAAGACATCCTTGTTGCAACTCTGCACAAGCCAGGCCTTGTGTAAAGACCAGAAACTCCACAACATCATTCACTACCATTCACTTTTCTGTTTTAAGATTGCAAGATTTTGGAACAATGGACATTTCCATAACTGATAATGACTCAAGGTGAATTGAGTTATCTAAGTCAAAGATTGGGAAAAAACATGCCATAAAACTCACCTTAAATGAAACAATTAAAATGTTAAGACAACAGAAGCTAAAGTTATAGAGTAAGAAACACAGATGCATTTTTGCTCACAGGCTATTGTGTCTCTCTGTAGCAAAACTGTAAAGACTACATATAACCTGAAGGTTCAGGTAAAATAACATTTAAGGTAGAAATGCTGAAGCAGGACATAAACATGAAATAAGACAAAGTGAAACATAAATGATAGGGCTTTGTGGACACAGCTGTTAAGGACTAGTAAGTACTGAATGTTGGTAACATCTCAGTTGTATCATGGGATCAAAGATCAACACTCCAGTTAATGAACTTTGTGAGCAAAGGACATGCTGATGCTCATATCAATTCTTAAATATTCCTAAGAAGAATTCAGGCAAAGCAGGAAAACCAGAATACAAGCAGAATTGTCAAGCACCTGATTAAACCTGATACATCAAGAAAAAGAAAAAAAAGCAAAGGTATGGAGGGAATTCCTACATCACAAATCTGTTCTCAGTTTGGATGCCATGTGAGTAAGACACATGTAGTGGATAAACCCTGTGTGAATTTTCGAAAGGTATTTGACAAGAGCCCTGCATCAAGTGCTCCTCTGAAAACTAAGCAGCCATAATCTAAAAGGAATGCCTTTGCATTTGTATCTAATTGGTTAAAAGATAGGAAACTTACAGTAACAGTCAGTTCTCACCATGAAGGGTGATCATCACTGCAGTTAGAGAGGCTCAAGGGACTTGTCAAACAAGGAAAAGGGCTAAGCAGAGAGCTGACAAACTTGACTGAAAATACTAATTCAGAGCAACAGTGACAAGCATAAATGCTGCAACTCTTCTGCCTGGCAAGAGCAGAACTGGATGCAGTTATGATCAGCAATCTACAAAATTAGGCATGGCACAGACAGGAAGAACAAAGATTATTCCTCTGCCTCTTCCAATTCAAAGAACTGAGACCACCAGGTGAAGCTACATGTTGTTTCAAAAGAGTTTCAAAACAAACAAGAGGAAGTTGTTCTTCACACAATGCAGTGAAAACTGCTTACACAATAGGATGAAGATGCCAAAAGTACACATGCACACACAGAGAAACTAGACAACCTTGTTGAAAATAATAAAAACCAGAAAACCATCTAGCTCTTGAAGCCCCCAAAAGAGCAAATGTTTGCAGACAGTGAGATCTTCTAGAGAAAGAGTTAACACACATTTGATCCCTAATCCCTCCTCCCTAATCCTTTGTATTCATCTACTGTGAGTTACCAAGCTGTGTGACTCTTTTATCTGACCCAGGTTACTGATTCTTGTATTAAATGTGAAAGAGAAATGGTTGTACAGTTTTCAAGCCCTCCAACATTTCTGTATAGGCTGATATTCTAGTGAATTTGAACATGTAACTTTCATGTTGAGGTTTAAATTACACTTCTACAGTTTCTGCCTACACCTGTTGTGTGAAAACCTCAGATGGATTTATACTGTACCTTTTTGTTCAGCACTTTCCTCCTCGTTCACCAAGAAAGCCATGTGGTAATTACCAACTTGGTCTGGATACATCTTCTCTAGCTCCCAAACCGAAGGAGAGTGAGTGACAAACAGTGTCAGTGACTCCACCTACAACAATGAGGTAAGGCATGTAAGAAGGTTTGGCTCAAAACAGTTATAAAACACAACACTGGTATCCTCTATCCATGCCCCTTTGCTCTGAGTCTAGACATGCTACATTTCTACAAGGAAACAGGCATCATGTCCAGTTCAGCCTAACATGGTACAGGCTGAAAAAGCATTCACAACCACATGTCAGATCAAACACTTACAACTCTAATGAAATGTTCCAGTGTAGCATAAGCAATAGCAATTCCATCATGTGTGCTAGTTCCTCTTCCCAATTCATCCAAAATTACTAGTGATCTTGAAGTTGCTTTTCTTATTATCTCAGCAGTATCTGTCAGTTCTTCCATAAAAGTACTTCGACCTTTGTGAATGTTGTCTGCTGCACCCATTCTGCATTGAGATTCAAAACAGATCAATTTATTAACTTCAAATAAATGCCAGATAATGTTGGGAAAAAAAAAAAAAAACAAACCTTCTTATAATGAAACCATTTTATTATAAATGTCATGTTGCTGATCCAAGCAGAGCAGTAAAACTAAGGCAGAACATTCACCTTCCAGAACAAGCTACTGCTTAGGAAAAAAAGCTGCAAGAGTACATGCTGCAGATGTGAGGTTACTCTAAAAGAGTGAAAGATCTATCCATGTACCATTAATAAAATATTCATGTACCATTAATAAAGGCTTGCCTGCATTCTCCAAGACTATACTGACCCTATGGGCCTCTGGGGAATGTCAGACTGTAGGAACAGCAGAGAATTTTTCTGGGCCATCAGTAATCTAAGTCCCAAGGTAAATCTGTAGACAGGAATCTCAGCATAACATGTCAACTCTAGGAATTAGAGGAAAAAGATGAGGTAGACAAGGGGGTATTTCTTATCATGCAATTCTTCTACCTTCACAAACAGTAGCAGGCAGCCTGTTCTCCTAAAAAGGACCCTGGGAATTCATACCATTCAGCTCACTAGAACGGTAACAGCAAATGTAGCAGTGAAAACAAATTTTACTTCTTTGGTTTAGTGTGACCATGTAATTTGCATGTTGTATAAATGCCTACAAGACCTGAAAGTGTCAGATATTAGAATCTCCATGTAGTGATAAAGTGGACACTCAAGGTGACCGGGTATTTAAGCATCCAAACAGATACAGAAGCCAGTTTCTTCAGGCTGTAACAATAGAACAATGATTTCCCCTACTTACACAGGTACACAATCTCACTATCATGTTTAAACATGTTTAAGAGAAACATTTCTCTCCTCATCCTTTTCCACAAATGTCCCTGAACTTAATGGTCTCCAAGCAGGTGAGCTTCTCTTACGCTCTGTACACATCCACATGCAAACTCAGACACACAAATTCCTTCACGTTTCATACAGGTCTTTTAGCACCATTTCAAGTCAGATTCTATCTCCAATCATGAAACAGTTTTCACCTCAGAAACCGACTGGTAATCCACCCTGTTCTTCTCTTCTGCAGCTTTCCTAACCTATTCAATTAATACGCTTTCTAACTGGCAGAAAGAATTTCCTTTTCCCACATCTGCTTTTCAATGACATTACCCACATTACAACACCACTTCTGAGATAGGTTATCATGAGCAACCCACGGAGTGCAGCTGCAAGAACGGATTTGTTCGCTCTCATCAGCCAACAGTATAGTTACACACAAACCTCATTGATTTAAGGAAAGCTGACTCTTGGGCTTAACATACCACATTTTCAAATATAACAGCTGGCCACAACAGTATTTCAAGCCAATCAAAACCTTTAAAGAGAATCCCAAGACAGCCTTTTTTTCTCAATCTTTTGCTGCATCTCTCTAATGTAATCGCTTCTGTTGCCTACAGAAGCACTAACAAGATACTCATCATTTTATGGGGATCTCTGATTGCCAAGAGTAACTGGCTACAAATAGGCTGGACACATTAAAATTATGATTTCTGTAGGTTCTCTGGTTCCTGCCCTGGAAATTTTGTATGGTGTCATGTGTAACTCCATGACATGTGAATCTTGTGACGAACTGATCTTGGTTGGAGATGGGCAGGGCATTACCATACAACAAGCAAACAGCACTTCACTGAGTATGCACTTAAGATTGCACGTGTAGTAGGTATACTCCAACATTACTATGCTTATCACTATTAACTACAAATAAATTTACCAGAACAGCAAATACTGTTCATGTCCAAACAGTCTCTGGCTCCATAATGGGCAACTTCAACTTCATTTACAACCCTAGCATTATGACAATGTCATTTTTATTTGGCTTTTCATTACAGAGAGAACATCTAACGGGCTGTCTTTTCTGAACTTAGCATGATTACACTCAGAGTTCTCATTTCTATTTTTCTCTTGGATTGCATCAGATCCATAGAGCCCTCAAAATCATTGAGCCATTTTGCATCTTATCTGCATTCAGGAAAATAATTTTCAGAACTTCCTCACTAAATGCTCAAGATACAAACAGAAATTAGTATTATCGTTCTCTTGTTCTTAACAACAGCTGCAAAAGAAGATTTCTTTTCAGCATCTTGAAACATTCAAATCCAACTCAGGCTCATCTACAGATTTAAAAAAAAAAAACAAAACAGTATGTTTCTCAATGATATAAACCCTCTGAAATATCTTCCTTTGAAAATGGATAAAATTGTTCTTTCTGCCTGTGCCCTTGACACTAGAAGGAAGCATCACACTTGTTTTTCCAATGTATCTCGTCAATAATTTTATCCAAAAAAAGTAAGAATAAATATTTTAATGTGGACGTCTGCATTTATCAAACTAACAGTTAATATGCAGCAAGGCATTGCTCCAACTGTGTGTTATTCCTGATCTAATGAAGTTTTTGATACAAAACACCTATTGCTTAAACATTTCTTCAGGTTTAAAACAGCCACTATCAATCCCACTACAGTGGGATTCAGTCGCTTTCAATTGACATTTCAATGCAGCTTGCCTCTTAAATGTTTTGATACGTCAAAACATTAAACTTTCTCCTGATGTTCAATAGAATGAAGATGATTTACCACTGTTAGCAGCTAATTTACAGTTAATACCTGGGTGCTATCCCAATGAACTTTTAGGGTAAAAATGCAAAGAGAAATGTTCTAGATACTGAGCCTTAAAGCTGTCACCCCTTGAATCATCTTGTTTGTCTGCCTTTTTTCATTTGTTTTACATAGGGTCCTAAATGAAGTCTCCAAGCCTCACTTTTGCTGGCACCCTGCCTCCAATGGGGTCAGATATTTTTCTGACTTTTATATGTACACAAAAATAACTATTTGATTACATTTTCATACTGCATTCACCCTAACAATATGTCTGGTGACAATACAGTGGGATATGAGAAGAGGGATGAGTCATCCCTGAGTGATGCAGTCATGTTATGCACTGCATAATATTTATTTTCTTCCTTCTCTTAACTGAACACCCCCCCTCCACCCAAAAGAAAAACCAACAAACCAACAAAACACAAACATGTACAGGAAAATGAAGTTTACAAGAGAGTAAGGCAATCACAACAGCAAACCATCAGAGCAGGAACAATACCACCCAGCCCCACCACCTCTGCTCTATTTGTCAGCACACCAGCTGCTGGAAGCAGTGACAGTTAATACGAAAACTTCAATTTCTGCTATGGAATTTCTACTGTCTACGTTCAGAAAAATTACTGCATTCTGCCCATGACAAGTGTGCAGATATCCAGTGTGGAGAGTGCCTCTTTAGTGCTGGCAAGAGATTCATCACTCCTCAGCAAATGCAATTTGGCTAGAAACCACTTTTTATCATGTCTCTTTGACAGCCAACCACATTTCATAAAATTAAAAGCTCTTCTTCTTACAATGTTCAACACATCTATTATGTAACAGGAAAAAAAAAGGGAGGAAGCATTATCTCTTTGCATTGCTAGGTTTCAAGTGGTAAAGATTCTTGTCTATAAACTCAGAGAAAACAACAGGGAAGCAATGTTTCCAAAGATTAATTTTGGTGGGATGAGTTAGATGATATGCAGCAGCACCAGCCAGCTTTCTACAAACCAGCTAGTACAACATGCTTAACCTGCATGTGACCCCTTAGAGAGAAAGACACAGATTTCCACATCCTTCACTTGCAGCATTCACAGGGTGCTTTTTCTAATCTGCTCTCCTGAGTCAGTGCCTGCACATAGTACTGACCTTCTCCAACGCCAACGTCTTCTGATAACACTGGTAAAACCCCTGGAATTATTAATTTGTTTTTCAAAAAGAGCCACTTTAAACTTTTATTTTCCTAGTTTTGAGATCATCTGTTTTAGCTTAGGAAGGGATTGGTTGGACTTGATGATCTTCACAGGTCTTTTGCAACCCTGTGATCCTGTGATCTTTCTTAATGCCGTGAAAAGCGAACAACGTTGTCAAGAGAGTGTCTGGCTGCTAGAGAGCAGAAAAAGGACACAACAGATGCGATCACATCTAGCCATCTCTCTCTGAAATGTAACCAAGCAGAAAGCTGTATGATTAAATCATTTATTTTAACTTCGTGGCCAGGATGCAGATGCCAAATTCCCCCCCTTGGATGATGCTGAAGCTCAAACCATTTCTCAGTACTTACTGAAAGGTTAGTGGTATTTGGAACATACTGATCCTGTTCTCCCAGTAGCACATCAATCACAGGGTGCCTCCCATTTTTTATAATTATTTCTCGACGATTATCTTGCACAGTTGGTCTGCAGAAAGGAAGAGACATTAATTTCAACATTCATTGTAACTGATTACTTAGAAGTACTGCAGCTAAAGCCTGAAGAAGGGTAGGAAAAAAATAGAAACGACAAAAACGAATTAATGCTGTCAAATATTTCTAAGGACTTCCCTGCTTTCATTCAGTGATGAAAAAGTATTAGCAGATTGGGTAACAAAATTTTAGAATTCTTCATTTTTCCACTCCCTAGGGAATGTTTTCGTTTGTTTAGTTGTATTCTAAAGGAATACTAGGAACTACAAAATGAACAAGCAGTAGCAAAAATACGCAAACTGGAGGGGACTGCTTTCTTCCCACCACTACAGTGGCTTCTGCAAGTGCCACCTTTTGCAGACACATTTCATACTCTCAGAATGATCTTGCTGAACTAGTCCAACCCGCTACTGCATTAAACCCTAACTAGTGTGGGGAGTGGAAAAATAATTGTCCAACTTTGTATATTATGACTGATAACACATTAAATGATATAAATCAAAGAGTACAGTATGACAGAGCTGTAACTCTCCTATAAACATTAGCAGCTCTCATCATGTGACAGCAACTCCCAAACATATGAGTCATCAAACCATAACAGTCTATAGAAAGAGCTTACTATTTAAGTTGACATACTGAAATGACAGTACCTTTTCAGAGATTAGCATGCAAACCAGATCAATACTACTTACTTTCTTCTCTCATCTCCAAACCATGTAAAAAGTTTTGCCTTTAATGCTTCCACCTTAGCTACAAATTTATCTGTGTGTCTAGTCATACATGTGTAATTCCACGTTATACATCTTCACATCAACAAAGTTCTACCTCCAAGAGCTGTGTGCTCTTCACAGAGAGAAAAATGCAAAAGAAGCATGTTCCACTAAATTATGACTGTGATTTCCTTTGGTTCTCTTGCAACTTAAATTTACTTTTTCATTGCAAACTGAAGTGCAGCATTCAATGGAGAGGTAAAGGTGGTGTCATGTCTCAGCAACATTTTGTTACACAAGAAGTATAATCACTCTGAAATAAGAGCAGTAATTTAGGAAAGTGACGACAGCTGAGTAAAAGAGTAATACTGGAATAGACACACATTTTTTTTACTGGAAATTAACTAACACTTTGGATGGACTTTAGAGGGGAGGGAAGAAAAGACGCGAGGAGCGTGATTTTTCCTGAGTGGAAGAATGAGGATGCAATTTGAAAAGAACATGGAGATAAAATAAATGACATATTAGGAGCACAATGCACTGGAGAAAGAGGTGCAAGTTAAGAATGGTGTGGGTTGGTTTCTTTTTAGCACGAAGATATTTCCAGCAGTTGAATAGCTGAGATTAAACCAATATGGACAGAGTCTTAGGCCTTTGGGATAAAGAAAGGAAATGTCACCCTCCATTTGATGAACTGGTAAGCTGTTTGGAGCTGTAATATGATAGTCCTAAAAGGGAGAACATCCCTAGAAGCACTTCCTTCTGGATTTCTCCACTTTGCATTCAGAAGAGAGGCATAACAGCTGAATGATCCATTTGCCATTTTATAATTCTGCCCTCTACTTTGGGCATAATTGTCTTTATCCTGACTGCTCAAGCCTCCATACACGTAACTGTGAAATAGGATGTGAGTTTCAGATGCCATGAGCCTTGCTGACTCTGCCTATTCTGGTTTCACACAATGGGGCTTGCAGAGGCAGGCCCTCAGCCACAGTCATTTAAAAGTTCTTCCCTGTCCCAGTTAGACAATCACATGTCATGCAGTAAGAGAGAACTGGGGGACGGGGGTGGAAATTGCTCTGGAATGTAGAACGTCCTTTATTCATGCATCTTTTCAATGGTGCTCCTTAAACAAACTCACTGCTTGCAGAATGGATACTCCAACTTCAGATGATGATCTCTGGGCTACCTACACCAGTTAGGCATCTAACTTTGTGTCCTGGGATCCCAATGCCTTACATTGTCCATGTCAGGGTTGAGTCTCCCAAAGCAGGGTTCCAGAGACAGGTTGAAACTCCAAGATATGCTTACTACTCTCCAACAACCATGTGGAGCACCAGTGCTCCCAACCTCACAACTTGTTTACCTGCCCCAGGTAGGATGATATGAAACAATCCTCAATCAAAAAAACATTCTCCCGAAATACTCGAGTTGGTTACTATGGATGTCCCGTCTTTCCTTCAGTAGTCCTCCAAAATTAATTATTGACACCTTCCCTGCAGCTGAAGTTTCACTGAGAAGTCTCCTTCCTGACAGTTTATAAGCTCTAAGCCACTCTTTAAAATTCAGTGAATTATTTAAACACTGCACAGGGAATTAATAAAATTTCAGTTTGTTTTCTCATCTCAGTATACAGAAATAAACGAGCAATTACTTTTAAAGAGATTTTGATTAGCAGCAGGCATGATCAAGAATCCAGAAGTGATCAATACTGTCTTTAATGCTGTATAAATGCAGAAGGATATCTAAGTGGATTTCCCTTTCTCCACACACATTTAATACATGATTTGCTGTTATTTCCACGGGTCACAAATGTTACCAATTCATATGGTTATACATAAGCAATTGCCCAATTACTTGCAATGTAGCCCCACAATGACATTTAAAAACCACACAGCACTTTTCAAAAAAAGAGTATGTGGACTGTATGGAAGAAGGAATGGCTGAGGACTGGAAACAGATAGCCCTCACAAGGGTGTTCACAGTAAGCCTCAGAAACAGTAAATGCCAATCTCTAGGACAGCACTCAGCAAGCTGAAGCAGTGGTTCAGCGAGCGTCGAGTCTCTCTGGGGACACAGACCTCGTGACATAGAAGAAAACACACCAATAAGACTGACTATCTCTGTGTAGGTGCAAGGGATGTGGGTTTGTGAGGGGGAGGAAGACCCAAGTTGCAGATTGTACACACTCAGGAGCCAGCTCTGGACCAATCTCTGAGGCAGAAAGCCTTAAGGGTTCATGCTTCCTCATGGCAGAATGCAGCAGGCTGTGGTGCCTGGTGTGCACGTGTGGGTCTTGCACAGAGGGAAGGGCACAGCTCATCAGATTGAACACACATTCCTAGGTAAGGCACCATCCCTGCTCTGGAAGCTGGCTCTAATTACCTATTATTTACCTGAAATACATCTTTGAAACATACCTCATACACCTTAAAATCTTAGGTATTCTACACTATAAAGTCAGACTTTGATGAGGAGAAAAGAAATAGGAGGAAAAAAATTTCCATGCAAAGTCCAACATATATTTATGTTTGTGAGATATCATCTACCAACCACACACAGTTTGAAAACCAGACAAACATGAGATGTCAAATTTAAACCGCAATGTTTACAGACTTGAATGAAGCCCAGAAGTGCCGCTTTGCAAAATCAGATTAAGTCGAAACTACTGCAAACAATTTCAATAATGCATTTTATCACGGTACACATATTAAAATCAAATGTATTTAAAAAGCTCTCTCATAATTCCCTATAAAATCTTACATAAAAATTAAACATTTATTACCTGCAGTAGTCTCCTTGTTTAGCCACCTGAGCCAATGAGAACAGACAGTCGATAGTTGCCAGGTGACCAATTGCTTTAGACACGGGGTGATAATGTTCACTGAAATGGCTACACCAAAACAGGGGAAAATAACAGGAGGAAGAAAAGAGGAAAAAAAAAATCATTTCATACAGATAGGAATGTACTGTCAAAATACACCTCGTGCATGCTTCTCACAGAGCTCTCTACAGTCTCTAAATTACTCTGAATTCCAATCTCCCAGCAGTGTATTAACTTACAGTATGAGGACACAATCTTGCTCACAGCAGACTTCGTGCTTCCCTTGTAACAGGGCATTATTTTTAAGCACAAAAAGGCGGCAAAATGAAACTCATTTAACAGCATATAAAGGGTCCACAGTTGATCCCTGCTGCCTAAATAAGGTCTCTGAAAATGCCACTGCTTATCACAGTGGCAGCTGAATCGCAACTGCCAATTCACTTCAGCTGTAAGTTACAGTCAAATAACCCCCCCTCCAAACAATAAAAAAACCCCTCCAACCCTGAAGTGCCTGAATACAGGATTTGTCTACAATATCAATAAAATATGGTAAGTACAATAGAAAATTCAAGAATTCACCTTCCATTTATGGTACCGATGCCCCTAGTACAACAATAACATTACCAGGAGAAAGCAGAGTTCATTCTTTTAGTACTGTAGAATTTATTTCTCTCCACTCCTAGCCTCAAAGATACAATTGGGGAATATAAAGCAAGTAAGGGAGCAAAAATGAATAAATAAATAAATGGAGGGCTGGGGAAGATCACTCTCTACACATCTTTCCTTGCTGTACGCTGCTATCATATGACACTATTGAAATCATCAAAGTGAACATGAAAAGCAGCAGATCTAAGTAAAGAAAGGTCTACTAAAACTTATATGGCTAATATAGTAACCAAAAAAATAATGTAACTATTTTTATGGTATTGCAAAGGCAATACATCTGGAAGAGTGAATTGGAATTTCAGTTTCTAATAAAGTTTACAGAACCTCTGGGTTCCTACCAAGAGGCAAAACTTGGCATCAGTTACATCCAGTGAGGCAATTTCAGAAGGAAGTTTTTGTGGTATGGAAAAAAGCACAAGTGGGTTAATTATTATTGCAAGAATTGAGGGATAATTTCAGTGTGCTAGTAATTCCTGGAAGTAAAGCAGTGATTTATAACCTGACACCTGAAAATTAAAGGTGTTCAGAAGTTTGAGAAATAGATTTTAAACTTAACATACACAGGTCTATGGGGCCAGATGGGATCCATCCCAGGGTGCTGAAGGAGCTAGCAGAAGTGCTCACCAGGCCGCTTTCCATACAGGGGTAGGGAGAATCACACTCACACAAGCAACTGCCCAAACACCCTGAACATTCCTAACTGAAAAACTGTAACACTGCAATTGTTGTATAATAAATTCTATTCTCCTCTCAGTTACACTGTACTAGATTCAGTTTCACTCCATTTTCAAATTTTGAGAGCCACTGTATATATTTAATAGTGTGCTGTCATCAGAATTTTAAAATCTAGAGACATCACTGCTGCCTTCAGGACTTAGTGTGTAAAGGTCTCGCTTTCAAATGCTTTATGTTGAAGAACAGTATTTTACCATGGGCAGCATAACTGAGTTATCAGCTGCGTTTTTTCCTTTGGTTGTTTTTTTTTTGTTAAGATAAAACTCTTTCTTCTTCTGTTCTTACAGCAATAAGTAAAATAATAAAAAATGAGTCTATTTTGTCAACTCACTCTAAAAAGTTCAGCCATTCAGCGTTGCAGTCAAGGACTAGCTGCTCCCGGAGCTGATGCAGATGTTTGTCATTTTCTATAACAAACGGCGAGTGGAAACGGCTGACAGTTTTTGTGCTGGAAAACAGAGAGAAGCCAAATAGGAAATCAAGGTTACTAAGCAATCAGTTACACCATCTACATGCAAAATTGGACTAGTTTTCTAACTCACTCTGAGCCTTGAAAATGCACGGTAAAAAAGCCAGTTCTTTTACTGTGGTACCAAACTCTATTGATACCAGTGATCTTCACTGTGAATAAAGTGATTGGCTACTGTACTGCTGCCCATTCTGAAGGCTGCATTTTTCACAATGTATTATGTATCACTGAAGCTTATGTATCTCACAAAATTCTCTTCAGCAACAGGCTTCACAAAGATGATTTTTCTTTGACTGGCTGCATCTACAACAACCTCCAACAAAAAAATTTCTACTTTAAAGCTGAAACTTCACAATAAACCTGGAATAAACTTAGTAAATACAGACTGTATTGCATGGATACTAGTTTCCATTTAAGGCACTTGCTCTTTATTTATGTATTTCCATTAAGGACTCATGTTGGCATTCCCAGGCATTCTTTTACAATATCCAGAATAGCTGTATTTTTCCTTCATCGCCTTAATTCTGTCTACTCTGTGCACTTCAATATCGAATTCTTGCATCAGTGAATAGAACATCGCTTCAGAGTTCACCTTTATTATGCCTACTTCTGATGAGACATGGCTCTGTGTACACATCATAACATAAGGTATTCTACCTGTTTAAATAATAAATGATCTTCCAGTTCACCTCTGTTTCATGTACTGGAAAAAGTATCTAAACTATCTAAAATCATGCTTACACAACACTAAGTAACAAAGCAAGCAAAGCTTGTTTGTATGAACAAATAAAATGAAAACATTTTTAATACACTAAGTCTTAGATACTGAGATATTTTGCACAGCTACTTTTACCTTTCTGAATAAAGTAAGAACAACTAAAATTTTATGAAAAATGTATATCTACAATCTACAGGCACAACTGAATCAAAACCGTCATTTTCATGCCAATACATCTGCTTTGAAACATTAAGTACTATTTAAAAAGAAACACTTTTAAAAGTTCCGGTTTTTCAGCTTGGTCTTGTTTGGTTTTAAGCAAAACTTACTATGGCAATAAATCAATGTAACCATTTTCATTGGTTGCTTTTAGTTTAAAGAAACCCCAAACCACAAACACACATGGAGCTGTGACAATGTGTACCTAATTAACTGTAAAACCAAAATGGCCCATACTATATTTTTTTCCTTATATATTAAAATACAGCAAACTTTAAAGACATTTTACATACCTACTAACCGTAACCCAGTCAGATGGAACGGATGATTTCTTGGAATTCTTGACTTCTATCATAAACTAAACAAACAGAAATATAATATTAAACATCATGGGAAGTTAAGAAGACTACAGAAGCATAACCATAATGAAATCAAGAAATCTGCAAGCATCAGACGAAACCCATACTCATCCTGAAGAGACTGAGCAGACCAGAAGCTAATGTTCTTTCTTCCCTAAAAATGAGGGGAATCACGTACATTTGCTGCCAATAGAGCAACTTCTACCCTGAGCTGTTCTTTTGCTCTGCCATGTTCCTGCCTCATCTTTGCCCTTTTGCTCCTCCATCTACTAAAATGTTCTGCTCACCTCCCTCTTACCAAGCCAAACCCAGACTAAAGCTAGTTAAGACTTACCTGATCCTGACTGGGCCTCGCAGAGAATTCAGCATTTACACAGACTCTACACTATACACAAGCTGTACTCAGGCTGTTTCACAGAATCACATAATGATCGGGGTTGGAAGGGGCCTTGGAAGATCATCTAGTCCAACCCCCCTGCCAGAGCAGGGTCACCTGGAGCAGGTTGCACAGGACACAGTCCAGGCAGGTTTTGAATGTCTCCAGAGATGGAGACTCCACAACCTCTCTAGGCAGCCCTGGCCCTGAGCTCTGCCACCCCCACAGTAAAGAAGTTCCTCCTCACGTTTAGCTGGAACTTCCTATATTTCACTTTGTACCCATTGCCTCTGTCCTGTTGCAGGGCATCACTGTCAAAAGACTGACCCTGTTCTCCTGACACCCAGCCTACAAGTATTTAAAAGGACTGGTAAGATCCTCCCTCAGTCTCACCTAGGCTAAAGAGTCCCAAGTCCCTCAGCCTTACGAGTAAGATGTGCTTTCCTGCCCAGGGATCAGTGATTCCTATTGAGCCATATTTACCTCCAGGATTTCACAGACAAGAGCTCAAAACCTCAAATGCTAGCACTGCATGTACAGTACCTTCCTTCACGTTTGGATCAATTGGAGTTCAGAAATGGAAAGAACAGAGGAAACCAGCAGTAATGGCAAGAAGCTTAGTACAGTGAAATTTACATTACGTCTTTCCTGCAGTATTTTATACAATTCATGTCCGTTATTTTTATAACACCAGCCTGAGGTTCTAGACGTCAAAGAATAAAAAACACAGATGGAAAATTAATTTCCAGCAGAGATTAGATTAGCCCAGTATCTGATCACCTTTACAGAAATGCCCAAGACTCATCTGACAAAGCTCTTACTTTACAGTTAGTATGATTTAGATAAAACCTTCCACACCTCACCAGAATACCCAGCAATCACCTTAGACTACAAACAAGAAGAATAACCCTAACATGAGCACACTCCAGAACGGACAGACTACACTAGTTCTTAATTTACCTAAAACACCTTGAAAATAATCGGTACCTCTGAAACCCTGAAGGTGCATAATACACAAGACAAAGATTTGAAAATGAATCAACTGCTGCTGCTTCTAGTAGTGTTGCTGATGTGCTAGTATTGCATTTTTTTCTTGAATTTTAGCTCAAAACAATTAAGCAAGCCGTGTTCATGAAGAGTAGTCAGAAAACAAGACCATATTTGTGTCTATGCTAGACGACTAACTGAACTCAGAACAGTTACACAGCCAGTTCAATTGCCTGCTGTGTTTGTGTGGCTAGCAAGAAAGAAGTAGAGAGGTCGCAATCTTCTTCAAAACAACAAAAACATTTCCTTTTTTACCCTTTAATTCTTAGGCCTATTATATAAATATGTGCAGTATTAAATAAACTGGGCCTGAAGCACTGCTTATCAGGAAGCAAACTTTTCCCAAATGTAGCAATTTCTCTCTAAATCCTGCCTGAAAAGAATAGCAATGCTATCACTATCTGGACAGCTTTCTGTCCTGTTTAGTGACGCTATTAGTTACATTAGAGGTCTGGAAATGAAAGATAAGACAGATATGGATGTAACCTCATCTTTTTGAAAAGGTGTATGTCAAGTGGATCTTCACAAATTTCAGTTAATAAACTGTGGGCTGACTGCATTCATAAGAGTGTGTTTGGAGGGCACACATGCAGGAGCAAAGAATCTGAGTGCCTCCCTGACAGAACGTCTGTTCTCTGAATGTGTTCAGAGTGGGAAGATAAAGAGAACAGATTTCCTGGCAGCTTCTTTTTCTTCCAGAACCAGCAAACCATAAACCTACTTCTGACCAGTCCTGTTGCAAAGAAGTGCTTGAACACAACATCTATCAGAGTGCTGGAGTGCTACAACAGCACAAGTTCTGAGGAAGGCTGAGCTTAACTCAGACTCGTGTCTGTGCTTTGCTCCTCCCCTTCAATTCCCTTTCCTCACTGACCCTCTTCTCTAACCCTTCCTCTTTTGTGTCTTTTGATGTCTGCAATACACTCATACCAGATGTAATGAAATGACAGATAGCTTTAACTTGTGCAGCTCCATTAATGAATTTCCCAAGATAGAGCTCTTTGCCTGCAATGGTTTCTGAGCTGTCTGCTGCTACAAGGGGCCCCTCTAAAACAGGCATAGTTAACTGGTGGTTTCTGAAACTCTCCAGTTCAGACCTGGCTACTTTCTTGATACTCTCCTCTTTCATCAACTCTTCCCTCTTTCACACACATGTCATCATCCAACTCTTAAGCCAGTATTTCAGAGAAATCCTTCAAATCCTGGCTCTTTCCTTCCTCATGCAATACCAAAATGCACTCTTCCACATTTCCTCTTGGACTTAGCATCTTAGCTGACATCCTCCCCAACTCTCCTGCCACATGTTTGTTCTTCTGAACCTCAGGAGCAAAAGAAATATCCACCCAAGGTCTTTATCAAGTGATACTCTAACTCATCCCTTCTCCCATCCCCTCTCAGCATTGTCTATTTGCTCCCTGCTGCATCTCTTGGGTCTTTCTCAGCGTCCCAGGTCCTCAGTGGGACGGTGATCTGCTTCCAGCTTCATACCACACTGTCCTCACTGATTCATCTCTTTTACTCTCAACCCTCATTCAGTTGCCAAGCTAATTTCTTTTCCCAACTTTCTGTGGAGTTTTCCCCAGGTCTCCCACTCTCAGTTCCAGCGCAATGCTGAACAGTGGTATCTCACTGATACTTTCAATTCAATACACAAAAAAGCAAAGCATTACTGAAACAAATTTGACTGCAGTAATGTGGTTTTATTATTTAAATCACCAAAGAAATTGACTTAAATAAAGTGACACTGTCAAAAACCTGTTTTTTGAAGTTGTGCAAATAGAGGCAAATGACCTGATCAAGTACCATACTAAATGAAGAGAGTTCTAGTTAAGCCTAGCTTTTAAGCTATTTTCTAGACAAGCAAGGGAACAGCCATCCATAATAGACACCTGTCCTGGTTTTGGTCAGGATGGAGTTAATTTCATTTGTAACAGCAGATGAATGCTGTGTTTGAGAGTAAAATGGGAGTAGTGCTGATAACACCCTGATGTTTCTAGTTGCTGTCAGACAGTCAAGGACTTTCTCAGCTCTTCATGAGAAAGGAGGGGCGAAGCCAGGACAGGTGACCGAGCTGACCAAAGAGAGTATTCCATGCCAGTTACGTCCTGCCCAGGATATCGGGGGCTGACGGGAGGAAGGCCTGGGGCGGCTCCGGGACGCGCGGTGCTTGGGGGACGGTCGGGTTCTGGGTCGGCTCTGGGTGGCACGGCCTGAGTTGTGGGTTTGGTGAGAAACTGCACTGTGTATCAACAGCTTCATATATTTTGCTTTGAAGTCCTGTTAGTATTGTTACATTGTATCTTTCTGTTATCTTAGTAAACTATCCTTATCCCAACCCACGGGCCTCTTAATTTCTTGATTTTGGGGTTATTTGCCCCTTCCTTTTCCTTTTCCCTTCCCTTACTTCTCACATTCCCCCTCCCCTTCCCTTTAACCTGCTCTTTTCCTGTAAGGAGCAGGCAGCTGCGTGGATCTTGGCCCTCAGCCGGGTGAAACCACGACACTCTCACAGAGAGGTGAGAGGCCGATCATCAGTCTCTCCAGCAAGGAACACGTGTCCCTGGTGCTGCAGAGGCTGCCACCAGTGCAAAATAAGGACATCACAGGTACCATGACTTACTCTGCCACACAAGAGTGTCAGGATTTCCACTCAAGAATGCTGTGAGCTGTGTGGAGGTTGACCCACACTCAGAGACTACTGAAATATTTCTCAAGTATTTTGCTTGGGAAGTCTTCAGGAAAATGACTCAGTAACAATGTAATTCTGTCCAGTTACCTCCACAGTTCATTACCAAGGACTAGGCTGTAGTCATTGGGTGACAATGTCTGTAGTGACAGAATCACCTCCACTCTCTCACATTTTACCCCCCTTTTATGGCAGAGTAGCTGCACTGGTCCTTAGGGAATCCCTCCTGGGGTGGATTAATTCACAGGGAATCAGAAGAACCCAAACTAAGTTTATCCTAAAGCCCAAGGCAGAATGTCTGGAGCTTAAACACACTGTCCCAATTCAAGGGCATGTCTGCACTCTCCTCCTTGCACACACTGTCACAGCTCTCTCTCTGAAAGGTCACAGGGAGGCTGGAATTTCAGTGACAGGAGTACTGTGCCTTGAGCTACAGCAGGACTTACTGCAAGCAGTGCTGCACAAGTGTCTAACACTAACTCTGCAGGCAAGGACGCTGCACAGTCCTTGTGCCTGTGCTGATGGGAAAGCACCGGGGGCAGGAGAAGGAAACCCCACACAAGCTGTGACTATTTACCACTTTCTTTCAGAAGAGGGATCGAATACTCTCCAATGAGCAGAAGCTGCCAGAACAGAAGCAAGGCTTCTCAGCACAGCAGCCAAAGGGACATTTTGCTACCTAAATGCTTCTACCTTCATCTTTAGGGCCACTTCTACCTGACACCATCAGAAACAGCAAAAAAAGAAAATAAAAAAGAGGAGGAAATGTGCACGTGGTGTCAGACAGCAAAACACCTCTGCATGGCATCGATACCAAGGTCAAGAATGAACACGTGGGATAATACACTATTATTGTCTTTGTAAGAAATACTTTGGCATGGATGTAAGTGTATTTCCTACAAATTCAAGTGCCATATGCACTTGCCAGAACCCTTGACCTGATCAATTCCACAAACCATCATTTCAGTTCCTGATGGAAACCTCACCGGGCTGGCACGATGTGATTTCAAACAGTGCTTGTCTTTATTACCAGCCACTCAGATGTCTACACCCCTCTTTGCTCTTCTACAGAGATGCTATTGCACACAACACCCACACCCACACACACCATCCACCTCATCTGACTTTTCTCTGAGTTCAACAGGTAGCAGTAAAAACTAATTCAGGATCAAAACATGAAGTTCAAACCAAGCATTTAAGTACCCCATAAGCAGGGTAAACAGAAAGATGATTAGCATGGCAATTCATTCTAATAAAGTGTTGATGACACTCATTTTAGTCTTTCTTCAACAAATAAGAATTCATTCACCACTGACAAGGGAACTGGGGTCACCTGACTGTCTCTGAGGAGATGACACCAAAGACAGGAAGGTTTTGATGAGCAGTTCTCTACTGCAACACAACTGGTTCCAAATGACCCTTGATTCTAAACGTTCAGATCTATTTTAGCTGCACAGGCAACTGTTTTACAGCTTTGCTTGAAGATGTTTTGTAAAGAAGAGCTGTACTTCTGTGGGGTTGGGTGTTAGTTAAGTATTTTGAGTGACAACTACAGTACTTGTTTTAAACACTATCTAATCATTCCACAAAGCTGGGTAAGCAGACCAAAAGCAGCAAACAAAATGCAAACCCTCAAATGCACCCTGCAAGGCAGGCTTTGAAACATAAGGAACCTGAGGTCAAATCAAATGCTGTCAATTAGCAAGAAAGAAATCTAAAATCATGATCTCACTGTGGAGTTCTGGGCACTGGCTGCCATGTCAGTCTAGTCTAGATCTCCTTTTATTCCCCTCTTTCTTCCTAACTTCCTATTTGGTAGGCTGCAGCTCTATTGTTCAAGGCTTCAAATTCCCTTCATCAAATTTCCCCTTAGCCTAGTGCCAGTTTGAAAGAGTAAAACAACTTTAAGTACTTTTGTAGTCCTTTTGGGATCTTGCCCACTACCCTAAGTTACTACCCTGCAGCTGAACTTCAACCTCCTTCATTTGCTGACAAAAGGAGGAAGGGAAAATGTGCTCAATTTACAGGATTGTAACAAGTGTCCCTGCCCCTCGCCCATTCCAGGACAGACACTTTCAAAGCTACTGCAGCACTACTGGGGTTTCAGAACAGACCTTTACTAACTAACCATCAGTGGTAGAAAATGGGGAGGAACTAAGGAGAACTTTTCCACAAATGGGCAGACCTATTTTTGCTCCCAGGTTGCATTAACCCAAGTAGGAGGTGACCTTGAAAATCCTCCTTAGCCAGAAAGTAGCAAAGCCCTTCCTTGTCTCTCAGACACTGGTAACACAGGGAACAGCAGGAAGACCATCTAAATCTCTATCTGCACAACCCCAGGAGTTGTTTAGTAATCTTAATAACAAATCCTGGTTAAAGAACCTGCAAGGCTGCCAAGAGACAAAGGTGGGAACCAGCTGAGCTTTCACCTGCCCAAAGAAAGCTTTCTGCAGAAACTTCAAGAAAACCCTTTCCTGCATTTTTTCTTTCCCTGACATCACAGGTTATCAGCTCCAAACGTTTTCCCTGTTCACTTCAGTGAGGTCACATTCTGTGTGCACTTCAAGACAGAAGCACATGACAGGAATCACATTTCTTTAAAATTAAAGAAACCCCCAAACACACCCACACCACACCCACAGCCCCCCAATGAAATGACACACAATTTATGCTTTTAGCAGAAGACTGTAACACCTGGTTTTTGCAGAGGGGGAAGGCCATGGAAGTGGAAGCACCGTTCATTAGAAACTAAGGGCTCCTGCAGATCTCAGAGAAGAGCACAGCAAAGCCCCAGCTCCCTTGCATCCCTCTTTGCTAACAAACTTTCCCCCACCCCCCATGCTTAACAGCAACAGTATGTTCATACCCTCAAAAGGTGGGAGTGGGTTCAAATGAGTCCCCACTCCTGGAGCAGCATTTCTCTATTCAGACTGTATCCTGTGCAGGACCAGTGAAAAAACAGGCAACAGTGGGTAAAGCAAAACTGCATCAAAGTTAAAGGACTGTCAGTTAGCAGATGCAAAGTACCTGCTGCAACTCCAAAAGTCAAACCCACCATTCAATGAAACTGCTTTTCACACCGCAGAAGCTGCATCTGAATCAAGTTCCCAGAGCTGCAGTGACACATGTGCTGTGCTAACAGCATCCTTTAACGGCGCTACGAATCCCTGAGGCAGAAGGTCACAGCACAAACATCCCACTCTCAAGGGACTTTTTTTCCCCAACACAAACACAAAAAATATAACATCAGCCAGCAACCAAAACACTACAAGCAAGAACAGATAAAGACTAAAAATCAATGGGGACCCTATAATATTTGGTTATACAGCATGCAACAAGATATTCAGGTGATGTTTCTGTAATGTCTTTTCTCCTTTACAGCCTACTCAGCAATGAGGCTTGGAGCTACATTATTAAATGCTGAAGGTAAAACTGAATGAATGAGAAACACACAAGCTGCAAAAAATCAAGGCTGACAATGTGAGATTACTTTTTCTAAAATCAGGCAGTAAGAAGAGGAACCAGCATCGACAGCGTTTCTCTGCAGTTCTACTTGCAAACAAAAGCCCAGCCTTTTCTCAGTAACATCACCTTTACATGTCTTATGCCTTTTCCTCTGTTAAGAGAAACTGAGAAATAGCATGGAACAGTGGTTTCTGTTGTTGGCAGCTAAAAGTGGAAGTGAATTGAAAGGTATGGGGCAGCAGCTCCCAGGAATCCATAGGTAATGGGAACTTTCTATCTAACTAACCAAGAGTGGCTACTTTCTCTTTTCATTTAAAAAAGGACTGATTAATTATAAATATATTCATTATAAATTATACAGTTATTTATTAATTAGAAATCCCTCTTTTGTTACTCGCATTCATGAAAAATATTACCCTACCAAAAGAAAAGGGTACAGAGCTGCCCTTGCCTGCATCTTCTCCTTCCCTCTGAAACAGGGCTGCCGGGCACACATGGGCACCATCCCAGGAATAAAGCCTGAGCCCTCACAGAATCACAGGGCAGACGGACGGTGTTCAGTGGTGGGACAAAACATGAAGTTCCAATCACATTTGGCTGCCAGCTGATCAG
Organism: Gallinula chloropus; assembly: GCF_964237585.1. Lineage (NCBI taxonomy): Eukaryota > Metazoa > Chordata > Aves > Gruiformes > Rallidae > Gallinula > Gallinula chloropus. The sequence continues at coordinate 993,105 of NC_140106.1, forward strand.
CTGGTATAAGGCAGGACTGCTAAGAGAGGCTGTGTCTGTCCTGCTGGGCAGGAGACAATTGCTACTGCAACGAGCACTAATCAATGTTGTCTCATCGCATCCCAAAGCAGCACAAAGTAAAGTGCAAGTGACAAAGGCATTTCCCATGCTTCCTCTCCAAAACAGAGGGCATCCCTGTCCCACTCCCACCCATGCCACCCTTACTCTAACAAAGGATTCAAATCTTACTCCAGGGTGACCAGGCTGTAAGGAAAGCGCCTGCTGCTCTGTCAGAGCTCAGCTCAGAGCTGCACTGGGGAAACAAACTCACCATCGGCTGGGAGCAGGGAAATGCTTTGCTCAGACCCTCCAGACAGGTGGCACACTGCCCAATCTGCACAAGAATTTACCAGCACAAAGAAAAGGGGGTGGAAAAGAGGGGTGGACTTACCGGGGACTGAGGGCCTGAAGCTCTGGGGCTGCCAACTCCACACGAGGCCAGATGGCTCCGGCAGGGACTTGCTGCCCAGGCTGTGGCAGATACCAAAAGCCCCGGCTGGGCGGGGGAGCGGGGCTGCAGGGAGAGGGAGTGCCGGGGGTGAGGAGAGGCTGGCGGGGGAGGAACTCCCCCCTCCTGTGGGGAATGGAAGAGCCGCCCGGGAAAGGAGACACCTTGTGCTGGTAGGACGGGAGCTGTGAGAGCCCGAGGAGCAGCTGCGAAGCCCGAGACAGGGGCTCTGGCAGCCATGTCAGTGGGGGTGCTGCCTGGCAGCCATGTTAGTGGGGGTGCTGCCTGGCAGCCATGTCAGTGGGGGTGCTGCCTGGCAGCCATGTCAGTGGGGGTGCTGCCTGGCAGCACGGTTTCAGCCACGCAGGCACTGTTACAAGCTCTGCATCTCTTCCAGGCTGCCAATTGCCACTGATTATTATTTCCAGCCTTGAAGAGGTGCACAGCTCCCCCCATTCCCTGGTTTAGATCTCACTGTGCTTCAAGTCACTGGAAACAATGGCTGTGGTGGCAAGGTTCAAGCATCACTTTTCTGACAGGGAGAGAAGCACTAAGAAGCATCACTATGAACAGTCTTGGCTCCTGTAAAGCCATCCAACACTTGGCTGCAATTTCTACCTTATTTTGTTGGGTATGACAGAAAATACAGAGAGCCACAGAACGATCGAACTGCAGCAATCTGTGCATTTGCACTACCCACTTAATACATGCCATTCAGAGGAGTCCTGGTGTGGAACATGCTGGGAAATGTTGCTTTTGCAAATTGAATACGTAGCAAAGAAAATGGAAAATAACAGGAATTGGTATTAGAGGAAATACAAGCCTCAACTCAGCAGCTGGAGTTACAGGCAGTTGTAAAAGTGTTTGCAAAGTGAAAAGCCATAGTATGTGATCAATTGTATGTGGTAGGAGTAGTGACCCGAATGAAACGAGCATTGTCGAAAGGAAGTTTAGGGAAGAGATTATATAAGGGTTTTTTAAGGAACTGTGGCTGGATTGTACAGTCATGCCTGGACTGTCGACAGTTTGCTAGTGGCCTTGTCCCTGGCACGAGTCCTCGTGGCACAGGCCCACTAGAAGTTTGGCAAACAGACGTTACACACGTCCCCGAATTTGGTTGGCAAAAGTATGTCGATGTTTGTATAGAATAGGTGTAAAAGGAAGTTTAAAAGGGGTCAAAGAAAGTCAATGGCAGGTGTTGTTAAAAAAAATGAACTAAAGGTGTTGCATGAGAGAAAAGATCTGTCGAGATTGAAATTGGAGGAACACAAAATTAGGGGGAAAATGAGTGGCCTCCCAAAAGAATAAAGCATTTCAGGCTGGCCACATGGAATCCTAATGAATTGATAACAGGGGCACGGGAACCAATTTACAACCTGAACTGCATAATTCGCTTGCAAGCAGTTTTGGAAATCATTTCCAACAAAACTGCCAATGCTACAGATCTCCTGAATCAACAATCTCGAGAGACGTGTGCTCGATCCTGCAACGCCGCCTGGTTTCGGATGATGTACTGGCCAAAGAGGGAGGAGGATGTGGCAAATTAAGTATTTCTACCGTGTCTGATCCTATGGATCCAAAACGTGGTGAACCACATGCAAGCAGTTACCATGACAGAATAAAACATCAGCTTTGTAAAACCAACAAAACAAGTAACTGTTAGGATCATATAACCCTATCCCTTCTATGCTTGCTATAAAGTTCTTAGTCACGTTGTGTAGCAACTTTCTCCCCCTTTCCCGTTTTGTCTAATAGAATTTATATATAGAAACTCTTGGTTAACTGAACAAAACTGGACTTTATTGGTGTACACAGGTGTAACAACAATAGAAACCAGCCACAACCAAAACCAAAACCACAAGAGCTCCTAACAATGCGTAGAATTCTATCATACGGCATCGTTCACACATCGCCACGGCATCTGCAACCCTGCGAGGAGAGGCAGGGGTCCTCTGCCTAGAAGTAAAGCAATAACAGAACAGGAAAACCTTGATTCTTTCTAAACCAACCATCTGAGTTTGAAGAGACCTCTCAGTCTCAGTAACACCCACCTCTCTGGTTGCTCCGGGACGTGAAACTGCACATGTTGGATAGGCTGTGACGACCTGAAAGTGTAATGGAAGGGGAACAATACACCACTATAGCCATAGCAAGGACATTGTCCCTACTGCCTGGCTATAGTGCTGGAGAAAGGAAACCTTACCACTCCTGGAGTTGAAGGATGAGGTTCGGGGGAGGGATTTGGGGTCTCATCTTCTCCAACGCCAGCCATTTTCAGCTGCTCAGGTGCTTATTCACCTAACTGTGTGCTCTTGGAAATGCACATGCGCAGTTTTCCCTCACCACCTCCCCACAGAAAGTACTAGAAAAGGAAGCTCACGCATGTGTGAATCCAGTGAACCCAGTAGTTCCGCCATGACGATGGCACATGACAAAAAAGAAGACTCCAGCTGGTTTTGACCAGGCCTGGAGACCCACCTAAAGCTTAATTTGCTAAGTAATGGGCGATGGGGTGGGAAAGCTGTGGACTTATGTCTCAACATTGCTGAAATATTACATTAAGATGCTTGTAAAGGGTTAAGGAAGACTTGCTAACAGGATAGCTTGAAGTGCCACAGTGGTGACCTCCCATAAAGAATGCCTCGCTCGAAGGACTCTGCCCAAAGGTGTGTCTACTTTGTTAGGTACCAGCTCTTGCAAGAATGTATAATAAATTACTGTTTCACTAACGTGTGTACCTCAAGTCCTTTCTTTAGGACCATTGGCATTTCTAACACTCAGACACCCCTCACAACATTTCTCTTCCAGTCCCCTCAGCAGCCTCTTGCCCCTCCTTGCCCAAATGAGGCTTTGATCCATATTAGAGGGCCTGGGGATCTACAAGTATGCTTAGAGCTGGAAAAGAGGGCTTTGGGCCCCACACAGGAGAGTCTGGACCCTCAAAAGCAGGGGTTTGGCTTTCAGAACAGGACTTTGGGTGCTTACAATGGAGCTCTAGGAATGAAAATGTGGCTTTCCACCCCAAAACCAGGTTTGGAGCTCTGAAGAGATGCTTTGCAGCCTAAACCAGGCTCTTTGGAGTCTGAAAACAAGGCTTTGAGCATGAAACAAATGAGGCCTTTTTCCCTGCATGAGGAGTTTGCACCCTAAAACCAGAATTTGGGATCCCAAAACTCTGTGCTGAATCTTCTATACTGGGCTATGGTTCCTAAAAGCGAAACTCTGGAGCCAGAGAAGGAGGCTCTGTACTCTCACGTGGAGGTGGTGGTGGGGCCTTCAAAAGCAGGCTCGAGGCCTTCAAAGGGATGGTCTGGGCTCCTAAGGAGAGAAGTTCTGTCACCTTAAAAGTGCAGCTTGGAACTTCTCCATGAGGCCTTGGACCCCCAAAATGAGACTTTTAGACCTCAAAGAGAGACCTGGGCAGACCAGAGAGCTGGGCAATCACCAGCCGTGTGGCCATGGGAGCAGGTCCAAGGATGGGCCTTTCTGGGTGACGAGGGCAGAGAGCAGCCCTTGGGAGAGGCCTGCAGAAGGGCCCTGGGTGAGAGCCTGCATCCCTCTGTGGTGGTTTGACAGGCAAGAAGGACCTGTGGGCCTCCAAACAGGGGACACAACTCCACGTGCAGCCAAGTGCCTGCGTCCCACAGCACAACCAGCGCTGAACGGCACCCTGCAGCACCCAGCACCGCAGCCATGGCTGGGCCTCGGCAGCCTCCTGTCTCCACAGGCACCTGGCTGCAGCTTCAGGAGCCTGGTCCCACACTGCCAGCTGCACCTCGCAGCAGGACAGACGGACAACCGATCCCAGCTCCTCTGAGAGATGGAGCCAACTGCAGCAACCATCGTCATCATCCTGAAACGCTGCCTGACAGCCGCAGAGCACCAGGGGTGGACCTGCTCCCACCAGATCGGGAACCCTGGTACCCTGTGACACCTCTTTTCTTGGCTTTGCAGAGATCGTGGCTGCCTGGGAGGCCGTGTCTGTAACTGGACACATAATTGCCCTGTAATCTTGAGGCAGCTGGAGCTGGACAGGGTGGGCTGGTATCCCGGGGACCCTCACCCTGCAGGGTTCAGTGCTCCTGAGAGCTGGGCCCGAGGAGCGATTGCTCTGAGCACCATGGCAGCACCCTGGGAGAACCCTGTGTGCTCAAAGCAGCTTCTTGGCCAAACAGCAGAGAAACAATGTCCAGGTCCATTCTGAGAAAGGGCTTGCTACCCCCCCAGTCTCCACACTTCCCTGTAGTCAGAGTGGGGAGACCAAGCAGAGGGATCAGGGTTACCCTGGGGTCATGCCAAGTAGAATTCCTGGGAGTCAGCCCAGGGGACGATCCCTGTGTTAAAAACCACAGGTTCTCCTCTAGCCAAGGGAGGTGTGAGGGTGCTGAAGAAAGACAAACCAGAGAAGTGTCTTTTGCAAAGCTTCGCCCTGCGGCACAGAGGAGATGTTTGTGGTGCACAGACCCATCTTCCAGCTGGCCAGGACTAGTTCTGGCTTGGGGGGCTCGAGTGCCCAACAGAGATTATCCCTGGGAGGAGAAGGCAGCAGCCAGCCTCAACTTCATTGCTCAGCAGCCATTTCCCACTCCTCGGAAAGGGCTGAGAGAAGCAAGGCATTGCCTCCAGACGTTGGGGACACGTGAGAGCCGCAATCTTGCACCCAAATTTGGCCTTCAGTGGCAGGGATTCTTTTCCTTCTCCATGCAGATGATGTCAAGGTTAAGCTACTTCAGGAGGGGCTATTAGTCATTGGGATGGTGCGGGACAGGGTGGTGATGTCACCCTGCCATGGTATGTAGTGCTTTGCAACAGCAGCAGCAGCAACAGAAGAAAAAAGCAGCAGCAGAAGCATTATTGAGGCAGGAAGGGCCACAGCCCCCACCTGCCTCTTTATCCTTCTGCTGGTGGCCCTGCAACCTCAGGGGCTCAGGGCTGCTCCATGCCGATCCAGGGAATTAGGTATGTGGCAGGTGAGGGCAGCAGCCAGTCCTGGCAGCAGAACCCACTGCCCCTCTGGGTGACAGTGTGGCTGAGCTTGTGTTGGGGTCAGGCTGGGAGAGCCATGGTGCTGGGTCAGGCTGGCTGAGCCATGGTCAACTCCGCAGGCAGGAGGTGACAGACGCCCCGTGGGGAGGCACAAGTTTCGTGGCTGCTGTTACCCTGGGCAAGGAGCTTGCCTTGGGATGTGCAAGCAGGGATGCTGTTGCTCCTCCCTGCAAATGATATCAAGGTTGAGCTGCTTCAGGAGGGGCCATTGGTCACTGACATGGTGTGGGACAGGGTGGTGATGTTTGCGGCTGCTGCCAGAGGTATTTTCCAGGCAACTGATGGGGCCGGGAGATGTGAGAAACCTTTGTCCCTAGAGCTGTCCCTGTGTCCCCCTGCCCTGGGGCAGCTTCCTTCAGGCCTGTGCGCCTTGTTTTAGCATGTGAAGCACTCTCCCAGCTTCGCCTGGACCGCGAGGTGAAGGACGCGCTTCTCCGCGATACCTTCAGCCTGATAAACGTGCCTGCCTGTGACAGAAGGAAGGTGCTGGAGGAAGACAAGCAGCGCGTAAAGGAACGGCTCCTGCGCAGCCATCGGACTCTCCATGCATCCAGGTACCGCTCTTCCCCATCGTGCCACAGGTCCCAGTGAGAAAAGATCTCCCCACAGCTTCAAACGTAAGCTCCCGGATGCTGTGGCACTCTAAGGCCTTGGAGGAGAAATCTCCCAAGCCATTGGCATCCTGCAAGGAAGCGCCAGGGCTTGTCTCTGGGGAGGAGGAGACTTGTGGCGCCGGGTGCTCTGGGTCCTGTGCATCAAGGTCCATCCCCATCAAGCCCACTGCCTGGGCTTTTCCTGCTGCGGGGGGACAGCGGGTGGTGGGTGGGCAGGAACCCCACTTGTAGTTTGGATCAGAGTCAAGGGGTAACTGTGTCTGCAAGGTTCCCTGCATGCATGTGAAAGGAGGTATCAGATGGGGAAAGAAGCTTGCCAGGCCCTTGTCCCTCACCCAGCCAGCACCTGGAGCCTCCTCTCCCACCTCCGTGCTTCTGCTTTCTCCCGGTTTGCAGACGTCAGGAGCTGGAGAGCAACCAGGCTGCCTGGCTGGCCCAGGCAGAGCAGTATGAGAAGTCCCACCTGGGCGGTTTCCGGCGCATTTACCCGGCGTGTGGGACAGAGAAGTACGAGCCGTTCTTCAAGCAGAGCATCTCCCTCTTCCGGGAAACGGCCTCATCCACAGCAAGGGAGGAGTGTGCCAGGTACGCTGCCCCTGTGGAGAACCCACTCCTCACAGGGCTGGCACAGAGACCCCTGGCTTCTGAGCCCTCCTTGGGAGCAGCTCTGCTGCTCAACAGATGCACCTAAGCTGGTGAGTGCTGGAAGGGAAGGAGTCTGCAGGAGTGCGTCCTCTGGAGAGGCAGACGCCCTATTCCACTGACTTCTGGGCCTGTGCTGTGGCACAGGCACCCTCGACCCTTCTGGCGGCCATGGCCGAATTCAAGGGGGTTTCTCACACCGTGCAAGTCTCTTTTCCACGTCCTCCTGGCCCATCTCCCTGCACCCTTCTCTTCGGGTCTGTTCAGTCCAGACTCGTAATTGCCTTTGGTTCTTACGGCTCCTCTTGACATGGTGACTGAGACTCCTGCTCTCTGGCAGGCAGCAGCTGGAGGAAATTCGACTGAGAAAAGAAAAGCTGGAGGCTCTCACCAGCAAGAAGAAAACGGAGAGGAAAGAGCACCTGCACGGAGTGTCAGCTGGGGACAGATCCCAGATCCATGCAAAACCCACAGCTCCCACCACCCTCCTCACCAAGAGGCTCAGCAGCGCAGGGAACAGGAAGGTACCTTGCTCTTGGCAGTGGTGGTCATGAGGCCCTCAAAGGCAGTAAGGTGGAACAGGGCTGGGCTGGCCATGGGTGTCTCCCAGGAAAGGGAGCTCCGAGGTTTGACTCCCCTTCCTGATGTCGGGAGAGCTGACAGCTTGTGCTGGGAGGCCCTTGCAAGCACCAGGCTGTCCCATCCCAGGGGTGTTGGGACTCCCACCGGGATCTTCTCCCTGCTCCAGCCCCAAGTCTGTCATTCTCCTTAGGGCTGGGAGCAGCCTGTGGCTTGGTGTCTCTCAGGCATCACAAGGGCTTCAAGTTTGCTTGAACTCCGGTCTGTCTTTCCAAAGGTCCAGCCCATGCAGTACAACTCTGTGCAGCCCCAGGACATTGTGGAAAAGGAGGAGAAGGAAAGAAGGGAGGCTCTTCTGCAGCGGGAGAACCTTATCCAACGCTGGGGAATCATGGATCAGCTCTCTCAGCTGCTCCCCACAGCCAAGGGACCAGCCGACACCCAGGGATTCAGCACCATTAAGCCCAAAGGCCAGGTAAGGGAAGGCCGACCCTGCGAGGCCGGCACAGGAGAGCCATTCCTGGGCGGGGCGTGAGCAATGACGCGCAGGCATCGAGCAGCCCTGGCTTGGCCCAGTTCTACGAGATCCCACGTGGTGTCTGGGTCTGTGGGTTTTGTTCCAGTTCCAGGACTTTGGGGGACTGAAGGGAAGCCTGGGCAAACAAAGGGATTTTTTTCAGAGCGAAGGTTTATCTGTGGCTGGGCCAGAGCCTTCCTTGCTGAGCCTGGCACTTCTCTCCACAAAGCCTGCTCCGGCTCAGCACAGTGCTGAGGGCAGAGGGTGGCAGTCAGCACTGCTGCAGGCAGATGAGGTGCACAGCTGCTGTGCCCCCTCAGAGCATTTGAGTGGAGGGTGTTGACTGTGGTTTGCACCCAGGGGTAGGCGCAGGGCCAGGCTTTAGCGAGCACCTGTGGGTGACCAGAGATGACTTTTCCTTCCCGCCTCATTCCAAGGGCTGTGGAACTGAGCTGCTGCTGCTTTCTTTCGTCCCAGGTGGAGTTTCTGTGTGATGAGCATAAGGGTCACAGCACCCACCAGGCGCTGACACTCAGCCTGCACTTGCTCCCATGAGCTCACATCCAGACTTCAGCAAAGCAGTGCATGCCCAAGCCCAGAGCCAACGCTGAGCTGCCAGCCACACCGGGCTTGGATCCTGCTGCCACAGGCTCCCTCTCCATTCAGGGACATCACATCCCATGTCATGAGTGCAGCAAATTGCAGCAGGCGAGAGGCCAGCGGCTCCCTGGCTGGGGAATCAAGGCTGCAGACTGTGAGTACCACATTCCCTGCCGCTGGCCCTGAGCAACCCCATCGAGGAGGTTCCAGGAGTTGAGCAGGAGAGCTGTCAGATTCTGCCTGTCCCCCAACAAATGCCTGTGCTCTTTCAGGTGAAGCCCACAGTGTGTCCTCACACATGGACAGATGTCCCCCGGGATCCCCAGCCAGCACGGTCTCAGGCAACGACATCTCCAGCTGCGCTGCAGTCCAGGAGCTCCCCACCTCCTCTGCCACCCTGTTCCCTGTGGGGAACAGGAGTCCCTCGCACTGTGCCAGCCTGATCGGTAGGGAAGGTGGCCAAGGGCCCCTGGTTCAGCCTTTTTCCCCTCAGGTGCTCACTGACCACCTAAAGCTCCTGGCTGGCGATGGCGGCTGCGGCTGAGCCCAGACAGGGTCCTAGTGCAGCACAGCCGCCCTCCCACAGGAATTCATAGGCTCTCCAGGCAGGGGGCTGCTGCCTGCACCTTGCCTACACCCTGCCTGCACCCTGCCTACACCCTGCCTGCACCCTGCCTGCACTCTGCCTGCACCCCCGGGCAGGAAGCACCCCCTCTCCCTAGACGCTGCCCCGGCTCTCTGCCCACCGTGGTCACTCCCATCCCCTCGTCCCCCGAGCGCCTGCATGGGACAGATGTGGAATGGTCCTGATGTCACTGAAATGGGTATAAAACCTCTCGCTCCCATGGGAGGACTGAGCAGCAGGCATTCCTTATTGCAGTGCCAGATGCACGAGGGATTGCTCCTGCCATGTCCAGGGACTGGATGGTGGGGAACAATCGTTTTCTTTCACATTGCTTGTTTTTCATGGGATTCATTTTCCTCCCTCTGTGCTGGGGGTTGTTTGGGGGTTTTTCTCTCCCCTTTTAAAAATTGCTTTTTGCTTATGAAACTGTTTTTCTCTCATCCCATGAGTTTCTTTCTCTTTTTTACCCTTTGAATCCTCCTCCCATCACACCAGGGGACAGTTAGTGAGCTGCTGCCTGGTGCTTAGTTGCCAGCTGAGGTTAAAACCATGACACTAAAACCATGACACATGGACGGGTTTGTTTTTTTTTCCCTCCGCACTTTCCAGCCCAATCCACCTCTCACCAAACTCCTCACCTTCCCCTTCTCTCTCCCCAGCAGAGGGCAGTCTGGGCAGTGCCCAAGGCAGAGCTCTGGTCCCTCCCCAGAGAGCCTCTGAAGGGCACAGAAGCTCCTGGGTGGCAGACAGGGCCATTCAGCAACAGAGACTGGGGCATCCATGGACCAAGGAAAATCAGATCCGTGGCAGCACGGGTGGAAGGTCTTAACAGCCTCCGCTTCCTCCCACAGCTATGGAGATTTCCAATACTACAGACACAAGAGGAAAACCGGAATGTTCATCTGCAAGCCTCCCAGTGGCTGCCAGGGAAAAGGCATCTTCATAACACAAAAACCAAAGGAGATCAAACACGACAAGCGTATGATCTGTCAGCAGTACATCTCTAAGGTAACGGGGAAGATCTCAAACTAGAGCTGGGGGTGTGCAACCTCGCAGCTCCTCCAGCATCCCACATCCTCCTTGTGTCCTCTCCCTGCACCTTCCTGGACCTGCCAGGGGCACAGAGGTGGCCGCAGCTCAGCAAAGGCCTGGCGAAAGCTTGCCTTTCTCCTCGCTGCTGAGGGGCCGGGGAGCGGCACAAGCAGTGAGACAGAGCAGCCAGCCTCGTGCAGGGCAGCCAGCAGCCGCCTCGCAGCCTTTGCTTTTCTCACGTCCCTCCTGCCTTGTGTTCTCACAGCCTTTCCTCATTGATGGCTTCAAATTTGACCTTCGCTTTTATGTGCTGGTCACCTCTTGTGACCCACTGAGGATTTTTATCTACAAGGAGGGTCTGGCCCACTTTGCCACCATGAGATACATCGACCCCAGCAGCACCAGGAACCCAGTAGAAAAGGCACATCTGGTGGCTTTCATAGCATGCAGCTTGCTTCTTTCTCATTCTTTTCACCCTCTGTACCTTTTCCACCTCCTCCCAGAAGGTATTTCAGGTGTGTCTGTGAGCTGTTTGTGTTGGTGTCCTGTAGCTCATTGTAAATGAAAGCCTCTCACGTATCCTCTCTCAGGATGACACCTGCATGCATTTGACCAATTATGCCATCAACAGACACAGTGAAAACTGTCTGGGATGACGTGAAAGGCAGCAAGAGGTACGGTCTGGTGTGGATGCTGCAATACCTGGGGCACGACCTGCAGGAAGGCTGCCTTTGGGAGCCCTGTTTGCCAGGGCCTTTCTCAGGTCGAATGTGGTATCACAGGGCAGTTCTTAGTGTCTTCTGTCCTGCACACAGGAAACTGTCCACCCTGTTTCCCTGGATGAGAGAAAACAACTTCAACATGGCCAACCTCTGAGAATATATTGAAGATCTTGTTATCAAGACGCTGATCTCAACTCACCCCATTGTGAAGCACCAGTACCACAGTTGCTTTCCCCAGCACGTGACTGGCAGTGCCTGCTTTGAGATCCTGGGCTTCGACATTTTACTGGACAGAAAGTTGAAGCCGTGGCTGCTGGAGGTGAGGGGGGAATCTCCTGCTGGGCTGAAGCAGGTCTGGAAGCAGTGGAGAGCCGAGACTTGGCTGGACTGGGGGAGGCTGCACAGCAAGGGGCAGTGGGCTGAACAGAGCTGATCTGCTTCAGAAGGGTCACCTGGGTCCCAAAACCATTGTGCTGTGAAGTCCAGTAGCCAGGCAAGCTGCTGTACGCTAAGCAGGACTGGAGGGTGTCCATGTCCATTTCCCTAACACCCTCTCCAAGAGCAGGGAGTGCCCTGAACCCAAGGCCTCCTTGACCTGTAAGAGCTCCCCGAATACCAAAAGCTTCTCCACACCCCCAGTCCTGCGGGCTGTGGGGTCTGAGCGGCCGTCCGACTTCATCAGAAAGTGTGGGGTATGGCTGGGGCTGGGGCTGGCTGCTGGCAGTGCTTGCTGGGAGCTGGGTTGTGAATAAGCTCCTTGTTTTGGCAGGTGAACCACTCTCCCAGCTTCACCACAGACTCTCGCCTGGACCGCGAGGTGAAGGATGCACTTCTCCGTGATACCATCAGCCTGATAAACGTGCCTGCCTGTGACAGAAGGAAGGTGCTGGAGGAAGACAAGCAGCACGTAAAGGAACGGCTCCTGCACAACCATCAGACTCTCCGTGCATCCAGGTACCGCTCTTCCCCATCGTGCCACAGGTCCCAGTGAGAAAAGATCTCCCAAAGGCTTCAAACGTAAGCTCCCGGAGGCTGTGACAGTCTAAGGCCTTGGAGGAGAAATCTCCCAAGCCATTGGCATCCTGCAAGAAACGCCAGGGCTTCTCTCTGGGCACAAGGAGACTTGAGGCGCTGGCTGCTCTGGGTCCTGTGCATCGAGGTCCATCCCCATCGAGCCCACTGCCCGGGCTTTTCCTGCTGCGGGGGGACAGCTTGTGGTGGGTGGGCAGGAATCCCCCCAGCTCCTGTTTGAATTAGGACACCCAAGAGGCTGGAGCTGCTGAGCATGTTAACCCCGTACTCAGCCTGCCCCTGCAGCCTCAGCTGCTCCAAGCTCCCCGCTGGCCTGCGAGGAAAGCTCCTGACAGTGTGCGGGGTGGCAGGAACGCCTCGAGCAGGGGCTTCTAAAGGAATTCTGTTATCATTGGGTTAGCTGGGGGAAAAGGCTGAGGGGCAGGGCGAGAGCCTGGGCAGCAGGGGAGAGAGCTGGAAGTGCTTCCCCAGCCCTCTCTGGGGGTAGGTGGAGTGCAGATCGCTTTGGTTCCCTGCATGCATGTGAAAGGAGGTATCAGACAGGGAAAGAAGCTTGCCAGGCCCTTGTCCCTCACCCAGGAGGCACCTGGAGCCTCCTCTCCCACCTCCCTGCCTCTGCTTTCTCCCGGTTTTCAAACTTTTCCGGTTTTCCGGCTTTTCAAACTTGAGACTGGTTCTGTTCTTTAACCCTTTATTCTTGGGACTGTACAATGATGTTGGGATACCTGACACCATTGAAGCTGTTCCCCAGCATAATGTCTCTCTTGTTAGGGAGTAGCACAGATTCCTGACCAGGCAAACACCCAACTCCTTCAATTTCTTTACCAGACCAACAGACTTTCCCAAACTTTCTTCTGGTGGGTATTGAGCAGTGGGTGGTGAAGAATTTCAGTAGACACCAGTGATTACAGAGCCATAAATACCCTATCATTAATCCTGTTCCTTCCTAATAGTAATTAACTAACTCTGACATCCTGCTTGTACTCAATTCTGTTCTACTTTACATTCCCTTCCTTAGGTCTCTATTGCATCCCTGCAATACGGCTTACTCCTATCTCCAAACCTTTCCTCTCCACTTGCTCCTTTCCTCTTTTCTTTCTTCAGAGTCACGAAGCTGAAATCTCAAAAGCAGCACAAAGTCTCACCTGACTATCAGTTTCTTAGTAAGGGTAACATGGACCATAGTTGACGTTAGTTACAGTACTTGTCTTGGGACAGTCAGAAGAGTTGTGCAAAAGGTACAGCACTCAGTTCTGTATAGAATACAGAATATTCTATAGAATATAGAATAGAGTCAGGCAAGAAAAAGTGCACTTTCCCATGAAGCTGATGTACACCAATAGCTTTGCAATGGCTTGTAAACCTCTAGTACTCACCAGTGCATACCTCATAAGCTGTGCCCAAATCGCTTGGACACTAGTGCTGAACCAGTATTTGTTCTTGCAAATAATTCATCTCCCCTACGTGCCTGAGACATTAGAAACTCTCCTGACGCTTCCGCCGCGTGCTGCCAGCAAAGAAGAGGTTGTATTGCCTTGGGTCCTTTAATGGGCAATCATTTCCTCACTTGCAAAACCAGTCCAAACACAAGGCGTAAATCTTTTGTCAGGGTTTGTGGACTTAACTGGGGAAAACCTATCATCTTCTCTGTGGAATGAATTACATGTAAAGCCACTGCAAATCTCCTCGGGGTTTGAGCAGCCTCAGGAATTTGCATTACACATCGCTGCCACAGGCACTTTCTCCTCTCCTCCGAGTGAAGAGCCCACCAGCTCAGTGCTTAACAGAAAGCTCTTGTAGGAGCAGCATCCCCTATTCACTAACACATGACATGGGTCTGCTCAGTCGCCTTCAGAGTTCCTCTGCTCCTTTCTCACAGCAACAGTGGGCCGATTCCCTCCTCAGTGCAGGGCAGTTACACTGGTATGTTAGCAGACAGTTTCACTGTGAGGTCTGTTAGGAAAGTGAGGAAGTGAGTGGGGTTTTAAACACAACAGTTAAAAAAAAAAAGAAGAAAATCTACTTTCAGTAAGTGGAGCTGATGGAATACTATGTTTGGGAGTGAGTTAGGCTGAGAGCAGTGCTGGTCACACACTGATGTTCTAGCTGTTGCCAAGCAGTCAAGGACTTTTCAGTTGTTGATAGGTCACTGCTAGCGGGAAGGGAGGGGACACAGCCAGGACAGGTGACCCAAGCTGCCCAAAGGGGGTATTCCATACCAATGATGTCATGCTCAGCAAAAAAGGGGGGCAGGTGGGGGGAGGAGCAGGCAGCTCCAGGACACACATTTTTGGGGACCATCCAGTTTCAGTGCAGCTCTGAGCTGTGCGGCTGAGTTGTGCAGTTTGCTGAGACACTGCCTTGTGCACCACCAGTTTCATGTGTTTTGCTCTGAAGTCCTGTCATTATTATTATGTTTATCTTTCTGTTATGCCAGTAAACTATCCTTCTCCCAACCCACAAGGTTTTGGTTTCTTGGGTTTTGCTTCTCCCTCCCTTTCCCCCTCCCTGAATTCCCACCCCCCACACTCCCTCCTAACTAACAAGTGGCTGCGTGTTGCCCAGTTCTCAGCTGGGGCAAAACCACGACAGTCAATGAGAACACATTGTCCTTTTCAAAATCAAGTAAATGTGGTAAATGCTTTATTCCTTATGAGGTGAACAGAAAATGGAAACCAAAACAATAAAACAATAAAACAATAAAACAACAAACAAGTTCAAAGTATCAGGAAGGTGAAATGGGGATTCATAAAGAAATGAGACTTAACTACGGGGGCTCTATTCTTACAATAAAATAACTATCCTAAAGAGTATTTAGTAAACGAAAAGACTGAGGAAAAGAACAGGTGCTGTGGAGTGCCCGTGGGGGCTGGTGTTTGCCCCAGCTGCTGGTCCAGGCCCGGCTTCGATGGCTCCGGGGTCTCCCTAGTCTTGCCGGTGGTGTGGCCTCTTGGGGTCTGAAGCGTCGTCTGAGGACCCACTCGCTCTCCTCTTCGGGGGCCGCCGTGGTGAAGAGGTGGAACTCCTGCCGGGTGATGACTCCCTGCCCTGGGCAGCCATGGAGGAAGCTGCCACCTCCTGTCCCAACTCCTCCAAGGACTCCTCCTCTGCGCTGGTGTTGGAAGACGGAGTCACCACCGGCGAGGGGGCAGGAGTGGGCTGTGAGGAGGTGGTAGGAGTCTCCTGCGGTGAAGGAACAGGACTTCCCTCCGGTGATGATGTAGGAGTCCCCCCAGGGATGAGGGCAGGCACAGGGCTGGTGGCAGGGCTGTACTCCTGATCTTCAGCAGCCTCGTAGAATGGGAAGCCCATGTGCAGGAGCATCTGCTCCCTGCAGCTCTCTGCAGCGACCTCAATGAGTTCATTGACAAAGTTGGCTGTCCGGTCGTGCAGAAAGGGCTGCAGGGTACGGACCATGGACACCTCGTCCAGTCCTTGGCTGCACAGAACGAAGATGACGGTGTTCTTCAGAAGATCTGCGTCCCACCACTCAGCCCCAGATGGCAGATGCTGGTTCAGCCAGGGGAGCAGGGGCTCCAGGGTCTCCTCAGACTGGCGGAAATAGTCTGCCCAGTCCTCAGGTGTAAAGCCAGCCACATCTCTGCTGGGTGCCGGCTCCTCAATCTCCTGCTCTTCTTGGTCATCATGGTCCTCCAGTGGATCTGATGGTGGTGGCAGATCCAACTCCAAGAAATCGTCCTCAGACCGCAGGGAGAAGCGGACGGTGTTGACCTGCTGCCGGCACAGGGCGCACGATGATTTGTGTTTTGCCCACCGCAGGACGCAGCCCAGGCAGAACTGGTGGCCACAGGGTGTCACGTAAGCCATGTCACCTGGAGCACCCTGGCAGATGGGGCAGCTCCACTGTTCCTCCTCTGTTGCCATGTTGACTTGTTGCAGCGGGCTGGGGAGACCTGCACCGCAGAAGGGAGAGGGGCCACAGTCACTGGCTGTCCCGGGAAGGGGAGAGGAGGAAGCAGGTCCCTGGCCCCTGGCTCCAGAAGGACACCCTCCCAGCTCCCCAAGCCCCACAGCCCAGCCCATGGCCACCCCATAGCCACGATTCCTCACACGGCTCACCTCCAATGCCAAAAGCACACCACACAGTGTCCAGCTGCCTCAGCCAGGCAGGGCTGGGGAAACACACCGCACGGCTCTTGAACGGGCACCAAAGCTGCCAATGGCAGACACCAAAACACCCGGAGAAGCCTGGCTCGAGCCTCCACACCTTGCAGGCACGCTCAGTGGGAGTCCAGGCACGAGCCAGACTGAGCCAGGCTCTGCCGGTGCCCCAAGAGAACCACCCAGCGACGTGACGTCACATCCCACTGCTTGCTGGCATCACAGTGGGCCTCCTGCTCCTGGCGATCTTGCACAGGGTGGCACTGGCCCCTGTGCGGATTGAAAATGTCATTTCCATGCTCCTGGAACTTGGAATATGGCAACACGTTTGATCAGAAGCACAAATAGTCCAGGGCTGACCTAGCTGAGGCCAGACAGATGAGAAGAAGCCATCAGCAATCTTTGCTGCCTAAGAAGCCGCGTTGGGGGGAAACTCAAACAGAAGGCAGACTGTGCACTGGAAAAAGTCTTGGGTTTGGCATTTTTCCCTGCCTGAAGCTGATGCTCATACTGGGTTGGAAGGGACCTTTAAAGGTCCTCTAGTCCACCCGCCCTGCAGGAAGCAGGGACATCTTGCCTAGATCAGGTTGCTCAGAGACCTTGAGTATCTCCTGGGACTGAGCCTTCACTCCCTCCCTGGGCAACCTGATCCAGTGATGTAACACCCTCATTCTAAAGAACATTTTCCTAATTTCCAACTTGTATCTACCTTGTCCTGGTAGTGCCCACCACACTCCCTCCTAAAGAACAATCGTCTGCGTGGGGCTCAGCTCTCAGCTGGGGCAAAACCAAGACAGCACCTCTTAGTGATTTCTGGCCTGCTGCTGGCTTTCATGAGCACCACTGAGAAGCTGTACAAGCCTCGAAGGAGACAGGACCATGCAAGATAGTTAAGCTCTCCTGTACCTATCAGCCAAGACAATTCCTGCTCTGCTAAATGCATGGTAGGAGGCTGGAGGCGTGAAGGAAGGAGATGTTGCATGTTTCCTCTTCAAGCACAGCTCTGAGGGAACACAGTTTAGCGTTCACACTGAGATTGTCTCCTCGGGGTTTGAGCAGCCTCAGGAATTTGCATTACACATCGCTGCCACAGGCACTTTCTCCTCTCCTCCAAGACCGTGGCTGTGTCCAAGCCTAGAGAAGAGCCCACCTGCTCAGTGCTTAATAGAAAGCTCTTGTAGGAGCAGCACCCCCCATTCACTAACACATGACATGGGTCTGCTCAGTCGCCTTCAGAGTTCCTCTGCTCCTTTCTCACAGCAACAGTGGGCCGATTCCCTCCTCAGTGCAGGGCAGTTACACTGGTATGTTAGCAGACAGTTTCACTGTGAGGTCTGTTAGGAAAGTGAGGAAGTGAGTGGGGTTTAAAAAAAAAAAAAAAGAAAATGTACTTTCAGTAAGTGCTTGACAAAGCAGCTATCTGTGGTGCCAAAAGACAATGGACAGGAAATGGAAGGGAAATTTTTAAAATTATTAGTAGTGATCACAGAGATCTGTCAAACAAGCTGAGGGAAACTGATGTGCAGCACTGGGCCACTCACTATCAACGTGCCTCGAGGCTTAGTGGATATAAAACTGAAACACCAAGTGAAGTCGAGACTTGAAAAATCTAATTTCAGATCTTCACAGAATCCTAGAAGAGTTCTGGTTGGAAGGACTCCAAAGCCTATCTAGTCCCAACCTCCTGTCACAGGCAGGGAGATCCTCCACTAGCCCAGGTTGCCCCAAAGCCCCATCCAACCTGGTCTTGAATACTGCCTGGGAGGAGACATCCATCCACAGCTTCTCTGGGCAGCCTGCGCCAGGGCCTCCCCTCACAGGGAGTTATTTCTGCCTCATATCTAATAGAAATGCTCCCTCCTTCAGCTTAAGGCCGTTCTCCATTGTCCTCTCTACTACAGTCCCTCATAACCAGTCCCTCTCCAGCTTTCCTGTAGCCCCTTCAGGTACTGGAAGGCTACAATTCCCTTGCTTTATCACCATGGTGTTGAAATGAAGTATTAAAGGATTCCCATATAAAGGTGGAGGAGGAGTCAAAATGCCTCTCCCTATCATTCTCTTTCCTACATTCCAAAAATGCAGAAGGAAGAAATTATTAAATGTGTAAATTGAAAACAAAGCTATGCAGACAATGCTAGCTGGGATTTTGTAAAACACAGGGGAAATAAAACAATTCCTAACCTAGAATCTAAATCGACCCTCACTAGAGTGTCTGGGAACATTTTTAAAGGGCCCTGAAGATAAAGCTTTTAGAACTGAGGATGTGCTGAGAAACTGCAGGTAGCACTAAACCCACTCCCCCTGGCAAGATGCAAGGAGATGTGTGGTCCAGCATTTCCCAGTCTGTAGGAAGAGATCCTTGCAGGCAAGCATCTTGTTTACTGTGTGCCTGGTCTCATCAAGCCTGCATCTGATTATGAGGCATGTGGACAGGTCTTCACAGAAACTGGCGTAGAGAGGAGAGACTGCAGGACACGCTGGCCTGAAGAACAGCACAATGAAGGAATGTATGGAAGCATTCTTACATTAAAGCATTGGGAATATAAAATCCAGAGCAATGTCGTAGCCTCCGCTGAAATGCCTGGTTATCAGAGGGAGGAGGAATTAGCTGTAAGGTGCTGCTGTACAGAGGAAAGTTTAAATTCAGGGACAAGGGGCTATTTTATTTTTGTTGAACACCCTCTGTCTTCATCAGGAGGAAGGAAAATTATTGGCAATGATGGATGAGATCGTTGTAGCACATCCCAGCTGAGAAACAACCGGTGAACATGAAGAACATACTGCAAAGCCTGTTAGAACTGTTACATGGAGTAAGACTGTGATTAAAGGAAATTGGGCAGCAATGGTGGTGAGGATGTTAGTATGCAAAGGTGCCTTGGAGAGACCCAAAGAGGAATTAAAACAGTCCTGTTTAGGATCATAGACTCACAGAATCATTTTGGCTGGGAAAGATCTTTGAGGTCAAGAATGAAAACTCTGTGGGAGTGGATAAAATGTGAGCATACCTGCTGCCTGTGTGCCACACATCACTTGGGAAACAGGTGGAGATTTTTTCCCAGCTGTTGGGTACAGAGGGGAAGGAAAACTACAGCTGCTCATCCTGATGGCTTGTGGGACATAACACAGGCTCAAGCTGAACTTACCATTGGCCACAGGCTTGAACTTAATTGCTCCTGAAAACAGAGTGTCAAAGGCTTACACAGTTTTAGATTGCAAATTAATTAAAGGATTAGCAGGGCTTTATTTTTCTAGGTGGAAGCTATTAAAAATATGAATTTGCATAGATGATCAGCTGGTTTAATATAGCTAATTATTGCATTAATGCAGTCTTTGCTTAAGTAAAGTACTGCAAATAGAGCGCAGTATACGGAGATGCCTTCAGTGAGCCAAAATGAAATGACATTAACTCAAAGTATGCACAAGACATAACTAAGGAGAACATAAACACCACAGATACCAACCAGCTGGGAAGAGGGGAAGTCTCCCTGGACACTATGCTTCTTGCAATGTGACAATCTTAATAGCTGGGAGCATTCCAGCTATTCCAGCTGGAAAAGCCAGCTCAACGTCCCTTGGTGTTGTGTACTTGGCTTTCTTAAAACTTAGTTACTTTGGAGTTTTGAAAAAAAATCCCAAATGACAAGCCTTATCACTCCCTGGAGATATGCTTTTTGAATAGGCTGACTTAAACTCTGACAAAAACGCTGTTTCAAGGTCTTCTCCTTAAACATCCCCCCCACTCCCCTCTTTGCTTGCTCTCACTGAAGCACTTGTTTTTCCAGTGATTGCAATAGAGAAGTTTGAGGCACACAGGGGGGCTGACAAGCTGCCTGTTAGCACATCCAAGTAGAGATCTAAGGAACGATCTTTAGCCTTTTCACTGCTAAATAAATATTTGCCCTGTGTGGTGTTGTCCCCTGTGGTGGATCAACTAGAGAACAGACCTTTTCCCTTCTCCTTTCCTCTACAGCAGTGGGAACCTCAGCTGACTAAACAACCCAGTCCTCCGAGGGCACAAGCCTGGTCCTCCTGTCCCGCTGGATCCCGCAGGGAAGGGACATTGGCATTCCCCCACCCACAGCCCCCCTACTCCCAAGTGATGTTGTCCAGCCAGAGGACCAGGGCCCTGGGGGAGGTTGAGGGTCCTACTCAGCCATGTAAAGGCAAACGCCAGTCCCCCACCCTGACAGACCTACCAGCAAAAGGAGGTCCCGTATGGCAAATTCAGTGGTACCCGCCTCTAGCCGTGAGCATCACGGTGCTGTCATTTCCCCTTCCCCAAACTGAGAACTAAAAACATGTGCTCACACAAGACACGAGTCACTCTGAAATGCTCTAAGGTGACAGTCAATTTCTAATGCTTTACGCAGAGGGGAATATGCAAAGAGAAATATTTCAGTATGGAGGCAGAAGGAAAAGCTCAGCACTTGACTGAAACTTTGTATTTTGTGTTACATAAGAGTGAGATAATTATATCTAGTAATCTTCCTGGTATTCAGGACACCGAGTTTTAAGTCACCCTGGATATTTGGATTATTGTAAGTAAAAAGCAATGTTGATTTCTACTTCTTCATTGCAGATTGTTTATTTAAATTTTGCTGTGTTTTCCAATCCCTTCTTTCCCAGGAATCACCGATTGCCACAAACAAAGACCCAAACATTAAAAATACATTTAAATCAGAAGTATTTTTCAGTTTTGTTACTAGGGGCATCTACCAGTATTTTAAATAAAAATTACCTCATTTTATAATACCCCCCAAAATATTGTTACTTAGAAGGAAACATCTGGAAGGAAGGCAGTCAAAATTTTAAAAATTCCTTGCAAGTTCAAAAAATATATTTGAAAACTCTGCCTTTTAATGAACATTCTATAAATATATATTTAAAAGACAGGCAAAGCCCTGTATTTCAGGGCTGAACTTTATTCTGTGATGAACCTGTGCAGGGCTGAGGATGGAATAAAAACGCCTTCTCCATCATGAGTGATGAGAACACCTCTGTGTGTGACCCACAGAGAGGAGAGGGGCCATCAAACTTATCTCCCTGCCCTCCCTTGATGGCTTAGTTCATCCTCCACAAGCTGCGATGTCAATGACATGAATCCTATGACCAGGCACCACCTCCATCTCCCTGTGACTACTTTGGGCAAGATGCTCTTGATCACACCTCTGAAGGAAAGATACTGCTTGCAGTCTGAGTGCTGGCCATCCACAGCAACAGCACAAGAGCTCACTGCAGCACTCAGCCTTGGGCAAGCTCTCTTCACCTTATGTCTTCTACCTATAGCCAAAGCATCAACCCAGTGCCTGCTCACTCCGTTTCCTATTGCTGTTCTTAGAACAGTGAATTATTCCTAGATTTCTGTATTTGTCTTTATCTTGCTCACCCTTTATTTCCCCTGAATAGTATCTTAGGCCTTGTCATCCTTTTCTTTACAGCTCATTTATGACTTAATCCAGTTTAGTCTCGGACAAATAGATTATTTCACAATTAATAGCATGACCTGCAAGGACTCACATCTTACAAAACAAGATGTTTCAGAAATTCTTCTTTTTTTTTAATTAAGAGAACATCCTTTGCTTCCTACTTGTCTTTACGGCTAGGCAAGGAGAAAAATCTAGAATGTAATTAAGGAAGTCATCAAGCTTGTGCATCAGTAGCTGAGGAAGAAACTAATATACGGTTCAAGGGAAGGATTTCCACACCAAGTGTGCTTAGCCATGTACAGTGACAAATGAAGCATTGTCAAAGTGAGCAGAGTTCTATAATTTTGGTAAGAGAATTTTTAGTACAGGACTGTACCAAGCTGGGTAAATCCAGAGCTTCTCCTAAGCAGAGCTACAAAACAAGGACCGTCAACAGCACTGGACTGATGTGGTTCTAAGACCCAAACAAGTGGTCTCACAGCTGAATCTTATGCTTACCTACCAGCTGGACTGGTAGGTCCCCCAGAACTGAATTGGGATTTAACAAACATTTGATTTGGGTTCAAGTGTCAAGGATTTTGCAGGGAGGTGTGAGGGAGGCTTTGAAAACAGATGGGAACATGATGCTGTGATGGTAAATTTCCGCTTGCTGTGGCCTTTGCGTTTAGGAACAATTAAAAGGTGATGAGAAGCATCCAGTCCATTCATGGGCTGTAAAACTGGAGAGGGGGAAGAGGCAGAGGGCTCAGACTTACATTTCAGATTGCTGTCCAAGACTGGCAGTGCTGGTGCTAAGATTTGGAAGGAGACTGCAGTGGCCACCTGGGGTGAGAGTGGGGAGGAGGCCCTCCAACAGCCATTCTAGCAGTGTGATCCAGGTTCTGGAGCAGCGTCCTACTTCTCTCAGTGCAATGCAATCTACCAAACTCTTATCTCCCTATGAAACATGCACTTATGTCAGACCTGCAAGAAATTCAAATAACTGAGTTAAATTCTCACTGAATTTTACATATAGTAGAAATATTTGGATGCTTTGCTTTCCCACAGATTTGAATAAATAATACTTTCATTGCAGTGAACAGACTGAACTGCAATACCTGACTCAGATGACATTTCAGTGATCTTTAAATTCATTTATACGGGTTGTAAACTGATGTGGTAGGTAAATTAATGTAATTTCTATAAATACTTCTGGAAAACTTTGTGATACATGGGAAAATCCTCTTGAGAGTTACTTCAGTGAAAGGCACTGTATGCCAGTAAGAAAGGTAATTGCTACTGGTAATGTGTTTTACTTTGGGTATTCTATAATTACGTTCTTACATAACCAAACACAAAAAGGCAGTGACAAGTGTACCCAGCCCTCTCTCGCCTTCTCTTCCATCCAAACCATCTACCAGTTTTTGTTGCTAACCTGTGGCACTGCGGTTTCTAAAGGCAATAACATTCCAGACAAGATGCACAAAGGCATTAAAATTTATATTTCAAGAGCAGGGGAGAGGAAACAGTGGGAAAGCCTAAGGGAGTGATAAATACTTCAGGAAACCAGGTAAAAGCCATCAAGTGCTAAAGTCTTTCAGGGAGACCATACCTTTATGTATAGTACAGATCTGTATTTTTCACATCAGTATTACATCTTACTATTGTCAGTAACATGCTGGCACAGGCAGGAGGAGCCAACACTGTGCAGGTTCCCAAAAATATTCCTATTTTGACAAAGATATTTAGACATTCTTTTCTTGAAGGCGACCTCCAGAAGAGCACGAATTCCCACTACAACCAAGCATGTTCTGTGTATGGATCACTCTTCTTTAGTCTTGCAGCTGTCAGCATGAAAGATCCAAACTTGCTGACTCAGCACTGGGACAAAAGGGTTATTTCTCTGGTTTAAAAACTGGGCACATGTTTAGGATTGTACCACCTACCAAAAACCGTACTTCAAACTGTCTTTATGATGAAACTGAGTGCGCTGGAATTGAAAAGAAAAGAAGAAAGGAGAAAAAAAGGAAAACACAAAAGAGGCTTCTCATCTTTCCATCTCTTCGAACTCCTGCTATGACAGACACGCAAGTCCCAGCTTCCAACAGCAAAAAAACATGGAAAAAAACCCCAAACCTCCTACAAAATTAATGCCTTTGCAGGTTTTCCAGCAAGCCTTTGTTTCTTTATATCCCTCTAGTGTTCTGTGCTAACCAAGGCCAAGGAATGTCTGTCTGGCTGCCTGTCTAGACTACACCTAATCTCATGCTCTGCAAATGTACCCAAGTGAGGTCTGAACTCGTCACATCCCAGAGTCATCACACTCACGTGGCACTCACCCTGCTAATGAGGGTGGCTGCTCCACGTCATCAGAAGCAGCTCTAGATGAAGTGGCACTGTACTGTGTGATTCCTTACAGATGTATCCTAAAATCAGCAGCAAACACATGTAACAATAGTACGCCATCTCTTCAGAGTGCATCCTCAAATGGTTGTAACTTTTTACCTATCTGCTAGGAATCAGCAGAGAATAAAACAGTGGCTTTAATAATTAGCCTGCACATCTAGAAATAAACCTTACTGGGATAGCAAGATAAACTCTGTTCTTGAACTGAGCAGGGCTAAATTCAGAAGTTATTTCTAATACGATCGCAGGCATTAAGAGAAAAGCCTGCTGTAATTGCTTTGCTCTTGATAGTATGAAGGGGCCAGTAATAACATGTCCATTTCTCCATCCTTAATTGTATTTCTCAATTCTTTTCAGACTTCATACAGGTGTAGTGGGTATTTTTTTCCTTGTCAGAGGCACAGTTTGAATGCTCCCCTGAGGGTAAAGAGAGTCTCACTAAAGGCACATTTAGCACATATGGGAATTCAGTAATGGCTTCTTTATTCTCTTTGAAGACTGTGGTCACAAGTCCTGAGTTCCAATGCACCACAGCTGTGTGCATTAATAATGGAGTATTACACTCATTGTGCTTCACAACATGTGGCAAAGCTAAAAACACTTGGGCAACAACACCTTAAAAAACTGCTTCCTTCTTCAGCTCTTCTGATTTACATCAATACACCACACACAGCAGAAGCAGATGCTTGTATTAAATAGATGCTGCTGTTTGAAGCAGACAAACTATATATTTTTTTTAATTATGCTTTGTCATCTGAACTATCAGGAAAAAATCTTTGGTGCAGGTTAGCAATTGGTTTTCACAGGTAAAAAAAATTACAAGCTTTTCTGCATGAAGTTCTCTCTATTGGAAAGGCTAATTCAATCCCATGTGATATCACTACTTCATCTTCATCTGACATGCATTATTCAGAAAAAAAAATATAAACTGAAAAAAATTAGAAAGGTTCAGCTGTCTCCAAGATTACAAAACCTCATTTCATCAAGACTATAAAAAAGACTAAAATAAAGACTATATTTTATTTAATTTCTTTCCACTTTTTTTTTTTTTTTAAACACAACAAAGTATTTACCAAGTTTTAAGTGTCTGGACATCACTGTCCACTTTCATAGCAAGTGGTTATGTTTATAAAGGAAAATCAATTGGATATCACACTCAAAATTTAAAAAACATCATTTCTGTTTTTCAACATGTTTCCCAGCTTTACTCTGCATTTGACAGAGCACAGGGGATGTCAGTTGCATAGTCTGAATTGCCTTTTTCATCTCATCTTATGGTACTCCAACATTATTTAGGGTATGTCAGTCTTCAGACCATGCCAATATCAGAAGCTGAAGCTGAAAAAGAAGCAGGTATGCATAAGAATGAAGAGGAAAACCAGTCAATGTGTGTTTTGTTCTGCTGCTTTGAGAACTACTAGTTGCACCCTCTCTCCTATCCAGCCACACACTGTTCGTAATTCATGGTGCATGTTAGAGGGTGATCTACAAAACCAGTGATTTTTAAATGCATTAATACTAGAACAAACAAACCAAAAAAGTCTCTTTATGGCAGTCATTTACCAGTTGCACAGCAGTATAGCATAGTCAAGACTCAGCTACATTTTTGCAACACAGAGGGATTTTTATAGAAATTGAAATGTGATAAATTTAAAAGACATTATTTTATTTAAAAATATTTGCCAAATTATTTATCAACGTAATTTTTCTCTTGTTTTCTAAACATATTAGAAACCAAATCCAATGCCACTAGACATTTTGCATTAAAGGAAAAGGGTGAAAACACTTCAGGGAGGAAATGTGGAGTGAGAAAGATACAATCAGGAAGTGGGTGTGCAGCATCATATCACAATGCATCATCTCTTATCTCTCAAAAGGCAGAAAAGTCAGCTTAATGCACCTATAATCTGTTTGTCTTCAGATCTGTATTTTGCATCCCCAATATTTTCAATCTTTAAGCATGATTTGAAGACTAAAAACTGTCCTTTCTTTCATCTTCAGGTTCACACATACTTTTCCATTTCTGTAGTTCCTGAGAATCATTTCTCTGCCATACTTCAGCAAAGCACTTTAGCCTTTTCCTGGAAAAAAGGGGGGTGGGGGGCAAACAAATATCAGTCAGAATGTGGAAGTATTTTTAAATTAAACACATCAAACCTTGAAAGCCCTATAGTCTTATGCAAAATTTTATACACAGTCAAAACCAGCAGTTTGCACAGTTTAAAATGTTATGTGATCTTTAAACAATTAGTTAACATTTCCAAACATATTTATTCCAGCTCTGTCAGTCAACAATTTAATTTTATAGCTAACTTCAGAGCACTAGAAACACTGATGAGATGAAATAGAACACTGAGCAAGAGCAAAGGCAACAAACAGCATTGTAGTTTGCACTGTTTAATTTTCAGCATTCAATTCCAACAAATGTGCATTAGTAGAACCATAAAGAGATATTTTCAATATCAATGAGTAGACACATCCTTCTGTGTTCTTTTTTTCATACTTTTTGATTTAAAAAGAGCTGACACAAATAACAACAGGATGTTTAAAATAGGTTCATACATTCCTGATGACAAAGATGTCAAGACTGGATGGAATTACACAGTGGATTTTCTTAAATAAAATGAATGTGTTTTCAAAACTAAGACAAGACAGCTAGCCTGTGGGTATTGTTACACCACAAGTATACTGCTACGAAGAGGTCTGAGTTTTATTCCCAAGTTCATGATAATTTTTATTTCCTACCACTGATATGTCACACCAAATTCTGAATTTGTTAATGCCTCTTTTGAGGAGAAGGTATAGGAAAATACTCTGGCATTTAGATGACATCATGGTCATAAGGGAAAATAAACAGGAATATACAAAAGCAAGTATTTCTATAATGACCTACACGGGAGAACTGGAAAAATTAATACAATCATTTATACTCTTTGAAGTCATTGGACATAATAGTTGTTTGTTGGGATTTTTTTTTGCTTTGTCATTGACTTGAGCTCCAGGTTTATACAGCTGCATGAAGTTCCCTACAAAGTGTGTGCAAAAGGTCTCCAGGGAAGGAATAACCTGCTACAGGTCAAATCTGATGAATTACCAACGGATGTGCCTTGGATGTCCCTTGTCCCTCACCCCCTGTGTAGCTCACTGTCCTTCAAGGGAGAAGAGAAAGCGTCAAACATCACATGGTGTAAGCTGGTCTCAGAGGCAGCAGGTTACCCACATCTGATGGACTGACCCCAGCCCCCATCCTCTTGTGTTGCTGGGGGAAGAGGGAGAGAAATGGGGGGTGGAGTTGAGCCTGGGAAGATGGGAGGGGTGGGGTTTTAAGATTTGGTTTGATTTCTCATTACCCTGCCCTGTTTCAGTTGGGTAATAAATAGGTGCATTTTATTCCATGTTGAGTCTGTTGTGCCCTTGGTGCTGATTGTGGAATGGTCTCTCCCTGTCCTCATCTCACTCCTGAGACTCTCATTAGATCTCCTCTCCCCTGCCTAGCTGAGAAGGGGAGTGACAGAGCGACTTTGGTGGGTGTCTGGCCTCCAGCCAGGGCCAAACCACCACAAGTACAGAAGCAAATTCTATACCAAAATCTAAAATAGAGACAATCGCTTACCTACCTATTCAAAATCTGAACAACTGGGCACAATTAAGTCCCTTAATTAAAACTGGCTGGTCAGCCCTCATGCTACCCCTCCATGGGCACTGTAAATCACTCTTCTAATGACATCACTGGATAGTAGTTTTACTGCCCACAGGTTGGAGACACACTAGAACTCTGTGCCCTGTCCAAGGAATATGCTAGCATGATTTTCACAGAACAAAGTAATACAAGCTAAATGTACCTATAGTATTATTTTGCATCTTAATTTTATTACACAGTAACACTACCCTTCCAGCTCATACTCTCACCTTTCTGGAAAACATTTTTTTTCCTTGATTTTAGAACCCCACATAACAACAGAGTCAAGTCACTGCTAGTAATTTGTTGTTTTACTTTTGTCAATTATGGGCTATTATTTCCAATTAACAGAAGCCACCACATTATTTTTCCCACAAACTGTCATGTATCATCAAAAGAATTATTTTGCTTTTTGAAAAAGGGATAAAAACTGGTGTTAAGCACTAAGCACTGTTCAGGTTCAAAAGAACTGCTTGCACCTACAAATAATTAGTACTCAAAATTTTCTCATACAAAATTATTCTGTCAGGATTAGTTACAACCACCAGGCAACAAGGATGTTAATTTATTATATTCCTGAAGGTTTACTGATAGGACTGCCACTGAAAACAACAAGAACAAAAAATTCAGTGGAAATTAATAGGAATGCTGGCACATACTGATATCTAAACTATATATATAATGTTACAGGTTTTATAGAGGTGATACTATTTGACACACATAAGAATTTTCATAACTAGTCTCTCTATAAAGTGCATAAGCTCCTAAATGAAAAGTGGTTAGCAGAAAGATATTAAAACGCCCAAACTTTCAGTAAATTTTTGTGTGTTGTGTCGGGGAGTGGGAGGAGGAGGTAAACAAAATAAATTATAAATTATTAATACTTAAAATAAATCATAAATACTTAATTTTTTAAGTTAAACTGAAGAATATTCATCTCTATTGTATTATGCAAATACAAGTTCCACGGAGAATAATATCCTTTCCAAATTAAATATATTAATATTTTCACTATCGCTGGTAGAACAGAAGAGATACTAGATGTGAGTTATATTCTAAATATTAAATACATGTTTAAATATTTTCTCTGAAAACAGAGAAAATACATACATGAAAGCATACATTACGTATTTAGCATAAGAAAAAAACCCCCCACAGTTTATTCCTAATGTTAGCTCAACATGCATTTAGTTTTTTCCAATCCTGTTTCAGAGAGCAGCAATTAACCTCTGACATAGTATCTACCTTTTAAATCTAAAGCTTTGATTGAAAGAGAGAGCACGATTTCCCTAAGATTTTTTTTTTGAGGTTTGTTTCACTGTCTTCCCTGAAAAGTAGAGGAGGGTAGCTGAAGTAGTTCTTACTGTACATTTTTTCACAGAAATCACAGAAATCACAGAATTATCAAGGTTGGAAAAGACCTAAAAGATCATCCAGTCCAACCATTCACCTATTACTACCAGCTCCCACTAAACCATGTCCCTCAATACAACGTCCAGTCTTTCCTTGAACACCCCCAGGGTCGGTGACTCCACCACCTCCCTGGGCAGTGCATTCCAGTGCCTGACTACCCTCTCAGAGAAGTAGTGCTTCCTAATGTTCAGCCTGAACCTCCCCTGCCGCAGCTTGATACCATTCCCTCTAGTTCTGTCGCTGTCTACACGGGAGAAGAGGCCGACCCCTAGCTCACTACAACCCCCCTTAAGGAAGCTATAGAGAGCCATAAGGTCTACTCTGAGCCTCCTCTTCTCCAGGCTGAACAATCCCAGCTCCCTCAGCCGCTCCTCGTAAGGCCTGTGTTCCAGACCCCTCACCAGCTTAGTAGCCCTCCTCTGAACGCGTTCCAGGGCCTCAATGTCTTTCCTGTGGTGAGGGGCCCAAAACTGAACACAGTACTCGAGATGCGGCCTCACAAGTGCTGAGTACAGGGGGACAATCACCTCCCTGTTCCTACTAGTAACACTATTTTTGATGCAAGCCAGGATGTGGCTTGCATCCTGCTTTTAGTGCAAACATTGAAGCTGGAAAAGGATGTCAAGTCCTGACTGCACAATCCCTCTCCTCCTGACTAACGGCCTTTGTGAATTTACATGCCTGTTTGTCCAGCTGGGGGTTTCAAAGGATCCAAACCCAGGCCAAAGGACAGGCAGCCTTACAAGCCCTGCACTTCAAAATGCTGGTGATTTTAACAGTATAAAAGCCAGGACCAGGGCATGTGAATTTTTATTTGTAAAATCATATTTCTTTGGCTTTGCTGCAACTAAAATGGGCTTATGCCATACGAAGTATTTTAATAAAGAGAGCTGAGCTTTTCTAGGCAAACACTTTTTTAGTCATGGAAGTGTACTGCAGATAAAGCCTAACTTTAAAAAAGTGCCTCTACTACAATCACTCTTGGGATGGACATCTCTTACCCACCGATATATCTGGCACAACACAAAGACCAG
Organism: Gallinula chloropus; assembly: GCF_964237585.1. Lineage (NCBI taxonomy): Eukaryota > Metazoa > Chordata > Aves > Gruiformes > Rallidae > Gallinula > Gallinula chloropus. The sequence goes on from NC_140106.1 coordinate 1,023,060, forward strand.
CTTCCTTCCAATGTATTCTGGTCATGCAGCACTTGTTTTCAGAGCTTCATGCTGCTGCAGAACAAGTACTTGTGTATACAAGGCACAGAATAGGCTGGTTGAAGCTGTGAATTTATAGATAGGTTTTTCAAATTGTTACATAAGTTGATATTAAGTGTACAGATAAATCTCCTTTATGGGAAATAAATACTGTATTAACAATTCAATTTTTAAAAGGATTCCTTTGGAGATGTGGGGTTTTTTTTTGCTTTTGTTTCATGTGCTTCTTTCTATAGTAAAACAAAAAAATTATTTAGATGTTTTGTTACAGGAAATTTCTCTCTCACACACTGATGCATTTGGTTCATGAGTTAATGATCAAATGCAAACTTTTCTTAATACCTCAAATAAGCTTCTTTTTTTTGCATTACTATATGTAGACTTTTTGAAATAATCTCTAAATCAGAACGGATAGGTTGTAATAATTGTAAATGAGAAACCTTCACTTTATTAAAATTAAATCACATATGTGCAACCACTAGTTATCCATTAACAATTGTAGAAGCTATTTGGCATTTTACTTTGAGACCAGATTTGAGAAAACTTAGAATATATACAAAAGGAAATTTCATTAATCTTTTCCAGAAACGTGTAATTCCCACCTCCAATTTCAAATTTCAAAATGCTTGTGATACTGAGTGGTGGTCACACAACTAAATAAATATTCCTCTCTGCTGTCTTATACCAGCAATCTAACAAAATCCTCACTGGAGAGCTTCGCAGCAGAGATCCATCACTAAAGACAAAGATTTAAAAAAAAAAAAAAAAAAGAAAAGGCAAAAGTAGTGTAGAGATCACTGCAGGACAAATCCCTGATGTCCATCAGAGTTAGTGCTTTGACTAGTGAGAAACTAGATAGTAACTTCCAGGGAACTGTACATCACTCTGGTCCTGCCATGAGAGTGGAGATGAAAGGTGCAGCATGGCTCTTTGCAAGAATCTGAGAGGTGCAGCCTCCAGCAAGCCTGGTAAGTCAGCTCCACAGCCTGTTAGAGACTTGTGCCAAGGGGACACAAGTCTGGAACAGGTTGCCCAGAGAGGTTGTGGAGTCTCCTTCTCTGAAGACATTCAAAGCCTGCCTGGATGTGTTCCCATGTGACCTAATCCAGATGATCCTGCTCTGGCAGGGGGTTGGACTAGATGATCTTTCGAGGTCCCTTCCAACTCCTAATGTTCTGTGATTCCGTGACACGGTCACACACACGAAGGCAAAGCACCTGGTAAAACAATGTCATCTGAAGGTGAATCCAATGAATATAATTAAAGCATGTGCATATGATTAAGCAGGAATGATACATTAACCAGTTTAGAAATTCTGTCTCAGGCAATATGTTGATACAGGACCCTGGCATGCTCAGGAACACATTTGGGAGATACTTCTCTCCTGTGTCTGACTAACCACATCATTCGCGATCACAAAGTGTAGCCTGCAGGCTGTCAAAAGGGAATTGGGAACCTGGGGCTCTTAGTTGAGGGGGGAGGAGCCCAAACAATATTCTCGTCTATCCCCACTTGTAGGAGGAGGGGCTCAGAGCAGGACACGAGGACCCATGAGTTGAATGTGTGGCTGAAAGGCTGGTGCCGGCACAAGAACTTTGGTTTTTTTACCAAGGGACGGTGTACTCTGCTCCTGGCATGATGACTGCTGGTAGGGCTCACCTGTCCTATAAAGGAAAGCAGATCCTTGCCCAGGAGATGGCAGGGCTCATGGATCGAGCTTTAAACTAGTTAGGAAGGGGATATTAAGAAGGCTGCTGGGCTTAGGCAAGTGCTTCAGGAGTCACAACGGGAGTTGATGGTGGAAAAAGGTAAATACCAACAGCACAGTGGTGGACTTGGGGAAGTTTTTCCACGTGAGAGTAGGGAAAATTCTGTGGATTGCCCTGAGTACTCCTCAGTGGAGCCACTTTTGCCAGTCCCCTGTCAGAAATCTCGCTGTGGGCTGTTGAGGATACCTACATCTGCTGCCCCACTAAAATGCCATTATACAAATGCACGTAGCATGGGGAACAAGCAAGAAGAATTAGAGATCTTTGTGCGGTCGCAGGGCCACGATCTCATTGCAATCACAGAGATGTGGTGGGACAACCTGGACGACTGGCACGCTGTCATGGATGGCTGTGTGCTGTTTAGGAAAGACAGGCTAGGGAGGCGAGGTGGAGGAGTTGCTCTTTATGTGAGAGCACCTAGAATGTATTGAGCTCCACCTGGGGAAGGATGAACCATCCATCGAGTGCTTGTGGGTTAAAATCAAGGTGGCAACTGAATGCCACCTTCGCTTCGGTCTTCACTTCAAAGGCCCCCTGGAACTCACAGACACTGGATGAAAGTAGGAGTGTTTGGGAAATGAAGAATTTCCCTCTGGTTGAAGTAGGGGAGGTCCAGGAGAAGGAACAACCGTTTGTATCAGCACAGGCTGGGGGGTGACCTGCTGGAGAAGAGCTCAGTGGAGAAGGACCTGGGGGTCCTGGTTGATGACAGGTTGGCCATGAGCCGGCAGTGTGCCCTGGGGGCTGAGAGATCCAATGGGATCCTGGGTTGCATCCGGAGGAGTATAGCCAGCAGATCAAAGGAGGTGATCCTCCCCCTCTACGCTGCCCTGGTCAGGCCCCACCTGGAGTTTTGTGTCCAGTTCTGGGCTCCTTGGTATAGGGATCTCCTGGAGAGAGTCCAAAGAAGGGCTAAGAAGATGATTAAGGGCCTGGAGCATCTCCCCTATGAGGAAAGGCTGAGTAAGTTGGGGCTGTTCAGCCTTGAGAAGAGAAGACTAAGGGAGGACCTAATTAAAGTTTATAATTATCTGAAGCAGGGGCTGCAGGGGGAAATGGCCAGCCCCTTTTCAGTGGTCTGTGGGGACAGGACAAGGGGCAATGGCTGCAAGCTGGAGCACAGGGAGTTCTGCACCAACATGCGGAAAAACTTTTTCACAGTGAGGGTGAGGGAGCCCTGGGACAGGCTGCCCAGGGAGGTGGTGGAGTCTCCTTCACTGGAGATATTCAAGACCCGTCTGGACGCCTATCTGAGTGATATGTCCTAGGGAGCTGCTTTGGCAGGGGGGTTGGACCTGATGATCTCTCGAGGTCCCTTCCAACCCCTACAATTCTGTGATTCTGTGATACTATGTTCAGGGCATGGGAACGGCCTCCTACGGGAAGCAGCGCTCGCAGCGCGGCTGAATGTGGCCCAAGAGGACATTTTACCCAATGTTCTGATTTATACAGATGCCACCACTGATTGCAATAGTTAATCAGGGTCTTCCCGTCTTCTGTTCCTCCTGACCCTACAATATCTTTCCAATGGGCCAAAATACACCCCAGGGGGCTCTTTTTCAATATCCCTCCCCCCTGTTTTTGCCCACCTTGGGTGAGTTCTAAACGAGTGTTTTCCCTGCAATGAATGTACCTAAACTGAATGTAAATTCAAATAAGTTCAAATAAAATGCCTGTATAAACCTGTATAAACCTGTATAAATGGGCAAAGACTTATTCTTGCACCTGAATGAGAGATTCAAAGTTCTCTAAAGTCCTCCTCCCATATATTACTGATTTTTTACACTCTTCAGATTTCCACAAATCAGTTGCTTCAGCTGACATGAGCTAAAAACATTCTTTCACTCAGACCAGTTGTCAACAATCAGTCTGATATTTATTACACCGAGTCACACATATACATAAGAATTCTGAGAAGGGGCTGGGTTATTCAAAGCAGTGCTGAGAAATCATCATCAGCAGCCTCCTCGCTCTGGCGCAGGCACGCTGCTATGTGGTGGTGGTCTTTTGGGGTCTTCTGGAGAAAGGCTCATAGTCTTCCTTGCAGTCTGTTCTTCACTTTGGTGCAGATTGCTGAGTTATAGACACAGGGTCAGGTTAAACTGTTCCCTTCTTGAATAATTGCACCATTCGTTTGCTTGTCGTGTTTGATCTCCTTTGGGTTTCGTGTTATGAAGATGCCTTTTCCCTGGCAGCCACTGTGAGGCTGCAGATGAACGTTCCGGTTTTCCTCTTGTGTCTGTAGGATTGGAAATCTCCATAGCTGTGGGAGGAAGTGGAGACTGTTCAGAGCTGCAATAACCCCCATCCCCTGAGCTCGCCCGTAACAGAGGACAAATGAGGAAACGTGAGAGACTTTCATTTACAATGAGCTACAGGACACCAACACAAACAGCTCACAGACACACCTGAAATACCTTCTGAGAGAAGGCGGAAAAGGTACAGAGGGTGCAAAGAACAGGAAAGAAGCAAGCTGCATGCCATGAAAGCCACCAGACTTGCCTTTCCTACTGGGTTCCTGGTGCTGCTGGGGTCGATGTACCTCTTGGTGGCAAAGCGGGCCAGACCCTCCTTGTAGATAAAAATCCTCAGTGGGTCACAAGATGTGACCAGCACATAAAAACGAAGGTCAAATTTGAAGCCATCAATGAGGAAAGGCTGTGAGAAAAAAAGGCAGGAGGGACGTGAGAAAAGCCAAGGCTGCGAGGCGGCTGCTGGCTGCCCTGCACGAGGCTGGCTGCTCTGTCTCACTGCTTGTGCCGCTCCCCGGCCCCTCAGCAGCGAGGAGAAAGGCAAGCTTTCGCCAGGCCTTTGCTGAGCTGCGGCCATCTCTGTGCCCCTGGCAGGTCCAGGAAGGTGCAGGGAGAGGACACAAGGAGGATGTGGGATGCTGGAGGAGCTGCGAGGTTGCACACCCCCAGCTCTAGTTTGAGATCGTCCCCATTACCTTAGAGATGTACTGCTGACAGATCATACGCTTGTCGTGTTTGATCTCCTTTGGGTTCCATGTTATGAAGATGCCTTTTCCCTGGCAGCCACTGGGAGGCTTGCAGATGAACATTCCGGTTTTCCTCTTGCCTCTGTGGCCTGGAAATCTCCATAGCTGTGGGAGGAATTGGGGGCTGTTCAGAGCTGCAAAAAACCCCCATCCCCTGAGCTCACCCTTAACAGAGGACAAGTTTTCCTGGCTACAGGAAACAGCCCCAAGAACAGTCAGAGGCCTGCAAAGAGATGCTCTTGCAGCAATGATGCTTTTGGTCAGGAATAGGGAAAATCCTGCTGAGCGTGAGGTGGGTGTGGCCATGGAGCAGGTGATGGGAGCTCTGATTCTAGGTTTTCAGGCAACGGCCAGAGTAAAATCTGCCTAGGAATGGGCATCTTGGCCCCTTGCCACGACACCGGGTGCTCCTGGGCCACATTCAGCCGCGCTGCGAGCACTGCTCGCCCGTACGTGAGGAGAGAAGCCCGGCCGTGCGCCCCAAAGCTTCGGGAGCTTGGTGGGAGTTTCCATCCCACTGTGCCCAGAATTCTGCTCAGCGGAGTGACCCGCGCTCTCCCACCACCCTCTGGCCTCAGCGTGCTCTGCTGCAGCGCTGGCAGAGACACAGGGGCCATCGCCATCGGTGGGGTGAATCCGCCTCGTGCCCCTGTCCCGTGCCCTTCCCGGGCAAGCAATGGGCACTGCCCCAGCCCCCGGGAGACGAGAGCCTGCCCCGCCACCCCGCCACTGCCGCCTCTCCTGCTCGCTCCCAGCTGCAGAGACACCTTCCAGCCAAAAGCCGATTCACACTCCTCCCTTGCCCACTGCCCTTTGGCATTCCGGGTGGGTGCCCCTCCCCAGCTTTAGCCCCTCTGCACTCTGCCTGCAAGGCACACGGCCTGAAGCCAGAGACGTGTGCCGACACAGCGCTCAGACACAGGGAGGGATCCCAAGTGTGAGAGAGGCCCCCCCAGCCCACCACAGAGAGGTTCCCGCTGCCTCATTTCCTATCCCTGCTCTCAGCTGCTTTAATGCCCATCACTCACTCAGCTGGCAGGCACCAAGTGCAGGGGAATATCTTGTACTCCTCGGGGAAGAGCTTGAGCATGCGGTTCAGGTTGCGCGCTAACAAGTCCTTCCGGCAGATCTCCATCATGCCTGGGAAGTGGTTGATTTTCTGAAAGAGGTGCAGAGGGAAAAGAGAGTCAGCAAAGGGACAGCAGGGATCCTCCCCCAGAGCCGAGGAAAGCCGGCGCACACGGAAACCAGCGGGCAGAATGGGAAGCTGGGCTCTGAAGCAGTGACCTTGACTGCCTGCTAAGGGATTATTCTCCAGCAGCTTCAGCTGAACTTCAGCAGCAGGACTGATCTGCTCCTTCCCTCTAAGCCCTGATGCCTGCCCTCCCCAGCAGATCACAGGGAAGGACATGGAAGTGGAAGCACCGTTCATTAGAAACTAAGGGCTGCTGCAGATCTCAGAGAAGAGCACAGCAAAGCCCCAGCTCCCTTGCATCCCTCCTTGCTAACAAATTTCACCCCCCCCATGCTTAACAGCAACAGTGTGTTCACACCCTCAAAATGTGGGAGTGGGTTCAAATGAGTGCCCACTCCTGGAGCAGCATTTCTCTATTCAGACTGTATCCTGTGCAGGACTAGTGAAAAAAGAGGCAACAGTGGGTAAAGCAAAACTGCATCAAAGTTAAAGGACTGTCAGTTAGCAGATGCAAATTACCTGCTGCAACTCCAAAAGTCAAACCCACCATGCAATGAAACTGCTTTTCACACCGCAGAAGCTGCATCTGAATCAAGTTCCCAGAGCTGCAGTGACACATGTGCTGTGCTAACAGCATCCTTTAACGGCGCTACGAATCCCTGAGGCAGAAGGTCACAGCACAAACATCCCACTCTCAAGGGACTTTTTTTCCCCAACACAAACACAAAAACATAACATCAGCCAGCAACCAAAACACTACAAGCAAGAACAGATAAAGACTAAAAATCAATGGGGACCCTATAATATTTGGTTATACAGCATGCAACAAGATAGTCAGGTGATGTTTCTGTAATGTCTTTTCTCCTTTACAGCCTACTGAGAGATGAGGCTTGGAGGTACATTATTAAATGCTGAAGGTAAAACTGAATGAATGAGAAACACACAAGCTGCAAAAAATCAAGGCTGACAATCTCAGATTACTTGAGAAAAGGCAGGGGGAATTTCAGGCGGAACCAGTCGCATGATCCCCACCTTAGAATGGCCTGACCAGCACCCTGACCCACATGTTCTGTTCACCGCTGGCCCCAGGCGCAGACCTGTGCATTTCACCATTAATATAGGAACTCAAATAAGTGTTATCAGCCAAAAGGTTAGGACTGACTGCTACCCAGGCAAAAATAAATATAAGAGGAGTAACTGGAGTCCCTGGAAACAGACTAATTAGTACTGTGTGTGTTTGCTCTGCAGGGGAAAACCCAGTATCTAAGATAAAGGTTGTCACTGGTCCATACTGAAATAATATACTAAGATTTGATGTCCCAGCAAAGTCTGGAAACTACCTAATGGAACAGTGTGGAGCTTTGGATCCCTGCTGTGTGAGGGTCCAGGGAAGCTGTTGAGTCACCTCCTTTCAGAATAATCAATATCCTTTACCATCTGCTGCTAAGGAGGGGATCAGAGAAGGGATCAAAGACAACAGTGACACGGTGCCACTCAGCCGCTGGTGCTGGCTCTGCTGCACCAGTCGGCCAAATGCAAGCTGAATAGGACGATTCCTCTTCCAGGAGGACAAAACAAACATCAATCTGTGTTCACTTGGGAGGGAGCACAATATACCTTCAACTTCCCCAAGGATGCAAACGCTCCTCTGCCATTGCCCGTAGTGCACTGGTAAGAACATTGAAGAAAAATGATATCCTAAAAGGTGAATGACACCAGATTTCTACCCAATTCACTGTCGAGCATATGTATGTTCCTGCAGTTCTCTTCTCTTTTAATCACAGGACTGCTCCAGTAAGAAAAAGAAAAGGGACAGCTGAGAAGACACAGGGTGCAGACCTCATGGGTATAAGTCTGAAATATGAACCGTACCTGGAGGAAATTGAAGAAATACTGAAACCTGAAGCACAGACTGGCAGCTTTGAGTTTCTGGTCTTACTTTTGTCTGTCTGTCTGTTCATTTCAATAGGTGTGATTGTTTGCAACATGTCGATGGTTCTGCAATTATAAATCACACTGAACCAGACAGTCTGATCTAGAAAATGATATGAGGTTTTGCTCATATGCTTAACTTTTCTCATGTGATTACCTGTTTGCCTTTACCACATACCCCTGCTCAAGGGATCCCTATAACAGCTCTGCCTGTGGATATGGGTAAAAATTTAGACTGGCTTTGGAACCAGAATAAGTCGATTCTTTGGGGAGACTTTGAATGGAAATGACCATTTAATAATACATTAAATTGAACCTCCATCTGGAGCCTAAATTGTTCTTATGTTCCCTTTGATGGGATAATAAGACTTTGGGATGCAGAGGCAAACAACCCTGATCCAGACACCCATGGGCAGATAGATGAAATGGGAATAAGCCATACAGGGGAAAGCACTTGGTCCTGAGCTATGTGGAACCAGTAAGTTCATGTCCATGGTTCAGTGTAAGGCAAGGGCCACCTGCCATTCAGAGAGGATAAGGTTTCTAGAGAAAAAGAGACCAAGGCCAAAAGGAGCACTTTGGGAACCTCCTTTGATGACAGAATATATATAGACTCAAGGAATATATAGAGACTCAATTGGAGTTCCTCGAGGGGTTCCTGATGAATTTAAGGCTAGGAATCAGATTGCTGCAGGTTTTGAATCATTCCTTTTTTTTGGTGGGTCACAGTGAATAAAAATGTAGATTGGATCAATTATATCTATTATAATCAACAGAGATTCATAAATCATACGAGGGATGCTGTTAAAGGAACAGCAGAACAGCTGGATGCCAATAGCAGAATGACATGGGACAATCGGATGGTCCTAGATTTGATGTTAGCAGAGAAAGGAGGAGTATGTGTCATGTTAGGGGGACAGTGTTGCACATTTATACCAAATACTACTGCTCCTGATGGAACGATTACCAGAGCCTTACAAGGCCTTACCACTTTGGCTGATGAACTAGCAGAAAATACAGGAATAGCTACTTCTCTTCCTGGGTGGTAGGAATCCTGGTTTGGAAAATGGAAGGGAATGGTGATACCAGTTTTCACTTCCCTGATAGTGGTAATAGGAATTTTAGTGGCCATAGGGTGTTGTAGAATCCCTTGTGTTAGGGGTCTTAGAAAGAGATTAACAGAAACTGCAATAACTAAGAAGATGCCCCTGGGACCACTGCCTTATAATATGCTTCTCCTAGAGGAACAAGAAACAGATAATTGAGAATCTCAGGAAAAAGAATGTGAAGCAATGCTGGCCAGGTTAGAAGCTTCATATGAAACAGGACTTTGAAAATAGGCAAAAGACAACAGTGAGTATAAAGAAAAGAAGGGGAAATTGTGGAAAATGGTAAGAAATGTTGCTTTTGCAAACTGAAAAATGTTATGCTATTCTTTACTGACTGAGAGGACTCAGGCTGCCTCATCAGAGATCCTGTGTAGGGAATTTAGGATACCACATACAATAAGGGGGAATACTGTTCTCAAATAAGGGTTCAACTTGAGTACATAGCTCTGCTGAAAGATACAGATGACCCTGGACAATGAGGTAAGGGGTTAAATCCTGACTGAGGACATGGGCTAGAACTTAAGGAAATCCGGCCCAACTGAACAGGCTTTGACCATGTTGATTGACAATGGGGCACAAATTACCACATCAAGGAAAAAACAGGCAAAACAATGTGGGGCAATGGTAGGGCAGCCAGCACACAGAGCTATGCAGCTTGTCACCAGCAGTAACACCATGTCCCTGTCTGCCTTGGCACTGCCACTAAGACATCACCATTACTGAGAAGCACTGGCTGGGAGAAGCACCCTAAAATCTGCAAGTGCTCCTCAGACATCGATGCAGTTCCTCCGGTGTTGCTAATGTCAAGCTACACTGAGCTCCTTTTCTTTCCCTCTGCTATTATGGAAGACTTGATTGCCTTGATTGTCCCTCAGTCACTCTAGAAATCCTTCCATTTCCTGGGAAGACACTGTAGGCACTGGCTGCGGGGGGATCTCATTGCAGCCTTCCAGTACCTGAAGGGAGCTTATAAGCAGGAGGGGATTCAACTTAAAAGAGCAGATAATGGCAGGACAAGGGGGAATGGACTAAAGCTAAAGGAGGGAAGGTTTAGATTAGATATTAGGGGAAGTGTTTTACAGAAAGAGTGGTGAGGTGCTGGAACAGGCTGCCCACCCAAGTAGTAGATTCCCCGTCCCTGGGGGTGGTCAAGGCCAGGTTGGATGGGGCCCTGGGCAGCCTTGTGTAGATCCAGAGCTGGAGGTTGGTGTCCCTGCCTGTGGCAGGTGGTTGGAGCTCTGTGATCCTTGGGGTCCCTCCCAACCCAGACCATTCCATGTTTCTATGATTCTATGATTCAATGTGAGCATTTGTGAAGAGAGCCCTGCCTCTGAATTATTAGTCCATGCTGTATTTTTCAGGGGCCATGGAGATACTGAAGCCCTTCTACTGTACAAAAAGGCTGGACCCAGGCAAGCAGAAAACTCTCAGAATCAGCCAGGTTTTGGAGACTCTGTGAGTCCAGCAAACTGACTGCAAGTCTTCGAAGGCATTGTACAGAAGCTGAGATTTGGGAAGTTCCTAAGCTCTAGAGCCACTACACCCATTTGAATCCATCTGCTTTTCAGTACTGGGAACATACCAAGATGCACATTGACATAAATCACATTGGGTGCTGGACTGGAGTAGAAAGAATAGGGCACAGCAACAAGGAATTCTTTTTCTAACCGCTGAGTCCTTATTGCAAACAGGGACTATACCTCTGTGGAGCTTCTCTTCTCCCAACTGCTTGCTGCTCCTTTAAAAATGACTCATGGCTAGGACAAAAAGGCTTTAGAGCTATCCCTGTGTGCTGACGTTTACCTCTCTGATGTGACTGAGCAATCAGGCAAGAGGAAGATTGGAGTCACATCAAAGCTTCTTGGCAAAACAGCAGCTGTTGCTCACAGCATTGACTTTTGCCTCAAACCATGAGCCTCCTGCACACATTTGCCAGCTGAGATGTGGCTAACATTGAACAGCATCTTATGCTGCAGCCAGGGGAATTACCACAGGGTCCCACCTTACAGGCAGAGCCGTGTAAAAATACCTTCACTTCTCCTCACCATCCGAAGAAAACCCTGGGAACTACAGGGAACCCAGCAGCACTCAGGAGAATTCTGTCACTCTTGCTTCCACCAGCAGCATGTGCAAGTGGTGTACGTGTGCCACCCCAGCCCTGTTCCCCCACACTCCACTGCTGAGGAAGTGCTGGCTGCCACCCGACCAGCTGACACATCCAGTGCCAACACGGTCCGTGGCTGCGCGCACTCGACAGAGCGACTCAGGAGGCACACACAAGCAGAGCACTCGGGGGGCAGCCTGGATGGTGGAACCCTGAGGGATCAGCTCAGTTCTGCACGTTTCAAGGGACAGATGAGGCTCTAGAGAGCTCTGGGGTGCTGGGAACATTCAAGAAGAGGAAATGAGGGATAAACTCACTAAGAAGCAGGACACGAAGTCCTGGGGAGCAAGCAACATGCATTTGTCTCCGTACCTGTAGCAAGGAGATGCTCCCTCCACCTAAAGGAACGTGAAGGATCCACTTCTGCCTCCCACTCTGCAGCGCTTCCGATGTCTGTACTCGCAGCACGTGCTCAACCGGTCCACCCAAATCCCATTGAGGAGGAAGGTGACGCTGAATGGGAAACCACGGTGCCTCTTGGAGATGAACTGGGAGCTTTCTGCAAACACAGAGAGGAAAGGGTTCACAGAAACAGCTTATGCTGTGCTTGCAGCCTCCTGCCATCATCACATCCCATCCCCACCAAAGCAGCCAGCCCTCTGAGGTCAGGTACTTTGGCTCTCGCCTCTATTAATCGGGTGGCAAAAGTCCACCTCCTCCCCACACCAGGTTGCCTTGCTAGACACACAGGTTCTCTCCTCCACAGTGCTGCTGACAGACTGCGATTTCACCTCTGTCACCAGCAGCACTGCGGGATAAACAGATGCCTTTCCCTAGGAAGACCATGGTAACACGTGTGTTGCTGCAGAGCAGGGACTGGGGGAATCCTCCGGCATTCTGAGGCAGGAGAGACACAGAAAGTGCATTCATTCACCTTCCAGCTCTGAGAGAAGCTGAACACAATGACCATGTAACCACACCAGGCACTTGAGGTTGTCTTTTCAAACAGACCTCGACCTGCTGAACTTGGAACATGTTTTCTAACATGCAGAAGGGCAGAGAAATATCTTGAGCAGAAAAACCTTTACAGGAGCCAAAACTGGCTGGAGCAACAGCGTACCAGGTGACCTTTTCATACACTCCAAGTGTTTCAGACAGCCCTCTGAAGTCCTGGCACCAACTAGGGCCAGAGGTGGGGGCAGGCTGACTAAAATCATAGAAAGGGAGGCTTTAAGCTAGAGTTCCTCTGGTGCAGTTTTTCAAGCCCCTTTTTTACCCCACAAGTGCTGCAGCAGATACAGACAGGGGTGGCAGTTCTCTATTTTGGTAGCTACAAGCTGTCTGTCTTTGAGAAATGCCCTGAACCTGCACTCACACTACGTACAGGCACCTTCCAGCATCAGGCAAACGCTTACCCTTCTTAGAGGGGGCTCTGGGCCATCTGGTACGGCGAGGGGACGAAGTCGTCTCCCTCGGTGCATGACATTTCCCGCCGCCTTGACGCCCTTGTGTCCCTTTTCCAGGGGCAGATGTGGCACTGGTACTATAGGATTCCTCATGGTGGGGAGGTGACAGGAAGAGGCATCAGCCACAGCTCCCACAGAGATCCTACGGTTCAAGCCACTCCATTCCTCCTGCAGAAACAACACTTGGCAAGAAGGGAAATGTGAAGACTGGAAAGGAAATACATTCTAAACACATCTGGTGTTTGTTCTTCCCCGATCGAATAAAGTACCTGAGCTCACTGACTGGAGCTGTTTGGATATCAGACAAGTGAACTGAGGCATCGTTCATTTTATAGCAAAGTTCAGTAGTACCTGTTTCAGTGGAAATCCTGACACTCCAAACAAGAGTGTCAGGATTTCCACTCGCAGGGAATCAGAAGAACCCAAACTAAGTTTATCCTAAAGCCCAAGGCAGAATGTCTGGAGCTTAAACACACTGTCCCAATTCAAGGGTATGTCTGCACTCTCCTCCTTGCACACACTGTCACAGCTCTCTCTCTGAAAGGTCACAGGGAGGCTGGAAGTTCAGTGACAGGAGTACTGTGCCTTGAGCTACAGCAGGACTTACTGCAAGCAGTGCTGCACAAGTGTCTAACACTAACTCTGCAGGCAAGGACGCTGCACAGTCCTTGTGCCTGTGCTGATGGGAAAGCACGGGGGGCAGGAGAAGGAAACCCCACACAAGCTGTGACTATTTACCACTTTCTTTCAGAAGAGGGATCGAATACTCTCCAATGAGCAGAAGCTGCCAGAACAGAAGCAAGGCTTCTCAGCACAGCAGCCAAAGGGACATTTTGCTACCTAAATGCTTCTGCCTTCATCTTTAGGGCCACTTCTACCTGACACCATCAGAAACAGCAAAAAAAGAAAATAAAAAAGAGGAGGAAATGTGCACGTGGTGTCAGACAGCAAAACACCTCTGCATGGCATCGATACCAAGGTCAAGAATGAACACGTGGGATAATACACTATTATTGTCTTTGTAAGAAATACTTTGGCATGGATGTAAGTGTCTTTCCTACAATTTCTAGCTGCCATATGCACTAAACTGCTGCGTATGAACTAAACGTTCCGATCTATTTTAGCTGCACAGGCAACTGTTTTACAGCTTTGCTTGAAGATGTTTGTAAAGAAGAGCTGTACTTCTGTGGGGTTGGGTGTTAGTTAAGTATTTTGAGTGACAACTACAGTACTTGTTTTAAACACTATCTAAGCATTCCACAAAGATGGGTAAGCAGACCAAAAGCACCAAACAAAATGCAAACCCTCAAATGCACCCTGCAAGGCAGGCTTTGGAACATAAGGAACCTGAGGTCAAATCAAATGCTGTCAATTAACAAGAAAGAAATCTAAAATCATGATCTCACTGTGGAGTTCTGGGCACTGGCTGCCATGTTAGTCTAGTCTAGATCTCCTTTTATTCCCCCCTTTCTTCCTAACTTCCTGCAGCTCTATTGTTCATGGCTTCAAACTCCCTTCATCAATTTTCCTCTTACCTTAGAGCCAGTTTGAAAGAATAGAAGAACTTTAAGTACTTTTCTAGTCAGTTTGATATCTTGCCCACTACCCTAAATTACTACCCTGCAGCTGAACTTCAACCTCCTTCATTTGCTGACAAAAGGAGGAAGGGAAAATGTGCTCAATTTACAGGATTGCAACAAGTGTCCCTGCCCCTCGCCCATTCCAGGACAGACACTTTCAAAGCTACTGCAGCACTACTGGGGTTTCAGAACAGACCTTTACTAACTAACCATCAGTGGTAGAAAATGGGGAGGAACTAAGCAGAACTTTTCCACAAATGGGCAGACCTATTTTTGCTCCCAGGTTGCATTAACCCAAGTAGGAGGTGACCTTGAAAATCCTCCTTAGCCAGAAAGTAGCAAAGCCCTTCCTTGTCTCTCAGACACTGGTAACACAGGGAACAGCAGGAAGACCATCTAAATCTCTAGCTGCACAACCCCAGGAGTTGTTTAGTAATCTTAATAACAAATCCTGGTTAAAGAACCTGCAAGGCTGCCAAGAGACAAATGCTGGAACCAGCTGAGCTTTCACCTGCCCAAAGAAAGCTTTCTGCAGAAACTTCAGGAAAACCCTTTCCTGCATTTTTTCTTTCCCTGACATCACAGGTTATCAGCTCCAAACGTTTTCCCTGTTCACTTCAGTGAGGTCACATTCTGTGTGCACTTCAGGACAGAAGCACATGACAGGAATCACATTTCTGAAAATTAAAGAAACCCCCAAACACACCCACACCACACCCACAGCCCCCCAATGAAATGACACACAACTTATGCTTTTAGCAGAAGAATGTAACAGCTGGTTTTTGCAAAGAGGGGGAAGGACATGGAAGTGGAAGCACCGTTCATTAGAAACTAAGGGCTCCTGCAGATCTCAGAGAAGAGCACAGCAAAGCCCCAGCTCCCTTGCATCCCTCCTTGCTAAGAAACTTTCCCCCACCCCCCATGCTTAACAGCAACAGTATGTTCATACCCTCAAAATGTGGGAGTGGGTTCAAATGAGTCCCCACTCCTGGAGCAGCATTTCTCTATTCAGACTGTATCCTGTGCAGGACCAGTGAAAAAACAGGCAACAGTGGGTAAAGCAAAACTGCATCGAAGTTAAAGGACTGTCAGTTAGCAGATGCAAAGTACCTGCTGCAACTCCAGAGGTCAAACCCACCATGCAATGAAACTGCTTTTCACACCGCAGAAGCTGCATCTGAATCAAGTTCCCAGAGCTGCAGTGACACATGTGCTGTGCTAACAGCATCCTTTAACGGCGCTACGAATCCCTGAGGCAGAATGTCACAGCACAAACATCCCACTCTCAAGGGACTTTTCTTCCCCAACACAAACACAAAACTAAAATAACATCAGCCAGCAACCAAAACACTACAAGCAAGAACAGATAAAGACTAAAAATCAATGGGGAACCTATAATATTTGTTTATACAGCATGCAACAAGATATTCAGGTGATGTTTCTGTAATGTCTTTTCTCCTTTACAGCCTACTGAGCGATGAGGCTTGGAGGTACATTATTAAATGCTGAAGGTAAAACTGAATGAATGAGAAACACACAAGCTGCAAAAAATCAAGGCTGACAATGTGAGATGACTTTTTCTAAAATCAGGCAATAAGAAGAGGAACCAGCATCGACACCGTTTCTCTGCAGTTCTACTTGCAAACAAAAGCCCAGCCTTTTCTCAGTAACATCACCTTTACATGTCTTATGCCTTTGACTCTGTTAAGAGAAACTGAGAAATAGCATGGAACAATGGTTTCTGTTGTTGGCAGCTAAAAGTGGAAGTGTGAGTTTCACCACTCAATTGAAAGGTATGGGGCAGCAGCTCCCATGTATCCATGATTATGGGAACTTTCAATCTATCTAACCAAGAGTGGCTATTTTCTCTTTTCATTTGAAATTGGACTGTTTAATTAGAAATAATTCATTATAAATTATGCAGTTATTTATTAATTAGAAATACCTCTTTCAGTTTAATTACTTGCATTCATGAAAAATATTATCCTACCAAAAGAAAAGGGTACAGAGCTGCCCTTGCCTGCATCTTCTCCTTCCCTCTGAAACAGGGCTGCCGGGCACACATGGGCACCATCCCAGGAATAAAGCCTGAGCCCTCACAGAATCACAGGGCAGACGGACGGTGTTCAGTGGTGGGACAAAACATGAAGTTCCAATCACATTTGGCTGCCAGCTGACCAGCTGGTATAAGGCAGGACTGCTGAGAGAGGCTGTGTCTGTCCTGCTGGGCAGGAGACAATTGCTACTGCAACGAGCACTAATCAATGTTGTCTCATCGCATCCCAAAGCAGCACAAAGTAAAGTGCAAGTGACAAAGGCATTTCCGATGCTTCCTCTCCAAAACAGAGGGCATCCCTGTCCCACTCCCACCCATGCCACCCTTACTCTAACAAAGGATTCCAATCTTACTCCAGGGTGACCAGGCTGTAAGGAAAGCGCCTGCTGCTCTGTCAGAGCTCAGCTCAGAGCTGCACTGGGGAAACAAACTCACCATCGGCTGGGAGCAGGGAAATGCTTTGCTCAGACCCTCCAGACAGGTGGCACACTGCCCAATCTGCACAAGAATTGACCAGCACAAAGAAAAGGGGGTGGAAAAGAGGGGTGGACTTACCGGGGACTGAGGGCCTGAAGCTCTGGGGCTGCCAACTCCACACGAGGCCAGATGGCTCCGGCAGGGACTTGCTGCCCAGGCTGTGGCAGATACCAAAAGCCCCGGCTGGGCGGGGGAGCGGGGCTGCAGGGAGAGGGGGTGCTGGGGGTGGGGAGAGGCTGCCGGGGACAAACGCCCCCCTCCTGTGGGGAATGGAAGAGCCGCCCGGGAAAGGAGACACCTTGTGCTGGTGGGAGGGGAGCTGTGAGAGCCCGAGGAGCAGCAGCACAGCCCGAGACAGGGGCTCTGGCAGCCATGTCAGTGGGGGTGCTGCCTGGCAGCCGTGTCAGTGGGGGTGCTGCCTGGCAGCCATGTTAGTGAGGGTGCTGCCTGGCAGCCATGTCAGTGGGGGTGCTGCCTGGCAGCCATGTCAGTGGGGGTGCTGCCTGGCAGCCATGTTAGTGAGGGTGCTGCCTGGCAGCCATGTTAGTGGGGGTGCTGCCTGGCAGCCATGTCAGTGGGGGTGCTGTCTGGCAGCCATGTCAGTGGGGGTGCTGTCTGGCAGCCATGTTAGTGGGGGTGCTGTCTGGCAGCCATGTTAGTGGGGGTGCTGCCTGGCAGCCATGTCAGTGGGGGTGCTGCCTGGCAGCCATGTTATTGGGGGTGCTGCCTGGCAGCCATGTCAGTGGGGGTGCTGC
This sequence comes from Gallinula chloropus, assembly GCF_964237585.1. Taxonomy (NCBI): domain Eukaryota; kingdom Metazoa; phylum Chordata; class Aves; order Gruiformes; family Rallidae; genus Gallinula; species Gallinula chloropus. The sequence continues at coordinate 1,040,540 of NC_140106.1, forward strand.
CTGGCAGCCATGTCAGTGGGGGTGCTGTCTGGCAGCACGGTTTCAGCCACGCAGGCACTGTTACAAGCTCTGCATCTCGTCCAGGCTGCCAATTGCCACTGATTACTATTTCCAGCCTTGAAGAGGTGCACAGCTCCCCCCATTCCCTGGTTTAGATCTCACTGTACTTCAAGTCACTGGAAACAAAGGCTGTGGTGCAAGGTTCAAGCATCACTTTTCTGACAGGGAGAGAAGGACTAAGAAGCATCACTATGAACAGTCTTGGCTCCTGTAAAGCCATCCAACACTTAAAGGATAGCTTAAAGTGCCACAGTGGTGACCTCCCATAAACAATGCCTCGCTCGAAGCACTCTGCCTCGCTGATAAAGAAGAAACACCAATTGGGACATAAGTTTGAGTCTAACACGATATTTTAAGTAAATTCCACACTCAAGGACTATGTGCTCTGTGGCTATCAAATGACTTCTTTGACAAGTGCCAGTACCCCCCTCCTCCTTTTCTGTTCGATGAATTCCTTGCTTGTCACTAACTGGTCACAAATGCAGGCAAAGCATTTCATTGTAACTAGTTCAAGCTCCCCTTGTCCTTGCAGGTATACCAAACCTGCTGAAACCAAACTTCTAGTCTGGATCGGAGTCAAGGGGTAACTGAGTCTGCGCAAGACAGAAGGTTACTTGCGGTGAGGAAGAGGAGCCATCCGACTTCATCCCCACGACCCTCAATGACCACCACCAAACAGCAGTGCGCAGCAGCAGTGGGGAGGAGTTGATGGAAATCACTTCTTGGAACTCATTTTAATATGAAGCGGGACAGGTTACGTATATGTACAGGGGTATGAGGTAACCTAATGATTTTTGAATGAGGATATGGTATAAAAGTGCTACAAACTCTGACCAAAGGTGTGTCTACTTTGTCAGGTACCAGCTCTTGCAAGAATGTATAATAAATTACTGTTTCACTAACGTCTATACCTCAAGTCCTTTCTTTAGGACCATTGGCATTTCTAACACTCAGACACCCCTCACAACATTTATCTTCCAGTCCCCTCAGCAGCCTCTTGCCCCTCCTTGCCCAAAGGAAGCTTTGGTCCATAATAGAGGGCCTGGGGATCTACAAGGAGGCTTAGAGCTGGAAAAGAGGGCTTTGGGCCCCACACAGGAGAGTCTGGACCCTCAAAAGCAGGGGTTTGGCCTTCAGAACAGGACTTTAGGTGCTAACAGTGGAGCTCTAGGAATGAAAATATGGCTTTCCACCCCGAAACCAGGTTTGGAGCCCCGAAGAGATGCTTTGCAGCCTAAACCAGGCTTTTGGAGTCTAAAAACAAGGCTTTGAGCATGAAACAAATGAGGCCATTTTTCCCTGCGTGAGGAGTCTGCACCCTTAAACCAGGCTTTGGGCACTCAAAACTCTGTGCTGAATCTTCTAAACTGGGCAATGATTCCTAAAAGCGACACGTAGGAGCCAGAGAAGGAGGCTCTGTACTGTCACGTGGAGGCGGTGGGTGGGCAGGCTTGAGGCCTTCAAAGGGATGGTCTGGGCTCCTAAGGAGGGGAGTCCTGTCACCTTAAAAGTGCGGCTTGGAACGTCTCCGTGAGCCCTTGGACCCCCAAAATGAGGCTTTTAGACCTCAAAGAGAGACCTGGGCAGACCAGAGAGCTGGGCAATCACCAGCCGTGCGGCCATGGGAGCAGGTCCAAGGCTGGGCCTTTCTGGGTGACGAGGGCAGAGAGCAGCCCTTGGGAGAGGCCTGCAGAAGGGCCCTGGGTGAGAGCCTGCATCCCTCTGGGGTGGTTTGACAGGAAAGAAGGACCTGTGGCCCTCCAAACAGGGGACACAACTCCATGTGCAGCCAAGTGCCTGCGTCCCACAGCACAACCAGCGCTGTACGGCACCCTGCAGCACCCAGCACCGCAGCCATGGCAGGGCCTCGGCAGCCTCCTGTCTCCACAGGCACCTGGCTGCAGCTTCAGGAGCCTGGTCCCACACTGCCAGCTGCACCTCGCAGCAGGACAGACGGACAACCAATCCCAGCTCCTCTGAGAGATGGAGACAACTGCAGCAACCATCGTCATCATCCTGAAACGCTGCCTGGCAGCCGCAGAGCACCAGGGGTGGACCTGCTCCCACCAGATCGGGAACCCTGGTACCCTGTGACGCCTCTTTTCTTGGCTTTGCAGAGATCGTGGCTGCCTGGGAGGCTGTGTCTGTAACTGGACACATAATTGCCCTGTAATCTTGAGGCAGCTGGAGCTGGACAGGGTGGGCTGGTATCCCGGGGACCCTCACCCTGTGGCGTTCAGTGCTCCTGAGAGCTGGGCCTGAGGAGCGATCGCTCTCTGACAACCATGGCAGCACCCTGGGAGAACCCCGTGTGCACAGAGCAGCTTCTTGGCCAAGCAACAAAGAAACAACGTCCAGGTCCATTCAGAGCATGGGCTTCCACCCCCCTAGTTTCCACCCTTCCCTATGGTCAGAGCAGGGAGACCAAGCAGAGGGATCAGGGTTACCTTGGGGCCATGCCAAGGACAATTCCTGGGAGTCAGCCCAGGGGACGATCCCTGTGTTAAAAACCCCAGGATCTCCTCTAGCCAAGGGAGGTGTGAGGGTGCTGAAGAAATACAAACCAGAGAAGTGTCTTTTGCAAAGCTTCCCCCTGTGGCACAGAGGAGATGTTTGTGGTGCACAGACCCATCTTCCAGCTGGCCAGGACTAGTTCTGGCTGGGGGGGCTCGAGTTCCCCACAGAGATTATCCCTGGGGAGGAGAAGGCAGCAGCCAGCCTCAACTTCATTGCTCAGCAGCCATTTCCCACTCCTTGGAAAGGGCTGAGAGAAGCAAGGCATTGCCTCCAGACGTCGGGGACACTCTAGAGCCCCAATCTTGCACCCAAATTTGGCCTTCAGTGGCAGGGATTCTTTTCCTTCTCCATGCAGATGATGTCAAGGTTGAGCTGCTTCAGGAGGGGCCATTAGTCATTGGGATGGTGCGGGACAGGGTGGTGATGTCACCCTGCCATGGTATGTAGTGCTGTGCAGCAGCAGCAGCAGAAACATTATTCAGGCAGGAAGGGCCACAGCCCCCACCTGCCTCTTTATCCTTCTGCTGGTGGCCCTGCGACCCCAGGGGCTCGGGGCTGCTCCATGCCGATCCCGGGAATTAGGGATGTGGCAGGTGAGGGCAGCAGCCAGTCCTGGCAGCAGAACCCACTGCCCCTCTGGGTGACAGTGGGGCTGAGCTTGTGGTGGGGTCGGGCTGGGAGAGCCGTGGGGCTGGGTCAGGCTGGGTGAGCCATGGTCAACTCCACAGGCAGGAGGTGGCAGACGCCCCGTGGGGAGGCACAAGTTTTGTGGCTGCTGTTACCCTGGGCAAGGAGCTTGCCTTGGGATGTGCAAGCAGGGATGCTGTTGCTCCTCCCTGCAAATGATATCAAGGTTGTGCTGCTTCAGGAGGGGCCATTGGTCACTGACATGGTGTGGGACAGGGTGGTGATGTTTGCAGCTGCTGCCACGGGTATTTTCCAGGCAACCGATGGGGCCGGGAGCCATGAGAAACCTTTGTCCCTAGAGCTGTCCCTGTGTCCCCCTGCCCTGGGGCAGCTTCCTTCGGGCCTGTGTGCCTGGGCTGGAGTGGCACTTCAGGGCCCAGGAATAGCCCAGGGGAGCACTTCTCCAAGCCCTGGACTTCTCACAGCCCCATGCCCAGGGCCATGGCTCTCAGGCTGCCCAGCTGAGTGCCGGCTTTCAGCCTCAGAGATGTCCTGTAAGGAAAGCAGGAGCCTTCCACATCTAGCCCTGCTGTAGGCTAAGAGGGACAGGAGGGTGTCCCTGTCCATTCCCTGGACACCCTCTCCAATAGCAGGGAGCGCCCTGAGCCCAAGGCCTCCTTGACCTGTAAGAGCATCCCGAATCCCGAGAGCTGCTCCACACCCCCAGTCCTGCGGGCTGTGGGGTCTGAGCGGCCGTCCGACTTCATCAGAAAGTGTGTGGTAGGGCTGGGGCTGGCAGCTGGCAGAACTTGCTGGGAGCTGGGGTGTGAATTAGCTCCTTGCTTTGTCAGGTGAACCAGTCTCCCAGCTTCGCCACAGACTCTCACCTGGACCGCGAGGTGAAGGATGCACTTCTCCGCAATAACATCAGCCAGATAAACGTGCCTGCCTGTGACAGAAGGAAGGTGCTGGAGGAAGACAGGCAGCACGTAAAGCATTGGCTCCTGCACAACCATCAGACTCTCCATGAATCCAGAGGAGGCTGTGGCACTCTAAGGCCTTGGAGGAGAAATCTTCCAAGCCATTGGCATCCTGAAAGGAAGCGCCAGGGCTTCTCTCTGGGCAGGAGGAGACTTGAGGCGCTGGGTGCTCTGGGTCCTGTGCATCAAGGTCCAGCCCCATTGAGCCCACTGCCCGGGCTTTTTCTGCTGTGGAGAGCAGGGGGCAGTGGGTGGGCAGGAACCCCTGCAGCTCCTGTTTCAATTAGGACACCCAAGAGAACTCCAGGCTGGAGCTGCTGAGCATGTTCACCCCGTACTCGGCCTGCCCCTGCAGCCTCAGCTGCTCCAAGCTCCCCGCTGGCCTGCGAGGAAAGCTCCTGACAGTGTGCGGGGTGGCAGGAACGCCTCGAGCAGGGGCTTCTAAAGGAATTCTCTTGTCATTGGGTTAGCTGGGGGAAAAGGCTGAGGGGCAGGGCGAGAGCCTGGGCAGCAGGGGAGAGAGCTGGAAGTGCTTCCCCAGCCCTCTCTGGGGGTAGGTGGAGCACATATCGCGTTGGTTCCCTGCATGCATGTGAAAGGAGGTATCAGATGGGGAAAGAAGCTTGCCAGGCCCTTGTCCCTCACCCAGCCAGCACCTGGAGCCTCCTCTCCCACCTCCCTGCCTCTGCTTTCTCCCGGTTTGCAGACGTGAGGAGTTGGAGAGCAACCAGGCTGCCTGGCTGGAGGAGGCAGAGCAGTACGAGAAGTCCCACCTGGGCGGTTTCCGGCGCGTTTACCCAGCGTGTGGGACAGAGAAGTACGAGCCGTTCTTCAAGCAGAGCATCTCCCTCTTCCAGGCAATGGCCTCATCCACAGCAAGGGAGGAGTGTGCCAGGTACGCTGCCCCTGTGGAGAACCCACTCCTCACAGGGCTGGCACAGAGACCCCTGGCTTCTGAGCCCTCCTTGGGAGCAGCTCTGTTGCTCAACAGATGCACCTAAGCTGGTGAGCGCTGGAAGGGAAGGAGTCTGCAGGAGTGCGTCCTCTGGAGAGGCAGACGCCCTATTCCACTGACTTCTGGGCCTGTGCTGTGGCACAGGCATCCTCGACCCTTCTGGTGGCCATGGCCGAATTCAAGGGGGTTTCTCACACCGTGCGAGTCTCCTTTCCACGTCCTCCTGGCCCATCTCCCTGCACCCTTCTCTTCGGGTCTGTTCAGTCAAGACTCGTAATCGCCTTTTGTTCTTACGGCTCCTCTTCACCTGGTGACTGAGACTCCTGCTCTCCGGCAGGCAGCAGCTGGAGGAAATTCGACTGAGAAAAGAAAAGCTGGAGACTCTCACCAGTAAGAAGAAAATGGAGAGGAAAGAGCACCTGCAAGGAGTGTCAGCTGGGGACAAATCCCAGATCCATCCCAAGCCCACAGCTCCCACCACCCTCCACACCAAGAGGCTCCGCAGCGCAGGGAACAGAAAGGTACCTTGTTCTTGGCAGTGGTGGTCATGAGGCCCTCAAAGGTAGTAAGGTGGAACAGGGCTGTGCTGGCCAGGGGTGTCTCCCAGGGAAGGGAGCTCCGAGGTTTGACTCCCCTTCCTGATGTCGGGAGAGCTGACAGCTTGTGCTGGGAGGCCCTTGCAAGCACCGGGCTGTCCCGTCCCGTGGCTGTTGGGACTCCCACCGGGATCTTCTCCCTGCTCCAGCCCCAAGTCTGTCATTCTCCTTAGGGCTGGGAGCAGCCTGTGGCTTGGTGTCTCTCAGGCATCACTAGGGCTTCAAGTTTGCTGGAACTTGGCTCTGTCTTTCCAAAGGTCCAGCCCATGCAGTACAACTCTATGCAGCGCCAGGACATTGTGGAAAAAGAAGAGAAGGAAAGAAGGGAGGCTCTGCTGCAGCGGGAGAACCTTATGCAACACCAGGGCATCGTGGATCAGCTCTCTCAGCTCCTCCCCAAAGCCAGTAATGTGAGAAACTCCCCACAAAGCAAAAATCCACTTGTCTTTCCGTGAAATATTGTCTGCTTTCACTTGTCCTGGTGCCCCCAAAATGGAAAATTCCTTTTGGAAGTGTCGATTAACATCCTTTCCAGTTTCCCCTGCGTGGGCCGTAGCTACCAGTGCATGAGAGTCCGTATCCACAGTTACATGCACATATTTTAAGCACCCAAATACATTAACATGTGTAACACCCCATTGCCAAAGCTGCAACACTTGCAGTCTCTGGGGGTTGGTCCCATGGAAAACTGGTTCGTGATTCACTGCTCATTCACTACGTTTTGCAGGGTCTGCAATTTTTCCAGAGGCAGGGGCCACTGATCCACCCACACAGGTTTCTCAGTTAACCATGTCAAGGTTAAGGCGGGCTGTTTAATGCCCTGCAACACAGTGGCCCCTGTCAAAAATCCCTGTCCATTCCCCAAACACCCTCTCCAAGAGCAGGGACTGCCCTGAACCCAAGGCCTCCTTGACCTGTAAGAGCATCCCGAATACCAACAGCTACTCCACACCCCCAGTCCTGCAGGCTGTGGGGTCTGAGCGGCCGACCGACTTTATCGGAAAGTGTGGGGTAGGGCTGGGGCTGGGGCTGGGGCTGGGTCTGGGGCTGAGGCTGGGGCTGGCTGCTGGCAGCACTTGCTGGGAGCTGGGGTGTGAATTAGCTCCTTGTTTTGGCAGGTGAAGAAACACAGGAGCTCCCCACCTCCTCTGCCACCTGTGTGTGGCACAGGCATCCCTTGCACTGTGCCCGCGTGACCTGTAGGGAAGGTGGCCAAGGGTCCCTCCAGCTCAGCCATCCTCCTCTCAGGTGCCCACTGATGACCTACGGCTCCTGGCTGGGGATGGTGGCTGGGTCCAGGCCCAGAGCGTGTCCTAGTGCAGCACAGCTGCCCCCCCACAGGCATTCTTAAGCCTGCACCCCAGTCTGGGAGCAAGCACTTCCTTTTATACTATTCCTACCACGGGTTATACTCGACGTATTCTAATTGGCTCTTAACTAAAGGTTACATTTACATACTCCACCCATCTTGCAGCCTGGGAATCAAGTCTCTTTCTCAGTCCCAGGAGCACTGAATCCGTATCACAGCTCCTGCTCCCACATCTTGTGGCCTTGCTGCATGATACACAAGAATATGCTGACCAATTGACCCTTCTGTTCTCACCAGGACGGCGTTGGGCCTGGCCTTGCTGAGCTACACAGGGGACTGCTTGAACAACTGCTCCACAGGCTCATGGCCTTGCTTCTCAAGCCATTCTGCCACAATTCCCCCTTTTTCTTTTTGTACAATCACCACCTGGTTAGTTGCCTTTTCAATTCCTCTTATAACACATCTATATGCTATGTGTACTATTATAACTACAATTATAATGATTAAAAGCCAACGATAATATACAGCTTAAGCAACAAAGCCTTACTACAATAGCAATAAGTAACAGTATGAATCTCTTTGTGGATGGACTGGGAATGGTCATTCATGCCCTCAAAATCTTCACAACCGTGGCCGTGTGCGAGCAGCAAAAAATCAACAGCAGCTCTGTTCTGCAAAGCAGCGTGTCTCACACTGTCTACATCAGTAAGCAGGCCTCTGAGAGAAAGAGATGTAGCATTGGTTTGTTTACTCAGCCAACCGCCTGAGTTTGTTAGTTTCTTTAAGGCAGCAGCAGCTGCTACCCCAGGGGCCAGTGCTGATTTGCCAGGGTCAAAGTTTTGCGGACTCAACTCCGATCCATATGGTCAAGTGAGCTCCTTCATTGAAACACACACAGAGCTTCTATAAGTTTCCATATCAGTATACGAGTTACATTACATTGCTGTTGGTTAGATGCTCTGTTCATGTGTCTCACTATTGCTAAGAATTGGTTGAGGCTGCACAGTCACTTTGTTGCCCTTTAAGGTAATGGCTAATTCTCTTGCAGTTTGTTACCTTATGGAGTTTCTGACAAGCTCCTGTTCTCAGACATCTGCTCTCCTGTTGATCTGTCTCTGTTGGCTTCCCCAGGTCTGATACATGGGGGTGAGAAATAAATGGGCCAAAACCACCATTCCTCTCAAACTGCATTACTACAATTCCCCCTTCTTGTTTATGGACCAGCCAGATTTTTGTGAAGAGCATTATCCATCCTGCCAGGGAAACACTGTGACATACACGGCAAAAACAATACTAAGGGAAAAATAACTGACGAACACAGAAGCCCTTGTTTAACTAAATCTAAAAAACCATCCCATAAACAGAAAGCCATACTATAAAACGTGGCAAGCTAAAAACTGCTAATTGGCTACACATACTGCTCACACCAAAGTGATTAATTAGTACTCATAACGAGTTTTGAGAAGCATATCTTATAGTTAATCATTGTTAGTTTACCTTTGATGTCTACAAGTTATCTGCACACCTGCTGTGTTTTGGCCATCTTATTATGGCTGGTTAACGACATGTTCACTTCCAAATACTTTCCTACAACTCCTCCTTGGGTTGAGGCAGTGTGTACCTCTGCCTTCAAGGTCACTATGTTTGAGAATGTAATTACCAAATACCTCTCAGCATGAGTAATTTTCCTGTCTTATGGGAATTCAAGGATATTGTCTTCTGTGAGGAGAGCCAGGCCGCCGGCAGGCCCATTGACCTCCTTGCCAATTTTTTCCCTTTTAGTAACTGTGTTACAAGAACTGCTTTTTGAAGTCTCTGCAAGGGCCCTTTGCAGAAAGCTCAATGAACAGGGCAGTAAATGTAAGACAAGTACCATAATTACCAAATCCAGTAATCCAAATCTGACCATCGACAATATCCATCCTGAAATTCCCCAGTCATGACACCAACTGTAAGTGCCTTGATACCTTTGCTGTTGCATTTGTTTGCTTTGCCAATCAGGAGTGTCAGAAGTGCAGATAACAGCAGAACTCGCCTTTTCCTGCAGGCACCGATTGCAGTCTGTGACCTTAGGCTGTGCAGAAATCACTATTTCCCTAATTTTCATTTAGCACAAACACATGCATTTTTCAAAGACTGTCAGATCATTCAAAATATCCCACAGCAAAGTTCATAGTCCACTGTGGCTGCAGTTGGAACACTTGACTTCAGTCACTGGGATCAGGATCTCGTCCTGGTTCATGCAAGCTTGAGTTCTTCTGGATCCCCGGCTTTATCCGCTTGGCTCCCGTATCAGTAATGACACAGGCAGATCTCCTTCCCAAGTTAGTACCTGTAACTTCGTTCTTAATAACACCTGACATTGACTTTTCTTTCTCTTTTTTCCTCTTTTTTTTTTTCTTCAAACCTTCTTTTAAACCTACTTCATGGTTCACCATTGGAGGTACCAAACTGTTCTGTGAGAGACATAACTAGTTCAAAACATAAAGAGATTTGTGACATTCATATGTTTTACCATGGCTTTGCCTGTAGGTAAATGTGGTGTCCCTGTAACACAGGCAATGTTTGTGCTATATATTCTGAGCTGTTGTCCAGTTTGAATTAATGGGGTAGTCTACTGCTGCTATAACAGATCACACTTACTGGATTCCCCCGTTTGTGTAGTAGCTCACACTGCCAGAAAACACAGTAATCTCTAATCCCTTGCACTGTTAACTCATGAATCAAACTTTCAATGTCCAAGTTTTTACTGTAATCAAATTCTCATCCATGTAATGATAAAAGATTAGATCAGGATGTGTTTTTCATACTGGAGCAAGTGTGCAGGCTACATAAGTCTGGCATATAGTCAGTGAATTTTTATGCCTTGTGGAAGCAAGACCCAATAATACCTTTTGAAGAAAAAACAAACCCAATTTCTTGATATTTTTGCATGGTCCACAAACTTGCTGAAGGGTTTATACACCCTGTAGTCAGTTACTCCTCTATTAAATGTTGCAAATGGGCAATTTTTTTTTTCCAAGTAGCTAGTAATCAGCCCAAATGGGGTTTTTCTGTTTCTCAGGTTGAAATTCTAAAGTAAGCTGCCCAATTGATTAGGGGTCTCCCGGATGCCTTGAAAATCTATATGCAAACCCTAAAGGAAAAGATTGCACGGACAATTAGAGCACTGAAAGAATGGTTTAGTTCTTTGCCTATGCCTTCTACCATCCAAAGTGATAATGGTTCACACTTCACCGTGACCATTGTCCAGCAATGGGCAAGGGGAGAAGGTATTAATTGGGTCTCCCATACACCTTACTACCCTCAAGCAAATGGGATAGTTGAACGGGTTAATGGATTAATCAAAAGGTTTGCAAAAGTCCATGTATCAAATTGGCACTTGAGACTATCTGAGGCAGTATATACTGTTAACAACAGATGGGGTGAAAATGGGAACGCGAAAGTAAAAGCGTTTTGCCCTACTAGTGATTTAACCTCCAAAGAACCACATAAAATCAGCAAATCTTCTACGTGACTATATTCTGGTCAACCTGTAACAGTCAAGTTGCCTCAGATTGCATTTGTGCCCCTGATACTGACCAATCCAAGAGGACAGTATGCATGGGAAGCCAAAGATAATTCTGATCGTATACATCGAATAAGTAGCAGATGGATTATACCAGATTTCTAACCAATTCACTGTCGAGCGTATATACGTTCGAACAACTCCCTTCTCCTTTAATTACAGGACGACTCCAAAAGGAAAGGAAGGGCAACTGAGAAGACACGGGGTGGAGGCCTCATAAGTGTCAACAAGAGATTGAGAAACTACAACCTTGAAGCCCAACTGGGAGTTTTGGTCTTCTTATTTCGTTTTTTTCTGTTTGTTTGCCTGTTTATATATATATTTGTTTGAGCTTTATTTTGTCTTTGTTTTGTCTTTTTTTTCTCTCTCTTTTTTTTTTTTAAGTAGCATACTTGTTTTTACACAAGTTTTGATAATAAATGCTATATTATGGCTATAATTGTAAAAATCTTTGTACTAATAATTATAATTTCTAGGATAACATTAGGCAACAGTGAACAATCTAGTATACGGGATAGACAGGTGTGAGCTTTTAAACAACATGATGATGGTTCTCCTATTATAAATCACGCTGAACCAGACAATGTGGTCTATAAATTGATACAAGGTTTTGCTCGTATGCTTAACTTTTGCCATGTCACTATCTGTCTGCCTTTACCACATACCCCTACTCAAGGGATCCCCATAACAGCTCTCCCTGTGGACCTGGGTAAAAATCTAGATTGGCTCTGGAACCAAAATAAGTCTATCATTTGGGGGGAATTTGAATGGAAGTGGCCATTTAATAATACATTAAATCGAACCTCCGTTTGGAGTCTAAACTGTTCCTATGCTTCCCTTTGTCGGGACAATAGGACTTTGGGATGCAAACAATCTCGATCCTTCCACAGCCGTGTTCCAGACACCCTTGGGCAGATACATGAAATGGGGACGAGCCATATTGGGGAAAGTGCTTGGTCCTGAGGTGTGTGGAAACAGTAAATATGCAGTCATGTTTTGAATTTCCTTCAACAACCAATAATTCTTGCACGTGGTTCGATGTAACACAAGGGCCACCTGCCAGTTGTTAATGAATTGCTACCCTTGGCTGTCCCAACAAATGGTCTTAACACAACCTGATGCAAAACCCCTTCTATGGAATTGCACAAATAGTATTGATCGTACCACTGCTGGGGACCTAGAAAATAGTTGTTGTTCATTCTTTTATTATGGAATTTAGCTAGTGCTGCCTGCTTGTGTCAAAATGACCAGAGACATATTCTCCAGCAATGGGATGTAATAGTAGCACAAGCTGTAGAGATGTAGAATATACTGAGAAATCCTCCTGTCAGATCCTTCAGGGCAATTGTGATGGCTCCTCTATACATGGCTCCATGTCAGTTAACTTGGATATGGTCAGACAGGAATATTCAATCTCTCAGGAACTGTGGTATCCCTGTACCAAATGAAGTATAGACATTGCTAATTTGACTTTATCTCAGAAGCTGGCTGTATGGGCTAAAGGTTTCTTTGGATTAGAAATAGGTCACCTTAAAACCAGAATTATGTTGTCCAATTTAACTGCACAAGTGGAAGCCTTAGCAGCCCTTACTAATGAAAATTTTGATTTGCTCAATGAACAAGTACAAGCCATCTCCAAAGTTGCACTTCAAAACCGGCTTGTGCTAGATATGATGCTACTTAAAGAACAAGGGGTGTGTGGACTCCTGAAAGCAAACCATGAGCAGGAAGAATGCTGTGTTACAATCCCTAATGTGTCAGTACCTCTTCGAGAAAACCTCCAGAAGATGAAGAAGATAGCTGAAGTCACACGTGAACTGCAAGAACAAATAGAGGACACTTGGTTGGGAAATATTTTTGGTAGAATAGGATGGATATTTTCGGGGTGGATTACTAACCTGCTGCAAACCTTAATTGTTATTATAATTTGCATTGTTATAGTAAGTATTGCTATCAGTTGTATCAAAAGAATCATGGTAACATCCATCTCTCACGTAAGGGTTCACGTAAAAACCGAGGAATATGTAGCTCTGCTAAAGTATGCAGATGAAACCCATGCATCTGCCAATAATAACATATAAGTGGTTGAATTGTGACTCAGGTCACGGGGTGGAATGTAAGGCTGAGCTACACACACAGGTTTCAATAGTGCCCAGGCAGAGCAGGCGGCCTATGGGCAGTTGTAATACACAACTCAGTCTTGGGCTGCTTTTAAGCTCTTTGTCTGCGGAGACACCTCATGGGGAGCTGTGTAGATGGCTCCCACTTGAGTTGTGTTGTGAACAGACTGAAGCGGGCACTTCACAGCACCTGAAAAACCTGCATGGAGCCTTGCTAAGCCTTGGCTTCCTTCCACAAACATATGTCCTGAGTCCCAGTCAAACCACTACTCAAACTGTTTGACAAGCCCTAAGGGTGCCCATTTGGTTTCGATGGGCCAAGACAATGGGAATATGCAAGAGATAGGGCCGAAGATGTCAGGCCCAGCCCTGCATCCTGTCACACACATCAGCAAAATGAACCAAATAAAAGCTCTGGCATTCGAGCTCCTATTGGGAGCCCTTCCTCCAACCTTAGGAGGAGACCCTTCCCCCTTAGCCGGGCGGCTGGCTGAGGTAACGTATTGGGAACCCTTACCTGAGAGACGGGGTAAGTGACTATGTGATATGTTTGAAGTGTGTCGCTCTGAGTGACTAACGTATGGGTAATATTTTGTGTGCTTGTGAGCTGTGAGCGTGTGTTTTAGGGAAGCTACAGTGGCTGTAATAAGAGTATTTTGTGGATTACCTATGGGGAGTGTAACCGTGGGGTTTGTGACTCTGCTGTGGATCATCTTATTGTGTGTTGTGTTGGCAGCAGAGTATTTTGTGGATCTTTGTGACTGTAATCAGTGTGGTCATACTTCCAAACTGCAGTAGTGAATTCCCCATTGTATCCAACAATAACCTGCAAGTGACGTACTGAATTTGCATTCTGGGTTTTTAGAAATAAATTACTATTAATTCCATTTTAAAAACCTGTGGTCCAGTGCCTTTCTGTCACACTCCCGTCAGCCCCCTTTATACTGAGCATGACATAATTGGCGTGGAATACTCTCTTTGGTCAGTTAGGTCACCTGTCCTGGCTTCGCCCCTCCTTTCTCATGAAGAGCTGAGAAAGTCCTTGACTGTCTGACAGCAACTAACAACATCAGGGTGTTATCAGCGCTACTCCCATTTTAACTCTCAGACACAGCATTCCATCCGCTGCTCCAAATGAAGTTAACTCCATCCTGACCAAAACCAGGACAATCAATTACAAGAAAAATCTATTGTTTCATTCCTCACCTTAATTGGATCAGAGGATTGGCTGGAGAGGCTTTAATAGATCCCTCTGGTGCCCTGTAATCTCACCCTACCCTGTCAGGTTTCTCTTCCTCTCGACTATTCCAAACACATCGACATTCCTTTTTCCAGTGACCCTCCTACTTACAGTAGGCACATTGATTTGTTCTTAAAGAAATTTCACAGAAGCTTCCTCTGCTTCCTCCACCAACACCTGCCTCTGCATCTGAGCCCTCTTCGTATACCTCTTCTTCCCCATCCTGCTGTCAGGGCAGCCAGAAAAGCAGCCTGCAGTTCTGCTTACCCTTGCTTCTCCTTTTCTGCCACCCCTTCTCTGTTATGAAGTACTCTCCCAGTCCAGGAGAGGGGCTGATGGAGTCCCCAGGCAACAAGTTGGCTCGTTCTGGAGGCCAGTCAGCCCACTTCTCCTTGTCAGGTGCAGCAAGACAAGGCAGGCAAGGTGTCAGTGCAGTCCCATCTGGGGCACCCAAAACTGTTGTCCCAAAAGCAGGGTCATAACCCGGTGTGCAGCATGCCAGGACACATACATAGCAGAGTTACTGGGTTTAGTCCATGTCTGCACAGAGCTGGGTACTCAGAGGTGATTCCTCAAAGCCAGCACCCTGCACACACAATTGGCAACTGATTGATCCTATTACAGGACTAGAAAAACCTGCCTAAAGTTACACCTCTTGGGGACCAATTACCACATCACCTACTATAGGTCAAGCACATTCAAATGAGCACCCTGCTCCTTGAAGGTGTGGGGGGCTGTCATCTGCACAGCCCTTTGACTGGAGGGGGTGGCTGCGATCTCCCCCTGACACCTTCCCCTTTCCCTACTCACAGCTGAGCTTTGTTGCCTCCATTCCTCCCGGGCTCTGCCCCAGCTCTCGCCCCTGCTGGGGCAGGAGGTTTCCTCTTCATCAGGCCTTCAGCCCTTCTCCAAGGGCGCTTTTTAGCAGCCCAGGCTCTTTATCAGTCCTTTGGCCTCCTTTAACAGTGGAGGTGTTAGCAAAGCCATTAGTGCCCTGAGCACCAACCCAAACACAGCCTGGCCCCATAGTGGGATATTGTCTGTTACAGGTGTCCCTGTGGCAGAACCCAGCAGTTCTCTCACTGCCAGAGGACAGCTTCAAAAAGCCCAAACTCCAGCACGTTCTCTCACATGAAAGCTGCATGAGCTGAAAGATGATTTCACTCGGATGTGAAATCTAACAGAATCTAACTGGGAAGCCCCTCTAACAGAATCACACAGAATCACAAGTTTGGAAGAGACCCCTGAAGATCATCAAATCCAACCATTCCCATCCTAAGCTAAACCAGATCCCTAAGTACCTCATCTACCCTTTTTTTAAACACATCCAGGGATGGTGACTCAACCCCCTCCCTGGGCAGCCTGTTCCAGGCTCTGACAACTCTTTCAGTAAAAAAAATGTTTCTAATATCCAATCTAAACCTGCCCTGGCAAAGCTTGAGGCCATTGCCCCTTGTTCTATCTTCTGTCACCTGGCTGAAGAGACCATCACCCACCTCTCTACAACCTCCCTTCAGGCAGTTGTAGGTGGTGATAAGGTCTCCCCTCAGCCTCCTCTTCTCCAGGCTGAACAGCCCCAGCTCACTCAGCCGTTCCTCATATGATTTGCCCTCCAGCCCCTTAGCCCATAACCCCAGAGCTTGCCTTAGCCACCTGCACAGTGATAATATTTTCCTCTTTCTAAAACTCTCTCAGCATGCAGCCTCAAAATGCCAATCATGCAGCGAATGCTCCCGCACAACAGGTGCCTGAACCAAAACGAGTTTCTGGCCTTCAGGTTCCCACAGCAGCCCTTACTCAGCCCCACAAACTCTAGGAGACGTTTCTCCCACAGGAAAGCCCCATGAACTGAAAGGTGTTTCTGGGCCACAGCTTTTCTTTGGCTGCTGTTTCTCAGCCCCGCTCACACTGCGGATCCGGCCTTGTCTAGTGACCTGGACAGTCCTAAGGGTGCCTTACGCCTCTCTTGCCACTAGAGAGCATCTTCAACATGAAGAACCGCAGCAAAGGCAGCAAAAGCTAAGAGCTGTTCCCAGCCTTAAGGTTCCCTCAGCAGCCCCTTCTCAGCCCCACTAACACCGAGGCCGACCAATTGATTGCTATAGGGATGGCTCTTTCCATTCTCTTTATTATCCATTCCCTGTACGTGTTTAATAGTTTCATGTGGACACTTTTATTAGGGTCCCAAGGTGGGTCTTGAAGAATCCTTTTTATCTTCCCCCGCTCCATTCACCTGATCACT
Organism: Gallinula chloropus; assembly: GCF_964237585.1. Taxonomy (NCBI): domain Eukaryota; kingdom Metazoa; phylum Chordata; class Aves; order Gruiformes; family Rallidae; genus Gallinula; species Gallinula chloropus. The sequence continues at coordinate 1,056,754 of NC_140106.1, forward strand.
CGCTGAATCCTGGGCCACTGTTAAAACTAATTGTTCCCCAGTTTCTGTTAAATGGTCTGACAAGAGTTGTACCTCATCCCAATCAGGGTTATGCTGCCTGATAAGAAATTGAAAATGCTTGCCCACCCCTGCCAGATTGTCCCGATAGTTCTTAGCCTGCCTTTCCCAGGTTTGGAAAACAAAAGAACGCGGAACTTTCTCCACAGCAGTCCCTCCATGAGGTCCCACGGCCTCCCTTCAGGGGCCTGTAGTGTAGTTTGTCCCTTCTTGCTCCTAATTCTGTTAGAGATGGGGCTATGGGGGGAAACTGCTTTCACTTTCCGAATCATCTTCTGAGGGTGCTTTTGGGGGTGGCCAATACAGATCAGGTGGGTCCTCTGGTTTATGCCTCTTTCCTGCTTTTCTGCCCCTCTGGCCCATACTACAAGCTGAACAGCACCTGCTCAGTTTCCCCCACTCTGTTTATTATTTTTGATCCCGTGGGGTGTTAAACCACAATCTTTTTGCATTCCAGGTGATTACGAAGGGTGAAACACATATTGGCATAGGAAGCCTCATCCCAGTTTTGTTCCCTTTTAAGAACAGCATCGATTGTCAAATAGTGTTCTCATTTAAAGATCCAGTACGAGGCCATTTAACCCCATGTCCTAATTTATACAGATGCCACCACTGATTGCAATAGTTAATCAGGGTCTTTCCATCTTCTGCTCCTCCTGACCCTGCAATATCTTTCCAATGGGCCAAAATACACCCCAGGGGGCTCTTTTGCCACATCCCTCCCCCCTGTTTTTGCCCACCTTGGGCGAGTTCTAAAGGAGTGTTTTCCCTGCAATGAATGTACCTAAACTGAATGTAAATTCAAATAAGTTCAAATAAAAAGCCTGTATAAACCTGTATAAACCTGTATAAATGGGCAAAGACTTATTCTTGCACCTGAATGAGAGATTCAAAGTTCTCAGTCCTCCTCCCATATAGTATTCGTTTTACACTCTTTAGATTTCCACAAATCAGTTGCTTCAGCTGACATGAGCTAAAAATGTTCTCCCACTCAGACCAGTTGTCAACAATCAGTCGGATATTTATTACACACAGTCACACATATATATAAGAATTCTGAGAAGGGGCTGGGTTATTCAAAGCAGTGCTGAGAAATCATCATCAGCCTCCTCACTCTAGGGCAGGCACGCTGCTATGTGGTGGTGGTCTTTTGGGGTCTTCTGGAGGAAGGCTCATAGTCTTCCTTGCAGTCTGTTCTTCACCTGTGGTGCAGATTGCTGAGTTACAAACACAGGGTCAGTTTAAACTGTTCCCTTCTTGAATAATTGCACCATTCTTTTGCTTACTTCTGGTATCTGTCTCCTCTTTATCCTTGGTACCAGCAGCACCTACTATCTTGTTCCTGTTTCTTCTTGTTGCCTCCTCTATCTAACCTTCAGTTCTTTCTCAAACGTAAAACAACTGCTCATGATAAAACATGTGCTCAATAGTGACTATCTCTTCCCAGCTATTGTAACATTAGACATTTGATATGTCAAACTAATAGTTGCCCACTAAACTAATTAACAACAGTATCGGGAGGAAGGCTGAGGGGGGGGCCCCTTGGCCACCTTCCCTACTGATCACACTGGCATCCTGCGAGGCCCTGGCACTGTGCAAGGGATGTCTGTGCCACACACAGGTGGTAGAGGAGATGGGGAGCTCCTGGACTGAAGTGCAGCTGGCGATCTTGTGGTGATCCCATGCCCAGCTTACTGACTGCTGACACCGTGGGCATTCATGTTCCTGCATGCCCCAAGATGCTGTTTGGCCCAAACCTGGGGAACTCCTGGGTTTCCCTTTAAAAGTTCTGCCACCCCGCACACTGTCAGGAGCTTTCCTCGCAGGCCAGCGGGGAGCTTGGAGCAGCTGAGGCTGCAGGGGCAGGCTGAGTACGGGGTGAACATGCTCAGCAGCTCCAGCCTGGAGTTCTCTTGGGTGTCCTAATTGAAACAGGAGCTGCAGGGGTTCCTGCCCACCCACCGCCCCCTGCTCTCCACAGCAGAAAAAGCCCGGGCAGTGGGCTTGATGGGGATGGACCTCGATGCACAGGACCCAGAGCACCCAGCACCTCAAGTCTCCTCGTGCCCAGAGACAAGCCCCGGTGCTCCCTTGCAGGATGCCAATGGCTTGGGAGATTTCTCCTCCAAGGCCTTAGAGTGTCACAGCGTCCGGGAGCTTAAGTTTGAAGCCTTGGGGAGATCTTTTCTCACTGGGACCTGTGGCACGATGGGGAAGAGCGGTACCTGGATGCACGGAGAGTCTGATGGTTGTGCAGGAGCCGTTCCTCTACGTGCTGCTTGTCTTCCTGCAGCACCTTCCTTCTGTCACAGGCAGGCACGTTTATCAGGCTGAAGGTATCACGGAGAAGCGCGTCCTTCACCTCGCGGTCCAGGCGAGAGTCTGTGGTGAAGCTGGGAGAGTGGTTCACCTGCAAAACAAGGAGCTAATTCAGACCCCATCTCCAAGCAAGTGCTGCCAGCTGCCAGCCCCAGCCCTACCCCACACTTTCCGATGAAGTCGTCCGGCCGCTTACACCCCACAGCCCGCAGGACTGGGGGTGTGGAGCAGCTGTCGAGATTCAAGATGCTCTTACAGGTCAAGAAGGCCTTGGGTTCAGGGCACTCCCTGCTGTTGTAGAGGGTGTCCAGGGAATGGACAGGGACACCCTCCAGTCCCGCTTAGCCTACAGCAGCTCGCCTGGCTACTTGAATTCACAGCTCAATGATTTTGGGACTCACGTTGCCCTTCTGAAGCAGATCAGCTCTGTTCAGCCCACCGCCCCTTGCTGCGCCGCATCCCCCAGCTCTCAGCTCTCCACTGATTCCAGAGTTGCTTCAGCCCAGCAGGAGATTCCCCCCTCACCTCGAGCAGCCACGGCTTCAACGTTCTGTCCAGTAAAATGTCGAAGCCCAGGATCTCAAAGCAGGCACTGCCAGTCACGTGCTGTGGAAAGCAACTCTGGTACTGGTGCTTCACAATGGGGTGAGCGGAGATAAGCGTCTTGATAACAAGATCTTCAATATCTTCCCAGGGCTTGGCTGTTTTGAGGTTGTTTTCTCTCATCCAGTTAAACAGGGTGGACAGTTTCCTGTGTGCAGGACAGAAGACACTAAGAGCTGCCCTGTGATACCACAGTAGCCCCAGTGCCCCAGGCACTGCAGCATCCACACAAGACCATACCTCTTGCTGCCCTTCACGTCATCCCAGACAAAGTTTTCACAGCGTCTGTTGATGGCATAATTGGTCAAATGCATGCAGGTGTCATCCTGAGAGAGGAAATGTGAGAGGCTTTCATTTACAATGAGCTACAGGACACCAACACAAACAGCTCACAGACACAACTGAAATACCTTCTGGGAGGAGGCGGAAGAGGTACAGAGGGTGCAAAGAACAGGAAAGAAGCAAGCTGCATGCCATGAAAGCCACCACACTTGCCTTTCCTACTGGGTTCCTGGTGCTGCTGGGGTCGATGTACCTCTTGGTGGCAAAGCGGGCCAGACCCTCCTTGTAGATAAAAATCCTCAGTGGGTCACAAGAGGTGACCAGCACATAAAAGCGAAGGTCAAATTTGAAGCCATCAATGAGGAAAGGCTGTGAGAAAAAAAGGCAGGAGGGACGTGAGAAAAGCAAAGGCTGCGAGGCGGCTGCTGGCTGCCCTGCACGAGGCTGGCTGCTCTGTCTCCCTGCTTGTGCCGCTCCCCGGCCCCTCAGCAGCGAGGAGAAAGGCAAGCTTTCGCCAGGCCTTTGCTGAGCTGCGGCCACCTCTGTGCCCCTGGCAGGTCCAGGAAGGTGCAGGGAGAGGACACAAGGAGGATGTGGGGTGCTGGAGGAGCTGCGAGGTTGCACACCCCCAGCTCTTGTTTGAGACTGTCCCCGTTACCTTAGAGATGTACTGCTGACAGATCATATGCTTGTCGTGTTTGATCTCCTTTGGGTTACGTGTTATGAAGATGCCTTTTCCCTGGCAGCCACTGGGAGGCTTGCAAATGAACATTCCAGTTTTCCTCTTGTCTCTGTAGGCCTGGAAATCTCCATAGCTGTGGGAGGAAGCAGGGGCTGTTAAGACCTTCCACCCAAAAGCCAATTCACACTCCTCCCACACTGAACCCCCTCATCTACAGCATGAGGAACCCTGAGCTCAAGGATGCCTTGAGCCAACTGACGAGACATTGCTCAGCAGCTACACGCTGCCGGCCTTCCTAGGCAAGTGCCTCCCCGTGTGGGGTTGAATATACCCAGTCTGTCTTTCCTTCTTCTTTTGATGTTCCCTTTTCCAGTCTGTGATAATGGAAAGAAATGGATCATCTCCTCCTACGTCAGGAGCCACCCGTCTTTTTCTTCCCGGTGAATTTGTGTGGGAGAGGAGCCAGGCCTCTCTGAATTGAAGCAGAAGAAATGAGCACGCAGCCACTTCTTTGCCTGGGCCAGGCAGGTCAGGAAAGAATGGGAACTGGGAGCAGCTGGGCTGCAGCAGCTCAAGGCCAGCTACTCTGTCCCTTGGGAAGCAGAAGCAGCCAGAGGACTGCCAGGGTTGGGGATCTTGTGCTGGCCGGGGGGAGCGGGGCATGGCACAGAAGGACTTGCAGACCCCTCCCCATCCTCTGGGGAGGATAACAGGGAACACAGAGTGCCACTGACCTGATTTTCCTTGGTCCATGGATGCCCCAGTCTCTGTGGCTGAATGCCCCTGTCTGCCACCCAGGAGCTTCTGTGCCCTTCAGAGGCTCTCTGGGGAGGGACCAGAGCTCTGCCTTGGGCACTGCCCAGACTGCCCTCTGCTGGGGAGAGAGAAGGGGAAGGTGAAGAGTTTGGTGGGAGGTGGATTGGGCTGGAAAGTGCCCAGGGAAAAAAAAAACCCTGTCCATGTGTCATGGTTTTAGTGTCATGGTTTTAACCTCCGCTGGCAACTAAGCACCAGGCAGCAGCTCACTAACTCTCCCCTGCTGTGATATGGGGAGGATTCAAAGGGTAAAAAAGAGAAAGAACCTCATGGGATGAGAGAAAAACAGTTTCATAAGCAAAAAGCAATTTTTAAAAGGGAAGAGGAAAAAAGCCCAAACAACCCCCAGCAAAGAGGGATGAAAAATGAATCCTATGAAAAACAAGCAATGTGAAAGAAAACAATTGTTCTGCACCATGCAGTCCCTGGACATGGCAGGAGCAATCCCTCGTGCATCTGGCACTGCAATAAGGAATGCCTGCTGCTCAATCCTCCCATGGCAGCGAGAGGTTTTATACCCATTTCACTGACATCAGGACCATTCCACATCTGTCCCGTGCAGGCGCTCAGGGGGCGAGGGAATGGGAGTGACCGCGGTGGGCAGAGAGCGGGGCAGCGTCTAGGGAGAGGGGGTGCTTCCTGCCCGGGGGTGCAGGCAGAGTGCAGGCAGGGTGCAGGCAGGGTGCAGGCAGGGTGCAGGCAGGGTGCAGGCAGCAGCCCCCTGCCTGGAGAGCCTATGAATTCCTGTGGGGGGGTGGCTGTGCTGCACTAGGACCCTGTCTGGGCTCAGCCGCAGCCGCCATCCCCAGCCAGGAGCTTTGGGTGGTAAGTGAGCACCTGAGGGGAAAAAGGCTGAACCGGGGGGCCCTTGGCCACCTTCCCTACCGATCAGGCTGGCACAGTGCAAGGGACTCCTGTTCCCCACACGGGTGGCAGAGGAGGTGGGGAGCTCCTGGACTTCAGTGTAGCTGGTGATGTCGTTGTCTGAGACCTTGCTGGCTGGGGATACCGGGGGACATCTGCCCATGTGTGAGGACACACTGCGGGCTTCACCTGCAAGAGCAGAGTTATTTGTTGGGGAGACAGGCAGAACCCAGCAGCTCTCCTGCTCAACTCCTGGAACCTCCTCGATGGGGTTGCTCAGTGCCAGCAGCAGGGAGCGTGGTACTCACAGTCTGCAGCCTTGATTCCCCAGCCAGGGAGCCGCTGGCCTCTCGCCTGCTGCAATTTGCTGCGCTCATGGCAGATGATGTGATGTCCCTGAATGGAGAGGGAGCCTGTGGCAGCAGGATCCAAGCCCGGTGTGGCTGGCAGCTCAGCGTTGGCTCTGGACTTGGGCATGCACTGCTTTGCTGAAGTCTGGATGTGAGCTCGTGGGAGCAAGGGCAGGCTGAGTGTCAGCGCCTGGTGGGTGCTGTGACCCTTATGTTCATCACACCTAAACTCCACCTGGGATGAGAGAAAGCAGCAGCAGCTCAGTTCCACAGGCCTTGGCACGAGGCGGGAAGGAAAAGTCGTCTCTGGTCGCCCACAGGTGCTCGCTAAAGCCTGGCCCTGCGCCTTCCCCTGGGTGCAAACCACAGTCAGCACCCTCCACTCAAATGCTCTGAGGGGTCACAGCAGCTGCCCGCCTCATCTGCCTGCAGCAGTGCTGACTGCCACCCTCTGCCCTCAGCACTGGGCTGAGCCGGAGCAGGCTTTGTGGAGAGAAGTGCCAGGCTCAGCAAGGAAGGCTCTGACCCAGCCCCAGATAAACCTTCGCTCTGAAAAAAATCCCTTTGTTTGCCCAGGCTTCCCTTCAGTCCCCCAAAGTCCTGGAACTGGAACAAAACCCACAGACCCAGACACTACGTGGGATCTTGTTGAACTGGGCCAAGCCAGGGCTGCTCGATGCCTGCGCGTCATTGCTCATGCCCCGCCCAGGAATGGCTCTCCTGTGCCGGCCTCGCAGGGTCGGCCTTCCCTTACCTGGCCTTTGGGGACAATGGTGCTGAATCCCTGGGTGTCGGCTGGTCCGTTGGCTGTGGGGAGCAGCTGAGAGAGCTGATCCACAATGCCCCGGCATTGGATAAGGTTCTCCCGCTGCAGAAGAGCCTCCCTTCTTTCCTTCTCCTCCTTTTCCACAAGGTCCTGGGGCTGCACAGAGTTGTACTGCATGGGCTGGACCTTTGGAAATACAGACCGGAGTTCCAGCAAACTTGAAGCCCTTGTGATGCCTGAGAGACACCAAGCCACAGGCTGCTCCCAGCCCTAAGGAGAATGACAGACTTGGGGCTGGAGCAGGAAGAAGATCCCGGTGGGAGTCCCAACAGCCATGGGACGGGACAGCCTGGTGCTTGCAAGGGCCTCCCAGCACAAGCTGTCAGCTCTCCCGACATCAGGAAGGGGAGTCAAACCTTGGAGCTCCCTTCCCTGGGAGACACCCCTGGCCAGCACAGCCCTGTTCCACCTTACTACCTTTGAGGGCCTCATGACCACCACTGCCAAGAGCAAGGTACCTTCCTGTTCCCTGCGCTGCTGAGCCTCTTGGTGAGGAGGGTGGTGGGAGCTGTGGGTTTGGGATGGATGTGGGATTTGTCCCCAGCTGACACTCCTTGCAGGTGCTCTTTCCTCTCCATTTTCTTCTTGCTGGTGAGAGCCTCCAGCTTTTCTTTTCTCAGTCGAATTTCCTCGAGCTGCTGCCTGCCGGAGAGCAGGAGTCTCAGTCACCAGGTGAAGAGGAGCCGTAAGAACAAAAGGCGATTACGAGTCTGGACTGAACAGACCCGAAGAGAAGGGTGCAGGGAGATGGGCCAGGAGGACGTGGAAAAGAGACTCGCACGGTGTGAGAAACCCCCTTGAATTCGGCCATGGCCACCAGAAGGGTCGAGGGTGCCTGTGCCACAGCACAGGCCCAGAAGTCAGTGGAATAGGGTGTCTGCCTCTCCAGAGGACGCACTCCTGCAGACTCCTTCCTTTCCAGCGTTCACCAGCTTAGGTGCATCTGTTGAGCAGCAGAGCTGCTCCCAAGAAGGGCTCAGAAGCCAGGGGTCTCTGTGCCAGCCCTGTGAGGAGTGGGTTCTCCACAGGGGCAGCGTACCTGGCACACTCCTCCCTTGCTGTGGATGAGGCCGTTTCCCGGAAGAGGGAGATGCTCTGCTTGAAGAACGGCTCGTACTTCTCTGTCCCACACGCCGGGTAAATGCGCCGGAAACCGCCCAGGTGGGTCTTCTCGTACTGCTCTGCCTGGGCCAGCCAGGCAGCCTGGTTGCTCTCCAGCTCCTCACGTCTGCAAACCGGGAGAAAGCAGAGGCAGGGAGGTGGGAGAGGAGGCTCCAGGTGCTGCCTAGGTGAGGGACAAGGGCCTGGCAAGCTTCTTTCCCCATCTGATAGCTCCTTTCACATGCATGCAGGGAACCAACGTGATATATGCTCCACCTACCCCCAGAGAGGGCTGGGGAAGCACTTCCAGCTCTCTCCCCTGCTGCCCAGGCTCTCGCCCTGCCCCTCAGCCTTTTCCCCCAGCTAACCCAATGATAACAGAATTCCTTTAGAAGCCCCTGCTCGAGGCGTTCCTGCCACCCCGCACACTGTCAGGAGCTTTCCTCGCAGGCCAGCGGGCAGCTTGGAGCAGCTGAGGCTGCAGGGGCAGGCCAAGTACGGGGTTAACATGCTCAGCAGCTCCAGCCTGGAGTTCTCTTGGGTGTCCTAATTGAAACAGGAGCTGCAGGGTTTCCTGCCCACCCACCGCCCCCTGCTCTCCACAGCAGAAAAAGCCCGGGCAGTGGGCTCAATGGGGCTGGACCTCGATGCACAGGACCCAGAGCACCCAGCGCCTCAAGTCTCCTCCTGCCCAGAGACAAGCCCTGGCGCTTCCTTTCAGGATGCCAATGGCTTGGAAGATTTCTCCTCTGAGGCCTTAGAGTGCCACAGCCTCCTCTGGATTCATGGAGAGTCTGATGGTTGTGCAGGAGCCAATGCTTTACGCGCTGCCTGTCTTCCTCCAGCACCTTCCTTCTGTCACAGGCAGGCACGTTTATCAGGCTGATGTTATTGCGGAGAAGTGCATCCTTAACCTCCCGTTCCAGGTGAGAGTCTGTGGCGAAGCTGGGAGAGTGGTTCACCTGACAAAGCAAGGAGCTAATTCACACCCCAGCTCCCAGCAAGTTCTGCCAGCTGCCAGCCCCAGCCCTACCACACACTTTCTGATGAAGTCGGTCGGCCGCTCAGACCCCACAGCCCGCAGGACTGGGGGTGTGGAGCAGCTCTCGGGATTCGGGATGCTCTTACAGGTCAAGGAGGCCTTGGGCTCAGGGCATTCCTTGCTATTGGAGAGGGTGTCCAGGGAATGGACAGGGACACCCTCCTGTCCCTCTTAGCCTACAGCAGGGCTAGATGCGGAAGGCTCCTGCTTTCCTGACAGGACATCTCTGAGGCTGAAAGCCGGCACTCAGCTGGGCAGCCTGAGAGCCATGGCCCTGTGCATGGGGCTGTGACAAACCCAGGGCTTGGAGAAGTGCTCCCCTGGGCTATTCCTGGGCCCTGAAGTGCCACTCCAGCCCAGGCACACAGGCCCGAAGGAAGCTGCCCCAGGGCAGGGGGACACAGGGACAGCTCTAGGGACAAAGGTTTCTCACGGCTCCCGGCGCCATCGGTTGCCTGGAAAATACCCGTGGCAGCAGCTGCAAACATCACCACCCTGTCCCACACCATGTCAGTGACCAATGGCCCCTCCTGAAGCAGCTCAACCTTGATATCATTTGCAGGGAGGAGCAACAGCATCCCTGCTTGCACATCCCAAGGCAAGCTCCTTGCCCAGGGTAACAGCAGCCACAAAACTTGTGCCTCCCCATGGGGCGTCTGCCACCTCCTGCCTGTGCAGTTGACCATGGCTCACCCAGCCTGACCCAGCCCCATGGCTCTCCCAGCCTGACCCCACCACAAGCTCAGCCCCACTGTCACCCAGAGGGGCAGTGGGTTCTGCTGCCAGGACTGGCTGCTGCCCTCACCTACCACATCCCTAATTCCCGGGATCGGCATGGAGCAGCCTCGAGCCCCTGGGGTCGCAGGGCCACCAGCAGAAGGATAAAGAGGCAGGTGGGGGCTGTGGCCCTTCCTGCCTGAATAATGTTTCTGCTGCTGCTGCTGCACAGCACTACATACCATGGCAGGGTGACATCACCACCCTGTCCCGCACCATCCCAATGACTAATGGCCCCTCCTGAAGCAGCTCAACCTTGACATCATCTGCATGGAGAAGGAAAAGAATCCCTGCCACTGAAGGCCAAATTTGGGTGCAAGATTGGGGCTCTAGAGTGTCCCCGACGTCTGGAGGCAATGCCTTGCTTCTCTCAGCCCTTTCCAAGGAGTGGGAAATGGCTGCTGAGCAATGAAGTTGGGTCTGGCTGCTGCCTTCTCCTCCCAGGGATAATCTCTGTGGGGAACTCGAGCCCCCCAAGCCAGAACTAGTCCTGGCCAGCTGGAAGATGGGTCTGTGCACCACAAACATCTCCTCTGTGCCGCAGGGCGAAGCTTTGCAAAAGACACTTCTCTTTCTTCAGCACCCTCACACCTCCCTTGGCTAGAGGAGATCCTGGGGTTTTTAACACAGGGATCGTCCCCTGGGCTGACTCCCAGGAACTGTCCTTGGCATGACCCCAGGGTAACCCTGATCCCTCTGCTTGTTCTCCCCACTCTGACCATAGGGAAGGGTGGAAACTGGGGGGGTGCAAGCCCTTTCTCAGAATGGACCTGGACATTGTTTCTCTGCTGCTTGGCCAAGAAGCTGCTCTGGGCACACAGGGTTCTCCCAGGGAGCTGCCATGGTTGTCAGAGAGTGATCGCTCCTTGGGCCAAGCTCTCAGGAGCACTGAACCCCACAGGGAGAGGGTCCCCGGGATACCAGCCCACCCTGACCAGCTCCAGCTGCCTCAAGATTACAGGGCAATTATGTGTCCAGTTACAGACACGGCCTCCCAGGCAGCCACGATCTCTGCAAAGCCAAGAAAAGGGGCCTCAGAGGGTACCAGGGTTCCCGATCTGGTGGGAGCAGGTCCACCCCTGGTGCTCTGCGGCTGCCAGGCAGCGTTTCAGGATGATGACGATGGTTGCTGCAGTTGGCTCCATCTCTCAGAGGAGCTGGGGTCGGTTGTCCCTCTGTCCCGCTGCGAGGTGCAGCTGGCAGTGTGGGACCAGGCTCCTGAAGCTGCAGCCAGGTGCCTGTGGAGACAGGAGGCTGCCGAGGCCCTGCCATGGCTGCGGTGCTGGGTGCTGCAGGGTGCCGTTCAGCGCTGGTTGTGCTGTGGGACGCAGGCACTTGGCTGTACGTGGAGTTGTGTCCCCTGTTTGGAGGCCCACAGGTCCTTCTTGCCTGTCAAACCACCCCAGAGGGATGCAGGCTCTCACCCAGGGCCCTTCTGCAGGCCTCTCCCAAGGGCTGCTCTCTGCCCTCGTCACCCAGAAAGGCCCAGCCTTGGACCTGCTCCCATGGCCGCATGGCTAGTGATTGCCCAGCTCTCTGGTCTGCCCAGGTCTCTCTTTGAGGTATAAAAACCTCATTTTGGGGGTCCAAGGGCTCACAGAGACGTTCCAAGCCGCAATTTAAGGTGACAGGACTCCCCTCCTTAGGAGCTCAGACCATCCCTTTGAAGGCCTCGAGCCTGCCCACCCACCACCTCCACGTGAGAGTACAGAGCCTCCTTCTCTGGCTCCAACATGTCGCTTTTAGGAATCATTGCCCAGTTTTGAAGATTCAGCACAGAGTTTTGTGTGCCCAAAGCCTGGTTTTAGGGTGCAAATTCCTCACGCAGGGAAAATGGCCTCATTTGTTTCATGCTCAAAGCCTTGTTTTCAGACTCCAAAAGCCTGGTTTAGGCTGCAAAGCATCTCTTCAGAGCTCCAAACCTGGTTTCGGGATGGAAAGCCGTATTTTCATTCCTAGAGCTCCACTGTTAGCACCTAAAGTCCTGTTCTGAAGGCCAAACCCCTGCTTTTGAGGGTCCAGACTCTCCTGTGTGGGGCCCAATGCCCTCTTTTCCAGCTCTAAGCCTCCTTGTAGATCCCCAGCCCCTCTAATATGGACCAAAGCTTCATTTGGGCAAGGAGGGGCAAGAGGCTGCTGAGGGGACTGGAAGACAAATGTTGTGAGGGGTGTCTGAGTGTTAGAAATGCCAATGGTCCTAAAGAAAGGACTTGAGGTATAGACGTTAGTGAAACAGTAATTTATTATACATTCTTGCAAGAGCTGGTACCTAACAAAGTAGGCACACCTTTGGGCAGAGTTTGTAGCACTTTTATACCATATCCTCATTCAAAAATCATTAGGTTACCTCATACCCCTGTACATATTCGTAACCTGTCCCGCTTCATATTAAAATGAGTTCCAAGAAGTGATTTCCATCAACTCCTCCCCACTGCGCCTGCGCACTGCCATTTGGTGGTGGTCATTGAGGGTCGTGGGGATGAAGTCAGATGGCTCCTCTTCCTCACCGCAAGTAACCTTCTGTCTTGCGCAGACTCAGTTACCCCTTGACTCCGATCCAGACTAGAAGTTTGGTTTCAGCAGGTTTGGTATACCTGCAAGGACAAGGGGGAGCTTGAACTAGTTACAATGAAATGCTTTGCCTGCATTTGTGACCAGTTAGTGACAAGCAAGGAATTCATTGAACAGAAAAGGAGGAGGGGGGTACTGGCACTTGTCAAAGAAGTCATTTGATAGCCACAGAGCACATAGTCCTTGAGTGTGGAATTTACTTAAAATATCGTGTTAGACTCAAACTTATGTCCCAATTGGTGTTTCTTCTTTATCAGCGAGGCAGAGTCCTTCGAGCGAGGCATTGTTTATGGGAGGTCACCACTGTGGCACTTTAAGCTATCCTTTAAGTGTTGGATGGCTTTACATGAGCCAAGACTGTTCATAGTGATGCTTCTTAGTCCTTCTCTCCCTGTCAGAAAAGTGATGCTTGAACCTTGCACCACAGCCTTTGTTTCCAGTGACTTGAAGTACAGTGAGATCTAAACCAGGGAATGGGGGGAGCTGTGCACCTCTTCAAGGCTGGAAATTGTAATCAGTGGCAATTAGCAGCCTGGAAGAGATGCAGAGCTTGTAACAGTGCCTGCGTGGCTGAAACCGTGCTGCCAGGCAGCACCCCCACTAACATGGCTGCCAGGCAGCACCCCCACTGACATGGCTGCCAGGCAGCACCCCCACTAACATGGCTGCCAGGCAGCACCCCCACTGACATGGCTGCCAGGCAGCACCCCCACTAACATGGCTGCCAGGCAGCACCCCCACTGACACGGCTGCCAGGCAGCACCCCCACTGACACGGCTGCCAGGCAGCACCCCCACTAAAATGGCTACCAGACAGCACCCCCACTAACATGGCTGCCAGGCAGCACCCCCACTGACATGGCTGCCAGAGCCCCTGTCTCGGGCTTTGCTGCTGCTCCTCGGGCTCTCACAACTCCCCTCCCACCAGCACAAGGTGTCTCCTTTCCCGGGCGGCTCTTCCATTCCCCACAGGAGGGGGGAGTTCCTCCCCCGGCAGCCTCTCCTCACCCCCGGCACCCCCTCTCCCTGCAGCCCCGCTCCCCCGCCCAGCCGGGGCTTTTGGTATCTGCCACAGCCTGGGCAGCAAGTCCCTGCCGGAGCCATCTGGCCTCGTGTGGAGTTGGCAGCCCCAGAGCTTCAGGCCCTCAGTCCCCGGTAAGTCCACCCCTCTTTTCCACCCCCTTTTCTTTGTGCTGGTCAATTCTGGTGCAGATTGGGCAGTGTGCCACCTGTCTGGAGGGTCTGAGCAAAGCATTTCCCTGCTCCCAGCCGATGGTGAGTTTGTTTCCCCAGTGCAGCTCTGAGCTGAGCTCTGACAGAGCAGCAGGCGCTTTCCTTACAGCCTGGTCACCCTGGAGTAAGATTGGAATCCTTTGTTAGAGTAAGGGTGGCATGGGTGGGAGTGGGACAGGGATGCCCTCTGTTTTGGAGAGGAAGCATCGGAAATGCCTTTGTCACTTGCACTTTACTTTGTGCTGCTTTGGGATGCGATGAGACAACATTGATTAGTGCTCGTTGCAGTAGCAATTGTCTCCTGCCCAGCAGGACAGACACAGCCTCTCTCAGCAGTCCTGCCTTATACCAGCTGATCAGCTGGCAGCCAAATGTGATTGGAACTTCATGTTTTGTCCCACCACTGAACACCGTCCGTCTGCCCTGTGATTCTGTGAGGGCTCAGGCTTTATTCCTGGGATGGTGCCCATGTGTGCCCGGCAGCCCTGTTTCAGAGGGAAGGAGAAGATGCAGGCAAGGGCAGCTCTGTACCCTTTTCTTTTGGTAGGGTAATATTTTTCATGAACGTAATTAATTAAAGTGAATAAGGGATTTCTAATTAATAAATAACTGTATAATTTATAATGAATATATTTGTAATTAAACAGTCCATTTTTAAATGAAAAGAGAAAGTAGCCACTCTTGGTTAGTTAGATAGAAAGTTCCCATTATCTATGGATACCTGGGAGCTGCTGCCCCATACCTTTCAATTCACTTCCACTTTTAGCTGCCAACAACAGAAACCATTGTTCCATGCTATTTCTCAGTTTCTCTTAACAGAGGAAAAGGCATAAGACATGTAAAGGTGATGTTACTGAGAAAAGGCTGGGCTTTTGTTTGCAAGTAGAACTGCAGAGAAACGCTGTCGATGCTGGTTCCTCTTCTTATTGCCTGATTTTAGAAAAAGTAATCTCAGATTGTCAGCCTTGATTTTTTGCAGCTTGTGTGTTTCCCATTCATTCAGTTTTACCTTCAGCATTTAATAATGTACCTCCAAGCCTCATCTCTCAGTAGGTTGTAAAGGAGAAAAGACATTACAGAAACATCACCTGAATATCTTGTTGCATGCTGGATAACCAAATATTATAGGGTCCCCATTAATTTTTAGTCTTTATCTGTTCTTGCTTGTAGTGTTTTGCTTGCTGGCTGATGTTATTTTAGTTTTGTGTTTGTGTTGGGGAAAAAAAGTCCCTTGAGAGTGGGATGTTTGTGCTGTGACCTTCTGCCTCAGGGATTCGTAGCGCCGTTAAAGGATGCTGTTAGCACAGCACATGTGTCACTGCAGCTCTGGGAACTTGATTCAGATGCAGCTTCTGCGGTGTGAAAAGCAGTTTCATTGCATGGTGGGTTTGACTTTTGGAGTTGCAGCAGGTACTTTGCATCTGCTAACTGACAGTCCTTTAACTTTGATGCAGTTTTGCTTTACCCACTGTTGCCTGTTTTTTCACTGGTCCTGCACAGGATACAGTCTGAATAGAGAAATGCTGCTCCAGGAGTGGGGACTCATTTGAACCCACTCCCACATTTTGAGGGTATGAACATACTGTTGCTGTTAAGCATGGGGGGGGGGGGGGGCAATTTGTTAGCAAGGAGGGGTGCAAGGGAGCTGGGGCTTTGCTGTGCTCTTCTCTGAGATCTGCAGGCGCCCTTAGTTTCTAATGAACGGTGCTTCCACTTCCATGGCCTTCCCCCTCTTTGCAAAAACCAGCTGTTACATTCTTCTGCTAAAAGCATAAGTTGTGTGTCATTTCACTGGGGGGCTGTGGGTGTGGTGTGGGTGTGTTTGGGGGTTTCTTTAATTTTAAGAAATGTGATACCTGTCATGTTCTTCTGTCTTGAAGTGCACACAGAATGTGACCTCACTGAAGTGAACAGGGAAAACGTTTGGAGCTGATAACCTGTGATGTCAGGGAAAGAAAAAATGCAGGAAAGGCTCTTCTTGAAGTTTCTGCAGAAAGCTTTCTTTGGGCAGGTGAAAGCTCAGCTGGTTCCCACCTTTGTCTCTTGGCAGCCTTGCAGGTTCTTTAACCAGGATTTGGTATTAAGATTACTAAACAACTCCTGGGGTTGTGCAGATAGAGATTTAGATGGTCTGAGAGACAAGGAAGGGCTTTGCTACTTTCTGGCTAAGGAGGATTTTCAAGGTCACCTCCTACTTGGGTTAATGCAACCTGGGAGCAAAAATAGGTCTGCCCATTTGTGGAGAAGTTCTCCTTAGTTCCTCCCCATTTTCTACCACTGATGGTTAGTTAGTAAAGGTCTGTTCTGAAACCCCAGTAGTGCTGCAGTAGCTTTGAAAGTCTCTGTCCTGGAATGGGCGAGGGGCAGGGACACTTGTTGCAATCCTGTAAATTGAGCACATTTTCCCTTCCTCCTTTTGTCAGCAAATGAAGGAGGTTGAAGTTCAGCTGCAGGGTATTAAGTCCTGAGAGACATTCTGCTCTTCTACAAGAGCACGGGAACCCGTTACCTCCTTATCTCCAAGGTGGTTCCGCTTCTGTGGGTCAACTGTGCAGCTCCTTTTATGAAAATAAGTCTAAGTTTATATAAAATCGCTTAATTTTATGCCATGTTCTCTATCTCAATTCCCCCCTTTTCAAATTCCTTGCAAATTATTTTGCAATTTCAAAGTCTACTGTGATTTTCAAGTGACTTAACAGAACATTTTCCTCTTAATGCCTGCATTACAGTGAGTGGACATCCACCATGCAATGTTAGTGATTTGACAAGAGACTTTTCCTTTGCATGGATCAAAACACAAATTCCAATTTTGGGCTCTATAGTTTACACCAAAGTTTCCTAATTTCAAGGCACCTGTATAATTTCTTATGATGATTATGGCTTTTGAATCTTGAGACTGGTTCTGTTCTCTAACCCTTTATTCTTGGGACTGTACAATGATGTTGGGATACCTGACACCATTGTAGCTGTTCCCCAGCATAATGTCTCTCTTATTAGGGAGTAGCACAGATTCCTGACCAGGGAAACACCCAACTCCTTCAATTTCTTTACCAGACCAACAGACTTTCCCAAACTTTCTTCTGGTGGGTATTGAGCCGTGGGTGGTAAAGAATTTCACTAGACACCAGTGATTACACTGCCATAAATACCCTATCATTAATCCTGTTCCTTCCTAATAGTAATTAACTAACTCTGACATCCTGCTTGTACTCAATTCTGTTCTACTTTACATTCCCTTCCTTAGGTTTCTATTGCATCCCTGCAATACGGCTTACTCCTATCTCCAAACCTCTCCCCTCCACTTGCTCCTTTCCTCTTTTCTTTCTTCCCTTCTCTCTTACTGGCCTTTTACTCCTGTTCTTTCCTTTCCCCTACCCCCGCCCCCCGCCTGCTCTGGCCTCTGCTCCTTGGCTGTGTTTGGGTTTTAGGCTTTTCCCTGCTGCCCCCCCAGCTGCCCCTTCTTCCTGCTCTTTATTTACTGGGGTTTCTGCGCTTCTCCCCATCCCGCCCCTTCCTCCTGCTTCAGTTACTGGAAGAGTCACTTCTAGGAAGCCACTAATCCCTGTGGCTTTTAGGGAGCCCCTTGAGCAGATGGCCGGAGCTGTTGGGGAACTCTGGGGTCTAGGGCAGACTGCTCGAGGGGCTCCCAAGGCTCCCCGACACAGAGCTTCCCCTCGCTGTGCAACCAAAGAGCCCTGGCCACCCAGAGCTGCTCGAGGGGCCGCCACAAAGCTGTTTGACCCAACCATAAGCAATCGACCCCCCTCATCCATCTTCTTTACTGATTGTTCCTTTTGTCTTTTTTTCTTTACACCCTCCACCTGCCCACCTCTTCCTCTTGATCTTTCTGTTTCTCTTGCTTCTGATTTTTGTTTCCTTCCCCATCCCACCTGCTCCCCTCCTCCAGTCCCTTCCTCTGGCTCTTTCTTCTTTTTTTTTCTTGGGTTATTTCCTTTTTCCTCCTCTCCCTACACAACCCTTTCTCCTTTTCTTTCCTTGGGGTGGTTTTTTTTTGGGGGTTGGGATTTTTGTCCCCATTTCCCTGTCCCTTCCTCTATCTCTTTTCTCTATTTCAGTTTGCAGTTCTCCAACTTCTCCAACCTGACTCCTTTCCCATGGGGTTTCAGCTCTTCCCCTCCTGCCCCAGTGTGGGTCACTGCTATGGGTGCAGTCATCAATCACAGAATGTTTATCAGGCCCAGACTACTCCAGCCTGGTCCTCCACAGGGTCACAAGCCCCCCCGTCAGCAAACCTGCTCCAGCGTGGATCTCTCTCTCCCTCGCTCATTTCTGTGTCTCTGTTTCTCCCCACGGGGTGCAAGTGCTGCCAGGGGTTTGCTCCAACCTGGGTCACAGCAGCTCCTGTCTGTCTCCCCCTGCTCCAGCGTGGGGTCTCTCCAGGGGCTGCAGGTGGGGTCTGGGCCTTGTCCATGGGCTGTGGGGGGACACCCGCTCCACCATGGGTTTCTCCAGGGGCTCAGGGGCATCTTTCTCACTGGCTCCTGGGGTGGCTCCTTCCCACCCCTCACTGACCTTGGTGCCTGCACAGATTCTTACATCTTCTCAGTCTTTCTCTGGGGGTACAAAGCAGCCACTTGTGGGTTTTTTCCTTCTCACTGTGATTCCCAGAGGCACTGTGAGCATGGCTGATGGGCTCAGCCTTGGTCAGCCGGCTGGTGTTTGCTCTGTGGAGCCTGCAGAGAGCTTCTGTCTGCTTCTTGCTGCAGCCCCCTCCTACAGCCCCCCTTCTCCACCTGAACCCAGCCACACAAAACTACAACAGGCACTAATGAACTTTGCTATAAAATGAACGATGCCTCAGTTCACTTGTCTGATATCCAAACAGCTCCAATCAGTGAGCTCAGGTACTTTATTCGATCGGGGAAGAACAAACACCAGATGTGTTTAGAATGTATTTCCTTTCCAGTCTTCACATTTCCCTTCTTGCCAAGTGTTGTTTCTGCAGGAGGAATGGAGTGGCTGGAACCGTAGGATCTCTGTGGGAGCTGTGGCTGATGCCTCTTCCTGTCACCTCCCCACCACGAGGAATCCTATAGTACCAGTGCCACATCTGCCCCTGGAAAAGGGACACAAGGGCGTCAAGGCAGCGGGAAATGTCATGCACCGAGGGAGACGACTTCGTCCCCTCGCCGTACCAGATGGCCCAGAGCCCCCTCTAAGAAGGGTAAGCGTTTGCCTGATGCTGGAAGGTGCCTGTACGTAGTGTGAGTGCAGGTTCAGGGCATTTCTCAAAGACAGACAGCTTGTAGCTACCAAAATAGAGAACTGCCACCCCTGTCTGTATCTGCTGCAGCACTTGTGGAGGGAAAAAGGGGCTTGAAAAACTGCACCAGAGGAACTCTAGCTTAAAGCCTCCCTTTCTACGATTTTAGTCAACCTGCCTCCACCTCTGGCCCTAGCTGGTGCCAGGACTTCAGAGGGGTGTCTGAAACACTTGGAGTGTATGAAAAGGTCACCTGGTACGCTGTTGCTCCAGCCAGTTTTGGCTCCTGTAAAGGTTTTTCTGCTCAAGATATTTCTTTGCCCTTCTGCATGTTAGAAAACATGTTCCAAGTTCAGGAGGTCGAGGTCTGTTTGAAAAGACAACCTCAAGTGCCTGGTGTGGTTACATGGTCATTGTGTTCAGCTTCTCTCAGAGCTGGAAGGTGAATGAATGCACTTTCTGTGTCTCTCCTGCCTCAGAATGCCGGAGGATTCCCCCAGTCCCTGTTCTGCAGCAACGCACGTGTTACCATGGTCTTCCTAGGGAAAGGCATCTGTTTATCCCGCAGTGCTGCTGGTGACAGAGGTGAAATCGCAGTCTGTCAGCAGCTCTGTGGAGGAGAGAACCTGTGTGTCTAGCAAGGCAACCTGGTGTGGGGAGGAGGTGGACTTTTGCCACCCGATTAGTAGAGCCGAGAGCCAAAGTACCTGACCTCAGAGGGCTGGCTGCTTTGGTGGGGATGGGATGTGATGATGGCAGGAGGCTGAAAGCACAGCATAACCTGTTTCTGTAACCCTTTCCTCTCTGTGGTTGCAGAAAGCTTCCAGTTCATCTCCAAGAGGCACCGTGGTTTCCCATTCAGCATCACCTTCCTCCTCAATGGGATTTGGGTGGACCGGTTGAGCACGTGCTGCGAGTACAGACATCGGAACTGCGGTGCAGAGTGGGAGGCAGAAGTGGATCCTTCACGTTCCTTAAGGAGGAGGGAGCATCTCCTTGCTACAGGTACAGAGACAAATGCATGTTGCTTGCTCCCCAGGACTTCGTGTCCTGCTTCTTAACGAGTCTATCCCTCATTTCCTCTTCTTGAATGTTCCCAGCACCCCACAGCTCTCTAGAGCCTCATCTGTCCCTTGAAACGTGCAGAACTGAGGTGATCCCTCAGGGTCCCACCGTCCAGGCTGCCCCCCGAGTCCTCTGCTTGTGTGTGCCTCCTGAGTTGCTCTGTCGAGTGCGCGCAGCCACGGACCGTGTTGGCACTGGATGTGTCAGCTGGTCGGGTGGCAGCCAGCACTTCCTCAGCAGTCGAGTGTGGGGGAACAGGGCTGGGGTCGCACACGTACACCACTTGCACATGCTGCTGGTGGAAGCAAGAGTGACAGAATTCTCCTGAGTGCTGCTGGGTTCCCTGTAGTTCCCAGGGTTTTCTTCGGATGGTGAGGAGAAGTGAAGGTATTTTTAAACGGCTCTGCCTGTAAGGTGGGACCCTGTGGGAATTCCCCTGGCTGCAGCATAAGATGCTGTTCAATGTTAGCCACATCTCAGCTGGCAAATGTGTGCAGGATGCTCATGGTTTGAGGCAAAAGTCAATGCTGTGAGCAACAGCTGCTGTTTTGCCAAGAAGCTTTGATTTGACTCAAATCTTCCTCTTGCCTGATTGCTCAGTCACACCAGAGATGTAAACGTCTGCACACAGGGATAGCTCTAAAGCCTTTTTGTCCTAGTCATGAGTCATTTTTAAAGGAGCAGCAAGCAGTTGGGAGAAGAGAAGCTCCACAGACGTGTAGTCCCTGTTTTCAATAAGGACTCAGCAGTTAGAAAAAGAATTCCTCGTTGCTGTGCCCTATTCTTTCTACTCCAGTCCAGCACCCAATGTGATTGATGTCAATGTGTATCTTGGTATGTTCCCAGTACTGAAAAGCAGATGGATTCAAATGGGTGTAGTGGCTCTAGAGCTTAGGAACTTCCCAAATCTCAGCTTCTGTACAATGCCTTCGAAGACTTGCAGTCAGTTTGCTGGACTCACAGAGTCTCCAAAACCTGGCTGATTCTGAGAGTTTTCTGCTTGCCTGGGTCCAGCCTTTTTGTACAGTAGAAGGGCTTCAGTATCTCCATGGCCCCTGAAAAATACAGCATGGACTAATAATTCAGAGGCAGGGCTCTCTTCACAAATGCTAACATTGAATCATAGAATCATAGAAACATGGAATGGTCTGGGTTGGGAGGGACCCCAAGGATCACAGAGCTCCAACCACCTGCCACAGGCAGGGACACCAACCTCCAGCTCTGGATCTACACAAGGCTGCCCAGGGCCCCATCCAACCTGGCCTTGAACACCTCCAGGGACGGGGAATCCACTACCTCTCTGGGCAGCCTGTTCCAGCACCTCACCACTCTTTCTGTAAAACACTTCCCCTAATATCTAATCTAAACCTTCCCTCCTTTAGCTTTAGTCCATTCCCCCTTGTCCTGCCATTATCTGCTCTTTTAAAAAGTTGAATCCCCTCCTGCTTATAAGGTCCCTTCAGGTACTGGAAGGCTGCAATGAGGTCCCCCCGCAGCCAGTGCCTACAGTGTCTTCCCAGGAAATGGAAGGATTTCTAGAGTGACTGAGGGACAATCAAGGCAATCAAGCCTTCCATAATAACAGAGGGAAAGAAAAGGAGCTCAGTGTAGCTTGACATTAGCAACACCGGAGGAACTGCATCGATGTCTGAGGAGCACTTGGAGATTTTAGGGTGCTTCTCCCAGCCAGTGCTTCTCAGTAATGGTGATGTCTGAGTGGCAGTGCCAAGGCAGACAGGGACATTGTGTGACTGCTGGTGAAAAGCTGAATAGCTCTGTGTGCTGGCTGCCCTACCATTGCTCCACATTGTTTTGCCTGTTTTTTCCTTGATGTGGTAATTTGTGCCCCATTGTCAATCAATATGGTCAAAGCCTGTTCAGTTGGGCCTGATTTCCTTAAGTTCCAGCCCATGTCCTCAGTCAGGATTTAACCCCTTATCTCATTGTCCAGGATCATCTGTATCTTTTAGCAGAGCTATGTACTCAAATTGAACCCTTAATAGAGAACAGTATTCCCCCTTATTTTATGTGCTATCCTAAATTCCCTACACAGGAATTTTGATGAGGCAGCCTGAGTCCTCTCAGTCAGTGAAGAATACAATAACATTTTTCAGTTTGCAAAAGCAACATTTCTTACCACTTTCCACAATTCCCTCTTCTTTTCTTTATACTCACTGTTGTCTTTTGCATTTTTTCAAAGTCCTGTTTCATATGAAGCTTCTAACCTGGCCAGCATTGCTTCACATTCTTTTTCCTGAGATTCTCTATTATCTGTTTCTTGTTCCTCTAGGAGAAGCATATTATAAGGCAGTGGTCCCAGGGGCATCTTCTTAGTTATAGCAGTTCCTGTTAATCTCTTTATAAGACCCCTAACACAAGGGATTCTACAACACCCTCTGGCCACTAAAATTCCTGTTACCACTATCAGGGAAGTGAAAACTGGTATCACCATTCCCTTCCATTTTCCAAACCAGGATTCCAAGCACCCAGGAAGAGAAGTAGCTATTCCTGTATTTTCTGCTAGTTCATCAGCCAAAGTGGTAAGGCCTTGTAAGGCTCTGGTAATCGTTCCATCAGGAGCAGTAGTATTTGGTATAAATGTGCAACACTGTCCCCCTAACATGACACATACTCCTCCTTTCTCTGCTAACATCATATCTAGGACCATCCGATTGTCCCATGTCATTCTGCTATTGGCATCCAATTGTTCTGCTGTTCCTTTAACAGCATCCCTCGTATGATTTATGAATCTCTGTTGATTATAATAGATATAATTGATCCAATCTACATTTTTATTTACTGTGACCCCCCCAAAAAAAAGAGAATGATTCAAAACCTGCAGCAATCTGATTCCTAGCCTTAAATTCCTCAGGAACCCCTCGAGGAACTCCAGTTGAGTCTATATATATTCCTTGAGTCTATATATATTCTGTCATCAAAGGAGGTTCCCAATATGCTCCTCTTGGCCCTGATCTCTTTTTCTTTAGAAACCTTATCCTCTCTGAATGCCAGGTGGTCCTTGCATTACACTGAACCATGGACATGAAATTACTGGTTCCAGATAGCTCAGGACCAAGCACTTTCCCCAGTATGGCTTATTCCCATTTCATCTATCTGCCCATGAGTGTCTGGATCAGGGTTGTTGACCTCTGCATCCCAAAGTCTTATTGTCCCAACAAAGGGAACATAACAACAATTTAGGCTCCAAATGGAGGTTCGATTTAATGTATTATTAAATGGCCACTTCCCTTCAAAGTCTCCCCAAATAATCGACTTATTCTGGTTCCAAAGCCAGTCTAAATTTTTACCCATGTCCACAGGGAGAGCTGTTACAGGGATCCCTTGAGCAGGGGAATGTGGTAAAGGCAAACAGGTAATCACATGAGAAAAGTTAAGCATACGAGCAAAACCTCGTATCATTTTCTAGATCAGACTGTCTGGTTCAGTGTGATTTATAATTGCAGAACCATCGACATGTTGTTCAAAAGCTCGAGGCTGTATATTCCATATACTGGACTTTTTACAGCTACTGCCATGATGTAGCACTTCTTACTAAAACTTGAGTTACAAACAATCACTCCTATTGAAATGAACAGACAGACAGACAAAAGTAAGACCAGAAAACCAAAACTCCCAGTCTGTGCTTCAGGTTTCAGTATTTCTTCAATTTCCTCCAGGTACGGTTCATATTTCAGACTTATACCCATGAGGTCTGCACCCTGTGTCTTCTCAGCTGTCCCTTTTCTTTTTCTTACTGGAGCAGTCCTGTGATTAAAAGAGAAGAGAACTGCAGGAACATACATATGCTCGACAGTGAATTGGGTAGAAATCTGGTGTCATTCACCTTTTAGGAGATCATTTTTCTTCAATGTTCTTACCAGTGCACTACGGGCAATGGCAGAGGAGCGTTTGCATCCTTGGGGAAGTTGAAGGTATATTGTGCTCCCTCCCAAGTGAACACAGATTGATGTTTGTTTTGTCCTCCTCTCGAAGAGGAATCGTCCTATTCAGCTTGCATTTGGCCGACTGGTTCAGCAGAGCCAGCACCAGCGGCTGAGTGGCACCGTGTCACTGTTGTCTTTGATCCCTTCTGTGATCCCCTACTTAGCAGCAGATGGTAAAGGATATTGATTATTCTGGAAGGAGGTGACTCAACAGCTTCCCTGGACCCTCACACAGCAGGGATCCAAAGCTCCACACTGTTCCACTAGGTAGTTTCCAGACTTTGCTGGGACATCAAATCTTAGTATATTATTTCCGTATGGACCACTGACAACCTTTATCTTAGATACTGGGTTTTCCCCTGCAGAGCAAACACACACAGTACTAATTAGTCTGTTTTCAGGGACT
Organism: Gallinula chloropus; assembly: GCF_964237585.1. NCBI lineage: Eukaryota > Metazoa > Chordata > Aves > Gruiformes > Rallidae > Gallinula > Gallinula chloropus. Next base: position 1,080,915 of record NC_140106.1, read on the forward strand.
CCAGTTACTCCTATTATATTTATTTTTGCCTGGGTAGCAGTCAGTCCTAACCTTTTGGCTGATAACACTTATTTGAGTTCCTATATTAATGGTGAAATGCACAGGTCTGTGCCTGGGGCCAGCGGTGAACAGAACATGTGGGTCAGGGTGCTGGTCAGGCCATTCTGAGGTGGGGATCATGCGAGTGGTTCGGCCTGAAATTCCCCCTGCCTTTTCTAGTTGAAATCCATCAGGTCCTTCCTTAAGTCTGAGTAAGGACTGACTGACAGGCACAGAGGTTTCAGTTATGTGCCTGTTAATTTTGTAACATTTTTCATTTTGCAAAAGCAACATTTCTTAGCACTTTCCACACAGCCACTCTTGGTTAGTTAGATAGAAAGTTCCCATTACCTATGGATACCTGGGAGCTGCTGCCCCATACCTTTCAATTCACTTCCACTTTTAGCTGCCAACAACAGAAACCATTGTTCCATGCTATTTCTCAGTTTCTCTTAATAGAGTAAAAGGCATAAGACATGTAAAGGTGATGTTACTGAGAAAAGGCTGGGGTTTTGTTTGCAAGTAGAACTGCAGAGAAACGGTGTCGATGCTGGTTCCTCTTCTTATTGCCTGATTTTAGAAAAAGTCATCTCAGATTGTCAGCCTTGATTTTTTGCAGCTTGTGTGTTTCTCATTCATTCAGTTTTACCTTCAGCATTTAATAATGTACCTCCAAGCCTCATCTCTCAGTAGGCTGTAAAGGAGAAAAGACATTACAGAAACATCACCTGAATATCTTGTTGCATGCTGTATAACCAAATATTATAGGGTCCCCATTGATTTTTAGTCTTTATCTGTTCTTGCTTGTAGTGTTTTGCTTGCTGGCTGATGTTATGTTTTTGTGTTTGTGTTGGGGAAGAAAAGTCCCTTGAGAGTGGGATGTTTGTGCTGTGACCTTCTGCCTCAGGGATTCGTAGCGCCGTTAAAGGATGCTGTTAGCACAGCACATGTGTCACTGCAGCTCTGGGAACTTGATTCAGATGCAGCTTCTGCAGTGTGAAAAGCAGTTTCATTGCATGGTGGGTTTGACTTTGGGAGTTGCAGCAGGTACTTTGCATCTGCTAACTGACAGTCCTTTAACTTTGATGCAGTTTTGCTGTACCCACTGTTGCGTCTTTTTTCACTGGTCCTGCACAGGATACAGTCTGAATAGAGAAATGCTGCTCCAGGAGTGGGGACTCATTTGAACCCACTCCCACATTTTGAGGGTACGAACATACTGTTGCTGTTAAGCATGGGGGGGGGGGGGGCAATTTGTTAGCAAGGAGGGATGCAAGGGAGCTGGGGCTTTGCTGTGATCTTCTCTGAGATCTGCAGGAGCCATGTCCTTCCCCCTCTTTGCAAAAACCAGGTGTTATATTCTTCTGCTAAAAGCATTTCATTGGGGGTGTGTGGGTGTGGTGTGGGTGTGTTTGGGGGTTTCTTTAATTTTAAAGAAAAGTGATTCCTGTCATGTCATTCTGTCTTGAAGTGCACACAGAATGTGACCTCACTGAAGTGACCAGGGAAAACGTTTGGAGCTGAGAACCTGTGATGTCAGGAAAAGAAAAAATGCAGGAAAGGGTTTTCTTGAAGTTTCTGCAGAAAGCTTTCTTTGGGCAGGTGAAAGCTCAGCTGGTTCCCACCTTTGTCTCTTGGCAGCCTTGCAGGTTCTTTAACCAGGATTTGTTATTAAGATTACTAAACAAATCCTGGGGTTGTGCAGATAGAGATTTAGATGGTCTGAGAGACAAGGAAGGGCTTTGCTACTTTCTGGCTAAGGAGGATTTTCAAGGTCACCTCCTACTTGGGTTAATGCAACCTGGGAGCAAAAATAGGTCTGCCCATTTGTGGAAAAGTTCTCCTTAGTTCCTCCCCATTTTCTACCACTGATGGTTAGTTAGTAAAGGTCTGTTCTGAAACCCCAGTAGTGCTGCAGTAGCTTTGAAAGTGTCTGTCCTGGAATGGGCGAGGGGCAGGGACACTTGTTACAATCCTGTAAATTGAGCACATTTTCCCTTCATCCTTTTGTCAGCAAATGAAGGAGGTTGAAGTTCAGCTGCAGGGTGTTAATTTAGGGTAGTGGGCAAGATCCCAAACTGACTAGAAAAGTACTTAAAGTTCTTCTATTCTTTCAAACTGGCTCTAAGGTAAGAGGAAAATTGATGAAGGGAGTTTGAAGCCTTGAACAATAGAGCTGCAGGAAGTTATGAAGAAAGGGGGGAATAAAAGGAGGTCTAGACTAGACTGACATGGCAGCCAGTGCCCAGAACTCCACAGTGAGATCATGATTTTAGATTTCTTTCTCGCTAATTGACAACATTTGATTTGACCTCAGGTTCCTTATGTTCCAAAGCCTGCCTTGCAGGGTGCATTTGAGGTTTTGCATTTTGTTTGGTGCTTTTGTCTGCTTACCCAGCTTTGTGGAATGCTTAGATAGTGTTTAAAACAAGTACTGTAGTTGTCACTCAAAATACTTAACTAACACCCAACCCCATAGAAGTACAGCTCTTCTTTACAAAACATTTTCAAGCAAAGCTGTAAAACAGTTGCCTGTGCAGCTAAAATAGATCTGAACGTTTAGTTCATACGCAGCAGTTTAGTGCATATGGCAGCTAGAAATTGTAGGAAATACACTTACATCCATGCCAAAGTATTTCTTACAAAGACAATAATAGTGTATTATCCCACGTGTTCATTCTTGACCTTGGTATCGATGCCATGCAGAGGTGTTTTGCTGTCTGACACCACGTGCACATTTCCTCCTCTTTTTTATTTTCTTTTGTTGCTGTTTCTGATGGTGTCAGGTAGAAGTGGCCCTAAAGATGAAGGTAGAAGCATTTAGGTAGCAAAATGTCCCTTTGGCTGCTGTGCTGAGAAGCCTTGCTTCTGTTCTGGCAGCTTCTGCTCATTGGAGAGTATTCGATCCCTCTTCTGAAAGAAAGTGGTAAATAGTCACAGCTTGTGTGGGGTTTCCTTCTCCTGCCCCCCGTGCTTTCCCATCAGCACAGGCACAAGGACTGTGCAGCGTCCTTGCCTGCAGAGTTAGTGTTAGACACTTGTGCAGCACTGCTTGCAGTAAGTCCTGCTGTAGCTCAAGGCACAGTACTCCTGTCACTGAACTTCCAGCCTCCCTGTGACCTTTCAGAGAGAGAGCTGTGACAGTGTGTGCAAGGAGGAGAGTGCAGACATGCCCTTGAATTGGGACAGTGTGTTTAAGCTCCAGACATTCTGCCTTGGGCTTTAGGATAAACTTAGTTTGGGTTCTTCTGATTCCCTGTGAATTAATCCACCCCAGGAGGGATTCCCTAAGGGCCAGTGCAGCTACTCAGAGGTTAAAAAGGGGGGTAAAATGTGAGAGAGTGGAGGTGATTCTGTCACTACAGACATTGTCACCCAATGACTACAGCCTAGTCCTTGGTAATGAACTGTGGAGGTAACTGGACAGAATTCCATTGTTACTGAGTCATTTTCCTGAAGACCTCCCAAGCAAAATACTTGAGAAATATTTCAGTAGTCTCTGAGTGTGGGTCAACCTCCACACAGCTCACAGCATTCTTGAGTGGAAATCCTGACACTCTTGTGTGGCAGAGTAAGTCATGGTACCTGTGATGTCCTTATTGTGCACTGGTGGCAGCCTCTGCAGTACCAGGGACACGTGTTCCTTGCTGGAGAGACTGATGATCGGCCTCTCACCTCTCTGTGAGAGTGTCGTGGTTTCACCCGGCTGAGGGCCAAGATCCACGCAGCTGCCTGCTCCTTACAGGAAAAGAGCAGGTTAAAGGGAAGGGGAGGGGGAATGTGAGAAGTAAGGGAAGGGAAAAGGAAAAGGAAGGGGCAAATAACCCCAAAATCAAGAAATTAAGAGGCCCGTGGGTTGGGATAAGGATAGTTTACTAAGATAACAGAAAGATACAATGTAACAATACTAACAGGACTTCAAAGCAAAAATAGATGAAGCTGTTGATACCCAATGCAGTTTCTCACCAAACCACACAACTCAGGCCGTGCCACCCAGAGCCGTCCCAGAACCCGACCGTCCCCCAAGAACCGCGCGTCCCAGAGCCGCCCCCGGCCTTCCTCCCGTCAGCCCCCGATATCCTGGGCAGGACGTACCTGGCGTGGAATACTCTCTTTGGTCAGCTCGGTCACCTGTCCTGGCTTCGCCCCTCCTTTCTCATGAAGAGCTGAGAAAGTCCTTGACTGTCTGACAGCAACTAGAAACATCAGGGTGTTATCAGCAGTACTCCCATCTTACTCTCAAACACAGCATTCATCTGCTGTTACAAATGAAATTAACTCCATCCTGACCAAAACCAGGACAGGTGTCTATTATGGATGGCTGTTCCCTTGCTTGTCTAGAAAATAGCTTAAAAGCTAGGCTTAGCTAGAACTCTCTTCATTTAGTATGGTACTTGATCAGGTCATTTGCCTCTATTTGCACAACTTCAAAAAACAGGTTTTTGACAGTGTCACTTTATTTAAGTCAATTTCTTTGGTGATTTAAATAATAAAACCACATTACTGCAGTCAAATTTGTTTCAGTAATGCTTTGCTTTTTTGTGTATTGAATTGAAAGTATCAGTGAGATACCACTGTTCAGCATTGCGCTGGAACTGAGAGTGGGAGACCTGGGGAAAACTCCACAGAAAGTTGGGAAAAGAAATTAGCTTGGCAACTGAATGAGGGTTGAGAGTAAAAGAGATGAATCAGTGAGGACAGTGTGGTATGAAGCTGGAAGCAGATCACCGTCCCACTGAGGACCTGGGACGCTGAGAAAGACCCAAGAGATGCAGCAGGGAGCAAATAGACAATGCTGAGAGGGGATGGGAGAAGGGATGAGTTAGAGTATCACTTGATAAAGACCTTGGGTGGATATTTCTTTTGCTCCTGAGGTTCAGAAGAACAAACATGTGGCAGGAGAGTTGGGGAGGATGTCAGCTAAGATGCTAAGTCCAAGAGGAAATGTGGAAGAGTGCATTTGGGTATTGCATGAGGAAGGAAAGAGCCAGGATTTGAAGGATTTCTCTGAAATACTGGCTTAAGAGTTGGATGATGACATGTGTGTGAAAGAGGGAAGAGTTGATGAAAGAGGAGAGTATCAAGAAAGTAGCCAGGTCTGAACTGGAGAGTTTCAGAAACCACCAGTTAACTATGCCTGTTTTAGAGGGGCCCCTTGTAGCAGCAGACAGCTCAGAAACCATTGCAGGCAAAGAGCTCTATCTTGGGAAATTCATTAATGGAGCTGCACAAGTTAAAGCTATCTGTCATTTAATTACATCTGGTACGAGTGTATTGCAGACATCAAAAGACACAAAAGAGGAAGGGTTAGAGAAGAGGGTCAGTGAGGAAAGGGAATTGAAGGGGAGGAGCAAAGCATAGACACGAGTCTGAGTTAAGCTCAGCCTTCCTCAGAACTTGTGCTGTTGTAGCACTCTAGCACTCTGATAGATGTTGTGTTCAAGCACTTCTTTGCAACAGGACTGGTCAGAAGTAGGTTTATGGTTTGCTGGTTCTGGAAGAAAAAGAAGCTGCCAGGAAATCTGTTCTCTTTATCTTCCCACTCTGAACACATTCAGAGAACAGACGTTCTGTCAGGGAGGCACTCAGATTCTTTGCTCCTGCATGTGTGCCCTCCAAACACACTCTTATGAATGCAGTCAGCCCACAGTTTATTAACTGAAATTTGTGAAGATCCACTTGACATACACCTTTTCAAAAAGATGAGGTTACATCCATATCTGTCTTATCTTTCATTTCCAGACCTCTAATGTAACTAATAGCATCACTAAACAGGACAGAAAGCTGTCCAGATAGTGATAGCATTGCTATTCTTTTCAGGCAGGATTTAGAGAGAGATTGCTACATTTGGGAAAAGTTTGCTTCCTGATAAGCAGTGCTTCAGGCCCAGTTTATTTAATACTGCACATATTTATATAATAGGCCTAAGAATTAAAGGGTAAAAAAGGAAATGTTTTTGTTGTTTTGAAGAAGATTGCAACCTCTCTACTTCTTTCTTGCTAGCCACACAAACACACCAGGCAATTGAACTGGCTGTGTAACTGTTCTGAGTTCAGTTAGTCGTCTAGCATAGACACAAATATGGTCTTGTTTTCTGACTACTCTTCATGAACACGGCTTGCTTAATTGTTTTGAGCTAAAATTCAAGAAAAAAATGCAATACTAGCACATCAGCAACACTACTAGTAGCAGCAGCAGTTGATTCATTTTCAAATCTTTGTCTTGTGTATTATGCAACTTCAGGGTTTCAGAGGTACCGATTATTTTCAAGGTGTTTTAGGTAAATTAAGAACTAGTGTAGTCTGTCCATTCTGGAGTGTGCTCATGTTAGGGTTATTCTTCTTGTTTGTAGTCTAAGGTGATTGCTGGGTATTCTGGTGAGGTGTGGAAGGTTTTATCTAAATCATACTAACTGTAAAGTAAGAGCTTTGTCAGATGAGTCTTGGGCATTTCTGTAAAGGTGATCAGATACTGGGCTAATCTAATCTCTGCTGGAAATTAACTTTCCATCTGTGTTTTTTATTCTTTGACGTCTAGAACCTCAGGCTGGTGTTATAAAAATAACGGACATGAATTGTATAAAATACTGCAGGAAAGACGTAATGTAAATTTCACTGTACTGAGCTTCTTGCCATTACTGCTGGTTTCCTCTGTTCTTCCCATTTCTGAACTCCAATTGATCCAAACGTGAAGGAACGTGCTGTACATGCAGTGCTAGCATTTGAGGTTTTGAGCTCTTGTCTGTGAAATACTGTAGGTAAATATGGCTCAATAGGAATCACTGATCCCTGGGCAGGAAAGCACATCTTACTCGTAAGGCTGAGGGACTTGGGACTCTTTAGCCTAGGTGAGACTGAGGGAGGATCTTACCAGTCCTTTTAAATACTTGTAGGCTGGGTGTCAGGAGAACAGGGTCAGTCTTTTGACAGTGATGCCCTGCAACAGGACAGAGGCAATGGGTACAAAGTGAAATATAGGAAGTTCCAGCTAAACATGAGGAGGAACTTCTTTACTGTGGGGGTGGCAGAGCTCAGGGCCAGGGCTGCCTAGAGAGGTTGTGGAGTCTCCATCTCTGGAGACATTCAAAACCTGCCTGGACTGTGTCCTGTGCAACCTGCTCAAGGTGACCCTGCTCTGGCAGGGGGGTTGGACTAGATGATCTTCAAAGGCCCCTTCCAACCCCGATCATTATGTGATTCTGTGAAACAGCCTGAGTACAGCTTGTGTATAGTGTGGAGTCTGTGTAAATGCTGAATTCTCTGCGAGGCCCAGTCAGGATCAGGTAAGTCTTAACTAGCTTTAGTCTGGGTTTGGCTTGGTAAGAGGGAGGTGAGCAGAACATTTTAGTAGATGGAGGAGCAAAAGGGCAAAGATGAGGCAGGAACATGGCAGAGCAAAAGAACAGCTCAGGGTAGAAGTTGCTCTCTTGGCAGCAAATGTACGTGATTACCCTCATTTTTAGGGAAGAAAGAACATTAGCTTCTGGTCTGCTCAGTCTCTTCAGGATGAGTATGGGTTTCGTCTGATGCTTGCAGATTTCTTGATTTCATTATGGTTATGCTTCTGTAGTCTTCTTAACTTCCCATGATGTGTAATATTATATTTCTGTTTGTTTAGTTTATGATAGAAGTCCAGAATTCCAATAAATCATCCGTTCCATCTGACTGGGTTATGGTTAGTAGGTATGTAAAATGGCTTTAAAGTTTGCTGTATTTTAATATATAAGGAAAAAAATATAGTATGGGCCATTTTGGTTTTACAGTTAATTAGATACACATTGTCACAGCTCCGTGTGTGTTTGTGGTTTGGGGTTTCTTTAAACTAAAAGCAACCAATGAAAATGGTTACATTGATTTATTGCCATAGTAAGTTTTGCTTAAAACCAAACAAGACCAAGCTGAAAAACCGGAACTTTTAAAAGTGTTTATTTTTAAATAGTACTTAATGTTTCAAAGCAGATGTATTGGCATGAAAATGATGGTTTTGATTCAGTTGTGCCTGTAGATTGTAGATATACATTTTTCATAAAATTTTAGTTGTTCTTACTTTCTTCAGAAAGGTAAAAGTAGCTGTGCAAAATATCTCAGTATCTAAGACTTAGTGTATTAAAAATGTTTTAATTTTATTTGTTCATACAAACAAGCTTTGCTTGCTTTGTTACTTAGTGTTGTGTAAGCATGATTTTAGATAGTTTAGATACTTTTTCCAGTACGTGAAACAGAGGTGAACTGGAAGATCATTTATTATTTAAACAGGTAGAATACCTTATGTTATGACGTGTACACAGAGCCATGTCTCATCAGAAGTAGGCATAATAAAGGTGAACTCTGAAGCGATGTTCTATTCACTGATGCAAGAATTCGATATTGAAGTGCACAGAGTAGACAGAATTAAGGCGATGAAGGAAAAATACAGCTCTTCTGGATATTGTAAAAGAATGCCTGGGAATGCCAACATGAGTCCTTAATGGAAATACATAAATAAAGAGCAAGTGCCTTAAATGGAAACTAGTATCCATGCAATACAGTCTGTATTTACTAAGTTTATTCCAGGTTTATTGTGAAGTTTCAGCTTTAAAGTAGAAATTTTTTTGTTGGAGGTTGTTGTAGATGCAGCCAGTCAAAGAAAAATCATCTTTGTGAAGCCTGTTGCTGAAGAGAATTTTGTGAGATATATAAGCTTCAGTGATACATAATACATTGTGAAAAATGCAGCCTTCAGAATGGGCAGCAGTACAGTAGCCAATCACTTTATTCACAGTGAAGATCACTGGTATCAATAGAGTTTGGTACCACAGTAAAAGAACTGGCTTTTTTACCGTGCATTTTCAAGGCTCAGAGTGAGTTAGAAAACTAGTCCAATTTTGCATGTAGATGGTGTAACTGATTGCTTAGTAACCTTGATTTCCTATTTGGCTTCTCTCTGTTTTCCAGCACAAAAGCTGTCAGCCGTTTCCACTCGCCGTTTGTTATAGAAAATGACAAACATCGGAATCAGCTCCGGGAGCAGCTAGTCCTTGACTGCAACGCTGAATGGCTGAACTTTTTAGAGTGAGTTGACAAAATAGACTCATTTTTTATTATTTTACTTATTGCTGTAAGAACAGAAGAAGAAAGAGTTTTATCTTAACAAAAAAAAAACAACCAAAGGAAAAAACGCAGCTGATAACTCAGTTATGCTGCCCATGGTAAAATACTGTTCTTCAACATAAAGCATTTGAAAGCGAGACCTTTACACACTAAGTCCTGAAGGCAGCAGTGATGTCTCTAGATTTTAAAATTCTGATGACAGCACACTATTAAATATATACAGTGGCTCTCAAAATTTGAAAATGGAGTGAAACTGAATCTAGTACAGTGTAACTGAGAGGAGAATAGAATTTATTATACAACAATTGCAGTGTTACAGTTTTTCAGTTAGGAATGTTCAGGGTGTTTGGGCAGTTGCTTGTGTGAGTGTGATTCTCCCTGCCCCTGTATGGAAAGCGGCCTGGTGAGCACTTCTGCTAGCTCCTTCAGCACCCTGGGATGGATCCCATCTGGCCCCATAGACCTGTGTATGTTAAGTTTAAAATCTATTTCTCAAACTTCTGAACACCTTTAATTTTCAGGTGTCAGGTTATAAATCACTGCTTTACTTCCAGGAATTACTAGCACACTGAAATTATCCCTCAATTCTTGCAATAATAATTAACTCACTTGTGCTTTTTTCCATACCACAAAAACTTCCTTCTGAAATTGCCTCACTGGATGTAACTGATGCCAAGTTTTGCCTCTTGGTAGGAACCCAGAGGTTCTGTAAACTTTATTAGAAACTGAAATTCCAATTCACTCTTCCAGATGTATTGCCTTTGCAATACCATAAAAATAGTTACATTATTTTTTTTGTTACTATATTAGCCATATAAGTTTTAGTAGACCTTTCTTTACTTAGATCTGCTGCTTTTCACGTTCACTTTGATGATTTCAATAGTGTCATATGATAGCAGCGTACAGCAAGGAAAGATGTGTAGAGAGTGATCTTCCCCAGCCCTCCATTTTTTGATTTATTCATTTTTGCTCCCTTACTTGCTTTATATTCCCCAATTGTATCTTTGAGGCTAGGAGTGGAGAGAAATAAATTCTACAGTACTAAAAGAATGAACTCTGCTTTCTCTGGTAATGTTATTGTTGTACTAGGGGCATCGGTACCATAAATGGAAGGTGAATTCTTGAATTTTCTATTGTACTTACCATATTTTATTGATATTGTAGACAAATCCTGTATTCAGGCACTTCAGGGTTGGAGGGTTTTTTTATTGTTTGGAGGGGGGGTTATTTGACTGTAACTTACAGCTGAAGTGAATTGGCAGTTGCGATTCAGCTGCCACTGTGATAAACAGTGGCATTTTCAGAGACCTTATTTAGGCAGCAGGGATCAACTGTGGACCCTTTATATGCTATTAAATGAGTTTCATTTTGCCGCCTTTTTGTGCTTAAAAATAATGCCCTGTTACAAGGGAAGCACGAAGTCTGCTGTGAGCAAGATTGTGTCCTCATACTGTAAGTTAATACACTGCTGGGAGATTGGAATTCAGAGTAATTTAGAGACTGTAGAGAGCTCTGTGAGAAGCATGCACGAGGTGTATTTTGACAGTACATTCCTATCTGTATGAAATGATTTTTTTTTGTCCTCTTTTCTTCCTCCTGTTATTTTCCCCTGTTTTGGTGTAGCCATTTCATCTTCCTCCTGTTATTTTCCCCTGTTTTGGTGTAGCCATTTCAGTGAACATTATCACCCCGTGTCTAAAGCAATTGCTCACCTAGCAACTATCGACTGTCTGTTCTCATTGGCTCAGGTGGCTAAACAAGGAGACTACTGCAGGTAATAAATGTTTAATTTTTATGTAAGATTTTATAGGGAATTATGAGAGAGCTTTTGAAATACATTTGATTTTAATATGTGTACCGTGATAAAATGCATTATTGAAATTGTTTGCAGTAGTTTCGACTTGATCTGATTTTGCAAAGCGGCACTTCTGGGCTTCATTCAAGTCTGTAAACATTGCGGTTTAAATTTGACATCTCATGTTTGTCTGGTTTTCAAACTGTGTGTGGTTGGTAGATGATATCTCACAAACATAAATATATGTTGGACTTTGCATGGAAATTTTTTTCCTCCTATTTCTTTTCTCCTCATCAAAGTCTGACTTTATAGTGTAGAATACCTAAGATTTTAAGGTGTATGAGGTCTGTTTCAAAGATGTATTTCAGGTAAATAATAGGTAATTAGAGCCAGCTTCCAGAGCAGGGATGGTGCCTTACCTAGGAATGTGTGTTCAATCTGATGAGCTGTGCCCTTCCCTCTGTGCAAGACCCACACGTGCACACCAGGCACCACAGCCTGCTGCATTCTGCCATGAGGAAGCATGAACCCTTAAGGCTTTCTGCCTCAGAGATTGGTCCAGAGCTGGCTCCTGAGGGTGTACAATCTGCAACTTGGGTCTTCCTCCCCCTCACAAACCCACATCCCTTGCACCTACACAGAGATAGTCAGTCTTATTGGTGTGTTTTCTTCTGTATCACGAGGTCTGTGTCCCCAGAGAGACTCGACGCTCGCTGAACCACTGCTTCAGCTTGCTGAGTGCTGTCCTAGAGATTGGCATTTACTGTTTCTGAGGCTTACTGTGAACACCCTGGTGAGGGCTATCTGTTTCCAGTCCTCAGCCACTCCTTCTTCCATACAGTCCACATACTCTTTTTTTGAAAAGTGCTGTGTGGTTTTTAAATGTCATTGTGGGGCTGCATTGCAAGTAATTGGGCAATTGCTTATGTATAACCATATGAATTGGTAACATTTGTGACCCGTGGAAATAACAGCAAATCATGTATTAAATGTGTGTGGAGAAAGGGAAATCCACTTAGATATCCTTCTGCATTTATACAGCATTAAAGACAGTATTGATCACTTCTGGATTCTTGATCATGCCTGCTGCTAATCACAATCTCTTTAAAAGTAATTGCTCGTTTATTTCTGTGTACTGAGATGAGAAAACAAACTGAAATGTTATTAATTCACTGTGCAGTGTTTAAATAATTCACTGGATTTTAAAGAGTGGCTTAGAGCTTATAAACTGGCAGGAAGGAGACTTCTCAGTGAAACTTCAGCTGCAGGGAAGGTGTCAATAATTAATTTTGGAGGACTACTGAAGGAAAGACGGGACATCCATAGTAACCAACTCGAGTATTTCGGGAGAATGTTTTTTGGATTGAGGATTGTTTCATATCATCCTACCTGAGGCAGGTAAACAAGTTGTGAGGTTGGGAGCACTGGTGCTCCACATGGTTGTTGGAGAGTAGTAAGCATATCTTGGAGTTTCAACCTGTCTCTGGAACCCTGCTTTGGGAGACTCAACCCTGACATGGACAATGTAAGGCATTGGGCTCCCAGGACACAAAGTTAGATGCCTAACTGGTGTAGGTAGCCCAGAGATCATCATCTGAAGTTGGAGTATCCATTCTGCAAGCAGTGAGTTTGTTTAAGGAGCACCATTGAAAAGATGCATGAATAAAGGACGTTCTACATTCCAGAGCAATTTCCACCCCCGTCCCCCAGTTCTCTCTTACTGCATGACATGTGATTGTCTAACTGGGACAGGGAAGAACTTTTAAATGACTGTGGCTGAGGGCCTGCCTCTGCAAGCCCCATTGTGTGAAACCAGAATAGGCAGAGTCAGCAAGGCTCATGGCATCTGAAACTCACATCATATTTCACAGTTACGTGTATGGAGGCTTGAGCAGTCAGGATAAAGACAATTATGCCCAAAGTAGAGGGCAGGATTATAAAATGGCAAATGGATCATTCAGCTGTTATGCCTCTCTTCTGAATGCAAAGTGGAGAAATCCAGAAGGAAGTGCTTCTAGGGATGTTCTCCCTTTTAGGACTATCATATTACAGCTCCAAACAGCTTACCAGTTCATCAAATGGAGGGTGACATTTCCTTTCTTTATCCCAAAGGCCTAAGACTCTGTCCATATTGGTTTAATCTCAGCTATTCAACTGCTGGAAATATCTTCGTGCTAAAAAGAAACCAACCCACACCATTCTTAACTTGCACCTCTTTCTCCAGTGCATTGTGCTCCTAATATGTCATTTCTTTTATCTCCATGTTCTTTTCAAATTGCATCATCATTCTTCCACTCAGGAAAAATCACGCTCCTCGCGTCTTTTCTTCCCTCCCCTCTAAAGTCCATCCAAAGTGTTAGTTAATTTCCAGTAAAAAAAATAGGTGTCTTTATTCCAGTATTACTCTTTTACTCAGCTGTCGTCACTTTCCTAAATTACTGCTCTTATTTCAGAGTGATGATACTTCTTGTGTAACAAAATGTTGCTGAGACATGACACCACCTTTACCTCTCCATTGAATGCTGCACTTCAGTTTGCAATGAAAAAGTAAATTTAAGTTGCAAGAGAACCAAAGGAAATCACAGTCATAATTTAGTGGAACATGCTTCTTTTGCATTTTTCTCTCTGTGAAGAGCACACAGCTCTTGGAGGTAGAACTTTGTTGATGTGAAGATGTATAACGTGGAATTACACATGTGTGACTAGACACATAGATAAATTTGTAGCTAAGGTGGAAGCATTAAAGGCAAAACTTTTTACATGGTTTGGAGATGAGAGAAGAAAGTAAGTAGTATTGATCTGGTTTGCATACTAATCTCTGAGAAGGTACTGTCATTTCAGTATGTCAACTGAAATAGTAAGCTCTTTCTATAGACTGTTATGGTTTGATGACTCATATGTTTGGGAGTTGCTGTCACATGATGAGAGCTGCTAATGTTTATAGGAGAGTTACAGCTCTGTCATACTGTACTCTTTGATTTATATCATTTAATGTGTTATCAGTCATAATATACAAAGTTGGACAATTATTTTTCCACTCCCCACACTAGTTAGGGTTTAATGCAGTAGCAGGTTGGACTAGTTCAGCAAGATCATTCTGAGAGTATGAAATGTGTCTGCAAAAGGTGGCACTTGCAGAAGCCACTGTAGTGGTGGGAAGAAAGCAGTCCCCTCCAGTCTGCGTATTTTTGCTACTGCTTGTTCATTTTGTAGTTCCTAGTATTCCTTTAGAATACAACTAAACAAAGGAAAACATTCCCTAGGGAGTGGAAAAATGAAGAATTCTAAAATTTTGTTACCCAATCTGCTAATACTTTTTTATCACTGAATGAAACCAGGGAAGTCCTTAGAAATATTTGACAGCATTAATTAATTTTTGTCATTTCTATTTTTTTCCTACCCTTCTTCAGGCTTTAGCTGCAGTACTTCTAAGTAATCAGTTACAATGAATGTTGAAATTAATGTCTCTTCCTTTCTGCAGACCAACTGTGCAAGATAATCGTCGAGAAATAACTATAAAAAATGGGAGGCACCCTGTGATTGATGTGCTACTGGGAGAACAGGATCAGTATGTTCCAAATACCACTAACCTTTCAGTAAGTACTGAGAAATGGTTTGAGCTTCAGCATCATCCAAGGGGGGGAATTTGGCATCTGCATCCTGGCCACGAAGTTAAAATTAATAATTTAATCATACAGCTTTCTGCTTGGTTACATTTCAGAGAGAGATGGCTGGATGTGATCACATCTGTTGTGTCCTTTTTCTGCTCTCTAGCAGCCAGACACTCTCTTGACAACGTTGTTCGCTTTTCACGGCATTAAGAAAGATCACAGGATCACAGGGTTGCAAAAGACCTGTGAAGATCATCAAGTCCAACCAATCCCTTCCTAAGCTAAAACAGATGATCTCAAAACTAGGAAAATAAAAGTTTAAAGTGGCTCTTTTTGAAAAACAAATTAATAATTCCAGGGGTTTTACCAGTGTTATCAGAAGAAGTCTACATTTTGTCATAACTTTATGTGAGATTAGTGGAACTTTTTAATGTTCAAATGCACAACAAATGTTTCCATGTCTTACAGGCTCACTTTCCAAGACAGTTCTAAGATAGCTCAGATCATTTTTGGTGGTATTACTTTACTGTGTGTTTTCCTTTCTTTCTGGAGGTATTGATTTCATGCAGCCTTTTTTAATCTGACAGAGCAGATTTGGAGCTCTGACTCTTGACTGTGTAGTGGCAAGTCCATTCTTTGTAGATTGCACACTGGTTGGAAGAAGCCTTTCATATTAACATATGCTAAAGATCCCCCATGCTTAGCTTGCAGGCAGTGTGTTGCCCCTAAGTCTCCTTCTGGCTGTTGTTTTCTGCAATAGAGAGTGATGTTGAGAAGTAGTAAGTCTCTTGCTTGTTATTGTTGCCAAGTCGTCAAAGAAAGTGGGTAGGTTATTTCCTGACATTTTCTATGCAACATTACCTAAATTGCATGACCTACATTACCTAAAATTGCTATAAATACACAATTACCACAGGTAGGAAGTATTGTCATATTTTACTTCACTTCATCTGTTTCTGATAAACATCTTTTATTTTGTTTCCTCCTTTTTTTTTCATCAAAACCTAAATTTGTTTTTTTAAGTGGCATGCCCTTTTGGCGTTTTTTATTAAATATTTACCTTTCTGAACCTTTTTTTAAATACTGTGTTTCTGTTCTTAATACAAAAAATGCACTGAACTGTGTATACGTAACTGCTTTTTCATACAGTTGATATATAAAAGGTATGTCAGTGTGGAGCATGGGCTGTGATAAATACCATTCAAATGTGTATGTATTTCTCTGGAGATATTTTTAAGCCATGTTATATAGTGAACAATGATACAGATATTGTGCAATACATCAGGGAATGTTTTCAAAATTATTTGTCAACTCCAAACAAACGACAGATGGCATTGACAGAAAACTCATCATTTCATTCAGTAATCATCATGCACTTTCCCCTGTTAGCCCCATTCTTATGCTGGCTTTCTAAATACTGAATATTACAAAATCAACTGATCGTGGTGGAATCGTTTTTGCCTCTGCTGTTAGAGTTCTGTCTTTTTTGAGAGAGGTAGGTGGGAACCCAGTTTATTAAAACGTGTCTGGTTTTAAGCTGATGTATTTGAATCAACAGTAAAATGCAATTGCTGTCATGTTTTCAGCTGAAATGTTGTCAAATAACTAACTTTAGGAAAAGCTTTCTTGCAGTGCCCTGAAATAAACATCTTATTTTTCAGTTCTCCCTCTCTCATCCAAATATTCATGGAAATTCTAACTTCATCCATAAATTCCACTAAGATGTTAGCTTATGGTTCTGTGCAATTATAAGGGCAGATGGGCTCTCTGGTCTGATGTTACAGCATATGTTCTTTCTGAAAGCTGGCTTTGCAAGCCAGCCACCAGTGTCAGAACATGGCTGGAGGGACCCCAGAGGGATACCAAACACATGGAAGAAATTTGTGGGTTCTAACAGATTAACTCATCCTGGATTTAAGTATCTGTAATTCTGTTGTGTGGAGCCAAATGGTGGTCCTGATGAAGTTTCAGTTGCTGTATTGAAACTCCACCTCAGAGACTAGAATGTTGTGAGTTTTGTTCTCATGTAGTCATATGCATGTTATTACTTCCATTCTTTATTCCTGATAATGACATTTTTTGGGTTTTGACTTTATTGTGACTTCCTTATGGACAGGGTTTGTTTTTTTTCCCAGCAAAAGCTAAACAGTTTTCTGCATTGACCGAAGACTGATTCCATCCATCTTTTCTATGATGTGGATTATGACATGTGACATACAAATCTTATTTGCCTCCCTCTTAACAAAATGAAATCCCTGTAAAGATAATCATGTTTATTCCTCAGAGATATGTTGTTGTCATCACAGTGCCTGGTCAGTTCCAACTTCCCTAAGTAGTGTGTCTAATGTTCATTATGCTTGTCCTGTCTGACATGCCCCGCCTGTGGAGCAGTGAAAGATGCTGACTTTTGGTTAGTTCATCAGTTGTTGGATTTCATTGTATGTATGTAGTAGAAAGTAAAAACTCTAGTTATTCAACATCCTTGCATAATCTAATTTCCTAGTTTTGATGCAGGCTGTGATAAGGCTTTATAGACTCATTGATGAGTTTTAATTTTGTATTAGCAACTGTCTTCCACCAGAAGATGACAGTTTTATTCTGGAGCCACAGACCTACAGCAGTACTGTAGGGACTTTTACAGCTGAGACAAGCTCTTGCATCTGATTCATTTTTCTGTAAGATTTCAGTGGTTGGATGCACCAGTCAATCAGAGATTGGATACAATCTGCTCACAATATCTGTGTTGCAGTCAAGTATTGCCAAACTCAAAAATGTCTTGATTTCTTCTTGTAGCCCTTCTGTTTGAATGTGTGTGTGTTGTACCAAGGCAAGCAGTTATGAAGGGGTCTAGGTCTGATCTTTGGCTGCCAGATTTCCCCCCCATTTGGCAATGAGAACTCCTTAACTGGAGCAGAATCCAAATTAGGACAGCACTGGCTGTGCTGAAAGCTGGTGCAGTTCCCCCTTCAAATGAAATTGTACAGATGCTTCATGGATTCTCTTGGTTCCTTGATGGACCAAGAAGGTTCTCCTCACTTTGTTTTGCTCAAGAGTAATGAAAGATGACAGTGATGCTCCTCTCTTATGAGCCTGGAGAGGACTTAGGAAGATTTTTGATACGTGGCATCATAAACTCTTGAAAACTGAATGCTGTGAAGGAAGCTTTTTCAACTACAGACTGTGTCCTGAGGGCTTGTCCTTTATCCCTGTAGGCACATACACTCAGCAGCCTTTCTTAGAACAGCACCATGTGCAGGACAATATGTTTCACCAATGTTTCATGTTTCCAGGGAGATGGTGAAAGGGTCATGATAATAACTGGACCCAACATGGGAGGAAAGAGTTCATATATAAAGCAAGTTGCATTGATCACAGTCATGGCACAGGTTGGTTCTGATGTTCCCGCAGAGGAGTCGACGATTGGTATTGTGGATGGTATTTTTACCAGGTAATCTTTCAAACTTTGCTGTATGTTTATGAAAATGTTACTGTGGTGGGGCATGTGTGTGCACATCAAAGTATAACTTAATGTTTCACTTAGAGCTTTAGAATTTATATTTGATGTTTCCCTTTTTCATTTTAAACACGTGCATTGGTTGTTGGGTTTTGGTTCTGATTTCCTGCTAAGCTATGGTACTTGTTTTGGAGTCTTTGAATCTCTAAAGGATAAAAATGTTCATGTGTCTCTCTTGATTAAGATGCAGGTATTGAACATCATGTGTCTGAATGGACACCTCAGCCAAATTTATTCTGCCAGGTGATAGCCAAATGATGTTTCCCCTAAAATGAATACTGTCACCTCTAAAAATCAGATCGGTTTCTGCAGGGCAGCACAGTTGTACATACAGTATTTGACACTGAGAATTCTGGGGTTTTGTCCTTTCTGTACTATCAGTCTTGAACACACTTCAGGTATTTTAAAAAAATTAATAATGGCAGTTCATTTCACTTAACATGTCTCATTTTCAGGACAGTGCTGAGTAATTTTTGAAGTCAAAACTTCCCTATTTTACTGTCTAATGTTTGCCAAGGATCATCCAGCTGGTTTTCCCCCCTTTTTTTTAGTCTGTTTTTGTAATCAGCAGAAGTTCTGTGTTACTGGTGGTACTGGAGATGGAAACTTATTTGTGGTTTTAAGTTTCACAACAATTATAGATCTGTAGTAGGATTATTTTTTCTGAAATTCTAGTTCTGTGATGGCAGAGTGCATTTCTTAATTTTACAAGGAATCTACATACTGGTCATTTGGGATTGCTTCATCATATAATGATGATATGTTCTTAGGCCTCACTGTGTCATGACAAAAATGAATGCAGTTGTGCTTTGATGCACTTTGGTGCTAAGCAGGTGAATAAATTAGAAAACAATTTCTGTTATCTTTTTAAAATTAATTGGAGCTGAAAATTCAAAATGGTTACCTTTTTCCCTGTCCTGCGTTGAAAGTAATTGACTGGTTGATTGGATGAGCTGTTCTCAAGGGAATATAGGACACACAAGATCTGAATTACTTTACAGAAAAAAATTACAACATTATTAACAATTTGAACATTATTTTTGTTTTCCTTTGTAAGTGAACAGAGCACTTATCTTGTGTTCACACTGACAATTTCTAACCATACTTGCAAAAGTCTGTTACTCTTAAGCTTAATCTCCCCTTTTCTCTATTTTTATTTGGCTGTAATTGCTTATTTTTGCAGAAAAATTAAGAAATGTGGCAGAGTCACTGGGCATGCCATTTCATTTTGTACCTTCTAGAAAGAGAATAAATTGGTTCTTATCCTCTACAGTACCTTGAAATGTATGTATCTGAGTTCCACCTGTTCTGCACTGCATTTCTCTGATTCTACTTGGCTTTTCTCTACATTATTGATATTGTTCAGATCTGTTCTGATAATGTAGTGTGGTTGAAGATAGAATTTCTTCTTTCAGGTTTCAAGCCAAGCAGACACAGAGCATGTTACTTACTGACTGAGGTTTCAGACCATTAATTTGGAGCCCAGACAAATTCTAACACAGGGGATTGACTGATTTATTTTTTTCCCTTGTCTAAATTAGCTTTGGAAGCTCAGCTAGATATGCCATTCTTCATTTAATGTGAAATGTGTCAAACACCAGATGAATATAGTAAAGAATTACTTAAAATCTTGTCATTGTGCTGGCAGTTAAGAGTAAGCTAATTGGCTCAATATTAATCAAGAAGAAATTGAACATACATTGAGATAGGAAGAGTCATGCATTAGTTAAAAGGTTAACAGGAAGGATAAAAAAATAGAAAAGAAGCTGAGCTTATGTAATGCATTCCTTCAGAAATCCAGGGTGGTCACTTCAGTTTGTAAAAGACTGTAAGTGGATCTGCTTGTCTGCATCTCTTTAAACTTCTCTCTTCTGTAGAGTGTATTTTGAGGGAATTGATTGTACTGGTGGGACAGGCATTAACTGTGGTGTTCTTACAGGATCTTGACCCAGTTGTAGCTTTTCTTTCAGTAAAAATGCTTAAAATACTTGGATCATTTTGCTTCAGCCTATGGAGTATAGCCCTTCCTTGCTGTACATATCCAAGTGATCATCATCCATGCTGATGATTGTAGGTCAGTTGTCAGTGCTCTTTTCTGTTCTGCTGTGTTGGATTGTCAGTAGCCACAGAGTGGTCTTTTGTCCCCAGTCTGGGCATGCCTACTTCCTGCTTTGTCCACATCTTCTCCAAATGGTGAACTTTGCTCTCTGCCATGAGAAAAGGAGAAACTGAGCAGATTCTGCAACTCAGAGGGAAAACGTGTACAGAGACTGTCCAGAAAGTTGGTACCTCTGTTTTGGTTAGTTTGAGAGTTTGGGGTAGGGTTTTTTGGGGGTTTTTTCAGTGTTCTGGGAAGGCCTTAAAGTATGTAAGTCTAGGTTAACGTGGTGTTACACTCATAGTATTTCTTAGCCCTAGGAAGTAATTGATGAGTAGTTTTTAATGCCTGGTTGGAAGAGAAAACCAATAAATTCAGCTACCATGCAAAATGTCTTACATTGTTTCTTTAGTGCTCTCACTGAACAGACATGTATAAAGCCTTAGAAAAAGTTCTCTGCTTTTGCCAAGAACTCTGCTCTAGTAGGGAATGAGCTTGAAATTATTAGATTTTTCTCTTGACTTGCCCCCAGTTTTGGTTTGGCTTTTTTAGTTGTTTTCTTCTTCTGTGTTTTGTTGTCAGAAGGGCACATCTATGCTGACCTCCTTTTTGCACTGCCACACCAGACCACATACATGTCTTTCTGGAGAATGAGATTTTTTTGGTTGTTGTTGATGATTTTGGTATCTTTTTAATCTTTAAAAAACATTGCATGGGAAGATGTCAGTTTCCAAGTTCTTTTCATCACTGCCATGGTGTGTTGTTTTCTAGCACCCCTGCTGTGAGGGATGCTTTACAGGCTGACTCTGAGGAGTTCTGTGCATAAGGAGCACCAACAGTTCTGCTGCTTGCTAAATTTTTTGAGATACTGGTGCTTTATATTGCAGACTCTTTTGTTTGTAGACTGCATCTTTGAAGTGTGAATTTATATAGATTTAAGAGATTAACATTCATGTAAGATTTGATCACGTGTTGTAAGTAGGGTTTCCATGGAAATGGAGAGGTTGCTACTACGGTTATTCCTTTGGATCTGCCTAGTATTTATGTATGATAGCTTCTCTAAACTGGCTTTAAATACAGCATTATATTAAACATTTTTAAAGATGCAAAAGGCATTATATTGGTTACAGGTACGGTGAAAATAAAAGTGATTAATCTTCATGACTGGGTGTATACACACAGTAGAGTGCTAAGGCTACTCTGAACATTTCACAGTAGTGTTGAGCATTCCATCCTCAAGAGGTATAATAGGAGAAAATCTTCTACTGCAAAATGTCCCTAAGCCCAGATGATATGCTGTTACAAGTCTGTGAATTGAAAATTTGGAGGGGTGGGGGTGAAAAGTATTCAGCTCGTGTTATTCACGTAAGTATCTTGAGTGCTCTGATGGACTCTCCCAAATCTCACCATGTTTTATGCTTAAAAATAGCCTTAAGTGTTTCCATTGATAGGATTTTGTTCCTAAACCTGAGCAGAGGGTGATAGTGGTTGTTAGTAAGCAAAAAGTTTGCATTACTGTTTGGTGGTCCGAGCTTCATAACATCAGACTAAAAAAACCACTGAAATATTCTTCATATTGCTGTATTTCAAGCTGTGTTTAGCGTAGTTTTGGAAAGATCAGTGCTCAATTTCTATTGACTTTCAGTGTGATTTGAGTACTTAGTTCTCTGATGGTTGAAAATTCCTAATCAGGTTTCTCCGTTCAGTAAATGGGTTGAATTTCTGCTTCAAATTTGAACATTCCATTTGTTCTTCTACTACAGTTATTCAAACATGGGAATGAACATGTTTGTGTTTGTGTAGAAAGACAAAGCAAGTGTGGAGATGTACATATGGAGGAGCTAATGAGAGAAATTCTGTTGACCTAATCATGTGGTCAGAAGAGATGATGTTTAGCTGCTGAAGAAATCTGACCTTTAAAAGAGGTCTCACTTAATTACTAATGCAGTTTCTTAGAGCTAGAAAAGTACCTGTAAGTCACCAGGAGCTTTTCATGAGGGTCAATTTTCAAAATGGAGAATAAGAATGCTAGAACAACTTCAAGGTAAAATGTGTTCAAATAAACAAGGGAATTAATAATTCAAATTACTGAGTGCCTTGTATTCAAGATTCTGACTCAATTGATTAAATCACAAGCTGCCATTAGAAAGAATACTGTGAAAGAGGCCAACTCCTACCAACTCTGGATGATGGTGAAGGGACAAAGAAGAATTTCCTTCCTAGAGCGCCCACCTGCCTGGCTCTCCCTGTGTGCTGAATTAAAAGCAGTTTCACTTCTATTCAGTGATCAGATGCACAGTCACACTTTGGGGACATGCATCTTCCAAGGACATTTAACACCATCAGTCAAATTGGGCTTACTGTTGAAGGTGCAGCTTCAGTTGACTGAGCTAATACATTGCGTTGTGCTTCAGTTTGGAAATTGCCTCTTGCAGGTTACGTGCCACATGCTTAAACCTTGCAGGAATAAATAGAAGCATCAGTAGGATCCATGTAGATTATCCTTTTGTGCACTTTGTCTCTTCTGAAAGTTATCCTGCTGTCTACTGATTCTCAGCATGTCTTTAATCTTCATGATAGCAAAGAAATAGAGAGTTTGAGTTGTCTGTGGAGGTGTATTAAGAAGAGAGAGAGGTGGTGGAGGTTGGCAGTACAGGTTAGTGAGTGATAGTGGTGGGTTGCCTGGGTAAGCAGCAGTTTAATGCTTTTGCTTTATGTAAGACATGCAGTTGCCTGCACTTCCAGGCAGTTGTCTTGGTAGAGGCTCTGTGCATTGCGTGATCTGTATGAAGGTTTACAGAACTTTGTCCTACATTTTATCCTTGTAACAGATGATTTCAATGTATTTTTAACATGGAGGGCACTCCTTATTGCTAAATCTATAGCTGGGAGATACTCAGCTCAAATTCCCCTGTGTATCTGAAAATGCTGTGAAAACAGATGGTAGTTGTTCACCTCAGCTGGGGAGGAATGGTTTTGTTCTTCTGGCTTGTACTGAGTGTCTGTATACAGGGTCTTTCTTATAGACAAGGCCACAGTGGAATCCTGAATCCGTTCTTGGGCTTAAGTGACATAGCTGTGTCACTGGCTTGTCTGTCTGTCTTTGTATAATGATTTTGAACATGTGTAATAGTTGCTCATTCAACTACAACTGGAGTGCAAAGATCTTCAGGCAGCTGATCTTTAACACGTCTGTTTGGCATAACAAAGTTGCAGGGCCATATAAATGAGGCCCTCTGACTTTGAGCTGTTGCCATCATACAGTAACTTGATGCTTCTGATCGATGCAGCAGAAGCTGTTTCCTGCTGAGGTACTTGTGTGTGTCCCTGGCTTGCACACAGCCTACTTGTGTTTGCAGATATGGAAACCAAGGGAAAGCATCAGGTTCAGGCTGAGCTTCTGAAAGGTGACTTTGAAGGCAGTCTTCAAACCTCTGCTCAGAGACCTACCTCATTGTCCTTCACACACAGGACACATTTGTGGTCTTTGCTTTCATAAGGAGAGAGGGGAGGCAGAGGAAAGGAAAGGATGTTTTTCTATATTGGTTGAGAACTGCCAGCCTCATTTAATACTGAAATAATGAGGCAAATTCATCCTCCTGGCTGCTGGCCTTAGTTGGGTCGTTTATTTCAAGTCCAGCATCCAAGATCCAGTTCCAGCCACATACCTCGGCCAGGAGTGGTGGTTCTGAGTTGATCAGGGGGTTGGTAAAGGGAAGGAGTTTTGATTGCTACAAGGAACAACAGTGCTATTGAGATTTGCCAACTGAAGATCAACTCCTGCTATTGAAAACTGCATTTCAGGCCCAACCCATGGTAAGCATCAGCTATGTCCTCACAGCTGTTAGATGTGGTGACAGAGTTCAGGGGCCTCTCTCACCTCATTGATCTTTTTCGAGTCTAAGAAATCATCTCTGAACAGGCAGGCTTTACCCTTGAAAAGACATCCCAGGTGGCTGCATTGCTTGCTTTGCCATTGCAGTGTCATTGAGCAAGACACAGCCAGTCAGTCACAGACCAGCACATCACTCCAGCCTGGATTTTTTATTCCAGTTGAGCCTTCTTGTGGTAGAGTGGCACTCTGTTTTAGAGGCATCCTAGTAGTTCCCACCTTCTTTCTCATCTATGAAAGAGAACAGGTGTAAGGAAACAAAGCTCTTTTTGTGTTCTCAGCTCTTTGAACAAAGTGACCGTGCATGTTTTCAGTCCTCTTCACAAGTCAGTCAGTCAGCTTCCATTGTGTGTTCCAGAGTGAAGAAGAAATGGCATTATTTGTATGTATGCCTGGCTTCACGTGGTGACGCTGATGAGATGAAGTCTCTCTTTGTTAGTAGGAAGCTGCTTTAGAGGCCAAGACATTTCATCACCAAGTTCCTCAATGCATCGTGCTGTTCTGCCAGCTGGTGGCTGTACTTCCCTTCCTGCTTGTCATTGCTTGCTCTGCTACTGCTCTGGTAGCACCTTTAACTGGTCCTGAAATGCACAAAGCTGACATGTGGGCCATTACACTTTACCTGTGAACACTGCATGCTTGCATGGGTAGTGAGAGCTGATGTTAGATCTAAAAAAGCAACATCTCAATGCTTGCTGATGTGACTTATTTCCATCGTCCTGTGAGCAGAAAGACCTTTGTCAGTCACGTGCAATGGGATTCATGAAGATGGAAGAAAGAGCACTTATGTCATCCTGAAGTGACATTTCTTCTATGAGGTGCTACAGCCGTCATGGACTCTTCACCCATTTTATTTCTCAGCCTTGGTAGTTGGTGGCACAATGAGAATTTACTGGCCAGAGAGTAAGGGAAAGCTTCTGGCTGCACCTCTGTAGGCTCAAGCACAAATGCAGAATGTGTGGAGCTGTTGGCTTGTTCACATAATCCCTCCAAGGACTGCAGGTATCTCTGCTTCTGCAAGGTGTGTGAAGAGAAATCTTTTCCCATCGGTGTGCCCAGCTTTTGGGGATGAGAGGGTTGTTTTCCTTGTGCCAGAAAAAGCTCACGTATTGTCAGTGGCATGATCATCAGCTGAAGCACACAAACATGAGATGCATAAGACTCAGGGGAGTGTAGATAATGTATTCTTTCTGTCAGGTCTTCTGCTGTGCACAGCAGAGTGTGGCTATTCTCTGCCAAGGTGAGAACACAAACTGGGATCAGCTTCTGACTGACACATTGTTCTCCCATGTAGGAGAAGTATGTTTATTCCACCTATAGTTGTATATTACAAGACAGAACTGTGACTAGTTGTAGTCATTTCTTACAGATGATACAAAGGACCTTTAGAAACAACTGAATTTGTTTTGAAGCCCTTCATCCTTACCTTGTCTAGAAGATGAGATGATACTCTGGAAAGAAATGCTGTTAAAGCTGAGAAGATGGTGTAGATATGAAGGATTTCTTCAAAGTAAGCTAAAAAACCCAGGAAAATTCAGCCCTTATAAATCCACATTTCTTAAAAGGCTGTCCCTCAAACATGCCATAATGCTTTCTTCTCTGTGTTTTATTCTGTCTGTTCTCTAAGTTTTGGACTTTCAAAAAGGTTGGGTCTCACAATAGATAAATTTTGTATGTTACCTCCCTAAGTACTTGAACAGCTATTTAATTCTGACAACTTGACAAACTCATTCTACAGTTTTGTCATGAGTGTG
Organism: Gallinula chloropus; assembly: GCF_964237585.1. Lineage (NCBI taxonomy): Eukaryota > Metazoa > Chordata > Aves > Gruiformes > Rallidae > Gallinula > Gallinula chloropus. The sequence goes on from NC_140106.1 coordinate 1,106,707, forward strand.
TGGAGCTGAAAGAAACTATTAGACAAACCTCACTATTTTCACTCTAGACAAGCTTTTAAAACAATCTATAAAATGTACATATTTATGGCATCATTACAGATCTAATTACAATTAAAAACTGTGGTGCAAAGCAAATACTGTGCATAAAACCAGCAAACATTTGGGCAGTCAGTTTTAGATGTTTGCATTTATTTTTTTCTTTGCTTCACTGGACTGTCACTGTCTCAATAATTTTACAGATATTTAACTGGGGATGATTTACTTTTACACAGGTTAAAATGTTTTAAGGCTTAAGATTTCCTTTCATAAGAAATCTTGAAAAAATCAGAAAGCACAGGATGGAGTGGTATGTGAAGCAGGAAAAAGAGAACGTTTCTGTTTGAGTGGAAATTGAGTGGAAGATGTTTCCCAGGTGCCTTTCACAATAAATTGAAATCTGAGGTAAATCACTTAAGAATCAAAACAAAGTAGTGCTTGTAAATATTAATGGAAATGAATGTTCCATTGATGTAGCTGCTGGTGGCAAAAATTCTTCCCAGCTTTTTCGAACTACACAAATAATGTTGCCCTTAATTTCCTTCCAGTTTTACCAGTTGGTCAGTTGGAGGGAGGTGCCCAGGAGCAGAGGGAAGATTTTTGTATTTAAAATCATAAGTAACAAGCTCCATTTTTTCAGAGCTCCACTGCAGAGATGGTGCTATTCGGACAGCAGTAGGCAAAAAGAACAGTTTGTAACCAGGATGCAGCTTGTTAGATTTTTATGCATTGCTTGGCTCACAGATGAGCTGTATTTGGATAGAGATTGTCCAGGAACACGCTTGCTTGAAAGTGGGTTAGGAGTGTTCTTCATTAGAAATCTCTTCCTACAGAGTGATTTCACTGAACACGATAAAGAAATGGACATCATCCACCCAAAGCTGCTCTGTGTGTTTCATCTTGATTGCTGAGGGAGCAGCACACTGATGACATTTTAAAATGGTTAGCAGACCACAGGAGATTTGGGGGGCTTTGATGTCTTACATGTGCCTTTCCTATCTTCTTGTTAGTCTTTTATTCTCTGGATGGAGTATGATGGTACTGTTTTTCACCCCTTGAGGGGGTCTGCATGAATTCTGTTTTGTAAGAAATCTTAACCAACATATCCTATAGTATATTCTATTATGCACTAGAGATTACATAATCATGACTTTTTTTTTTAAATCTATGGAAAAGCCTTTTCCTGCAATCACTACATCACTACCATTTACAGGTTTCTGTGTCTTTCTCAGAATTGTTGTGCTGCCCACAGCCTCCAGAATCAGTCAGAATCATTGGGCTGGACTGAGACAGGTTTTGAGCATTCACATATTTAGCATAAAAAATTCTTGTCCTTTCTGGTCAACTCCTCAGTAATTTGCCAGAATAGCTTATAGTGTCTGGCATATCACATGCAGTCTTTATTGTTCTGAACTCAAAAGACTAGTTTCTAAACTAAAAAATTCCTTGCTTCCATATATTGCTTTATTGCTTTACTTGAGGCTTATAGGGTGGGATTACGAAGATTAGTCTTCCTGTCTGTCCTAGAAATATCAGTTAAATCACAAAACTTGGCATTGAAATTCAGCTAGTCAGTTTCTTCATACCTTTACCATAAAAATCTAGGCTATGAAATTCAAGTCTTGAGGTGACAGCAGTGTTGGGCATCCTATGTAATGCAGAAATCACCGTGAGACTGAGTGCTGAATAGAAACTGTGGAGGGGTTTATCTCAGCAGAGTAACTTGTCTGTGTCTTGACGGGTTTTCTCTGGAACTGTGGTGGTGGTTGTGTTGGCTTTTTTTTTTTTTTTTAGTTTATTTTTAGTTTTTTTTATGCCTGAAAATAAACATTTAAATTTAAAGTCATGCAAAAACTAGATTCTCTCAATTTGCCTGTGTAGTTAGATTCTTAAAGGCTAGAAAATTAAAAAGTAAAGGTACCTTTTCATGTTTATTACATATGTGTGTATCTGTATCTGTATAGCAGTGCTTACTGGTTTTGTCATACACACTAATTGATCTATTCTGCAGGAAGCAGGGAACTGTTATCACAATGCAGTTGCACACGTGTAATTATATGCTAAACAAGCATTGTTCCTATTGCTCTGGAAAGCAACAATGACAGTCAGACAAACAGAACTTGTTAGTTGTCAAGAACCCAGAAGTAACTTCCAGAAATGTTACTGCTTTGTGGCAGAGTAATTTATTTTGTTTGTTTCTTGCTTAATTGTGTTTGTGTTTATTGCCAGGATAACAAAAATTACTTAGGCCTTTCATTTATATTTACAGTGTTGTAATGATGCCTCTGGGGTAGATTATGCCCACCTTTCAAGGGGAAAAAAAGGTGGTGTCATAATATTCATTGAACCTGTTTTCTGTCACATGGAGATGTTCTTTTTGAAAAAGACAATAATATGTAAAAGTTGTAGTGAGTGTTCAAATAAGTTGAACATTATTTGCTGTGTTTTTTTCTAAAAATGTGTGTTGGACATATCACAGTACATCTGAACTGTCTTTCTGACAGTGTTAAGTAGCTCAGTAGAAATACATTCAGCTGTGCTGTACATATATTTGTAGATAATTTAGCTTCATGTCTGGTCATTTCATAGTAACATAAATCTCCAATGTTAGGATTATATTTCATCTACATGTAATAATATTTAACAAAACAGTCTTTGGCTTATGTAACTTTCATTTGATAAAATTATTAATAAAAACACCTGTTTTGTTTGCAGCATTTTAAATCAGGCTTGAAAATCCATTTAAGTTAATAAAAGACAGTTATTTAAACATAAAGTGAGATTTATAAAACAACTTCTGTTGCTTATTGCAGTATTACTGATAGGGATGGAAAGGCTTTCCCTGTGATAGTATTGTGTGGGCAAGGGGGAGGGGGGACAAACAAAAATTTGACTGTGAAGCTGACCAGCTCTCTGAACAGTCAAGTTGAAACTCTGACACTGAACAGTGGTCTTTATCTTTCTAAAACTCTCCCCTGATAGGATTTAGCCTAGTCACAATGCGAATTGGATTTTCCATAGCGTCCACAGGTTTAAAGGGGAAAAGTTCACTTGCACTGAATACTTCAGCTGTTGTCCCTAGTCTGTTACTATAGTTTCTGCCTTTTAATCCCCCCTTGGCCTCAATCCTTCAGCTACATATGCACATTAACTTAATTACCTCGAGTTCCCTCCCTGGAATCCAAGAGTAGCAAGTGTAAACCTGTGCATATTTTAGGGATGAGTTTTTCTTTGTCTCCATTTTTTCAGCTTCTTTGGGCTAATATTGTCAGCTCACAAGTGAACACCCTAATTTGGATCTCTCTGCTTGTAATTTAACCTTCAGCAAAATGATTGTACTCTTAATCTGTTCTTTCCCTTGTGACCATCAACAACATTTATACAGTGTTAATGGTTTCCTGTAGGAAAATTGGGGTAAACTTGTTTGGAGCTTCAGTTGCTTAATGCAGCTTTCATAAACTTCTCCACCTTGCACTGGCCTTCTGCTGTGCTCTCTGCCAGTGCTGGCAGATCTGTCCCTCAGGAGACACTGCAGTAGGGAAACCTCAGTTTGGTGCCTCTGTACAGGAACAAGTCATACCTTTCTCACTCAGGGCAAGAAAAAGAAATGCTTAGTTCTGTGTTTGAGTAAATGTAAAAGCTGATGGACCTGTGGAGAGCAGTCCATTGATGTGTTTGGCATAATTGAGCGTGGAATTTAAGCTATTGCATCCTCCTCCTGCTACCAGACTCCCTGTTCCTCTGAGGGCTTGACTCTTGTGCCTGGAGAGCCAGCTCCTGTAAGGTTGTGTGTAATGTGGGATGGACAAAGTGAACTCACTCAAGCAAGGCCAGTTTTAAAAATACAATGGAAAGATTTAGAATTAAGCAGAAATCTGCCAGATTAACTGTGTGTAATTTATGTTCCTTAGGTGACAGGTATTTTTAAGGAGTTCTCTTATTATTGAGGGTATCATTGCTGAATTTTGGAGAATAACTTTCTTGGGTGTTCTTCACTAATTCATGGAACGTAAGCTTTTGGAAGGAAGCTTACAAGGGCAAGTAGTGATAGCACAAAGGGTAATGGTTTTAAACTAAAAGAGAGTAGATTTAGATTAGACAGAAGTAAGAAATCCTTCCCTGTGAGCCTGAGCCTGGCGCAGGCTGCCCAGAGAAGCTGTGGCTGCCCCTGGATCCCTGGCAGGGTTCAAGGCCAGGCTGGATGGGTCTTTGGGCACCCTGGGTTACTGGAGGGTGTCCTTACACATAGCAGGGGATTAGAAATAAATGTGTTTTGAGGTCCCTTCCAACCCAAACCAGTCTGATGCTGTGATTCTAAGAACAACTGAATTTCTATTGCCTTGGAAAGCATTAGAAATGAGAGGATATTAGTAACTTCTTCTCATTCAGGGACTGTACTGACTAGAGCAGCATTGTGTCTTTTGAACTCAGTCCCACCTGAGTCCCATTCAGTCTGTTGAGGTGAATTCAGCTTTCAAATTATTAAATGCAATCCAGGGATGTTTTTCTGTCCTCCGGTTTTCAGCAAGTCAAGCAATGCAGTTCACATCTTGAAAGCCAGTCCTGTTAGATACATCTCTTTTAACATTCTGGGGTGCTTGCCTGTGCAGCATGCCTCTGTTGGCCAGGTCTATAAGGTAATGAGGATTTAAGTGATGACTTGTGTTGACTATTTCAATTAGCTAGTGATCTGGGGGACAAAGGAAAAGGTTACAAAATGCTATGAAACTGAGTATTAAAATGACTTTGGACTTACTTTTCTTTCCAGGACAGTACAAAGTGTGTATCCCTAGTGATCTTAGGCTTTCACTAATTTGTCAGAGACTGAGAATACCATGTGTCTACAATAACTTACAAAATAAAAATGTATTTCACATTAAATGTATAATGTGTTCTGTCAGGCTTTTCAACAACTGTTCTAAATAAGGTAACATCTTCTGATTTCCTACATTGCCATCCACGCAACTTTGCACACATTTGCTTCTTAGAAGTTGTCCATGAATAATACAAAAATAAAAACTCCTGATAACAATGATTAGGATAAGGAGTTTTTTTATCATTTTAAATTCTGTACTCACAGCTCTGTAAATTACTGTTCTTAACTGTCAGGTTTTAGTTTGAATCAGCAAGAGGTTCATGGAAATGAAGTGAATGATTTACCAGTACCCTGTGGGGGAGTGTGAAGCATTAGTTTCTTGCCAGTGAACAGTTAGAAATTTGCAGATGCTGTCTTCTAAAGAACTACTTGATAAATTTTCATTGTATGTGGCAAGTAGCCAGAAGTTAGGATATCCAAGTTGGGCTACTTTTATACTAAACACTGTTAAGTTCTGGTTAGCAGTTGGAGTCTTTCTAAAATACTCAGGGTTTCAAATTTCTTTTGTGGGCAAAACTGAACAATTGTTCTGGTTAAAGGTGTTTGGGATTCTTGGTACCACAGTAGGAGAGGACACAGAGTAGTCAGCCTGCCAATCCTCTGATTCGGATGCCTGTTTTCATTTTCTTGGCAGACCTGTTTGCAAACTTACTTTTAATTTCTAACCAGTGAAGTCTCAGTCAGTGTTGTTTGCTGGGTGCCTAGCAGAAAGTCAAGAACCTGGTTCAGTGGCAGAGGATTTATCTTACCGTTGTGTTCCTCTGTTCATGTCAGGACCAGTAACAAGTGTTTCTGTTCGCATGAACATCATCTTCAGATAGTGCTCCCACTTTCACAGGCATTTGTTTTCTGCAGACACTTCAGCTGGTTAGAGTGTCTTCTGCAAAAGATGAAAGGATACAAGCTGTGTTCATGAGATCTTCAAAAACAAATGAAAAGTAGTAACTGTAGGGTGTTAATGTTGTAGAGAACTAGAGAAGGAAGAGGATAACCTCTAAGGCAAGACCCCATCTAATCCTAGAATCATAGAATGGTCTGGGTTGGAAGGGACCCCAAGGATCATAGAGCTCCAACCCCCCTGCCACAGGCAGGGCCACCAACCTCCAGGCCTGGATCTACACCAGGTTGTCCTTTCTTCTGCAAGCTACTTATTTTAATAATTCCTGTTCAAATACAGTCAACTTTGAAATGATATTTTGAAGGGGTTTTTTTGTAAATTCGTCTTAAGGATTTATTTTATTTGTTTTTCTCAATGTTCTTGAATCACAGGAGTTTCTCTCTTGGTGCTGAGAGAGTGCTATTCTACACTGTACATTTAAGATATTCTCAGAGAAAAGAGTCATTTTAATGTTAATTGTTCTGGTTGAATAAATAATTTAACTTTGAGTGCATCCTGAGATGAAGCCTGGCTTCAGTTCTGATCCCAGGGAAGGTAAACCATAGCTGGAAACCGGAATCCTTTCACCTGAAAATGACAGAGGCCCTGTGTAGAGATTCTATACCAATCAGGTTTATTCTTCTGCAATAGGCACTGGGTTTCTTTTCTCCAGTAAGTATTTTAGATAAACTTTTGAAGTCAAATGCATATTTCTACATCTCATTTAGGTTTATTTTTCAGCTTTAAGTATTTTATAGTTAATAAATAGTATCAGGATTTTGTCAATGGTATGTAAATAAGGCTTTAGGAACGGGTTTGCAGTCTTGTTTTCTGGGATTTATTCAGTGCTATGTAGTTGCTTTTTGTTACCATTGGGAGCTCTTGGGCTGTGTGATCGTTTTCACAAGCACTGTGAGGGATTTGTCCCAACAGAAACGAATAATATGATACCTGAGGTCCAGGCAGTGCTCTTAATTTTATAATCAACCCCACCAATAGCATGTCAGATAACTTCTTCTGAAAGGCAGCATGGAAAAAAAACTTAACTGGAAGTGTCTGGATTTCAGATTAATTTTTCTGCTAGGGAATTCCTCCCACCCCACCCCCTCACATCCCCCCCCCAGCCCCCTCCTTCTCTCACCCTGGGGCAATTTCAGTTTGAAGCTACAAGTCATCACGTTCACCCCTGGACTGCTGCACAGGGCAGCTGCAGTTCTCTGGGAGCCTTCTCTGCTCTGCTCCAAAATAAGGTTTTGTGTTATTCTGTTGGTTTGTGCCACTGGTAGTCATCAAGCCTGCAAGTCTTCCCTGTCTCCAGGACACTTTGGTTTTTTAAGAGCAGGATGCTGTGAGAAGGAGCTACAGGAAGGCCTCCATGGCCTCAATTTACATTTTCTCCTTCTAAACAGCTCTTTAGGGGTGACTCTCAAAGCCCTCAGATGTTTCTAGCTGATCAAAAGCTTGAGAGCACCAGACTTGGAGGTGACTTTCAGGGCCACGCAGTTCAGGGCTATTAGTTCCTGCCTGTTGAGTGCAGGTCTAAATGGATACTAACTGCATAAAAATTCTTCAGCTGCAAGGAAAAAAGGTGCAAAGTTACTATTTCATTCTAGTGACATCATAGCTTGTCTCATTAAAAAGATTCCTTACATCTCCAGAGCCTCCTTGAACAAAATATCACTGGATAACTTCCTAGAATGATGAACACTGGCGTTGGAGAAGGTCAGTACTATGTGCAGGCACTGACTCAGGAGAGCAGATTAGAAAAAGCACCCTTTGAATGCTGCAAGTGTAGGATGTGGAAATCTGTGTCTTTCTCTCTAAGGGGTCACATGCAGGTTAAGCACGTTGTACTAGCTGGTTTGTAGAAAGCTGGCTGGTGCTGCTGCATCTCATCTAACTTATCCCACCAAAATTAATCTTTGGAAACATTGCTTCCCTGTTGTTTTCTCTGAGTTTATAGACAAGAATCTTTACCACTTGAAACCTAGCAATGCAAAGAGATAATGCTTCCTCCCTTTTTTTTTCCTGTTACATAATAGATGTGTTGAACATTGTAAGAAGAAGAGCTTTTAATTTTATGAAATGTGGTTGGCTGTCAAAGAGACATGATAAAAAGTGGTTTCTAGCCAAATTGCATTTGCTGAGGAGTGATGAATCTCTTGCCAGCACTAAAGAGGCACTCTCCACATTGGATATCTGCACACTTGTCATGGGCAGAATGCAGTAATTTTTCTGAACGTAGACAGTAGAAATTCCATAGCAGAAATTGAAGTTTTCCTATTAACTGTCACTGCTTCCAGCAGCTGGTGTGCTGACAGATAGAGCAGAGGTGGTGGGGCTGGGTGGTACTGTTCCTGCTCTGATGGTTTGCTGTTGTGATTGCCTTACTCTCTTGTAAACTTCATTTTCCTGTACATGTTTGTGTTTTGTTGGTTTGTTGGTTTTTCTTTTGGGTGGAGGGGGGGTGTTCAGTTAAGAGAAGGAAGAAAATAAATATTATGCAGTGCATAACATGACTGCATCACTCAGGGATGACTCCTACCTCTTCTCATATCCCACTGTATTGTCACCAGACATATTGTTAGGGTGAATGCAGTATGAAAATGTAATCACATAGTTATTTTTGTGTACATATAAAAGTCAGAAAAATATCTGACCCCATTGGAGGCAGGGTGCCAGCAAAAGTGAGGCTTGGAGACTTCATTTAGGACCCTATGTAAAACAAATGAAAAAAGGCAGACCAACAAGATGATTTCAGGGGTGACAGCTTTAAGGCTCAGTATCTAGAACATTTCTCTTTGCATTTTTACCCTAAAAGTTCATTGGGATGGCACCCAGGTATTAACTGTAAATTAGCTGCTAACAGTGGTAAATCATCTTCATTCTATTGAACATCAGGAGAAAGTTTAATGTTTTGACGTATCAAAACATTTAAGAGGCAAGCTGCATTGAAATGTCAATTGAAAGCGACTGAATCCCACTGTAGTGGGATCGATAGTGGCTGTTTTAAACCTGAAGAAATGTTTAAGCAATAGGTGTTTTGTATCAAAAACTTCATTAGATCAGGAATAACACACAGTTGGAGCAATGCCTTGCTGCATATTAACTGTTAGTTTGATAAATGCAGACGTCCACATTAAAATATTTATTCTTACTTTTTTTGGATAAAATTATTGACGAGATACATTGGAAAAACAAGTGTGATTCTTCCTTCTAGTGTCAAGGGCACAGGCAGAAAGAACAATTTGATCCATTTTCAAAGGAAGATATTTCAGAGGTTTTATATCATTGAGAAACATACTGTTTTGTTTTTTTTTTTAAATCTGTAGATGAGCCTGAGTTGGATTTGAATGTTTCAAGATGCTGAAAAGAAATCTTCTTTTGCAGCTGTTGTTAAGAACAAGAGAACGATGATACTAATTTCTGTTTGTATCTTGAGCATTTAGTGAGGAAGTTCTGAAAATTATTTTCCTGAATGCAGATAAGATGCAAAATGGCTCAATGATTTTGAGGGCTCTATGGATCTGATGCAATCCAAGAGAAAAATAGAAATGAGAACTCTGAGTGTAATCATGCTAAGTTCAGAAAAGACAGCCTGTTAGATGTTCTCTCTGTAATGAAAAGCCAAATAAAAATTACATTGTCATAATGCTAGGGTTGTAAATGAAGTTGAAGTTGCCCATTATGGAGCCAGAGACTGTTTGGACATGAAAAGTATTTGCTGTTCTGGTAAATTTATTTGTAGTTAATAGTGCTAAGCATAGTAATGTTGGAGTACACCTACTACACGTGCAATCTTAAGTGCATACTCAGTGAAGTGCTGTTTGCTTGTTGTATGGTAATGCCCTGCCCATCTCCAACCAAGATCAGTTCGTCACAAGATTCACATGTCATGGAGTTACACATGACACCATACAAAATTTCCAGGGCAGGAACCAGAGAACCTACAGAAATCATAATTTGAATGTGTCCAGCCTATTTGTAGCCAGTTACTCTTGGCAATCAGAGATCCCCATAAAATGATGAGTATCTTGTTAGTGCTTCTGTAGGCAACAGAAGCGATTACATTAGAGAGATGCAGCAAAAGATTGAGAAAAAAAGGCTGTCTTGGGATTCTCTTTAAAGGTTTTGATTGGCTTTAAATACTGTTGTGGCCAGCTGTTATATTTGAAAATGTGGTATGTTAAGCCCAAGAGTCAGCTTTCCTTAAATCAATGAGGTTTGTGTGTAACTATACTGTTGGCTGATGAGAGCGAACAAATCCGTTCTTGCAGCTGCACTCCGTGGGTTGCTCATGATAACCTATCTCAGAAGTGGTGTTGTAATGTGGGTAATGTCATTGAAAAGCAGATGTGGGAAAAGGAAATTCTTTCTGCCAGTTAGAAAGCGTATTAATTGAATAGGTTAGGAAAGCTGCAGAAGAGAAGAACAGGGTGGATTACCAGTCGGTTTCTGAGGTGAAAACTGTTTCCTGATTTGAGATAGAATCTGACTTGAAATGGTGCTAAAAGACCTGTATGAAACGTGAAGGAATTTGTGTGCCTGAGTTTGCATGTGGATGTGTACAGAGCGTAAGAGAAGCTCACCTGCTTGGAGACCATTAAGTTCAGGGACATTTGTGGAAAAGGATGAGGAGAGAAATGTTTCTCTTAAACATGTTTAAACATGATAGTGAGATTGTGTACCTGTGTAAGTAGGGGAAATCATTGTTCTATTGTTACAGCCTGAAGAAACTGGCTTCTGTATCTGTTTGGATGCTTAAATACCCGGTCACCTTGAGTGTCCACTTTATCACTACATGGAGATTCTAATATCTGACACTTTCAGGTCTTGTAGGCATTTATAAAACATGCAAATTACATGGTCACACTAAACCAAAGAAGTAAAATTTGTTTTCACTGCTACATTTGCTGTTACCGTTCTAGTGAGCTGAATGGTATGAATTCCCAGGGTCCTTTTTAGGAGAACAGGCTGCCTGCTACTGTTTGTGAAGGTAGAAGAATTGCATGATAAGAAATACCCCCTTGTCTACCTCATCTTTTTCCTCTAATTCCTGTAGTTGACATGTTATGCTGAGATTCCTGTCTACAGATTTACCTTGGGACTTAGATTACTGATGGCCCAGAAAAATTCTCTGCTGTTCCTACAGTCTGACATTCCCCAGAGGCCCATAGGGTCAGTATAGTCTTGGAGAATGCAGGCAAGCCTTTATTAATGGTACATGAATATTTTATTAATGGTACATGGATAGATCTTTCACTCTTTTAGAGTAACCTCACATCTGCAGCATGTACTCTTGCAGCTTTTTTTCCTAAGCAGTAGCTTGTTCTGGAAGGTGAATGTTCTGCCTTAGTTTTACTGCTCTGCTTGGATCAGCAACATGACATTTATAATAAAATGGTTTCATTATAAGAAGGTTTGTGGTTTTTTTTTTTCCCAACATTATCTGGCATTTGTTTGAAGTTAATAAATTGATCTGTTTTGAATCTCAATGCAGAATGGGTGCAGCAGACAACATTCACAAAGGTCGAAGTACTTTTATGGAAGAACTGACAGATACTGCTGAGATAATAAGAAAAGCAACTTCAAGATCACTAGTAATTTTGGATGAATTGGGAAGAGGAACTAGCACACATGATGGAATTGCTATTGCTTATGCTACACTGGAACATTTCATTAGAGTTGTAAGTGTTTGATCTGACATGTGGTTGTGAATGCTTTTTCAGCCTGTACCATGTTAGGCTGAACTGGACATGATGCCTGTTTCCTTGTAGAAATGTAGCATGTCTAGACTCAGAGCAAAGGGGCATGGATAGAGGATACCAGTGTTGTGTTTTATAACTGTTTTAAGCCAAACCTTCTTACATGCCTTACCTCATTGTTGTAGGTGGAGTCACTGACACTGTTTGTCATTCACTCTCCTTCGGTTTGTGAGCTAGAGAAGATGTATCCAGACAAAGTTGGTAATTACCACATGGCTTTCTTGGTGAATGAGGAGGAAAGTGCTGAACAAAAAGGTACAGTATAAATCCATCTGAGGTTTTCACACAACAGGTGTAGGCAGAAACTGTAGAAGTGTAATTTAAACCTCAACATGAAAGTTACATGTTCAAATTCACTAGAATATCAGCCTATACAGAAATTTTGGAGGGCTTGAAAACTGTACAACCATTTCTCTTTCACATTTAATACAAGAATCAGTAACCTGGGTCAGATAAAAGAGTCACACAGCTTGGTAACTCACAGTAGATGAATACAAAGGATTAGGGAGGAGGGATTAGGGATCAAATGTGTGTTAACTCTTTCTCTAGAAGATCTCACTGTCTGCAAACATTTGCTCTTTTGGGGGCTTCAAGAGCTAGATGGTTTTCTGATTTTTATTATTTTCAACAAGGTTGTCTAGTTTCTCTGTGTGTGCATGTGTACTTTTGGCATCTTCATCCTATTGTGTAAGCAGTTTTCACTGCATTGTGTGAAGAACAACTTCCTCTTGTTTGTTTTGAAACTCTTTTGAAACAACATGTAGCTTCACCTGGTGGTCCCAGTTCTTTGAATTGGAAGAGGCAGAGGAATAATCTTTGTTCTTCCTGTCTGTGCCATGCCTAATTTTGTAGATTGCTGATCATAATTGCATCCAGTTCTGCTCTTGCCAGGCAGAAGAGTTGCAGCATTTATGCTTGTCACTGTTGCTCTGAATTAGTATTTTCAGTCAAGTTTGTCAGCTCTCTGCTTAGCCCTTTTCCTTGTTTGACAAGTCCCTTGAGCCTCTCTAACTGCAGTGATGATCACCCTTCATGGTGAGAACTGACTGTTACTGTAAGTTTCCTATCTTTTAACCAATTATATACAAATGCAAAGGCATTCCTTTTAGATTATGGCTGCTTAGTTTTCAGAGGAGCACTTGATGCAGGGCTCTTGTCAAATACCTTTCGAAAATTCACACAGGGTTTATCCACTACATGTGTCTTACTCACATGGCATCCAAACTTAGAACAGATTTGTGATGTAGGAATTCCCTCCATACCTTTGCTTTTTTTTCTTTTTCTTGATGTATCAGGTTTAATCAGGTGCTTGACAATTCTGCTTGTATTCTGGTTTTCCTGCTTTGCCTGAATTCTTCTTAGGAATATTTAAGAATTGATAGGAGCATCAGCATGTCCTTTGCTCACAAAGTTCATTAACTGGAGTGTTGATCTTTGATCCCATGATACAACTGAGATGTTACCAACATTCAGTACTTACTAGTCCTTAACAGCTGTGTCCACAAAGCCCTATCATTTATGTTTCACTTGGTCTTATTTCATGTTTCTGTCCTGCTTCAGCATTTCTACCTTAAATGTTATTTTACCTGAACCTTCAGCTTATATGTAGTCTTTACAGTTTTGCTACAGAGAGACACAATAGCCTGTGAGCAAAAATGCATCTGTGTTTCTTACTCTGTAACTTTAGCTTCTGTTGTCTTAACATTTTAATTGTTTCATTTAAGGTGAGTTTTATGGCATGTTTTTTCCCAATCTTTGACTTAGATAACTCAATTCACCTTGAGTCATTATCAGTTATGGAAATGTCCATTGTTCCAAAATCTTGCCATCTTAAAACAGAAAAGTGAATGGTAGTGAATGATGTTGTAGAGTTTCTGGTCTTTACACAAGGCCTGGCTTGTGCAGAGTTGCAACAAGGATGTCTTAGGAGGAAAAGGAAGGAGTCATAGGACCTATAATGATGTCTTTTACATTTGTACCTTTTCATCCTGTAGAAAACCCCCTAGCAGAGGATCCACCATCCCAACTTGTATTTTTTTCTAAGCATTTTTTATGGCTTTCAGCCTCCTGGTAGGCAGGAAGCTCTTTAATGTGGTGTGGTTATGGACTTCTTGACTGATAGGTTACTGACACTGTCATTGCTTAGCAGACATGAGATGGAGTGTCCCAGTTGCAACATAATTCATCAGTTTGACGTACAGTTTTTGACACACAGAGATAAGTCTGCTAAAAAAGACACCAGGTAAACATCTATTTAAGAGTTTTTTCATTCTCACAATGGGTAGGTAAAACAGAAGAAATCATACCTGAAGCATGAATGGCAATGAGACCACAGTCTTTGTCATTTCAGTCTTTGGTCTGCTGTGTTTTATTAACATAATAGTTTCTCATTTTGGTTTTATTTTTTAGGATTTGAACACGAAGAGAATCCTGAATTTATCACTTTCCTTTATCAAATCACTAAAGGAGTCTCTGCAAGGAGTTATGGGCTAAATGTTGCCAAACTGGCAGATCTTCCTGAAGAAATCTTGAAGAAGGCAGCTCACAAATCAAAGGAGTTGGAGAGGATAGTGAATATGAAAAGGTCAGAACAATTGTGATTTCCCCTCTCCTCAATGAATATTCAGCTATGAATTTAAGAACATTTCACACAGTATGCATTAAAAAATGTACAGTAAGAACTACTTCAGCTACCCTCCTCTACTTTTCAGGGAAGACAGTGAAACAAACCTCAAAAAAAAAAAAATCTTAGGGAAATCGTGCTATCTCTTTCAATCAAAGCTTTAGATTTAAAAGGTAGATACTATGTCAGAGGTTAATTGCTGCTCTCTGAAACAGGATTGGAAAAAACTAAATGCATGTTGAGCTAACATTAGGAATAAACTGTGGGGGGTTTTTTTCTTATGCTAAATACGTAATGTATGCTTTCATGTATGTATTTTCTCTGTTTTCAGAGAAAATATTTAAACATATATTTAATATTTAGAATATAACTCACATCTAGTATCTCTTCTGTTCTACCAGTGATAGTGAAAATATTAATATATTTAATTTGGAAAGGATATTATTCTCCGTGGAACTTGTATTTGCATAATACAATAGAGATGAATATTCTTCAGTTTAACTTAAAAAATTAAGTATTTATGATTTATTTTAAGTATTAATAATTTATAATTCATTTTGTTTACCTCCTCCTCCTCCCACTCCCCGACACAACACACAAAAATTTACTGAAAGTTTGGGCGTTTTCATATCTTTCTGCTAACCACTTTTCATTTAGGAGCTTATGCACTTTATAGAGAGACTAGTTATGAAAATTCTTATGTGTGTCAAATAGTATCACCTCTATAAAACCTGTAACATTATATATATAGTTTAGATATAAGTATGTGCGAGCATTCATATTAATTTCCACTGAATTTTTTGTTATTGTTGTTTTCAGTGGCAGTCCTATCAGTAAACCTTCAGGAATATAATAAATTAACATCCTTGTTGCCTGGTGGTTGTAACTAATCCTGACAGAATAATTTTGTATGAGAAAATTTTGAGTACTAATTATTTGTAGGTGCAAGCAGTTCTTTTGAAACTGAACAGTGCTTAGTGCTTAACACCAGTTTTTATCCCTTTTTCAAAAAGCAAAATAATCCTTTTGATGATACATGACAGTTTGTGGGAAAAATAATGTGGTGGCTGCTGTTAATTGGAAAGAATAGCCCATAATTGACAAAAGTAAAACAACAAATTACTAGCAGTGACTTGACTCTGTTGTTATGTGGGGTTCTAAAATCAAGGAAAAAAAATGTTTTCCAGAAAGGGGAGAGTATGAGCTGGAAGGGTAGTGTTACTGTGTAATAAAATTAAGATGCAAAATACTACTATATGTACATTTAGCTTGTATTACTTTGTTCTGTGAAAATCATGCTAGCATATTACTTGGACAGGGCACAGAGTTCTAGTGTGTCTCCAACCTGTGGGCAGTAAAACTACTATCCAGTGATGTCATGAGAAGATTGATTTACAGTGCCCATGGAGGGGCAGCATGAGGGCTGACCAGCCAGTTTTAATTAAGGGACTTAATTGTGCCCAGTTGTTCAGCTTTTGAATAGGTAGGTAAGCGATTGTCTCTATTTTAGATTTTGGTATAGAATTTGCTTCTGTACTTGTGGTGGTTTGGCCCTGGCTGGAGGCCAGACACCCACCAAAGTCGCTCTGTCACTCCCCTTCTCAGCTAGGCAGGGGAGAGGAGATCTAATGAGAGTCTCAGGAGTGAGATGAGGACAGGGAGAGACCATTCCACAATCAGCACCAAGGGCACAACAGACTCAACATGGAATAAAATGCACCTATTTATTACCCAACTGAAACAGGGCAGGGTAATGAGAAATCAAACCAAATCTTAAAACCCCACCCCTCCCATCTTCCCCTGCTCAACTCCACCCCCCATTTCTCTCCCTCTTCCCCCAGCAACACAAGAGGATGGGGGCTGGGGTCAGTCCATCAGATGTGGGTAACCTGCTGCCTCTGAGACCAGCTTACACCATGTGATGTTTGACGCTTTCTCTTCTCCCTTTAAGGACAGTGAGCTACACAGGGGGTGAGGGACAAGGGACATCCAAGGCACATCAGGTGGTAATTCATCAGATTTGACCTGTAGCAGGTTATTCCTTCACTGGAGACCTTTTGCACACACTTTGTAGGGAACTTCATGCAGCTGTATAAACCTGGAGCTCAAGTCAATGACAAAGTAAAAAAAAATCCCAACAAACAACTATTATGTCCAATGACTTCAAAGAGTATAAATGATTGTATTAATTTTTCCAGTTCTCCTGTGTAGGTCATTATAGAAATACTTGCTTTTGTATATTCCTGTTTATTTTCCCTTATGACCATGATGTCATCTAAATGCCAGAGTATTTTCCTATACCTTCTCCTCAAAAGAGGCATTAACAAATTCAGAATTTGGCATGACATATCAGTGGTAGGAAATAAAAATTATCATGAACTTGGGAATAAAACTCAGACCTCTTCGTAGCAGCATACTTGTGGTGTAACAATACCCACAGGCTAGCTGTCTTGTCTTAGTTTTGAAAACACATTCATTTTATTTAAGAAAATCCACTGTGTAATTCCATCCAGTCTTGACATCTTTGTCATCAGGAATGTATTAACCTATTTTAAACATCCTGTTGTTATTTGTGTCAGCTCTTTTTAAATCAAAAAGTATTAAAAAAAGAACACAGAAGGATGTGTCTACTCATTGATATTGAAAATCTCTCTTTATGGTTCTACTAATGCACATTTGTTGGAATTGAATGCTGAAAATTAAACAGTGCAAACTACAATGCTGTTTGTTGCCTTTGCTCTTGCTCAGTGTTCTATTTCATCTCATCAGTGTTTCTAGTGCTCTGAAGTTAGCTATAAAATTAAATTGTTGACTGACAGAGCTGGAATAAATATGTTTGGAAATGTTAACTAATTGTTTAAAGATCACATAACATTTTAAACTGTGCAAACTGCTGGTTTTGACTGTGTATAAAATTTTGCATAAGACTATAGGGCTTTCAAGGTTTGATGTGTTTAATTTAAAAATACTTCCACATTCTGACTGATATTTGTTTGCCCCCCACCCCCCTTTTTTCCAGGAAAAGGCTAAAGTGCTTTGCTGAAGTATGGCAGAGAAATGATTCTCAGGAACTACAGAAATGGAAAAGTATGTGTGAACCTGAAGATGAAAGAAAGGACAGTTTTTAGTCTTCAAATCATGCTTAAAGATTGAAAATATTGGGGATGCCAAATACAGATCTGAAGACAAACAGATTATAGGTGCATTAAGCTGACTTTTCTGCCTTTTGAGAGATAAGAGATGCTGCATTGTGATATGATGCTCCACACCCACTTCCCGATTGTATCTTTCTCACTCCACATTTCCTCCCTGAAGTGTTTTCACCCTTTTCCTTTCATGCAAAATGTCTAGTGGCATTGGATTTGGTTTCTAATATGTTTAGAAAACAAGAGGAAAATTACGTTGATAAATAATTAGGCAAATATTTTTAAATAAAATAATGTCTTTTAAATTTATCACATTTCAATGTCTATAAAAATCCCTCTGTGTTGCAAAAATGTAGCTGAGCCTTGACTATGCTATACTGCTGTGCAACTGGTAAATGACTGCCATAAAGAGACTTTTTTGGTTTGTTTGTTCTAGTATTAATGCATTTAAAAATCACT
The DNA here is from genome assembly GCF_964237585.1 of Gallinula chloropus. Taxonomy (NCBI): domain Eukaryota; kingdom Metazoa; phylum Chordata; class Aves; order Gruiformes; family Rallidae; genus Gallinula; species Gallinula chloropus. Next base: position 1,124,489 of record NC_140106.1, read on the forward strand.
GGTTTTGCAGATCACCCTCTAACATGCACCATGAATTACGAACAGTGTGTGGCTGGATAGGAGAGAGGGTGCAACTAGTAGTTCTCAAAGCAGCAGCACAAAACACACATTGACTGGTTTTCCTCTTCATTCTTATGCATACCTGCTTCTTTTTCAGCTTCAGCTTCTGATATTGGCATGGTCTGAAGACTGACATACCCTAAATAATGTTGGAGTACCATAAGATGAGATGAAGAAGGCAATTCAGACTATGCAACTGACATCCCCTGTGCTCTGTCAAATGCAGAGTAAAGCTGGGAAACATGTTGAAAAACAGAAATGATGTTTTTTAAATTTTGAGTGTGATATCCAATTGATTTTCCTTTATAAACATAACCACTTGCTATGAAAGTGGACAGTGATGTCCAGACACTTAAAACTTGGTAAATACTTTGTTGTGTTTAAAAAAAAAAAAAAAAAAAAGTGGAAAGAAATTAAATAAAATATAGTCTTTATTTTAGTCTTTTTTATAGTCTTGATGAAATGAGGTTTTGTGATCTTGGAGACAGCTGAACCTTTCTAATTTTTTTCAGTTTATATTTTTTTTTCTGAATAATGCATGTCAGATGAAGATGAAGTAGTGATATCACATGGGATTGAATTAGCCTTTCCAATAGAGAGAACTTCATGCAGAAAAGCTTGTAATTTTTTTTACCTGTGAAAAACAATTGCTAACCTGCACCAAAGATTTTTTTCCTGATAGTTCAGATGACAAAGCATAATTAAAAAAAATATATAGTTTGTCTGCTTCAAATAGCAGCATCTATTTAATACAAGCATCTGCTTCTGCTGTGTGTGGTGTATTGATGTAAATCAGAAGAGCTGAAGAAGGAAGCAGTTTTTTAAGGTGTTGTTGCCCAAGTGTTTTTAGCTTTGCCACATGTTGTGAAGCACAATGAGTGTAATACTCCATTATTAATGCACACAGCTGTGGTGCATTGGAACTCAGGACTTGTGACCACAGTCTTCAAAGAGAATAAAGAAGCCATTACTGAATTCCCATATGTGCTAAATGTGCCTTTAGTGAGACTCTCTTTACCCTCAGGGGAGCATTCAAACTGTGCCTCTGACAAGGAAAAAAATACCCACTACACCTGTATGAAGTCTGAAAAGAATTGAGAAATACAATTAAGGATGGAGAAATGGACATGTTATTACTGGCCCCTTCATACTATCAAGAGCAAAGCAATTCCAGCAGGCTTTTCTCTTAATGCCTGCGATCGTCTTAGAAATAACTTCTGAATTTAGCCCTGCTCAGTTCAAGAACAGAGTTTATCTTGCTACCCCAGTAAGGTTTATTTCTAGATGTGCAGGCTAATTATTAAAGCCACTGTTTTATTCTCTGCTGATTCCTAGCAGATAGGTAAAAAGTTACAACCATTTGAGGATGCACTATGAAGAGATGGCGTACTATTGTTACATGTGTTTGCTGCTGATTTTAGGATACATCTGTAAGGAATCACACAGTACAGTGCCACTTCATCTAGAGCTTCTTCTGATGACGTGGAGCAGCCACCCTCATTAGCAGGGTGAGTGCCACGTGAGTGTGATGACTCTGGGATGTGACGAGTTCAGACCTCACTTGGGTACATTTGCAGAGCATGAGATTAGGTGTAGTCTAGACAGGCAGCCAGACAGACATTCCTTGGCCTTGGTTAGCACAGAACACTAGAGGGATATAAAGAAACAAAGGCTTGCTGGAAAACCTGCAAAGGCATTAATTTTGTAGGAGGTTTGGGGTTTTTTTCCATGTTTTTTTGCTGTTGTAAGCTGGGACTTGCGTGTCTGTCATAGCAGGAGTTCTAAGAGATGGAAAGATGAGAAGCCTCTTTTGTGTTTTCCTTTTTTTCTCCTTTCTTCTTTTCTTTTCAATTCCAGTGCACTAAGTTTCATCATAAAGACAGTTTGAAGTACGGTTTTTGGTAGGTGGTACAATCCTAAACATGTGCCCAGTTTTTAAACCAGAGAAATAACCCTTTTGTCCCAGTGCTGAGTCAGCAAGTTTGGATCTTTCATGCTGACAGCTGCAAGACTAAAGAAGAGTGATCCATACACAGAACATGCTTGGTTGTAGTGGGAATTCGTGCTCTTCTGGAGGTCGCCTTCAAGAAAAGAATGTCTAAATATCTTTGTCAAAATAGGAATATTTTTGGGAACCTGCACAGTGTTGGCTCCTCCTGCCTGTGCCAGCATGTTACTGACAATAGTAAGATGTAATACTGATGTGAAAAATACAGATTTGTACTATACATAAAGGTATGGTCTCCCTGAAAGACTTTAGCACTTGATGGCTTTTACCTGGTTTCCTGAAGTATTTATCACTCCCTTAGGCTTTCCCACTGTTTCCTCTCCCCTGCTCTTGAAATATAAATTTTAATGCCTTTGTGCATCTTGTCTGGAATGTTATTGCCTTTAGAAACCGCAGTGCCACAGGTTAGCAACAAAAACTGGTAGATGGTTTGGATGGAAGAGAAGGCGAGAGAGGGCTGGGTACACTTGTCACTGCCTTTTTGTGTTTGGTTATGTAAGAACGTAATTCTAGAATACCCAAAGTAAAACACATTACCAGTAGCAATTACCTTTCTGACTGGCATACAGTGCCTTTCACTGAAGTAACTCTCAAGAGGATTTTCCCATGTATCACAAAGTTTTCCAGAAGTATTTATAGAAATTACATTCATTTACCTACCACATCAGTTTACAACCCGTATAAATGACTTTAAAGATCACTGAAATGTCATCTGAGTCAGGTATTGCAGTTCAGTCTGTTCACTGCAATGAAAGTATTATTTATTCAAATCTGTGGGAAAGCAAAGCATCCAAATATTTCTACTATATGTAAAATTCAGTGAGAATTTAACTCAGTTATTTGAATTTCTTGCAGGTCTGACATAAGTGCATGTTTCATAGGGAGATAAGAGTTTGGTAGATTGCATTGCACTGAGAGAAGTAGGACGCTGCTCCAGAATCTGGATCACACTGCTAGAATGGCTGTTGGAGGGCCTCCTCCCCACTCTCACCCCAGGTGGCCACTGCAGTCTCCTTCCAAATCTTAGCACCAGCACTGCCAGTCTTGGACAGCAATCTGAAATGTAAGTCTGAGCCCTCTGCCTCTTCCCCCTCTCCAGTTTTACAGCCCATGAATGGACTGGATGCTTCTCATCACCTTTTAATTGTTCCTAAACGCAAAGGCCACAGCAAGCGGAAATTTACCATCACAGCATCATGTTCCCATCTGTTTTCAAAGCCTCCCTCACACCTCCCTGCAAAATCCTTGACACTTGAACCCAAATCAAATGTTTGTTAAATCCCAATTCAGTTCTGGGGGACCTACCAGTCCAGCTGGTAGGTAAGCATAAGATTCAGCTGTGAGACCACTTATTTGGGTCTTAGAACCACATCAGTCCAGTGCTGTTGACGGTCCTGGTTTTGTAGCTCTGCTTAGGAGAAGCTCTGGATTTACCCAGCTTGGTACAGTCCTGTACTAAAAATTCTCTAACCAAAATTATAGAACTCTGCTCACTTTGACAATGCTTCATTTGTCACTGTACATGGCTAAGCACACTTGGTGTGGAAATCCTTCCCTTGAACCGTATATTAGTTTCTTCCTCAGCTACTGATGCACAAGCTTGATGACTTCCTTAATTACATTCTAGATTTTTCTCCTTGCCTAGCCGTAAAGACAAGTAGGAAGCAAAGGATGTTCTCTTAATTAAAAAAAAAGAAGAATTTCTGAAACATCTTGTTTTGTAAGATGTGAGTCCTTGCAGGTCATGCTATTAATTGTGAAATAATCTATTTGTCCGAGACTAAACTGGATTAAGTCATAAATGAGCTGTAAAGAAAAGGATGACAAGGCCTAAGATACTATTCAGGGGAAATAAAGGGTGAGCAAGATAAAGACAAATACAGGAATCTAGGAATAATTCACTGTTCTAAGAACAGCAATAGGAAACGGAGTGAGCAGGCACTGGTTTGATGCTTTGGCTATAGGTAGAAGACATAAGGTGAAGAGAGCTTGCCCAAGGCTGAGTGCTGCAGTGAGCTCTTGTGCTGTTGCTGTGGATGGCCAGCACTCAGACTACAAGCAGTATCTTTCCTTCAGAGGTGTGATCAAGAGCATCTTGCCCAAAGTAGTCACAGGGAGATGGAGGTGGTGCCTGGTCATAGGATTCATGTCATTGACATCGCAGCTTGTGGAGGATGAACTAAGCCATCAAGGGAGGGCAGGGAGATAAGTTTGATGGCCCCTCTCCTCTCTGTGGGTCACACACAGAGGTGTTCTCATCACTCATGATGGAGAAGGCGTTTTTATTCCATCCTCAGCCCTGCACAGGTTCATCACAGAATAAAGTTCAGCCCTGAAATACAGGGCTTTGCCTGTCTTTTAAATATATATTTATAGAATGTTCATTAAAAGGCAGAGTTTTCAAATATATTTTTTGAACTTGCAAGGAATTTTTAAAATTTTGACTGCCTTCCTTCCAGATGTTTCCTTCTAAGTAACAATATTTTGGGGGGTATTATAAAATGAGGTAATTTTTATTTAAAATACTGGTAGATGCCCCTAGTAACAAAACTGAAAAATACTTCTGATTTAAATGTATTTTTCATGTTTGGGTCTTTGTTTGTGGCAATCGGTGATTCCTGGGAAAGAAGGGATTGGAAAACACAGCAAAATTTAAATAAACAATCTGCAATGAAGAAGTAGAAATCAACATTGCTTTTTACTTACAATAATCCAAATATCCAGGGTGACTTAAAACTCGGTGTCCTGAATACCAGGAAGATTACTAGATATAATTATCTCACTCTTATGTAACACAAAATACAAAGTTTCAGTCAAGTGCTGAGCTTTTCCTTCTGCCTCCATACTGAAATATTTCTCTTTGCATATTCCCCTCTGCGTAAAGCATTAGAAATTGACTGTCACCTTAGAGCATTTCAGAGTGACTCGTGTCCTGTGTGAGCACATGTTTTTAGTTCTCAGTTTGGGGAAGGGGAAATGACAGCACCGTGATGCTCACGGCTAGAGGCAGGTACCACTGAATTTGCCATACGGGACCTCCTTTTGCTGGTAGGTCTGTCAGGGTGGGGGACTGGCGTTTGCCTTTACATGGCTGAGTAGGACCCTCAACCTCCCCCAGGGCCCTGGTCCTCTGGCTGGACAACATCACTTGGGAGTAGGGGGGCTGTGGGTGGGGGAATGCCAATGTCCCTTCCCTGCGGGATCCAGCGGGACAGGAGGACCAGGCTTGTGCCCTCGGAGGACTGGGTTGTTTAGTCAGCTGAGGTTCCCACTGCTGTAGAGGAAAGGAGAAGGGAAAAGGTCTGTTCTCTAGTTGATCCACCACAGGGGACAACACCACACAGGGCAAATATTTATTTAGCAGTGAAAAGGCTAAAGATCGTTCCTTAGATCTCTACTTGGATGTGCTAACAGGCAGCTTGTCAGCCCCCCTGTGTGCCTCAAACTTCTCTATTGCAATCACTGGAAAAACAAGTGCTTCAGTGAGAGCAAGCAAAGAGGGAAGTGGGGGGGATGTTTAAGGAGAAGACCTTGAAACAGCGTTTTTGTCAGAGTTTAAGTCAGCCTATTCAAAAAGCATGTCTCCAGGGAGTGATAAGGCTTGTAATTTGGGATTTTTTTTCAAAACTCCAAAGTAACTAAGTTTTAAGAAAGCCAAGTACACAACACCAAGGGACGTTGAGCTGGCTTTTCCAGCTGGAATAGCTGGAATGCTCCCAGCTATTAAGATTGTCACATTGCAAGAAGCATAGTGTCCAGGGAGACTTCCCCTCTTCCCAGCTGGTTGGTATCTGTGGTGTTTATGTTCTCCTTAGTTATGCCTTGTGCATACTTTGAGTTAATGTCATTTAATTTTGGCTCACTGAAGGCATCTCCGTATACTGCGCTCTATTTGCAGTACTTTACTTAAGCAAAGACTGCATTAATGCAATAATTAGCTATATTAAACCAGCTGATCATCTATGCAAATTCATATTTTTAATAGCTTCCACCTAGAAAAATAAAGCCCTGCTAATCCTTTAATTAATTTGCAATCTAAAACTGTGTAAGCCTTTGACACTCTGTTTTCAGGAGCAATTAAGTTCAAGCCTGTGGCCAATGGTAAGTTCAGCTTGAGCCTGTGTTATGTCCCACAAGCCATCAGGATGAGCAGCTGTAGTTTTCCTTCCCCTCTGTACCCAACAGCTGGGAAAAAATCTCCACCTGTTTCCCAAGTGATGTGTGGCACACAGGCAGCAGGTATGCTCACATTTTATCCACTCCCACAGAGTTTTCATTCTTGACCTCAAAGATCTTTTCCAGCCAAAATGATTCTGTGAGTCTATGATCCTAAACAGGACTGTTTTAATTCCTCTTTGGGTCTCTCCAAGGCACCTTTGCATACTAACATCCTCACCACCATTGCTGCCCAATTTCCTTTAATCACAGTCTTACTCCATGTAACAGTTCTAACAGGCTTTGCAGTATGTTCTTCATGTTCACCGGTTGTTTCTCAGCTGGGATGTGCTACAACGATCTCATCCATCATTGCCAATAATTTTCCTTCCTCCTGATGAAGACAGAGGGTGTTCAACAAAAATAAAATAGCCCCTTGTCCCTGAATTTAAACTTTCCTCTGTACAGCAGCACCTTACAGCTAATTCCTCCTCCCTCTGATAACCAGGCATTTCAGCGGAGGCTACGACATTGCTCTGGATTTTATATTCCCAATGCTTTAATGTAAGAATGCTTCCATACATTCCTTCATTGTGCTGTTCTTCAGGCCAGCGTGTCCTGCAGTCTCTCCTCTCTACCCCAATTCCTGTGAAGACCTGTCCACATGCCTCATAATCAGATGCAGGCTTGATGAGACCAGGCACACAGTGAACAAGATGCTTGCCTGCAAGGATCTCTTCCTACAGACTGGGAAATGCTGGACCACACATCTCCTTGCATCTTGCCAGGGGGAGTGGGTTTAGTGCTACCTGCAGTTTCTCAGCACATCCTCAGTTCTAAAAGCTTTATCTTCAGGGCCCTTTAAAAATGTTCCCAGACACTCTAGTGAGGGTCGATTTAGATTCTAGGTTAGGAATTGTTTTATTTCCCCTGTGTTTTACAAAATCCCAGCTAGCATTGTCTGCATAGCTTTGTTTTCAATTTACACATTTAATAATTTCTTCCTTCTGCATTTTTGGAATGTAGGAAAGAGAATGATAGGGAGAGGCATTTTGACTCCTCCTCCACCTTTATATGGGAATCCTTTAATACTTCATTTCAACACCATGGTGATAAAGCAAGGGAATTGTAGCCTTCCAGTACCTGAAGGGGCTACAGGAAAGCTGGAGAGGGACTGGTTATGAGGGACTGTAGTAGAGAGGACAATGGAGAACGGCCTTAAGCTGAAGGAGGGAGCATTTCTATTAGATATGAGGCAGAAAGAACTCCCTGTGAGGGGAGGCCCTGGCGCAGGCTGCCCAGAGAAGCTGTGGATGGATGTCTCCTCCCAGGCAGTATTCAAGAACAGGTTGGATGGGGCTTTGGGGCAACCTGGGCTAGTGGAGGATCTCCCTGCCTGTGACAGGAGGTTGGGACTAGATAGGCTTGGGAGTCCTTCCAACCAGAACTCTTCTAGGATTCTGTGAATATCTGAAATTAGATGTTTCAAGTCTCGACTTCACTTGGTGTTTCAGTTTTATATCCACTAAGCCTCGAGGCACGTTGATAGTGAGTGGCCCAGTGCTGCACATCAGTTTCCCTCAGCTTGTTTGACAGATCTCTGTGATCACTACTAATAATTTTAAAAATTTCCCTTCCATTTCCTGTCCATTGTCTTTTGGCACCACAGATAGCTGCTTTGTCAAGCACTTACTGAAAGTACATTTTCTTTTTTTTTTTTTTTAAACCCCACTCACTTCCTCACTTTCCTAACAGACCTCACAGTGAAACTGTCTGCTAACATACCAGTGTAACTGCCCTGCACTGAGGAGGGAATCGGCCCACTGTTGCTGTGAGAAAGGAGCAGAGGAACTCTGAAGGCGACTGAGCAGACCCATGTCATGTGTTAGTGAATGGGGGGTGCTGCTCCTACAAGAGCTTTCTATTAAGCACTGAGCAGGTGGGCTCTTCTCTAGGCTTGGACACAGCCACGGTCTTGGAGGAGAGGAGAAAGTGCCTGTGGCAGCGATGTGTAATGCAAATTCCTGAGGCTGCTCAAACCCCGAGGAGACAATCTCAGTGTGAACGCTAAACTGTGTTCCCTCAGAGCTGTGCTTGAAGAGGAAACATGCAACATCTCCTTCCTTCACGCCTCCAGCCTCCTACCATGCATTTAGCAGAGCAGGAATTGTCTTGGCTGATAGGTACAGGAGAGCTTAACTATCTTGCATGGTCCTGTCTCCTTCGAGGCTTGTACAGCTTCTCAGTGGTGCTCATGAAAGCCAGCAGCAGGCCAGAAATCACTAAGAGGTGCTGTCTTGGTTTTGCCCCAGCTGAGAGCTGAGCCCCACGCAGACGATTGTTCTTTAGGAGGGAGTGTGGTGGGCACTACCAGGACAAGGTAGATACAAGTTGGAAATTAGGAAAATGTTCTTTAGAATGAGGGTGTTACATCACTGGATCAGGTTGCCCAGGGAGGTAGTGAAGGCTCAGTCCCAGGAGATACTCAAGGTCTCTGAGCAACCTGATCTAGGCAAGATGTCCCTGCTTCCTGCAGGGCGGGTGGACTAGAGGACCTTTAAAGGTCCCTTCCAACCCAGTATGAGCATCAGCTTCAGGCAGGGAAAAATGCCAAACCCAAGACTTTTTCCAGTGCACAGTCTGCCTTCTGTTGGAGTTTCCCCCCAACGCGGCTTCTTAGGCAGCAAAGATTGCTGATGGCTTCTTCTCATCTGTCTGGCCTCAGCTAGGTCAGCCCTGGACTATTTGTGCTTCTGATCAAACGTGTTGCCATATTCCAAGTTCCAGGAGCATGGAAATGACATTTTCAATCCGCACAGGGGCCAGTGCCACCCTGTGCAAGATCGCCAGGAGCAGGAGGCCCACTGTGATGCCAGCAAGCAGTGGGATGTGACGTCACGTCGCTGGGTGGTTCTCTTGGGGCACCGGCAGAGCCTGGCTCAGCCTGGCTCGTGCCTGGACTCCCACTGAGCGTGCCTGCGAGGTGTGGAGGCTCGAGCCAGGCTTCTCTGGGTGTTTTGGTGTCTGCCATTGGCAGCTTTGGTGCCCGTTCAAGAGCCGTGCGGTGTGTTTCCCCAGCCCTGCCTGGCTGAGGCAGCTGGACACTGTGTGGTGTGCTTTTGGCATTGGAGGTGAGCCGTGTGAGGAATCGTGGCTATGGGGTGGCCATGGGGTGGGCTGTGGGGCTTGGGGAGCTGGGAGGGTGTCCTTCTGGAGCCAGGGGCCAGGGACCTGCTTCCTCCTCTCCCCTTCCCGGGACAGCCAGTGACTGTGGCCCCTCTCCCTTCTGCGGTGCAGGTCTCCCCAGCCCGCTGCAACAAGTCAACATGGCAACAGAGGAGGAACAGTGGAGCTGCCCCATCTGCCAGGGTGCTCCAGGTGACATGGCTTACGTGACACCCTGTGGCCACCAGTTCTGCCTGGGCTGCGTCCTGCGGTGGGCAAAACACAAATCATCGTGCGCCCTGTGCCGGCAGCAGGTCAACACCGTCCGCTTCTCCCTGCGGTCTGAGGAAGATTTCTTGGAGTTGGATCTGCCACCACCATCAGATCCACTGGAGGACCATGATGACCAAGAAGAGCAGGAGATTGAGGAGCCGGCACCCAGCAGAGATGTGGCTGGCTTTACACCTGAGGACTGGGCAGACTATTTCCGCCAGTCTGAGGAGACCCTGGAGCCCCTGCTCCCCTGGCTGAACCAGCATCTGCCATCTGGGGCTGAGTGGTGGGACGCAGATCTTCTGAAGAACACCGTCATCTTCGTTCTGTGCAGCCAAGGACTGGACGAGGTGTCCATGGTCCGTACCCTGCAGCCCTTTCTGCACGACCGGACAGCCAACTTTGTCAATGAACTCATTGAGGTCGCTGCAGAGAGCTGCAGGGAGCAGATGCTCCTGCACATGGGCTTCCCATTCTACGAGGCTGCTGAAGATCAGGAGTACAGCCCTGCCACCAGCCCTGTGCCTGCCCTCATCCCTGGGGGGACTCCTACATCATCACCGGAGGGAAGTCCTGTTCCTTCACCGCAGGAGACTCCTACCACCTCCTCACAGCCCACTCCTGCCCCCTCGCCGGTGGTGACTCCGTCTTCCAACACCAGCGCAGAGGAGGAGTCCTTGGAGGAGTTGGGACAGGAGGTGGCAGCTTCCTCCAGGGCTGCCCAGGGCAGGGAGTCATCACCCGGCAGGAGTTCCACCTCTTCACCACGGCGGCCCCCGAAGAGGAGAGCGAGTGGGTCCTCAGACGACGCTTCAGACCCCAAGAGGCCACACCACCGGCAAGACTAGGGAGACCCCGGAGCCATCGAAGCCGGGCCTGGACCAGCAGCTGGGGCAAACACCAGCCCCCACGGGCACTCCACAGCACCTGTTCTTTTTCTCAGTCTTTTCGTTTACTAAATACTCTTTAGGATAGTTATTTTATTGTAAGAATAGAGCCCCCGTAGTTAAGTCTCATTTCTTTATGAATCCCCATTTCACCTTCCTGATACTTTGAACTTGTTTGTTGTTTTATTGTTTTATTGTTTTGGTTTCCATTTTCTGTTCACCTCATAAGGAATAAAGCATTTACCACATTTACTTGATTTTGAAAAGGACAATGTGTTCTCATTGACTGTCGTGGTTTTGCCCCAGCTGAGAACTGGGCAACACGCAGCCACTTGTTAGTTAGGAGGGAGTGTGGGGGGTGGGAATTCAGGGAGGGGGAAAGGGAGGGAGAAGCAAAACCCAAGAAACCAAAACCTTGTGGGTTGGGAGAAGGATAGTTTACTGGCATAACAGAAAGATAAACATCATAATAATGACAGGACTTCAGAGCAAAACACATGAAACTGGTGGTGCACAAGGCAGTGTCTCAGCAAACTGCACAACTCAGCCGCACAGCTCAGAGCTGCACTGAAACTGGATGGTCCCCAAAAATGTGTGTCCTGGAGCTGCCTGCTCCTCCCCCCACCTGCCCCCCTTTTTTGCTGAGCATGACATCATTGGTATGGAATACCCCCTTTGGGCAGCTTGGGTCACCTGTCCTGGCTGTGTCCCCTCCCTTCCCGCTAGCAGTGACCTATCAACAACTGAAAAGTCCTTGACTGCTTGGCAACAGCTAGAACATCAGTGTGTGACCAGCACTGCTCTCAGCCTAACTCACTCCCAAACATAGTATTCCATCAGCTCCACTTACTGAAAGTAGATTTTCTTTTTTTTTTTCAACTGTTGTGTTTAAAACCCCACTCACTTCCTCACTTTCCTAACAGACCTCACAGTGAAACTGTCTGCTAACATACCAGTGTAACTGCCCTGCACTGAGGAGGGAATCGGCCCACTGTTGCTGTGAGAAAGGAGCAGAGGAACTCTGAAGGTGACTGAGCAGACCCATGTCATGTGTTAGTGAATGGGGGGTGCTGCTCCTACAAGAGCTTTCTATTAAGCACTGAGCAGGTGGGCTCTTCTCTAGGCTTGGACACAGCCACGGTCTTGGAGGAGAGGAGAAAGTGCCTGTGGCAGCGATGTGTAATGCAAATTCCTGAGGCTGCTCAAACCCCGAGGAGACAATCTCAGTGTGAACGCTAAACTGTGTTCCCTCAGAGCTGTGCTTGAAGAGGAAACATGCAACATCTCCTTCCTTCACGCCTCCAGCCTCCTACCATGCATTTAGCAGAGCAGGAATTGTCTTGGCTGATAGGTACAGGAGAGCTTAACTATCTTGCATGGTCCTGTCTCCTTCGAGGCTTGTACAGCTTCTCAGTGGTGCTCATGAAAGCCAGCAGCAGGCCAGAAATCACTAAGAGGTGCTGTCTTGGTTTTGCCCCAGCTGAGAGCTGAGCCCCACGCAGACGATTGTTCTTTAGGAGGGAGTGTGGTGGGCACTACCAGGACAAGGTAGATACAAGTTGGAAATTAGGAAAATGTTCTTTAGAATGAGGGTGTTACATCACTGGATCAGGTTGCCCAGGGAGGTAGTGAAGGCTCAGTCCCAGGAGATACTCAAGGTCTCTGAGCAACCTGATCTAGGCAAGATGTCCCTGCTTCCTGCAGGGCGGGTGGACTAGAGGACCTTTAAAGGTCCCTTCCAACCCAGTATGAGCATCAGCTTCAGGCAGGGAAAAATGCCAAACCCAAGACTTTTTCCAGTGCACAGTCTGCCTTCTGTTGGAGTTTCCCCCCAACGCGGCTTCTTAGGCAGCAAAGATTGCTGATGGCTTCTTCTCATCTGTCTGGCCTCAGCTAGGTCAGCCCTGGACTATTTGTGCTTCTGATCAAACGTGTTGCCATATTCCAAGTTCCAGGAGCATGGAAATGACATTTTCAATCCGCACAGGGGCCAGTGCCACCCTGTGCAAGATCGCCAGGAGCAGGAGGCCCACTGTGATGCCAGCAAGCAGTGGGATGTGACGTCACGTCGCTGGGTGGTTCTCTTGGGGCACCGGCAGAGCCTGGCTCAGCCTGGCTCGTGCCTGGACTCCCACTGAGCGTGCCTGCGAGGTGTGGAGGCTCGAGCCAGGCTTCTCTGGGTGTTTTGGTGTCTGCCATTGGCAGCTTTGGTGCCCGTTCAAGAGCCGTGCGGTGTGTTTCCCCAGCCCTGCCTGGCTGAGGCAGCTGGACACTGTGTGGTGTGCTTTTGGCATTGGAGGTGAGCCGTGTGAGGAATCGTGGCTATGGGGTGGCCATGGGCTGGGCTGTGGGGCTTGGGGAGCTGGGAGGGTGTCCTTCTGGAGCCAGGGGCCAGGGACCTGCTTCCTCCTCTCCCCTTCCCGGGACAGCCAGTGACTGTGGCCCCTCTCCCTTCTGCGGTGCAGGTCTCCCCAGCCCGCTGCAACAAGTCAACATGGCAACAGAGGAGGAACAGTGGAGCTGCCCCATCTGCCAGGGTGCTCCAGGTGACATGGCTTACGTGACACCCTGTGGCCACCAGTTCTGCCTGGGCTGCGTCCTGCGGTGGGCAAAACACAAATCATCGTGCGCCCTGTGCCGGCAGCAGGTCAACACCGTCCGCTTCTCCCTGCGGTCTGAGGAAGATTTCTTGGAGTTGGATCTGCCACCACCATCAGATCCACTGGAGGACCATGATGACCAAGAAGAGCAGGAGATTGAGGAGCCGGCACCCAGCAGAGATGTGGCTGGCTTTACACCTGAGGACTGGGCAGACTATTTCCGCCAGTCTGAGGAGACCCTGGAGCCCCTGCTCCCCTGGCTGAACCAGCATCTGCCATCTGGGGCTGAGTGGTGGGACGCAGATCTTCTGAAGAACACCGTCATCTTCGTTCTGTGCAGCCAAGGACTGGACGAGGTGTCCATGGTCCGTACCCTGCAGCCCTTTCTGCACGACCGGACAGCCAACTTTGTCAATGAACTCATTGAGGTCGCTGCAGAGAGCTGCAGGGAGCAGATGCTCCTGCACATGGGCTTCCCATTCTACGAGGCTGCTGAAGATCAGGAGTACAGCCCTGCCACCAGCCCTGTGCCTGCCCTCATCCCTGGGGGGACTCCTACATCATCACCGGAGGGAAGTCCTGTTCCTTCACCGCAGGAGACTCCTACCACCTCCTCACAGCCCACTCCTGCCCCCTCGCCGGTGGTGACTCCGTCTTCCAACACCAGCGCAGAGGAGGAGTCCTTGGAGGAGTTGGGACAGGAGGTGGCAGCTTCCTCCAGGGCTGCCCAGGGCAGGGAGTCATCACCCGGCAGGAGTTCCACCTCTTCACCACGGCGGCCCCCGAAGAGGAGAGCGAGTGGGTCCTCAGACGACGCTTCAGACCCCAAGAGGCCACACCACCGGCAAGACTAGGGAGACCCCGGAGCCATCGAAGCCGGGCCTGGACCAGCAGCTGGGGCAAACACCAGCCCCCACGGGCACTCCACAGCACCTGTTCTTTTTCTCAGTCTTTTCGTTTACTAAATACTCTTTAGGATAGTTATTTTATTGTAAGAATAGAGCCCCCGTAGTTAAGTCTCATTTCTTTATGAATCCCCATTTCACCTTCCTGATACTTTGAACTTGTTTGTTGTTTTATTGTTTTATTGTTTTGGTTTCCATTTTCTGTTCACCTCATAAGGAATAAAGCATTTACCACATTTACTTGATTTTGAAAAGGACAATGTGTTCTCATTGACTGTCGTGGTTTTGCCCCAGCTGAGAACTGGGCAACACGCAGCCACTTGTTAGTTAGGAGGGAGTGTGGGGGGTGGGAATTCAGGGAGGGGGAAAGGGAGGGAGAAGCAAAACCCAAGAAACCAAAACCTTGTGGGTTGGGAGAAGGATAGTTTACTGGCATAACAGAAAGATAAACATCATAATAATGACAGGACTTCAGAGCAAAACACATGAAACTGGTGGTGCACAAGGCAGTGTCTCAGCAAACTGCACAACTCAGCCGCACAGCTCAGAGCTGCACTGAAACTGGATGGTCCCCAAAAATGTGTGTCCTGGAGCTGCCTGCTCCTCCCCCCACCTGCCCCCCTTTTTTGCTGAGCATGACATCATTGGTATGGAATACCCCCTTTGGGCAGCTTGGGTCACCTGTCCTGGCTGTGTCCCCTCCCTTCCCGCTAGCAGTGACCTATCAACAACTGAAAAGTCCTTGACTGCTTGGCAACAGCTAGAACATCAGTGTGTGACCAGCACTGCTCTCAGCCTAACTCACTCCCAAACATAGTATTCCATCAGCTCCACTTACTGAAAGTAGATTTTCTTTTTTTTTTTCAACTGTTGTGTTTAAAACCCCACTCACTTCCTCACTTTCCTAACAGACCTCACAGTGAAACTGTCTGCTAACATACCAGTGTAACTGCCCTGCACTGAGGAGGGAATCGGCCCACTGTTGCTGTGAGAAAGGAGCAGAGGAACTCTGAAGGTGACTGAGCAGACCCATGTCATGTGTTAGTGAATGGGGGGTGCTGCTCCTACAAGAGCTTTCTATTAAGCACTGAGCAGGTGGGCTCTTCTCTAGGCTTGGACACAGCCACGGTCTTGGAGGAGAGGAGAAAGTGCCTGTGGCAGCGATGTGTAATGCAAATTCCTGAGGCTGCTCAAACCCCGAGGAGACAATCTCAGTGTGAACGCTAAACTGTGTTCCCTCAGAGCTGTGCTTGAAGAGGAAACATGCAACATCTCCTTCCTTCACGCCTCCAGCCTCCTACCATGCATTTAGCAGAGCAGGAATTGTCTTGGCTGATAGGTACAGGAGAGCTTAACTATCTTGCATGGTCCTGTCTCCTTCGAGGCTTGTACAGCTTCTCAGTGGTGCTCATGAAAGCCAGCAGCAGGCCAGAAATCACTAAGAGGTGCTGTCTTGGTTTTGCCCCAGCTGAGAGCTGAGCCCCACGCAGACGATTGTTCTTTAGGAGGGAGTGTGGTGGGCACTACCAGGACAAGGTAGATACAAGTTGGAAATTAGGAAAATGTTCTTTAGAATGAGGGTGTTACATCACTGGATCAGGTTGCCCAGGGAGGTAGTGAAGGCTCAGTCCCAGGAGATACTCAAGGTCTCTGAGCAACCTGATCTAGGCAAGATGTCCCTGCTTCCTGCAGGGCGGGTGGACTAGAGGACCTTTAAAGGTCCCTTCCAACCCAGTATGAGCATCAGCTTCAGGCAGGGAAAAATGCCAAACCCAAGACTTTTTCCAGTGCACAGTCTGCCTTCTGTTGGAGTTTCCCCCCAACGCGGCTTCTTAGGCAGCAAAGATTGCTGATGGCTTCTTCTCATCTGTCTGGCCTCAGCTAGGTCAGCCCTGGACTATTTGTGCTTCTGATCAAACGTGTTGCCATATTCCAAGTTCCAGGAGCATGGAAATGACATTTTCAATCCGCACAGGGGCCAGTGCCACCCTGTGCAAGATCGCCAGGAGCAGGAGGCCCACTGTGATGCCAGCAAGCAGTGGGATGTGACGTCACGTCGCTGGGTGGTTCTCTTGGGGCACCGGCAGAGCCTGGCTCAGCCTGGCTCGTGCCTGGACTCCCACTGAGCGTGCCTGCGAGGTGTGGAGGCTCGAGCCAGGCTTCTCTGGGTGTTTTGGTGTCTGCCATTGGCAGCTTTGGTGCCCGTTCAAGAGCCGTGCGGTGTGTTTCCCCAGCCCTGCCTGGCTGAGGCAGCTGGACACTGTGTGGTGTGCTTTTGGCATTGGAGGTGAGCCGTGTGAGGAATCGTGGCTATGGGGTGGCCATGGGGTGGGCTGTGGGGCTTGGGGAGCTGGGAGGGTGTCCTTCTGGAGCCAGGGGCCAGGGACCTGCTTCCTCCTCTCCCCTTCCCGGGACAGCCAGTGACTGTGGCCCCTCTCCCTTCTGCGGTGCAGGTCTCCCCAGCCCGCTGCAACAAGTCAACATGGCAACAGAGGAGGAACAGTGGAGCTGCCCCATCTGCCAGGGTGCTCCAGGTGACATGGCTTACGTGACACCCTGTGGCCACCAGTTCTGCCTGGGCTGCGTCCTGCGGTGGGCAAAACACAAATCATCGTGCGCCCTGTGCCGGCAGCAGGTCAACACCGTCCGCTTCTCCCTGCGGTCTGAGGAAGATTTCTTGGAGTTGGATCTGCCACCACCATCAGATCCACTGGAGGACCATGATGACCAAGAAGAGCAGGAGATTGAGGAGCCGGCACCCAGCAGAGATGTGGCTGGCTTTACACCTGAGGACTGGGCAGACTATTTCCGCCAGTCTGAGGAGACACTGGAGCCCCTGCTCCCCTGGCTGAACCAGCATCTGCCATCTGGGGCTGAGTGGTGGGACGCAGATCTTCTGAAGAACACCGTCATCTTCGTTCTGTGCAGCCAAGGACTGGACGAGGTGTCCATGGTCCGTACCCTGCAGCCCTTTCTGCACGACCGGACAGCCAACTTTGTCAATGAACTCATTGAGGTCGCTGCAGAGAGCTGCAGGGAGCAGATGCTCCTGCACATGGGCTTCCCATTCTACGAGGCTGCTGAAGATCAGGAGTACAGCCCTGCCACCAGCCCTGTGCCTGCCCTCATCCCTGGGGGGACTCCTACATCATCACCGGAGGGAAGTCCTGTTCCTTCACCGCAGGAGACTCCTACCACCTCCTCACAGCCCACTCCTGCCCCCTCGCCGGTGGTGACTCCGTCTTCCAACACCAGCGCAGAGGAGGAGTCCTTGGAGGAGTTGGGACAGGAGGTGGCAGCTTCCTCCAGGGCTGCCCAGGGCAGGGAGTCATCACCCGGCAGGAGTTCCACCTCTTCACCACGGCGGCCCCCGAAGAGGAGAGCGAGTGGGTCCTCAGACGACGCTTCAGACCCCAAGAGGCCACACCACCGGCAAGACTAGGGAGACCCCGGAGCCATCGAAGCCGGGCCTGGACCAGCAGCTGGGGCAAACACCAGCCCCCACGGGCACTCCACAGCACCTGTTCTTTTTCTCAGTCTTTTCGTTTACTAAATACTCTTTAGGATAGTTATTTTATTGTAAGAATAGAGCCCCCGTAGTTAAGTCTCATTTCTTTATGAATCCCCATTTCACCTTCCTGATACTTTGAACTTGTTTGTTGTTTTATTGTTTTATTGTTTTGGTTTCCATTTTCTGTTCACCTCATAAGGAATAAAGCATTTACCACATTTACTTGATTTTGAAAAGGACAATGTGTTCTCATTGACTGTCGTGGTTTTGCCCCAGCTGAGAACTGGGCAACACGCAGCCACTTGTTAGTTAGGAGGGAGTGTGGGGGGTGGGAATTCAGGGAGGGGGAAAGGGAGGGAGAAGCAAAACCCAAGAAACCAAAACCTTGTGGGTTGGGAGAAGGATAGTTTACTGGCATAACAGAAAGATAAACATCATAATAATGACAGGACTTCAGAGCAAAACACATGAAACTGGTGGTGCACAAGGCAGTGTCTCAGCAAACTGCACAACTCAGCCGCACAGCTCAGAGCTGCACTGAAACTGGATGGTCCCCAAAAATGTGTGTCCTGGAGCTGCCTGCTCCTCCCCCCACCTGCCCCCCTTTTTTGCTGAGCATGACATCATTGGTATGGAATACCCCCTTTGGGCAGCTTGGGTCACCTGTCCTGGCTGTGTCCCCTCCCTTCCCGCTAGCAGTGACCTATCAACAACTGAAAAGTCCTTGACTGCTTGGCAACAGCTAGAACATCAGTGTGTGACCAGCACTGCTCTCAGCCTAACTCACTCCCAAACATAGTATTCCATCAGCTCCACTTACTGAAAGTAGATTTTCTTTTTTTTTTTCAACTGTTGTGTTTAAAACCCCACTCACTTCCTCACTTTCCTAACAGACCTCACAGTGAAACTGTCTGCTAACATACCAGTGTAACTGCCCTGCACTGAGGAGGGAATCGGCCCACTGTTGCTGTGAGAAAGGAGCAGAGGAACTCTGAAGGCGACTGAGCAGACCCATGTCATGTGTTAGTGAATGGGGGGTGCTGCTCCTACAAGAGCTTTCTGTTAAGCACTGAGCAGGTGGGCTCTTCTCTAGGCTTGGACACAGCCACGGTCTTGGAGGAGAGGAGAAAGTGCCTGTGGCAGCGATGTGTAATGCAAATTCCTGAGGCTGCTCAAACCCCGAGGAGACAATCTCAGTGTGAACGCTAAACTGTGTTCCCTCAGAGCTGTGCTTGAAGAGGAAACATGCAACATCTCCTTCCTTCACGCCTCCAGCCTCCTACCATGCATTTAGCAGAGCAGGAATTGTCTTGGCTGATAGGTACAGGAGAGCTTAACTATCTTGCATGGTCCTGTCTCCTTCGAGGCTTGTACAGCTTCTCAGTGGTGCTCATGAAAGCCAGCAGCAGGCCAGAAATCACTAAGAGGTGCTGTCTTGGTTTTGCCCCAGCTGAGAGCTGAGCCCCACGCAGACGATTGTTCTTTAGGAGGGAGTGTGGTGGGCACTACCAGGACAAGGTAGATACAAGTTGGAAATTAGGAAAATGTTCTTTAGAATGAGGGTGTTACATCACTGGATCAGGTTGCCCAGGGAGGTAGTGAAGGCTCAGTCCCAGGAGATACTCAAGGTCTCTGAGCAACCTGATCTAGGCAAGATGTCCCTGCTTCCTGCAGGGCGGGTGGACTAGAGGACCTTTAAAGGTCCCTTCCAACCCAGTATGAGCATCAGCTTCAGGCAGGGAAAAATGCCAAACCCAAGACTTTTTCCAGTGCACAGTCTGCCTTCTGTTGGAGTTTCCCCCCAACGCGGCTTCTTAGGCAGCAAAGATTGCTGATGGCTTCTTCTCATCTGTCTGGCCTCAGCTAGGTCAGCCCTGGACTATTTGTGCTTCTGATCAAACGTGTTGCCATATTCCAAGTTCCAGGAGCATGGAAATGACATTTTCAATCCGCACAGGGGCCAGTGCCACCCTGTGCAAGATCGCCAGGAGCAGGAGGCCCACTGTGATGCCAGCAAGCAGTGGGATGTGACGTCACGTCGCTGGGT
The DNA here is from genome assembly GCF_964237585.1 of Gallinula chloropus. Classification (NCBI taxonomy): domain Eukaryota; kingdom Metazoa; phylum Chordata; class Aves; order Gruiformes; family Rallidae; genus Gallinula; species Gallinula chloropus. The sequence goes on from NC_140106.1 coordinate 1,144,100, forward strand.
GGTTCTCTTGGGGCACCGGCAGAGCCTGGCTCAGCCTGGCTCGTGCCTGGACTCCCACTGAGCGTGCCTGCAAGGTGTGGAGGCTCGAGCCAGGCTTCTCTGGGTGTTTTGGTGTCTGCCATTGGCAGCTTTGGTGCCCGTTCAAGAGCCGTGCGGTGTGTTTCCCCAGCCCTGCCTGGCTGAGGCAGCTGGACACTGTGTGGTGTGCTTTTGGCATTGGAGGTGAGCCGTGTGAGGAATCGTGGCTATGGGGTGGCCATGGGGTGGGCTGTGGGGCTTGGGGAGCTGGGAGGGTGTCCTTCTGGAGCCAGGGGCCAGGGACCTGCTTCCTCCTCTCCCCTTCCCGGGACAGCCAGTGACTGTGGCCCCTCTCCCTTCTGCGGTGCAGGTCTCCCCAGCCCGCTGCAACAAGTCAACATGGCAACAGAGGAGGAACAGTGGAGCTGCCCCATCTGCCAGGGTGCTCCAGGTGACATGGCTTACGTGACACCCTGTGGCCACAAGTTCTGCCTGGGCTGCGTCCTGCGGTGGGCAAAACACAAATCATCGTGCGCCCTGTGCCGGCAGCAGGTCAACACCGTCCGCTTCTCCCTGCGGTCTGAGGACGATTTCTTGGAGCTGGATCTGCCACCACCATCAGATCCACTGGAGGACCATGATGACCAAGAAGAGCAGGAGATTGAGGAGCCGGCACCCAGCAGAGATGTGGCTGGCTTTACACCTGAGGACTGGGCAGACTATTTCCGCCAGTCTGAGGAGACCCTGGAGCCCCTGCTCCCCTGGCTGAACCAGCATCTGCCATCTGGGGCTGAGTGGTGGGACGCAGATCTTCTGAAGAACACCGTCATCTTCATTCTGTGCAGCCAAGGACTGGACGAGGTGTCCATGGTCCGTACCCTGCAGCCCTTTCTGCACGACCGGACAGCCAACTTTGTCAATGAACTCATTGAGGTCGCTGCAGAGAGCTGCAGGGAGCAGATGCTCCTGCACATGGGCTTCCCATTCTACGAGGCTGCTGAAGATCAGGAGTACAGCCCTGCCACCAGCCCTGTGCCTGCCCTCATCCCTGGGGGGACTCCTACATCATCACCGGAGGGAAGTCCTGTTCCTTCACCGCAGGAGACTCCTACCACCTCCTCACAGCCCACTCCTGCCCCCTCGCCGGTGGTGACTCCGTCTTCCAACACCAGCGCAGAGGAGGAGTCCTTGGAGGAGTTGGGACAGGAGGTGGCAGCTTCCTCCAGGGCTGCCCAGGGCAGGGAGTCATCACCCGGCAGGAGTTCCACCTCTTCACCACGGCGGCCCCCGAAGAGGAGAGCGAGTGGGTCCTCAGACGACGCTTCAGACCCCAAGAGGCCACACCACCGGCAAGACTAGGGAGACCCCGGAGCCATCGAAGCCGGGCCTGGACCAGCAGCTGGGGCAAACACCAGCCCCCACGGGCACTCCACAGCACCTGTTCTTTTTCTCAGTCTTTTCGTTTACTAAATACTCTTTAGGATAGTTATTTTATTGTAAGAATAGAGCCCCCGTAGTTAAGTCTCATTTCTTTATGAATCCCCATTTCACCTTCCTGATACTTTGAACTTGTTTGTTGTTTTATTGTTTTATTGTTTTGGTTTCCATTTTCTGTTCACCTCATAAGGAATAAAGCATTTACCACATTTACTTGATTTTGAAAAGGACAATGTGTTCTCATTGACTGTCGTGGTTTTGCCCCAGCTGAGAACTGGGCAACACGCAGCCACTTGTTAGTTAGGAGGGAGTGTGGGGGGTGGGAATTCAGGGAGGGGGAAAGGGAGGGAGAAGCAAAACCCAAGAAACCAAAACCTTGTGGGTTGGGAGAAGGATAGTTTACTGGCATAACAGAAAGATAAACATCATAATAATGACAGGACTTCAGAGCAAAACACATGAAACTGGTGGTGCACAAGGCAGTGTCTCAGCAAACTGCACAACTCAGCCGCACAGCTCAGAGCTGCACTGAAACTGGATGGTCCCCAAAAATGCGTGTCCTGGAGCTGCCTGCTCCTCCCCCCACCTGCCCCCCTTTTTTGCTGAGCATGACATCATTGGTATGGAATACCCCCTTTGGGCAGCTTGGGTCACCTGTCCTGGCTGTGTCCCCTCCCTTCCCGCTAGCAGTGACCTATCAACAACTGAAAAGTCCTTGACTGCTTGGCAACAGCTAGAACATCAGTGTGTGACCAGCACTGCTCTCAGCCTAACTCACTCCCAAACATAGCATTCCATCAGCTCCACTTACTGAAAGTAGATTTTCTTTTTTTTTTTTAACTGTTGTGTTTAAAACCCCACTCACTTCCTCACTTTCCTAACAGACCTCACAGTGAAACTGTCTGATAACATACCAGTGTAACTGCCCTGCACTGAGGAGGGAATCGGCCCACTGTTGCTGTGAGAAAGGAGCAGAGGAACTCTGAAGGTGACTGAGCAGACCCATGTCATGTGTTAGTGAATGGGGGATGCTGCTCCTACAAGAGCTTTCTGTTAAGCACTGAGCTGGTGGGCTCTTCACTCGGAGGAGAGGAGAAAGTGCCTGTGGCAGCAATGTGTAATGCAAATTCCTGAGGCTGCTAAAACCCCGAGGAGATTTGCAGTGGCTTTACATGTAATTCATTCCACAGAGAAGATGATAGGTTTTCCCCAGTTAAGTCCACAAACCCTGACAAAAGATTTACGCCTTGTGTTTGGACTGGTTTTGCAAGTGAGGAAATGATTGCCCATTAAAGGACCCAAGGCAATACAACCTCTTCTTTGCTGGCAGCACGCGGCGGAAGCGTCAGGAGAGTTTCTAATGTCTCAGGCACGTAGGGGAGATGAATTATTTGCAAGAACAAATACTGGTTCAGCACTAGTGTCCAAGCGATTTGGGCACAGCTTATGAGGTATGCACTGGTGAGTACTAGAGGTTTACAAGCCATTGCAAAGCTATTGGTATACATCAGCTTCATGGGAAAGTGCACTTTTTCTTGCCTGACTCTATTCTATATTCTATAGAATATTCTGTATTCTATACAGAACTGAGTGCTGTACCTTTTGCACAACTCTTCTGACTGTCCCAAGACAAGTACTGTAACTAACGTCAACTATGGTCCATGTTACCCTTACTAAGAAACTGATAGTCAGGTGAGACTTTGTGCTGCTTTTGAGATTTCAGCTTCGTGACTCTGAAGAAAGAAAAGAGGAAAGGAGCAAGGGGAGAGGAAAGGTTTGGAGATAGGAGTAAGCCGTATTGCAGGGATGCAATAAAAACCTAAGGAAGGGAATGTAAAGTAGAACAGAATTGAGTACAAGCAGGATGTCAGAGTTAGTTAATTACTATTAGGAAGGAACAGGATTAATGATAGGGTATTTATGGCTGTATAATCACTGGTGTCTACTGAAATTCTTCACCACCCACTGCTCAATACCCACCAGAAGAAAGTTTGGGAAAGTCTGTTGGTCTGGTAAAGAAATTGAAGGAGTTGGGTGTTTGCCTGGTCAGGAATCTGTGCTACTCCCTAACAAGAGAGACATTATGCTGGCGAACAGCTTCAATGGTGTCAGGTATCCCAACATCATTGTACAGTCCCAAGAATAAAGGGTTAAAGAACAGAACCAGTCTCAAGTTTGAAATGCCGTAATCATCATTGGAAATTATACAGGTGCCTTGAAATTAGGAAACTTTGGTGTAAACTACAGAGCCCTACATTGGAATTTGTGTTTTGATCCATGCAAAGGTAAAGTCTCTTGTCAAATCACTAACATTGCATGGTGGATGTCCACTCACTGTAATGCAGGCATTAAGAGGAAAATGTTCTGTTAAGTCACTTGAAAATCACAGTAGAGTTTGAAATTGCAAAATAATTTGCAAGGAATTTGAAAAGGGGGGAATTGAGATAGAGAACTTGGCATAAAATTAAGCGATTTTATATAAACTTAGACTTATTTTCATAAAAGGAGCTGCACAGTTGACCCACAGAAGCGGAACCACCTTGGAGATAAGGAGGTAACGGGTTCCTGTGCTCTTGTAGAAGAGCAGAATGTCTCTCAGGACTTCCTACCCTGCAGCTGAACTTCAACCTCCTTCATTTGCTGACAAAAGGATGAAGGGAAAATGTGCTCAATTTACAGGATTGTAACAAGTGTCCCTGCCCCTCGCCCATTCCAGGACAGAGACTTTCAAAGCTACTGCAGCACTACTGGGGTTTCAGAACAGACCTTTACTAACTAACCATCAGTGGTAGAAAATGGGGAGGAACTAAGGAGAACTTTTCCACAAATGGGCAGACCTATTTTTGCTCCCAGGTTGCATTAACCCAAGTAGGAGGTGACCTTGAAAATCCTCCTTAGCCAGAAAGTAGCAAAGCCCTTCCTTGTCTCTCAGACCATCTAAATCTCTATCTGCACAACCCCAGGAGTTGTTTAGTAATCTTAATAACAAATCCTGGTTAAAGAACCTGCAAGGCTGCCAAGAGACAAAGGTGGGAACCAGCTGAGCTTTCACCTGCCCAAAGAAAGTTTTCTGCAGAAACTTCAAGAAAACCCTTTCCTGCATTTTTTCTTTCCCTGACATCACAGGTTATCAGCTCCAAACGTTTTCCTTGTTCACTTCAGTGAGGTCACATTCTGTGTGCACTTCAAGACAGAAGAACATGACAGGAATCACATTTCTTAAAATTAAAGAAACCCCCAAACACACCCACACCACATCCACACACCCCCAATGAAATTACACACAATTTATGCTTTTAGCAGAAGAATGTAACACCTGGTTTTTGCAAGGAGGGGGAAGGCCATGGAAGTGGAAGCACCGTTCATTAGAAACTAAGGGCTCCTGCAGATCTCAGAGAAGAGCACAGCAAAGCCCCAGCTCCCTTGCATCCCTCCGTGCTAAGAAACTTTCCCCCACCTCCATGCTTAACAGCAACAGTATGTTCATACCCTCAAAATGTGGGAGTGGGTTCAAATGAGTCCCCACTCCTCTCCGTGCATCCAGAGGAGGCTGTGGCACTCTAAGGCCTCGGAGGAGAAATCTCCCAAGCCACTGGCATCCTGCAAGGGAGCACCAGGGCTTGTCTCTGGGCACGAGGAGACTTGAGGCGCTGGGTGCTCTGGGTCCTGTGCATTGAGGTCCAGCCCCATCGAGCCCACTGCCCGGGCTTTTCCTGCTACAGGGTGCAGTGGGTGGTGGGTGGGCAGGAACCCCTGCAGCTCCTGTTTCAATTAGGACACCCAAGAGAACTCCAGGCTGGAGCTGCTGAGCATGTTAACCCCGTACTCGGCCTGCCCCTGCAGCCTCAGCTGCTCCAAGTTCCCCGCTGGCCTGCGAGGAAAGCTCCTGACAGTGTGCGGGGTGGCAGGAACGCCTCGAGCAGGGGCTTCTAAAGGAATTCTGTTATCATTGGGTTACCTGGGGGAAAAGGCTGAGGGGCAGGGCGAGAGCCTGGGCAGCAGGGGAGAGAGCTGGAAGTGCTTCCCCAGCCCTCTCTGGGGGTAGGTGGAGCACATATCGCGTTGGTTCCCTGCACACATGTGAAAGGATGTCTCAGACAGGGAAAGAAGCTTGCCAGGCCCTTGTCCCTCACCCAGCCAGCACCTGGAGCCTCCTCTCCCACCTCCCTGCCTCTGCTTTCTCCCGGTTTGCAGACGTGAGGAGCTGGAGAGCAACCAGGCTGCCTGGCTGGAGGAGGCAGAGCAGTACGAGAAGTCCCACCTGGGCGGTTTCCGGCGCATTTACCCGGCGTGTGGGACAGAGAAGTACGAGCCCTTCTTCAAGCAGAGCATCTCCCTCTTCCGGGAAACGGCCGCATCCACAGCAAGGGAGGAGTGTGCCAGGTACGCTGCCCCTGTGGAGAACCCACTCCTCACAGGGCTGGCACAGAGACCCCTGGCTTCTGAGCCCTCCTTGGGAGCAGCTCTGTTGCTCAACAGATGCACCTAAGCTGGTGAACGCTGGAAAGGAAGGAGTCTGCAGGAGTGCGTCCTCTGGAGAGGCAGACGCCCTATTCCACTGACTTCTGGGCCTGTGCTGTGGCACAGGCATCCTCGACCCTTCTGGCGGCCATGGCTGAATTCAAGGGGGTTTCTCACACCGTGCGAGTCTCTTTTCCACGTCCTCCTGGCCCATCTCCCTGCACCCTTCTCTTCGGGTCTGTTCAGTCCAGACTTGTAATCGCCTTTTGTTCTTACAGCTCCTCTTGACCTGGTGACTGAGACTCAGTCTTACTCCAGACCAGTGCTGCAGGCAGATGAGGCGGGCAGCTGCTGTGCCCCCTCAGAGCATTTGAGTGGGGGGTGCTGACTGTGGTTTGCACCCAGGGGAAGGCGCAGGGCCAGGCTTTAGCGAGCACCTGTGGGTGACCAGAGACGACTTTTCCTTCCCGCCTCGTGCCAAGGCCTGTGGAACTGAGCTGCTGCTGCTTTCTCTCCTCCCAGGTGGAGTTTCTGTGTGATGAGCATAAGGGTCTCAACACCCACCATGCGCTGACACTCAGCCTGCACTTGCTCCCATGAGCTCACATCCAGACTTCAGCAAAGCAGTGCGTGCTCAAGCCCAGAGCCAACGCTGAGCTGCCAGCCACACCGGGCTTGGATCCTGCTGCCACAGGCTCCCTCTCCATTCAGGGACATCACATCCCCTGCCATGAGCGCAGCAAATTGCAGCAGGCGAGAGGCCAGCGGCTCCCTGGCTGGGGAATCAAGGCTGCAGACTGTGAGTACCACGCTCCCTGCCGCTGGCCCTGAGCAACCCCATCGAGGAGATTCCAGGGGGTGAGCAGGAGAGCTGCTGGGTTCTGCCTGTTCCCCCAACAAATGCCTGTGCTCTTTCAGGTGAAGCCCGCAGTGTGTCCTCACACATGGGCAACTGTCCCCTGGTATCCCCAGCCAGCACGGTCTCAGGCAGCGACATCACCAGATGTGCTGCAGTCCAGGAGCTCCCCACCTCCTCTGCCACCCGTGTGGGGAACAGGAGTCCCTTGCACTGTGCCAGCCTGATCGGTAGGGAAGGTGGCCAAGGGCCCCCCGGTTCAGCCTTTTTCCCCTCAGGTGCTCACTGACCACCCAAAGCTCCTGGCTGGGGATGGCGGCTGCGGCTGAGCCCAGACAGGGTCCTAGTGCTGCACAGCCACCCCCCCACAGGAATTCATAGGCTCTCCAGGCAGGGGGCTGCTGCCTGCACCCTGCCTGCACCCTGCCTGCACCCTGCCTGCACTCTGCCTGCACCCCCGGGCAGGAAGCACCCCCTCTCCCTAGACGCTGCCCCGCTCTCTGCCCACCGTGGTCACTCCCATTCCCTCGCCCCCTGAGCGCCTGCACGGGACAGATGTGGAATGGTCCTGATGTCAGTGAAATGGGTATAAAACCTCTCGCTCCCATGGGAGGACTGAGCAGCAGGCATTCCTTATTGCAGTGCCAGATGCACGAGGGATTGCTCCTGCCATGTCCAGGGACTGGATGGTGCAGAACAATTGTTTTCTTTCACATTGCTTGTTTTTCATGGGATTCATTTTTCTCCCTCTTTGCTGGGGGTTGTTTGGGCTTTTTTCCTCTTCCCTTTTAAAAATTGCTTTTTGCTTATGAAACTGTTTTTCTCTCATCCCATGAGGTTCTTTCTCTTTTTTACCCTTTGAATCCTCCCCATATCACAGCAGGGGAGAGTTAGTGAGCTGCTGCCTGGTGCTTAGTTGCCAGCGGAGGTTAAAACCATGACACTAAAACCATGACACATGGACAGGGTTTTTTTTTTTCCCTGGGCACTTTCCAGCCCAGTCCACCTCCCACCAAAGTCTTCACCTTCCCCTTCTCTCTCCCCAGCAGAGGGCAGTCTGGGCAGTGCCCAAGGCAGAGCTCTGGTCCCTCCCCAGAGAGCCTCTGAAGGGCACAGAAGCTCCTGGGTGGCAGACAGGGCCATTCAGCCACAGAGACTGGGGCATCCATGGACCAAGGAAAATCAGGTCAGTGGCACTCTGTGTTCCCTGTTGTCCTCCCCAGAGGATGGGGAGGGGTCTGCAAGTCCTTCTGTGCCATGCCCCGCTCCCCCCAGCCAGCACAAGATCCCCAACCCTGGCAGTCCTCTGGCTGCTTCTGCTTCCCAAGGGACAGAGTAGCTGGCCTTGAGCTGCTGCAGCCCAGCTGCTCCCAGTTCCCATTCTTTCCTGACCTGCCTGGCCCAGGCAAAGAAGTTGCTGCGTGCTCATTTCTTTTGCTTCAATTCAGAGAGGCCTGGCTCCTCTCCCACACAAATTCACCGGGAAGAACAAGACGGGTGGCTCCTGATGTAGGAGGAGATGATCCATTTCTTTCCATTACCACAGCCTGGAAAAGGGAACATCAAAAGAAGAAGGAAAGACAGACTGGGTATATTCAACCCCACATGGGGAGGCACTTGCCTAGGAAGGCTGGCAGCGTGTAGCTGCTGAGCAATGTCTCGTCAGTTGGCTCAAGGCATCCTTGAGCTCCTGGTTCCTCATGCTGTAGATGAGGGGGTTCAGTGTGGGAGGAGTGTGAATTGGCTTTTGGGTGGAAGGTCTTAACAGCCCCTGCTTCCTCCCACAGCTATGGAGATTTCCAGGCCTACAGAGACAAGAGGAAAACTGGAATGTTCATTTGCAAGCCTCCCAGTGGCTGCCAGGGAAAAGGCATCTTCATAACATGTAACCCAAAGGAGATCAAACACGACAAGCGTATGATCTGTCAGCAGCACATCTCTAAGGTAACGGGGACGATCTCAAACTAGAGGTGGGGGTGTGAAACCTCGCAGCTCCTCCAGCACCCCACATCCTCCTTGTGTCCTCTCCCTGCACCTTCCTGGACCTGCCAGGGGCACAGAGGTGGCCGCAGCTCAGCAAAGGCCTGGCGAAAGCTTGCCTTTCTCCTCGCTGCTGAGGGGCCGGGGAGCGGCACAAGCAGTGAGACAGAGCAGCCAGCCTCGTGCAGGGCAGCCAGCAGCCGCCTCGCAGCATTTGCTTTTCTCACGTCCCTCCTGCCTTGTGTTCTCACAGCCTTTCCTCATTGATGGCTTCAAATTTGACCTTCGTCTTTATGTGCTGGTCACATCTTGTGACCCACTGAGGATTTTTATCTACAAGGAGGGTCTGGCCCGCTTTGCCACCAAGAGGTACATCGACCCCAGCAGCACCAGGAACCCAGTAGGAAAGGCAAGTGTGGTGGCTTTCATGGCATGCAGCTTGCTTCTTTCCTGTTCTTTGCACCCTCTGTACCTCTTCCGCCTCCTCCCAGAAGGTATTTCAGTTGTGTCTGTGAGCTGTTTGTGTTGGTGTCCTGTAGCTCATTGTAAATGAAAGCCTCTCACATTTCCTCTCTCAGGATGACACCTGCATGCATTTGACCAATTATGCCATCAACAGACGCAGTGAAAACTTTGTCTGGGATGACGTGAAGGGCAGCAAGAGGTATGGTCTTGTGTGGATGCTGCAGTGCCTGGGGCACTGGGGCTACTGTGGTATCACAGGGCAGCTCTTAGTGTCTTCTGTCCTGCACACAGGAAACTGTCCACCCTGTTTAACTGGATGAGAGAAAACAACCTCAAAACGGCCAAGCCCTGGGAAGATATTGAAGATCTTGTTATCAAGACGCTGATCTCCGCTCACCCCATTGTGAAGCACCAGTACCACAGTTTCTTTCCCCAGCACGTGACTGGCAGTGCCTGCTTTGAGATCCTGGGCTTCGACATTTTACTGGACAGAACGTTGAAGCCATGGCTGCTGGAGGTGAGGGGGGAATCTCCTGCTGGGCTGACGCAACTCTGGAAGCAATGGAGAGCTGAGATCTGGGGGATGCGGCGCAGCAAGGGGCGGTGGGCTGAACAGAGCTGATCTGCTTCAGAAGGGCAACGTGAGTCCCAAAATCATTGAGCTGTGAATTCAAGTAGCCAGGCAAGCTGCTGTAGGCTAAGCGGGACTGGAGGGTGTCCCTGTCCATTCCCTGGACGCCCTCTCCAACAGCAGGGAGTGCCCTGAACCCAAGGCCTTCTTGACCTGTAAGAGCATCTTGAATCTCGACAGCTGCTCCACACCCCCAGTCCTGCGGGCTGTGGGGTGTGAGCGGCCGGACGACTTCATCGGAAAGTGTGGGGTAGGGCTGGGGCTGGGGCTGGGGCTGGGGCTGGCTGCTGGCAGCACTTGCTTGGAGATGGGGTCTGAATTAGCTCCTTGTTTTGGCAGGTGAACCACTCTCCCAGCTTCACCACAGACTCTCGCCTGGACCGCGAGGTGAAGGACGCGCTTCTCCGTGATACCATCAGCCTGATAAACGTGCCTGCCTGTGACAGAAGGAAGGTGCTGGAGGAAGACAAGCAGCACGTAAAGGAACGGCTCCTGCACAACCATCAGACTCTCCGTGCATCCAGGTACCGCTCTTCCCCATTGTGCCACAGGTCCCAGTGAGAAAAGATCTCCCCACGGTTTCAAACTTAAGCTCCCGGACGCTGTGACACTCTAAGGCCTTGGAGGAGAAATCTCCCAAGCCATTGGCATCCTGCAAGGGAGCACCAGGGCTTGTCTCTGGGCACGAGGAGACTTGAGGTGCTGGGTGCTCTGGGTCCTGTGCATCAAGGTCCATCCCCATCGAGCCCACTGCCCGGGCTTTTTCTGCTGTGGAGAGCAGGGGGCGGTGGGTGGGCAGGAACCCCTCCAACTCCTGTTTTAATTATGACACCCAAGAGAACTCCAGGCTGGAGCTGCTGAGCATGTTAACCCCGTACTCAGCCTGCCCCTGCAGCCTCAGCTGCTCCAAGCTCCCCGCTGGCCTGCGAGGAAAGCTCCTGACAGTGTGCGGGGTGGCAGAACTTTTAAAGGGAAACCCAGGAGTTCCCCAGGTTTGGGCCAAACAGCATCTTGGGGCATGCAGGAACATGAATGCCCACGGTGTCAGCAGTCAGTAAGCTGGGCATGGGATCACCACAAGATCGCCAGCTGCACTTCAGTCCAGGAGCTCCCCATCTCCTCTACCACCTGTGTGTGGCACAGACATCCCTTGCACAGTGCCAGGGCCTCGCAGGATGCCAGTGTGATCAGTAGGGAAGGTGGCCAAGGGGCCCCCCCCTCAGCCTTCCTCCCGATACTGTTGTTAATTAGTTTAGTGGGCAACTATTAGTTTGACATATCAAATGTCTAATGTTACAATAGCTGGGAAGAGATAGTCACTATTGAGCACATGTTTTATCATGAGCAGTTGTTTTACGTCTGAGAAAGAACTGAAGGTTAGATAGAGGAGGCAACAAGAAGAAACAGGAACAAGATAGTAGGTGCTGCTGGTACCAAGGATAAAGAGGAGACAGATACCAGAAGTAAGCAAAAGAATGGTGCAATTATTCAAGAAGGGAACAGTTTAAACTGAGCCTGTGTTTGTAACTCAGCAATCTGCACCACAGGTGAAGAACAGACTGGAAGGAAGACTATGAGCCTTCCTCCAGAAGACCCCAAAAGACCACCACCACATAGCAGCGTGCCTGCCCTAGAGTGAGGAGGCTGATGATGATTTCTCAGCACTGCTTTGAATAACCCAGCCCCTTCTCAGAATTCTTATGTATATGTGTGACTGTGTGTAATAAATATCCGACTGATTGTTGAAACCTGTTCTGAGTGGGAGAACATTTTTAGCTCAGGTCAGCTGAAGCAACTGATTTGTGGAAATCTAAAGAGTGTAAAACGAATACTATATGGGAGGAGGACTGAGAACTTTGAATCTCTCATTCAGGTGCAAGAATAAGTCTTTGCCCATTTATACAGGTTTATACAGGTTTATACAGGCTTTTTATTTGAACTTATTTGAATTTACATTCAGTTTAGGTACATTCATTGCAGGGAAAACACTCCTTTAGAACTCGCCCAAGGTGGGCAAAAACAGGGGGGAGGGATGTGGCAAAAGAGCCCCCTGGGGTGTATTTTGGCCCATTGGAAAGATATTGCAGGGTCAGGAGGAGCAGAAGATGGAAAGACCCTGATTAACTATTGCAATCAGTGGTGGCATCTGTATAAATTAGGACATGGGGTTAAATGGCCTCATACTGGATCTTTAAATGAGAACACTATTTGACAATCGATGCTGTTCTTAAAAGGGAACAAAACTGGGATGAGGCTTCCTATGCCAATATGTGTTTCACCCTTCGTAATCACCTGGAATGCAAAAAGATTGTGGTTTAACACCCCACGGGATCAAAAATAATAAACAGAGTGGGGGAAACTGAGCAGGTGCTGTTCAGCTTGTAGTATGGGCCAGAGGGGCAGAAAAGCAGGAAAGAGGCATAAACCAGAGGACCCACCTGATCTGTATTGGCCACCCCCAAAAGCACCCTCAGAAGATGATTCGGAAAGTGAAAGCAGTTTCCCCCCATAGCCCCATCTGTAACAGAATTAGGAGCAAGAAGGGACAAACTTCAATACAGGCCCCTGAAGGGAGGCCGTGGGACCTCATGGAGGGACTGCTGTGGAGAAAGTTCCGCGTTCTTTTGTTTTCCAAACCTGGGAAAGGCAGGCTAAGAACTATCGGGACAATCTGGCAGGGGTGGGCAAGCATTTTCAATTTCTTATCAGGCAGCATAACCCTGATTGGGATGAGGTACAACTCTTGTCAGACCATTTAACAGAAACTGAGGAACAATTAGTTTTAACAGTGGCCCAGGATTCAGCGAGTGATCAGGTGAATGGAGCGGGGGAAGATAAAAAGGATTCTTCAAGACCCACCTTGGGACCCTAATAAAAGTGTCCACATGAAACTATTAAACACGTACAGGGAATGGATAATAAAGAGAATGGAAAGAGCCATCCCTATAGCAATCAATTGGTCGGCCTCGGTGTTAGTGGGGCTGAGAAGGGGCTGCTGAGGGAACCTTAAGGCTGGGAACAGCTCTTAGCTTTTGCTGCCTTTGCCGCGGTTTTTCATGTTGAAGATGCTCTCTAGTGGCAAGAGAGACGTAAGGCACCCTTAGGACTGTCCAGGTCACTAGACAAGGCCGGATCCGCAGTGTGAGCGGGGCTGAGAAACAGCAGCCAAAGAAAAGTTGTGGCCCAGAAACACCTTTCAGTTCATGGGGCTTTCCTGTGGGAGAAACGTCTCCTAGAGTTTGTGGGGCTGAGTAAGGGCTGCTGTGGGAACCTGAAGGCCAGAAACACGTTTTGGTTCAGGCACCTGTTGTGCGGGAGCATTCGCTGCATGATTGGCATTTTGAGGCTGCATGCTGAGAGAGTTTTAGAAAGAGGAAAATATTATCACTGTGCAGGTGGCTAAGGCAAGCTCTGGGGTTATGGGCTAAGGGGCTGGAGAGCAAATCATATGAGGAACGGCTGAGTGAGCTGGGGCTGTTCAGCCTGGAGAAGAGGAGGCTGAGGGGAGACCTTATCACCACCTACAACTACCTGAAGGGAGGTTGTAGAGAGGTGGGCGATGGTCTCTTCAGCCAGGTGACAGAAGATAGAACAAGGGGCAATGGCCTCAAGCTTTGCCAGGGCAGGTTTAGATTGGATATTAGAAACATTTTTTTTACTGAAAGAGTTGTCAGGGCCTGGAACAGGCTGCCCAGGGAGGGGGTTGAGTCACCATCCCTGGATGTGTTTAAAAAAAGGGTAGATGAGGTACTTAGGGATCTGGTTTAGCTTAGGATGGGAATGGTTGGATTTGATGATCTTCAGGGGTCTCTTCCAACCTTGTGATTCTGTGTTATTCTGTTAGAGGGGCTTCCCAGTTAGATTCTGTTAGATTTCACTTCCGAGTGAAATCATCTTTCAGCTCATGCAGCTTTCATGTGTGAGAGTGTGCTGGAGTTTGGGCTTTTTGAAGCTGTCCTCTGGCAGTGAGAGAACTGCTGGGTTCTGCCACAGGGACACCTGTAACAGACAATATCCCACTATGGGGCCAGGGTGTGTTTGGGTTGGTGCTCAGGGCACTAATGGAGAATATGACTCTGGTCATTTTGACACAAGCAGGCAGCACTAGCTAAATTCCATAATAAAGGAATTAACAACAACTATTTTCTAGGTCCCCAGCAGTGGTACGATCAATACTATTTGTGCAATTCCATAGAAGGGGTTTTGCATCAGGTTGTGTTAAGACCATTTGTTGGGACAGCCAAGGGTAGCAATCCATTAACAACTGGCAGGTGGCCCTTGTGTTGCATCGAACCACGTGCAAGAATTATTGGTTGTTGAAGGAAATTCAAAACATGACTGCATATTTACTGATTCCACACACCTCAGGACCAAGCACTTTCCCCAATATGGCTCGTCCCCATTTCATGTATCTGCCCAAGGGTGTCTGGAACACGGCTGTGGAAGGATCGGGATTGTTTGCATCCCAAAGTCCTATTGTCCCAACAAAGGGGAGCATAGGAACAGTTTAGACTCCAAACGGAGGTTCGATTTAATGTATTATTAAATGGCCACTTCCCTTCAAATTCCCCCCAAATGATAGACTTATTGTGGTTCCAGAGCCAATCTAGATTTTTACCCAGGTCCACAGGGAGAGCTGTTATGGGGATCCCTTGAGTAGGGGTATGTGGTAAAGGCTGACAGGTAGTGACATGGCAAAAGTTAAGCATACGAGCAAAACCTTGTATCATTTTATAGACCACATTGTCTGGTTCAGCGTGATTTATAATAAGAGAACCATCATCATGTTGTTTAAAAGCTCACACCTGTCTATCCCGTATACTAGATTGTTCACTGTTGCCTAATGTTATCCTAGAAATTTTAATTATTAGTACAAAGATTTTTACAATTATAGCCATAATATAGCATTTATTATTAAAACTTGTGTAAAAACAAGTATGCTACTTAAAAAAAAAAAAGAGAGAGAAAAAAAAGACAAAACAAAGACAAAATAAAACTCAAACAAATATATATATAAACAGGCAAACAAACAGAAAAAAACGAAATAAGAAGACCAAAACTCCCAGTTGGGCTTCAAGGTTGTAGTTTCTCAATCTCTTGTTGACACTTATGAGGCCTCCACCCCGTGTCTTCTCAGTTGCCCTTCCTTTCCTTTTGGAGTCATCCTGTAATTAAAGGAGAAGGGAGTTGTTCGAACGTATATACGCTCGACAGTGAATTGGTTAGAAATCTGGTATAATCCATCTGCTACTTATTCGATGTATACGATCAGAATTATCTTTGGCTTCCCATGCATACTGTCCTCTTGGATTGGTCAGTATCAGGGGCACAAATCCAATCTGAGGCAACTTGACTGTTACAGGTTGACCAGAATATAGTCGCGTAGAAGATTTGCTGATTTTATGTGGTTCTTTGGAGGTTAAATCACTAGTAGGGCAAAACACTTTTACTTTCGCGTTCCCATTTTCACCCCATCTGTTGTTAACAGTATATACTGCCTCAGATAGTCTCAAGTGCCAATTTGATACATGGACTTTTGCAAACCTTTTGATTAATCCATTAACCCATTCAACTATCCCATTTGCTTGAGGGTAGTAAGGTGTATGGGAGACCCAATTAATACCTTCTCCCCTTGCCCATTGCTGGACAATGGTCACGGTGAAGTGTGAACCATTATCACTTTGGATGGTAGAAGGCATAGGCAAAGAACTAAACCATTCTTTCAGTGCTCTAATTGTCCGTGCAATCTTTTCCTTTAGGGTTTGCATATAGATTTTCAAGGCATCCGGGAGACCCCTAATCAATTGGGCAGCTTACTTTAGAATTTCAACCTGAGAAACAGAAAAACCCCATTTGGGCTGATTACTAGCTACTTACTTGGAAAAAAAAAAAAATTGCCCATTTGCAACATTTAATAGAGGAGTAACTGACTACAGGGTGTATAAACCCTTCAGCAAGTTTGTGGACCATGCAAAAATTTCAAGAAATTGGGTTTGTTTTTTCTTCAAAAGGTATTATTGGGTCTTGCTTCCACAAGGCATAAAAATTCACTGACTATATGCCAGACTTATGTAGCCTGGACACTTGCTCCAGTATGAAAAACGCATCCTGATCTAATCTTTTATCATTACATGGATGAGAATTTGATTACAGTAAAAACTTGGACATTGAAAGTTTGATTCATGAGTTAACAGTGCAAAGGATTAGAGATTACTGGGTTTTCTGGCAGTGTGAGCTACTGCACAAACGGGGGAATCCAGTAAGTGTGCTCTGCTATAGCAGCAGGAGACTACCCTGTTAACTCAAACTGGACAACAGCTCAGAATATATGGCACGAACATTGCCCACGTTACAGGGACACTACATTTGCCTACAGGCAAAGCCATGGTAGAACATATGAATCTCACAAAGCTCTTTATGTTTTGAACTAGTTATGTCTGTCATAGAACAGTTTGGTACCTCCAATGGTGAACCATGAAGTAGGTTTAAAAGAAGGTTTGAAGAAAAAAAAAAAGAGGAAAAAAAGAGAAAGAAAAGTCAATGTCAGGTGTTATTTAGAATGAAGTTACAGGTACTAACTTGGGAAGGAGATCTGCCTGTGTCATTACAGATACGGGAGCCAAGCGGATAAAGCCGTGGATCCAGAAGAACTCAAGCTTGCATGAACCAGGACGAGATCCTGATCCCAGTGACTGAAGTCAAGTGTTCCAACTGCAGCCACAGTGGACGATGAACTTTGCTGTGGGATATTTTGAATGATCTGACAGTCTTTGAAAAATGCATGTGTTTGTGCTAAATGAAAATTAGGGAAATAGTGATTTCTGCACAGCCTAAGGTCACAGACTGCAATCGGTGCCTGCAGGAAAAGGCGAGTTCTGCTGTTATCTGCACTCCTGACACTCCTGATTGGCAAAGCAAACAAATGCAACAGCAAAGGTATCAAGGCACTTACAGTTGGTGTCATGACTGGGGAATTTCAGGATGGATATTGTCGATGGTCAAATTTGGATTACTGGATTTGGTAATTATGGTACTTGTCTTACATTTACTGCCCTGTTCATTGAGCTTTCTGCAAAGGGCCCTTGCAGAGACTTCAAAAAGCAGTTCTTGTAACACAGTTACTAAAAGAGAAAAAATTGGCAAGGAGGTCAATGGGCCTGCCGGCGGCCTGGCTCTCCTCACAGAAGACAATATCCTTGAATTCCCATAAGACAGGAAAATTACTCATGCTGAGAGGTATTTGGTAATTACATTCTCAAACATAGTGACCTTGAAGGCAGAGGTACACACTGCCTCAACCCAAGAAGGAGTTGTAGGAAAGTATTTGGAAGTGAACATGTCGTTAACCAGCCATAATAAGATGGCCAAAACACAGCAGGTGTGCAGATAACTTGTAGACATCAAAGGTAAACTAACAGTGATTAACTATAAGATATGCTTCTCAAAACTCGTTATGAGTACTAATTAATCACTTTGGTGTGAGCAGTATGTGTAGCCAATTAGCAGTGTTTAGCTTGCCACGTTTTATAGTATGGCTTTCTGTTTATGGGATGGTTTTTTAGATTTAGTTAAACAAGGGCTTCTGTGTTCGTCAGTTATTTTTCCCTGAGTATTGTTTTTGCCGTGTATGTCACAGTGTTTCCCTGGCAGGATGGATAATGCTCTTCACAAAAATCTGGCTGGTCCATAGACAAGAAGGGGGAATTGTAGTAATGCAGTTTGAGAGGAATGGTGGTTTTGGCCCATTTATTTCTCACCCCCATGTATCAGACCTGGGGAAGCCAACAGAGACATATCAACAGGAGAGCAGATGTCTGAGAACAGGAGCTTGTCAGAAACTCCATAAGGTAACAAACTGCAAGAGAATTAGCCATTACCTTAAAGGGCAACAAAGTGACTGTGCAGCCTCAACCAATTCTTAGCAATAGTGAGACACATGAACAGAGCATCTAACCAATAGCAATGTAATGTAACTCGTACACTGATATGGAAACTTATAGAAGCTCTGTGTGTGTTTCAATGAAGGAGCTCACTTGACCATATTGATCGGAGTTGAGTCCGCAAAACTTTGACCCTGGCAAATCAGCACTGGCCCCTGGGGTAGCAGCTGCTGCTGCCTTAAAGAAACTAACAAACTCAGGCGGTTGGCTGAGTAAACAAACCAATGCTACATCTCTTTCTCTCAGAGGCCTGCTTACTGATGTAGACAGTGTGAGACACGCTGCTTTGCAGAACAGAGCTGCTATTGATTTTTTGCTGCTCGCACACGGCCACGGTTGTGAAGATTTTGAGGGCATGAATGACCATTCCCAGTCCATCCACAAAGAGATTCATACTGTTACTTATTGCTATTGTAGTAAGGCTTTGTTGCTTAAGCTGTATATTATCGTTGGCTTTTAATCATTATAATTGTAGTTATAATAGTACACATAGCATATAGATGTATTATAAGAGGAATTGAAAAGGCAACTAACCAGGTGGTGATTGTACAAAAAGAAAAAGGGGGAATTGTGGCAGAATGGCTTGAGAAGCAAGGCCATGAGCCTCTGGAGCAGTTGTTCAAGCAGTCCCCTGTGTAGCTCAGTAAGGCCAGGCCCAACGCCGTCCTGGTGAGAACAGAAGGGTCAACGATTGGTCAGCATATTCTTGTGTATCATGCAGCAAGGCCACAAGATGTGGGAGCAGGAGCTGTGATACGGATTCAGTGCTCCTGGGACTGAGAAAGAGACTTGATTCCCAGGCTGCAAGATGGGTGGAGTATGTAAATGTAACCTTTAGTTAAGAGCCAATTAGAATACGTCGAGTATAACCCGTGGTAGGAATAGTATAAAAGGAAGTGCTTGCTCCCAGACTGGGGTGCAGGCTTAAGAATGCCTGTGGGGGGGCAGCTGTGCTGCACTAGGACACGCTCTGGGCCTGGACCCAGCCACCATCCCCAGCCAGGAGCCGTGGGTCATCAGTGGGCACCTGAGAGGAGGATGGCTGAGCTGGAGGGACCCTTGGCCACCTTCCCTACAGGTCACGCGGGCACAGTGCAAGGGATGCCTGTGCCACACACAGGTGGCAGAGGAGGTGGGGAGCTCCTGTGTTTCTTCACCTGCCAAAACAAGGAGCTAATTCACACCCCAGCTCCCAGCAAGTGCTGCCAGCAGCCAGCCCCAGCCTCAGCCCCAGCCCCAGCCCAAGCCCCAGCCCCAGCCCCAGCCCTACCCCACACTTTCTGATGAAGTTGGACAGCCGCTCAGACCCCACAGCCTGCAGGACTGGGGGTGTGGAGTAGCTGTTGGTATTCGGGATGCTCTTACAGGTCAAGGAGGCCTTGGGTTCAGGGCACTCCCTGCTCTTGGAGAGGGTGTTTGGGGAATGGACAGGGATTTTTGACAGGGGCCACTGTGTTGCAGGGCATTAAACAGCCCATCTTAACCTTGACATGGTTAACTGAGAAACCTGTGTGGGTGGATCAGTGGCCCCTGCCTCTGGAAAAATTGCAGACCCTGCAAAACGTAGTGAATGAGCAGTGAATCACGAACCAGTTTTCCATGGGACCAACCCCCAGAGACTGCAAGTGTTGCAGCTTTGGCAATGGGGTGTTACACATGTTAATGTATTTGGGTGCTTAAAATATGTGCATGTAACTGTGGATACGGACTCTCATGCACTGGTAGATACGGCCCACGCAGGGGAAACTGGAAAGGATGTTAATCGACACTTCCAAAAGGAATTTTCCATTTTGGGGGCACCAGGACAAGTGAAAGCAGACAATATTTCACAGAAAGACAAGTGGATTTTTGCTTTATGGGGAGTTTCTCACATTACTGGCTTTGGGGAGCAGCTGAGAGAGGTGATCCACGATGCCCCAGTGTTGCATAAGGTTCTCCCGCTGCAGCAGAGCCTCCCTTCTTTCCTTCTCTTCTTTTTCCACAATGTCCTTTGGCTGCACAGAGTTGTACTGCATGGGCTGGACCTTTGGAAAGACAGACCCAAGTTCCAGCAAACTTGAAGCCCTAGTGATGCCCGAGAGACACCAAGCCACAGGCTGCTCCCAGCCCTAAGGAGAATGACAGACTTGGGGCTGGAGCAGGGAGAAGATCTCGGTGGGAGTCCCAACAGCCACGGGATGGGACAGCCGGGTGCTTGCAAGGGCCTCCCAGCACAAGCTGTCAGCTCTCCCGACATCAGGAAGGGGAGTCAAACCTCGGAGCTCCCTTCCCTGGGAGACACCCATGGCCAGCACAGCCCTGTTCCACCTTACTGCCTTTGAGGTCCTCATGGCCACCACTGCCACAGGGGCAGCGTACCTGACACACTCCTCCCGTGCTGTGGATGAGGCTGTTTCCCGGAAGAGGGAGATGCTCTGCTTGAAGAACGGCTCGTACTTCTCTGTCCCACACGCCGGGTAAACGCGCCGGAAACCGCCCAGGTGGGACTTCTCGTACTGCTCTGCCTCCTCCAGCCAGGCAGCCTGGTTGCTCTCCAGCTCCTCACGTCTGCAAACCGGGAGAAAGCAGAGGCAGGGAGGTGGGAGAGGAGGCTCCAGGTGCTGCCTGGGTGAGGGACAAGGGCCTGGCAAGCTTCTTTCCCTGTCTGATACCTCCTTTCACATGCATGCAGGGAACCAACGCGATCTGCACTCCACCCACCCCCAGAGAGGGCTGGGGAAGCACTTCCAGCTCTCTCCCCTGCTGCCCAGGCTCTCGCCCTGCCCCTCAGCCTTTTCCCCCAGCTAACCCAATGATAACAGAATTCCTTTAGAAGCCCCTGCTCGAGGCGTTCCTGCCACCCCGCACACTGTCAGGAGCTTTCCTCGCAGGCCAGTGGGGAGCTTGGAGCAGCTGAGGCTGCAGGGGCAGGCCGAGTACAGGGTTAACATGCTCAGCAGCTCCAGCCTGGAGTTCTCTTGGGTGTCCTAATTGAAACAGGAGCTGCAGGGGTTCCTGCCCACTAACCACCCGCTGCCCCCCGTAGCAGGAAAAGCCCGGGCAGTGGGCTCAATGGGGCTGGACCTTGATGCACAGGACCCAGAGCACCCAGCGCCTCAAGTCTCCTCGTGCCCAGAGACAAGCCCTGGTGCTCCCTTTCAGGATGCCAATGGCTTGGAAGATTTCTCCTCTGAGGCCTTAGAGTGCCACAGCCTCCTCTGGATTCATGGAGAGTCTGATGGTTGTGCAGGAGCCAATGCTTTACGTGCTGCCTGTGTTCCTCCAGCACCTTCCTTCTGTCACAGGCAGGCACGTTTATCAGGCTGATGTTATTGCGGAGAAGTGCATCCTTAACCTCCCGTTCCAGGTGAGAGTCTGTGGTGAAGCTGGGAGAGTGGTTCACCTGACAAAGCAAGGAGCTAATTCACACCCCAGCTCCCAGCAAGTTCTGCCAGCTGCCAGCCCCAGCCCTACCACACACTTTCCGATGAAGTCGGTCGGCCGCTCAGACCCCACAGCCCGCAGGACTGGGGGTGTGGAGCAGCTCTCGGGATTCGGGATGCTCTTACAGGTCAAGGAGGCCTTGGGCTCAGGGCGCTCCCTGCTATTGGAGAGGGTGTCCAGGAAATGGACAGGGACACCCTCCTGTCCCTCTTAGCCTACAGCAGGGCTAGATGCGGAAGGCTCCTGCTTTCCTGACAGGACATCTCTGAGGCTGAAAGCCGGCACTCAGCTGGGCAGCCTGAGAGCCATGGCCCTGTGCATGGGGCTGTGAGAAGTCCAGGGCTTGGAGAAGTGCTCCCCTGGGCTATTCCTGGGCCCTGAAGTGCCACTCCAGCCCAGGCACACAGGCCCGAAGGAAGCTGCCCCAGGGCAGGGGGACACAGGGACAGCTCTAGGGACAAAGGTTTCTCACGGCTCCCGGCGCCATCGGTTGCCTGGAAAATACCCGTGGCAGCAGCTGCAAACATCACCACCCTGTCCCACACCATGTCAGTGACCAATGGCCCCTACTGAAGCAGCTCAACCTTGATATCATTTGCAGGGAGGAGCAACAGCATCCCTGCTTGCACATCCCAAGGCAAGCTCCTTGCCCAGGGTAACAGCAGCCACGAAACTTGTGCCTCCCCACGGGGCGTCTGCCACCTCCTGCCTGTGGAGTTGACCATGGCTCACTCAGCCTGACCCAGCCCCACGGCTCTCCCAGCCCGATCCCACCACGAGCTCAGCCCCACTGTCACCCAGAGGGGCAGTGGGTTCTGCTGCCAGGACTGGCTGCTGCCCTCACCTGCCACATACCTACTTCCCGGGATCGGCATGGAGCAGCCCCGAGCCCCTGGGGTCGCAGGGCCACCAGCAGAAGGATAGAGAGGCAGGTGGGGGCTGTGGCCCTTCCTGCCTCAATAATGCTTCTGCTGCTGCTTCTTCTTCTGTTGCTGCTGCTGCTGCACAGCACTACATACCATGGCAGGGTGACATCACCACCCTGTCCCACACCATCCCAATGACTAATGGCCCCTCCTGAAGCAGCTCAACCTTGACATCATCTGCATGGAGAACGAAAAGAATCCCTGCCACTGAAGGCCAAATTTGGGTGCAAGATTGCGGCTCTAGGGTGTCCCCAATGTCTGGAGGCAATGCCTTGCTTCTCCCAGCCCTTTCCAAGGAGTGGGAAATGGCAGCTGAGCAATGAAGTTGAGGCTGGCTGCTGCCTTCTCCTCCCAGGGATAATCTCTGTGGGGCACTCGAGCCCCCCAAGCCAGAACTAGTCCTGGCCAGCTGGAAGATGGGTCTGTGCACCACAAACATCTCCTCTGTGCCGCAGGGGGAAGCTTTGCAAAAGACACTTCTCTGGTTTGTATTTCTTCAGCACCCTCACACCTCCCTTGGCTAGAGGAGATCCTGGGGTTTTTAACACAGGGATCGTCCCCTGGGCTGACTCCCAGGAATTCTCCTTGGCATGACCCCAAGGTAACCCTGATCCCTCTGCTTGGTCTCCCTGCTCTGACCATAGGGAAGGGTGGAAACTAGGGGGGTGGAAGCCCATTCTCTGAATGGACCTGGACGTTGTTTCTTTGTTGCTTGGCCAAGAAGCTGCTCTGGGCACACGGGGTTCTCCCAGGGTGCTGCCATGGTGCTCAGAGAGCGATCGCTCCTCGGGCCCAGCTCTCAGGAGCACTGAACGCCACAGGGAGAGGGTCCCCGGGATACCAGCCCACCCTGTCCAGCTCCAGCTGCCCCAAGATTACAGGGCAATTATGTGTCCAGTTACAGACACGGCCTCCCAGGCAGCCACGATCTCTGCAAAGCCAAGAAAAGGGGCGTCAGAGTGTACCAGGGTTCCCGATCTGGTGGGAGCAGGTCCACCCCTGGTGCTCTGCAGCTGCCAGGCAGCGTTTCAGGATGATGACGATGGTTGCTGCAGTTGGCTCCATCTCTCAGAGGAACTGGGATTGGTTGTCCGTCTGTCCCGCTGCGAGGTGCAGCTGGCAGTGTGGGACCAGGCTCCTGAAGCTGCAGCCAGGTGCCTGTGGAGACAGGAGGCTGCCGAGGCCCTGCCATGGCTGCGGTGCTGGGTGCTGCAGGGTGCCGTTCAGCGCTGGTTGTGCTGTGGGACGCAGGCACTTGGCTGCACGTGGAGTTGTGTCCCCTGTTTGGAGGGCCACAGGTCCTTCTTGCCTGTCAAACCACCCCAGAGGGATGCAGGCTCTCACCCAGGGCCCTTCTGCAGGCCTCTCCCAAGGGCTGCTCTCTGCCCTCGTCGCCCAATAAGGCCCAGCCTTGGACCTGCTCCCATGGCCGCACAGCTGGTGATTGCCCAGCTCTCTGGTCTGCCCAGGTCTCTCTTTGAGGTCTAAAAGCCTCATTTTGGGGGTCCAAGGCCTCATGGAGAAGTTCCAAGCTGCACTTTTAAGGTGACAGGACTCCCCTCCTTAGGAGCCCAGACCATCCCTTTGAAGGCCTCGAGCCTGCTTTTGAAGGCCCCACCACCACCTCCACGTGAGAGTACAGAGCCTCCTTCTCTGGCTCCAGAGTGTCGCTTTTAGGAACCATAGCCCAGTTTAGAATATTCATCACAGAGTTTTGGGATCCCAAAGTCTGGTTTTAGGGTGCAAACTCCTCATGCAGGAAAAAGGCCTCATTTGTTTCATGCTCAAAGCCTTGTTTTCAGACTCCAAAGAGCCTGGTTTAGGCTGCAAAGCATCTCTTCAGGGCTCCAAACCTGGTTTCGGTGTGGAAAGCCGTATTTTCATTCCTAGAGCTCCACTGACAGCACCCAAAGTCCTGTTCTGAAAGCCAAACCCCTGCTTTTGAGGGTCCAGACTCTCCTGTGTGGGGCCCAATGCCCTCTTTTCCAGCTCTAAGCATCCTTGTAGATCCCCAGGCCCTCTAATATGGATCAAAGCCTCATTTGGGCAAGGAGGGGCAAGAGGCTGCTGAGGGGACTGGAAGAGAAATGTTGTGAGGGGTGTCTGAGTGTTAGAAATGCCAATGGTCCTAAAGAAAGGACTTGAGGTACACACGTTAGTGAAACAGTAATTTATTATACATTCTTGCAAGAGCTGGTACCTAACAAAGTAGACACACCTTTGGGCAGAGTCCTTCGAGCGAGGCATTCTTTATGGGAGGTCACCACTGTGGCACTTCAAGCTATCCTGTTAGCAAGTCTTCCTTAACCCTTTACAAGCATCTTAATGTAATATTTCAGCAATGTTGAGACATAAGTCCACAGCTTTCCCACCCCATCACCCATTACTTAGCAAATTAAGCTTTAGGTGGGTCTCCAGGCCTGGTCAAAACCGGCTGGAGTCTTCTATTTTGTCATGTGCCATCGTCATGGCGGAACTACTGGGTTCACTGGATTCACACATGCGTGAGCTTCCTTTTCTAGTACTTTCTGTGGGGAGGTGGTGAGGGAAAACTGCGCTTGTGCAGTTCCAAAAGCACACAGTTAAGTGAACAAGCACTGGAGCAGCTGAAAATGGCTGGCGTTGGAGAAGATGAGACCCCAAATCCCTCCCCCGAACCTCATCCTTCAACTCCAGGAGTGGTAAGGTTTCCTTTCTCCAGCACTATAGCCAGGCAGTAGGGACAATGTCCTTGCTATGGCTATAGTGGTGTATTGTTCCCCTTCCATTACACTTTCAGGTCGTCACAGCCTATCCAACATGTGCAGTTTCACGTCCCGGAGCAACCAGAGAGGTGGGTGTTACTGAGACTGAGAGGTCTCTTCAAACTCAGATGGTTGGTTTAGAAAGAATCAAGGTTTTCCTGTTCTGTTATTGCTTTACTTCTAGGCAGAGGACCCCTGCCTCTCCTCGCAGGGTTGCAGATGCCGTGGCGATGTGTGAACGATGCCGTATGATAGAATTCTACGCATTGTTAGGAGCTCTTGTTATTTTGGTTTTGGTTTTGTTTGTGGCTGGTTTCTATTGTTGTTACACCTGTGTACACCAATAAAGTTTAGTTTTGTTCAGTTAACCAAGAGTTTCTATATATAAATTCTATTAGACAAAACGGGAAAGGGGGAGAAAGTTGCTACACCACGTGACTAAGAACTTTATAGCAAGCATAGAAGGGATAGGGTTATATGATCCTAACAGTTACTTGTTTTGTTGGTTTTACAAAGCTGATGTTTTATTCTGTCATGGTAACTGCTTGCATGTGGTTCACCACGTTTTGGATCCATAGGATCAGACACGGTAGAAATACTTAATTCGCCACATCCTCCTCCCTCTTTGGCCAATACATCATCCGAAACCAGGCGGCGTTGCAGGATCGAGCACACGTCTCTCGAGATTGTTGATTCAGGAGATCTGTAGCATTGGCAGTTTTGTTGGAAATGATTTCCAAAACTGCTTGCAAGCGAATTATGCAGTTCAGGTTGTAAATTGGTTCCCGTGCCCCTGTTATCAATTCATTAGGATTCCATGTGGCCAGTCTGAAATGCTTTATTCTTTTGGGAGGCCACTCATTTTCCCCCCAATTTTGTGTTCCTCCAATTTCAATCTCAACAGATCTTTTCTCTCATGCAACACCTTTAGTTCATTTTTTTTAACAACACCTGCCATTGACTTTCTTTGACCCCTTTTAAACTTCCTTTTACACCTACTCTATACAAACATCAACATACTTTTGCCAACCAAATTCGGGGACGTGTGTAACGTCTGTTTGCCAAGCTTCTAGTGGGCCTGTGCCACGAGGACTCGCGCCAGGGACAAGGCCACTAGCAAACTGTCGACAGTCCAGGCATGACTGTACAATCCAGCCACAGTTCCTTAAAAAACCCTTATATAATCTCTTCTCTAAAATTCCTTTCGACAACGCTCGTTTCATTCGGGTCACTACTCCTACCACATACAATTGATCACATACTACGGCTTTTAACTTTGCAAACACTTTTACAACTGCCTGTAACTCCAGCTGCTGAGTTGAGGCTTGTATTTCCTCTAATACCAATTCCTGTTATTTTCCATTTAATTTGCTACGTATTCAATTTGCAAAAGCAACATTTCCCAGCATGTTCCACACCAGGACTCCTCTGAATGGCATGTATTAAGTGGGTAGTGCAAATGCACAGATTTGCTGCAGTTCGATCGTTCTGTGGCTCTCTGTATTTTCTGTCATACCCAACAAAATAAGGTAGAAATTGCAGCAAAGTGTTGGATGGCTTTACAGGAGCCAAGACTGTTCATAGTGATGCTTCTTAGTGCTTCTCTCCCTGTCAGAAAAGTGATGCTTGAACCTTGCCACCACAGCCTTTGTTTCCAGTGGCTTGAAGCACAGTGAGATCTAAACCAGGGAATGGGGGGAGCTGTGCACCTCTTCAAGGCTGGAAATAATAATCAGTGGCAACTGGCAGCCTGGAAGAGATGCAGAGCTTGTAACAGTGCCTGCGTGGCTGAAACCGTGCTGCCAGGCAGCACCCCCACTAACATGGCTGCCAGGCAGCACCCCCACTGACATGGCTGCCAGGCAGCACCCCCACTGACATGGCTGCCAGGCAGCACCCCCACTGACACGGCTGCCAGGCAGCACCCCCACTGACATGGCTGCCAGGCAGCACCCCCACTGACATGGCTGCCAGAGCCCCTGTCTCGGGCTTTGCTGCTGCTCCTCGGGCTCTCACAGCTCCCGTCCCACCAGCACAAGGTGTCTCCTTTCCCGGGCGGCTCTTCCATTCCCCACAGGAGGGGGGCGTTTCTCCCCCACCAGCCTCTCCCCACCCCCGGCACCCCCTCTCCCTGCAGCCCCGCTCCCCCGCCCAGCCGGGGCTTTTGGTATCTGCCACAGCCTGGGCAGCAAGTCCCTGCCGGAGCCATCTGGCCTCGTGTGGAGTTGGCAGCCCCAGAGCTTCAGGCCCTCAGTCCCCGGTAAGTCCAGCCCTCTTTTCCACCCCCTTTTCTTTGTGCTGGTCAATTCTTGTGCAGATTGGGCAGTGTGCCACCTGTCTGGAGGGTCTGAGCAAAGCATTTCCCTGCTCCCAGCCGATGGTGAGTTTGTTTCCCCAGTGCAGCTCTGAGCTGAGCTCTGACAGAGCAGCAGGCGCTTTCCTTACAGCCTGGTCACCCTGGAGTAAGATTTGAATCCTTTGTTAGAGTAAGGCTGGCATGGGTGGGAGTGGGACAGGGATGCCCTCTGTTTTGGAGAGGAAGCATGGGAAATGCCTTTGTCACTTGCACTTTACTTTGTGCTGCTTTGGGATGCGATGAGACAACATTGATTAGTGCTCGTTGCAGTAGCAATTGTCTCCTGCCCAGCAGGACAGACACAGCCTCTCTTAGCAGTCCTGCCTTATACCAGCTGATCAGCTGGCAGCCAAATGTGATTGGAACTTCATGTTTTGTCCCACCACTGAACACCGTCCGTCTGCCCTGTGATTCTGTGAGGGCTCAGGCTTTATTCCTGGGATGGTGCCCATGTGTGCCCGGCAGCCCTGTTTCAGAGGGAAGGAGAAGATGCAGGCAAGGGCAGCTCTGTACCCTTTTCTTTTGGTAGGGTAATATTTTTCATGAAAGTAATTAATTAAAGTGAATAAGGGATTTCTAATTAATAAATAACTGTATAATTTATAATGAATATAATTAAACAGTCCATTTTTAAATGCAAAGAGAAAGTAGCCACTCTTGGTTAGTTAGATAGAAAGTTCCCATTACCTATGGATTCCTGGGAGCTGCTGCCCCATACCTTTCAATTCACTTCCACTTTTAGCTGCCAACAACAGAAACCATTGTTCCATGCTATTTCTCAGTTTCTCTTAACAGAGTAAAAGGCATAAGACATGTAAAGGTGCTGTTACTGAGAAAAGGCTGGGCTTTTGTTTGCAAGTAGAACTGCAGAGAAACGGTGTCGATGCTGGTTCCTCTTCTTATCGCCTGATTTTAGAAAAAGTAATCTCACATTGTCAGCCTTGATTTTTTGCAGCTTGTGTGTTTCTCCTTCATTCAGTTTTACCTTCAGCATTTAATAATGTACCTCCAAGCCTCATTGCTGAGTAGGCTGTAAAGGAGAAAAGACATTACAGAAACATCACCTGACTATCTTGTTGCATGCTGTATAACCAAATATTATAGGGTCCCCATTGATTTTTAGTCTTTATCTGTTCTTGCTTGTAGTGTTTTGCTTGCTGGCTGATGTTATTTTAGTTTTGTGTTTGTGTTGGGGAAAAAAGCTCCCTTGAGAGTGGGATGTTTGTGCTGTGACCTTCTGCCTCAGGGATTCGTAGCGCCGTTAAAGGATGCTGTTAGCACAGCACATGTGTCACTGCAGCTCTGGGAACTTGATTCAGATGCAGCTTCTGCGGTGTGAAAAGCAGTTTCATTGCATGGTGGGTTTGACTTTTGGAGTTGCAGCAGGTACTTTGCATCTGCTAACTGACAGTCCTTTAACTTTGATGCAGTTTTGCTTTACCCACTGTTGCCTGTTTTTTCACTGGTCCTGCACAGGATACAGTCTGAATAGAGAAATGCTGCTCCAGGAGTGGGGACTCATTTGAACCCACTCCCACATTTTGAGGGTATGAACATACTGTTGCTGTTAAGCATGGGGGGTGGGGGAAAGTTTGTTAGCAAGGAGGGATGCAAGGGAGCTGGGGCTTTGCTGTGCTCTTCTCTGAGATCTGGAGGAGCCCTTAGTTTCTAATGAACGGTGCTTCCACTTCCATGGCCTTCCCCCTCCTTGCAAAAACCAGGTGTTACATTCTTCTGCTAAAAGCATAAGTTGTGTGTCATTTCATTGGGGGGGTGTGGGTTGGTGTGGGTGTGTTTGGGGGTTTCTTTAATTTTAAAAAATGTGATTCCTGTCATGTGCTTCTGTCTTGAAGTGCACACAGAATGTGACCTCACTGAAGTGAACAGGGAAAACGTTTGGAGCTGATAACTTGTGATGTCAGGGAAAGAAAAAATGCAGGAAAGGGTTTTCTTGAAGTTTCTGCAGAAATCTTTCTTTGGGCAGGTGAAAGCTCAGCTGGTTCCCACCTTTGTCTCTTGGCAGCCTTGCAGGTTCTTTAACCAGGATTTGTTATTAAGATTACTAAACAACTCCTGGGGTTGTGCAGATAGAGATTTAGATGGTCTGAGAGACAAGGAAGGGCTTTGCTACTTTCTGGCTAAGGAGGATTTTCAAGGTCACCTCCTACTTGGGTTAATGCAACCTGGGAGCAAAAATAGGTCTGCCCATTTGTGGAAAAGTTCTCCTTAGTTCCTCCCCATTTTCTACCACTGATGGTGAGTTAATAAAGGTCTGTTCTGAAACCCCAGTAGTGCTGCAGTAGCTTTGAAAGTGTCTGTCCTGGAATGGGCGAGGGGCAGGGACACTTGTTACAATCCTGTAAATTGAGCACATTTTCCCTTCATCCTTTTGTCAGCAAATGAAGGAGGTTGAAGTTCAGCTGCAGCGTAGTAATTTAGGGTAGTGGGCAAGATCCCAAAAGGACTAGAAAAGTAATTGAAGTTGTTTTATTCTTTCAAGTTGGCACTAGGCTAAGGGGAAATTTGATGAAGGGAATTTGAAGCCTTGAACAATGAAGCTGCAGCCTACCAAATAGGAAGTTAGGAAGAAAGGGGGGAATAAAAGGAGATCTAGACTAGACTGACATGGCAGCCAGTGCCCAGAACTCCACAGTGAGATCATGATTTTAGATTTCTTTCTTGCTAATTGACAACATTTGATTTGACCTCAGGTTCCGTATGTTTCAAAGCCTGCCTTGCAGGGTGCATTTGAGGGTTTGCATTTTGTTTGGTGCTTTTGGTCTGCTTACCCAGCTTTGTGGAATGATTAGATAGTGTTTAAAACAAGTACTGTAGTTGTCACTCAAAATACTTAAGTAACACCCAACCCCACAGAAGTACAGCTCTTCTTTACAAAACATCTTCAAGCAAAGCTGTAAAACAGTTGCCTGTGCAGCTAAAATAGATCTGAACGTTTAGAATCAAGGGTCATTTGGAAGCAGTTGTGTTGCAGTAGAGAACTGCTCATCAAAACCTTCCTGTCTTTGGTGTCATCTCCTCAGAGACAGTCAGGTGACCCCAGTTCCCTTGTGAGTGGTAAATGAAATCTTATTTGTTGAAGAGAAGAAAGACTAAAATGAGAGTCATCAACACCTTATTAGAATGAATTGCCATGCTAATCATCTTTCTGTTTACCCTGCTATGGGGTACTTAAATGCTTGGTTTGAACTTCATGTTTTGATCCTGAATTAGTTTTTACTGCTACCTGTTGAACTCAGAGAAAAGTCAGATGAGGTGGATGGTGTGTGTGGGTGTGGGTGTTGTGTGCAATAGCATCTCTGTAGAAGAGCAAAGAGGGGTGTAGACATCTGAGTGGCTGGAAATAAAGACAAGCACTGTTTGAAATCACATCGTGCCAGCCCGGTGAGGTTTCCATCAGGAACTGAAATGATGGTTTGTGGAATTGATCAGGTCAAGGGTTCTGGCAAGTGCATATGGCAGCTTGAAATTGTAGGAAATACACTTACATCCAGGCCAAAGTATTTCTTACAAAGACAATAATAGTGTATTATCCCACGTGTTCATTCTTGACCTTGGTATCGATGCCATGCAGAGGTGTTTTGCTGTCTGACACCACGTGCACATTTCCTCCTCTTTTTTATTTTCTTTTTTTGCTGTTTCTGATGGTGTCAGGTAGAAGTGGCCCTAAAGATGAAGGTAGAAGCATTTAGGTAGCAAAATGTCCCTTTGGCTGCTGTGCTGAGAAGCCTTGCTTCTGTTCTGGCAGCTTCTGCTCATTGGAGAGTATTCGATCCCTCTTCTGAAAGAAAGTGGTAAATAGTCACAGCTTGTGTGGGGTTTCCTTCTCCTGCCCCCCGTGCTTTCCCATCAGCACAGGCACAAGGACTGTGCAGCGTCCTTGCCTGCAGAGTTAGTGTTAGACACTTGTGCAGCACTGCTTGCAGTAAGTCCTGCTGTAGCTCAAGGCACAGTACTCCTGTCACTGAACTTCCAGCCTCCCTGTGACCTTTCAGAGAGAGAGCTGTGACAGTGTGTGCAAGGAGGAGAGTGCAGACATGCCCTTGAATTGGGACAGTGTGTTTAAGCTCCAGACATTCTGCCTTGGGCTTTAGGATAAACTTAGTTTGGGTTCTTCTGATTCCCTGCGAGTGGAAATCCTGACACTCTTGTTTGGAGTGTCAGGATTTCCACTGAAACAGGCACTACTGAACTTTGCTATAAAATGAACGATGCCTCAGTTCACTTGTCTGATATCCAAAGAGCTCCAATCAGTGAGCTCAGGTACTTTATTCGATCGGGGAAGAACAAACACCAGATGTGTTTAGAATGTATTTCCTTTCCAGTCTTCACATTTCCCTTCTTGCCAAGTGTTGTTTCTGCAGGAGGAATGGAGTGGCTTGAACCGTAGGATCTCTGTGGGAGCTGTGGCTGATTCCTTTCCTGTCACCTCCCCACCATGAGGAATCCTATAGTACCAGTGCCACATCTGCCCCTGGAAAAGGGACACAAGGGTGTCAAGGCAGAGGGAAATGTCATGCACCGAGGGAGACGACTTCGTCCCCTCGCCGTACCAGATGGCCCAGAGCCCCCTCTAAGAAGGGTAAGCGTTTGCCTGATGCTGGAAGGTGCCTGTACGTAGTGTGAGTGCAGGTTCAGGGCATTTCTCAAAGACAGACAGCTTGTAGCTACCAAAATAGAGAACTGCCACCCCTGTCTGTATCTGCTGCAGCACTTGTGGGGGAAAAAGGGGCTTGAAAAACTGCACCAGAGGAACTCTAGCTTAAAGCCTCCCTTTCTACGATTTTAGTCAACCTGCCTCCACCTCTGGCCCTAGCTGGTGCCAGGACTTCAGAGGGGTGTCTGAAACACTTGGAGTGTATGAAAAGGTCACCTGGCACGCTGTTGCTCCAGCCAGTTTTGGCTCCTGTAAAGGTTTTTCCGCTCCAGATATTTCTTTGCCCTTCTGCATGTTAGAAAACCTGTTCCAAGTTCAGCAGGTCGAGGTCTGTTTGAAAAGACAACCTCAAGTGCCTGGTGTGGTTACATGGTCGTTGTGTTCAGCTTCTCTCAGAGCTTGAAGGTGAATGAATGCACTTTTTGTGTCTCTCCTGCCTGAGAATGCCGGAGGATTCCCCCAGTCCCTGCTCTGCAGCAACGCACGTGTTACCATGGTCTTCCTAGGGAAAGGCATCTGTTTATCCCGCAGTGCTGCTGGTGACAGAGGTGAAATCGCAGTCTGTCAGCAGCACTGTGGAGGAGAGAACCTGTGTGTCTACCAAGGCAACGTGTGTGGGGAGGAGGTGGACTTTTGCCACCCGATTAATAGAGCCGAGAGCCAAAGTACCTGACCTCAGAGGGCTGGCTGCTTTGGTGGGGATGGGATGTGATGGTGGCAAGAGGCTGCAAGCACAGCATAACCTGTTTCTGTAACCCTTTCCTCTCTGTGGTTGCAGAAAGCTCCCAGTTCATCTCCAAGAGGCACCGTGGTTTCCCATTCAGCGTCACCTTCCTCCTCAATGGGATTTGGGTGGACTGGTTGAGCACGTGGTGCGAGTACAGACATCGGAAGCGCTGCAGGGTGGGAGGCAGAAGTGGATCCTTCACGTTCCTTAAGGTGGAGGGAGCATCTCCTTGCTACAGGTACGGAGACAAATGCATGTTGCTTGCTCCCCAGGGCTTTGTGTCCTGCTTCTTAGCGAGTTTATCCCTCATTTCCTCTTCTTGAATGTTCCCACCACCCCAGAGCTCTCTAGAGCCTCATCTGTCCCTTGAAACATGCAGAACTGAGCTGATCATAGAATCATAGGATCATAGAATCATAGAATCATAGACTCATAGAATCATAGAATCACAGGCAGGGACACCAACCTCCAGGCCTGGATCTGCCCTAGGTCCCCATCCAACCTGGCCTTGAACTCCTCCAGGGATGGGGAATCTACTACTTCTCTGAGCAGCCTGTTCCAGCACCTCACCACTGTTTCTGTAAAACACTTCCCCTAATATCTAATCTAAACCTTCCCTCCTTTAGCTTTAGTCCATTCCCCCTTGTCCTGCCATTATCTGCTCTTTTAAAAAGTTGAATCCCCTCCTGCTTATAAGCTCCCTTCAGGTACTGGAAGGCTGCAATGAGGTCCCCCCGCAGCCAGTGCCTACAGTGTCTTCCCAGGAAATGGAAGGATTTCTAGAGTGACTGAGGGACAATCAAGGCAATCAAGCCCTCCATAATAACAGAGGGAAAGAAAAGGAGCTCAGTGTAGCTTGACATTAGCAACACTGGAGGAACTGCATCGATGTCTGAGGAGCACTTGCAGATTTTAGGGTGCTTCTCCCAGCCAGTGCTTCTCAGTAATGGTGATGTCTGAGTGGCAGTGCCAAGGCAGACAGGGACATGGTGTTACTGCTGGTGACAAGCTGAACAGCTCTGTGTGCTGGCTCCCCTACCATTGCCCCACATTGTTTTGCCTGTTTTTCCTTGATGTGGTAATTTGTGCCCCATTGTCAATCAACATGGTCAAAGCCTGTTCAGTTGGGCCTGACTTGCTTAAGTTCCAGCCCATGTCCTCAGTCAGGATTTAACCCCTTATCTCATTGTCCAGGATCATCTGTATCTTTTAGCAGAGCTATGTACTCAAATTGAACCCTTATTTGAGAACAGTATTCCCCCTTCTTTTATGTGCTATCCTAAATTCCCTACACAGGATCTCTGATGAGGCAGCCTGAGTCCTCTCAGTCAGTAAAGAATACAATAACATTTTTCAGTTTGCAAAAGCAACATTTCTTACCATTTTCCACAATTTCCCCTTCTTTTCTTTATACTCACTGTTGTCTTTTGCATATTTTCAAAGTCCTGTTTCATATGAAGCTTCTAACCTGGCCAGCATTGCTTCACATTCTTTTTCCTGAGATTCTCAATTATCTGTTTCTTGTTCCTCTAGGAGAAGCATATTATAAGGCAGTGGTCCCAGGGGCATCTTCTTAGTTATTGCAGTTTCTGTTAATCTCTTTCTAAGACCCCTAACACAAGGGATTCTACCAACACCCTATGGCCACTAAAATTCCTGTTACCACTATCAGGGAAGTGAAAACTGGTATCACCATTCCCTTCCATTTTCCAAACCAGGATTCCTACCACCCAGTAAGAGAAGTAGCTATTCCTGTATTTTCTGCTAGTTCATCAGCCAAAGTGGTAAGGCCTTGTAAGGCTCTGGTAATCGTTCCATCAGGAGCAGTAGTATTTGGTATAAATGTGCAACACTGTCCCCCTAACATGACACATACTCCTCCTTTCTCTGCTAACATCATATCTATGTCGGAGAAGGAAGACACGGACACCAAGTGGTTCGTCAGGCTGTCTCAAACTTTAATCACACAAGCATAGCTTAAATATAGTAGTTAATTAGCTCATTGAATATTGCAAAGCCGAGCTCATCATTGGTCCAGCTAATCGATTGCAGTCCTGCCCTTGCTTACATTCTATTACACATTTGCTTACATTCTGTTGCATTTTGTTATGAGAAAGACCTCTTTCTAAGACAACAGGACTGCCTGCAGCTGGTCCCAAGGGCACACTGACTTTGAACCAACCTTTACCCTACTTATGCCATCTCGAGCAGGTCTGTGCAGCTGTGTCCCTTCTCCAACAACCAAGTCTGCACTGAATCCTCCACATTTCCCCCGTTTTCTTTTTGGGCTAATAGCGTCTGATTGAAAGCTGCCGATACCATTTTTTGCATCATGTTCTGCAGACACATACAGAGACATGGTAAGAGTAAGGTAAAGGTTAGTAGTATTATTCCTATCAGAATGGCTGCCTTTACTATGGATAGCAGCCAGGGTTCCAGTCCCAGTGATTGTAACCATCCATCAAGTCCTAAACCAGAATCCACTTGTAAGTTGTTAGTTAACCTCTGTAGTTCATTAGTTTGGGAATGTATGGATCGCGAATGATCAGAGAGGTTCATCCAACACATGCCTTCAAACTCCTCCTTGGGTTGAGGCAGTGCGTACCTCTGTCTTCAAGGTCACTATGTTTGAGAATGTAATTACCAAATACCTCTCAGCATGAGTAATTTTCCTGTCTTATGGGAATTCAAGGATATTGTCTTCTGTGAGGAGAGCCAGGCCGCCGGCAGGCCCACTGTCCTCCTTGCCAATTTTTCCTTTTAGCATCTGTGTCACAAAAACTGCTTTTTGAGGTCTCTGCAAGGGCCCTTTGCAGAAAGGTCAATGAACCCGACAGTAAATGTAAGACAAATACCATAATTACCAAATCCAATAATCCAAATTTGACCATCCACAATATCCATCCTGAAATTCTCCAGTCATGAAACCAATTGTAAGTGCCTTGATACCTTTGTTGTTGCATTTGTTTGTTTTGCCAATCAGGAGTGTCAGGAGTGCAGATAACATCAGCCTCATGTTTTCCTGCAGGTACTGATTGCAGTCTGTGACCTTAGGCTGTTCAGAAATGACTATTTCCCTAATTTTCATTTAGCACAAATACATGTATTTTTTCAAAGACTGTCAGATCATTCAAAATATCTCGCAGCAAAGTTCATAGTCCACTGTGGCTGCACTTGGAACACTTGACTTCAGTCACTGGGATCAGGATCTCGTCCTGGTTCATGCAAGCTTGAGTTCTTCTGGATCCACGGCTTTATGCACTTGGGTCCCGTATCTGTAATGACACAGGCAGATCTCCTTCCCAAGTTAGTACCTGTAACTTCGTTCTTAATAACACTTGACATTGACTTTTCTCTCCCCTTTTCCCCCTCTTTTTTTTTTTTTCTTTTCCTTTTTTTTTTTTTTTTTTTTTTTGCAAACCTTCTTTTAAACCTCCTGCATGGTTCACCATTGGAGGTACCAAACTGTTCTGTGAGAGACATAACTAGGTCAAAACATAAAGAGCTTTGTGAGAGTTTGATTCATATATTTTACCATGGTTTTGCCTGAAGGCAAATGTGGTGTCCCTGTAACATAGGCGATGTTTGTGCCATATATTCTGAGCTGTTGTCCAGTTTGATTTCACGGGGTATTCAAGTGCTGCTATAGCAGAGCACACTTACTGGATTCCCCTGTTTGTGTAGTAGCTCACACTGCCAGAAAACACAGTAATCTCTAATCCTTTGCACTGGTAACTCATGAATCAAACTTTCAATGTCCAAACGCATAATGGAAAATAAAACCCAATCCTTGAAAATCTTTGCATGTTCCACAAACTTGCGGAAGGCTTTATACACCTCGTAGTCAGTTACTCCTGTATTAAACGTTGCAATTGGGCAATTTTTTTTGTTTTGTTTTGGTTTGGTTTTTTTTTTTTTTGTCCAAGTAAGTAGTTAGTAATCAGCCCAAACGGGGATTTTTTGTTTTCCAGGTTAAATTTATAAAGTAAGCCGCCCAGTTTCAATGATTGCTATCCCAAATCCCTTTGCTAAGTAGGCAGCCTTGCTCTCAGTGGACAAACGCATCTCTGAACCCATAGCACATACAAACAAACGCTGCAAAGCAAGTCATCAAACAAACCACATTGCAAGATGCAAGTTGTCACATCCAGTCCGTATGGGTGGGTGGGTGGGTGGGGGGTGGCGGGGGCAGTTCTCCCACTTCTACGGCAGTTCTGCCAAAGCACTCGGCTGCGCAGCCTGGTGTCAGGGGTCTGGGCTGCTGCCCGCAGCGCCCTTCTCCTCTCCGTGCTGTGAACCACAGCGCGACCCCGACGGTCACCGGGGCCGAGCCCTGGGTGAGCACTAGGACCTGGCGGAACACCAGGACCTGCCGCACGGTCTCCCTTTTCCGTCCACCTCCCACCTCCCCACTATTCACTCTCTGCACCACCCGCTCATTCCCACGTAAACTTTTCCCCAGTAAGTTCCGCAACTGAGTAGGAATCCAAATACCCTGATGTAACCCTTTATCCCATTCTGACGGCATCTTACGTGCCCAGGCTGGGACGAGCAGCCTCTGCAGAGTGTCTCGGGCATCAGGAGACAGTGATGGATTGATGAGTTCGTCGGGAGGTGTGGGTGATGTGTCCATCTCCGTAGGGTTCTTGTCCCCATGCTTAGGTTCCTTGTCCATGGGGGCAACACTGCTCTGTGCCTTAGTTGGTGATTCTTCATGTAGGTAGATCTTATCTCAGTAATTTTCGGGTGGGTGGGTGGGCAGTTCTGCAAACCCTTTCCCAGCAGGGCATGCCATCGCCCGCTCTGCTTTTCTCCAGCTTTTCAAGAACAGGCTGAAGTTGTCGATGCCAGTTAACATTTTCAACTGCGTCATGTGGTGCTTTAGGTGCAGTAAAAGTTAAAGATAAACAGATATTAAAGGCAGTCAGTTGTACGTTTGTTTCCACATTTTTCCTTCCAAAGGTATAGTAGTGGGGGGGGCGCAGGCCGTGGTGGCAGATTTACGCGCACTACTCGCTCCCCTTCCCGGTCAGTTCTGACAGATTTATCACTTTGCTCTGATAACACGGCATTCTTACTTGGCATAGTAACTGGGGTAGATGAAAGAGCACCCAGAAACAAAACCACATTCTTTATAGTAGATTTTTCCCTTTTTAAATCGGTTCTGTCGAATCCAGAACTGGTGCTAAAGCTGCAAAGGCTGAAGTAGCAGCTATGTTTTCTGTCTCTATTTTGGTTAAAGTCCTTTTACTTGATTTCCAGAGAGTTATTAAGGATTTAGTTTCTTTCGCCCGAACTGAGGGTTCGTCAAGGATTTGAGCTCCAATAGCTTCCCAAGTAGGTAAATCAAATGTGCTGTCAAGGCTTGTTACCAGTTTTCTTTCTTCGCTGCTCAAAAAGGAGGGGTTTCAAAGACTTCATAATTCTTAATCACTCTCTTAGATAGCAGATTGTAGAGGAATTGCCTCAAAAGCCCCTGATGTTTTAAAGGGTTCAGCTGTTACCAATAGTCCAGTTGGGGTGGTAGGTACATAATCACTTTCCAAGACTGAGTTTCCGTCTTATCCCCTTTGATCTTCTAATTGAGCAGCTTTTGCTTGATATTGGTTTATGCAGTTAACTCGTGAACCGTGTGCAAGTTCTGAAAACACCCCTTAGCATACCCATAAGCCAATAACCCCGGTAATTCCTTTTTTAGATCTAACCCCTTAATATCCCATTTTCTTAAAATATTTGCAAATAAATCATATGCCACTTGCCTACCCACCGTGTAATCCTCAGCGCGCGCCGTTGCAGCTTCCAGGCTTCTGTGGCACGTATGGCCCAAAATTACCTTTGTAATCTTTGGGGGCGCACCCTGATTAAGTCGCCGTCCTGCCTGCTTACAGGACCCAGCTCGACTTCTTCGACCGTGGTGCCGCGTCGCAGTATTCACGTCGGGGGATTGGGAGTTGACGAGAATCACGTCGGGGTCACCATTTTGTCGGAGAAGGAAGACACGGACACCAAGTGGTTCGTCAGGCTGTCTCAAACTTTAATCACACAAGCATAGCTTAAATATAGTAGTTAATTAGCTCATTGAATATTGCAAAGCCGAGCTCATCATTGGTCCAGCTAATCGATTGCAGTCCTTGCCTTGCTTACATTCTATTACACATTTGCTTACATTCTGTTGCATTTTGTTATGAGAAAGACCTCTTTCTAAGACAACAGGACTGCCTGCAGCTGGTCCCAAGGGCACACTGACTCTGAACCAACCTTTACCCTACTTATGCCATCTCGAGCAGGTCTGTGCAGCTGTGTCCCTTCTCCAACAACCAAGTCTGCACTGAATCCTCCACATATCTAGGACCATCCGATTGTCCCATGTCACTCTGCTATTGGCATCCAGCTGTTCTGCTATTCCTTTAACAGCATCCCTCGTATGATTTATGAATCTCTGTTGATTATAATAGATATAATTGATCCAATCTACATTTTTATTCACTGTGACCCACCAAAAAAAGGAATGATTCAAAACCTGCAGCAATCTGATTCCTAGCCTTAAATTCCTCAGGAACCCCTCGAGGAACTCCAGTTGAGTCTATATATATTCCTTGAGTCTATATATATTCTGTCATCAAAGGAGGTTCCCAATATGCTGCTTTTGGCCCTGATCTTTTGTTCTCTAGAAACCTTATCCTCTCTGAATGGCAGGTGGCCCTTGCATTACATTGAACCATGGACATGAAATTACTGGTTCCACATACCTCAGGACCAATCGCTTTCCCCTGTATGGCTTATTCCCATTTCATCTATCTGCCCATGGGTGTCTGGATCAGGGTTGTTTGCCTCTGCATCCCAAAGTCTTATTATCCCATCAAAGGGAACATAAGAACAATTTAGGCTCCAAATGGAGGTTCGATTTAATGTATTATTAAATGGTCATTTCCATTCAAAGTCTCCCCAAAGAATCGACTTATTCTGGTTCCAAAGCCAGTCTAAATTTTTACCCATATCCACAGGCAGAGCTGTTATAGGGATCCCTTGAGCAGGGGTATGTGGTAAAGGCAAACAGGTAATCACATGAGAAAAGTTAAGCATATGAGCAAAACCTCATATCATTTTCTAGATCAGACTGTCTGGTTCAGTGTGATTTATAATTGCAGAACCATCGACATGTTGGAAACAATCACACCTATTGAAATGAACAGACAGACAGACAAAACTAAGACCAGAAACTCAAAGCTGCCAGTCTGTGCTTCAGGTTTCAGTATTTCTTCAATTTCCTCCAGGTACGGTTCATATTTCAGACTTATACCCATGAGGTCTGCACCCTGTGTCTTCTCAGCTGTCACTTTTCTTTTTCTTACTGGAGCAGTCCTGTTATTAAAAGAGAAGAGAACTGCAGGAACATACATATGCTCGACAGTGAATTGGGTAGAAATCTGGTGTCATTCACCTTTTAGGATATCATTTTTCTTCAATGTTCTTACCAGTGCACTACGGGCAATGGCAGAGGAGCGTTTGCATCCTTGGGGAAGTTGAAGGTATATTGTGCTCCCTCCCAAGTGAACACAGATTGATGTTTGTTTTGTCCTCCTCTCAAAGAGGAATCGTCCTATTCAGCTTGCATTTGGCCGACTGGTTCAGCAGAGCCAGCACCAGTGGCTGAGTGGCACCGTGTCACTGTTGTCTTTGATCCCTTCTGTGATCCCCTGCTTAGCAGCAGATGGTAAAGGATATTGATTATTCTGGAAGGAGGTGACTCAACAGCTTCCCTGGAACCTCACACAGCAGGGATTCAAAGCTCCACACTGTTCCATTAGGTAGTTTCCAAACTTTGCTGGGACATCAAATCTTAGTATATTATTTCCGTATGGACCACTGACAACCTTTATCTTAGATACTGGGTTTTCCCCTGCAGAGCAAACACACACAGTACTAATTAGTCTGTTTTCAGGGGCTCCAGTTACTCCTCTTATATTTATTTTTGCCTGGGTAGCAGTCAGTCCTAACCTTTTGGCTGATAACACTTATTTGAGTTCCTATATTAATGGTGAAATGCACAGGTCTGCGCCTGGGGCCAGCGGTGAACAGAACATGTGGGTCAGGGTGCTGGTCAGGCCATTCTAAGGTGGGGATCATGCGAGTGGTTCGGCCTGAAATTCCCCCTGCCTTTTCTAGTTGAAATCCATCAGGTCCTTCCTTAAGTCTGAGTAAGGACTGACTGACAGGCACAGAGGTTTCAGTTATGTGCCTGTTAATTTTGTAACATTTTTCATTTTGCAAAAGCAACATTTCTTAGCACTTTCCACACAGCCACTCTTGGTTAGTTAGATAGAAAGTTCCCATTACCTATGGATTCCTGGGAGCTGCTGCCTCATACCTTTCAATTCACTTCCACTTTTAGCTGCCAACAACAGAAACCATTGTTCCATGCTATTTCTCAGTTTCTCTTAACAGAGGAAAAGGCATAAGACATGTAAAGGTGATGTTACTGAGAAAAGGCTGGGCTTTTGTTTGCAAGTAGAACTGCAGAGAAACGGTGTCGATGCTGGTTCCTCTTCTTACTGCCTGATTTTAGAAAAAGTAATCTCAGATTGTCAGCCTTGATTTTTTGCAGCTTGTGTGTTTCTCATTCATTCAGTTTTACCTTCAGCATTTAATAATGTACCTCCAAGCCTCATCTCTCAGTAGGTTGTAAAGTAGAAAAGACATTACAGAAACATCACCTGACTATCTTGTTGCATGCTGTATAACCAAATATTATAGGGTCCCCATTGATTTTTAGTCTTTATCTGTTCTTGCTTGTAGTGTTTTGGTTGCTGGCTGATGTTATGTTTTTGTGTTTGTGTTGGGGAAGAAAAGTCCCTTGAGAGTGGGATGTTTGTGCTGTGACCTTCTGCCTCAGGGATTCGTAGCGCCGTTAAAGGATGCTGTTAGCACAGCACATGTGTCACTGCAGCTCTGGGAACTTGATTCAGATGCAGCTTCTGCGGTGTGAAAAGCAGTTTCATTGCATGGTGGGTTTGACTTTTGGAGTTGCAGCAGGTACTTTGCATCTGCTAACTGACAGTCCTTTAACTTCGATGCAGTTTTGCTTTACCCACTGTTGCCTGTTTTTTCACTGGTCCTGCACAGGATACAGTCTGAATAGAGAAATGCTGCTCCAGGAGTGGGGACTCATTTGAACCCACTCCCACATTTTGAGGGTATGAACATACTGTTGCTGTTAAGCATGGGGGGGGGGGGGGGGCGGGAAATTTGTTAGCAAGGAGGGATGCAAGGGAGCTGGGGCTTTGCTGTGCTCTTCTCTGAGATCTGCAGGAGCCCTTAGTTTCTAATGAACGGTGCTTCCACTTCCATGTCCTTCCCTGTGATCTGCTGGGGAGGGCAGGCATCAGGGCTTAGAGGGAAGGAGCAGATCAGTCCTGCTGCTGAAGTTCAGCTGAAGCTGCTAGAGAATAATCCCTTAGCAGGCAGTCAAGGTCACTGCTTCAGAGCCCAGCTTCCCATTCTGCCCGCTGGTTTCCGTGTGCGCCGGCTTTCCTCAGCTCTGGGGGAGGATCCCTGCTGTCCCTTTGCTGACTGTCCCCTCTGCACCTCTTTCAGAAAATCAACCACTTCCCAGGCATGATGGAGATCTGCCGGAAGGACTTGTTAGCGCGCAACCTGAACCGCATGCTCAAGCTCTTCCCCGAGGAGTACAAGATATTCCCCCGCACTTGGTGCCTGCCAGCTGAGTGAGTGATGGGCATTAAAGCAGCTGAGAGCAGGGATAGGAAATGAGGCAGCGGGAACCTCTCTGTGGTTTGCTGGGGGGGGGTCTCTCACACTTGGGATCCCACCCTGTGACTGAGCAGTGTGTCGGCACATGTCTCTGGCTTCAGGCCGTGTGCCTTGCAGGCAGAGTGCATCTTTGCTGCAAGAGCATCTTATTCAGCTGCTCCTCATAGGGGAGATGCTGCAGGCCCTTAATCATCTTCGTAGCCCTACCAGCCTCAGCAGCTGCCTGCACCAAGAGGCACAGCAGTGGCATTTAAGAGAGGTGCTCCTGGCTCTGCCGGCCAACCCAGTGCTGGGAAGAGCCAGCCATGATGCCCAGGAAAGGTCCATGAGATGAGGGGCAGTATGGGGAAGCCTCAGTCTCCCTCCCCTCAGGAGCACTGGCATACTGGGGCGGTGCTTTGGTGGTTTCCTCAATGACTGTGACCATGGTGATTTTCTGGACTGGTTTAGGCACTGGCATTTGCCACCCTGGGCAAGGAGCTTGCCGAGGAGCTGTGTGTCTGATGGCTCTTTCCCTGGCTTTGCAGAGATCGTGGCTGCCTGGGAGGCCGTGTCTGTAACTGGACACATAATTGCCCTGCTGGAACATAATCTGGTCCCTCAGAAGGCGGTCAAGGGCACCGCTTTACAGCCCAGCTTCCCGTTCTGCCCACTGGTTTGCATGAGCACCGACTGCTCTCTTGTCTCTTTCCATTCCAGTGTTCCCTCCATCAACCTGACCAGCTGCAAGTATGAGAGTGGTAAGCCCGAGGGGTCGCAGCGTGTCCTTTTCAGCCAGGGATGAGCGCTGGTGCCCAATGCCCGCGGCACGCTCGCTGTCGCTTCGTGCCTTTATTGCTCACAAGCCCCGTGGAGCCCTGTGCAAAGGAAGGAGCAACACCGCAATGGCGGTGCAAGCCCCCCGCCCCCCGCCTGCCTGTCTTTGCCATCCAGCTGCTAAAGTGGGTGAGAGGGGTTTAGTGAGGGGCAGTTCGGATGCCAGACTGGAATGATGGGACGGCTCTGGCCTGCACATGGTGCTCTGGGACCCTGAGGCATGTGGACTCAGGGGGCTGAGAGGTCCCGGAATACCTGCAGCCAAGGTCTGGGCTGTGTTTCGCTGCGTAAAGCTTTTCTGTCACCTCTCAAAGGGTTCAGTGGGTACCTTGCATCTCTGCGGGTGGAAGCACAGGCTGGAGCGTTTTGTCCCCCACCATGTCCCCAGTTACACTGGGGGTTTAGCAGTCCCGGGGCCCCTCTGCCTGGCCCCTTTGTCACCTGCTCTCTTTGGTCCAGTGCGGCGGGCAGCACAGTGCTGCGGGCTTAGAGAAGCGGGAGAAACGGCCGTGTCTGTAACTGGACACGTAATTGCCCTGCTGGAAACTAATCTGGTCCCTTAACAGGCAGTCAAGGGCACCACTTTACAGCCCAGCTTCCCATTCTGCCCGCTGGTTTCCGTGTGCTCTGGCTTTCCTCGGCTCTGGGGGAGGATCCCTGCTGTCCCTTTGCCGACTCTCTTTTATTTCTTTTGAATGTGGCCCAAGAGGACATTTTACCCAATGTTCTAATTTATACAGCTGCCACCACTGATTGCAATATTTGTCAGTGTGTTTCTGTCTTCTGTTTCTGCCGACCCTACAATCTCTTTCCATTGGGCCAAAATACACCCCAGGGCG
Organism: Gallinula chloropus; assembly: GCF_964237585.1. Classification (NCBI taxonomy): domain Eukaryota; kingdom Metazoa; phylum Chordata; class Aves; order Gruiformes; family Rallidae; genus Gallinula; species Gallinula chloropus. Next base: position 1,188,165 of record NC_140106.1, read on the forward strand.
CTCTTTTTCAATATCCCTCCCCCCTGTTTTTGCCCGCTTTGGGCGAGTGCTAAAGGAGTGTTTTCCCTGCAATGGATGTACTTAAACTGAATGTAAATTCAAATAAGTTCAAATAAAAAGCCTGTATAAACCTGTATAAACCTGTATAAATGGGCAAAGACTTATTCTTGCACCTGATTGAGAGATTCAAAGTTCTCTAAAGTCCTCCTCCCATATATTACTGATTTTTTACACTCTTCAGATTTCTACAAATCAGATGCTTCAGCTGACATGAGCTAAAAACCTTCTACCACTGACACCAGTTGTCAACAATCAGTCGGATATTTATTACACCCAGTCACACATATACATAAGAATTCTGAGAAGGGGCTGGGTTATTCAAAGCAGTGCTGAGAAATCATCACCATCAGTCTCCTCGCTTTGGCGCAGGCACGCTGCTATGTGGTGGTGGTCTTTTGGGGTCTTCTGGAGAAAGGCTCATAGTCTTCCTTGCAGTCTGTTCTGCACCTTCGGTTCAGATTGCTGAGTTAATAGACACAGGGACACTTTAAACTGTTCCCTCCTTGAATAATCGCACCGTTCGTTTGCTTGTCATGTTTGATCTCCTTTGGGTTACATGTTATGAAGATGCCTTTTCCCTGGCAGCCACTGGGAGGCTGCAGATGAACATTCCGGTTTTCCTCTTGCCTCTGCAGGCCTGGAAATCCCCATAGCTGTGGGAGGAAGTGGGGGCAGTTAAGACCTTCCACCCAAAAGCCGATTCACACTCCTCCCACACTGAACCCCCTCATCTACAGCATGAGGAACCCTGAGCTCAAGGATGCCTTGAGCCAACTGACGAGACATTGCTCAGCAGCTACACGCTGCCAGCCTTCCTAGGCAAGTGCCTCCCCGTGTGGGGTTGAATATACCCAGTCTGTCTTTCCTTCTTCTTTTGATGTTCCCTTTTCCAGTCTGTGGTAATGGAAAGAAATGGATCATCTCCTCCTACGTCAGGAGCCACCCGTCTTGTTCTTCCCAGAGAATTTGTGTGGGAGAGGAGCCAGGCCTCTCTGAATTGAAGCAGAAGAAATGAGCACGCAGCAACTTCTTTGCCTGGGCCAGGCAGGTCAGGAAAGAATGGGAACTGGGAGCAGCTGGGCTGCAGCAGCTCAAGGCCAGCTACTCTGTCCCTTGGGAAGCAGAAGCAGCCTGAGGACTGCCAGGGTTGGGGATCTTGTGCTGGCCGGGGGGAGCGGGGCATGGCACAGAAGGACTTGCAGACCCCTCCCCATCCTCTGGGGAGGACAACAGGGAACACAGAGTGCCACTGACCTGATTTTCCTTGGTCCATGGATGCCCCAGTCTCTGTGGCTGAATGCCCCTGTCTGCCACCCAGGAGCTTCTGTGCCCTTCAGAGGCTCTCTGGGGAGGGACCAGAGCTCTGCCTTGGGCACTGCCCAGACTGCCCTCTGCTGGGGAGAGAGAAGGGGAAGGTGAAGAGTTTGGTGGGAGGTGGACTGGGCTGGAAAGTGCGGAGGGAAAAAAAAACAAACCCGTCCATGTGTCATGGTTTTAGTGTCATGGTTTTAACCTCAGCTGGCAACTAAGCACCAGGCAGCAGCTCACTAACTGTCCCCTGGTGTGATGGTGGGAGGATTCAAAGGGTAAAAAAGAGAAAGAACCTCATGGGATGAGCGAAAAACAGTTTCATAAGCAAAATCAAGTTTTAAAAGGGAAGAGTAAAAAAGCCCAAACAACCCCCAGCAAAGAGGGAGGAAAATGAATCCTATGAAAAACAAGCAATGTGAAAGAAAACAACTGTTCTGCACCATGCAGTCCCTGGACATGGCAGGAGCAATCCCTCGTGCATCTGGCACTGCAATAAGGAATGCCTGCTGCTCAGTCCTCCCATGGGAGCGAGAGGTTTTATACCCATTTCACTGACATCAGGACCATTCCACATCTGTCCTGTGCAGGCTGTCGGGAGATGAGGGGATGGGAGCGACCACGGTGGGCAGAGAGCGGGGCAGCGTCTAGGGAGAGGGGGTGCTTCCTGCCCGGGGGTGCAGGCAGAGTGCAGGCAGGGTGCAGGCAGCAGCCCCCTGCCTGGAGAGCCTATGAATTCCTGTGGGGGGGCGGCCGTGCTGCACTAGGACCCTGTCTGGGCTCAGCCGCAGCCGCCATCCCCAGCCAGGAGCTTTGGGTGGTCAGTGAGCACCTGAGGGGAAAAAGGCTGAACTGGGGGCCCCTTGGCCACCTTCCCTACCGATCAGGCTGGCACAGTGCAAGGGACTCCTGTTCCCCACACGGGTGGCAGAGGAGGTGGGGAGCTCCTGGACTGCAGCACATCTGGTGGTGTCGTTTCCTGAGACTGTGCTGGCTGGGGATACCGGGGGACATCTGCCCTTGTGTGAGGACACACTGTGGGCTTCACCTGAAAGAGCACAGGCATTTGTTGGGGGGACAGGCAGAACCCAGCAGCTCTCCTGCTCACCCCCTGTAACCTCCTCGATGGGGTTGCTCAGGGCCAGCAGCAGGGAGCGTGGTACTCACAGTCTGCAGCCTTGATTCCCCAGCCAGGGAGCCTCTGGCCTCTCGCCTGCTGCAATTTGCTGCACTCACGGCAGGGGATGTGATGTCCCTGAATGGAGAGGCAGCCTGTGGCAGCAGGATCCAAGCCCGGTGTGGCTGGCAGCTCAGCGTTGGCTCTGGCCTGTAGCACGCACTGCTTTGCTGAATGCTGGATGAGAGCTCCTGGGAGCAAGTGCAGGCTGAGTGTCAGCACCTGGTGGGTGTTGTGACCCTTATGCTCATCACACATAAACTCCACCTGGGAGGAGAGAAAGCAGCAGCAGCTCAGTTCCACAGGCCTTGGCATGAGGCGGGAAGGAAAAGTCGTCTCTGGTCACCCACAGGTGCTCCTAAAGCCTGGCCCTGCACCTTCCCCTGGGTGCAAACCACAGTCAGCACCCCCCACTCAAATGCTCTGAGGGGGCACAGCAGCTGCCCGCCTCATCTGCCTGCAGCACTGGTCTGGAGTAAGACTGAGTCTTAGTCACCAGGTCAAGAGGAGCTGTAAGAACAAAAGGCGATTACGAGTCTGGACTGAACAGACCCGAAGAGAAGGGTGCAGGGAGATGGGCCAGGAGGACGTGGAAAAGAGACTCGCACGGTGTGAGAAACCCCCTTGAATTCGGCCATGGCCACCAGAAGGGTCGAGGGTGCCTGTGCCACAGCACAGGCCCAGAAGTCAATGGAATAGGGCGTCTGCCTCTCCAGAGGACGCACTCCTGCAGACTCCTTCCCTTCCAGCGCTCACCAGCTTAGGAGCATCTGTTGAGCAGCAGAGCTGATCCCAAGAAGGGCTCAGAAGCCAGGGGTCTCTGTGCCAGCCCTGTGAGGAGTGGGTTCTCCACAGGGGCAGCGTACCTGGCACACTCCTCCCTTGCTGTGGATGCGGCCGTTTCCCGGAAGAGGGAGATGCTCTGCTTGAAGAACGGCTCGTACTTCTCTGTCCCACACGCCGGGTAAATGCGCCGGAAACTGCCCAGGTGGGACTTCTCGTACTGCTCTGCCTCCTCCAGCCAGGCAGCCTGGTTGCTCTCCAACTCCTGACGTCTGCAAACCGGGAGAAAGCAGAGGCAGGGAGGTGGGAGAGGAGGCTCCAGGTGCTGGCTGGGTGAGGGACAAGGGCCTGGCAAGATTCTTTCCCTGTCTGATACCTCCTTTCACATGTGTGCAGGGAACCAACGCGATATGTGCTCCACCTACCCCCAGAGAGGGCTGGGGAAGTACTTCCAGCTCTCTTCCCTGCTGCCCAGGCTCTCGCCCTGCCCCTCAGCCTTTTCCCCCAGGTAACCCAATGATAACAGAATTCCTCTAGAAGCCCCTGCTCGAGGCATTCCTGCCACCCCGCACACTGTCAGGAGCTTTCCTCGCAGGCCAGCGGGGAGCTTGGAGCAGCTGAGGCTGCAAGGGCAGGCCGAGTATCGGGTGAACATGCTCAGCAGCTCCAGCCTGGAGTTCTCTTGGGTGTCCTAATTGAAACAGGAGCTGCAGGGGTTCCCGCCCACCCACCACCCACTGCACCCTGTAGCAGGAAAAGCCCGGGCAGTGGGCTCAATGGGGCTGGACCTCGATGCACAGGACCCAGAGCACCCAGCGCCTCAAGTCTCCTCGTGCCCAGAGACAAGCCCTGGTGCTCCCTTGCAGGATGCCAGTGGCTTGGGAGATTTCTCCTCCGAGGCCTTAGAGTGCCACAGCCTCCTCTGGATGCACGGAGAGGAGTGGGGACTCATTTGAACCCACTCCCACATTTTGAGGGTATGAACATACTGTTGCTGTTAAGCATGGGGCGGTGGGGGAAAGTTTGTTAGCAAGGAGGGATGCAAGGGAGCTGGGGCTTTGCTGTGCTCTTCTCTGAGATCTGCAGGAGCCCTTAGTTTCTAATGAACGGTGCTTCCACCTCCATGTCCTTCCCCCTCCTTGCAAAAACCAGCTGTTACATTCTTCTGCTAAAAGCATAAGTTGTGTGTCATTTCATTGGGGGGCTGTGGGTGTGGTGTGGGTGTGTTTGGGGGTTTCTTTAATTTTAAAGAAATGTGATTCCTGTCATGTTCTTCTGTCTTGAAGTGCACACAGAATGTGACCTCACTGAAGTGAACAAGGAAAACGTTTGGAGCTGATAACCTGTGATGTCAGGGAAAGAAAAAATGCAGGAAAGGGTTTTCTTGAAGTTTCTGCAGAAAGCTTTCTTTGGGCAGGTGAAAGCTCAGCTGGTTCCCACCTTTGTCTCTTGGCAGCCTTGCAGGTTCTTTAACCAGGATTTGTTATTAAGATTGCTAAACAACTCCTGGGGTTGTGCAGATAGAGATTTAGATGGTCTTCCTGCTGTTCCGGGTGTTACCAGTGTCTGAGAGACAAGGAAGGGCTTTGCTACTTTCTGGCTAAGGAGGATTTTCAAGGTCACCTCCTACTTGGGTTAATGCAACCTGGGAGCAAAAATAGGTCTGCCCATTTGTGGAAAAGTTCTCCTTAGTTCCTCCCCATTTTCTACCACTGATGGTTAGTTAGTAAAGGTCTGTTCTGAAACCCCAGTAGTGCTGCAGTAGCTTTGAAAGTCTCTGTCCTGGAATGGGCGAGGGGCAGGGACACTTGTTGCAATCCTGTAAATTGAGCACATTTTCCCTTCATCCTTTTGTCAGCAAATGAAGGAGGTTGAAGTTCAGCTGCAGGGTAGTAATTTAGGGTAGTGGGCAAGATCCCAAAAGGACTACAAAAGTACTTAAAGTTGTTTTATTCTTTCAAGTTGGCACTAGGCTAAGGGGAAATTTGATGAAGGGAATTTGAAGCCTTGAACAATAAAGCTGCAGCCTACCAAATAGGAAGTTAGGAAGAAAGGGGGGAATAAAAGGAGATGGAGATCTAGACTAGACTGACATGGCAGCCAGTGCCCAGAACTCCACAGTGAGATCATGATTTTCGATTTCTTTCTCGCTAATTGACAACATTTCATTTGACCTCAGGTTCCTTATGTTTCAAAGCCTGCCTTGCAGGGTGCATTTGAGGGTTTGCATTTTGTTTGGTGCTTTTGGTCTGCTTACCCAGCTTTGTGGAATGATTAGATAGTGTTTAAAACAAGTACTGTAGTTGTCACTCAAAATACTTAACTAACACCCAACCCCACAGAAGTACAGCTCTTCTTTACAAAACATCTTCAAGCAAAGCTGTAAAACAGTTGCCTGTGCAGCTAAAATAGATCTGAACGTTTAGAATCAAGGGTCATTTGGAAGCAGTTGTGTTGCAGTAGAGAACTGCTCATCAAAACCTTCCTGTCTTTGGTGTCATCTCCTCAGAGACAGTCAGGTGACCCCAGTTCCCTTGTGAGTGGTGAATGAATTCTTATTTGTTGAAGAGAAGAAAGACTACAATGAGTGTCATCAACACTTTATTAGAATGAATTGCCATGCTAATCATCTTTCAGTTTACCCTGCTTATGGGGTACTTAAATGCTTGGTTTGAACTTCATGTTTTGATCCTGAATTAGTTTTTACTGCTACCTGTTGAACTTAGAGAAAAGTCAGATGAGGTGGATGGTGTGTGTGGGTATGGGTGTTGTGTGCAATAGCATCTCTGTAGAAGAGCAAAGAGGGGTGTAGACATCTGAGTGGCTGGAAATAAAGACAAGCACTGTTTGAAATCACATTGTGCCAGCCCGGTGAGGTTTCCATCAGGAACTGAAATGATGGTTTGTGGAATTGATCAGGTCAAGGGTTCTGGCAAGTGCATATGGCACTTTAATTTGTAGGAAATACACTTACATCCATGCCAAAGTATTTCTTACAAAGACAATAATAGTGTATTATCCCACGTGTTCATTCTTGACCTTGGTATCGATGCCATGCAGAGGTGTTTTGCTGTCTGACACCACGTGCACATTTCCTCCTCTTTTTTATTTTCTGTTTTTGCTGTTTCTGATGGTGTCAGGTAGAAGTGGCCCTAAAGATGAAGGTAGAAGCATTTAGGTAGCAAAATGTCCCTTTGGCTGCTGTGCTGAGAAGCCTTGCTTCTGTTCTGGCAGCTTCTGCTCATTGGAGAGTATTCGATCCCTCTTCTGAAAGAAAGTGGTAAATAGTCACAGCTTGTGTGGGGTTTCCTTCTCCTGCCCCCCGTGCTTTCCCATCAGCACAGGCACAAGGACTGTGCAGCGTCCTTGCCTGCAGAGTTAGTGTTAGACACTTGTGCAGCACTGCTTGCAGTAAGTCCTGCTGTAGCTCAAGGCACAGTACTCCTGTCACTGAACTTCCAGCCTCCCTGTGACCTTTCAGAGAGAGAGCTGTGACAGTGTGTGCAAGGAGGAGAGTGCAGACATGCCCTTGAATTGGGACAGTGTGTTTAAGCTCCAGACATTCTGCCTTGGGCTTTAGGATAAACTTAGTTTGGGTTCTTCTGATTCCCTGTGAATTAATCCACCCCAGGAGGGATTCCCTAAGGACCAGTGCAGCTGCTCTGCCGTAAAAGGGGGGTAAAATGTGAGAGAGTGGAGGTGATTCTGTCACTACAGACATTGTCACCCAATGACTACAGCCTAGTCCTTGGTAATGAACTGTGGAGGTAACTGGACAGAATTCCATTGTTACTGAGTCATTTTCCTGAAGACCTCCCAAGCAAAATACTTGAGAAATATTTCAGTAGTCTCTGAGTGTGGGTCAACCTCCACACAGCTCACAGCATTCTTGAGTGGAAATCCTGACACTCTTGTGTGGCAGAGTAAGTCATGGTACCTGTGATGTCCTTATTTTGCACTGGTGGCAGCCTCTGCAGCACCAGGGACACGTGTTCCTTGCTGGAGAGACTGATGATCGGCCTCTCACCTCTCTGTGAGAGTGTCGTGGTTTCACCCGGCTGAGGGCCAAGATCCACGCAGCTGCCTGCTCCTTACAGGAAAAGAGCAGGTTAAAGGGAAGGGGAGGGGGAATGTGAGAAGTAAGGGAAGGGAAAAGGAAAAGGAAGGGGCAAATAACCCCAAGATCAAGAAATTAAGAGGCCCGTGGGTTGGGATAAGGACAGTTTACTAAGATAACAGAAAGATACAATGTAACAATACTAACAGGACTTCAAAGCAAAAATACATGAAGCTGTTGATACCCAATGCAGTTTCTCACCAAACCCACAGCTCAGGCCGTGCCACCCAGAGCCGTCCCAGAACCCGACCGTCCCCCAAGCACCGCGCGTCCCGGAGCCGCCCCAGGCCTTCCTCCCGTCAGCCCCCGATATCCTGGGCAGGACCTAACTGGCCTGGAATACTCTCTTTGGTCAGCTCGGTCACCTGTCCTGGCTTCGCCCCTCCTTTCTCATGAAGAGCTGAGAAAGTCCTTGACTGTCTGACAGCAACTAGAAACATCAGGGTGTTATCAGCACTACTCCCATTTTACTCTCAAACACAGCATTCATCTGCTGTTACAAATGAAATTAACTCCATCCTGACCAAAACCAGGACAGGTGTCTATTATGGATGGCTGTTCCCTTGCTTGTCTAGAAAATAGCTTAAAAGCTAGGCTTAACTAGAACTCTCTTCATTTAGTATGGTACTTGATCAGGTCATTTGCCTATATTTGCACAACTTCAAAAAACAGGTTTTTGACAGTGTCACTTTATTTAAGTCAATTTCTTTGGTGATTTAAATAATAAAACCACATTACTGCAGTCAAATTTGTTTCAGTAATGCTTTGCTTTTTTGTGTATTGAATTGAAAGTATCAGTGAGATACCACTGTTCAGCATTGCGCTGGAACTGAGAGTGGGAGACCTGGGGAAAACTCCACAGAAAGTTGGGAAAAGAAATTAGCTTGGCAACTGAATGAGGGTTGAGAGTAAAAGAGATGAATCAGCGAGGACAGTGTGGTATGAAGCTGGAAGCAGATCACCGTCCCACTGAGGACCTGGGACGCTGAGAAAGACCCAAGAGATGCAGCAGGGAGCAAATAGACAATGCTGAGAGGGGATGGGAGAAGGGATGAGTTAGAGTATCACTTGATAAAGACCTTGGGTGGATATTTCTTTTGCTCCTGAGGTTCAGAAGAACAAACATGTGGCAGGAGAGTTGGGGAGGATGTCAGCTAAGATGCTAAGTCCAAGAGGAAATGTGGAAGAGTGCATTTGGGTATTGCATGAGGAAGGAAAGAGCCAGGATTTGAAGGATTTCTCTGAAATACTGGCTTAAGAGTTGGATGATGACATGTGTGTGAAAGAGGGAAGAGTTGATGAAAGAGGAGAGTATCAAGAAAGTAGCCAGGTCTGAACTGGAGAGTTTCAGAAACCACCAGTTAACTATGCCTGTTTTAGACGGGCCCCTTGTAGCAGCAGCCAGCTCAGAAACCATTGCAGGCAAAGAGCTCTATCTTGGGAAATTCATTAATGGAGCTGCACAAGTTAAAGCTATCTGTCATTTAATTACATCTGGTATGAGTGTATTGCAGACATCAAAAGACACAAAAGAGGAAGGGTTAGAGAAGAGGGTCAGTGAGGAAAGGGAATTGAAGGGGAGGAGCAAAGCACAGACATGAGTCTGAGTTAAGCTCAGCCTTCCTCAGAACTTGTGCTGTTGTAGCACTCCAGCACTCTGATAGATGTTGTGTTCAAGCACTTCTTTGCAACAGGACTGGTCAGAAGTAGGTTTATGGTTTGCTGGTTCTGGAAGAAAAAGAAGCTGCCAGGAAATCTGTTCTCTTTATCTTCCCACTCTGAACACATTCAGAGAACAGACGTTCTGTCAGGGAGGCACTCAGATTCTTTGCTCCTGCATGTGTGCCCTCCAAACACACTCTTATGAATGCAGTCAGCCCACAGTTTATTAACTGAAATTTGTGAAGATCCACTTGACATACACCTTTTCAAAAAGATGAGGTTACATCCATATCTGTCTTATCTTTCATTTCCAGACCTCTAATGTGACTAATAGCATCACAGGACAGAAAGCTGTCCAGATAGTGATAGCATTGCTATTCTTTGCAGGCAGGATTTAGAGAGAAATTGCTACATTTGGGAAAAGTTTGCTTCCTGATAAGCAGTGCTTCAGGCCCAGTTTATTTAATACTGCACATATTTATATAATAGGCCTAAGAATTAAAGGGTAAAAAAGGAAATGTTTTTGTTGTTTTGAAGAAGATTGCAACCTCTCTACTTCTTTCTTGCTAGCCACACAAACACACCAGGCAATTGAACTGGCTGTGTAACTGTTCTGAGTTCAGTTAGTCGTCTAGCATAGACACAAATATGGTCTTGTTTTCTGACTACTCTTCATGAACACGGCTTGCTTAATTGTTTTGAGCTAAAATTCAAGAAAAAAATGCAATACTAGCACATCAGCAACACTACTAGTAGCAGCAGCAGTGGATTCATTTTCAAATCTTTGTCTTGTGTATTATGCAACTTCAGGGTTTCAGAGGTACCGATTATTTTCAAGGTGTTTTAGGTAAATTAAGAACTAGTGTAGTCTGTCCATTCTGGAGCGTGCTCATGTTAGGGTTATTCTTCTTGTTTGTAGTCTAAGGTGATTGCTGGGTATTCTGGTGAGGTGTGGAAGGTTTTATCTAAATCATACTAACTGTAATGTAAGAGCTTTGTCAGATGAGTCTTGGGCATTTCTGTAAAGGTGATCAGATACTGGGCTAATCTAATCTCTGCTGGAAATTAACTTTCCATCTGTGTTTTTTATTCTTTGACGTCTAGAACCTCAGGCTGGTGTTATAAAAATAACTGACATGAATTGTATAAAATACTGCAGGAAAGACGTAATGTAAATTTCACTGTACTGAGCTTCTTGCCATTACTGCTGGTTTCCTCTGTTCTTTCCATTTCTGAACTCCAATTGATCCAAACGTGAAGGAAGGTACTGTACATGCAGTGCTAGCATTTGAGGTTTTGAGCTCTTGTCTGTGAAATACTGGAGGTAAATATGGCTCAATAGGAATCACTGATCCCTGGGCAGGAAAGCACATCTTACTCGTAAGGCTGAGGGACTTGGGACTCTTTAGCCTAGGTGAGACTGAGGGAGGATCTTACCAGTCCTTTTAAATACTTGTAGGCTGGGTGTCAGGAGAACAGGGTCAGTCTTTTGACAGTGATGCCCTGCAACAGGACAGAGGCAATGGGTACAAAGTGAAATATAGGAAGTTCCAGCTAAACATGAGGAGGAACTTCTTTACTGTGGGGGTGGCAGAGCTCAGGGCCAGGGCTGCCTAGAGAGGTTGTGGAGTCTCCATCTCTGGAGACATTCAAAACCTGCCTGGACTGTGTCCTGTGCAACCTGCTCAAGGTGACCCTGCTCTGGCAGGGGGGTTGGACTAGATGATCTTCAAAGGCCCCTTCCAACCCCGATCATTATGTGATTCTGTGAAACAGCCTGAGTACAGCTTGTGTATAGTGTAGAGTCTGTGTAAATGCTGAATTCTCTGCGAGGCCCAGTCAGGATCAGGTAAGTCTTAACTAGCTTTAGTCTGGGTTTGGCTTGGTAAGAGGGAGGTGAGCAGAACATTTTAGTAGATGGAGGAGCAAAAGGGCAAAGATGAGGCAGGAACGTGGCAGAGCAAAAGAACAGCTCAGGGTAGAAGTTGCTCTCTTGGCAGCAAATGTACGTGATTCCCCTCATTTTTAGGGAAGAAAGAACATTAGCTTCTGGTCTGCTCAGTCTCTTCAGGATGAGTATGGGTTTCGTCTGATGCTTGCAGATTTCTTGATTTCATTATGGTTATGCTTCTGTAGTCTTCTTAACTTCCCATGATGTGTAATATTATATTTCTGTTTGTTTAGTTTATGATAGAAGTCAAGAATTCCAAGAAATCATCCGTTCCATCTGACTGGGTTATGGTTAGTAGGTATGTAAAATGTCTTTAAAGTTTGCTGTATTTTAATATATAAGGAAAAAAATATAGTATGGGCCATTTTGGTTTTACAGTTAATTAGATACACAGTGTCACAGCTCCATGTGTGTTTGTGGTTTGGGGTTTCTTTAAACTAAAAGCAACCAATGAAAATGGTTACATTGATTTATTGCCATAGTAAGTTTTGCTTAAAACCAAACAAGACCAAGCTGAGAAACCGGAACTTTTAAAAGTGTTTATTTTTAAATAGTACTTAATGTTTCAAAGCAGATGTATTGGCATGAAAATGACGGTTTTGATTCAGTTGTGCCTGTAGATTGTAGATATACATTTTTCATAAAATTTTAGTTGTTCTTACTTTCTTCAGAAAGGTAAAAGTAGCTGTGCAAAATATCTCAGTATCTAAGACTTAGTGTATTAAAAATGTTTTAATTTTATTTGTTCATACAAACAAGCTTTGCTTGCTTTGTTACT